>NC_060120.1:288386391-290786391 GCF_021461395.2 Schistocerca americana | reverse complement strand
CTGTCGACATTATGTCTAAAATTATAGAAGGAAAAACGAAGATGGTTGCTTTTAGGAGACCTAGTTTCTACTAGAAGTGAGTTACAGGGCTGTTCAGCGACGTAAACAGGGCAATAAGATGACCGACTGGTAGTATGTGTGTATTTACCGGTGGATTAAATTATTTTCTTTTTGACTGTTTCTTCTTCACCACAGACAGCGTCTTGAATAACGAGAGCGTGTGTGTAATCAGCATACAGTCACATGTAGCCTACAGTGAAGAGTGTCGTGACCCTACGGAACAAGTAGCCAATCTGCTTGACGAGAGACCGACTCCTGTAAGAGCGCAGTGTTGTCGCATTAGCAGTGCGGTCTGGCAGGACTCGGGCTGAGCGACTGCGGAAACACTTTGCGCGCCTCGTGTAGCCAACCGTTAGAGCCGTCTGCATAATTAAGTGCACCGTTACGGTATCGACCCCGAGACCTTAACTGCTCGCATCTTATCCGGCAGATCGCAGGAGGGGCGCAACTTAGCGGTGGAGGGCCGTCCGCAGCTGAGATCGCCACTGAAACGCGGGAGTACTGCCGGTAAAGCACTAAATGAAAGCGGTCTCGCTTCTGATGTTCCGAGGTACAGCTACACGCGGTGACGCCTGATCAGAAGACTATGCAACTAGAGGTACAGAAGCAAACAAAGATGTCGGCTGTGAATAACGTACAGTGATCTCTACCTAAACTGAATGTACAATTCCACAGGCGTCCGCAAGGTGGTGGGAAAGGGAGGGCTCTCGCCCTCTCCTGGAATTGCTAGCAACGACTGTTTGCGACGCTGCTTAGCTGCAGTTTTAATACTGTCCAGCTGACGGGCAATGTTGTGGCTACCACAATACGTCTTTGCTTTCTTAGGGTTGTCACGCTGTCAATGGACAATTATGTTGATGGCTTGAAGTGGCGGCGGTTTTGGCGCTGTTCTGCAGTAAAGGTGGATACTAACCTACACAAAAAAATGCAGAAAGAGAGTCCCGAATCCTTTGCCTCTCTCGCTGTCTCGTTTAACCCACATCAGGCAGAAGAAAAGGGCTGATTCGACATCCTGGTGCACCGATTCCGACGTCAGTTCCCATCACGACATTGAAATGACTGCAATATGCGTGCACGTCATCCATCCACAATCTCCATAAGTTCGCCACCTTCCCTTTGTTGCACAACGGTATAACAACGTAAGTTAGCTTTTTGTGTGTAGACAAAGAACGCACGTGATGCGATGGTGATTCTACTTTCAGTTTTACACGACAAAGCTGTTGTTGTAGACTCTGAAATTTGTAAATTGGAAGTTTGTGGTAAGTACCCAGGCTTACACACTACTTAATCTAGCTTAAACTAACTTACGCTAAGGACAACACACACACCCATTCCCGAGGGACGACTCGAACCTTCGACGGGGGCAGCCGCGCGAACCGTGCAAGGCGCCTCAAACCGCACGGCTATCCCGCGCGGCAGACTCGGAACAACACAGCTAGGCTATAGTGTAGGTGCAGGGTGACAATTACTGAACTATTTGAAAAAAAAGTAAATTAGTTACAAACTATGGCGTGCACACACTTTATTCATCATGTAAACGTCACCACAGATATTGAGATTTAGGTTATGACATGTTCGGTATGCGTGCCATCATTGGCGATGATGTGGCGCAGAGGAATAGCGAAATTCTGCATGACCCGCTGAAATGTCGGAACATGACGGTGTCTATGTCCTCCTGAATGGCTGTTTCCAGCTCAGCAATGGTTTTGGGGTTACTACTGAACACCTTGTCCTTAGTGTAGCCCCACAAATAGGAGTTGCATGTGTTTCGATGCGAAGAATATGGCGGCCAAAAGAGGCCCATCACGGTGGACTCTGGGTATCCAGACCCCGAATGCGATCCCCAAAGTGCTCCTCCAGGACATCACTCTCGTGCTTCGATGGTGTCGAGCTCCGTCTTGCATGAACTCATCCTGTCGAAATCAGGATCACTTCGGATAGTGGGGATGAAATCACCTTCCAAAATCTTCACGTACCGTTCGGTAGTCACCGTGCCATCAAGGAATATCGCACCGATTATTCAGTGACTGGACACTTCACACCACACAGTCACCCGTTCAGGGTGAAGAGACTTCTAGATCGCGAAATGCGATTCTCAGTCCGCCAAATGCGCCAATTTTGCTTATTAACGAACCCATCCAAATGAAAGTGGGCTTCGTCGCTAAACCAAACCATATTGCGCATAATAATTTCCGTCATGTCTTGCAGCGAACCATGCAATCTAAACGTCCTGAGGCAAACCTTTCAGAAGTTATGACGATTTTATTTCATATAGTTCAACAATTGTCACCCTATGTGTACGTCTATACTTAACCTGTGATGCGAAATACATCAGTCAAGAAAAGAAAATAGTTTCATTCGTTGGGAGAAGGGAAAAAGTATAAAATTTCGACGGCGAAAAGATGCCCGCTGCATGAACTGGGACTACACTTTTCCCAATCAACCTAAAAATTTTACCTTACAAAGCCACCGTCCAGCTTAACTTATGCCAGTGTGCGCTAAAAAATAGGAATCATAAAACTAATGCAATAAATGCATTAATATGAGAAGTTCTGTATGCACAAAAAGAGAGTTCAGTAAGCAACGTCTAAATTTTACCCTGTTTATCTACTCCGAGGTGCATTGTGCCTTTTTCCTTTATTTTTGTTAATATTCAACAGGATTTTTCTCAATTGTTCCGACTCCTTTAAATTTCATATTTTTAACTTTCAGTGTCAGTCTAATATTATTACAATATGAATTAACTTTTTGTCTATATTTTCTAGCTATATTTTATAACTCGTTGGATATCCTGAATTTAATAATATGAGAACATAATTTCAGATCGTTGAATAAAAAACGTAACATCGACTTTCACACTAATAATTTAAAAAAGATGTACTTTCCATAAGCTGTTAAATGTGCACGCTGTTTCGATACCTAAATAATCTACCTTAAAAGTAGTAACTGAATAACTATCAATCGTTTGCGGTAAAATAAGTTTTGTATACATCCTGTAAATGTTAGTTCTTGGGGCAGGACGCATATCCTAACTCACTAAATCAGTTGCAAAAAAAATTTGTATTTTAGGATCTTGTTCCCCCCCCCCCCCCCCACAACTCACCACCCCTCTGGCATTAATTCCTGCTGCCGCTCACGACTAACTGCAGCCGTCTGATAGGACCGGCCAAATATCCTTTTATTTCACGGCTGTCATGTTGTATTTAGGCAAAAAACAAAGTATCACTAGAACAACAATTAAAAATAGTTTCCGATTACATCGGATATTCCGCATTTCTGGAGCAGAACAAAATGAGCTGTTTCAGAACTAGTCCAAAGAAATTGGTAACAATTGTGCTATGTCGTTTGAAAACTCATGTGTGATCTCTACATTGATATAATGACAAGAAAATTGATTCTGCTTTATTTTCGCGTACTCTTTAATCGTTCTATTGCAGAAGTACGAAATAAAAGCAAAACATGTCACGACAAAGTACTTCACAAACCTACGCATCACATTTGATGCTACTTTTTCCGAAATGTTCGAGGAAATCATCTTATTGTTCTTTACTATCTTTAGGACAGCAATACCCCACGCAACAGAAATGACTGTGGTGTACTACAGAAATACATCTACATGATTGCACTGCAATTCACAATTAACAGGGTGTAAAAGCCAGAGCGGATTTTTTTCGACTGACTGAAAGTATGTGCGTTACTCTGGAAACAATTTTGGGGCGTATTTTGTGCTTTTTTCGGGGGGCAAACTCGTATAACAGAAAATTTCAGCGTTTAATTTATGTGTAAAACTACGGATATTAATAAAATTAGAATGCGCTCTTTGGGTCTCTGGAATGAGGGGGTGGCTGGAAAATCAGCGGCTTCAATTTACAACGAACCCTAATGAGCGGCTACAATTTTTAATGCGGGAGATGATCGCTGAAATATTTACAGTGGTTTGAATTATTCAGCTGTTACGGCAGACGACGTACTGAATGAAAGTGTGCTGACTACAGGGAAACGAACAAATGCTCTCGACAGGTCGTCACCCTGGGAAGAGTGTTGAAGAGTTTCTTTAGCTTTCACTACTCATTGAGCATTAGCAAGTTTTAACTCAACACTAGCTTTTGCAACTTGAAGATCAATGAATCAAAGACTATTACTATCATCATCGGTTTTCCAGTCCAGTTGCCCGGGTGTGGGTTACTAGTACCCTCCACTTGGGTCTGTCTGTGTGCCATTCTTCTCTCAGGGCTGTATCCTCTTCTTCCTGTATCCTCCTTCACTTGGTCCGGCCATCTCTTCCCTAGTCTTCCTGCGGGTCTTCTACCAGCTATATCAGTATGTTGTTTTGCTATCCTTCCATTCGTTTGACATGGCCAAATGTCTCAAACTGGACCTTGCATTTTTTTCCAAGAATGTGTACGCTCCAGCGTCTTCCTTTATTTCTTCTTTTCTTACCGTATCCTTACTAGTTTTATAGATCTAGTTTAAAGTACTTCATTTCTGCAGCGTGGAGATTGTTGGCGACTTGTTTGGTTGTTGTGCAGGTTTCTAGGTCATATGTTGTTATGGGGATAAAGTTGATGGAAAACGAGTCTAAAATTTTCCTCTATCTTATCTGTTGTTGTCGTGGTCTTCAGTCCGAAGACTGGTTGTGGGTGCAGCTCTCCACACAGGTCTATGCTGTGCAGGCCTCTTCACCACCGCGAAACTACTGCGACCTACATGCACTGGAGCCTGCTTACTGTGGTCGAACCTTGGTCTTTATAACCCACACTTAATTTCTTTCCCAAATTAACGATTCTTTTACGCCTCACGATGTCTCTTGTCCATCTGTCTCTTCATTTAGTTATTTACATCATAAACTTCTTTTTTCTCGAGTTCGGTTCAATACCTCCTCATTAGTCACTCGATCTACCCATCTATTATTTACCATTCTCTCGTAGCTCCAATTTTCTAAACCTTCTACTTTTTTCTTGTCTGAACTGTGTATCGTCAACGTTTGATGTCTGTATCCCGTAAGCCTTCATTTCAGACATACACTTTCAAATGGTTCAAGTGGCTCTGAGCACTATGGGACTTAACATCTGAGGTCATCAGTCCCCTAGAACTTAGAACTACTTAAACTTAACTAACCTATGGACATCACACACATCCATGCCCGAGGCAGGATTCGAACCTGCGACCGTAGCAGTCGCGCGGTTCCGGACTGAAGCGCCTAGAACCTTTCGGCCACCGCGGCAGGCTACATATACTTTCAGAAAAGACTTCCTACACTTCAATTTGTGTTCGATGTTAGTAAATTTTTCTTTATCAGAAGCGTTTTTCTTCCTATTTCCAGTGTCCATGGTACATCTTCTCTATTTCGGCCGTCGTAATTCATTTTGACGCCCAAGTGGCAAACTCACCTGCTAATTTTAGTCTCTAATCGTAATCTAATTCTCTTAGCATTGCCTGATTTAATTTGACTACATTAGTGTGTGTGAGTGAGTGTATGTGTGTGTGTGTGCGTATGTGCGTGTGTGTGTGTGTGTGTGTGTGTGTGTGTGTGCGTGTGTTTTTCTCGAGCATAGCTGAAGAACTCCTGGAACAATTTCAAGGAAACTTGTTGCGCATGTGACTTATTATCGGGAAACAATCACTGTTAAGGTAAGACCGTCTTTATTTGTGGGAGCTGAAGTAGGAAGCCGTTGATATGTAAAAATAATGGAAAACGATCGATATTAATGCCGGAAGCACAGTTTTCGGACTCACTGTGGTAGTTGATGACAATCCTGATAATCTTTAATCCCTAGGGGGCTGGGGAGGGGTGCGAGATGTTGCTAGGAAGGCATGACGTGTAAAGCATGTCAGGAACGATCGTTAAAAGGCCGTCTGTATCGATGCTAGGCAATTTAAATGAAGAGACAATCATAACAAGAAAGGGATAGGATGTAACAGTGTACATCCCTTGGGCACCACTCTTACCGATGAATCTCCGTTTTGACTTTAACGAGTGGCAATTACCAGTGATAATATTTGGTTAATAAATTAGAGGTGTAATTTATCAAGTACTGTGATATGGGTTTCGGATCTCCTTTTTTCTCATGGGCAGTTTCATGTTGCTTGATCAATAGAGTATGGACACAAGGATTAATTTATTCTCGCACGTGGAGGAGAAAGTAAAATTGTTATACACTGAAGAGTCAAAGAAATTGCTATACCTGCCTTATATTGTGTAGGACCCTCGCGAGCACTCAGAAATGCCGCAACACGACGTGGCATGGACGCGACTAATGTCTGAAGTAGTGCTGCAGGGAACTGATAATATGAATCGTGCAGGGCTGTCCATAAGTCA
Source organism: Schistocerca americana (assembly GCF_021461395.2). Lineage (NCBI taxonomy): Eukaryota > Metazoa > Arthropoda > Insecta > Orthoptera > Acrididae > Schistocerca > Schistocerca americana. The sequence continues at coordinate 290,780,012 of NC_060120.1, read as the reverse complement.
GTGAGAGTACGAGGGGGTGGAGCTGTCTTCTGAACAGTACGTTGCAAGACATCTCAGATATGCTGAATAACGTTCATGTCTGGGTAATTTCGTAGCCAGCGGAAGTGTTTATACTCAGAAGAGTGTCCCTGGAGCCACTCTGTAGCAATTCTGGACGTGTGGGATGTCGCATTGTTCTGCTGGAATTGCCCAAGACCGTCGGAATGCACAATGGACATGAATGTATGCAGGTGATCAGACAGGATGCTTACGTACGTGTCACTTGTTCGAGTCGTATCTAGACGTATCAGGGGTCCCATATCACTCCAATTACACACGTCTCACACGCTTACAGAGCCTCGACCAGCTTAGACAGTCTCCTGCTGACATGCAGGGTCAATGGATTCATCAAGTTGTCTCCATACCCGTACACGCCTGTCCACTCGATACAATTTGAAACAAGACTCGTCCGGCCAGGCAACATGTTTGGAGTCCTAAACAGCCCAATGTCAGTGTTGACGGGTCCAGACGAGACGTAAGGCTTTGCGTCGTGCAGTCATCATGGGTACGCGAGTGGGCCTTCGGTTCCGAAAGCGCAGACACTTGTTGGTGGCCCAGCTTCGAAATCTGCAGCAATTTGCGGAAGGGTTCTCTTCTGTCACGTTGCTCTTCTGTCGAATTTCTAATCACTGCTGTGTCACGCACCGTCACATGCAATGAATTTTGACTTCGTTTCCTCCTCCCTTTCTGGATGACTCACATTTTTGCCAGACAGTAAACGAGTAATGAGTATCAAGTGACAACTGAAAATTTATGTCTGGCTCAGACTCAAACCTGTCTTTCCTTCTCTTGCCTTTGATTATTCCGTCATATCTCGTGGGAGGACTTACGTTAGCCGGAATTTGAAATCTTATGTGGGAACATGAGTGAGAGTGAAAGTCTGAATAAGTCTTGGGGGCGTTTTCAGATGAACTGACGGTTAAGGCGGCCGCTCGCCGTAAGCGGAAATCCTGCTTCCTGTCCCTGACTGGTAAAACGCTTCAGTAGTCAATATAGATTTGTTACAGCAATGTATTGAATCACTCTGATACAGCTGCGGGACTGGAAGAGTTCGAGCACTGTCTAGTTGAACTTACAACTACTTATAGGTACTTGTTACGGTCTTCTGTCGGAGGATGTTCCTCATATGGCAATACCAGTGCAAGAATTAGTACAAAAATTTTCGTCGCAATCCCATGTCCGAACAGAGAAAATCTGCATGCACTGCGATCACTGATATCATACCATGGTACGGTTTCTTTTAATAAAATTTAAAACTGCGCGAAATCCGAAGGCCTGTGTCAGCGCCGCAGTGTTCGACTAGGCGTATTCCTATTTAAGATGGCGAGAACGGTAATTAAACTCAAGTAACCACGTGTTGGTAGACCTAAAGTGTAATATACCTCCCTAGCCAGATTGTCAGTTGTTGTTTTTCACATCAGAAATTCAATGCTAAACTAGAAACAAACTAAATATCATGTAAAAGGTTCTAGGACCTCCTGCGGCTCGAAACACGGACCTCAAGATTATTGGCCGAGTCATGCTTACCGAGGCATCGAGTAACAGTCAAGTCCTCGTATGGAACATTTGATTGGCTTTTTCGACATATCAGCCATTTTCAAGAATGCTTCTTGGGATTAGGCTGCCGAAGGATCATTCCATGCGCTATTGAAAGTGACTGACATGTTGAAACCGACCTAGTCACTGAAATAATTCATGCGAGTATTTGACACGAATATACTTTCTTTATTAAAGGAAACATGCCGCCTACTACTGTCCGTGAATAATGCAGCAAGCATGAACAAAGCCGTTCGGGAACTGGGTGTTTGTGTCGTCCTCATCATTTCATCATCATTCATGAAAGTGGCGAGATTGGACTGAGTAAAGATTGAGAATTTGTACGGGCGCTGAAAACTGCGCAGTTGAGCGCCCCACAAACCAAACATCATCATCATCATCATCAGCATCATGAACAAAGCGTCGTACTTGTCTGCGGTGGATGTTCTCTAGTTACACATTTCGAAGTCGACTTTATTCCACATCTCCAGTGGAACTGACATTGCTATATAGCACTGCATCTTGTTTATAAATGTTTACTCTCTAATATATTAGCGGCAGCCAAATTAAAAAGAGACAGGTAGGAGAAAAAAGTATGTTAACCTTTCATTATTTCAAAAGTAATCGCCATAACTGTTAATACATTTATCCCATTGTGAGACAAGACAGCCAATGGCTTCGTGGAAGGATGTGTGCGGTTGCTTAAGGAACCATGATTGTTTCCAGGCACCTCTTCGTCCGAAGCAAATCGAGGGCCACGAATGTCTTTCTTCAGAGCTTCAAAAATATGGAAATCGCATGGGGAGAAATAGGGAGTGTTTGGACGAGGCGTCAGGACTTCCCAGCGAAACTTATGCAGCGTACAAGAAACAATCTTAGTAACATGTGAGCGGACGTTATTCCATATTTTTGGAGCCCTGAAGAAAGACATTCGTGGCTGTCGATTTGTTCTGTACAGAGAGATACACGCCTAGGTAAAATCATAGTTCCGTAGGAAAATATTTTTCCGTGGAGGCACTGCGTAGTTATGTCGCAGTGAGACAGATGCATTAACAGTTATGCCGGTTACTTTTCAAATAGCAAACAGTTTACTTTCTTTTTTTCCATCTGTCTCATTTTATTTGAGTTCCCTTTACGCATTTTCCTATTGCTTTCTGTACGGGTAGCAAATTTTTACCAGTTTAGAATTGTCGCAATCGACTGAAAAAAAGAAACACATTTTGATATGTCAACAGTTCGAATTTTCGGGACGAGTTCTCTTCTGGGAGTACACAATGAAGTTTATAGTTGACTTTTTTTACTTCATTATTTGTGGATAACTGATGACAGACAACCCATCTCTTCAAAGATAAATGTGCGTACGATGCTGAACAAATAACTCCTGTGCACGTTCAATTTCATAAATTCCAGTTGGTATATCCTTGATTACCTGCGCTGTGTATACAATATGTTGATCGTGGAACACCCGTACCAAAATTTGTTTTGAGGTTTGCTTTATATCGGTAACAAATATTTTTAAATGGTATTTAGTTCTCCTCGAATGGTCGCTTTAAATTGCGCTTTGCCTAGCGAGGTCTGTGACCGCTGATTACGCCGTTACGTTACGGAGGTGAATCCAATCACTCTGATGGCTGGATGTGGACGCGCTCACGCGAACTTTCTGTCGGCCGGATTGACTCGGCAGATAATGGAAGTCCGCGGGCACTGCCTGAGTTTCTGTGATTCGCGCGCGTGACCGAGTTATGTTTCGCTGGGGTGCGAAACGTGGGCAGACGGAAGATGGAAATGACAAAGTTAGAAGTCTTTAATATGTGGAGTTACTAGAGACTGTTGAAGATCAGGTGGACTGGAAAGGATGGTTGGGCACATATTGGGTTGGTGCATAAGTTCGTAGAAGTTTAATGAACATAACATACACACATAACAGAGACTTTGGTCATCAATAATATATTGTTTCTCACTGTTTACAACAGTCTGCCAATACGGGGTAACTTTTCGATTCCTCGACTGTAGAAATCACGTGGATTTGAGGCGAAGAACTTGTCGAGCCATTTTTTCGGAGCGCATATCCATCCTTGAAGGCTGTTCGGTAGAGAGCGGAAAAGTTGAAAAACTGAGGTCGCAAGATCAGGTGAACAAGGTAGGGGCAGAATGACTTCCCAACCCAACTCCTGTGTAGTGCTTTTTGTCAGTCTAGCATGGCTCTGAGCACTATGTGACTTAACTTCTGAGGTCATCAGTCCCCTAGAACTTAGAACTACTTAAACCTAACCAACCTAAGGACATCACACACAGCCATGCCCGAGGCAGGATTCGAACCTGCGACCGCAGCGGTCGCGCGGTTCTAGACTGTAGCGCCTAGAACCGCTCGGCCACTGCGGCAGGCGTCAGTCTAGCAGAATGCGGGCGGACGTCATCGTGTAGTTGCGTCAATTCGCGCAGTATTCCAGGCCGTTGTTCTTCGATTCTGTCTGCAAGACGCCTCAGTTGGTGACAGTAAATGTCTGCACTGATGGTTGGCTACACCTCGGAAAGAAATTCGTTGTACACCACACCGTTGCTGTTCTACCACATGCATAGCATTACGAACCTCTAGCATGTTGGAATAGCTGCGGTTCAGCAACTTCTGTTAATCAGTATAACAAAAAAAAAAACCAGCCCGCAGTTGCAAATTTTACTTTTTTTATTCACTCGATGACTAGTTTTGGGCCGCTGTAACTGTTAGATGCACATTTTTGACATGGTTTTCACATCTTCAGAAATTTAATTTTTGACTACGTTACGATGACTTGAGATGGGTCTCGGCCCGAAACTAGGAACCGAGTGAATAAAAAAAGTAAAATTTGCAACTTCGGGCTGGTTTTTTGTTGTACTGCATAATACTGTTTGTGCACGATTGCAGGTCTTTGTATGGGGAGTTGCAGCTTTGCTTGGACTCAACCATTCCTTTCTTTTCCTTACGTTGACATAAAGACACCATTTCTTATCAAGAGTAGCGATACAGGATAGGAATGATTGGTGTTGTTTACGAGCCATTTGATGACTAGCAAACAGAAATGCACATATGGCCACACATCGATTTTTGTGGTTTTGGCTTAGAGCGTGTGGTACCCGTACACCCGATTTTTGAACCTTCCCCATTGTATGTAAATGTCGCACGATCGTTGAATGTTCACAGTTCATTGCATTTGCCAGTCCTCGAGTACACTGACGTGGAACGCTGTGCATTAATGCGTTTAAACTACCTTCATCAAACCCTGGAAGTCTTCCCGAACGTGGGGAGTCACTAATGTCAAAACGATCCCCCTTAAAAAGAGAAAACGATTTTTCTGCCGTGCTCTGTTCAGTGGCATTATCCTCATACAGGGCGCAAATGGTTGTGGGTGATTCCGCTGCTCTCACCTCTTTATTGAACTCAAACAAAAGAATATGTCAGAAATGTTGCGATTTTTCCACTTGGCACTCCATTTTCCAGCGTCCGTGGCTCCACTCATTATCTCCAAATGAGAAAATGAGAGTATGTAAACTCAAATAGCAATAGTGAATTACAAATAAAAAATGATAATCGATAAATAAACCAACAACAAAACTTAAACGCTACGAACCTACGCGCCAACGTAATATTAAGACTTTAGCCGTTGCTGAAAAGTGTAGTTGAAGTGATGGGAGAGGCAAAAGGTCTTTGGGGCAGGCTAATGTATGAGGTGTGGGGTCCAGGAGGTATGCTGGTGTGGAGAAGACGGTTGACAAGCGTCAGGAATGTTGAGCTGCATCAAAGCAACCTCATCTCATCAGTGAAGCTAAAAGGGTTAGTGTCGTGCCTATATAAACGAAAGAAGGAGCTATACGAATTCTGCGCTCATAGGTATCACACTGGGCCTAGTACACGTCCACCGCGGCGCTCCAGGGCCACAGCACCAAGTCACGACACCTGAAGATGGGCTTATAAGAGCCCGAAACCGGTCGCGTGATAATAAAAGAACTTTACAACTGAAGGGGTATTTTCAACCTCTGAAAATACTCGTAAATGGTAACTATTGAAGATGTCCAAAAGAAAAGGTATGAAAAAACACTTCGGGTATAATTGAATTTGGGTATAATTGAATTTATTTATCAGAGGCCTGAGCACAACTATCCCACTGTTTCACGAGCCGAAGGAGTCTCCGTTCCCAGAATTCCTGTGGCTGTGACAGGAGCCAGTCCTTCACTCTGTCCGTCAGCTCGTCGTCCGAGTTGAAACGCTACTATTTGAGATATTTTTGTAGCAGACCAAACACATGGAAGTCGCAGGGTGATACGTCCGGGCTATAGGACGGATGTTCAAGCTATTCCTACTTGAACTTGGACATTACACTTTGTATTATCCTGGGGACGCGTGATCTCACGTTATCGTGGATCAGAACCATTCCCTCTGTGAGCAGCGCAGGTCGTTTGCTCTCTATGGACTTGCGTAGGCTACAGAGTATCTGAGAGTACACGTCATACCGAGCGAGGTGATGCAGTGGTCAGCACACTGGACTCGCATTCGGGAGGACGACGGTTTAAAACTGTGTCGACCATCCAGATTTAGGTTTTCCGTGATTTCCCTAAATCGCTCCAGGCAAATCCCGGGATGGTTCCTTTGAAAGGGCACGGCCGAGGCCGGCCGAAGTGGCCGAGTGGTTCTAGGCGCTACAGTCTGGAACCGCGTGACCGCTACGGTCGCAGGTTCGAATCCTGCCTGGGGCATGGATGTGTGTGATGTCCTTAGGTTAGTTAGGTTTAAGCAGTTCTAGGGGACTGATGACCTCAGCAGTTAAGTCCCATCCTTCCTCATCCTTGACACACTCCGAGCTTGTGGTCTGTATCTAATGACTTGGAAGTCGACGGACGTTAAACCCTTCCTCCTTCTTTCTAGTACACGTCACTTGTAATGGATTTTCCAGGCTCGAAGAATTCGATGAGTATCAGATCTCGGACGTCGAAAAAGACGGTGAGCATCGCCTTGCCTACTGGGGGCACAGCTTCGAATCTATTTAGAGGGAGGTGACGACGTTATATTCGCGTCCCTAGATGTCTCACTACGTTATCCCAAAGCGGCGTATACAAATTTTGACCGGTTTCACTGTTACGACGTCTCGTATCTTTTCATTTGAGTACTCCTTATATTAAGTTCTGTAACACATTTGCCACTCCAAGTGCCATCTAGCGGCATTTTGCAAGCTTGGCCGGTCCTGTTTAATCCGCTTCCTGTAGGGAACTATTGTAACCTGGTGGGTATGAAACTGGACTTGCCAGGTAGTTTGTTCAGGCAGGTACTCCCTAGAATCGGTTGAGAGCGGATGCCTCAGGCAGTGTGGGGACTCTGCACAGAGCAGACATACATTATGTGATCAAAAGTATCCGGACACCTGGCTGAAAATGACTTATAAGTTCGTGGCGCCCTCCATCGGTAATGCTGGAATTCAGTATGGTGTGGGCCCACCCTTAAACATCGATGACAACTTCCACTCTCGCAGGCTTACGTTCAGTCAGGTGCTGCAAGGTTTCTTGGGGAATGGCAGCCCAGTCTTCACGCAATGCTGCACTGAGGAGAGGTATCGATGTTGGTCGGTGAGGCCTGGCACGAAGTCGACGTTCCAAAACACCCCAAAGGTGTTCTGCAGGATTCAGGTCAGGACTCTGTGCAGGCCAGTCCATTACAGGGATGTCATTGACGTGTAACCACTCCGCTGCAGGCCGTGCCTTATGAACAGGTGCTCGATTGTGCTGAAAGATGCAGTTGCCATCCCCGAATTTCTCTTCAACAGTGGGAAGCAAGAAGGTGCTTAAGATAGTGCCACGCAGACGACAAGGGGTGCAAGCCCCCTCCATGAAAAACACGACCACTCCATAACACCACCGCCTCCAAATTTTACTGTTGGCGCTACACACGCTGGAAGATGACGTTCACCAGGCATTTGCCATACCCACACCCTGCCATTGGATCGCCACATTGTGTACCGTGATTCGTCACCCCACACAACGTTTTTCCACTCTTCAATCGTCCAATGTTTTCGCTCCTTACACCAAGCGAGGCGTCATTTGGCATTTATCGGCGAGATGTGTGGCCTATGAGCAGCCACTCGACCATGAAATCCAAGTTTTCTCACCTCCCGCCTAACTGTCATAGTACTTGCAGTTTGGAATTCCTGTGTGATGGTCTGGATAGATGTCTGCCTATTATACATTACGACCCTCTTCAACTGTCGGCGGTCTCTGTCAGTCAACAGACGAGGTCGGCCTGTACGCCTTTGTGCTGTACGTGTCCCTTCACGTTTCCATTTCACTATCACATCGGAAACAGTGGACCTAGGGATGCTTAGGAGTGTGGAAATCTCGCGCGCAGACGTATGACACAAGTGACAATCACCTGACGACGTTCGAAGTCCTTGAGTTCCGCGGAACGCCCCATCCTGCTCTCTCACAATGTCTAATGACTACTGACGCTGATATGTAGAGCTGGCAGTAGGCGGCAGCAAAATGCACCTGATATGAAAAACGTATGTTTTTGAGGGTATCCGGAAACCGGAAACTTTTGATCACACAGTGTATGTCTCGGCCAGGCAAGGGCCGCAGCTCGCGAGTAGCTTGTAATGTATTATTATCACTTTGTCCACTTGTAAGTTACTACGAAATAAGGTATTTTCACGTAAACGTGGTGTTCCGTCTCATCACTGCGGAGTGTAAATAAGGGGAGGGCAGTGAGTCTTCTCGTACCACACACACCAAACTTAAATGTACCACAGCAGGACCACATGCCTACAAGTGAACTGCATCTTATATTAATTGTACTTAAAAATACAACTGGAGAAATCTGGTAGCCAATCGAATTGTAGTTAATGTTACCAATTACTGCATATTCTACTATTTTAGCAGTGGACACTAGTAATGGCGTCGCTGAATAGCTGAAAGCCAGATTCATCGTATCATCATATTCATCAAAACAGAAAAGAGAAGATATTTAACGTATGGCAGAGAATGTGTCGTAATACAAACGCGTATCAAAGAGCGTAGCCGACGTCGGGAATGGAACCCCGGCACGATTAACGGCTCGTTATTAACGATGCTTTGGCCGCGTGGTGGGACCCCGGAGCAGTATCTGAAACCACTGAAGTTTCGGTGACGGACAAAAAAACGATTACCTTTACTGGGTAAAGAGAGTGCGTTCCCACCTAGGAAGTAAACTGAGAAGACAGGTACCAGAAGCAGTGTGTAGTTACTAGGAGAGGTCCCCAACGGTGCGATAGAGTTTTTGAAACCATCTATACCGTGATGTAGGTTAAGGTCCCAAGTTTCAAACCCTATAGCCATTCATCCTGGTAGACCCTCATTTGCGAGTAACCGAAGTGAAAAGAAAATTCGGGACTGCGTGTGGTTCTCCTCAGTTTGGAACCTGTAGCGGACTGCTTGCACAGCATAACGGTTTAGGTACAGGCTCCATATGTATGGAAGAGGTTTTGGGTTCGAATCTTCGCCAGTGTCGTGAAATTATTATCTGTAACGAAATAACATTGATCGTTATTTTACTCAATTAGTTTGGTCAAATGAAATTTTTTACTTCTATTCCTTTGTCACATCATTTTAATCAATATATTATCTTTTATAATTCCTTCATTTCTTCTTATTATCGTTCTTTTTCCACGTGAAACTTTTGTGCATGTGATTTTAATTATTTTCGTTTATTAACTTCGATCTATTTTCTTTCGTTTTATCATCCTATATACTTGTCCGTGTTACTGCATTCATTATTTCCATTCCACATTTTGATCGAATTTACTTTTACTTATAAGCGCTTATTTAAATCTTCATCTGCGCTACGTTGTCCATAGTGGAATAACAATTAATGTTTTAAATGTTTTTATGACGCTAACCATCCAAAAAAATGTACATTTTGGAACGAAAAATAGATTTTTGACTCAATTGCGCAGTCAATCTAAATAGAATATTTCGTCTTTTTTAACCGATACATCGGCAGTTTCAAAAGTTTAAATATTATGACAGATAAATAAAAAATAATTAAATTCACATGCCCAAAGATCCCACGTGGAAAAAGAGTGACAGGGAGAAAAGATGTAACCAATTGTAAAAGTTAATAAGATGATTTAAATTGCAGCCGGCCGGTGTGGCCGAGCGGTTCTAGGGGCTTCAGTCTGGAACCGCGCGACCGCTACGGTTGCAGGTTCGAATCCTGCGTCGGGCATGGATGTGTGTGATGTCCTTAGGTTAGTTAGGTTTAAGTAGTTCTAAGTTCTAGGGGACTGGTGACCTCAGATATTGAGTCCCATAGTGCTCAGAGCCATTTGAACCATTTTTTATTTAAATTACATTTAAGCAAACTGAGTGAAGAAAAATTATGAGCAAAGCCATTTCGATAAAGATAAGAAATTTCAGCAAACCTGACCAGATTCTAACTTAAAACTTTTTGCAATTTAGGGTAGTACCTTAACGATTACGCTGGGCAAGTAATCTTTTACACATCCCTGTTTTAGAGTGAAGAGGGTCACGCGAAATGACTAATTTCTTTTCGTCGAATACTCGCAAACGGGGGCCCACCAGGGTGAATGGTTACAGGATGTGATACCTGGGCCTTAACCTTATCACCGTGTAGATGATTTCAAAAGTCGACCCACCGCTGGAACCTCTCATTGTTAGTGCAGCTGTTAGGGCGCGGCGTTTGACTGCGGGAAGCGAGATGTGACTGTTTTAGAGAGTAGCGCTGTGTGTGTGTGTGTGTGTGTGTGTGTGTGTGTGTGTGTGTTTTGTTTGTTTACGTGCGGGACTTGGCAGTGAGCACAACGGACGATACGACAGCGGGGCCCAGCGGTGTAGAGCAGGTAGCAGGTAGCGGGTCCGGCGCTGCTGCATTATTAATGGCGGGTCGGAGGCGGCGGCGGCGGCGGCGGCGGCGGTGGCGGCGGGCGGTGCGTATTGATCTGCCGTGGCGTGGCGTGGCGTGGCGTGGCATGGCCTGGTCCGGCACGCTCTACTGTGTGTGTGTGTGTGTGTGTCAGCGGCATCACGCCACGCTACACGAGAGAACACGGTGCCGTCGGCAGTCAGCAGTCAGCCGCTGCCTGAGGCTGGGTCCTGAGCAGACGTCTCTGTAACTGCTGATGCCCAGGTCCCGGGCAGGCATCGGGGAGGGGAACAGCGGGAAGGGGAGGGGGGGCGGAAGATCAAAATTACTCTGAGCACTATGCGACTTAACTTCTGAGGTCATCAGTCGCCTAGAACTTAGAACTACTTAAACCTAAGGACAGCACACACATCCATACCCGAGGCAGGATTCGAACCTGCGACCGTAGCGGTCACGAGTTTCCAGACTGAAGCGCCTAGAACCGCTCGGCCACACCGGCCGGCGCGGAAGATCACAGTTTGATACTGTCTTCCCCCCCCCCACCGTCCTCCCCCCCCCCGCCCCCCCCGTCCTCCCCCCCCGCCCCCCGTCCCCCGTCCCCCAGTTATTTTGCTGTCACCAAGGCTTCCAAAGTGCCACAGATCCCTAAGACTTTAATACTACTACTACTACGTGATCAGGCCCAGCGGACCGCACGCATCTATAAGCTTCCTCCCCCACTGTATTCTGTCCATTGCTGCTATCCGCCATCCGTTCACATCTATTGACACTTGGTTTAAATCTTCATGGAGTCCATCCCTCCAACGCTTCTTGGGTCTCCCTGGCGGGCTCTGACCTGTAGGTGTGAAATCCAACAGGCTGGATCAGGGTTTTGTGCAGTCGAATCTTGAAGTGTCTGGAGAGATATCTGGACCGAAGCAGTTGTGCTAGACTGTGGTAAGAACGGTTTCCTGCTTGTATTCTGGCTTTGATCTCTGCTTCACATGACCAGTTCTCAGTGAAAAGTGCCGCTAAGTATTTGAATTCCTGCACTCTCTTGTAGGACTGGTCCCCAATCTGCAGTGATTGTAGATGGCCAGCAGTCTGACAATGACCACGCGTCGTAACGAGGTACTCTGTCTTGGCTTCGTTTATGTTTAGCCCAAATTTGCTGGCAGCCTCCTTTAGTGCTTTGGTCATTTGCTCCAACTCCTCTTCCGACCTAGAGAGTAAACAGATGTCGTCTGCATAGGCTAAGTATGCCAATCTGTTTCCTTCAATTTCAATCCCTTCGTTATCTTGGAAGGTCTCTCGTACGATCAGTACGATCATCTCGAGGGCAAAGTTGAACAGGATAGGCGACAATCCATCTCCTTGCCTGAGTCCTGTCAATTTCAAACTCCTCAGTTACGCGATTTCCCATCTTCACCTTTGCACGTGTTTCGTTCAGACTTCAATAATAGTAATGAAATTTACAGGATAATCAGAGATAGTCTGAAAAGTGTGCGGAGAAATGGTAGACTGTACGCTGCTTGACTTGTTGCTTTTGTGTATAGCTGAAAAGTGGAAGGAGTATTTAGAGGATCTGTACAAGGGAGATAAACTTGCAGGCAACATTATAGAAATGGAAGAGGACGTAGATGAAAAAGAGATGGGAGACATGATACTACGATAAGAATTTGACAGAGTGCTGAAAGACCTAAGTAGAAACAAGGCCCCGGAGTAAACGACGTTCGCTCTGAATTACTGATACCCTTGGGAGAAACCAGCCAGCCAGCTCGTGAGCAAGGTGTATGAAACAGACGAAATGCCCTCAGACTTCAAGAAGAATATAATAATTTCAATCCCAAAGAAAGCAGTTTAATGAGTCGCCGTTGCAAAATACTAATACGAATTCTTTACAGACGATTCGAAGAACTGGTAGAAGCTGACATCGGGGGAACATCAGTTTGGATTCTGGAGAAATCTGGGCACACGCCTGCCAATACTAACACTACGACTTATTTCAGAAGTCAGGTTAAGGAAAGACAAACTTACGATTTTAGCATTTGTAGATTTAGAGAAATATTTTAACAATGTTGACTGCAACATTCTCTTTGAGAATCTGAGCGTAGATAGGTAAAATGCAGGGAGTGAAAGGCCATTTACAACTTGTACAGAAGCCAGACTGCAGTTGTAAGAGTCGAGGGTACGAAAGGGAGGCAGTGGTTGGAAATGGAATGAGACAGGGTTGTAGACCATCCCCGATGTTATTCAATCTGTATTCTGAGCAAGCAGCTAAGTAAACAAAAGGAAATTTTGGGGTTAGGAATTAAGGTCCAGAGAGAAGAAATAAAAACTTTGAGGTTTTCTGATGACATAATTCTGTCATAGACAGCAAAGGACATGGAAGAGCAGTTGAACGGAATCGATATTGTCTTAAAACTTGGATATAAGTTGAACATCAACAAAAGCAAAACAAATATAATACAATGTACTCCAATTAAATCAGGTAATGCTAAGGGAAAAACGTTAGGGAACGAGACACTTAAAGTAGTAGACGAGTTTTCCTGTTTGGGCAGCAAAATATCTGATAATGGCCGAAGTAGAGAGGATACAAAATGTAGACTAGCAATGGCAAGGAAAGCGTTTCTGAAGAAGAGAAATTTGTTAACATCGAGTATTGATTTAAGTGTCGGGAAGTCTTTTTTGATAGTATTTGTATGGAGTGTAGCCATGTATGGAAGTGAAACATGGACGATAAACAGTTTAGGCAAAATGAGAATAGAAGCTTCCGAAATGTGGTGCTACAGAAAAATGTTGAAGATTAGATGAGTAGATCACGTAACAAATAAGGAGGTACTGAATAAAGTTGGAGACACAAGTTGACCAAACAAGGGATCGGTTGGTGGGACACATTCTGAGACATCAAGGTATCACCAGTGTAGTACTGGAGTGAAGTGTGTGGGTAAAAATTGTAAAGGGAGACCAAGAGATGAATTCAGTAAGCACATTCAGAAGAATGTAGATTGCAGTAGTTACTTGGAGATGAAGAGGCTCCCACAGGTTAGCGTAGCGTGGAGAGCTGCATCAATCGAGTCTTCTGACAAAAGACCACCACAAAAAAAAAAAAAAAAAAAAAAAAAAAAAAAAAAAAAAAAAACAACATGCTGATTCATATTTTATTTTGTAAATAATCTTATTTAGGCTTTATTCACAACACCATTACATCTGCAAACGATCGAATTTATTTATATTTTGTACTGGATGTTGCCCTCACGTCCTGACGTTGTAAGCGGAAATATGTCAACTTTGAGTAAACTATTATTGCTGTCCGTAGTTGTCAAATGGTTCAAATGGCTCTGAGCACTATGGGACTCAACTGCTGAGGTCGTTAGTGCCCTAGAACTTAGAACTAATTAAACCTAACTAACCTAAGGACATCACAAACATCCATGCCCGAGGCAGGATTCGAACCTGCGACCGTAGCGGTCTTGCGGTTCCAGACTGCAGCGCCTTTAACCGCACGGCCACTGCTGCCGGCCGTAGTTGTCGGAAGTAATATTTTTTCAGTAACGTTGTAAAGTTGTTCCACGACTTGATTTGCTCGTGTATTACAATACGTTTTTTGTTATTCTGACAGTCATAGAAATTCAAGTTTGACAGCCAGTTGTTTACTCAAAGATATTTATGTTGTGGAGGGTCGTGTATCTATGGAACTGCTATTGACGTGATTGTAATCTCTAGTATTTTGCTTATCCGTTGTCCATATATAAAATTTCAATCAATTTTTTTAAAATAAGTGTGTGCCTGAAGTCTGTTTTTGACTACACAACTACCTGTCAAACTTCAATTTCTACTACTATGAGGGGAATAACAAAACGTATTATTCGAGTATATGCGTGTAACATCAAATCATCGAACAACTTGAAAACGTTACTGAAAAAATACTACATCTATCTGCATCTGCATAGATTCCTTTTAGCATTCATGTGGATGACCTCACACTTCTCATTATTTAGCGTCAACTGTCAATTTTTGCACTATACGAATATCTCTTCTAAATCGTTTTGCAATTTGTTTTGATCTTCTGATGACTTTACTAGACGATAAACGACAGCATAATCTGCAAACAACCTAAGTCAGCTGCTCAGATTGTCTCTTAAATCGTTTATATAGATAAGGAACAGCAGAGGGCCTATAACACTGTCTTGGGGAACGCCAGAAATCACTTCTGTTTGACTTTCCGTCAGTTGCTAGTAACTGTTACCTCTCTGACATGAAATCTCGAATCCAGTCGCATAACTGAGACGATATTCCTTCAGCACGCAATTTGATTACAAGCCGCTTGTGAGGCACGGTGTCAAAAGCCTTCTGGAAATCTAGAACACGGAAATCCCTTGTCGATAGGACTCAACATTTCGTGTGAGTGAAGAGTTAGCTGTGCTTTACAAGAACGATGTTTTCTAACACCGTCTTGACTGTTTGCCAAGAGGCCGTTCTTTCCGAGGTAATTCATAATGTTCGAACACAATATATGTTCGAAAAGCCTGCTGCTTCCGAAAACTACGGACAGCAGCAATGCATTACTCAAAGCTAACATACACTGATCAGACAGAAAATTATGATCAGCGGCGTACTATCGACATAAACCCGTGCAGGCGATAGCAGGGTCATCCGGTGAGGAATGACTGCTAGTCAGACACAGGGACGGTGTATGTGGCACAGGTGAGCGTGCTGTACATGTGTAGAAAGAGGAAGGCGTGTAAATAGGGGCAACGCTGTTTCTTTACGCAGTTTTCTCTTCTGTTTCTCTTTGTGGACGGTCTTTCCCTTTCTGTCTTCTCTTAGTGCCTGTGGTTTGTCGGTTCCACATGTGGACTAACGAATCACATCACATTTGTTGTTAATATCAGTTATGGTCACCGTAACAATGTGCGCCTTTACCTGGCTACAATGAAACCTGTCATATGACAAACCCACCCACGTGGGGAGGAATTCTCACAAGCAACTGATAAACATACTCTGTTAAAAATAGCTTGTAATAGCTTCGCTATTTTAGAGACACTTAGTTTTTATGACGATTCAATCTCTGAAAGTTAGCTGTGAACTTTCGAAATTTATAGAAGTAGAAACACAAGTGCTTCCACTAAAATGTGTTTTGGGGGAGGGGGAAGGGCGAAAGGGCAGCCATGATGCCTCCACCCCCGACCCCTTCACCTTGGATCCACGCCTGATCCAACTTCGGTTTTCTGCTGCTACAAAGCTCTGGAATGGAGTGACCTCGTGAGGCCAAACGAAATGCTCCTCTGACAATTTATTTATATATGTTATTGTCCTCTGCACAAAGACCACGCATTCAGTCAGCATGTATATTGTCCAAGTATAGATGAAGTATTC
Organism: Schistocerca americana; assembly: GCF_021461395.2. Taxonomy (NCBI): domain Eukaryota; kingdom Metazoa; phylum Arthropoda; class Insecta; order Orthoptera; family Acrididae; genus Schistocerca; species Schistocerca americana. The sequence continues at coordinate 290,764,201 of NC_060120.1, read as the reverse complement.
CCGTATGCACATATGCAGGCAGTGTCTACGAAACTTGCTTATTTTAAAGATCAGTAAAACAAAACAAAAAATTGCTCGTAGAAAAAGGATACCAACTGCCGTAGCTCTTCCTGATTCTTTTAATTATTTAAGCAACCAGTTTCAACCCTTCATTAGCCTCATCTTCAGGCCCTTATGCAATAAACGAATGGAACCATCCAAACATTGGTGCACACACAACGGGTACCGTGGACTTCTATTTATTCGGCTTGTACACTCCAACTGTGGTGCATTTCGAGTGTACACGCCGAAGTTCACGGCATTCAGCTCAGTATATACGGAATATTTACATTCTGTGTGCGTCAATGTGTGCATGTCTCCATTCGTTTTTCGGATAGGGGCCTGAAGATGACGCTAATGAAGCGTCGAAACTGGTTGCTTAAATTAAAAAATTAAAAGAATGTTGAGATTTACAGCTATTGGTATCCTTTTTCTACGAGTTATTGATCAACCACAATCGGAGGATGGATCTAAAAAACAATATCGTTTTAATTTCATTACATGTGTTTCTATGTAATTGGACATTTAAAAGTACCCGTGTTGGTAGACGATATTAGGCAAATGACACCCCATATTATCAGTACAGTGAGGTACTGAAATACTGAACTTCTGGTCGACTCTTTCGAACACGCCGATAATTATGCTTGGTACATATTGTCCTTCAGGTCTGCAAGGTTGCCAAGACGATACGTGTAAACAATGCATTTTAGATACCGCCAAAAAAAGTTCTAATCGTGTTGAGAAGTCGCTACAAGTTATTGCAGCACGCTCGTTTTCTTCAGAAATGCAAGGACCGACGATTCCTATTCTCGAGAACGCACACCAAATAGTTACACGTTCTGAAGGGAGGTGCCCTCTTGCGAAGTTCTGTTAGCTCTCCAGTAGCGCGATATTAACAACAAATGTGATGTGGTTCGTTAGTCCACATGTGGAACCGAGAAATCACAGGCACTAAGAGAAGACAGAAAGGGAAAGACCGTCCACAAAGAAAAACAGAAGAGAAAACTGCGTAAAGAAACAGCGTTGCACCTATTTACACGCCTTCCTCTTTCTACACATGTACAGCACGCTCACCTGTGCCACATACACCGTCCCTGTGTCTGACTAGCAGTCATTCCTCACCGGGTGACACGCGCGCATATGAAAGAACGGCAGTGCGCAGGGACACAGCTTCCCACGCAACTCTCACTGTGCTGTTTCCCGGGCGGCGGAGTCGCCTTCGCTGAGATTTCGCACTGCAGCCGGTTTGTTCTGCATCTAAATGGAGGACGACAGAACACGACATTACGGCGGTTTTGAGTCGTTGATAACACGGGTTGACCAACACTGCTACTGTATGTACCAGTCGACACGATGCTATGAATCACGTTTTTCTTTGGCGTTATTATAATGGATCATACCAGAAACGCGTTAATAAAAGAGTTTTAGTAACAAGTGGACTACTGTTACCATAAAGCGATGATAAGGACGTGCTGTGTTATTTATATAACGGTCACAGGCTTCCAGCACGATTTCATGTCTTAAGTTAAACTAAATGGAAGATTATCCGAAAATCGAAGGGCAGTTTCGTGCCAAGAACTGATCTGGGAAACATGATATTGCAGTGCCTTTGTTATTATGAAGAACGATGCAATATTCCTTTGGGCATACAGTATACACACATCCGAAGGAGCGTCGCATCGTTCCTAACAACTCTGCACTGCAATATTGTATTTATACGCCAATATCACGCAACGACTTTCAATAAAACTTTCCTCCCCTGTGCGGAAATTATACAGGGTGTAAATTTTAAATTGACAAACCAGAATAACTCGAAAAATTAGCTTCACACGAAAAAATGTGTAGAATCCAAAGTTGGTTATTTTCGAGGGGGACATCTGCTGGTGCTAAAATTAGCCCGCCACCCCAGCCCCCTGGGGGTGGGGCGGGAGGCAACTTTAAAATTTAAAATGTGAACCCCCATTTTTTATTGCAGAATCAGATTCTACATAAAACACTACGTACATTTTGTCTTAAACATATGTTTTGATTCTTGGTACTTGGCGCTGTAATTCAAGAAAATCCATGTTCTCATTTATGCTTGGAAAATGGTTACGGATAAATAAAAAATGCTTATTTACTTCGTAAGTTTTGATTCGCTAAAACTAAAGCTTTCACTCTCTCCCCATAGGGTGGGGTTTGAGAGAGAGGAATTAGAGTTTTACAAATGTTGACCCAAATATTAATTTTTTCCACTCGCGAAAACATGATGCAAAGAATAGGATATGCTTGTGCTGCAATTACATCAGACATGTTACCAAGATGTGTGCAGGGATTTACAGCACGAGTCAATAAATGCATCGAAGTTGGAGGTCATCATTTTGAACATTTGATTTCATAAAACGGTGAGATGCAAGAGTTTTACGGACAACAAGTAGGCCGATTCTGCAATAAAAAATGGGGATTCTCATTTGAAATTTTAAAACTGCCTCCTGCCCCACCCCCAGGGGGCTGGGGTGGCTGGCTAATTTTAGCACCAGCAGATGTCCCCCTCGAAAATAATCAACTTTGGATTCTACACACTTTTTCGTGTGAAGCTTATTTTTCGAGTTATTTTGGTCTGTCAACTTAAAATTTACACCCTGTATAGTGTGTGTACGAGCACCGGGTGTGACGCAGAAACGATGAAATACGCACGTTTGGGTCTGGCCGTGAGTCGTGCACGAATGGCTAAAGCGATTAAGGCAACCTTTCGCATAAAGCGGGAAATCCGGGTTTGAGTCCCGGTCCGTCATTCCCTTATATAGCTGATGGTTGTTCGTATTCGCAACTGAGAATACATTTCATGGATCTCAGAAATGACGTGTCTCACTGCTTCCGTGTTTTGTATGGTAGTCTCACGGGCGGTGGTGTCTCCGTTCTCATTCTTTGCACATTTCCGGTAGCCTTGGGGGTGTCTACCAAAGAAATGATTGATTTCCGACCAGGAGCAGTATTTCTGGCGGGAACATTGAAGCATGCACGAACTGCACGCTGTGCGTTGACAGTTGACCGACCGTTAGGGATGTACGCATCCATGAGATTCGCACATTGCTTCTTCAACCAATGAATTTTCCCTATGAGGTAGGTCGTAAACGAAGTTAGTGGCCCACAGCTTCGAATCAGACCATCACCAAACTCTGTCTACCACTCTTCCCTTCACAGCGCCTCACTAAAATCAGCAAGCTTCGTTGCCGCACACTGTACGTTCTGGAACTTTATCGTTTGTGTGACAAAAATGTCGACAACTCCCGCAGAGGATTCATTTTAAATTTATTATACCGCATCGGTGTCGAGTTACAAGACCATCATCAGCGACACACTGTTAAATATCTGGATTCAGGTGCGTTTCAGGCCAGTTTATTTTTTGTCATTGTCTTCGCTGTAAGTCTCTCAGTTTACGTGGGTAACAGACATGTCAAATTATGCCTCTTTCCAGCCCACATCCCGTGGTTTGTTTATAAGTTCTTGGTTGGTTGGTTTGGGGAAGGAGACCAGACAGCGTGGTCATCGGTCTCATCGGATTAGGGAAGGAAGTCGGCCGTGCCCTTTCAGAGGAACTATCCCGGCATTTGCCTGGAGTGATTTAGGGAAATCACGGAAAACCTAAATCAGGATGGCCGGACGCGGGATTGAACCGTCGTCCTCCCGAATGCGAGTCCAGTGTCTAACCACTGCGCCACCTCGCTCGGTTTATAAGTTCTCTGTGGCAAATATTTCTCCCACAATCTATAAGTGGCGATCAAAAAGTTTCTTCTCCAAGGCCTTATAGTCCACAATCGATATGCCCATCAATTAAAGTCGCTGTGACTACTGAGGCAGTCATCGCACCGATGCACCAGGTTGGAGGTACCCGCTTGGTAAAACACCGCCTCCTGCTGCTTGAAAAAAGCCTTAATTGCCTGCTCCACATTTTCGTCCGACAGGAATCGTCGACCCTCCAAGTCCTTTTTTAAGAGACCTAAGGTGTGATAATCGCGTGGCGAGAGTCCAGAACTACGGGGCCAGTGCCCGAGAGTTTCCCACTTGAATAGGCTAACTTCTGCGTTACGACATTCGCGATATGGCGACGGGCGTGTGTTATCGTGAAGTAGCAGTACCCCCTGTCGCAGTTTTCCTAAACGTTTTTCTCGACAGACATGTTGCCCCACACACATTAATCATTCTCCGATGGATGGCTACCGGTGTTTGCTCTTCAGCAGCCGAGGAACGAATAGCAGCACGATGGTCCTGTTTGCACGTATTTCGTAAGAATTTCGCCATACTTCTGTTCCCACATTTACCACACGCTTGTCGGAAATGCACGAAGGCCACACTGGTCCCTAGCCTATTTGTCGGTGCTTGTATACATGCATCGGCATCTCACTACGCTGCTTACACGCTGCAGCAACGCCCTTGAACGGAAATTTTTTGATCTCCACGTATACTACTGACATCGTGCTCTGTAAGACAAAACTTTACAAAAAAGACAGATTGCTTTAAAATAGCATAGAACTGTAACACACATTTTGATGAAGTGTAAATCACCAACTTTTATGTGGTGGGTGACCGTAGCAGCCAGTAGTAAGATTAGGTGCTATTTTCTGTAATCGCCATTGCGATCTTTTCTTTTGTACGGCTTAAAGTCGATTTTGCCGAGTCAGGTTGAGTGGATCATTGCTTGCGGCGTCTCAATCGAATCGCCTTCAACTCTACTTCTTCGTGTTGCATCGGATTTCTCATTGTTAATTAACATTAACAATATTTTTAGATAAAATTGCTTGTAAAATGTGTAAAACTTCTAACTATCCCAGCTTTTGATACTAGACCAGCGTTCTACTTTGGATTACACTTCTTCTGAGCCACCTCTGTACATTGGATACAACAAAAGTTATCAATTTTCTTGTTTTACGGATAATACATTAATCTTCGGGACTCCGTACCGGCCCCTTACACACGTGCGATTTCCGGCAGCGCTGCTGAGCATTGCGGCGGCAGCGGTCAGCGTTCCATAATGCAAATAGATGGGGCATTTACACACGTGGCGATTAGTACGCCAGCAGCAGGGGCAATCGCGCGACCATCTGTGCACGAGCGGCTGCCCGCTGCTGGCAGCGGCCTTTGGACACCAGTTAGCTTTCACACATGGTGTTTCATTAGCGTATCAGAGTTTTGATACTGAGCGTTACATTTGTGAAGTAGAAATGCGTCCTGCTGAAACTTCCTGGCAGATTAAAACAGTGTGCCGGACCGAGACTCGAACTCGGGACCTTTGCTTTTCGCGGGCAAGTGCTCTACCAACTGAGCTACCCAAGCACGACTCACACCCCGTCCTCACAGCTTTACTTCTGCCAGTACCTCGCCTCCTACCTTCCAAACTTTACAGAAGCTCTCCTGCGAACCTTACAGAACTAGCACTCCTGAAAGAAAGATCCCGAGTTCGAGTCTCGGTCCGGCACACAGTTTTAATATGTCAGGAAGTTTCATATCAGCGCACACTCCGCTGCAGAGTGAAAATCTCATTATGCGTCCTGCTGTTTGGCACTCAAGACGTAGCGAATACAGCAACTGCATTGTGAAACGCAGATCATGGGAAGAATTGTGTGAACTGTTTACTCCAGGGTTTGCAAATGAAACAACAGATTCCAAACCAAAAAGTATGTATTTAGAATTATATGTACGATATATTACATTATTATGTACAAATATTAGAAGTCCCCAGTCCCCATCTCACTGCACCTTCTTCACTTGCAAAGAATTCAGCAGAGGCTGATTTGTTCCTTGTTCTCGGCGTTAAGGCTTCGTCGACTCCATGTAGTCCAACGATATTCAGTGTGTCTTCGAATGTATACCCATCTCTACGACGAACGAAATTATGTAATATACAGCATGCTTTTATTATATCTGAGGCCAAATCAATTGAAACATTGAGTGGACGCTGTAATATTCTCCATTTGTTGCTGAGTATTCCAGATGTACTCTCTAAGAAACGTCTCGTTTGTGATAAACAATAATTATATATATTTTTGATGACTGGCAAATTATTTCCACCATAAGGTGTTCGCATATATTCTGTCAAACCAAATGTTTTATCACCAACCAATGTAAACGGCAGTGGCCCTCCACCAGCACATATTTGTGTCGGTCTAGGAATTTTCAGTTTGTCGTCTCTTATCTTATTGAATAGCGTACTGTTTTAAAAGATTTGTGAATCTGAAGTTTTGCGATAAGACCCGACATCTATGTAAACGAAATTATAATTTGCATCACAAACTGCTAATAACACAATTGAGAAAACGTATTTGTAGTTAAAGTAAAGTGAGCCACTATGTAGGCGCTTAATCTAACGCTTGTGTCTACCATCTACAGGATGTTACAAAAAGGTACAGCCAAACTTTCAGGAAACATTCCTCACACACAAATAAAGAAAAGATGTTATGTGGACATGTGTCCGGAAACGCTTAATTTCCATATTAGAGCTCATTTTAGTTTCGTTGCCCGCAGCTCGTGGTCGTGCGGTAGCGTTCTCGCTTCCCACGCCCGGGTTCCCGGGTTCGATTCCCGGCGGGGTCAGGGATTTTCTCTGCCTCGTGATGGCTGGGTGTTGTGTGATGTCCTTAGGTTAGTTAAGTTTAAGTAGTTATAAGTTCTAGGGGACTGGTGACCATAGATGTTAAGTCCCATAGTGCTCAGAGCCATTTGAACCATTTTTTTTAGTTTCGTCAGTATGTACTGTACTTCCTCGATTCACCGCCAGTTGGCCCAATTGAAGGAAGGTAATGTTGACTTCGGTGCTTGTGTTGACATGCGACTCATTGCTCTACAGCACTAGCATCAAGCACATCAGTACGTAGCATCAACAGGTTAGTGTTCATCACGAACGTGGTTTTACAGTCAGTGCAATGTTTACAAATACGGAGTTGGCAGATGCCCATTTGATGTATGGATTAGCACGGGGCAATAGCCGTGGCGCGGTACGTTTGTATCGAGATAGAGTTCCAGAACGAAGGTGTCCCGACAGGAAGACGTTCAAAGAAATTGATCGGCGTCTTAAGGAGCACGGAACATTCCAGCCTATTACTCGCGACTGGGGAAGACCTAGAACGACGAGGACACCTGCAATGGACGAGGCAATTCTTCGTGCAGTTGACGATAACCCTAATGTCAGCGTCCATTCCATGATTAATGTGATTTGAAGAGAAGTAATAAAATGAGCTCTAACATGGAAAGTAAGCGTTCCCGGACACATGTCCACATAACATATTTTCTTTCTTTGTGTGTGAGGAATGTTTCCTGAAAGTTTGGCCGTACCTTTTTATAACACCCTGTATAGCCCCTATACAGTTTGGAAAATCTGCGTTTGTCTTGAAACCTTCTGCAATTGTCAACCAGTCCTCTTCAGTAAGCATCGGAAATGTAGACTCTTTCAGAACATTCCAACATTTTGACAAGAGTCCTTTACTATGCTTGAGGTGGTAGAAGCTCCACATTTATATGTATAATGTAGATCTGTGTACGTATTTCCTGACGCAAAATACCTGATATCAGAAAAGAAATCTCTTTATTCAGCAACACATTTGTCAAAGAGGTGGAAAAATGTAAGAGATTCGTACACTCGAGAGCTGCAAAAACAAAAAAAAAGTGAAGAGTGGTTCAGCGGCAGATGACAGAAAGCAGTACATTTTCTTCAAGCAACTTCCGTTTGTAGCGCCTACATCTGGAACTAAACCGCCTGTTGAGAAAGAAACAGACAATGGACAAATGATGAGTCAAGCACTTACCAAGAACCATCTCATAATGTCTCAGGGTTTAGCATTTCCAAAAAGACTTTCAGAAGAGCAGAAATTGTTTAGGATACTTGCAGAAAGTGTTCACAACAAATCAAAAGTGATGGAGGGAGGTCCTGATAGATTATTTCTCTTGTCTTTGCTACCTCATTTCAAGGCCATACCTGAAGAAAAGCGATTTAATGCGAAATTCTAATTTAATGTGTTGCAAAAATACATTACAAACGATACTGCTGATGGAAACGTGGCTGTATCACAGGGAAATGTAAGTGGAACGCACTTTGTGGAGCATGGCTCATCTGCTTGCGGTCTAAGGCCCTGCAGTCATGGACTGTGCGGCTGGTCCCGGCGGAGGTTCGAGTCCTCCCTCGGGCATGGGTGTGTGTGTTTGTCCTTAGGATAATTTAGGTTAAGTAGTGTGTAAGCATAGGGACTGATGACCTTAGCAGTTAAGTCCCATAAGATTTCACACACACATTTCTCATCTGCTTCCGTGGCGAATTATGAGGAACAGCTGGTTCAGTCAGCACAAAGGACGTCGTTGGAATCACCATCTCAGTTTTCTGATACATCAGTGTACGGAGATTTGTTTTAGGATGTCTACACATATTGTAATTTTCTTATCTACGAGGCGTGTTTTTTAAATAAGAGCCGTTATGAAATTAAAAAAAGACGTGCTAAGATATCTCAATAATTTTATTTTTGCATGAAAGCCTGTTCCTTAATCTACGCACTGGCGCCATTACAATCTGATTCTTTCTTGTTTACGTTGTGTACTGAGTGTTTAAGATGCCTCCAATAATCGTGAGTCCCGCCGACTGTGAAGTACGGGCTGTTATAAGATTTCTTAGTGCTGAAGGCCTAAAAGCGATCGATATTCATCGTGAGATCTGTGCAGTTTACGGAGAAAACGTTATGAGTGATGGAATGGTAAGAAAGTGGGTGAGAACATTTAAAGATGGCCGCACAAATGTGCATGATGAACAACGGAGTGGGCGTCCTTCGGTCGTTAATGAAAGTTTGGTTCAGGAAGTGGACAATAAGGTGAGAGAAAACAGACTGTTTACGATTTCCTCCTTGCGGGATGACTTTCCTAATGTTCCTCGTAGTGTTTTGTATGGCATTGTGGCCGAGCACTTGAATTACCGAAAATTGTGCGCACGTTGGGTACCGAAATTGTGCACAAAACCAAACGTTTAGACAGTGCATTGACTTTCCTTGAGCGGTACCACAACGACGGTGATGATTTCTTAAGCCAAATTGTTACGGGTGATGAAACATGGGTGGCCTATGTCACACCAGAATCAAAGCAACAGTCCATGGAAGTTGAGCAAGGGCATCGTTTTGCTGCAAGACAATGCCCCGTCCGCATGTGGCGAGTCAGAAAAAAGATCTCATCACATCTTTTCGATGCGAAACTCTAGATCATCCTCCGTACAGGCCCGATCTTGCGCCCAGTGACTACCATCTGTTCCTGCACTTGAAGAAACACCTGTGCGGTCAGCCTCTTCAAGACGATGACGAAGTCAAAACAGTGGTGATGCAGTGGTTAACAAGTCAGGCGGCAGACTACTATGAGGAGGGTACTCAAAAACTGGTTCAACGAACTTTATGACAGGTGCCTCAATATTGACGGAAATTATGTAAATGGTTCAAATGGCTCTGAGCACTATGGGACTTAACTACTGAGGTCTTCAGTCCCCTAGAACTCAGAACCACTTACACCTAACTAACCTAAGGACATCACACACATCCATGCCCGAGGCAGGATTCGAACCTGCGACCGTAGCTGTCGCGCGGTTCCAGACTGCAGCGCCTAGAACCGCTCGGCCACTCCGGCAGGCCGGAAATTATGTAGAAAAGTAGATTAAGGTACAGGCTTTCATGTAAAGATAAAATTATTGAGATATCTTAGCACGTCGTTTTTTAATTTCAAAACGATTGTTACTTATAAACACGCCTCGTAACACCAATTTTTAAATAAAATCATTTTACATCAACTATTTGTACTTACCTCTATGTGATGGCCAACTTTTCCCATGCAGAAATACGGTTTCTCATGCAAGTGTTCTGGCGTGAAATATGTGTTTCCAGCAAATGTATTCGGTACTGACATCCTGAATTAGTTGAAGAACTTAGCACTGTCTTCACGCAACTCATTATATACAGTATAGAAGTGTCCATATACTGTACGAGTGGTGCACATTGAGTGTTGCCATTATTTACGTTTACGACGTTCGCGCCTGAATTTTCTTTTGATCAACAAAGCCAGAGCCAGTACTTCTTCGGCTGAGCCCATATTATCGACTGAATGAGATGTACACCGCGCGAGCATCGCCGATTACGCGTAGCAGCGCGCTGCCAAGCAGAGCAACAACAGCAACAACAACAACAAAAGACCGCGGTGACCGACGCATGCTGCTCAGCAACGCTGCTGAAAGTCGCCCGTTTGTAAGAGGCCTAATTGTGGTACCTGGTTCAGTGTAGCTTGTCTCTTTCGTCTCGATGACGTCTTTAACTTTATGTGCTTCATTCTTACATAATTATGTTGCTTCATGCACTTATCTTTGTTACTACGTTTTTAAAATGGCCGGTAGGCGATCGTATGCTTTCGGACACAAAGGACCACGGATCGCACCGTATGTTGAAACACGTATGTATTCATTACCAGCGATGGCGAGGCATGACAGAATCTCTGACCAGAGAGTTTTTTTGTCGTTGCTAGTCTGCGCTTGACCGCGCGAGAGTTCAGTAGTGTGTGGCGAGTGGGCAGAGAGAGTAGACAGTTGGAGAGTAGTAGCAGTCTGGTGTAGTAGTCGGTGGTAGTCTGCGGGAGTCGGCATGCGTCGACGGCGTGCTGTTCTTCCGAATCTGGTCGGGATTGTGGTGGACGATGTGTATTATTGTAAAAGGTAATGAAGCAGCATTGCGCTCAGCTAATAACGTATGTTAATTGTAATTAATTTGTTCAAAAAAATGCCCCAATAATAATTTTTCTATTAAAAAATAAAAGTGTAACCTCCCCGTGAGAAATTAAAAAGTCCCACAAAAGTGAATAATAAAAATGAGCCAAGCGTAGCCTCCTTGCAAAATTAATGAATAATAATGGCCCAAATATAAACTCCCCACAAAATTAACGTTAAGGAATGAAGATTGATCACAAACCCACACAATAATATTGATTAAATAATGAACCATATAGGAAATGTAACTTCCTAACAGAAATAATAATGTCTGGTAAATTTTATAAGGGCAGCAGCGCTGACCTTCGGCCATGTGAAATAATTAAACCTGATAAATTCTTACCTCAGTAAAACTGCATCTATATCTGCTCTTATTTTTCGGCACACCTCCGTGCAATGCTGGCCCATATTTAATTTTGATTCTTGGAGGGAATGCGTAGGAAATGTTATTTAACTTGAAATGAATCTTTTTCTTTAAAAAGTTACTTTATAGAAAAATTATTATTGGGGCATTTTTTGAACAAATTAATTGGAATTAACATACGTTATTAGCTGAGCGCAATGCTGCTTCATTACCTTTTACAACAATACACATCGTCCACCACAATCCCGACCAGATTCGGAAGAACAGCACGCCGTCGACGCATGCCGACTCCCGCAGACTAGCACCGACTACTACACCAGACTGCTACTACTCTCCAACTGTCTACTCTCTCTGCCCACTCGCCACACACTACTGAACTCTCGCGCGGTCAAGCGCAGACTAGCAACGATAAAAAAACTCTCTGGTCAGAGATTCTGTCATGCCTCGCCATCGCTGGTAATGAATACATACGCGTTTCAATGTTTGTGGACAAACTCGACTGCCTGCTACCCTTGTACCTCGAGAAACGCATCTATCGGAAAATTCTCTGGGCAGACACGTGACGAATCCTGTCATCTGCACGCAGAGCGGAGTGCCGCCGCCGCTTCCGACGTCTGGGCCCTGCCAAAGTCGTAACATTCTCTCGCTCCCGTGTGTGACACCGGTCGGTGCCCTAAGGACCGTACCGTATTAACTGGAAAATGACAAACGTCTCGAAATTGACCGCTTGTTTGTAGTAACTGTCCATTTCAAATAATGCAACAGCTTATGCCGGAAATTCCTGTCACGTAACAATAGTAACTCGTTACGGCTGTGGCCTCTAGGGTAAGGAAAATTATTACGTACAGGAGCTCAGCGACCTTTTAAGGAAAGGTGTTGTTTGTACCGCTAAACCCCTTGTTATACCTGTTAGCCAATATACACGTGGACTGCACGTGAATACACATGTCGGATGACCCTGGTAGGTGTGAGACGATTGCTCGGTTTCTGTAGTGGACCCGGAGGTCTGGCCTGTGCCGACCCGACCCGCGGCTATTAACCTCACCTGCAGTGGCTGCACCCGCCCGCCGACCGATCGATTTCCGCTAACCGCTGCACCTGCCCTGCTGTCATTTGTTTGTGTCACGCACACGCGACAGATTTAATCTCGCTAGCTCCCCTCCGCCATACCCCCAGACCCACGCTAACTGTCCCACCCACCCATGCGCTCATATGTACGTAATATCGCTGTGGTTATCGAAGCGGCAACTGTTGCTTTGTGCAACGCATTCGCTTTCATGTTCGTCATTTATACCGGGCGCCATCTCAATTGGTAAACTGGTACTGGTTGGTTGGAGATGCTACCGACGAAGGTACGGTCTCCAATATCTTGGTATCGAGCGATTCAGTAGCGACGTGTATGGAATCAGGATCTCAGCTCGTTCACAACGGCAGCTGTTCCGCCACCTACATTTCTACAAAGCCCGATGACCTCGCACCAGTGACCGCCGTATGCGTCCTAACATTTCGCGGAATTTGGGCTAAATTTGGGCCACTTCTCCTGCAGTTGCGGCTAGCAACGTTACCAGTACCTACTGGTAAGAGGTTAATTTCACAGATTTCCATTACAGCGCATTCGTTGTACAAGGTCAGCCGCGCGAGATTAGCCGAGCGGTCTAGGGCGCTGCGGTCATGTACTTTGCGGCTGGTCCCGGCGGAGGTTAGAGTCCTCCCTCGGGCACGGGTGTGTGTGTTTGTCCTTAGGATAATTTAGGTTAAGTAGTGTGTAAGCATAGGGTCTGATGACCTTAGCAGTTAAGTCCCTTAAGATTTCACACACATTTGAACATTTTTGTACAAGGTCATAAAACATTACAGTGCCACGTGTACGTTCTCGGTAACGAACGTTCTGTCTGAAATTTAGATCGGTAATTCATTTACATCTCTTAAATTTCTATCTTTGAAACGTTTGATGTGAACAAAATTATGGGTGGAATGTGAGCGATTGGGTGTTATTTAATGGGTGTGCTTAGTGTCAAAAGGTAAGATATATTCCTCTATGTCGTAATTTTGAATGTTTTACTGAGAATTAGATTCGAGCGTTGGAGCAATGGGCGACGAGTATAGCTGACGTTAGTGAGTTAACAGAACCATCTTTTCCCCCTCCCTGGTATACGCGGTCCAGTCACATTATCTTGCGTATTAATGACAGCTTCAGCTGAATTTAGTCCTTTGTTATCGGATCACGGCCGGCCGGTGAGGCCGAGCGGTTCTAGGCGCTACAGTCCTGAACCGCACGACCGCTACGATCGCAGGTTTGAATCCTGCCTCGGGCATCGATGTGTGTGATGTCCTTAGGTTAGTTAGGTTTAAGTAGTTCTAAGTTCTAGGGGACTGATGACCTCAGATGTTAAGTCCCATAGTGCTCAGAGCCATTTGAATCAGAGCCGCCGGCCGCTGGTGGCCGAGCGGTTCTGGCACTACAGTCTGGAACCGCGCGACCGCTACGGTCGCAGGTTCGAATCCTGCCTCGGGCATGGATGTGTGTGTTGTCCTTAGGTTAGTTAGGTTTAAGTAGTTCTAAGTTCTAGGGGACTTATGACCTCAGCAGTTGAGTCCCATAGTGCTCAGAGCCATTTGAACCATTTTTGAATCAGAGCCATTTATTGGATCACTACCGGTTTCCTGGCACTAAAAACCACATCGTCAGGTGCCATGAAACCGGTAGTGATCCAATAATAAAGGAATGAACGCAGATGAAGCGGTTATTACCAGCCGAGATGACTACTCAGAGGTGTGGTTGGCCCACCTACAAGGTTGTCTCCAGTCACAGTTATGTGGCCAGCTCCTGTGTTCGACGTGAACGTGCGATAATCCACTCGCAGACGACGGGTGGCAGTACTAGCAGTGGAGGGTATATAAAGTGCGTCAGGGAGACACGGAAAACAGTGCAAAAAATGGTTCAAATGCCTCTGAGCACTATGGGTCTTAACTGCTGAGGTCATCAGTCCCCTAGAACTTAGAACTACTTAAACCTAACTAACCTAAGGACATCACACACATCCATGCCCGAGGCAGGATTCGAACCTGTGACCGTAGCAACAGCGCGGTTCGGGACTGAAACGCCTAGAACCGCTCGGTCACAGCGGCCGGCAGGGAGTGATTTAACTGACGTCTAAAAGGGTATGATCATTGGCGTTCGGGCCGAGGGTGGAAGCTTAACTTTGTGAACTGTCCGCGCGCAGTCGTGGTTAAAGTATACCGTGCGTGGCAAAATGGCGCGGACCAAAACCGGCGCTGAGGCAACTGTTGTGCACCACGGGCCACAGATGACGGCGGTGAACGACGGCTACGGAGCTGAGTACGCGCGAATAGACGTGCAGTTGTTGAGCAGCTGATATCGCAAATGAACCGAGGGGCTACCAACAGTGTCTCTGCAACGCCCGTTCATCGAGCGTTGCTGTGTACGGACCTACGCAGCAGGCGCCTGGTATACGCACCTGTGCTGTTCATCACTGACGGAGGCTGGAATCTGCTCGCCAGTACTGCAACTGGACGTCCACTGAGTGGCGGACGGTGACCTTCTCACATGAATCACGTTTATGCTCCATCGGACAATGGCCTAGGGCAGGGCTTCCCAACGTGTGGTCCGCGGACCCCTTAGGAGTCCGCCGGCTCTTTGTAGGGGGTCCGCGGCCACCTTTCACCAAATCGTGTAAAATAATGAGTAAAATTATTGAATAAAAAATCTGAAAACCAAATTCATCACTACTTTTTTCCGTGTTAAAAACGTGTACTTTTACTTCGGGTCGTATACCCAAGCAGCCTTCGCAGTTCCGAAGTGAGAACGCATACACCGTTTAGTGCCGGAGAATGCTGCCTCTCTGATCGGCTGCCTTTCAGTAGATACGCAAAGACGTAAAAATAACTAGACTTTCCGAGCTGTTTACATTGGCACGAAAATCGATTGTGGAACTGGAAAACGGCTTTATAAAAGCAGATTTCCACAATCGATTTTGAAGTGTTAACCTGACCAACCAAAAGCGGAAGTGGGACATCAGCTTACGAAATCTGGTTTTGGAAATGCATGTAAACTGGGTGAATGTATCCCCACACATTGCACAACAGATGTCACAATAGTCCTTTAAAGATAAGTCCTTGGCCTCTTTTCTTTCGTGATGTGTGTGTATCCCGAATCATGGGTCTGCCTCTTTTCTTCACAGCCGCGCGGAGTGGCCGCGCAGTCTGAGGCGCCATGTCGTCGTGGATTGCGCGGCCGCTCCCGCAGGAGGTTCGAGTCCTCCCTCGGGCTTATGTGTGTGTGTGTGTGTGTGTGTGTGTGTGTGTGTGTGTGTGTGTGTGTGTGTGTTGTCCTTGGCGGACTGATGACCTCAGCAGTTCGGTTCCACAGACTTCAAATACATTTGAACGTTTTTCTTCGGATTTCACGAAAACAAACACACACACACACACACACACACACACACACACACACACACGCGCGCGCGCGCGCGCGACTGTTAAAATATATGCATTCTCCTTACACATCAGTAGCCAAACAGTGGAAGTGAACAGACCACAAGCGGCAACTTGTCAACAGCGAACAGTTTATACGTGACGTTGATTGCTCTTGGAGGAAGGCAGCTCCAACGTGTGAAACGTCAATTACCAAGTAATTTTAATCAGGCTATAGTGTGTTGAACAAAGGGAGTAAATCCACTAGTAAGTGTCTGGATACAGTGGGAACTCATATTGGATCATTAATTTCAAGTTGTATTCATTCATCTCTAAACCAAAGACTATTGATACTTCGGAGGGGGGGGGGGGGGGGGGGGTCATTGGGAACATGGCACTTGTATTAAGAAGCTTTCAGTTCCCATGGGTTTCGCTCTGAAATTTAAAGTTACTGTGCTCTTGACTGACTTGGAGTCCGCCATGGATTTTCGACTGAAGAAGGGGTCCGCCAGTTGAAAAGGTTGGGAAGCCCTGGTTTTGGGTATACGTCTGAAAGTTAACAAGGAGGGAGCGTTATGGTCTGGGAAATGTTTTCAAGGCATTCCCTGTGTCATATCGTCATTCTGGAAGGCACAATGGATCAACACAAATATGCATCTATCCTTGGGGTCCACGTTGCTACGGTCGGCGGAACGGGGAATGGGCTGCAAATGCTTCTGCTCGCTGGTTCTCGTCGTCTAACTCGGGGATGATGTCCTACCCTCTCTTCCGCCAGACGTGTGCGCTTAATACCTGTTAAAGCGCATAAATAAAATACTCTCTATGCCGCTGACCGACAAGAACAAATGTTAACCACGGTACAGTCTAGGAGGCTGAAGTTAAATGACGAACCGAAAGCGTGTGGCCGACCCGAGTGGCCGAGCGGTTCTAGGCGCTACAGTGTGGAACCGCGCGACCGCTTCGGTCGCAGGTTCGAATCCTGTCTCGGGCATGGATCTGTGTGATGTCCTTAGGTTAGTTAGGTTTAAGTAGTTCTAAGTTCTAGAGGAATGATGACCTCAGCAGTTAAGTCCCATAGTGCTCAGAGCTATTTGAACCATTTTTGAAAGCGTGTGTTAAGTTTCCTAAAATTCACAATTTTTATTCATAACTAAATACGGTACATTGGTGGTATCTTCCAAGTATTTCCAAGCCGTTTTAGTTACTGCTCGAGCCTTCAATAGCAACACTGAACCCGCTATAAATTTTAATAAAAGTTGTCGAATGCTGAAGAGCATCGATTGATATTTAGCAAATCTACATCTACATCGCTACTCTGCAAATCACATTTAAGTGCCTGACCGAGGTTTCATCGATCCACCTTCACAATTCTCTGTTCTTCCAATCTCGTACAGTGCGCGGAAAGAACGAACACCTATATCTTTCCGTACGAGCTCTGATTTCCCTTATTTTATCGTGGTGATCGTTTCTCCTTATGTAGGTCGGTGTCAACAAAATATTTTCACATTCCGAGGAGAATGTTGGTGATTGCAATTTCGTGAGAAGATTCCGTCGCAACGAAAAACGCATTTCTTTTACTGATGTGCAGCCCAATCCTGTATCATTTCTGTGACACTCTCTTCCATATTTCGCGATAGTACAAAACGTGCTTTTTCGATGTACTCCGTCATTTATATCTGATAAGGATCCCACACCGCGCAGCAGTATTCTAAAAGAGGACGGACAAGCGTAGTGTAGGCAGTCTCCTTAGTAGATCTATTACATTTTCTAAGTTTCCTGCCAATAAAACGCAGTCTTTGGTTAGCCTTCCCCACAACATTTTCTATGTGTTCCTTCCAATTACATCCTTTCCAATCGGTTTGCTAAAACGCTGCTTAATCCTTATGATCTAAAGTTCACTCGACACTAACGCGAATTGCTAAGTGTCGGATGGCTCTGAGCGCTATGGGACTATGGGACTTAATTTCTGAGCTCATCAGTCCCCTAGAACTTAGAACTACTTAAACCTAACTAACCTAAGGACATCACACACATCCATGCCCGAGGCAGGATTCGAACCTGCGACCGTAGTGGCCGCGCGGCTCCAGACTGTAGCGCCTAGAACCACTCGACCACCACAGTCGGCTATGCCACAAAATAGTCAAAGTCCCGACTGGTTTCAAAAACAGTTGAAGTCCAGTGGCACTGTTTCAGAATAAATCACTCCGACCTGGTGAAAATAATTTAGATTCCAACCTGACTCTATCAGAAACTAACTCCCGTTGGTATCGCGAAACACAGTTGAGAATGTCCAAAAATAAAGAGAGTTCCGCAGTAGCGCTTTAACGGCTAAGTGTGGCGGCACTCAATTGGATGCAGAGTCCCACACCTACGATTTTGCAGCAAAAACCATTTACCAAAATACAAAACGCGTGGAAAACACAAGTTCCAACTGTGTTCAACACCGAAAGTATCCTAATTCCGGATTGTTCGCCAAAAAATTTTTTCCCATTCGGATATGAAGCGCTCTTTCTGATGGCTGATCAGAATTTACTTATACACAAACCCTAAAAAATATGGGCAAAACTATGCAAAATTATTAATAAACAAAGACAACATATCATAGTAATTATAAATATCACAAACTAATCATACTGAAATGTATATAACGACACCTGCTATCATACACTGCCTTGCTGTCCGTGTATCTGTCTTGTATTATTTGTTTTAATTAATTTTTAGCAACAAATTAATAAAATTGGTGTTTTACCAGTGAAATTTTAATGCTGCAAATTATAAAAGTACGTCAGTCGTTGCATTTCGACGAGACCTTCAAAATGAGCACTCCCTCTACTCTGTCTGCATTAGTTCAAAAGTTACAAATTATTCAGTAAATAGCACGTATTGCAGATTTGTTTATTTAATATCTCTTGATATAAAATTCGTATAAATCGTACCAGCGTCTCGGCTGATTCGCCTAAAAATCCTCTTTCATTTGCCATATCGTACCTTGTCATACTAATTTACGTTTGCGTGTAAACAACGCAAACATGGATAAAGTACTGTCTTAAAGCTGGAACGGGGTAAACCTTCGTGACGTCACGTAACTGCCAGCCGCCTGAAACTGAGGTCCACGCGGGAGCGATCTGCCGCTGACCAATCGCTCGCCGCCGTATTCTTCCGCCGGCCTCACCGGCCGCCGAGAGCGCACTATTTAAGCGCAACTAGCTATCAAACTTCTCTCTCCAAAGGACAACAAATGACTGGCGTGTCACAACATGGACCCCTATATGCATGCAGTTTGTTTTCTCTCAGCACGATCACATCTACCAGCAGGAAAATGCAACGTGCCACACAGCTGTAGTGTACCGTGTGTGGTTCGAAGAGCAGCAGGATGAGTTTACTGTACTCCAGTGGGCAGCAAACTCCCCAGATTTAAACCCAATCGAGAATCTGAGGGACCATCTCGATCGGGCTGTTCGCGTCTTGGATTCTCAACCGAGAAACCTAGAGTAGCTGGCCCCACATCCCTGTTGGCACCTTCCAGAACCTCACTGACTATCTTCTTGCACATCTCGCAATGGTCCTCAATGCAAAAGATAGTTACTCAGGCTTTTGGCAGGTGGTCACATTAATGTGAGCGGTAAGTGTGGTAGTAATAGTCCAAATTGTCCCCAAGTCAACCTTCTTCTCAGCGTATATCAAGATATCGTGATTGTTCCTGTAACTGATTTAACCGAGTGCCAAACGTTAACATACCTTGTCGTCAGTTCAGTTTGCTACTGTTAGTTACATTGATTGTTAGAAACATTGTGACGACTGGGCATACGACACTGAGTGCCACATGATGGCGTTGTGGGCACATGTCATGCTAACGAAAATATTTAAGTAGAGCAGAGACGAATGGGGAATCATTCTACCGATGGTAAGGACTGCAAATGGTAAAATCCACCAACATAAGCGAATTGGACTTAGCGCAGAGTTTTGCGGCCTGGTGCGTGGGAACGAGTATCTTGGAAATGGCGAACCTGGTCGGCACTTCATGTGCAGTCGTGAGCATCTATGGAAAGCGGTTAAAATATGGTGAGTAGGTGGCAAGGTATTCGGCTACATGGCTCGCCACACAACACAGAGGTCAGTGGCTTCCCTCCTCTGTAAACCAGGATAGGCGGTAATCTGTGGCAGAAGTCATGACAAAGTACAATACTGGTGCTTGCATAAGTATTTTGGAGCACACCATTCAGTGCACATTACAAACATGGGGCTCCGCAGCAGACGAGCCGTATGTGTTTCCTTAGTGACCCAAAATCATCATCAGTTACTATGGCAGTGGGCTGGGATCATCAAGATTCGACTATGAATAACCAGACGCCGTCATGCAGCATGACAGCTGCTCGAAACATGCACTGCGTTACGGACGCAGGCCGTTTGGGACAGTATTACGCAATGGGGAGCAGTCATCTGGACTTTCGCAGGGGCTGTAGTAATTATATAAGTCCCCATGACAGCTGTGCACTACGGGTACATGGTTGCAGACCACCTCCATCCCAACTTGCTTGAAGACAGAACGGCAGAAGTCAACATCGTGTCAACAGCATGGTCAAATGGTTCAAATGGCTCTGAGCACTATGCGACTTAACTTCTGAGGTCATCAGTCGCCTAGAACGTAGAACTAGTTAAACCTAACTAACCTAAGGACATCACTACAATGTGATCACAAGCTCAGATTAAGAAAGGATGGGAAAGGAAATTAACTGTGCCTTTTTGAAAGGAACCATCCTGGAATTTCTCTGGAGTGATTTAGGGGAATCACGGAAAACCTAAATCTGAATCATCGGAAGGGAATTTGAACCAATATCCTCCCGAATGCAAGTTCACTGGGTCATATAACTTGGTTTCACGCTTGAGGCTACTCCAAAGGCGATGGCCTCTTCCAGCAAATACCCTCTTCGTAATAGTGAACTCACATTGTCCTCCAAATTCGACAGACCACAACCCAGTGCAACACATGTGAGACGCTATAAGACGCCACCCCTAAACCTCCAGCACGCAATTTAGAGGAATTATGCGACCTGGCATGCAGATCTGGTGCTAATACTTCCAACAACCTACGAAGGGCTTTTGCAAGTCGTTCCACATAGAATCGCTTCTGTAATGCAATCTAAAAGAGCACCAACACGCTGTTAAGCATGTGGTCACATCATTTTAGCTCACTATTGTAGTCATTTATCTGTAACATGTCCCGCAAACAGGTGAGGAACCCAAGCAGTCACAGAAACATTGCAGCTATTACTTGCAGAACTCCTTCGACTTGTATCACTGAGTGTCCATAGCCTTCCTCTGGTGAAGAGGCCACGACATAACTCTGCACAACCGCTGCCGTCTCCTGCAGAGTTACTGGGAGCTTAGTGGGGCCCGATCTTTGATGTCCATGAGTGCACCCTAGTAAATCGTGTAGTTGGGCGTCTGCTGGACGGACAGCACCTACCACCAGCTGAGCTCGTTACCTCTCATGGCGCCACTTCTGCTTTACTTGTGACACTGACTACACTGACGCTGTCGAGAGGTGAATTGGACGCATCAGCACATTCCAAACCCGTGTGCCAACTTCTGCTCCCGTCGCCGCTGCTTCGAATTCAGTTGCAAAAGCAAAATGAGTAAACCACTAGTGCTGTCTTATCAGCACCAAGCCTGACAGGCTGTTAGCGCCCACTCCACGCTCCGTCATCCTGCGTCTGTTGGTGTCATATATCACCGACCCCTACACTAAATACACGTACGTGAATCACTATAAAGCGTAGACATACGTTACTTTTTGTATTGCAGTTTCTTTCCGTTCCGTTCCATTCACGAACGATGTAGCTGAAGAGAGATTGCTTTTACATCAGTGCAAGCTAGTTTGTCCTAGATAGTGACCTGTATGTTCACTATTTATTATTGTAATTTCCCTAGGCGTTCCAGACTAATAAAGATGCATGTACAGGGTGGTCCAAAAGTCCGGAAACACCCTCATAAAATTCAAATGGAGTAGCAAACAAGGAAATAGAGTCCCTACACACGACCAACGGGAAGGGGAAAACTTTATAGGCTATGTCACCAACATGGCGGCCATCTTGAAAGCCGCCATCTTGGATTCAACTCCAAAATTTCAAGTGGGAATGTGGTCATATGACATGTCAAAGAGATAGAGAATTTCACCAGAAAAACAATGTCGTTGTTATTTTAAACATTCATTCTCGGGTTATAGCCAGTTACATGTGGCAGCGGTGGGACGCTTGGCAGCATGTGTGTTATGTGCCGAAGAGAGATTACGCCGATGTTACACAGTCCCGAGAGACCACCAACAGTCATAGGAATGGCTCGATATGTTGTCCATTATGTTAGATTGTTAATGCTATCCTCCGAACCCAGTCCTGATGAACTTTGACCAACACATCTGGCTGAATTTGACCGCATGCATCAACAATGCGCTGGTTTAGATGATGCAAATGCCGTATTTTCACAGAATAAACCAGTGCTTTGACATGACCCCAAAGATAAAAATCCAAAGGAGTCAAATCTGGTGAACGTGGTGGCCACTCCAAGGCACCCCTACGACCAATCCACTTTTGAGGGAACTGCACATCCAGGTATCCTCGCACATTGTGCCCATAATGTGGTGGGGCTGCATCATGCTGGAAGAATTCCGGAAATGTCCCGTCCTCCGTTAACAACGAGGGAAACACTTCTTCATCCAATAACCTCAGATAACCATTGGCTGTTAACGTACCATCAATAAAAAAGGTCCAACGACTTTGGTACCCCCACACCAAACCAGACCATTACTTTTTGTGAGTCGACCGTTTTGGAATCATCAATCCAGTGCGGATTTGTGTCGGACCAG
This sequence comes from Schistocerca americana, assembly GCF_021461395.2. NCBI lineage: Eukaryota > Metazoa > Arthropoda > Insecta > Orthoptera > Acrididae > Schistocerca > Schistocerca americana. The sequence goes on along the minus strand of NC_060120.1, from coordinate 290,741,755 downwards.
TATCTGTGATTCTGCTTGTTCACTTCACCATTGATACAGAAATTGGCTTCATCACTGAATAGCACCTGATAGGGGAGACATGGGTTTATCTGCAGCTGCTGTGTTACCCATTCTGCGAACTGTACCCGACGGTCTGGGTCATCCCCGTTCAGGTGTTGGAGCAGCTGAATTTTGTGCGGGTGCCATTTGTGCTGCAATAAAATTCGCAGTATGGAGGTACGGCTAACCCCACATTCTTGTGACAGGCGACGAGTACTCCGTTGCGGACTCTTGCTAAATGGTGCCAACATGCCCACTGTTGTTGCTTCATCGGTGGCGGATTTTGGTCTTCCAGCCTTAGGTTTATCTGCGACAGAACCTGTTGTCCGGAATTTGGCGAAAAGCTTGGCAACTGCGCTGTGAGTGATGGGCTGTCTGGTTGGGTGACGACTGTTGAAATCCTCAGCAATGACCCGTGTGCTTCTTTCTCCTGATGTCAAGATGATTTCAACGTGTTCTTCATGTGTTAAGGACATTATGTAACCTGTAATAAGGAAACAATGATTAAAACGTTAGCATGAGTAAATGATACCTAACAGTTAAACACATGTAACATATCAGGCATGGGATAGTCACTTTCCACCGTTTCAGACTCCATTTTATGACTTCTCAGTACGTAATACTCACGCGGCCGAGCGCCCCACTGCTGCCGCAAGTAATTGGCTATAGCTCAAGAATGAATAAATCTATGTTTAAAATAACAACGTCATTGTTTTTCTGGTGAAATTCTCTATCTGTTTGATAGGTCACATGACCACATTCCCATTTGAAATTTTGGAGTTGAATCCAAGATGGCGGCTTTCAAGATGGCCGCCATGTTGGTGGCATAGCCTATAAAGTTTCCCCGTTCCCGTTCCTCGTGTGTAGGGACTCTGTTTCCTTGTTTGCTACTCCATTTGGATTTTATCAGGGTGTTTCCGGACTTTTGGACCACCCTGTATAGATATGGGTACTGCCTTCAAATAATGGATGTGAAATCGAAGTAATGCGCAGTTTCTGGGAGTTGGCAGTTTAAAATGATTGTGGCCTTACGTACGCCGCTTCGTCATAGCCTTACCGGGAACTTGGCGACGTACCGCAGTGTCCTGTTGTACGATGCGGGCAGAGTAGGGGCCTGATGGACGGCCTCTGGGAGGCTGGGTGGCCGGCTGTTTGTGCGCCGCCCGAGCCGCCTCCCAAGGCGGCCATCCGTCTGGGGCTCTCGTGTTTGCTGTCTGCTGCTGCCTCAGTGTGCCGGTATACCCGGCGGGCACTTCTCCTGGGGCGGCTGAGGTCTTTTTTAATAGAAGCACCTCTATCAGCAGCGGCACTATTCAGATCTACCTACAAGTCGTTGTTCTGTTTATAACAGTCGACCCTCCAGTAGGTATTGAAATACAGAACTTCCGTGCTCTTATTTATACGAGGGTCACTCCAAAATAAATGCACACTATTTTTTTAATCCATCTTTTATTCTACATGTTTGAAAGTTTTGCAGTGTGTAGATACATCCTTTAGGAACAATATTTTCATTTCTCCACGTAATTTCCATCCCTCTCAACTGCCTTACGCCATCTTGGAACCAGTGCCTGTATACCCGCACGGTAAAATTCTGGACCAACCTGTTGGAGCCACTGTTTGGCAGCGTGCGCAAGGGAGTCATCATCTTCAAACATTGTTCCACGAAGAGAGTCTTTCAGTTTCCCAAAGAGATGTTAGTCACATGGAGCCAGGTCAGGACTGTAAGGCGGGTGTTTCAGTGTTGTCCATCGGAGTCTTGTGATCGCTTCCATGGGTTTTTGACTGACATGTGGCCGTGCATTGTCGTGCAACAGCAAAACATCCAACTTTTACCGATGTGGTCGAACACGACTCAGTCGAGCTTGAGGTTTCTTCAGTATCGCCACATATGCATCAGAATTTATGGTGGTTCCACTTGTCATGATGTCCACAAGCAAGAGTCCTTCGGAATCGAGAAACACCGTAGCCAAAACTTTTCGAGCAGAAGGTGTGGTTTTGAAATTTTTTTTCTTGGGTGAATTTGCATGATGCCACTCCACTGATTGCCTCTTCGTCTCTGGTGAAAAATGATGGAGCCATGTTTCATCACCTGTCACAATTCTTCCAAGAAATTCATCTCCACCATTCTCGTGCTGTTCCAAAAGTTCGCTGCACACCGTTTTTCTTGTTTCTTTGTGAGCCCCTGTCAACATCCTGGGAACCCACGTGGCACAAACCTTTTTTTAACGCCAACACTTTCAGTATTCTGCAAACACTTCCTTCCCCTATCCCGACGTAGCGTGACAATTCGTTCACTGTGATGCGTCTGCCAGCAGTCACCAATTCGTTAACTCTCTGCACATTGTCTGGAGTGTTTGCAGTACGAGGCCTGCTGCTGCGAGGACAATCCCCAATATTGCCGCGCCCGCTTTCATCACGTAACCTGCTTGCCCACCGACTAACCGTACTGCGATTGACAGCAGCATCTCCATACACCTTCTTCAACCTCTTGTGGATGTTTCCCACTGTCTCGTTTTCACAGCACAGGAATTCTATGACAGCACGTTGCTTCTGACGAACGTCAAATGTAGCAGCCATCTTGAAGACATGCTCTAACGCGCCACTCTCGGGAACAGGTTGAACTAAGTTTGAAAACAAGCGGGATGGATGTATCTACACACTGTAAAACTTTCACACATACAGAATGAAAACTGTATTTTTACAAAAATAGTGTGCATTTCTTTGGGAGTGACCCTCGCACTTACCTTGCGGTCGTTGTATTGTTCAAACCTGCAGGTCCACGGCTTTATATAATGTCTGAGATGATTTTAAATGGTTGAAAAACAAACAAAAACTTTCCGTCATGTTTCTTTGTCATCATTCAGAACAGAACGGAGGTACAGTACATTGCTCCTCTTCAACACGGCGTAGTTGGCGTTGCCAACACGCTGTTGAACAGGATCGACTCTTAACAGTCACTTTACTGGTAACTGGCCTAACCAACTGAGCACTCCCCAGAACTGTCGACAACTCCCCACATCCAGCTGAGATGCCTTTTATTATGTTAGGCTGCGATGTCATTCCTATGGCGTCAAACAAGCTCCACACGGTTTGATAAAAAGTATGTGGACACCTACTAGTAGACGTCAGTTTCGGGCCTTTCGGCGGGTTCAACTTTTCTGCGGACACGTTCAGCGAGGTGTCTGAATCACTGTGGAGGAACGGCAGCCCGCTCTTCCTCCAGAGCCGAAAACAGAGAAGGTACTGGTGTTGGAAGCTGTGCCCTGGAGCGGAGTAGACGCTCTAACTCATCCCAGAAGTGTTCTATTGGGTTCAACTTGTGAGTCCGGACAGCCCAATCCATTCTAGTAATGTTATTGTCCACAGTGCGTTACCTCACAGGTGCTGTTTGTGACTGGATCCACTGTTGTGCTGAGAGGAACAATCATTTTTTGCGAACTGCTCCTCTACTGTATGCTGTACACATGAGCTGTAAAATGTGTTCACACACTTCCGCATATAGCGTTTGCTTAACCGCAGTAAGTGGACTACACCCTACTCACGAAAAACACTCCCCTACCGTAACACCACCTCCTCCGTATCTCTCTCATAGCATTGCACAAGATGGCAGGTAACGTTCTCTAAGTATTCGCGATACCCACACCCTTCCCTCAACAAGCGACAGGATGTAACGCCATTCAGCAATCCAAATAACTCGTTTCCAGTCGTCCACTGTCCTGTGGCCTCGCTATTTACACCACCTGTAGCCGCCTTAGCAGTGATAACAGAAACTCGTGGATCTGCTCGACCTTTGTTTCCTGTTCTTTTTAACTCCCTGCGTACAGCCATTGTGTTAGACGTCTATTGGTACCAATCTGATGTCCCGAGTGATTCTTTCTGGTGATTTCATGTGATTTTTATACGACCAAACTCCGCAATGCGCGACAGTTCCTGTCGGTCAGTTTGTGAGGTCTACCTGATCTTCCTTTAATTGTGGATATTCCTTCGCGTTCCCACTTCACAATCACATCACCAAGAGCTGTAGAAGGATTTAAATGTCCTTCATGGTTTTGTTACTCAAGTTACAACCAGTGACTAGACCACGTTTGAGCTCTCCTGATCGGCCCCTTCTGCTATTACTGCTTCTCAAATGACAGCACAATACTACTCGCCTCCTTCAGACGGGTTGGTCCGTGTCTCGTGACATCTAGTGGTCAGTCCTCCTTAAGTAGGTGAGTCCGGATACTTTTTACTAGTCAGTATATTTTACACCGCATTGCAGGTGGTGATGGTTTGGTAGTCTGTTCCTAAGTAAAGGAAAGCTGTGACCAATCAGATTGTGCTTCACCACACCTGGTCCTGTAGGACGTTCTCGGCACACTTAAGAATCAACATACACAGACAGTCGTTATACGGGGGCGGGGCTACCATTTAACCTGGACTACGCAGAAGTTCTGACACTCCACTCCTTTCATCTATCGTCAGACATCAGCAAAAACACCCTCTGAGTGCGTTAGCGTCTATAGAATAAATGACTGGGGTAAGCAGGTAAGCAGTGGACCCTTATTCTATGACAGAGCACAACATTGTTTAGCTGTACACAAATTGTTTTTAATTCAGAATTATTGTCAGAGAAATACACGAATTTACATAGGTTGTAACATGACAATGTTAGGACATTTGTCAAGATAACGCATTTCGTCCTGTGTAATCGAAATAACTCTGAACACAACAATATCAAATTTTAATCAGTAGGTTCTCTACAAAATTATTCTTACTACTACATCGTGAAGTTGGCCAATATTACGATAAATCATCCGATTCCGGTTCTAAGTTCGGTACTATTTAGGATGAAAATAAAGTCTATGGAGGATGGTTAGTTTTTGTGACAAGCTGAGAAAAAGATTACTCAAGGTTGCTCGAGTTGAAAGTGGATGCAAGCTGTTGAAACAATAAGTTTACGCCTCTGCTAGCGGTATTTACTTTAGCTGCAATTAGCTGTCGACTGCATTGCGTCTCTCGTCCTCTGAAAGTCCTACAAAAGCTAATCAAAATCTTTGCTGATTTTATCAGCAGAAACTGTCCTATGATTCTCGTTAGGTGAGAAAACATGCGCTCATCCCTAGTCTTGAAAAATGGGGATATGTACGTGTATAGATGGAGCAGCGTGCATATTACAATGCCCTCTCAGTTCTCGCAAGAACAATTAACTACGTGGCTGTTTCTTTTCTCCACCGTTGGAGCTCAACGATGCTACAGCTAATATCTAGCTGAATGACAGCCGAAGTGAACACAGAGTTCACACCAAATTCCTCCTTTGCGTCGTACAGAGCGTTATGCGCCCCGTTCTGTACTTGACGCTGGTTCAGAGGAGAGTCCCCGAAATTTTCGGTCTTGTGTCTCTCGTAGCAAAACTGACCCCCACCTGGGTACTTTCGTGCTCCACGTTATGGCTTTTTCCGACCAATAGGAGTGTTCGTTTCATCTTGTGAAAACTATTTCTGCCAATCGCAAAGGGCCTACCATGAAACTGCATCGAAATTTCGGAACTTTACTCCTTTCTAGTTCATGTCAGCCAATCGGACATTTTGTGCCCGCTCCAGATGCCTAAAAGTTACACACGTACATCAAGAGTTTAGTACGCGCAGTTCATGTGATCGACTGCGTCGCTTGTCTGTTTGTTCAGATGTGTGTGAAATCTTATGGGACTTAACTGCTAAGGTCATCAGTCCCTAAGCTTACACACTACTTAACCTAAATTATCCTAAAGACAAACACACACACATACCCATGCCCGAGGGAGGACTCGAACCTACGCCGGGACCAGCCGCGCTGTCCATGACTGCAGCGCGGCTGGTCTGTTTGTACCCATCTGGAAGTTCCCCAATGCAGTTTTCTAAAGAATCTCCCCGTACCACGCCACTGGCTTACTACCTGCCCGCTTCGATGAGTCACCCAGCGCGTTCGTTGTCCCTCGCCATGGGTCGCTTTAAGAGTGTTCCGTTGTACTCGGGCCGTGACGACGCAACTCGCATCTGCTCCCAAACTAAGACGTTTCCTCCAGCAGCTTTTTTCTTTTGTTGCTCGTTGACATGCAGGATTTGGGCTCGGTGTGTTAATACCGCCAACTCAGTGTCATTCCTTTGAACTGCATACTGTACATTTTAATAGGCAAATCTGCTCATTTTCGCCAAGTATGTCAAGTGACATATTCACCTTCCTGTTACGATGTATAAAATCTCTCTTGTAAGGTGCGAAATTGACATTCTTTTATTCTTCCATCTTACAAACTGTGCTACTTTTTTCAAGTGTAGGCAAAGCAGTGCTACAGGTTGAAGTCAAGAAACTACGATCTTTATTGTCTCACACTTGCAGCCGCAAAGCAAGGGCAAAGAGCAGAGTCTGGTAGCTGTGGTGACTTTTTTTTTGCCCAACCCGGAGGAGCACCTACTGAGCTGCTGCAGTGGACACTGGATCCGCATTCTGAAAGACGCCAGTTGAAATTCCGGTCCAACCATCCGGATTAAGGCTTTCCATGGTCTCCCTAAATCGTTTATGGTGAAGGCTAGTACGGTTCCTTTGAACCGGGACGTCAGATTTGCTTCCAAAATCCTATCTTTTGCTGTATCACTAATGACTTCGTCGTCGACGGAACATTAAACCCCTACCTTGCTCATCCTTGCAGAGGTGGACACTTCGAATCCTTTCCATCGGACATGCTGTAATCGCAAGTGTTTGTCCGACAAAGACCAGCTAGACAGCCGTGAGCCATTATCCTTAGCCTCTCCACAAGGAGGCCGCGCTAAACTGTTGGAGGTGATCCGTCGCCGGGTGAGGTTGTTAAGCCCAGCAGCCCTCTTCGAGGAGGAAAAATACACTGTTGTTGGATTAGTTTATTGGCGTAAATCAGTGGAAACAGCAACTACGGGAAAATATCTAGAAGTAACCATCGGAGCGAGCCTAAGTGGAATGACCACGTAAAATACATAGTAGAAAAGAAAATGATGAACTGAGATTCTTTGAGAAATCTTAATGAATGTGGTGACTTACTAAACATTTCAGCAATCGAACCTTGGGTATTGCTTATCAGTGTGGGTTATACTAATAGAAGAGGTACAGAAGACGCAAAGAAGAGCTGCGCGCTTCGTGACGGAGTCACTTAGTCGGTGCGAGATGCTCAATATCTCCAGTGGCAGACGCTACAAGAGAGGCGCCGTGCACTGCAGAGAGGTTTACTGTTGAAGTTCAGGGAGCGTACGTTCCGGGAAGAGCCAGGCAACGTGTTACTTCCTCCCACACACACCACAAGGTGGCTTGTGGAGTGTGCATGTAGATGTAGATACTTAATGAGGCAGTTTTGGAGACACACTGTATTTTTATGTTCTTTTTGCATTCTTATGCTAGACAGAATTGTGTAACTGTGAATGACTGTGAAACTCCTTTCGAAGATTTGTCAAAATTTTCAAATGTGTGTGAATTCCTAAAGGACCAAACTGCTGAGGTCATCGGTCCCTAGACTTACACACAACTTAAGCTAACTTACGCTAAGAACAATACACACAGCCATGCGCGAGGGAGGTCTCGAACCTCCGGCGGGAGGGAGCGCGCAATCCGTGCATGGCGCCTCAAACAGCGCGGCCACTCCGCGCGGCAAAATTTGTCAGGCGAAGGCCTTAAACAAGAGAACAAAATCAACTGAGCAACCACGGCGGAAGCAAAACTAGTAAGTAATGTTGATGCCACGCACAGATTTGTAAAGTCGACAGAAGGCGCCGTCTGTTTACCGTTCGTACCAGTCCGACCGCATCCTGCGAGAGCAGGCGGGATACATGAAAGCGGTCCCTGCCGCGTATCGAGCTGGGAGTTTGTTTGTGTGTGAGAGAGGCGGAGAGGCAACGAGAGGGATGGGGAGGTCCAGGGACGGCCAGCACCCGCCGCTGACGGCCCGTGTCTGCCGCCTCGCACATCGCTGCCGGACAGACTCTGGAATCCCGGGCCAGGGCGGTTCGTCTGCCACGGGACGTGACGTGTTTGTTGCTCTTCTCGAGGGCCATTGATCCCCCCCGCGTCGGCTGAGGCGTTTCTGCCCGCTGCTGAATGAATTTTGCATGCATTATGCAGATGAAGACGTCTGCAGAGAGCTGCGAGAGAGCTCTGAGTGAAGCAGGTCGGCCACACTGACAGAGAATCACAGGAGACAATTCCCTCCACCACCCTCTCTTAACCTCTCTCCCCACCCTCTCTCTCTCTCTCTCTCTCTCTCTCTCTCTCTCTCTCTTTCTGTCTCTCTCCTTCGCACACGTACAGAGCCGCTCGGGACCGCAAAATATTAACGAGTATCAGTGACGTTAGTACAGCCTCCGTCACGGAAGTAGATGGCTCGAGCTCACCCCACCCCTCTGCACCCCTCTGTTGTCGTGTCAGGAACTGCCTAATCTGTCGGCACAGTTGGCTACTCCGGTGGATTTCGTTACGCTTGGTTCCGTGAACTCCTTCTCTACTTGCAGTTACGAGGTGCGGCTAGAAAAAAACCGGACTGATGCTGGAAAAAAACATTTATTTACAATTATTTACAATTTCATGTTATCTCCTTCAATGTACTCTCCTCCTCGGTCTCTACATCGCTCCATACGAATTTTCCACTGTTCATAGCAATGCTGCAGATAATTTTCGGTAAGTCCATACATTACTTCCGTCGCTTTTTCTTTTACTGCTTCAACAGTCTCAAATCTAGTTCCTTTCAAAGCTGACTTGACTTTAGGGAAAAGAAAAAAGTCACAGGGGGCCAAATCAGGTGAGTAGGGTGGATGATCTAAGATGGGAATGTTGTGTTTTGCCAAAGACGTCTTCACTGACAACGCACTGTGAGCTGGGGCATTGTCTTGATGAAGGATCCATGACTTTTTTCTCCACAAATCGTTCCGTTTTCTCCGTACTCGCTCACGTAGGGTAGCCAGGACGCTAATGTAGTAATGCTGATTCACTGTTTGTCCCTCTGGTACCCAATCAATGTGCACAATCCCTTTGATGTCAAAAAAAACAATCATCATTGCCTTGAATTTCGATTTTGACATTCGTGCTTTTTTTTGTCGTGGAGAACCAGGAGTTTTCCAATGCATCGATTGGCAAGTAATAACATTTTGTAAGAAGGTGGGATCACTTTCAATGTTTTCCGGGATGTCAGAACAAATCATTCTTCGGCGTTCCTTCTGTTCAATTGTGAGACACTTTGGAACCATTTTTGAACACACTTTGTTCATGTCGAAACTTTCATGAAGAATCTGCCTAACACTTTCCTTGTCAACTCCTGTTATCTCAGACACTGCTCTGATTGTTAAAAGGCGATCTTGTCGAACAAGTTTACCGATTTTTTCAATGTTTGCATCAGTTTTTGCTGACAATGGTCTGCCAGTGCGAGTGTCATCACTGGTGTCTTCGCGGCCATCTTTAAATCGTTTAAACCACTCAAACACTTGTGTTCGCGATAAACAAACATCGCCGTACACTTGTTGTAACATTACAAACGTTTCACTTGCAGATTTTCCTAGTTTGAAACAAAATTTGATGTTAACACGCTGTTCTTTCTGTACACTCAACATTTTCCGACGCACAGACAAAACGTCAACTACTTAAAACAGACGCCACAGGCAGACTGAGTGCAGGAGGCAGATGAAACTCGAGCAGTAGGCGGAGCGAGAGTCACGTGACAGGCCACGCGGCTTTCAGCCTTATTGCATTCGTTTTATTGTTTCACCAGTACTAGTCCGGTTTTTTTCTAGCCACACCTCGTATGAGTGATACTGTCTAAGTATACCACAAAATTTGAGTATGAAGGCTCGGAGACGTACGTTCTATGATATCGGTTTTAAGTGCAGAAAATTTAACGATGAACGGAAATTTGTTATGGAACGAAAGGATATTGCCACCTCGAGAGCTACATTTTTACGGGCTGTGCCTGCTCTTACAGCTCTACCTCCGGATGCGGAAGACTATAGGCCTATGATTTATCTGGACAAAACTTGGGTTTCGGAAAATCATACAAATAAATATACTCGGCACGACTCTAAAGAAAATGGTGGCCCGAAATTGTCTGGAGGCGCTTTTATACAGCGCATATCGGTGTTTTCTGTATTGGGTGTAGCGATGAAGAGTTTTGTGTGAACAGTAAATATAATCGCTTTGGGCTCTAGGGAGTAAGAATCCTGGCAGTGACATGCAAAGTTCTCACACACGAAATATCTGGCAAGTCGATCTCGTTCGTAGGTGACACGATACAGCAATGATGTCTCAATCTTAACAGCATTAATTTTATAATTTTCTTCGCAATCTACTCCCTGGAATTTTCTACGAGCTCCAACAGAACTCAAATTTCTCAGTGATGACAGGTACCGTTATACAGATGAAAAAATATTACCTCACACATGTATTTAATTTTTATCTCGCAGTATGTTTATGCTTTCATGATAAAATATATATCGCATGGATCTATAAATGGGTTAGTGTTTCTGGCTGTTTCCACAGTTGAAGTAAACAAATTTTTTTCTCCAAAGTTTCTTGTAACGTTAGTTTTTATTTTTTTTTAACGACTGCCGATAACTTTCTTTTGGGGCTGTACCGCATCCTTCATTACACTAAAAGTAGAGATGTAACACATCCTTTTTGAAATTTTTACACATATCTGAAATTATCATTAACCTGCAATGCTGTAAGACGATAAGATGACTTTGATCTATTTTCGTGACGACCACTATAGCACAATTAATGACTACTGTTGGAGATATTCATATTTTGTAATAGCTGATCATCAGATTACCAAGAATGTGGAATCATAAGAAGCGAAGGAGCGCGTTAAAAAAAGGTAATAACAACAAATCACAGCCCACAATGTGAGGAGGACGAGTATTCTAAGAAGAGACAGAAGGCAAAAAAGTGACGAAGAAAAGGAAACATCTTGTTTTTGTGGTATTCAATCTGAAGACTGGTTTGATGCAGTTCTGCGGGCTACTCTATGCCGGGCAAGCCTCTTCTCCTCTGTATAACCAGCCTACATCCGTCTTGATGTGTTGGTAAATGTGCCAACACCTTGTAGATAGATGAGGCCGAAATGGAAGCTATCTAACGCAGACGGGCGTGAATTCTGGAACAGGATAAGTATTGAATGCTAATAAGAAAAGTATGCAGCTCCTCGAATACTTAACTTTTATTTATCCTTGTTGTGAATACAGCATTCCGGATGAGACATTTCATACTATAACTATCAAACTATGTAAGGCTAATGGCGCCTTGCTAGGTCGTAGCCATGAACTTAGCTGAAGGCTATTCTAACTGTTTCTCGGCAAATGAGAGAAGGCTTCGTCAGTGTAGTCGCTAGCAAAGTCGTCGTACAACTGGGGCGAGTGCTCGTCCGTATCTCGAGACCTGCCTTGTGGTGGCGCTCGGTCTGCGATCACACAGTGGCGACACGCGGGTCCGACATGTACTACATGGACCGCGGCCGATTTAAGCTACCACCTAGCAAGTGTGGTGTCTGGCGGTGACACCACACGTCTCATTCTGGTTATTGTAGTATGGTCTTCTTCTCTGTCTACAATGTTTGCTCCCTCCTTCTCCTTACTCCACTCCTTTATCATATTGACGATTTTTGATGGTTCAGAATGAGTCCTGCAGCCGATCCTTTGTTGTAATCCCATTGCGTCATAAATTTCTAATCTCCCCCAATTCCATTCAGTACCTCGACATTAGTAATTCCATCTAACCTCTAATCTTCAGCATTGCTCTGTAGCACCACGTTTCAAAAGCTTCTTTTCTCTTCTTGTCTGACTTGCTTATTGTCGTCGTTTCACTTCCATACAACGCTACATTGCAGTCAAAAACATTCAGAAAGTCGTTAAATCTGTACTCGATGTTAACAAATTTATCTCTTTCATAAATCAATTTCTTGCACTTGCTAGTGGCATTTTATATCTTGTCTATTTCGGCCATCGTCAGTTATTTAGCTGTTTTTACTATTTCTCAATGCATATTAATTTCCTTTGAAAATTTCTGCTTGGTTTCCTTTACTGCTTGCTTTGCTCAATGTACTGGTTGAAGAACATCGGACTTAGGTTACAACCCTTTTTCGCTCCCTCTGCGATTATTACTTCGCTTCCATCCCTTCTACTACTGTAACTGCGGTGTGGTTTCAGTACAAGTTGTAAACAGCCTCTATTTTACACTTGTTACCATTATACTTTTAAAGAACGTAATCCAGTGTCCGACCTTTGTGGCCGAGCAGTTCTAGGCACTTCAGTCTGGAACCGCGCGACCGCTACGGTCTCAGGAACGAATCCTGCCTCGGGCATGGATGTGTGTGATGTCCTTAGGTTAGTTAGGTTTAAGTATTTCTAAGTTCTATGGGACTGATGACCTCAGATGTTAAGTCCCATAGTGCTAAGAGCCATTTGAACCATTTTTGTAGTCCAGTCAGCATTATCAAAAACTTTCTCTAACTCTCGTCATGTGTTCCTTCATTTCTCCGGAACTCGAACGGATCTTCCCCGAGGACTGCCTCTACCACTTTCTCTATTCTTCTGTAAGTAATTAGTGTCAGTATTTCACAACCATGACTCATTACACTGACACTTGGGTAATATTCACACCTGTCAGTACCTGTGTTCTTTGGAATTGGAATTACCACATTCATCTTGAAGTCTGGGGCTATTTCGCCTGTCTGTTATATCTTGCATGCAATGTGGAATACTTTTCTCATGACAGGCTGTGCCAAGAATCTCAGTAAGTGTGGTGGAATGTCAACTATACCAATATGCCAATATAACTATATTCCACTTGGCTTCTTTAGTGCAATGTCGAATTCGTCTCGCAACGTCATAATTCAAATCCTTTATCTCTCTTATTTCTTCTTCCTGAAATTTAATTCTCTTTCCAAATGACCTGAGGGGATCTCCTAATGCTGACGTGACTCATACACAATGTTAACAGATGGGGCCACCCTTGTGTTTCCACGGCGTGCGCCTGCCGCCGGTGGCCTCTGCAACCCGCAATACAGAGTGCTCTGTTCTCCACTGTCCAGGGTCCAGAGCAGAGCAGAGAGCAGACGTGTATCGATCTTCATTTAGTAGACAGGCGCTTGGTCGCCTACCTACCTACATAATGGCCTATCGGGAAAGGCTCGCTTTGTCTCGTCCATGTCAAGCGTTGTCCGTATTAACACAATGGGCCGCAGACATTGACGAGCGTTCTTTCTTCTATTCTTTTCTCCTCTGCATTCTTCCCATACTCGGTGTCATCTGAAAGGTTCATTCGAAATTTTTCAGATTTCTGTCTTTCTTGTTTTCTTTGTTTAAGTAGATATTTTATGCCGATTTTTTTCCGTTGAACACCGTAATGCTGAGTTATACTAATTCATTTCAAATTTTATGTTACAGCATTATGTGTTACACTTAAATCTATCAATTAATGTACAACATTTGGTCTGTTCTTTATCTGATAAGAGTAAAAGAAAATAAAAATAAATAATAACTTCCTCCTATGACTTCATCTATTTGGTTTCCTACGGTACAAAGAATCGTGTCTCCCATACTGATTTAGAGTTATAGACATATATTCCGCCCTATCCATTGTTGTTCCTGTGCAGTGCGATATTGTGCAGGCAACCGGATCACCGAATCTAGGAGCAAACTCGAGACATGGATACATCCAAAAAAAAAAAAAAAAAATGGTTCAAATGGCTCTGAGCACTATGGGACTCAACATCTTAGGTCATCAGTCCCCTAGAACTTAGAACTACTTAAACCTAACTAACCTAAGGACATCACACACATCCTTGCCCGAGGCAGGATTCGAACCTGCGACCGTAGCGGCCGCGCGGTTCCAGACTGTAGCGATTAGAACCGCAAGACCACACCGGCCGGCTAAGATACATCCCAATTAATAAAAAATGTCACTTCATTAAAATGATAACTAGAGTTAAAAATTTTATTTGCGGAAACCCTTGTTATTGTTTAAGCTAGTTTTTTAATTTCCTAAAACAATCTCTCTCTCTCTCTCTCTCTCTCTCTCTCTCTCTCTCTCTCTCTCACTCTCTCTCACTCACTCACTCACTCCATACACACACACACAGTGCAATTAAAATTTAAATTTTCTAGGGCTGATGCCGTTATACAAAAGAATAATCTACGTCCATACTCTGCAAATCGATGTGAAGTGAATGGCAGAGGGGAGTCCCCACTGCACCACGTTTTAGTGTTACTTCCCGTTCTATTCGTGCTCGGAGACCGAGAACAAAGACCGCTTAAACGCCTCTATGCTCACTTTCATTAATCTAACTTTTGTTTCGCCATCTCTACGGGAGCGATACTTGTGGGACTGTAGTATATTCCGAGACTCATAACTTAAAATTAGTTATTGAAACTTTCCGGGTACGCTTTCACGAGATATTTCTCGTGCATGCTGGTCTGTAGCCTGGACAAAGTATACGAAATACACACACAAGCCACCAGAGCTGATGTTTTATATTTTATTTGCAACATTATCACTAGGTACTTTTATGTCTGAGGAATTTATGCTCTTGCCTATTTGATATTCGATGTTAAATTTGATACTGTTGTGCATTTTATTCATTTCTTGCTGACACTGATTCTTTTGGTATTGTTTGCAGTAAGAGAATGAGGGTACCATCAACGTAAATTGGATAATAAGTGACTAAATCAGTCCATTGGACTTGTTATTTCAAAAATTTATTTTCTAAGTCACGTAAGAAAATATTTGTTAGGGCACTTGGAAGGTAGCCTACCATTCTCAAACCTCGTACTGCTTGTATCAACATTATAAGAAACAACTTACTGAAATTTGATAAGATTAGCCAACCAGAAATATATCATCTGATAAATTTCCTGGAAATAGTGCTATCACATTATTATTTCACTTTCCAAGGAGAGAGATACAAGTAGAATGGTGTGTTTCCTACGAGAAAGTGCCTTCCGGGAGACCTGCCAAATATTTTCTTAGATCACTTACAAAGTAAATTTTTCAGGAAACAAAAAATAATGGGTGGTAAGTCACTTATTATCGAAGTTATGTTGGCGATACCCTCGTTCTGTTTAATGGGAATAAATAATTTAATTAAGTAATGTCAGCAACAAATATTTAAAATGCGTTATAGTATCAAATGAACCATCGATTACGAAACAGACAAGAGCATAAACTTGTTAGCCGTAAGAGTGGTCAATGACAGTTGCGTAAACAAAATTTAAAGCAGCAGCTCTGATGGATTCTTATTACAATACCGTGCATTTCAAGTAATATTACGGGATGATTTGCGCCTGTCTTGAGGTGTCTGCCAGTTCAGTGTTTCCAGCATCTCCTTGACACACTCCTATGGTTCAAATATTCGTAGACCGACTGCTATTTCCCAATAATCTAACCTAGCAGCGAACGGAAGTCAGCCACGTGCCTTACCTATGAGATCGATCGATTTCATATCCACGCTAATTTGTACATCCAGTATTTGTATGAGCCGATTGCTTCCAGTTGTGGCTCCCTGATCTTGTACGTAATTATAGGGTACTTACCTTTTTCCGGTTTGTGAAGTTCACAATTTTAGATTTTTGTATATTGAAAACTGTCAGTCTGTGCACCACTTTGTAATCTTACAGAATCTGACTGCATATATTTTGCAAGCATTTCAGATAGTGTATTGTATTGTGTGTATGGAACCGGGGACCTAGAAACGACGGAGAGGCTTCGTCCCCGCTGTGGCCCTCAGTGGTTCACAACCCCACAACAGGTTACAGCAGTCCACTCACCCCGCCGCGCTGAACGTGGTGGCCGAGCGGTTCTGGGCGCTTCAGTCCGAAACCGTGCGACTGCTACGGTCGCAGTTTCGAATCCTGCCTCGGGCATGGATGTGTGTGATGTCCTTAGGTTGGTTAGGTTTAAGTAGGTCTAAGTTCTATGGGACTGATGAACTCAGATGTTAAGTTCCATAGTGCTCAGAGCCATTTGATTATTCTCACCCTACCGCCGCCCCACGCCGAACCCATGGCTATTGGGTGGTTCGGCCCACAGTGGACCCCCCTCCCCCCACCCCCACCCCGGGAACGTCTCAAACCAGACGAGTGTAACCCCAAATGTTTGCGTGGTAGAGTAATTATGGTGTATGCGTACGTGGAGGCAGTGTTTACGCAGCAATCGCCGACATAGTGTAACTGAGGTAGAATAAGGGGAACCAGCCCGCAATCGTCTTAAAAACCACCCACAGGCTGCCCAGTACACCGGACCTCGACACTAATCCGCCGGGCAGATTCGTGCCAGGGACCGGCAAGCCTTCCCGCTCGGAAATCGGAAAGCAGCGCGTTAGACCGCGCGAGTAGCCGGGCTGGCTTTTCAGATAGTAATTCATTACAGATAACCGCATCATCTGCAAAAAATGTGAGGTAACTACTAATATCGTCTATGTGTCATTAATATACAGTACGAGTAGAAAGGGACTCAATAAACTGCCCCTTGGCCCGCCTGGAGTTACTTCATCTCTTGACGACTCTCCACCCAAGATATCTTCAGTTTAGCCGCAAATTACGATCGTTATTTTTCACTGCAAATGATTTTCTGTATCTGTCCTCGAGTTTGTATGGCTGAACAGACAAAAGGCAAACTGTCTTTCATTTACGTACCTATGGCAACACGACACTTGGAAGTGCATGACATCAGTTGTGAGCGACGCGTGCTGGCTGCGTTCAGCTTTACGCCGTCCAGACACGGAAGGCGCATCGATTCCACTCAGCAAGAGCCATCACTTATTTACGCACATGCTAACCGCCCTCATTTTAATCCATACCGCGGCCTCGGCAGCAGACGTTAGCTTCAGGCAACGCAGGCTTTCTTCGTAAGCCCTACGGCACGTAACTCTGCGCTCTGTTGGAGGGAACTCGGTTTGGATTTCCTGAATGTTCAAGTATAATTCCAGCAAAAATCTCGAGGTGCATAAAGGAGCACAATAAGCTATGTATATCAACTGAAGTTTGAACAGTTATTGGAGGTAATCATTGTGAAGAGAATACTGCACTCACCACATGTATTCAGGGTTATTTTGCTAGATGGGGACAAACTAAAAATATGGACCCCCTGACAGGGTAAGGACCAAGAAAGGTCACGGGGACGTAAACGCGTTCCAAGGGACGTACACCCACTTGAAGGTGAGGGTAACAGATCTTTGACAGAGTAAAATTTAGTGGTTGAAAGCATACACGAGAACACACCAAGCAAGTGCGAACGTTTTTATCTGTACCAGTGTTCTAACTCCACACTGAAGAGGAGAGTGAGCTGGGGCGCCACCACGTAGCAGCCACATTACATATTCTTCCACCAAAGGTGCGTCTTCCCGCAGTGGAGACAGGAAATGCAGATATGCAGATATGCCTCGCCTGTGAGGCGTTGTCGGCAGACGGCTACTCCCACGAGTCGGTCGCCAATAATCCCCGCCCACACGTTGAGGCTGATCCGGTGCCGATAGTTCGCTGCCACCGTACCTGCTGTGCGCTAGGTTTGCTCTCCAGCTGTGGTGTACGGCAGGCAGGTACTGTCGGCACAGCCTGACCCGTAACTGTCCTGCAACGACGTTTGTCTTCCTCTTCCAACGAGAGCGGCCACCGGCGTGCCGTGCTTGTGCTGCTTGCTGAGCGCCGCATTCTGACTGACTGGTGTCGTCACAAGGAGGCAGGGGCAACTGGTTAACTGCCATCCACTTCATGTGGAGATTGCGGCGTAGAAGGGGTAACATTTGAGGTGAAAAAAATGTTTCGTTTAAGATGCTCTGTTGTTATTAGTGTTTGCTTAATGAAGAATGTAAATGACTAATCGTGAAGTTATTAACTGTTGGTTCCAGCAAAGTTCGACTCGTGAAACCCCAGGTGTGTCGGCACGAATAATAAATAAAGCAAGTAAATCACATTTAACCCAAAATGAAAGCAGTCACAAGTGTATTAAAATTGAAGGCATGGATTTGCATTGCAATAATGTTCACTTCTCTCTTTTCACAAACTGAATTTATTCCAGAAAAAAGCAAACGAAATATCCTGTGTCACCATTCACAACAGTTTATTATCAACAGTTTATTTTAACAAACAGAATTTATTCCAGAAAAAAACAAATGAAGTATGCTGTGTCACTATTCACAACAGTTTATTATTAAAATAATAATTGTCAGTGCGGGAACTTATGTAAGCCGACCGGCATCACTTGTTCACTTAACCTTCAGAAAATCCACGAAAATTATTCAAAGTGTTTCGACGCAATTCTAAGTTCTATAACAGCGAACTAACGATATTTTTAATTGCAGGTCACCATCAAAGTTAATTGCAGAACGGTTCTTAAATGTTTAGGCAAAGTCGCACGACCCAATATTATTCACAGTACAAACGCTGAACAATGTTTCAATCTTGTCGCGATTGTCACATGCGAAACTTTGAGTCCCGACCGGGTACTTAGAAAATATTTCGGTTACACACACGAGGCGACTTCCAGCCGCCTCACCTAAGTCCGCAAACTCCGCCCCAACTCAGCACCGAAATCGCAGTCTGTCGCGCGAACATGGCTGCCGATACTTATAGTCTCGCACTGAACGTGAGTCAAACTCAGGCATTTCCGAGTTTCGAAAGCATATATAAACTGTAAATGCAGTATTAGATAGACATATTACACATGAATTTGGACGTAACTTCTTCAGCTTTTCAATGCTGCTCTTAGTTTTTGTGTAGCTTTAATGGTTTTCGCAAAAAAAAATTTGTTCATATGGACGATATTTTGTGCTGTAATATCACTAATTAATATTAACAATTAAACTAATTATAGTCATGCATCTCTAAATAGCTCTATTTCCTAATGCTCCCGTTACTTTCACTGTTTCATATTTTATTTGCTAGAAAATTAACTCTTTCGTGTGCGGAATGTACATCAGCCTATAGTTTGAAATACGAAATATTCACAGAAAATCTATTGGAACAGTTCGATAGTGCTCACGGAGTCCTATCTACTGACACCACGTTTGTCTGAAACGCTTAAGGCGCTCGTGAGTTATTAACTTTTAGGGAGATTGTTTTATATTCAAAACATTAACAGTCAAATGGCGGAGATACTGAGTCGCTGAAAGGCACAACAAAAATCTCTGTTGAAAAGTTAGCTTTCGTCCAATAAGGCCTTTGTCTGGCTCCATCAGTCAGAGACTGTGGTCGTGCGTGTGAGTTGCGTTTGTTGCGTGAGTGAGTGTGTGTGTGTGTGTGTGTGTGTGTGTGTGTGTGTGTGTGTGCGTTTGTGTGTATACATGTTGACTATTTTTGACAAAGGCCTTGTTGGCCGAGAGCTAACTTTCCGACAGTCTTTTAGTCTTGCCTCTCTGCGACTGAGTATCACCATTATATGGTAAGTAGCAGTTATTCTTTTCTTTATATTCTTACATCCACCCTCAATATTCCATTGTTTGATGTTACGTTTAACAGTGAATAATGTGTAGACTAAATTTCCTAGCGAGGGCGCGCCGTCACTCACGCACTCTTCGATTTTTGTCTTACATAAAAAAAAGTGATTGGTTTCTCTGACACTGGTTTCGTTCAGTTTTTATTTAGAGTTTGCCTTATTTCGTATTTTCGTTATTCAAAACTAGTTCGACGATGTCGACTATCCTCTGCAGTTCGTTCAAACAGTCGGGATTTCCCCACTACGTGTCAGAGCGTCAGGCTATCTGACCTGCATTCAGGATTTTTACATACTTTGAGCTCCGCTAATAATCGGGCCACCTATTGTTCACTCAGCAAATCTCGACGGCCTAGCGTGGCCCACAACTGCCAAACCTCGCTCTCCTGGCCGCCGACTCGGCTGCCGGTGTTATGACAGGACGCGCGAGCATGGCCACGTCTATTGTTAAAAGTTTTTCGTAGGCATTACTGGGATGTAGCGCCTCAAGATTTACGAAAGTTTTAAAGTTCTGTGTATTTTCTGATCCTGCCATGTTTACAGGTAGCAGGTTGGGGGGTGTTTCCGTAGTCCGGCTCATCCCCAATTGATCAGCCCGCCACATTTCTTTTCCTACCGCTTTCAGCTTCTGTTCTGCAGTGTACTGGTATACCAACTTCACATGCAAACTTCGAAATGGTATCAGACGTTTTAAAAAAGTGTGGCGTAACGGCCTGTGTCGCTGGCTGCTGACC
Source organism: Schistocerca americana (assembly GCF_021461395.2). Classification (NCBI taxonomy): domain Eukaryota; kingdom Metazoa; phylum Arthropoda; class Insecta; order Orthoptera; family Acrididae; genus Schistocerca; species Schistocerca americana. The sequence continues at coordinate 290,721,539 of NC_060120.1, read as the reverse complement.
CCAAGCTCCCGTGTTCGATTTCCGATCACTGACTCAGATTTTTCTGCGGCGAGCTCAATCAGCCTTGTCAGGCCACACTGTGGGGCGGCGGGTGGAATTATGTTGTTTAAAATGTTCCTGTTATTTATGCTGTTGTTTTGCCGTTCTCAACATTGGATCTCTAACTACAATTTTGGCAACCAGAAAGTGATTATCAAAACGTGAAGCCTGTAATTAGAATTCCTAGTGCCCACTTCAAAATGGTTCAAATGGCTCTGAGCACTATGGGACTCAACTGCTGAGGTCATTAGTCCCCTAGAACTTAGAACTAGTTAAACCTAACTAACCTAAGGACATCACACACATCCATGCCCGAGGCAGGATTCGAACCTGCGACCGTAGCGGTCTCGCGGTTCGAGACTGCAGCGCCAGAACCGCGCGGCCACTTCGGCCGGCTGCCCACTTAATCTGAGAAATACACTTATAGCTACAGCTTATAGCTCTGAGGAATTAGGAGATTGTCTGGGATTCATAATCAAAAACGATCGTGAAAAAAAAAAAAAAAAAAACGTTCGATAAATTCTGAAAGTCACAGATGAAAAAAAAAAAAAAAAAAGAATCCACACAATCTGACTAACAGGACAGTTCAGAGTCTAATGCGTTGAAGCAACTATAACTGTCCAAATTAAATGTTTAAGTGAATGCTCGCCATAATTTGATGATAATGTTCATCAAACGCCACGCTAAATAATGGTAGAAAGTCTGTCCCGCGACGGCACGTGAAAATACGACATATGCAAACTGAAGATAGATGATTAAAGTCATCCCAGAATTAACACTTCACTGGAAAATGATTTCATGATTACGCGAATCCCGAGTAACTTAATACGGCATCCGAGACTGTTTATAGCAATGATACCGACGCGACGCGACTCCCGACACAGATGGTGTGCTATTCAGCGTCTGGAGAGAACTGGGGCCTTACTTCCTCGCGCAGCGTTCTTTATATAAAGCCGCAGTGCGGACGGCTAAGAGAACGCCTGATCAAATAGGCTCTCCCGACTAGCCGCTGGGTCAGTAATGCACCACCTTAAGTTACCGAATAAATCATAGCTTCTTTTGCTGATGGCCGATGAAGCTCTCAATTTAAATGTGCATTCAGCACACAGGTAAGCAATCATAATAAAATTCTGATGTGGCTAAGTCAATTATTTTGGGCGAGAGAATGAATTTAATTACACTACACGCAGTAGACGAGCTCTGAACTTGCCCTTTGGAAATACGCTATCACTATAGTTTTATAGTCATTCAGTTGAAACTTCTCACATCTTTATGATTATAGCGAATCTCCCTTCTACTTAAATTTAAACATCCTACCCTTATTTATTAGCCTACTTAATCTATCTTGCTTCCTTAATTTTTAAGACAAAAACCAGAAAATTATGAATTTCAACAAAAATTTTAATTTGTGAGATCAAAAGTACTGTTTCTATTAAATTATTATGAAAAAGGAATCTAAATATAAATTTTTAAGTCTCTAGCTCTTTTCTGTTGCGCCAATGATTTTTACAGAAAAACGTCCAAATTTCGAAAATGGTTAAAATTATTGAACTGACATTCAACACATGTTGATTTAGTATTACTCCTGACATGCTAGAAACGTTTCAGGTTATTTACTTGATTTTTAAAGTATTGCGCAATATTTATGACGTCAGAGCTAGTTACAGCGGACTGGCTGGCACACAATGGAAAGACTGATGTGAATTTACTACGGCGTGAGTAGGCTGCTTCCCTACAACACGACGAGTTGCTTGAATAAATAAGCAGACTAACTGACAGTCTGACACGCAAACCGCCCAAGTCGCGTCAAACTGACAGGCATCCACCAGGCTGGGAGACAGACAACATTGTCAAAAATGGTTCAAATGGCTCTAAGCACTATGGGACTTAACATCTAAGGTCATCAGTCCCCTAGACTTAGAACTACTTAAACCTGACTAACCAAAGGACATCACACACATCCATGCCCGAGGCAGGATTCGAACCTGCGACCGTAAGAGCAGTGCGGTTCCGGACTGAAGCGCCTAGAACCGCTCGGCCACAGCGGCCGGCGACAACATAGTCGTTATCATCATCTTCATCCTTTTTTGTTTTTCGCAACAAGGACTGCATTGTTGGTTACAATAAAGTCTACTCCGAGTTACTTACACTCTCAGGAGGAGATGGCCTTGTGACTTTGCAGTACTTACGGAATGTATCGCCGTATCCGAACGTTAGTAAATCTTGTATGTCACTGTCTTTACTGTACACTTGGGATTCTGGAGAGAGCGCTCTTCAAGTTATGTGTTATTGATCTCAAAACAATGATCATGGACGTGACACAGGTTTTTCTTTTCCCAGTTCGACTGACCCCGATGATTAGATACTTGCATCTCAAATTCTTCTGAGCAATCTGATCAATGTTCGCATTACACGGAACTGATGCACAGCGGTGACGAGCTGTAGAATAAGATCCGCTAGCAGTCAACATCCATTGCGGATAAAACTCACTTGAGGCCAGACTTATTGTTAACTGCTAACATTCGGGCGATATGTAGCTCTTGATCGTGCAAAGTGGTGGTGTTACGTCCAGCTGCTGTGACCACTTTAGTCATATTGATGGAGGAGAGCTGGTGTCCACCTATAGCCGTGCGTATTTTCCAATGAAGGCAGGAGTACACCCTACTGTGTCTCCTTAAGTATTCCATTCAGTCGTCTTAGAGATAGGGCAGCCTGATACAATATTGTTTTTTGAAAAAGGGTGTACTCCACAAAGTCGACATCTGTCGTCTTGAATGGTTTTCATTTTAGCTTCAGTTTATATCTTATATATTCAGTTTTTGTTGTATTTTTTTTTTCGTCCGTAAGGCCTGGTCGTAGGTAGCTGATGTTAGAACTGCGGCCTCTGCTCGCATTGTTGCCCTTCCAGGCCGCAGATGCGTCTGATCCGAGTCAATGTAGCTTGGATATTAACCATGCAGAGATTTCTATCACAAGGGCTCTTTTAGCTTATTCTGTTTGTTTATTTGCGCGCGCTTGCGTGTGTGTGTGTGTTTATGTGTGTGTGTGTGTGTGTGTGTGTGTGTGTGAGAGAGAGAGAGAGAGAGAGAGAGAGAGAGAGAGAGAATAGCTGTGCTGTTGAGCGCCAAAAGCCGACAACCACTATCGCAATCTAGTGCCTGGTTCACTCTGCTTATGGTCTAACGCAGGGCCTAAATTCCGGCCGGAACGCGTTCCGGCACCTCCCAGAGACTTTTTTTTTTTTTTTATACACACACCCGAGATTAATTTGCCGCTGCGCCAGCACAAGTGACCGTGCCACAATGGGTCACCAACGTGATGTGACAGGCACTAGCTACTGTGTGTGTGTGTGTGTGTGTGTGTGTGTGTGTGTGTGTGTGTGTGTGTGTGCGCGCGCGCGTGTGTGTGTATGTGTGTGTGTATGTGGTGCAGGGTGCAGTCTTATCACAAGTCTCTCTCTCTGGCTGGCAGGGTGGCGGGGGGGGGGGGGGGGGGGGGCGGAGGGGGAGTGGTAGAAGGGGGCGCGTTGCTGCACCTAAAAGTTTAGAAATTAAGCACTGGTCTAACATTTTGTTTCTGCCACCAGACTCAAATTCATCTTTTATACACGAAACGTGTACCCTGCATAATCTTGGCGAACAACACAGAGCCAACTCAGCACAGCGTGCCTGGGAAACTGGCAACTAAAACGCGACTTTCCAAAAACGGCCGACGTGTCTCTTGTGGCAGTGGGACAATTACCTTAATTGTTTGTATCCCATAACCGCGCTATTTTCCTAATTGCAACGTTACGTTAAGTGCCTGCAATACGCTAAATCCGCTGCGCTCTGCGAATTTCGGTAGTTTTCGATAATCGATAGCTGATTAACAGAAAGGATGCAAGCGCGGCCAACTACACTGTTGCAACTTGGTGCTTTCTGTGATTTTGAATTGCGTGTGTTTTTAAAGGCCTGATCATGCCCTGGTCCTTGCTTGGATAAAGGTTAATCTGTGAGAACTTCACTTTCAACATTTCTCTCGATAGTAAAAATATTCGGTTAAGATACTTCTTTTGTTACTTACAAAACAATAGATACAACGAATTTTCGTTTACATAGGTAAAGATAACAAACATTGCTCTTTCTTCGAGAGTATTAACATACACTGATCAGCCAGAACATTATGACCACCGACCTGCTATCGATACAAAATCCGTCCAGCCGATAGCAGCGTCACCTGGCGAGGAATGACTGCTAGTCAGACACACACACGGTGCGTGTAGTATCAGTGAGCGTGCTGTCTGTGTGTAGAACGGGGAATTTACGCGATCTATCTCAGTTTGACCAAGGACAGACCGCCATGACCCTGAGGCTCGGCACGAACATTTCGAAAACTGCGCGACTCGTGGGGTGTTCGAGGAGTACTGTGGTGAGTGTCTTCAACACGTGGCGAGACCAAGGTGGAACCACGTCCAGACGTCGTGGGGTTGGGTGGCCACCCCTCATTACCGATGTCGGACGACGTATACTTGGCAGACTGATAATACAGGACAGGCGGCGAACTGTGCCGGAACTAACATCAGCCTTTAATGTATCTACATCTACATCTACATCCATACTCGGTAAGCCACCTGACAGTGTGTGGCGGAGGTTACCTGGAGTACCTCTATCGGTTCTCCCTTCTATTCCAGTCTCGTATTGTTCGTGGAAAGAACGATTGTCCGTATGCCTCTGTGTGGGCTCTAATCTCTCTGATTTTATCCTCATGGTCTCTTCGCGAGATATACGTAGGAGGGAGCAATATACTGCTTGACTCTTTGGTGAAGGTATGTTCTCGAAACTTCAACAAAAGCCCGAACCGAGCTACTGAGCGTCTCTCTTGCAGAGTCTTCCACTGGAGTTTATCTATCATCTCCGTAACGCTTTCGCGATTACTAAATGATCCTGTAACGAAGCGCACTGCTCTCCGTTGGATCTTCTCTATCTCTTCTATCAACCCTATCTGGTACGGATCCCACACTGCTGAGCAATATTCAAGCAGTGGGCGAACAAGCGTACTGTAACCTACTTCCTTTGTTTTCGGATTGCATTTCCTTAGGATTCTTCCAATGAATCTCAGTCTGGCATCTGCTTTATCGACGATCAACTTTCTATGATCATTCCATTTTAAATCACTCCTAACGCCTACTCTCAGATAATTTATGGAATTAACTGCTTCCAGTTGCTGACCTGCTATATTGTAGCTAAATGATAAGGGATCTTTCTTTCTATGTATTCGCAGCACATTACACTTGTCTACATTGAGATTCAGTTGCCATTCCCTGCACCATGCGTCAGTTCGCTGCAGATCCTCCTGCATTTCAGTACAATTTTCCATTGTTACAACCTCTCGATATATTACAGCATCATCCCCAAAAATCCTCAGTGAACTTCCGATGCCATCCACAAGGTCATTTATGTATATTGTGAATAGCAACGGTCCTACGACACTCGCCTGCGGTACACCTGAAATCACTCTTACTTCGGTAGACTTCTCTCCATTGAGAATGACATGCTGCATTCTGTTATCTATGAACTCTTCAATCCAGTCACACAGTTGGTCTGATAGTCCATATGCTCTTACTTTGTTCATTAAACGACTGTGGGGAACTGTATCGAACGCCTTGCGGAAGTCAAGAAACACGGCATCTACCTGGGAACACGTGTCTATGGCCCTCTGAGTCTCGTGCACGAATAGTGCGAGCTGGGTTTCACACGACTGTCTTTTTCGAAACCCATGCTGATTCCTACAGAGTAGATTTCTAGTCTCCAGAAAAGTCATTATACTCGAACATAATACGTGTTCCAAAATTCTACAACTGATCGACGTTAGAGATATAGGTCTATAGTTCTGCACAATTGTTCGACGTCCCTTCTTGAAAACGGGGATGACCTGTGCCCTTTTCCAATCCTTTGGAACGCTATGCTCTTCTAGAGACCTACGGTACACCGCTGCAAGAACGGGGGCAAGTTCCTTCGCGTACTCTGTGTAAAATCGTACTGGTATCCCATCAGGTCCATCGGCCTTTCCTCTTTTGAGCGATTTTAATTGTTTCTCTATCCCTCTGTCGTCTATTTCGATATCTACCATTTTGTCATCTGTGCGACATAGGGCAGAGTACAAATGTCTCTGAACACACAGTGCACCGAACACTCCTAACAATGGGCCTCCGCAACAGACGACCCATGCATTTGCCAATGCCATCACCACGACGTCCGCAACTACGACTGAAATGGGCACGTGACCATCGGAACTGGACATTGATGCAGTGGCAGAGCTGTACCATGGTCTGATCAATCCCGATACCTTACTCATAACGCCGACGTGAGGACGCGAATCTGTGGTCTTCCAGGAGAACAGCTCCTTGACGCCTGTACTGCCGCACCGAGACAAGCTGGTGACGGCTCCTTTATGCTCTGGGGAACATTCAAGTGGGCATCTATAGGTCCAGTGGAGCTCGTACAAGGCATCATGTACGCCAAGGAGTGTCGTACACTGATTGCAGACTACAAACGCCTCTTCATGACAATCATGTTTCCCGATAACAGCGGCATTTTTCAACAATAATGCACCGTGTCACAGGGTCGAGAGTGTCATGGAGTGGTTCGAGAAACACAGTGGCGAGTTCAAATTGATGTTCTGCCCCCCACCCACCTCCCCCAACTCGCCAGATCTGAACTTGATCAAACACATCTGGCATCAGAGCTCATTGCCCCGCCACCGAAATTTACGGGAATTAGGTGACTTGTGTGTGCACATGTGGTGACAGCTCCGTCCAGCGACCTACCAAGGTTTCGTTGCTTCTCATGACGCGTCGCTGATGTTTTCCGTGCGAAAGGTGGACATACCGGCTATTAGGTAGGTGGTCATGATATTTTGGCTGATCAATGTAGTTTGTTTTTCGAGAGAGTTACAGTAACAAGTTATAATTTTTTAAATAGTGCATTTTTTCTCTCATGTAGCTGACCTGTTTGAGCAGCTGTGTACAAATCGCTATAAATTAAATATTTATACGTTTTAGTTAGGGAGCAAAGTTTAACACATTAATAGTTGGTGTAACACGCTGTGGTCTCTCTCTCTCTCTCTCTCTCTCTGTTCCTAACACAACATCAGAGAGCTTCTCATGAGTGTCCCCGTTGTGGAGCAACTCTCACGCGGGACGCAGGCTGTCCGCCTGTTGAGCTTCAAGACAGCGGCGAGTGGGATGTCGTCTTTTTGCTGCGTGCAGCGCTGTTCTGTGCAGTGTTTGTTATTGCTTAATGCAGCGACCGCCGCGATTCGCAGCCCGCTGCGTCATCGATCGCCTGTTGGGGCTTGCCTCTATTAATCTCGTGTCCTACTTTTTAATAGCGTGAAACTCCTATCGTTTATCGCCGTTCACCTCTTGCTCTTGTACAGCGTTATTATAAATAGTCCATCCGATAACAAAGATATTATATCTCCCACCGTTTTTCTCATGCGCTTCTCAGATGTTTCTCTTCGCCTTCATTGCCAGTACAATACCTGGATCTACCTCAGAATCTATAACTCGTTACGTGGCGTAATCTACATGCTGCTGTATTACGCAATGGTACGACCTTCTGATATGGTCCAGTAGCGTACTGAATTAGCGGTGCGTAAGTCTGACTCCGTGTCTGGTGAAATTCTATTCTCTCAATCTGTGTGTGTGTGTGTGTGTGTGTGTGTGTGTGTGTGTGAGAGAGAGAGAGAGAGAGAGAGAGAGAGAGAGAGAGAGAGAGAGACCAGTGCAATCACCTCCAACGTAGGTCAACGTTTCTCACGCGGAAAGAATGTGTGTTGCTAACCCTCTCCATAAACCCAGAGTTCCTGTGGACATCACGTAAGATTTGGTGGGAGGGAGGGGGGAGGGGAGACCCAAGAGGGAGGTCATCCCCGTTTTCAAGAAGGGACGTCGAACACATGTGCAGAACTATAGACCTATATCTCTAACGTCGATCAGTTGTAGAATTTTGGAACACGTATTATGTTCGAGTATAATGACTTTTCTGGAGACTAGAAATCTACTCTGTAGGAATCAGCATGGGTTTCGAAAAAGACGATCGTGTGAAACCCAGCTCGCGCTATTCGTCCACGAGACTCAGAGGGCCATAGACACGGGTTCCCAGGTAGATGCCGTGTTACTTGAATTCCGCAAGGCTTTCGATACAGTTCCCCACAGTCGTTTAATGAACAAAGTAAGAGCATATGGACTATCGGACCAATTGTGTGATTGGATTGAAGAGTTCCTACATAACAGAATGCAGCATGTCATTCTCAATGGAGAGAAGTCTTCCGAAGTAAGAGTGATTTCAGGTGTGCCGCAGGCGAGTGTCGTAGGACCGTTGCTATTCACAATATACATAAATGACCTTGTGGATAATATCGGAAGTTCACTATGGAAAATTGTACTGAAATGCAGGAGGATCTGCAGCGAATTGACGCATGGTGCAGGGAATGGCAATTGAATCTTTATGTAGACAAGTGTAATGTGCTGCGAATACATAGAAAGATAGATCCTTTATCATTTAGCTACAATATAGCAGGTCAGCAACTGGAAGCAGTTAATTCCATAAATTATCTGGGAGTACGCATTAGGAGTGATTTAAAATGGAGTGATCATATAAAGTTGATCGTCGGTAAAGCAGATGCCAGACTGAGATTCATTGGAAGAATCCTAAGGAAATGCAATCCGAAAACAAAGGAAGTAGGTTACAGTACGCTTGTTCGTCCACTGCTTGAATATTGCTCAGCAGTGTGGGATCCGTACCAGATAGGGTTGATAGAAGAGATGGAGAAGATCCAATGGAGAGCAGCACGCTTCGTTACAGGATCATTTAGTAATCATGAAAGCGTTACGGAGATGATAGGTAAACTCCAGTGGAAGACTCTGCAAGAGAGACGCTCAGGAGCTCGGTAGGGGCTTTTGTTGAAGTTTAGAGAACATACCTTCACTGAGGAGTCAAGCAGTATATTGCTCCCTCCTACGTGTATCTCGCGAAGAGATCATGAGGGTAAAATCGGAGAGATTAGAGCCCAAACAGAGGCATACCGACGATCTTTCTTTCCACGAACAATACGAGACTGGAATAGAAGGAAGAACCGAGAGAGGTACTCAGAGTACCCTCCGCCACACACCGTCAGGTGGCTTGCGGAGTATGGATGTAGATGTGTTCATCCATTCTTCTTGCATCGTCTTTTTTTTCGAAAGCTTGAGAGTGAGGCCGCGCACTGCGTACACTTTCCTTATGGCGTCTCTGAGACTGCTAAACTTGCGTGACGAATCGAGCAGCCTCTCCGAATATTCTACATCACTTCCGCCAACCAACCTTAGTAACATTCCCATGTCGACGAACAGTACTCGCGAGTAGATCACACTATGAATCTGAAGGGACTTCCTTACTGGAAAGATTACACTTCCATCGTATTCTTCCAATTAACGTCCTTCTCCTTTATGTGGTCGTCCAACGCGGATATTTCACTGTTGCGACTCTCTCAAGCGATCAGTCTGTGAGAGAGTGAACGAAACAACATCCGCCTAGGTCCCGCGCGACTTCACCATGCCATGTTGAGCATCAATGCTAGTCCGCGGTGCATCAAGCACTGATCGTGTGCAGGTCTGTACACTTTTCGCCATTATCGTGTAACGGCCGCCCTGTACGCAACTGTTCTTGCAATAGATTGGAGTCGTCCTGAAGCTGGTCTAGTGGTAAACTCTCTGCCTGCAGGTGTGCCTTTGTTTCGTCTCGTGAGAAACGTTCCGTATGCGTGCATGACTGTACTGTGCCGTATAGGCTATCAGGTAGAAACTGTAGTAATATCTAGATACGCACCGACAAAGTATCACCTCTGTGCAAAAGACTGGCGTATTGTTCTTAATTCAGAGAAATGGAGACTTATGAACTTCACGAAACTTTAAAATATTGGTATCCTTACATCAAAGATTAATGAATTGCAACCAGGGTCTGTAACATCATAGCCTACCAACATTTGGAAGTAGTAGTAGCTTTACTCTCCCGTAGCTCACTTTTACAAGGACTGGTAATATAATTCAAGAGCAACAAAATAGTATATTCATATATACCGACATGTAGACACATCCTGTTCTAGATTGATAAGGATGGGACAGATAATCAGCCGTGACCTTATGATAGGAACCTTCCTGGAATTTGCTTGATTTAGGGAAACCACGGAAAATCTAAATCAGGGTGACCGGATGAAGATTGAAGCCCTCCACCCGACCCTCCCGAAAACAGGGCCACTGTGTTTAGAACAGTTGGTTGGTTGGTTTTGGTGAAGGATACCAGACAGCGTGGTCATCGGTCTCATCGGATTAGGGAAGGATGGGGAAGGAAGTCGGCCGTGCCCTTTCAGAGGAACCATCCCGGCATTTGCCTGGAGTTTAGAACAGTGCTTCCACATTCGGCATATTTCTAGCGTGTAGTAATGTTATGCAAGGAAGTTACTAAAGAATGTAAAAGGCTTGTGCTAAATAGTTCATTCATTTCTCTCTCCCATCACTCTACACACAATAGATAGGGATTGTTTCGTAATGTAGCACTACACACACTACCAGCCAATGTCAGGACCGCAGCGACGTGTGTAACGGTGTATGTAGATACGAAATGGAACGAACACGTAGGCTAAGTTGTGGATAATGAAAAGGGCACGTTACTGTTCATTGTTAGAACAGCAAGATGTTGCAGTTTGTTTACAAAAGGGATTGCATGAAAAAGTTCGCCCGTACTTCAGTACTGATCAGCTTTATGGGCCCTATAACAGATCGGATTAACAGGGGACACAGAGCCTTAGGGCTGGGACGCAAGTGAGAGTTTTTTTTCCCCTTCAGGCAATTTGATACGCTCAGATAGTACTCGCAGAATTGTTTACATTAGGGGCGAATTCTCACTGATAGGTATCGTCCGATGGTTCCTTGCGAGTACTTCCCGTAAATGTCTGAGGGTCTCACGAGAGCCGATGTCGGAAGAGTCTACACACAGCAGGGTGAGAGTGTCTGTGAAAGCTGAAACATCTCTCATGGTGAGATTTTTGTGTCGTAGTTTCGTGCGTGAAGGGAGAGGCTGTGTTGGAAGAGCGTCGGGCTGCAGCTTAAATTTTAATACTTTTAGCTTGAAATGGTTTAAATGGCTCTGAGCACTATGGGACTTAACATCTGAGGTCATCAGTCCCCTACAACTTAGAACGACTTAAACCTAACTAACCTAAGGACATCACACGCATCCATGCCCGAGGCAGGATTCGAACCTGCGACCGTAGCAGTCGCGCGGTTCCGGACTGAAGCGCCTAGAACCGCTCGGCCACCACGGCCGGGTATACTTTTAGTAGCAAAGAAAAAACGTATACGACCGAATTAGTGTTGCGTATAAGAGAGAATTAGGCGGCGGAATGATATTGGAGTATACAGTAACATTAAATCAATTTCATCTTGATACCCACAGATGTTCAAAAACCAAGTAACGCGGATATCTGATGAATAAAGTATTTTCGGACATACCGGTAAATTTGTTTGGACGTTTTTACTTTTACAAGTATATTGACTTACGGAAATCCCTCATAAATTACTCAAGGTCTGTTCTTCAACACTTCTCTGCCTGATTCTGGCAAATTTCTTCCCTGAAGTTGTTAAAAACTGCTACCATTTCAGCCACAAGATTTGGTTCTTATCTCAGTTCCTGTAGTTCGGTAACTATACATTCCATAATGCTGTCCTTTCCTCGTGTAAAATAATGAAATGCAAAACTATGTCCTGATTCCGCTTCCTGGCAGCTTTCTTCACTACTTTTTTCTTTTTTATTTCTCACATCCTCACTCACGGTGCACATCCATCGCAACAGTTATCGACTCAACTGTCCCGACAATACCGGTATAGTTTTTCTTGTCTAAGAGCTACGGCGAGCAGCTCTCGAGAGATGGAGATTGCCGTCTACGCGCACAACAGCTCTCTGAGAGTAAACAAAATCTCACGTTTATACCTATTTTACAAAGATGGACTGAACGAATTTCACAGACTTGATTGACTGGCGAGAGCTTGTAACAGAAATGTTGGTATAATTTAACTGACAAACTCTCGAAGAAACACATTGTACATGTCTTGAGAACCTGATGAGAAAACTTTCATAACGGCCTTCAAAGTCAGAAACAATTACTACTGTCAAGTCTCCTACTTACCTGTACCATAGGGATGGTGCGGATAAAACAAACGCTCAAGCAGTGGTCCTCGCACGCTAGATCCGTGAAAGCAACTAAAAGAAATCTTAATATGTTATGCAGTAACAAGTACCCTCTGCAGCACAATTCAAAATGGTTCGCAGCATTGTATAACTGTAGACGTAAGGTGTTGAATGGGTACTTGCTTCACTGTAACTGTATCGAATCTGTAGAGGCAGGAGGCAGGATCTGGTACTATCCAAAACCTCTTTCGCAACAGAAGCTGTCAGAAAAGTTTACCTAGGCTTTCTACCAGAAAGCTAAGACCTTCATTGTGACGCCTGTGCGTATCCAGTGGAAGGGAGCACTACCGTAGCGGTTGTAAAAAAAAAAAAAAAAAAAAAAAAAAAAAAAAAAAAAAAAAAAAAAAAAGAGCCCTTGTCGATATAAGGAGAACCTTCTAAACATTTGTAGTGCAGACGCTGAACAGACGTGGCGAAAGCCGCCGGAGAGGGCCGAGGAGGCGGGCCAGTGATTGAAACGTTTCATTGCGATAAGAGAGGCAGCGCAGCAGACGAGAGCAGTCTCGGAGGGCTTTTTGTGGCCGGCTGTTGTTTGGCCGAGAGTAAACATCCGCGGCGGCCGATGTGTGGGGCAGGAGCAGCAGCGGGGGTGGCGGCGGGCACCACTCCCTCCACCACACACCGCACTCCACTCGCGAGCGCCTCCGGCGTGGCTGTTGCTGGCCGCACTGTACTCTCCCACCCGCGAATGCGGAGAGTGCAGCGCGAGGAAGCGGCAACAACGCCAAGGAAGAGTCCTCGTCCTTCTACATCTACACCTACACCTACATCGCCGGCCGGTGTGGCCGAGCGGTTCTAGCCGCTTCAGTCTGGAACAGCGCGACCGCTACGGTCGCAGGTTCGAATCCTGCCTCGGACATGGACGTGTGTGATGTCCTTATGTTAGTTACGTGTAAGTAGTTCTAAGTCTAGGGGACTCATGACCTCAGATGTTAAGTCCCATAGTGCTCAGAGCTATTTGAACACCTACATCTACATGGATACTCTGCAAATCACATTTAAGTGCCTGGCAGAGGGTTCATCGAACCACCTTCACAATTCTCTATTATTCCAATCTCGTATAGCGCGCGCAAAGAATGAACACCTATATCTTTCCGTACGAGCTCTGATTTCCTTTATTTTATTTTGGTGTTCGTTCCTCCCTATGTAGGTCGGTGTCAACAAAATATTTTCGCATTCGGAGGAGAAAGTTTGTGATTGGAATTTCGTGAGAAGGTTCCATCTCAACGGAAAACGCCTTTCTTTTAATGATTTCCAGCCCAAATCCTGTATCATTTCTGTGACACTCTCTCCCATATTTCTCGATAATACAAAACGTGCTGCCTTTCTTTGAACTTTTTCGATGTACTCCGTCAGTCCTATCTGGTAAGGATCCCACACCGCGCAGCAGTATTCTAAAAGAGGACGGACAAGCGTAGTGCAGGCAGTCTCCTTCGTAGATCTGTGACATTTTCTAAGTGTCCTGGCAATAAAACGCAGTCTTTGGTTAGCCTTCCCCACAACATTTTCTGTGTGTTCCTTCCAATTTAAGTTGTTCGTAATTGTAATACCCATGTATTTAAATGAATTTACGGCTTTCAGATTAGAATGATTTATCGTGTAACCGAAGTTTAACGAGTTCCTTTTAGCACTCATTTGGATGACCTCACACTTTTCGTTATTTAGGGTCACCTGCCTCTTTCGCACCATTCAGATATCTTTTCTAAATGGTTTTGCAGTTTGTTTTGGTCTTCTGGTGACTTTATTAGTCGATAAACGACAGCGTCATCTGCAAACAACCGAAGATGGCTGCTCAGATTGTCTCAAAATCGTGAATATAGATAAGGAACAGCAAAGGGCCTATAACACTACCTTGGGGAACGCCAGATATCACTTCTGTTTTAGTCGATGACTTTCCGTCAATTACTACGAACTGTGACCTCTCTGACAGGAAATCACAAATCCAGTCACATAACTGAGACGATATTCCATAAGCACGCAATTTTACTACGAGCCTCTTGTGTGGTACAGAGTCAAAAACGTTCCGGAAATCCAGAAATACGGAATCGATCTGAAATTCCTTGTCAATAGCACTCAACACTTCAAAAAATGGTTCAAATGGCTCTGAGCACTATGGGACTTAACATCTATGGTCATCAGTCCCCTAGAACTTAGAACTACTTAAACCTAACTAACCTAAGGATATCACACAACACCCAGTCATCACGAGGCAGAGAAAATCCCCTCAACACTTCATGTGAATAAAGAGCTAGTTGTGTTTCACAGGAACGATGTTTTCTAAACCTTGGAAGGTTGTACAGCAATTAAGTTTCCTACTTCCCTAAATCGAGGAAGACCGTACGATGTGAAAAGAGAGTGGTACGGGAGACGCCTGTCGTAGTGCCCGTTGGCGCTTTCCAGTCGCTCGCAGAACTGCCATGGCAGTGCCTTGAAATGGCGCCTCTTGGTTGTTCTTCGGGTAAAGGTCTCTCTGAAGGATATCATTCTCCCACAACGTAGCACCAATCCGAATTCAGCATTGCCTTGAAATGGCGCCTCTTGGTTGTTCTTCGAGTACAGGTCTCTCAGAAGGATATCATTCTCCCACAACGTAGCACCAATCCGAATTCAGCATTGGCTCTCTGATGCGTGGAGTGGACGTCACGATCAAGCAAATAGGCCAGCATCATTCTGTATCTATGTCTACATGTATACTCCACGTGGCACAACATGTTGCATGGTTAGGAGTGGTTTGTACCATTGCTAGTTATCACTTTAGGTGAAAAAACCTAATCAGTTCCGTTGGCCGGGTCAAAGATTATCGCGTCTCTTTGAATTAACGTTTCCAGAGCTACTTTTCAGTTCTGTTTACGGCGCTACGGTAACTTCTGTTCTAGTATAACTAATTAGAACAGGACACAAAAACTCGTGAGCAGTTTGAATAGCCGTACCTAACCATCAACGTTTCAAGATATTCCCAAGTGACTTCGCGTCTGCATTATCTGACTAATACTCGAAACTTCCCTCTCCGCAGCAACAATGAAATAACCATTGTTTTTAGTGTTGCGGCGTAAAGTGAAGCGCCGGCGCGCCAGTCGGGAGCGATAAAGCAGAGAGGGCTGTGACAATGCGTCAGCCAATTGCACGCTGACCGACCCCTCTTCAGGACGACAATACGACAGCAGCGGCGTCTCTGCCAAGAGAACACAAGCACCGCGCCCGACTAGTCGCGGCCCCAGTCGAGGAAAAGTTTCAAGATTAGCGACCTGAATAGAAGCGTAAAAGCTCGTTACTTCGCTCGTACATTCTATGAAGCTCAAACTTGGAAATGTTATACTGAAGAACATTGATTATTTTGCACGTCGCCCTTTGCTTGCGACACATCTGTGTATTATTGATAAGTATTGTCATTTACTTTTTTGTAATAAGACTCATTAATACGATTTGCTTGAATGTTGTCTAGCGATCCGAGATAGCAGGTTTCCTAGCCACCCCATAGTCGACGACTAGGCAGGATTCCGTAAAAGCGGAACCCTTATAGGAGCGCATTGTTGTCGGTGTGCCCGAATGTTAAGAACCCTTTTTCTCAGGAACGAGTGGACGTATCAAGTTCAAAGTTACGTCATGTATTAAGATCAGTGATCCCTCGAGAGTGTAAAAATGTTAGCCTTCTAAGTCAATTCAGTCAAGAGATACGGCCACTTTTGTCACACACTTTGAAACTCGCAAACCCACTCAAACCTACAGGGCACTTCCCGCTGACCTGGAATCATGAAATTCGGCAAACAAGGCTTCACAGTACCGGTAAACTAAAAAGATATGACAATTGTTAAACTGTAACTACATCACATAAAAATATCCTTGTACCATTAGAACATACATTGGATTCATCATCCATCAGAAGCAATACAGACGAACATTACTGCGTGCAAACGTAAAATGTTGTAGCCATGTTTTGGTAAGTAAATAAAGAATATCCTATTAAATCTTCCCTATCTACATATATAAACTCAATTCTCCTCCTCGCTTCTTTTTGTACGTCCGAGCTAGTCTGCGGAACTACTGCAGAGATTTTGATACGGCCTTGGAATTCGCGGGACCGATGTCTTGCCAGTGTCTATTTCGAAAACAGACAAAAATCGCTGAAACCCTAGATTCCCAGGATGAATAAACTAATGTATAATTAAGTCTCTACGGGACCTGAGTCTACGAGTCCTACTGGCACTTGGCCATTTTTTTAAAACTGAGTTATCTATTGAAAAAATATCAGAAAGCTTTTATAAGGAACCATATAGTGACGTAACATTTCTTAATGTTCGCAGTCATACATATCACTAAAAAAGATGCAAGACTTATGCTGGAACTAGATTCGAAGGCCACCAAAACGGTCCGTTACCAGCTCCATTACCTCATGAACGTTGCACAACAGGACGACTACTGTGCCATACTGGCAGTGTTGTTTAGCAACTTTCTCTCTCCCTTTTCTTCAGTAATTTTAACAAGGTGTGTATCACAATGCTATTTTTAAAAGCTCGCCTATACCGTTAAAAACATAAGCAGTGTTTCGAGGGAGGTACCGAAGTCAGTCGCAATTGGACATTTAAATAATTCAGTGGCCAAAGTTGAAATTTTGTGCCGAACCGTGATTCGACCCCCGAGTCCCCGCTTTACGCGGGCGGTCGTCTTAACTGCTTCGGTTAGCCGTCCACGCTTCACTGCCGACCGAAATTCTCAATTTATCGCAGGGTGGAGATATTTTGAAAGAATTATGTAATTGTAAAAATTCTGCGTTTATAACGTGTGCAGGAGGCCGAGAAAATTTCTTCTTCCCTTGTTTTTACGTTCAGTATACCCCAGCACACGTAAAACATACACCGTAAAATAATAACGGATTTAATTTTATACACAAAACAGTCATGCACGTCGTATAATAACCTTTTGGAACTTACAGAGGCGGACAAAAGTATTCAGACGCTGGGAGTAATCAGATAAGGAAACCTTACATGTGTTTTTAACTCAAAACATATATTTTATTCTTTATAAATGTGTAATACATATGTCAATCTGAACATATGCAGAACAACAAGTAACACGACACGCCTTATGTAAAAAAGAAACAAAGAAATTCGAAATACACAATGGGCCAAAGTATTCAGACTCTCAGCAGTCAGAGTTTGGTAATGTGTCACTTTCTCTGTATTACAGCCCTGTCTTTGTGACATGGAGTAAACAACCTTTTTCTTTATATCCGAACCGATAGTCACCCATTCTTCTACTATCAATGCGCGCAAATGTGTCCAACTGCTCACATGTCGTTTTTGTGGTCTCGTTTTCAGTTCATTCCAGATGTTTTCGATGCGATTGAGGTCCAGAGACTGCGGTGGGGTAATGTAGAGATGAGGCGTGTTGTGTAGTATCCACAGTTTGAAAATTTCCGCCGTATGCTTAGGATCATTGTCTTGTTGGAAATAAAAGTCACCTCCAAGATCCAACTTCGCAGCACTTTTCGTCAGCTTTTGTTGAGTATAGCGAGATAGACAAATTTGTCCATGGTGCCTTCAATAAAGACAAGCTCGCCAACACCTGTGGAAGACATGCATCCCCACTCCATCACACTGTCTCCTTCATGCTTTTGGGCTCCCACTTGCTTGACGCCACACTAAACTGCGGCCATCGACGTGGCTCAAAGTAAAATTGCATTCATCACTCCACTGAATCTTGTCCCAGAAGATCACATCGTTGCCGACAAATTCTTCTGCAAAAACCATCCGCTTTTTTGCGTTACACTCACTGACGAACGGTTTGCGCCTTGGCACTCTGGCATCGTACCCAGCCAGCACCGTGCAGGCATCTGCGCACCGTTCTAACTAACTTCGGTACCAACGCCTTCTGCCAGTTCTGCAGATATAGCAGGGGCCGTTGTCCGCGGGTCGTTTTTCACCATTCGGACTATCTTCTTCTTGTTTCTGTTCGTGAGTTTCTGAGGACGCCCCTGTCGTGGGCGATTGACGAGAGTTTTTTCTTCTTTCCATTTCTGGACGATACTAAATATAGTTTTTCGGCTTCGGTTGACGACTTTGCCTACTCCTGCATATGATTTTCCCTCACTATGCACCCGCACGATAAGCCTTCGCTCTCCCGCTGTCGTTTACCTACCTTTACGAGGCATGGTGCTACGCTGGTGTCTTTTGGCGAGACCTGTGCTGTCCTGTAGTACGAGACAGCTGCCTTGCGTACACTGACTGCGTGCTGCGGCCGAGTTGTGCCTTGATACTGCGGTTAACTTGTCAAGTTGGGCTATGTCTGATTACTTTTGTCCAGAGTAAAACACACGCCTGTGATGGTTACACAGAACTAATCGTTCCAGGTAGAGGGTACGGTGACATTCTCATAGTCGACGTCTTTGGAAATATTCCCTGCATTATGGCACATACGCAGGCAGATACACGCTCCGTGTATGCATCAGTCACAGTCGACCGTGAGATACGCATGTAACCTGTGTCTGAATACTCTTGTACGTCGCTGTAATTTCAAATCCGAAATTTTCCTTTACATATTCTTTTCGTGTCTTATATGAAATTATTTATAGGTGCAATATGTTAAACATTATTTATGTTTATTTGCAGTTTAAGCACCGTAAAAGTTGACAAAAATATTCCTGCATAAGGACTCGACCACGCGACTATCGGATTACCGTTCTGTGCTGCGCCGCAACCGCTGCCTGGGGATTACGCTAATGCCTCACCCGATTCACGCCGACAATGCTATTTTCTCTAAACGCATGGCCATCTCGAGCCCCCACTTCAGTCTCTTTCATTTCTGGAAAAGCCCTGCGTATACCTTAAAAGTGGACGAAATGGATGACAACGATTAGGCACGGTCCCCTTGTCAGTGGCACCTACTAGGCAACTCGGCGTTCCTCCACGCGTGTCTATGTTCCGTATCTTCCGGAGGGCAGAACAGTTTCATTCAAAGAGATTCTTTAACTATTTCCGTTAAGATAATTACTGATATTACTCGCACAGCAAAATCTCATGCTACCGAAACCTCTATTTCGATTCGATACACAGTTTATGAAACGTGTAGGAGCGACCACACCCCGTTTGCTGAGGACTTTCGATCGGTCTGTGAAGCAAACGTCATGTCACGAGACGCTGCAACCCGTCGACAATGACCTGTGGTGATAGCTGTTCTGAATGTGCTTTCCTTCACTGTTGTTAAAATTCGTACAGGACGCAACGCCACTCCAGTGCAATGTGTAAGGAAGTCGGAAAAGAATGCAACGATTCGTGGACGCAGCAGTCAACAGCCCAGCAATTTGCGAGACGCCTCGCTTCTGTTTAAGGCACAACGCTGTCTTCCTCCAGGTGACGCTTCCGGAGCCCCAATGCGCGGAATCGTGGACGATCCCGGCTGGTTCAAATTTCACGACCACAGGTGCATAGCTGGAACATTAATCTATAAGGGGCAATCAAATGAAAACGAGACAGATGGGAAAAGTAAGTTAGCTGTTTATTATTTCAAAAGTAATTGTTAATACATTTATCCCATTGTGAGACAAGACGGTCAATGCCTTCACTAAAAAATGTTTGTGGTTGTCAGTGGAACCATGATTGTACTCAGGCGTGTACCTCTTCGTCGGAAGCAAACCGACGGCCATAAACGTCTCTCTTCAGACCTCTAAAAATATGGGAAACTCTTGAGGACGGGTCGGTACTCTACCCAGGATGTGGAAGAGCGTCTCAGCGAAACTTCTGCAGCGTTCTCAAGGCAACCGTGGCAATAAGTGGGGGGGTGTTTTGTCGGCATGTAGTTTCGACTACGCTGGAGATATTTCGCTGCGAAGCCCTTACACAATCTCTTTGCAGTCCCGATCCCTCCCCACGAGATCTCCATATTTTTGGAGCCATCAAGAAAGACTGTTGTGATCGTCGATTTGCTTCGGACGGAGAGGTGCACGTCTGGGTACAATCGTGGTTCCACAGCCAACCACAAACAGTTTTCCACGAAGATACTGACTATCTTGTTTCACAGTGCGATAAATGTAAACCCTAAGACCAAAAGAAGCACAACAAATGAATTATCCGAAAGGGACGGAAATCAGCAGATGTGACGTACAAGTACAGACAGACAAATGGTAAAAGTTTCAGAAAAATTGGATGATTTATTCACCTGAAAGAGCTTCACAAATTGAGCAAGCCAATGACATCTTGGTCCACCTCTGACTATTATGCAAGCAGTTATTTGGCTTCGCATTGATTGACAGAGTTGTTGGACGTCCTCCAGAGGAATATTGTGCTAAATTCTGTCCAATGGCGCGTTAGATCGTCAAGTTGGAAGGCCCTGACCATAATGTTGCAAACATTTCCTCGTTTGAGGAGAGATCCTCAAGTGAGAAAACGTTTGCAACATTATGGTCAGCGCCGTCCAACCATTCGGATTTTGACGGTCTAACGCGATAACTGGACAGAGTTTATCACGACATCCCTCAGGATATCCAACGACTGAATTTATCACGACATCCCTCAGGATATCCAACAACTTTGTCAGTCAATGTCAAGCCAAATACCTGCTGGCATAAGGGACAGGGGTGGTCCAACGAGTTGTTGATTTGCTCAATTTTTGAACCTGTTTCTCTGGAATAAATGGTCCAGTTTTTGTATGTAATAAACTGATTTTCTGTACATGTACATCACATCTATCGATTTCCGCCCCATTCGGATAATTCTTTCGTGGTGCGTCGTTTCTTTCTTTCATTCTTTTTCTCTTAGAGTGTGTTAACACTGAGGGCGATTACTTTTGAAATAATAAAGAGTTCACTTACATTTTTTCCCATCTGTCTCGTTTTCATTTGACTGCCCTTAGTATTTTGAGCCTCATTCCAATAGAATGCCGCTGGTCCACTTTTTGCTAGGAATACTGAGATTTCAAAGCTTGCTTGGTTCTTTGCCTCTATACGTAGAAGTTCGTACACCAGCGCATAGTACATCAAGGAAATACTGGTTTCTGGATGTAACTTTCTTTTATTGCTCTGCAGAATGTTTCATTGTATCAGGTGATTACGGGTTTCATTTCATTCACTTCTGATTTTTCATGATACTTGTTTTAATTCTTACATGTATACCTCTTCTTTACATGTAACGAAAGTTTGAAAAAACCGCTGCTATGGTATAATGTGTCAAAACACCGCATCTGGGCAGGCAGCGAGCTGTCGATTCACTGAGGCTACCGTCGCAGCTTCAGCAAAGCGTTGCTGTTTTCACCTCACCATGGAATGCTGCGGGCTTTAGCCACCCTTATCTCGCTCCACTGACGTTTTTCAGCCATTGCAGTTTAAACGGAAGCCGTTTGTGGAAAGTAATGCAAATATATGCGTAAAAAATATCCAAGATATTGTTACAAACGTATAAAATTCTTGGAAATAGACCCCTGTTTCCTATGCATCTGTCACGCGCGGTAGACACCTATGAAGGCGTCGACTGGGTCCCAGTTTCGGGGCTCTGTAACGTCGGTTTAGATCCCTTCGATCGTCTCAAAAGGGTTCACTTTTAATCTTTCCCGGCTGTTCTCGGTTTTTGGGAACATAGAAAAGTCTGCTGGAGACAGGTAAATAAGTAGGGCACCGGAGACAAGTTTCAATTTTGTATTCTTGGCTAGAAGTCTCAAAATGCGGAGAAAGTTGTGGCTGGGAGCTGGAAGTCATCGTGGTGGCGGTGGTACAGGTGCCAAGTTTGGGCGATCGCCTTTCACGGTCTAGCGCGTTTATTTCTTAATCTCTTGAGCATATTCTCGTAGTAGAGTCTTTGCTGTCACTTGTGCAATCATTCAGTGGTCGGTGTTCACAAGATCAACAGCATGAAACCCATTTTGTAAATTTTTTGTTTCTTGTCATTTCATATCGGGTGTCATCTTTCATAGGTTCCTGGCCCTCATCGAGCAATTTCACTCACCCAGAAACTAGTATACAGCGAGGCATGGCCCACTGAAATATCTCCTCTGGTGCTGTGCTGTAGCGAACAGTCGCATGAACTTGGAGGGAGGCCTTGCATCAGCCCATGGTCATGGCTGCGACAATAGTGGCATCTAAACGAGTGAGGACATAATCAAGCTCGAAACAGTAAACATCTTTGCCCGACACTGTCTCGCTGAGGAAGATCGTATTGTGGTTCCTCCATTAAATCGCCACAGAATGTCAAAATGGCAGATACCGAAATAAGAGGCAACTGAAATCCCTCAACAGAGAAAAGGCCACTGGAGCGGAAGCGGTACCAGTACGATTCTACGACGAGTATGCGAAAGAGCTGGCTCCTTTTCTAGCAGCAATGTACCGTATGTCGTTGGAGGAGCAAAGCGTTGCTAATGATTGGAAAAAAAGCGCAGGTCATTGTCGTTTTCAAGAAGAGTCGTCTAATAGACGCGAACCACTATAGGCCTTTACTTGTGACGTCTGTTTCTTGTGCCATTGTGGAGAATATTTTGTGCTCTGCGTTTTATGCAGTTTCTGGAGACCGAAAATCTCCTCTGTGGGAATGAAATGGTTTCCGAATACAACGATCGTCTGAAACTCAGCTCGCTCTGTTTGTCTGAGAGACCCAGAAAGCAGACGATACCGGTGCTTAGGTTCTTGCCATGTTCCTTCACATGCGGAAGGCGTTCTGTACACTTCCACACTGCCGCCTGATGAGAAACACGAGTGTGCGGAATATCAGACCAACTGTGTGACAGAACATGTCACTCTGAACGGAGAAAAATGTTCAGACTTAAAGGTAAGTTCCGGCGTACCCCAAGCAAGTGTTATACTGCTTTTTCACACAGAGAAGTCGCAACGCTAGAAAATTGTAGCGAAATGCTTGAAGATCTGAAGAGGATCGACGCGTGGTGGAGGGAATGGCTATTGGCACTCGCCATAGACAAATGTAACATATTGATGATAAATAGGGAGAAAGACCCATTATTGTATGATACCGTGATTCCAGAACGATTACTGGAAGCGCTGATATCCATAAAATATGTAGGACTATGTATGCGGAGCGATTTAAAGTGAAATGAGAGCATAAAATTAATCGCGGATAAGGCAAATTGCGCCGGCCGCGGTGGTCTAGCGGTTCTAGGCGCTCAGTCCGGAACCGCGCGACTGCTACGGTCACAGGTTCGAACCCTGCCTCGGGCATGGATGTGTGTGATGTCCTTAGGTTAGTTAGGTTTAAGTAGTTCTCAGTTCTGGGGGACTTATGACCACAGATGTTGAGTCCCATAGTGCTCAGAGCCATTTGAACCATTTTTTAAGGCAAATTGCAAACAGAGCTTCACTGGAAGAATCCTCAGGAAAAGTTGTCCATCAGGAATGGAAGTAGCTTACAAAACACTCGTTCGACCAGTACTTGAATACTGCTCGTCAGTCTGGTGTCCGTACCAGATAGGATTGACAGAGGAAACAGAGGAGATCCAAAGATGAGCAGCACGCTGCGTTTCAGGTTGGTTGACTAAGCGAAAGGTTCGCGGAGATACTCAGCCAACTTCAGAGGCGGACGCTGCAAGAGAGGCGTTCTGCGTGACGATGTGGTTTGCTGTTAAAATTCCTAGAGCGTACGTTCCTAGAAGAGTAAACAAATGTATTGCTTTCTCCTACGTATAACTCGCGAAAAAACCTTGAAGGTAAAATTACGGAGATTCGAACTGATGTAGAGACTTACCAGCAGTCGTTCTACCAGAGCACCATCTGCGACTGGAACAAGGAAGGGCGGAAGAGACTCTTTCACCCAACTGCGACGTGGTCGCGTATACAAACAGTGATCCAATACTGTCAAATGTTTTTTATTCCAGTCTTTGATCACAATATGAATTCTTTAGACGATGACCGGTTTCAGTCCGTAATTACCATCCTCAGACCTATAATATACAAATATATACACGTAGTGAGCCGTGTGTCTTTCAACATAAAACAGCAATACGTATTACAATGTACTATCATACAATCAGGCAAACTAAATTGTGATACATTAAAAGACGAATACAGTTACCCATATAAATTTAGCGTAAATGATGACTAGATCTAAGCCGACAGTAGTGACATCTAGGGATGATGTAGGCAAACAGATTTCTGGTAGCTACTGTACTTTAGTAGCCAGTTTCAATAATGACTGTGTGGACGATGCGGCCTATTCTACACCTTATTTTAGATCTATATGATGACTACATCTAAGCCGACAGTAGCGGCATCTAGGGATGATGTAGGCAAACAGATTTCTGGTCGCTACTGTACTTCAGTAGCCAGTTGCAATAATGACTGTGTGGACGATGCGGCCTACTCTACACCTTATTTTAGGAGGGTAAAAATATTAGAGGGAGACCAAGAGATGAATACACTAAACAGATACAGAAGGATGTAGGCTGCAGTACGAACTGGGAGATGAAGATGCTTGCACAGGATAGAGTAGCATGGAGAGCTGCATCAAACCAGTCTCAGGACTGAAGACGACAACAACAACAACAACAGCAACATTTTAGATCTATATGACGATGCTATGCTGATTATATATATATATATATATATATATATATGGTTTGACGATGCCATTATGGGCTTATCTCTTTAAGACATGGTGTAAAAAAGTACGTTTTACCGTATTTTCTGTACATCTCCCTGGTTGTATGCTAGTACATTGTGATACGTATTGCTGTATTATGTTGAAAGACACACGGCTGGCTAGCTGTATATATTTGTATATTAGATCTGAGGATGGTCATTGTGGTGTCACCGCCAGACACCACACTTGCTAGGTGGTAGCCTTTAAATCGGCCGCGGTCCGTTAGTATACGTCGGACCCGCGTGTCGCCACTATCAGTGATTGCAGACCGAGCGCCGCCACACGGCAGGTCTAGAGAGACTTCCTAGCACTCGCTCCAGTTATACAGCCGGCTTTGCTAGCGATGGTTCACTGACAAATTACGCTCTCATTTGCCGAGACGATAGTTAGCATAGCCTTCAGCTACGTCATTTGCTACGACCTAGCAAGGCGCCATTACCAGTTACTATTGATGCTGTAAAACATGTACCGTCAAGAGCGATGTTCACCTATTATGGATTAAAGTTAAGTATTCTACCAGTTACCTCCTTTTTCCTGAAGTCTAAAATCCGTGTCCTGTTCCAGACCTCACGCAAGCCTGCGTGAGCTTAAACGCGTGCCTTTCGGCTTCCTGTCATAGTGGATTGGCTGTCTTGTCAGTCCACAACAGTCATTGGATCTTCTAAAGAATTCATATTGTGATCAAAGACTGGAATAAAAAACAATTGGAAGAGACACTGTTGCACAAAGTATCCCCCGCGACACACAGTAGGGTGTCTTGCAGTGTATAGAAGGAGGTACAAGGGTAATCCCCGACATAATCACCATTTCTATCGATGCATTTTTGTAGACGCTGTGGCAGTTTTTGTATGCCCATGTCATACCAGCTCGCCGCCATACTGTTTAGAAAGTTATGAAGCTCTCCTTTCACCTCGTCGTCGAAGCTGAATCGTTTTCCGGCCAAATGTTCTTTTAACCTAGGGAACAGGAGATAGTCACTGGGCGCCAAGTCAGGACTATAGGGTGGGTAGGTGATTACGTTCCACTGAAACTGTTGCAGGAGAGCAACGGTTTGCCGAGCGATGTGTGGGCGAGCGTTGGCATGGAGAATGTGTACGCCCTTGCTCAACATTCCTCTCCTCCGGTTCTGAATTGCCCGTTTGAGTTTTTTCAGAGTCTCACAGTACCTGTCAGCGTTAATTGTGGCCTCAGCAATTCAGCTCCGACGACGAGGTGAAAGAAGAGGTTCATAACTTACTGAACAGCATAGCGGCGAGCTGGCATGACATGGGCATACAAAAACTGTCACAGCATCTACAAAAATGCATTGACAGAAATGGTGATTATGTCGAAAAATAGCTAAATGTTCAAGCTGTAAACTGACGTAAACCATTGTAGAAATAAACAGGTTCAAATGGTTCAAATGGCTCTGAGCACTATGGGACTTAACTTCTGAGGTCATCAGTCCCCTAGAACTTAGAACTTGTTAAACCTAACTAACCTAAGGACATCACACACATCCATGCCCGAGGCAGGATTCGAACCTGCGACCGTAGCGGTCACGCGGCTCCAGACTGTAGCGCCTAGAACCGCACGGCCACTCCGGCCGGCTCCATTGGGTTCACGTCGGGTCTTTGGGCAGGTCAGTTCATCCCAGGAATGTTGTCGTCCACAAACCATTGCCTCATGGTCGGTGCTCTGACAGGGTGCACTGCCTTGCTGATACAGTCATCATCTCTGAACGGATTCTCTACTGTAAGCAATACACAATGGTGGAAAATGTGTTCATATACTTCCACACCCTAACCACGAAAAACACCCCCTGACCGAAATACTCGCGTTCTTTGTTCTTCACTGTTGGCACTATGCATGATCGCACTAACGCTCTCTGAGCCTGTCAATCGAATTGTCGCAGGGTATAGCGTTACCACTCATTTCCAATCACCCCTGTCCAGCGGCGCCGCTCTTTATACATTTGAAGCGTCGCTCAACGTTGAGTACCTAAATGTGTGGTTATGAGAAGCTGCCCGACCCCTGTACCCCATTATTTGTAACTCTCAACGCACAGTCGCCGTGCTAGCTGGGCTGCTGCGAGCACTTTGGAATTCAGGAGTGATTCCTTCAACCGAACCCTTGTTATTTTTTGCTATCACCCTCCGCAATGCTTGACGGTCCGTGGACGTCAATACACGAAATCTGCTCGGTCTTGCTTTTCCACAATGGCATCACCAAAAGTCGACATCCAATGACTAGTCCACTTTCGGAGTCACTGAACTCTCCCGACCGGCCCATTCTGGCTTTTCTTAATACTGGTAGACCCGCAGGTCATGACATCTAGCTGTTAATTTCGCAATACATAGGAGTGCCCTCATACCTTTGACCATACAGTGTAGACGATACTCGCCGTCCGCCGCCCGATGGTGTGTGTCTGTGTCACCTTACTGACGTGATGTGATGTGTGTGGTGACGTGATGGGACGCGTGGTGTTGCAGGCGCTGGGCATCCTGGGCTCGCTGCCGGCGGCGTGGCTCATCCTGACGCTGCTGGTGCTGCTGGTGTACCTGCTGACGCGCTGCTGCGACCGCAAGCCGCGGCCCCGCCACAGCATCACCGTGCTCAAGTGGACGCTCGCGCTCTTCACCTTGCTCTGCTGGTGAGTAGCCCACTCCTGTGGTATTCTAAAAAGTTCTGGACCCTAAGTACAGAGAGTGTCCCTAGAGGAATGGTCAATGTTCACGGATATGACAGTAACGATCATTTGAAGCAAAAATGTCCAGCAACGGTGGGCTGTAGAGTGCATACATTAAGAGCTATGAGCATTTCTTCATCTTAGGTATTGTGAAACAAATCTCTTCTACTGCACTCTCTCTGCTTCCCATATTTTGGGAGAGGTAGCCTGGGAAATGCATACCTTAAGAACTATGAGCACCTGCTTATTTTCGCTACTGTGAAACACATCTCCCATACTGAACGTGTGCTCATAACTCTCTAGGTCTGCAATTAAGAGCCCATGTTTTCCAAAAATTTTTCCTTCTTTTGGTCTAAATTACCTTCCCTGAAAATATGGAAAGCAAAGAACATGCAGTAGAAGAGATTTATTTCATAGTATCGAAGATGAAGAAGTTCTTGTAGCTCTTAAGGTATACGTTTTGGAGACCATCATATTCACTACATTTCTTTCCACCTTCTAATGATCGTTCCCGTCATATACCTGAATATTGGCCATTCCTCCTGGGTCATCCTGTACAGGATCAGCTATCTAGACCACAATACTGTACCTGTGTCATATTTCATCTCGAGAAATGTTCTACATCATATC
The DNA here is from genome assembly GCF_021461395.2 of Schistocerca americana. Classification (NCBI taxonomy): domain Eukaryota; kingdom Metazoa; phylum Arthropoda; class Insecta; order Orthoptera; family Acrididae; genus Schistocerca; species Schistocerca americana. Next base: position 290,693,370 of record NC_060120.1, on the reverse strand, counting down.
TACTACTGATCGCAACTGATATGGGGATGCTGCTGGTGATAAGTTGGGACCAGACGCCATCACATCGCGCCCCACACAAATTCAGTAGGGCTCAAATCCTTGGCAAGCCAGCTACACTGCAGGCCATTAAAATCGCTACACCACGAAGATGAAGTGCTACAGACGCGAAATTTAACCGCCAGGAAGAAGATGCTGTGATATGCAAATTATTAGCTTTTCAGAGCATTCACACAAGGTTGGCGCCGGTGGCGACGCCAGCAATGTGCTGACATGAGGAAAGTTTCCAACCGATTTCTCATACACAAACAGCAGTTGACTGGCGTTGCCTGGTGAAACGTTGTTGTGATGCCTCGTGTAAGGAGGAGAAATACGTACCATCACGTTTCCGACTTTTATAAAGGTCGGATTGTAGCCTATCGCGATTGCGGTTTATCGTATCGCGACATTGCTGCTAGCGTTGGTCGAGATCCAATGACTGTTAGCAGAATATGGAATCGGTGGGTTCAGGAGGGTAATACGGAACGCCGTGCTGGATCCCAACGGCCTCGTATCACTAGCAGTCGAGTTGACAGACATCTTATCCGCATGGCTGTAACGGATCGTGCAGCCACGTCTCGATCCCTGAGTCAACAGATGGGGACGTTTGCAAGACAACAACCATCTGCACGAACAGTTCGACGACGTTTGCAGCAGCATGGACTATCAGCTCGGAGACCATGGCTGTGGTTACCCTTGACGCTGCATCACAGACAGGAGCGCCTGCGATGGTGTCCTCAACGACGAACCTGGGTGCACGAATGGCAAAACGTCATTTTTTTCGGATAAATCCAGGTTCTGTTTACAGCATCATGATGGTCGCATCCGTGTTTGGCGACATCGCGGTGAACGCACATTGGAAGCGTGTATTCGTCATCGCCATACTGGCGTATCACCTGGCGTTATGGTGTGGAGTGCCATTGGTTACACGTCTCGCTCACCTCTTGTTCGCATTGACGGCACTTCGAACAGTGGACGTTACGTTTCAGATGTGTTACGACCCGTGGCTCTACCCTTCATTTGATCCCTGCGAAACCCTACATTTCAGCAGGATAATGCACGGCCGCATGTAGCAGGTCCTGTACGGGCCTTTCTGGATACAGAAAGTGTTCGACTGCTGCCCTGGCCAGCACATTCTCCAGATCTCTCATCAATTGAAAACGTCTGGTCAATGGTGGCCGAGCAACTGGCTCGTCACAATACTTAAGTCACTACTCTTGATGAACTGTGGTATCGTGTTGAAACTGCATGGGCAGCTGTACCTGTACTCGCCAAGCAAGCTCTGCTTGACTCAATGCCCAGGCGTATCAAGGCCGTTATTACGGCCAGAGGTGGTTGTTCTGGGTACTGATTTCTTAGGATCTATGCACCCAAATTGTGTGAAAATGTAATCACATGTCAGTTCTGGTATAATATATTTGTCCAATGCATACCCGTTTATCATCTGCATTTCTTCTTGGTGCAGAAATTTTAATGGCCAGTAGTGTACAAGTGTCGACAAAAATTGGGCGTGTTGGGTGACATGAGAAATTTTGGCACAGGCTTCGTTCCTCTGAAATAGCACGCCTGTCTGACGTTGTAGGGACGGCAGCAGAATGGGTGGATAGTTTTCAGAGTCCTATACTGGTCAGGGTTCCACCAACACTCGTCAGAGTTGTATAGTCACTGTAGGCTACAGCTGCTGCACACTGTAATGCATGGACCCCATCCCGTATGAATGCTGCCTGCATCACTTGGGTAGGTGCCACGTTCCTGGTCTTCATCACATTTGTCAGCGACCGTCACGGACGCAAAATCCCAACCTCCCGTCGCGACTAAATATAACCTTGCGCCATTAATCCCTCAAGTTTCGTCCGTCGCTACATCATCAAGGGGGGGGGGGGGGGGGGGGGGACTGATGAAGTGCTAGAGATAGAGTGGCGAGCAGCGCCCTCGCTTGTGACCTTTATCACAGCAGAAGCTTCGTCACAGTCCCAGCTCTCACTGTGGTTGGGGCAGCGCTCCAAGTTTCTGCTGCAGCCGGAGATGGCTGATCGCTGACGTGACGCTCCAGGAGTCTCCACTGTACTTGTTTGCTATAACGTCACTGTTGCATCCGGTAGCGGCCACGGGAGACCAAGTGCAGTAATATCGTGATCGGGCAGTAGGTAGTCGCCAACGAAATACTGTCGCATTCGGGGGAGAAAGTTTCTGATTGAAATTTCGTGAAAACATCTCGCTGCAATGAAGAACGCCTTTGTTTTAATGATTGCCACCCCGTCTCGCCTATCATACCGCGACACACTCTCCCCAATTTCGCGATACTACAAAACGAGCTTCCGTTCTTTGAATTTTTTCGGTGACCTCCGTCAATCCATCTGGTGTGGGCCCCATACCGTGCAGCAGTACTCTAACAAAGGACGGACAAGCGCAGTGCAGGCAGTTTTTTCAGTGGATTTGTTGCATCTTCTAAGTGTTTTGGTTTGTCTTCCCTACAACATTATCTGTGTGTCGTTCCAATTTAAGTAGTACATAAGTGTCATCTCTAACTATTTAATTGAACTGACAGCCTTTGGATTTATATGATTTATCGTGTAATTGAAATTTAATGGACTCCTTTCTCTACTCTTAGGTATAAACTAAAAGTTTTCATTAGTTGGTGTCAATTGCCACTTCTCGCACCATACACATGTTTGGTCTAAATCATTTTGCGATTGGTTCTGATCTTCTGATGTCTTTACAAGACTGTAAATGACTCTATCATCTGCAAACACTCTAGGACGGCTGCTAAGATTGTCTCCTAAATCTCTATGTATGAAAGGAAATGTCGTGACTTACTGACTCGTCATCGCCCAGTCCAAACCGCTATGGACAGAAACTTGAAGTTTGGAGCGGGTGTCGATCTTGTACTGTAGGCATCGTTTACGAAGGGATTGTCCGAAATTCCACTCCTAAGTGGATGAAATAGGGGAAGACAAATTTTTTTGAAACTATGTCGCTATTAAGGGAATTTTGAAGTTAGAACTACGAAAACTGGTATTTGGTTTCTCAGCCAGAAAATAAAAAAAAGTGTTACAGCATTTTTGGAAATTCAACCACTAAGGGGATAAAAAGTAGGTGAAAGTTTTTTGGAAGTAAATAATTAGTAAAGAAACTAAGCGTACGTCTATGACGATTGGTATTTGACTTGTCGGTTAAAAATTAAAAAATACGTGTTTCAGTGTTTCTGGGAATTCAACCCCTAAGAGAGCGCAATAGGCGATGAAAATTAAAAAAAATAGATATTTCGTTACATTAAAAAATTTCAAAGCTAAATTTATCAAACTTGGTATTTCACTTCTCGGTTGGAAATAAAGAAATATTTGCTAGGGGATGAAAGATGCTATAGAAATACCTCCACAAGAACGCAAAACACATGATTGAGAAAAGCTTTGGACTCCAGCTACCAGAATCGCTTTTTAGTCAGAAGTGCATTCGGAAAAGACCATGCTTATATCACCTTAATTAGCGTGAAAAGCTCAGAAGATGTTGTAATTTGTGAACAACATAAAAATACGATTAAATGAAAACCAAAAAAATCTCTGCAGGCCATACAGTCTACGAGAGCGAAGCAGCGGGCGCTAAGCTAGACGTTCACATAGATCAGGAACAGCAGAGGGCCTGACTCTTCCAATTGTCACAGAATTGCAGCAGGAATGTATCGAAGGAATTTCCATACACTGTCCAGAAGTTCTTGCACCAGCGACTGCAGACGTGAATTGCAGTAGATGGTGGACATTTAGAACATTTGATGACATAGGCCTATATACAATTTTAAGGGACTGTTTATGTTCACATTCTTTTGTGATTTCCCGTTAGTTGCTGTTGCTGACGTGATTTTGCAACACAAGTGTGTATCTTGAGATTAAACTCATGACCCGAAGTTATTATTTAAGAATCTTTATATTTCGGTTCCCTGTTTTACAAATTAACGTTAACCTTTCTTTCAGAGCTCTGGCGGAAACAACAACAGCATCGCTAGATGCCACGTCCTTTTTCATTCCAGCTGGTGTGTCGGCCCAACTACAAGTAGCCGGGTGTGACTGATACAAGTTTTAAACGAAGCTTTCCTCCACTCTTCCGCTTTTGTAAGCAGACTCTCCCAGCCTCTTAAATCTAGAGCACCGCCTCAGCCTGACGCGACAGCTCGTATTACAACTCCATCTTGTGCATGAGGCAGCAATGGGTTTCATGTTCAAAACAGACAATTTCCTTTGTTATAAATACTGTAATTTCTCCGAAACTACTAAACTGATTTTGAAGAAACGCCGTTCAACTACGATACTAGTAGAAAGAATTACTTTAGTTCTCTGTGAAAAAGTGAAGTTGACGCTTCCCGCGCCCGGGTTCCCGGGTTCGATTCCCGGCGGGGTCAGGGATTTTCTCTGCCTCGTGATGACTGGGTGTTGTGTGCTGTCCTTACGTTAGTTAGGTTTAAGTAGTTCTAAGTTCTAGGGGACTGATGACCTCAGAAGTTAAGTCCCATAGTGCTCAGAGCCATTTGAACCCTTTTGAAGTTGACGCGGGTATCTCCATAAGTAATACAGCTATGAAAAGAGGCTGTAAATCACTTAATGAAGACTCTTTCTCAATTTCGGTAAAAAACAGATCTAGATATCTTAAACGGGTCAGGAAATGTCTGATATGAACTGATTAGCTGCAAAAACCTTCATATGTAGGTATCAACTTGCAGCTTCCTAACGATGGCTTCAGGAACATGTTAAGAAAAAAAAAGAAAAAAAACCAGAATAATTTTAGTCTGCACGTGACTGTTATATTACGAAAAAGGGCACATTAGATTCGGAAGTAATGTCAATTAGCTTAGTGCAGAGGCATTTGCAGTAACTCGAAGCTCAAATGTGGCTGAACTGTGTTGTATTAGGAGTTCAAAAATGTCTTTTTTCCAGTGGATACTCACAAATTTTGAACTTCCCACCTTGTTTTGTATGTATAGTTCTTCTAGATGTGCATGACTGAATTTTCTGTGTCTCTTTGAAGTTGCGAATGAGACTGTTTGCAGAAAACTACTCAGTGATAATTGTAAGAACATTGTTTATCATTTCATGTTCAAATGTGTCAAAAGGAACTAATTCTGCTTGTTGCATATTAGATTATGCCACTGTATTGGCCCCTCTTGTAGCAACTGTTCGCCGTAGGTCTCTGGAAAGATGACCAGGGCCATGTGACTGGAAAAGGCACAGCTTATAGCAGTCTTTAAGAAGGGTTGGAGGACCGAAGCACAGGACTGTAATCCTGTCTCAGTGGTTTCATTTTGTTGTTCGGTAGGCCGTAGGAGGCTCCCGTTAGAATCAACATGATGAATCCAAACTTATATCCGTTCATGGTAGTCATTCTGCACCGTCGTCTAGTAAACAAAGACGTGCATACGGAATATACAAAGAGATGTACAATTGGACTGAACACTTTCCAGCTAACAAAACTCAGTTGGTCGTTTTTAGTGGAGAAGTATGTGTAATAACCTGGTGGATAGCATGATGTCAGTAGCGCTATAATGATGTTTGCAGACTACACACTTGTATTTCAGGGAGACCGCTTCGTTGCAATTTTTTTTTTAGAAATGAAGAGATATTTGGGCCTCGGGCAAGGATGTGTATGATGTCCGTAGGTTAGTTAGGTTTAAGTAGTTCTAAGTCTAGGAGACTGATGACCTCAGATGTTAAGTCCCATAGTGCTTAGAGCCATTTGAACCATTTGAAGAGATATTTCGAGAAGTTCAGCATCTGGTGCAAAGAGTGGCAACTGACCCTGAACACAAAATGCACGTAATCTAGTGCGCGTAGAGGGATGTAAACATCCGACAGCGTTTGGCTACGTGATCGGCAGCCAGTCAAAACCTTCGAGTACCTAGGAATTTCTCTCTGGAGCAACTTGAGGTGGAGCGCTCCGAGTCCAACCGTGAGAAGCCAGATTTATATTTAGTTGGGGGTCAATGTGTAGCTGTGGCAAGCAAGAAATAACGAAACAAGTAAGCCCTGAATGTGGCGTGGTACCTGGAATTATCTGCACCTTAAGTCCGGCTTGAAGGCATTACTTGCAATTATTAGCATCCGTGAAATTAAATTTGGTCCACAAATCACTTTGGACAACAGAAACAATGAACATTATTACAGGCCACCTCCATCCGCTCATACTTGCTGACTTCCTCGACGGTGATCCATCTTAGAGGAGGATAACTGCCCCTTCCGCAAACCAGAATCGTGTTGCAGTGGTCTGAGAAGCACGATACTGAATTCACGTCGAAGTCTTTGTTTCGCGTGGTCTGAGCCCAACAGAACACACCTGGGACGCTACCGGACGCCAGATCCGCGCGCACAAAATACCGGCGGGTAATTTATGGTAATCGCGTGACCTGTGTGTAGACGTCTGCTGCCACACACACCTCTGCAAGACGACCGAGGAACTGTTCAAGGGATGGCACGCAGAATCGCTGTCGTATTGCGTTTCAAAGACTGATCGTTATTAAGCAGGTGGTAATAACGTTATGACTCATCAGTGTTGGAAGTGATAAGCAAAACAAACTTTTAGTTGAAACTTCCTCGCAGATTAAAACTGTGTGCCCGACCGAGACTCGAACTCGGGACCTTTGCCTTTCGCGGGCAAGTGCTCTACCAACTGAGCTACCGAAGCACGACTCACGCCCGGTACTCACAGCTTTACTTCTGCCAGTACCTCGTCTCCTACCTTCCAAACTTTACAGAAGCTCTCCTGCGAACCTGGCAGAACTAGTACTCCTGAAAGAAGTGGGAGAGCTTCTGTAAAGTTTGGAAGGTAGGAGACGAGGTACTGGCAGAAGTAAAGCTGTGAGTACCGGGCGTGAGTCGTGCTTCGGTAGCTCAGTTGGTAGAGCACTTGCCCGCGAAAGGCAAAGGTCCCGAGTTCGAGTCTCGGTCGGGCACACAGTTTTAATCTGCCAGGAAGTTTCATATCAGCGCACACTCCGCTGCAGAGTGAAAATCTCATTCTGGAAACTTTTAGTTGTTGAATGAGCTCTTTGCTTCCCGTAATCTTGTACGATAACTGATTATTGTATTTAACTGTACTTCAAGGTATGCTAAGACGAAGCCAGTTGTATGAAAAATACTGTACTTAAAGGCGAATAATGCTCCTCCTTCTCTAAATGAGAAGCTCAAGTTTTATTTTCAGTATAACTGCAATAACAACCCCTTTTTTGTAATATCGTCAGCTTATTCTTCTTCTTGTTAATAATGTGCGTCAGTATTATCTTGATTAGGCTGCGAAACATACAGGGAGGATGTCATGTAGCTATGATCATCGTAGTAGCAGAATAATGATGCACAGATGAAACAAAATTCATGTGGGCGAGAAAGCTTGCGTAAGTACGATTCTGTCCTACAACTGAGATCTTCCAATAAGAATACCTGGAAAACCAAATTTGCTTCTGGAAAGTGATTATCTACATCTGCTCTATACAGTATGGTGAATTACAGTCAAATAACTTTAAACTTGCGGGCTGTATGGCCTTGGTTGAAGAAACTTTTCAGTTCCTGACGTTTCATCCAGAGCTGCGTTGGACATCTTCGGAAGTTCTCCTGGCTACGCTGAGTCTTACAATAACAGTGCGACATAAATACCGTGTAAAGTGGGAGTGGTCTAATTTACACGTGGTGAGCAGAGATAATCTCTCTCAAAGATAGAACCTCTGGTTCTTTCAGTTTATCTAGGTCCCATCTCCTTAAATTCCCACCTTTTTGCAGTTTCTTCAGTTTTAATCTACAGTTCATAACCAATAGATTGTGGTCAGAGTCCACATCTGCCACCGAAATATATAACCATAAAGTGATAATTTTGACAGAAAAGAAGAAGCCATGCAACTTAATGATACGCAGACAGTGGCTCTGCAGAGTCGATAGATAAGTTTTTGCCATTGACAGGCGAGAATCGATAGTTAAATTTTATCTCTGTCTAAGATTATCTCTGCTGATCACGTGTAAACTCGACCACGCCCACTTTACACAGTATTTATGTCGCTCTCTGACGTCCGACTCGGCGTCGCCTGGAGCACCTCCGAAGATGTCCAGCGCAGATCTGGACGAAGCGTCGGGAACTGAGAAGTTTCTTCAAGCACGAAAGACTCATAAGCAACTATGACACACTGCCGTGAAAGATTTCATTTTATGAAATAATTTGAATTAGATCTATTTGTTTAATGTTTGTTTGTGTATTTGAATCCATGTGTTGTCTGCTTGGAGGCTATCAATCTTGGCTTTGAGTTTCAAGTTCCGCGTTGAAACTTAAAATTGTCAGCCTGTTCGTGCATATGTGCAGGCTGCGTAATTTAAAACTGAAATTTATGTTTTCCAAAGTGATTTGTGGACCATGATTAATCCTACGGATTCAAATAACTGACCTCCAAATGTAAATAATTCTAGACATTATGCGGACATTATATCGTGGAAGTTTTAGGTGGGGAGTTTTTGAACTACGATTACATAAGAGACCGATAGAGGTCGGCCTTGAACTACCACTCCCAACCGCAGGAAACAATTGCGCTGTAGCTACTACCACATGCTTTGTGTATTCCAGTTTGCTATGTGTTGTGGATTGCTTGTTTTCTTCTTCTTCTTCTTCTTCTTCTTATTTTGAAGTGAGTGAAGAGACTAATCCTGGTGCATAAAGGGATCCGAATGCGATTCTCACCACAACAAAAGGAATTAGCGATCCCTATGACCATGCACAGAACACGGGCGTAGTATGACAGCCCTTCGTGAGGCAGGCGGGCTTTATTCCCCCGCACCGCTCCTCTTCCCTCGGGCACTCCAAATTCTCGTTTGTTTACGGTCGCGGCCGACTGCCACGATATACATATGAAGATGGTTTCGGACATGTCCGAAAGAACAGATACCATTGGTGACCATGCAGCTCTCTTAGAATGAAATGATAATTAAATCAAGACCCTACGCTGTCGCCAGGCGTTGGTATACATCAACAGGGACAGTTGAAAATGTGCGCCCCGATCGGGACCCAAACCAGGGATCTCCTGCTTACATGGCAGACGCTCTATCCATCTGAGCCACCGAGGGCACAGAGAATAGTGCGACTGCAGGGATTTATCCCTTGCACGCTCCCCGTGAGGCCCACATTCCCAACTTAATGTTCACACACTACATTCGTCGTGCCCCTGCCCATTACACTCATTACTCGCGGTAGACAATCTTACCGAGTCCCATAAGAATTCGGGCAATGCGTGTGCATCCAGTACACAAGAAGAAGGTCAATGACTGGTTAGCCTTAACTATATGAAGATGGTATCTGTTCTTTCGGACATGTCCGAAAGAACAGATACCATCGGTGACCATGCCGATCTCTTAGAATGAAATGATAATTAAATCAAGACCCCAGGTTGTCTACAGGCTTTGATATACATCAACGTGGACAGTTGAAAACGTGCGCCCCGACCGGGACTCGAACTGGGGATCTGCTGCTTACGTGGCAGACATTCTATCCATCTGAGCCACCGAGGGCACAGAGGATAGTGCGACTGCAGGGATGTATCCCTTGCACGCTCCCCGTGAGACCCACATTCCCAACTTAATGTCCACACACTACATTCGTAGTGCCCCTGCCCATTACACTCATTACCAGCTAACCAGCCATTGACCTTCTTCGTCTGTGCTGGATGCACACACATTGCCCGAACTCTTACGGGACTCGGTGAGATTGTCTGCTGCCCAGGTGCAGTAGCTGCACTTAAATGATTGCCCCCCGGTACAGCGTCTGTCATGTAAGCAGGGGATCCCGGGTTTGAGTTCCGGTCGAGGCAGACTTTTTCAACTGTCCCCGTTGATGTATATCAACGCCTGTTGACAGATTAGGTTCTTGATTTAATTATCATTTCAGCCACGATATACTGTCCGCATAATACCTCTCCACATTCCGTCCTTACTTGTTTCGTTAGTTTATGTCTTGCACGGCTACACGAGGACTTCCACAACGCTATAAACGATCATTAAGAACTGTGTACCATCTGATGATAGGGACTTGAAACCTGTCGTGGCAAAACAAAAGTTGGCCACTTTCTGACGTCTTGTTAAGTCGGTGACGGCGTTCCGTAGGCCTATAAACGGCGATCGAGGCTGTTAGGAGAGCGCTGTTCCGCCCCGGCGAGCTCGCTGAGTGCTGGTGGCGGAGGACCAGAAGTAGTGTCGGCCAGGGAGAGCCCTCCAGCAGTTATTCCCCCGCCCCACCTCACCCCACACAGCGGCTTCCCCCTCTATCGCGACCGCCGCCGCCGCCGCCGCCGCCTCCGCCGGCCCACAGCAGAATACGTTGCGAAGCGGTGCTGAGCCTACCCGGGCCGGCCGCTTCCGTGTTGCCTGCCTGCCTATCGATTAGGTGCGGGGCGAGGACCTCTCCGCGACACTGCGTGCGCTGCACGCCCGTCTCGCAGGCGGCATAGCGGCACAGCGGTCGAAACAATTCGCCATATCTGTATGTTCTGCGAGCGACGTTCTGTCATCCTTACAACGTCACGTGCTTGCAAAGAGAAATTGGACACAATATGCGCTTTACGGAGAACAAAAATTCAAATGGCTCTAAGCACTCTGGGACTTAACATCTGAGGTCATCAGTCCCCTAGACCTAGAACTACTTAAAGCTAACCAACCTAAGGACATCACACACATACATGCCCGAGGCAGGATTCGAACCTGCGACCGTAGCAGCAGCAGCAGCGCAGTTCCGGACTGAAGCTACGCAGAACATTTTGTTTATTTTTGTTTTACCCATACACGTTTCATCACTTTCCGTGCTATCATCAGTCGGATTTGTTATCATCATCCTGTCTGGAACATTACGTCGATCAGATAACATATTGCATAGATTCATATCAAACTCGGATTAAAGCTACACTGACGAAAAAAAAAAATCGTAGCACCTACAAGGAATTGTGAGATACAAACGAAAGTTGGCAGTCATTACTCTACATAGGAAAGATGATGGATATTAAAATTTCGTACAGTCGCACAAAAGAGGGGCTAGTAGCACCACTAGAAGTATGCAAACCAGGTTTGCATTAAATACGCGCTGTGACGGTCGTGGGCGTTAAGTTACCTTTCAGATCGGAGGTGGTGAGCTGATTTTAGTCAAGAATACCTTTAAGTCGACAAGGACGCCATTGTCAACACCTCACTGAGTTTGAACGAGGTCGTGTAGAGGGGCTACGAGAAGCTGTATGTTCCTTCTGCGATACTGCAGGAAGACTTGGCAGGAATGTAACCACTTTACATGACTGCTGGCAGCTCTTGTCACGAGAATGCACGGTCCCTAGAAAACCAGCCTCAAGACGACCACGTAGCACTACCGAGAGGGAAGACCGTTGCTCGGCGTATGGCTTTGGCGCATCGTACTCCATCTGCAACAGCAATCTGAGCAGCAGCTGGCAGCACAGTGACACAACGAACTGTTGCAAATCGGTCATTTCAAGGGCATCTCCGAGACATACGACCTGTAGAATGCATTCCACTGAACCAAAACCACCACCATTTGCGACTTCAGTGATGTCAAGTGAGAGCTCACTGGAGCGCAGGGTGGAGGTCTCTTGTGTTTCCTGATGAAAGCTGGTTCTACCTCGATGCCAGAGATGGATCCAGTTGACGGCTTGCAACCAACCTGTCTGCGTGCTAGACATTATGGACCTACACATGGAGTTATGGTCTCAGGTGAGATTTCGTAGGGGCACTCTCGTGGTTATCCCACGCACTTTGAATGCAAATTTGATCGTCAATCTTGTGATTCGATCTGCTGTGTTACCATTCATTAACACCATTCCAAGGCGTGTTTTCTAACAGGATAACGCTCGCCCAAATACCGCTGTTGTAAACCAACATGCGCTACAGAATGCCGACATCTTGTCTCGGCCTACTCGATCACCAGATGTGGCTCCAATATAACACATATGGGACATCGTTAGACAACAGCTCCAGTGTTATCCATAAACAGAATTTACCGTCCCTGTATTGATCGACCAAGTGCAACAGGAATGGAACTCCATCCCACAAACTGACACCCGACTTGCGTACAACACAATGCATCCTCGTTTGCACGGTAGCGCTCAGCACTGGTTATTAACGTACCTGCTTTTCACATTTTCAGTGGTTCATCCCGCGTTTACATTAACCTGTGATATTGCAATACTAATCACTTAAATATGTTACCTAGACAAATGTGTTCCAGAAATTTCATTACTGTACATCAATTCTTCTTTGGTGTTGCAATTTTTTACCACCAGTATATTTTTATAGGCAAAAGAAGGGATCATTAGGCGTTACTTTTACGATCATATACATACAGACGTTAGACAAAAAATATGGAGACTCCAAAAACACAACAAATTTCCATGCATAATACGGTGTAGCAAAGACGGTGGCATTCAAAACAGGTTCCATTCGTCTAACTATAGGTCTTGTAAGGTTTTCAAGGGAATCTTATACCACTATTTCTGCAAAATACCACTCTGGAACCACGCGACTGCCACGGTCGCAGGTTCGAATCCTGCCTCGTGTCCTTAGGTTAGGTTTAAGTAGTTCTAAGTTCTAGGGGACTGATGACCTCAGATGTTAAGTCCCATAGTGCTCAGAGCCATTTCTACAAAATACTGGCAACTCCTGGTAACGATGAGGATCACGCACCCTTCTCCCCAACGTAAGGAACAAATGCTGAATTATATCGCGAGGCTGGGGTGACCAGGGGAGATGCGATAGTTCATCCTGGTGCTCACAAAACCAGTTCTGGACGATGCGAGCCGTGTGAAAAGGGGCCTTGTCGTCCTGGATTATAGCATTAGCATTGGAGAACAAACATTGTACCGCGTGAGGGACGTGCTCAGCCAAACTGGTTACAGAATCCTCGGCAGTGATGCTACCTTCCAGAGGAACCATGTGGCCCATCGAATAGCACGATATGGCTGCCCAAATCATCATCAAACCCCCGTTATTTTTCACTCTTGGGCGTAAACTCTGCCAGAAGTTGGAAATAGAATGAAACAAGACTCATCCGACCAAATGACATCCTACCATTGCTCCATAGTGCAGTTTTAATGGCTTCGGTAGCACAGTTTTCTGTTATGGGCATTTCCAGCATTGATGACTGACCTTAGAATTACAGCAGCTCTAATCATTTATGTATACGTTGAGTGTGTGTAAGTGTACCACGTTACACTATTTTCAGACCGAGTCTTCTAGGCGCATCTCTATTTTTCTCAGGCAGTGTAACCTTGCAGCCCTTTTATTTCCTGAGCTGTTCAAGTTATCAGATCGAGGTTTCCGGCTTACGACAGTATGCAGAAGGGCACGTAATTCTCTTACATGTTCAATCTACATGACTCCTGCGTCAACCGGGATGTTAAAACAAGTATAGTTTCTTAATGGAATGATGTACTTTTGTTAAGTGCATTTAAAAGCTCTTGAAAAGACGGAGTACAATCAAGTGAAGGTTATTAACATCAGGGTCGAAACTTACCACAAAATTATGCGAGAAATGTGCTGTTGATGTGTAAACTTCGCCAGGTGTATCTCTCACGCCAGGCTCCGCCGCTGCATCAAGTCTTTCCGCTGTTTGTTCGTTTCCACAAAAGCTGTTCACTCAAACATGTGTACGTACACACATTTCAAATACACTACTCCGTCTTCAGGCCACAAGTGTCCCATCGGGACCAACCGACCGCCTTGTCATCCTTAGATGAGGATGCGGATAGGAGGGGCGTGTGGTCAGCACACCGCTCTCCCGGTCGTTATGATGGTTTTCTTTGACCGCAGCCGCTACTATTCGGTCGAGTAGCTCCTCAATTGGCATCACGAGGCTGAGTGCACCCCGAAAAATGGCAACAGCGCATGGCAGCCCGGATGGTCACCCATCCAAGTGCCAGCCACGCCCGACAGTGCTTAACTTCGGTAATCTGACGGGAACCAGTGTATCCACTGCGGTAAGGCTGCTGCCTCAGTTTCACTACACGGCACATTTAAAGGGTTGTTTTTTTTTAATGTCCTGTAATTGTCTCCCATTGCCTACAACCTTGCTCTATGGCGATGCAAAAGCGTGATGCCCTGCGATGTCACCCTCTGGCTCGGCGACGCTACAAACAGCTAGGTGTTGACACAAGCGAAAAAAAAGACCACAGGTCAGAAGTTCGTGTGAAGTATACGGTGGTTTAATAATGTCACAGTGGCACCAAATTTCACCACAGTTCTGCCCAGCGCCACCGTGGATGTGTCACACGATTGTAAGGTCGTCACAGCACCTCTTACCCACATTCCACCCCTTATTTTGACACCTCTGTGGTGGGGTCAGAACCGCGACATCCAGCATTGAAATCGCCCCGTTTTCTTACTGGCTGCCGACGAAGACACTTCAGACACACCACCGCTCATAATCGTCACGAAAAGGCCTCAGGGCGATGAGCAAAAGGGCGACACTCATGACGACGTTTGATACTGCTGACAGCGCCCCCCTCCCTTAGACGATTCAGTCCTTCTCTAACGACGTCGTGGGGCTTCAACCCCTTTGAACTTGATGTGATCCCTTTGGAGTGTTGCGCGACAGCAATTTTTGTTCTGATACACACTGTGCGACCACTAGTACCCGTTTAAAACCAATCCACGAAATTTGAATGAGGTCCGAAGCAGCAAAGGGTATGTATGCTTTTCCAGTCCTCCTGCTTCGCGCGCTCCTGTGGCATAAACAACGGAGGCTGAGGGTGTGCAACATTGACACTTGCGTGAAAACAATGGCGAAGTAGCCCTCTAAGCAGAACGCAGCATGTCATTCTCAATGGAGAGAAGTTTTCCGAAGTAAGAGTGAATCCGGTGTGCCGCAGGGGAGTGTCGTGGGACCCCTGCTATTCGCAATATACATAAATGACCTTTTGGATAACATCGGAAGTTCACTGAGGCCTTTTGCGGATGATGCTGTGGTACATCGAGAGGTTGTAACAATGGAAAATCGTACTGAAAGTGCAGGAGGATCTGCAACAAATTGACGCATGGTGCAGGGAATGGCAATTGAATCTCAGTGTAGACAAGTGTAATGTGCTGCGAATACATAGAAAGAAAGATCCTTTATCATTTAGCTACAATACAGCAGGTCAGCAACTGGAAGCAGTTAATTCCATAAATTATCTGGGAGTAGGCATTAGGAGTGATTTAAAATGGAATGATCATATAAAGTTGATCGTCGGTAAAGCGGATGTCAGACTGAGATTCATTGAAAGAATCCTAAGGAAATGCAATCCGAAAACAAAGGAAGTAGGTTACAGTACACTTGTCCGCCCACTGCCTGAATATTGCTCACCAGTGTGGGATCTGTTCCAGATAGGGTTGACAGAAGAGATAGAGAAGATCCAACGGAGAGCAGATAAACTCCAGTGGAAGACTCTGCAGGAGAGACGCTGAGTAGCTCGGTACGGGCTTTTGTTGAAGTTTCGAGAACATACCTTCACCGAGGAGTCAAGTAGTATATTGCTCCCTCCTACGTATATCTCGCGAAGAGACCATGAGGATAAAATCAGAGAGATTAGAGCCCACACAGAAGCATACGACAATCTTTATTTCCACGAACAATACGAGACTGGAATAGAAGGGATAACCGATAGAGGTACTCAAAGTACCCTCCGCCACACACCGTCAGGTGGGTTGCGGAGTATGGATGTAGATGTAAGACCCCCCCCCCCCCCCCCCCAAGTTCGGCAACACCCTCGGTTCCACCCATGTACCTTTGTTGAGGACATTAAAATTATTAAAATTTTATCAGGACAGAGATTCACATTCAGTTGAGCGGCGCTCCGTTTCTGGTCTAGCGCCTGCCTGCAGGCATGCGGAATCGAAGAGGTGTCTAATGGGTTGCCTGTCCGCAGGTGCTAGGGCAGCGGCGGAACGACACTCAGCGGAATGTGTGTCAAGGTTTCTGTATAGGTACATTTTTAAAGCGCTCAACAAAGGTGTGCGGTTGCAAACTGAAGGTGTTGGCGAACTGAGGTGTCTTACGGGGCTCCTTCACCATTTTATTGACGCACGTGTCAATGTTACCACCCCCACCCTTTTTGATCGCACTACAGGAGGGCAAAAGACGGACTGTGAAAGCATAAACACTATTTCCTGCTTCAGGTCACGTTCAAATTTCGTCGAATGATTTTGAATGGTTCCTAGTGTTTTCATCCTGAATGCTAGGACAAAAACTGCGGTCGTGCTACACCCCAAAGGGATCATGACTCGTTCAACGGGGCTGCAGACCCATCGTCTTTGGAGAAGAGTTAAATCGTCAGAGATGTGTCAACTGTGTCAAAGGTCGTCAAGAATGTCGTTCTGTTGCAAATACCACTGAAAACTGTGGGAAATATGGAGAGGGGGGGGGGGTGACGACCTTTCCATCGTATAGCACGATCACATGGGTGTTGTGCAGAATTGTGGTGAAATTTGGTGTTCATGTGACATCATTAACCCACTCTACACCTTACAAGAAATTGGGAGTTCTGGGCATTTTTTCGCATGCATCCATACCTTGCTGTCTGAACCGTCGGCAAACCCGAGGGTGACATCACACGGCGCCACCATTTTGCACGATTACAGAGTTGTTAGTTAGAGAGACAACATCGCTATTGTAGGTAACTGCGAAAACCAGTTACAGATGTTGGCCACCAATGAATCGTGTATATGGATGGTGTTGACCCCCTCAGCGTCAGCTAAGGCCTGAAGATGGTGCACTGAAGCACCGAAACTGATACCATACAATAAATAACGTCATAAAGATGGCAGTAGGAGTTCCATTTTATTACATAAGTGAAAGGCTGGTGTCCCTCACACCCCCAATCACAAAGATGGACATACAAAAACTTAAAGAGGAAGTTTGTAGACACCTTTGAGCAAAATTTCAAACTTCTGCATCGCAGTGGGAGGGCATTGCAGGGATTTCAAAAAAGTGACCCTTTAACTGTGTGGCGCATTGTCGTTACACTAAGCGGCTAATGATACACTAGAAGTTACCTTATAGTTCCATTCACAATGGTCGCAGCTGATCATGTCTTTATGTAGTGTAAAGTACAGTCAAAATGAAATATGTTCGATCTTACGTGCTTCATGTAACGACGGAGCATGGCGTGAGTGCCCATAAAAGTAGATTTTATTTATCACGTAAGAAAAGCATGCACTAACGGGACAAAATGTTACGCAACCAGCTTATCAGGATCTCGGATTCGGCAAGTCCTCGGTGGATTTCCGGAGCTATGTGGCACCAGACACCTATGCACAGGTCACCCAGGTCCCGGAAATTACGGACCGGCGGTACGTGGGCACAGAGCTGGAGCGCAACAGCTTCCCAGATGTGTTCTATCGAGTTCAGATCAGGTACAACTGATTGAAAAGACATAAACGTGAATTCACTGTCACAATCCTCAAATCTCGGTAACACGATTCTGGTCTTGTGAGACGGACAGCTGCCATAGCTGCTGGAAGATACCAACACCATTGGGGATGACATCGAGCCTGAACAGGTGCAAGTGGTCCACAACAATATATACGTAATCTGCAGCTTTCGTGGTGCCTTTTCTACTTCATTTCTCACAGAAGCCCAGGTGAATATCCGCCTCCCCCCCTCCCCCCCCCCCCCCCCCCCCCCGACCATTGTCCGTCGCGTGGGACATGTATCTAGCGGCCATTCGCCTGATTTTACATGCTTCATATAACTACGGAGCATGGCGTGAGAGCCATGACCATCCACATGAAGTGAGATGAAACTTGGTTGCCATTGATACACGGTCGAATCCATATGATCCCGTGCCCACTGCAATCGTAAATGACGACCTCGTAGAGTCGGCATGGGTACACGCAGGGGTCATCTGCTGTGAAGCCCAACATTCAGCAGTCTGTGCTGAGTGGTGTACTAAAGAACACATACCTGGGTCAGCACTGTGCTCTGTCGTCAGATCTGCCACAGATTGCCACGTGTGCTTTACAGAGTAGGCAGACCTCTGCCATCTGCTTCCTATGATGCGGCGTGGACGTCCAGTGCCTTGTTGCCTACTCGTAGTTACACTGTCCTCCAATCACCTTCCACGTATGCTCATGACAGCAGCATGCGAACAGCCAGCCATCTTCGCCGTTTCCGAGACGTTCGTTCCAAGGTGCCGGGCCACTACAATCTGGCTTATGCGAACGTCTCTCATGTCAGTGGATTTCTCCATCAGTGACCCATATAGTCGCTAGAATGATTCCCCATTTGTCTCTGCTCCATTTATACAGGGTGTACACAAAGTCCGGGAACACTTTCAATTATTTATTGCACAAGAACTAAACATTGTACAGATGTCATACATATTGCATTTTGAAGAGAAACTCTGAAATTTTTTTTATTTTTTTTTATACAAACATTCGATATGCGAATCACGAGTGACCCGGCAGATGTCAGTAAGGTAATCTAATTCTTGCCATACCCTCCCAGCATGGCATCGTCGACTGTGGCAGTCGCTTCTCGTATTCTCTCCCAGAGCTCTGCTTCATCACATAGTCGAGGCGGTACATACACCAGATCTTTAATGTGTCCCCACAGAAAGAAGTCACACGGAGTGAGATCAGGTGATTGGGGGAGGTCATTTCATGAAACAGCTGTCCCCTTCTGTAACACAGCCATGTTTGCTACTAGCGCTATCGGCAAATTACCAAACTACGCTGTGGCGGTATACAGGAAAAAAAAAACTTTCATGGTTTCTCCTCAAAATGACATATGTATGATATCTGTTCAACGTTTGGTTCTCGTGCAATAAATAACTGAACGTGTTCCCGGACTTTACGTATACCCCTGTATATTTTTCTCGACGCGTCACGTGGCCGTAATGTCACCACAGGGCAGTAATCCTCATGGTGGACAGTGGCCATAATGTTTCGGCTCATCGCCGTGTGTGGCAGAGGTAGCTGCTGCGCCGGGGGGGGGGGGGGGGGGGGGCAATTATTAAAGTGCAGCTACTCACAGAGGTCCATTGCAGGCTGTAATTATTGTACAACAGCGAAACTGTGAATGGCTAACAGTCGGCCAAACTTTTGATCCGTCTCAGGGTAGTATAATGCTCCCTTCAGTAGCCCGCACTTCTGTACAAGTACAGACTGCACCGCTGCTTCTACAGGGTGACCAGAAAGTCCCTTTACACGTACGGTTATGTCCTTGTAACTTTTATTACATTTATTTGAGTTGTTTCAATCCCAACTTATGCAAAGCTTTTTTTTTTTTTTTTTTTTTTTTTTTTTTTTTTTTTTTTTTTTTTTACCCACACTTGTTTCGACGCCTATGTGTCATCTCCCGTGGGTCAAATTTATTTCTGTAAAATGTAATACAAAGTTCATGGCCGTTTATCTACACTCCTGGAAATTGAAATAAGAACACCGTGAATTCATTGTCCCAGGAAGGGGAAACTTTATTGACACATTCCTGGGGTCAGATACATCACATGATCACACTGACAGAACCACAGGCACATAGACACAGGCAACAGAGCATGCACAATGTCGGCACTAGTACAGTGTACATCCACCTTTCGCAGGAATGCAGGCTGCTATTCTCCCATGGAGACGATCGTAGAGATGCTGGATGTAGTCCTGTGGAACGGCTTGCCATGCCATTTCCACCTGGCGCCTCAGTTGGACCAGCGTTCGTGCTGGACGTGCAGACCGCGTGAGACGACGCTTCATCCAGTCCCAAACATGCTCAACGGGGGACAGATCCGGAGATCTTGCTGGGCAGGGTAGTTGACTTACACCTTCTAGAGCACGTTGGGTGGCACGGGATACATGCGGACGTGCATTGTCCTGTTGGAACAGCAAGTTCCCTTGCCGGTCTAGGAATGGTAGAACGATGGGTTCGATGACGGTTTGGATGTACCGTGCACTATTCAGTGTCCCCTCGACGATCACCAGTGGTGTACGGCCAGTGTAGGAGATCGCTCCCCACACCATGATGCCGGGTGTTGGCCTTGTGTGCCTCGGTCGTATGCAGTCCTGATTGTGGCGCTCACCTGCACGGCGCCAAACACGCATACGACCATCATTGGCACCAAGGCAGAAGCGACTCTCATCGCTGAAGACGACACGTCTCCATTCGTCCCTCCATTCACGCCTGTCGCGACACCACTGGAGGCGGGCTGCACGATGTTGGGGCGTGAGCGGAAGACGCCCTAACGGTGTGCGGGACCGTAGCCCAGCTTCATGGAGACGGTTGCGAATGGTCCTCGCCGATACCCCAGGAGCAACAGTGTCCCTAATTTGCTGGGAAGTGGCGGTGCGGTCCCCTACGGCACTGCGTAGGATCCTACGGTCTTGGCGTGCATCCGTGCGTCGCTGCGGTCCGGTCCCAGGTCGACGGGCACGTGCACCTTCCGCCGACCACTGGCGACAACATCGATGTACTGTGGAGACCTCACGCCCCACGTGTTGAGCAATTCGGCGGTACGTCCACCCGGCCTCCCGCATGCCCACTATACGCCCTCGCCCAAAGTCCGTCAACTGCACATACGGTTTACGTCCACGCTGTCGCGGCATGCTACCAGTGTTAAAGACTGCGATGGAGCTCCGTATGCCACGGCAAACTGGCTGACACTGACGGCGGCGGTGCACAAATGCTGCGCAGCTAGCGCCATTCGACGGCCAACACCGCGGTTCCTGGTGTGTCCGCTGTGCCGTGCGTGTGATCATTGCTTGTACAGCCCTCTCGCAGTGTCCAGAGCAAGTATGGTGGGTCTGACACACCGGTGTCAATGTGTTCTTTTTTCCATTTCCAGGAGTGTATTTTACGCGTAGACTCCATGTCGCTCCATGTCGTCCTACTCGTCCACTTTAACAGGTCTAAGTCCATTTTCCTGTGGAGTTGCAATATGCTAGTTTTAATTCCAAGTTCAGCAGCACGACTTCTGGTCGATATGTGGGGTGAGCGCATCACTGCCGGACTAGCTTCATTCAACACGTGTTTCTCTTCAGCTTGATGGCCGATCAGATTGGGAGGTATCCAACACACTTCCCAGGCAAAAAGCATTTCGTCGTCCTCCCACGTCTGACGACTTGGAGGCTCCCTTCCGAACTGTTCACGAAGCCTATCCATTAACCTGTGTCATATTCTCGTTGTTGAACTTCCATTCAGGGGTCCACACACTTGTCACCATGTGCTCGCCCAAATGAAGTCGCCGGTATCTTCCACTGTTGTTCACCAAACACGAAAAGGTGAACGATGAAGTGATCAACGCACAGACTGTATTCTCCTCCCTGGGCAGTCGCGTGGCCCATCATGGCAATCACGTTGCATTTCGCGTTAGGTACTCTGTTGCCATGTCATTTATCAGGATGGGAGGTTCAAATCTGAAGTATCTTACTGTGTATATTACACGCATTCAGTTCGCGTGTACAGCGACGTTGTGACCACCCTGTACATCTACATCTACACTCATATTCTGCGGACCACTCTACAGTGCATGGCGGGCGATGCTTGGTACGAATATTACCGATTTCCTGTCCCGTTCCATCTGCAGCTTGAGCCAGAGAAAAAGCACTGCCTGTCCGCCTCTGTACGTCCCCTAACCTCTCCTGTCGTGTTCTCGCTATCCCTACGTCAGATACACAGAGATGGCAGTATGATGGTCGCACTGTCATTCACGAATACCGATTCTCTAAATTTATCGAGTTGGGTTCCGCTAGAAAGCCATCTTTCATCCAATGGTTCCCATTCGAATGATTAAATGTGGAAATAAATTATTCTCTTTTCCGTCTGCTGTGTTCAGTTTCAACACCAGGCTTTTCCACGAGAGATTGACTTAAGGTTTGGATTCGTTCACTGACCAGTATGCCTACTTCCTAAGATTTTCTGATAGCTCTTTCTCCAGGATCTGGTTGTGAACACTGCTGTAAGTTTTACACATCGCCCTTCTTATGGATCCACGATTTGCAAATGAGTTGTTTCCCCTATATTCTCTTTTGTAGCGACATTCTCCGAGTGGTACCAGTAAACTGAGGTAGATTTTGCCACATTTTATTACTTTGCTTGGTATGTATTTACCTATAGCTTGATTGTGATGTCTTTGTCTTAAGCCACAGGTATTCTGCGTTTGTCAGGCTTGAACTGCATGTTCTCAGTTCATCTTTTAAGATGAAAAGATCGTGTTTGTTGTAATCTAGTGAATCTAAACGTCTCTAAGGTGGTTTAAGTAGTTCCCAGGTCGAAGAGTCTACAGCCTAATACGCCACATGATGGACAAAGTCTTTAATTGAGACCTTCCACTCAGCTACAGATCAGAGCACCCCAACTGCTCCTCGGAACGAGGCTGCAAATCGACAGCTACGTTGAGATCTCACCAGTGAGGTTGTCTGTTTTCGCTTCATCCACAAATCTAGAGAAAGAGTGGAGAATGTTCTCAGACACCAGACAACTGACATTGTCGCTCCCGACACGAGAGAAAGTCTGCAGTTAGCTACTAACTGTGCAACCAGGTGCCCCCGGCGCGACCTCTTTCACCTCGCACACAACTGCTCCTGGGATACACACAGAGTGCAAATTTCATTTGTATCCCTCTCGTGACACTTTTTCCCTAAAAGCGGATATAGTGTGTCTAGTGTTCAAACTGCCTACAACTAACAGCCCCTTACTTTCCTTTGTTGGTGCCCAGGTCTTCACAGAAGAGAGAGCCTGATGCTCAGGCAGGACATGCAAGTCTGTTTCACTGTCAGTGCAACAAAGTGCCTCAAACATATTCGCATCTACCGTTTAGCGTGTACAATCCTGCTCGTGAAACGGCACCAGATCTGGCCACAACCCACCAGACGCTATCACATGGTAGCCGTTGGATCAGACTTCTCTGTAAATGAAGTATGCAACAGGAGAGTTGGCAAACTCCAAGGCATTTTTCCAATCACTACTGACTACTTGCCTCTCCATCTGAGCTGGTTTAAGGCTCCAACGACACGAGTGGTCGCTTGGCGAGCCAAGCTGGAACAGGTGCCAGAAATGCGCAAATGCGAAATTGGTATACAGGGTGAAAAATAATTAGAAGCATAAACTGACACAGATGAAAGTACACTCTAAGACAAAAAAAAAGGACGCATCACAAATGAATTATCCGAATGGGATGGAAATCAGCAGATGTGATGCACATGCAGTGGCGCATACATATGGGGGTGCCCCACCCCCACCGTTGCGGGGCCGACGGCATTGCCACCCGCGCCGCCCCCGGCAGTCAGCCCGTACGCTATTCGTTCATTTCTTTCGTCAGTCGACTCGACTGAATCGAGTTATCGAGAAGTTGTACTTTCCTATGTAGCATGCGTGTCCACGCATCGTATTTTATACTTTTCTGTCTGGCACACGCCATTTTGGCAGGGAGAATAGGCGCATAGAATTCATCATTTAAGGAAGAGAAGCACAATTGTAACTTTTTTATATCAGAGATTGCATTGTCTTGCATATGTGTATAATCAGTTTAGATAAAACTTTCTTGAACTTTGCATGTGACTTGATTGTTTTTTTTTATTACCGTGAAAGTAAAGGTAGCTCACTCCTTGAGGTATTCCTGTATCCGCCACTGTGTACATGTACAGACAGACAAAAGACTACAATTCAGAAAAACTGAATAATTTATTCAAGCGAAAAACCTTCACAAAAATGGTTCAAATGGCTCTAAGCACTATGGGACTTAACATCTGCCGGCTGAAGTAGCCGTGCGGTTCTAGGCTCTGCAGTCTGGAACCGCGAGACTGCTACGGTCGCAGGTTCGAATCCTGGCTCGGGCATGGATGTGTGTGATGTCCTTAGGTTTAACTAGTTCTAAGTTCTAGGGGACTGATGACCTTAGAAGTTGAGTCCCATAGTGCTCAGAGCCATTTGAACCATTTTGAACTTAACATCTGAGGTTATCAGTCCCCTAGACTTAGAACTACTTAAACCTAACTAACCTAAGGACATCAGACACATCCATGCCCGAGGCAGGATTCGAACCTGCGACCGCTGCAGCAGCGCGGTTCCGGACTGAAATGCCTAGAACCGCTCGTCCACAGCGGCCGGCAAAAAACCTTCACAAACTGAGGAGGTCCATAATGTGTTGGTCCACCCCTGGCTCTTATGCAAGCAGCTATTCGGCCAAATTCTGTCCAATTGGTGCATTAGATCGTCAAAATACCCAGCTGGTTGGAGATCTCCGTCCATAATGCTCCAAACGTTCTCTATTGGAGAGAGATCCGGCGACTTGCGCCGAGGTAGGATTTGGCAAGCCGAAATGTAAGCCCAGGATGGATTTCCATGAAGGGCACAAAACAGGGTGTAGAATATCGCCGACTAACCGCTGTGCTATAATGGTGCTGCGGATGACAACCAAAGGGATCCTGTACGAAGGCATTCCAGACCATCACTGCTCAAACTGAACCCTCATGACCAGCAAGATACGTCTGGAGATGTCCTGGATAGTGGTGGGTTAGCAACCTGATTGTCGCCCGCCGTACAGCCTGACAGCCAAGACTGATGGTTTGGGATGACATTTCATTTCCTAGCAGGACCCCTTTGGTTGTCATCCATGACACCCTTACAGTATAGAGGCACATGACGATGTTTTACATGCCGGTTTCCTGCCCTTCATGGCAAGGCATCCTGGCTTACATTTCAGCAAAGTAATGCCCATCCGCATGCAGCGAGAGTTTCTACTACTTGTCTTCAGGCATGGCCGAACCATATACTGGCCAGCAAGATCGCCAGATCCCTCCACAGTTGAGAACGTTTAGAGCATTATGGGCAGGGACCTTCAAACATCTCATGATATTGATGATGTATCTCGCCAATTGGAAAGAATTTGGCACGATGCGCCCCAGGAGGACTTGCAACAGCTCTGTCAGTCAATGCTAAGCCGAATAACTGCTCGTATAATGGCCAGAGGTGGACGAATGCGTTATTGACTTGATCAATGTGTGAATCCCTTTCGCTTGAAAAAATCATCAAATTTTTCCGTAACTGTAATCACCTGTTTGTCTGAACATGTACATCACATTTACTGATATCCGTCACATTCAGATAATTCCTTTATAGTGTGTCTCTCTCTCTCTCTCTCTTTTTTTTTTTTTTTTTTTTTTTTAAAGGGGGTTTACGTAGCTGAATGAAGAACGATTGTGCAATTAATCTGACTGTCCGTTTTTCTTGTTTCCTAATAACTGGCGATGTTAAATCTCACCTGATATTCTTCTGATGACACCAGGCTCTGTCCCGTCTAGCTCGGTTACAGTGATTAATCGATAAAGAAAAAGACAACAGGGGGAATCCGCAGACCAAGAAAACAGAAAGACAGTTCTGGTATGATGCTGCATATCGAGTCAGGACAACATTTCAAATGAACGGTAGCCTGTTAAACGTGAGTAATGGTTACTACTCGCCAACAAAGTGAAGAAACTGGCAAGAGCCGGGTTGCTGCAGGGTTTTTTATTGATTGGTCCACCCCTGCATTAAGAGAGACCGTGCGCTGAGAGGTAGCTGAAACACCAAAAGTCATAAGAACTGACGAGACCAGCTCAGCCGGGGGCGGCTGAGACTGTTTTTACGGAAACATGATTCCCGCACGAACCGTTTGGCGTACCGATTAGCACACGGAAACTGATTACTGGCCGTGCTGTATTGTGTCGCGCCATCAATGGCCGCTACAAGCATAACAAGCATGCACGTCTGTCCGTAATGGCGGCGGGCCGCTCGCGGACCATGGTCACGAACTTGATGCACTGGCTTCGACTGGGAAGTCGAGAGCGTCTGCCGTCACTTTTGTATCCCGAGATCCAACGACACTATCTGCCTCCGCCGACAGGAGGTAGAGCTCCGTGTGTGACCAACCTAACAGGTGCGGCCCTCGCGCATTCGTTGCTGCCCGTGACGTTAGTGCCGGCGCCCTCACAGTTCGGACTCCTAGAACAACGGATCGTCCGCAAAAACGGCGCGCGGGGCATGTGTCCCTCCAACGCTGACGAAGACGAACTTAGATTCAAACTAACAGCTATTTTAGCCTTCTAGTAACAAGCCACATTGTACCAGTTCTATATTAATCAAACCAGGCGACAGAAAATTATAATCTTTTTATTTTTTTATTTTGATCCAACATCAACTGATTACAAAAAAAGGTTTTTTTTGTTCCAGTCTTCTGGATAAGTCAGAGCCTTACTTACTAGGATTACATATTATTGGCTGTCACTTTTATCTACACAACTTTTTCTAAATTTAGTTGAGAGAACAGAGTTACATATATGGACTATACATAAAAAATTGTTATTGCCATACTTAGATTAAGGAATCTACAGTTTGTAACACAGTATTCATATCTGACATTCAAATATTTACAGTTTGTGACACAGTCTAAGACCTGAGATTACATATATTTTTAGATAGATGGTCTACCATCATACGAGTGTACTAAATCTAGAAACTCATCTATTTAATATACAGGATTGTTTAGGAACCATAATTTTAATTTCATTTTTAGTTTTGTAATGGGCAATTTGGAGATATTAGGATGGAAGCAATTCAGTAGTTTTATGCCTGCATAGTGAGGGCTTTTCTCATAAAGTGTTGTTCTATGAGAGATGATGTGGGGTATCTCTCTACCTCTAGTGTTGTGATCGTGTATTTCTTTATTAAGTGTTTTGTTACTGTTTACTGCCATAATGATTATCTTCAGCACAGACAGGTTATGAACAGTTAGTATTTTAAATTCTTTAAACAAATTTCTTTCCCATAATTCTAAGTGCCTTCTTTTGTAAGGTAAGTACACTTTTCATATTATCTTTACTGCT
Source organism: Schistocerca americana (assembly GCF_021461395.2). Classification (NCBI taxonomy): domain Eukaryota; kingdom Metazoa; phylum Arthropoda; class Insecta; order Orthoptera; family Acrididae; genus Schistocerca; species Schistocerca americana. Next base: position 290,666,509 of record NC_060120.1, on the reverse strand, counting down.
GGATCCCCATACCTCTATCCTATAACTTGGATGGGATTCAAATAGTGCAAAATATACACTCCTGGAAATTGAAATAAGAACACCGTGAATTCGTGGTCCCAGGAAGGGGAAACTTTATTGACACATTCCTGGGGTCAGATACATCACATGATCACACTGACAGAACCACAGGCACATAGACACAGGCAACAGAGCATGCACAATGTCGGCACTAGTACAGTGTATATCCACCTTTCGCAGGAATGCAGGCTGCTATTCTCCCATGGAGACGATCGTAGAGATGCTGGATGTAGTCCTGTGGAACGGCTTGCCATGCCATTTCCACCTGGCGCCTCAGTTGGACCAGCGTTCGTGCTGGACGTGCAGACCGCGTGAGACGACGCTTCATCCAGTCCCAAACATGCTCAATGGGGGACAGATCCGGAGATCTTGCTGGCCAGGGTAGTTGACTTACACCTTCTAGAGCACGTTGGGTGGCACAGGATACATGCGGACGTGCATTGTCCTGTTGGAACAGCAAGTTCCCTTGCCGGTCTAGGAATGGTAGAACGATGGGTTCGATGACGGTTGGGATGTACCGTGCACTATTCAGTGTCCCCTCGACGATCACCAGTGGTGTACGGCCAGTGTAGGAGATCGCTCCCCACACCATGGTGCCGGGTGTTGGCCCTGTGTGCCTCGGTCGTATGCAGTCCTGATTGTGGCGCTCACCTGCACGGCGCCAAACACGCATACGACCATCATTGGCACCAAGGCAGAAGCGACTCTCATCGCTGAAGACGACACGTCTCCATTCGTCCCTCCATTCACGCCTGTCGCGACACCACTGGAGGTGGGCTGCAGGATGTTGGGGCGTGAGCGGAAGACGGCCTAACGGTGTGCGGGACCGTAGCCCAGCTTCATGGAGACGGTTGCGAATGGTCCTCGCCGATACCCCAGGAGCAATAGTGTCCCTAATTTGCTGGGAAGTGGCGGTGCGGTCCCCTACGGCACTGCGTAGGATCCTACGGTCTTGGCGTGCATCCGTGCGTCGCTGCGGTCCGGTCCCAGGTCGACGGGCACGTGCACCTTCCGCCGACCACTGGCGACAACATCGATGTACTGTGGAGACCTCACGCCCCACGTGTTGAGCAATTCGGCAGTACGTCCACCCGGCCTCCCGCATGCCCACTATACGCCCTCGCTCAAAGTCCGTCAACTGCACATACGGTTCACGTCCACGCTGTCGCGGCATGCTACCAGTGTTAAAGACTGCGATGGAGCTCCGTATGCCACGGTAAACTGGCTGACACTGACGGCGGCGGTGCACAAATGCTGCGCAGCTAGCGCCATTCGACGGCCAACACCGCGGTTCCTGGTGTGTCCGCTGTGCCGTGCGTGTGATCATTGCTTGTACAGCCCTCTCGCAGTGTCCGGAGCAAGTATGGTGGGTCTGACACACCGGTGTCAATGTGTTCTTTTTTCCATTTCCAGGAGTGTATTTGCCTCAGAGTGGTAATGTTGCAAAAAGGTGTCAGTTTTCTTAGGACATATATGGTAGTACATAGCTTTTTGCAAATATCATTCACACGATCAGACCAGTTTAACTCTGCATCTAGTGTCAGGCCAAGAAATTTGGTCGAGTATTGTTTTTTAATGTATTTGTCACCCATTAAGATTTGGTTTTCATGAGTTTTTTGCCTCCCAAGATCAAATTCAATATAGACAGATTTATTTGTGTTTAATTTTAGTTTGTTTTCATTAAAATACTGCAGAATTAAGCCTGCTGCAGTATTGGATTCCACTTCGAGCTGTGAATAGCTTGGATTGCTGCGTATTAACGTGGTATCATCTGCATATAAGATAGCTGTTGCATGGTTTGTTACGGACTGAATATCATTTACATAGATAATAAAAAGAAGTGGTCCTAATATTGACCCCTGTGGGATACCAAAGTTTATGTAAGTGGTGTTTGATTTGTATGTTCCCTCTGTAGTGCTAATAGACACAAACTGCTTCCTATTTGTCAAGTAGGACCTCATCAGATTATGGGCTGTGCCTCGAATGCAATAGTTCCACAGTTTGTCCAGCAATATGGTCATATCAACACAGTCAAATGCTTTTTGTAAGTCTAGAAAGATGCCACATACATGTTCTTTATTATCTATTGATTGAGTGGCACCTTCGATTAAGTTGGATGCTGCTGTAATGGTGGATGAGCCCTTGACAAACCCATGCTGCCCCTTAGAAATCACTTTTTTGCATACTAGGAAGTTCCAGATTCTTATGTATATTACTTTCTCAAAGATTTTGGATATTATTGGAAGAACAGAAATGGGTCGAAAGTTTTCTACTAAATTCCCGTTTCCTTTCTTGAAAATAGGCACAACTCGGGCAATTTTCAACTCATCTGGAAATAGACCATCTTTCATGTGAGAATTGATAACTGTTGATAAAGGTGATGCAATTTTATGTATACATTTCTTAAGAGTGTCCAGACTAAGACCATCACATCCTGCTGGATGGGAATTCTTTAAGCTACTCACTATTTTAATTATTTCTTCTTTACTTGTTGCCATCAAAAATATACTTCCTGACACTGGTGTTCCTCTGAATTTGTATTTATGATTTTTAAGCTGATTGTTTATGCTGGAGCCAACAGAAGCAAAGTAATTGTTAAATAGATCTGCTATCTTATTCTGATCAGTTTCTATTGTGCTGTTTATCAGCAAGTGATTTTCAGTTGTATGGTTCCCAGATTTACCTATTTCTCTATTTACTAGTGACCATGATGTTTTGGAGATATTATTTGAGTTCTGAATGACACTTTCAAAATGTTTCTGTTTTTCTGAAATTAGGAGGTCTACATAGTATTTCTGATACTTTTTGAACTCTTCTTTTAATTTTTTATTGCTAAAGTCATTTAACATAGCATACTCATACCATCTTAGTTTTTCTCTAGCCTCAGTGACTGAACTTGATATCCAGTTTGACAAGCGGGGAGTCGTGTTGTTAGGCAAGCGTACGGAGGTCCCTAATTGCCAGGGAACATTCATTTGATAGCATTTAATGGGCAGTTAATTAATTCGACTTGTAAATTACTGGGCTGATTAGCCCATGACTTACATCAATAGATCGTAATCTAAAAACGAAGCTAAATTTGTAATCAAAAGTATTGATTAAATTTTATTAGAGCAGTCTCCCTTTATCAGAGGGTTGAACTAGCTGCTACTTTTGCCCCCACATGTTCTGTGGATATGCAGCACAATGTCCACGTTTTCTGTAGCTGAGTAGCACAATACATCAGTGTTACAGAGTGTATATGATGATACTTATAGAATCAAAAATCTTCCAGTAAACATGGCACCGCAAATGAGCCATCTGTGAAATAACTGTGTATATGAGGCACCACTCATGTCCTGGTCAGTACAAATGTACTTGAAATGTGAACTCTTCAGTTGAGTCCACATGTAGCTGGGCTCATATTCCACCCAAAATGTACATTAACAGGAAAGATGATACTACTTCAATACGTTACATGTCACAAATTACTGAACACTCGAAACTCTTATCTGTTATTGGTGATGTTGCACGTTTCGTGCTCACATTTGGAAGTGAGTTAAGAAATCTTTTAGACATCCCTGGAACATTTCATAATCCTTGATAAGACTATATGATCCACTGCTCCAGTTTTTCAATGCCAATGTTGTTGTACGCTTCACTTTTGAGATGACACTCTATTAAAAAATCCTTGGAGGCCAGGCTGTTTTTGACATATTCATCATGGACAAAATATGCTCATTAGATGTTGTCATGTACAGCAGCAAAATGTACCTGTGCCCACTCAGGCATATCCCAAATTCCTACATGTTGCTTAAAGTAAGGCAGGCCTGGGTGGTACTTAACCCAGTTAGATGGGAACTTGATTGAAAAGTTTCCATTTCTAACACATTTGTACTAACTAGCGCAATATTTGATACTGGTGTCAGTGGTGGTTTCTAATCTCACATTCCCAATTATTCTGCAGACAGATTGTTTGTGGACACATATATAATATAAAACTTTCACACTGTAATTTTTTGTTATTAATTGTGATTCAAAAAAAGTTTTCCATCACCTCGGTTCTGGAACCTGTACAGAAAATTGGAATAGAGATCAACATAATAAACATCATTTCCGCCTTTTTTATTGCTCATGAAAACCACATGTTGTACCACCATACAGCGAGACCTTCAGAGGTGGTGGTCCAGATTTCTGTACACACTGGTACCTCTAATACCCAGTCGCACATCCTCTTGCATTCATGCATGCCTGTATTCGTCGCGGCATACTATCCACAAGTTCATCAAAGCACTGTTGGTTCAGATTGACCCACTCTTCAATGGCGATTCTGCGTAGATCCCTCAGTGTTTGGTGGGTCACATCGTCCATAAACAGCCCTTTTCAATCTGTCCCAGGCATGTTTGATAGGTTTCATATCTCGAGAACATGCTGGCCACTCTGGTCGAGTGATGTCATTATGCTGAAGGAAGTCATTCACAAGATGTGCATGATGGGGCCGCGAATTGTCGTCCATGAAGACCAATGCCTCGCCAATATGCTCGCACTATCAGTCGGAGGATGGCACTCACATATCGTACAGCCCTTACAGTGCCTTCCATGACCACCAACAGCGTACGTCGGCCCCACATACTGCCACCTCAAAACAGCAGGGAACGTCCACCTTGATGCAATCGCTGGACAGTGTGTCTAAGGTGTTCAGCCTGACCGGGTTGCCTCCAAACATGTCTCAGATGATTGTCTGGTTGAAGGCATGTGTGACACTCATTGGTGAAGAGAACGTGATGCCAATCCTGAGCAGTCCTTTCGGCATGTTGTTGGGTCCATCTGTACCAAATTGCAAGGTGGTGTGTTTGCAAAGATGGACCTCGCCATGGACGTCGGGAGTGAAGTTGCGCATCATGCAGCCTATTGTGCACAGTTTGAGTTGTAACATGATGTCCTGTGACTGCACGAAAGCATTATTCAATACGGTGGCATTGCTGTCAGGGTTCCTCTGAGCCATAATCTGCAGTTAGCGGTCATCCACTGCAGTAGTAGTCCTCGGGCAGCCTGAGCAAGGCATGTCATTGACAGTTCCTGTCTCTCTGTATATGTGACTTCTCTGTATATCTCCCATGTCCAAACAACATCGCTTTGGTTCACTCTGAGACGCCTGGATACTTTCCTTGTTGAGAACCCTTCCTTACACAAAGTACAATGTGGATGCGATCAAACTGCGGTATTGACCATCTAGGCATGGTTGAACTACAGAGAACACAAGCTGTGTACCTCCTTCCTGGTGGAATGACTGGAACTGATTGGCTGGCGGACCCCCTCCATCTAGCAGGTGCTGCTCATGCATGGTTATTTACATTTTTGGGCAAGTTTAGTAACATCTCTGAACAGTCAAAGGGACTGTATCTGTGATACAATATCCACAGTCAACGTCTATCTTCAGGAGTTCTGGGAACTGCAGTTTTCCAAAACTTTTTTTGATGTGTGTATATTCACCAAAAGCTTTTAAAGATCTCTAAAATTACCTTACATGGAAATGTTTCTAGTATTAATATTTAGTAACAGAATAAGATTTAGAAATGTATTTGTGTTATAAAGGAATGTGTATATAGTACTTATTTTAAAAGAACAAAAAGCTATTTACTTTTGTGATCACTAGATTTTGATTTATTTTTAATGGTCTTATCAAGAGCCTGTGGAGAGGCAACTTATGTCTGATGGAAGCAAGGAGCTGGGGGATGAGGGGGGAGGGGCAAATGTGTTCACAGCAACCACATGAAGCTAGTCAAACAGTCATTAATGCATCTCCCAGCTGTTTGTGACCAGCAACCATACCCTCCAATAAGACCCTGCATGGCTGCAATACATAACAATATCATATTGTGAAAGCTCCACATGAAAGCAGCTCTTGCTAAGAGAAAAGGAAGAAAAGAAATTAAATATTAAGCCATATGCTTATTGGTTAAATCAAAGCATAACCACATAGGAAATTAGACTGAACACAAACTGTAAGCTATGGGTACTGCAAGTGATGTATCTGGTTTAATATATATTCGAAAGAGATTTAGAAAGCACCTTACTCTCTGAGCAGTGTGATCTCTGATATAATTAACACAGACATAGCACAGTGTTATGACTAATTACAAACCATAAAGTGTTGATAGTAGATGTTGTTTCACAGAATAAAAGAAAGTAAAAGTGCCTGTTACAGTATGTATATGTTGCACTATACATAAAATTATTCAGATTCTCAAAAACTGGAAATTTGTTTACACAGTGTTCTGTACCAAATATTGTTGGGATTTCTACATGCTTCCCTTGGATTACACATATCATACATACATACATACTGATTTTTTAATTTGTTTTTGCTTGATTTTCTATTCTTTATGCTTGTGTGACCTAAGCTTTGTGTTTTAAACCATGTTTTTATTTTTCTTGAATGGAAACAAATGTCAGTTCATTTTCCTATTGATTCCCCGAAAAGCATAATCTGTCACATAATGGGCAAATTAATTCCTTTCCAGAATGAATTTTTGCTCTACATTGGAGGGAGCACTGATTTGGAACTTACTGACAGATTAAAACTGTGTTCTGAGCCGGATCTTAAACCGGAGACCTATGCCTTTCACAAGCAAGTGCTCTGCCAACTGAACTACCCAAGCACAACTCACGATCTGCTCTCACAGCTTTATTTCGCCATTACCTCTTCTCCTACCTTCCAAATTTCACAGAATTGCTCCTTCATACCTTGGAGGCCACTCCTGCAAGAAAGTGTACTGCAACAACATGGCTAAACCACCATCTGGGGGATTGTTTCCAGAATGAATTTTTACTCTGTGATGGATTGTATGCAGATCTGAAACTTCCTTGCAGATTAAAACTGTGTGCCATACTGGGATTCAAACCTGGGACCTTTGCATTTCATGAGCAAATCTCTGAGCTATCCTTTATTCCAGGACTACTGGTCCCACAATGTATGCAGGAGAATGGTGAAGTTTGGAAGGTAGGAGATTAGATACTGGCAGAAGTAAAGCTGTGAGGGCCAGTCGTTCATTGTACTTGGATAGCTTAGTTGATAGACAACTTGCCCGTGAAACACAAAGCTTTGAGTCCTGGTTCAACATGCAGTTTCAGTCTGCCAGGAAGTTTCCAATTAATTTCTGCTTTCAGCTATCCGAAATAAATTAGACTATTTAATTAAACAATGGAAAATCCAGGATGGAATGTAACAATACTAGAGAAGGAAAGTTGCTACTCACCATATAGCGGAGATGCTGAGTCACTCTAGGCACAATAAAAAGATTCACACAGTTAAAGCTTTCGGCCATTAAGGCCTTTGTCAGTGTAGACACACATACACACACACACATACCACACGCACACACACACACACACACACACACACACACATACACACACACACACAGACACTCTTGTAAACGCAACTTGCACACAGTCTGCAGTCTCAGAGAGCTGAAACCACAGCTCTCTGAGACTGCAGACATGTATGCAAGTTGCATTTCCGTGTGTGTGTGTGTGTGTGTGTGTGTGTGTGTGTGTGTGTCAGTGTAGACACACATACACACACACATACCACATGCACACACACACACACACACACACACACACACACATACACACACACACACACACACACACACACAGACACTCTTGTAAACCCAACTTGCACACAGTCTGCAGTCTCAGAGAGCTGAAACCACAGCTCTCTGAGACTGCAGACATGTATGCAAGTTGCATTTCCGTGTGTGTGTGTGTGTGTGTGTGTGTGTGTGTGTGTGTGTCTACACTGACAAACGCCTTAATGGCCGAAAGCTTTAATTGTGTGAATCTTTCTGTTGTGCCTATCACAACTCACCATCTCTGTTATATGGTGAGTAGCAACTTTCCTTCTCTGGTATTGTTACAGTATTTAATTACTTTCACACACAGGAAGATTATACCAGTCAGGTAACCAATAACATCTATGAATATTATTCTGTTTTTCATCAAAACTGACCTGTGTAAGCTCTAGTGAATTGTCACAGATTTAAATCTCTCTTTTTCCCTTCTGTTTTTTTTTCAACAGTGGTGCAGTGGGTGTAGCGCTGTATGGAAATGATGATGTTCACAATGGGCTACTCCAGTTTGTTGAAGCCACAGCGAACATTGATGATCTTATTTCAAGTGTCAAAAACAGGGTGAGTGTGATATGTATGACATATATTGCATACTGTTTGCTTGTGATACGAAAAACAAAATAAATTGGTTTTAATTGTGTAATTCACAAACACCTCTTGACAAAGCATGTCACTGTGGAGTCTGACTAATCCTATCACTGACACAAGAAGGCTTATGTTGTCATGGACAAGAAAAGCAAATTGGATGGAAAGGGAGGGGGTTAAGTTATTGTGGATTACTGTACAGTCAGAATTGTGCCTTTGGTCCCCACACTGCTCCAGCCCCAAAGATTTTGTTGGTAACTTTCAATAAACAGAAGTTGTTCTTGCTATCAGTATCTGTCTGGTGGTGCTGTATTTAAGCATTATACCAATGGCAGCACTTGGAGCTTTTTGAAAAACAAATGCACTTGATTAACATTTTATCATTGTAGAGAAATATTTGTGCTGTTCTGCAGGCTAGATTTTCAACAGGCTTCCAGCAGAAATCAAAAATTTGAATGAAAAACCCCAGATTTTCAAATGCAAATTGAAAAAATTTCCTTGTGCACACTCCTTTTTCTCTGTATAGAAGTTTCTCACAGACATTCAGATCCTTGTAATCTACTGTGTTGCTTGGAGGCAGATACTATCGCAAAACTCTTATTTTCATATTTTTGTCTTCATCTTCTTCTTTTTTCTTCTTCTCCTTGTCCCCTGATCAGCATTTTTGGAAATGTGTATGGAGTGACTCCTCCTGTGACCAGTTAGTTTTGGTTCAGGAGGTCCTGCATAAACTGAGAAGATAAATAAAAATTAGATTCTTAGCCCCTGACTTTCAGTAGTATACCAATCTTAGCAACTAAAATATTTGCAAATGGATGTCCAGACATATATGTTGATGAGTCAAGAATTTCTTTATAACCACAATACAGACTAATATCAAAGACACAGAATCAACAACATATTCAAAACAAAGTTCATGTTTGTGTATGAAAATTGTGATATAACCAAAAATGACAAGTCAGTCAAAAAGTAAGTTCTGTCAATATCTGTTAAGAATGCAGCTCTCCATGTCTACCAGACATATATTGTTGCCCTTGCCTTTGATGTGAATTACGTACAAGTATTGGAAGATGTTTTGATTAGGCGAGAAATTCTTCTAGATAAGCTTAAGTATTGTGATATGAGTGAGACAGTGCACAGAAGGTTTAATTCATATTTAACTGGAGGAATGCAGAATGTTGAAATTAACAGTAAAGATAGTCTGCAAAAATCAGAGTCCTGTAACTGGGAAGGTATCAAGGATGGCATCCCACAGGGTTCAGTCTCGGGTCTCTTATTATTCTTAATATATGTTAATGATTTGCTGAAGAATTGTAAATAATGTCTTTCAGAAAATTATTAAGTGGTTCTCTGCAAATGGACTCTAACTAAATTCTGAGAAAACACAGTACATACAGTTCCATGCAGTAAATGTCATAACACCATTGATAAATATAGATTGAACAGAATCTTGTGCACTGATGAGAAACTGCATTGGAAGAATCACATTAATAATCTGCTGATGTGGTTAGGTTCAGCTGCATACGCTATTAGGGTTATTGCAAATTATGGTGATAAACATATCAGTAAATTATCGCACTATACCTGTTTTCATTCACTGCTTTCATATGGCATCATATTTTGGGGTAATTCATCATTAAGAGAGAAAATATTAATTGCACAAAAGCAAGTAATCAGAATAATAGCTCAAACCCAACCAAGATCACCTTGCATTTACTTAAGGAACTCGGGATATTCGTAGTACCATCACAATACATATACTCACTTATCAAATTTGTTATTAATAATCCATCTCAGTTCAAAAACAATAGTGAAGTGCATAGCTGCAATAATAGTGAAGTTCAGAGCTACAGTACTGGAAGAAAGGATGATCTTCACTATTCTGAGTTAAATCTCACTTCGGCACAGAGGAGGTGAATTATGCTGCCACAAAAATCTTTGGTCATTTGCCAATAGTATTAAAAGTCTGGCAGATAGCTGACCAACATTTAAAAGCACATTAAAGAATTTCTCGATGACAACACCTCCTACTCAATAGATGAATTTTTAAATATGAAGTAGTAACCGAATATGTGTAAAGAAAACGGACACATTTCACATCATTATAAAATATCATATTCATGATCTATGGAACAAGTACTAATGTAATGATGACTATCATTATCCATCAAACATCTGTAAAAGTGATGCCTTCAGATAAGTCAGTGTCCCTGTGTGGTTTGGTATGGATTTAGGTGAATGGATATGACTCTCAGTGTTTATGTGTGGCTCTGTAAAGTCCAGTCTGCAGTGTTGACGTACTCAGTGGTCATATGAGTCCTTATACCAGTTACTTGCTAATTATTTCATCTTGCAAGATGACAATACTAGATCACACGACTCATGTTGTGGATCAACATCTCTGCACACAGCTGAGAGTAACTCCTAGACACCTTCATTAACACCAACAGGTATCACAAAACTGCTGTTCTTCATAATCACACTTCACATTATTTGTGATGCACTTAAGTGACACATTTATTTTGAACCCTTCAAACATGTTCTGAGCTTGGTTGCAAATCGCTGATCTGAAACTGTGGCATCTGTGCTGTTTTAAATGGTACACTGAATGTAGCATGCCCTATTTGTGATTCTCCTTATATGGCTAGTTGCCCTTGTTCAAAAGTCTAAGCTTTCCAGTAATTTTTTTACTGACAAACCTACGAGTAAAGGCCAATAACGATAATATAGTTTCACTGCAAAGTAGACTGATTTCATTAGTCTCATACTATAAGTTCTACTTAAGTTCTATTCATGCTAATGCACAATGAATACAACACTGTATATATGCCACACAGCAGAAGCCACAACGCAAGAATTGTGGATACTGTTTATAGAGTTGTCATAATGAAATATTTTCACTGAATTTTTAACATTTGAGAAACACAGCAACTAAAGATTGTTAATTTGAGGGGGAAAATATCTGTTGCAAACTACAATAAATTTTGAGCATCAGCTTAATCAGACATTTTGATAACTCAGCCGCGCGGGATTAGCCAAGTGGTCTAAGGCACTGCAGTCATGGGCTGTGCAGCTGGTCCCAGCGGGGGTTCGAGTCCTCCCTCAGGCATGGGTGTGTGTGTGTGTGTGTGTGTGTGTGTGTGTGTGTGTGTGTGTCCTTAGAATAATTTACGTTAAGTAGTGTGTAAGCCTAGGGACTGATGACCTTAGCAGTTAAGTCCCATAAGATTTCACACACATTTGAACTTTTTTTTTTTTTTTTTTTTATAACTCATTACTTTGTGGTCTCTAATGTATGGGAATGTTTTTTTCTGTTAATAAAGCAGATATTATTTGTTTCTTTCTTTCATAGACTGCTGCCATAGAAAATCTACTGGAAACAAAAGTGGAGCCATTGTTGACAGAATTGTCAGACGTATTCGATGGACCCGTGGCTAATCAGACAGCCAGAGCACTGCTTCTTTCCACCATGGCTTATATAAATGGAAATTCATCAACAGCTCTCGCCAACATGCAGGAAATAAGCCGACCACTTCATGGCATTAGCCTGTCTCCAGTGGTTTCTATTGTTCAGGAGGCAGAGACTATTAGGTATAAATTCCCAATTGATCTGTGCTATTTTTTTTCTTTTCTTTTTCAAGTGAAACAATACAGTATTACATGAGAGTTTTATATATCACATATATACTATGTTACGCATTTTTAAGAACAGTAGATTGCATTTAATATTACAACATGCGGTTAATTGGGGTAAGTTTAAAACGGTATATTTGAAAGAGTAGACTAAATGAAAGTACGCGTTTTTATCTTAAAAATAAATATACATTAATTATCATAATTTAAGTTAAAATACAAAATTTTGTTTTCAGAACATAAGTAAAAGTATCACATTTTTCTTATAAGAGTGTATTTTTACCTAATTGGTTTTCTCTATTCTTACATAAATGTTCGCCTTATAACTATGAGAATTTATTCATTTTATAAAGAGGTTGATCTATGAGGAACATTTTTAGTGTCCTTTTGAATGCCTGTACATTAGTAATTTCTTTTTTATACTGTGGGAGGCTTGTTGTATTGGTATGCATGTGACAGCACGCTTACCAATATCTTCCAACACGCTGCTCATAACAATGGGATTTTACTATGCTCGTACCTCAGGTTCTAATAGTGCTAAAAAGGTAGGGTCAAGTGTTTTGGATAGCCCTTGGGCTAGGGACCATTTTTATACTCATTAGAAGTACCATCTTAAGTGTCACTGTCCTACTGTACAAGGTCAAAGTATGAATATTAAACACCTCCTCTTGCATAGGCAAATATAGCAAATTGGTTTGTTCATTTTACATTTTGTGGTCTACAGTGGGCTTGATGAGACTTATGGAGGCACCATTAGTTAATGGCCAGTCCCTCAGAAAAACTCCCCAAAAAATGGTTTTTTTACTATATTATCACTTTCACTAGCAGACCAAAACCCAGCCGAGGATTCGAAGATGACTATGCACAGCCAATGGCTGAAATTTTTACAATGTATTTGTATGATCCTGATCTCAAACAACAAATATCTCTATCCCCTTCCCAGATACAGAGATTCAAAGTTATAGTATTCATACATGTAAAATATGCAAGTAAAAATTAAATAGACTGAGTAGTGATGGGTATATCCATGACAAACCTGTGATTTAATTAAACTGACAGGTATACCTGTGAATGAATGAAAAAATTGAATGAATGATCCATTTGCATAAATTCATGAAAGGTCGCTGAGGAAAGCCCAAAGAAATGTGTTTTTCGCTGCCAGCAGCTGACCATCCCCAGTCGCGGATTCCAAGAAGATTATGCACAGCAGACAGCTGTAATTTTCATGATATATTCCTTAGATTCTGGTCTAGGACAACCCTGAAAATTTTCTAGATATCTTTGTTTCGAGATACAGAGGTTCAATGTTACCCCTCTTGTGCTTGTAAAATTTGCATGGATAATGCGGTGTGAGGCACAAATGTAGTTTATAAAGTGACATAGCACAGAAGAATATGATGTAAAGCATCTCCATTATCATCAGAAGGGTCTGACAACTCTGTGATGTAATACTGAAGCACATCCAAAATTTCTGTGTATGTAAAATCCAGTGTGAGATGTAAAATTAGTTCAGCATTATTTCAATTTCACACAAGCAAACTATCAAAATTTTACCTGCTGTGACAGGGAAAAGAAGGGAACCAGCAGAAAAATGCTCCTATCAGAGCATGAAAAAGGTGAATATGCTCCTCTTTATTAAAAGATTCTGACTGAAAAGTGGAGTACCAGAAGCCTCATTCTACCTCCCTTGCACCTTTAAAAATTTTCACAAAAATATTGGCATGCAAACATATTAACACATTTCTGTGCTGCGAGAGAAGGAGATAGTGACAGTGGGAAAGAGACAGAGAAGTAATAAATACTGAAAGTTACTAGACTGTGTGTGGAATAGAAAGGGCAAAGGAGACAATGGCAGTGTAAGAGAAAGAGAGGGACATAGTGACAGTGGAACATGGTAGACAGTGAGAGAATAGTGCTAGGAAAAGGGTAAAGGAGACAATGCCAGTGGGAGAGGGATAAAGAGAAATAAAAAGCAGAAGCGGGTGATATCCAGTGATAATGAGAGACAGTCTGTGACAATGAAGAAGAGAGAGTTAGTGACAGTAAGAAGAGATAGCAGCAGTGGGAAGGAATTAATGAGATAGTAGCAGTAAGAGAGAACAAGAGGGAGACAGTGACAGTGAGAGGAGACAATAGTAGTAGGACAGAACGGAGACTGGGGCTGTGAGGCAGGAGACAGTAACAGTGACAGTTTGATAGCCACAAAGAGATAATGACCAGGATTTGGGCTGAATGAGTGAGAGAGAATGAGCAATTGGGAGTGTAAGTTGCATGAGAGGCTTACAGTGATGGACTTGTAAATGTGAGCAAGTTACAGTTATGACAGCTTGTGGGAGTGAGAGGTGACTTGCATGTTAAAAAGAGCATGAATACGTTCACATGCCAAAATTTTTTTGAAAATTTTTAAAGGTGCTGAGGAAGACAGAATGAGGCAACTGGTACCCCACTTTCCAGTCAGTCTTTTAATAAAGAGGAAGATATTCACTTTTTTGTGCTCCAATAGGAGCATTTTTCTGCTGATGCTTTTATACCTGGGTCAGTAACTCTCTTGTTTACTTTTGTGAGAGTTGTAGTGCCTTGGTGGAAATTTTTGACCTGTTCTGTGTCACAGTTGTGAACATCACAATTTGTCTGAAATAATTCCCTGTTGTCAGATACAAACATCATCAGTGAGTAGTTTCCCATTGGATACCTTCTGAAATTTAGTTCACCTAGAATGTCATCCTCTACACTAAACACAGCTCTACCTGTGTAGAATCCCTTGTGAAGGCCGAACTGTGTAGGTGTCAGTAAGTGATTTTGTGTAGTGCAGATATAAATCCTGTCATACACTATTCCCTAAAATACCTTTGTGAACATTGGCAGCAGAGAAGTGGGCTGATAGCTGGATATTATATTCATTGCCCCGCTTTCATGAACCAGCATCACTATTGCACGATTTAGTCTAACCAAATATACCTCACTTTGCATTGCCTGTTCACACAAATAACACGAAATGTGACTGATTGAGTCTGGACATGATTTTGAAATCCTACTTGATACACCATTATGTAGCCTTAATAAGCACTTCAAAAGCTGAATTAATCAGGATGATGCAAAATTATTACAAAATAGCTGAGAAAGCTGGACTTCATGTGAATGAAGAAAAGACAGAATATCTAGTCATAAGTAAAAAACTCCAAAAGAATACACCACTGACCGTAAATGGTCTCACTTTCAAGGCAGTTGACCACTTCAAGTACTTAGGGAGTCTTTTTAGCAGAGACAATAGAGCAGAAATATAAATAGACGCCCGTCTAGCAGCAGCTAATAGAACTTTTTACAGCTGTATCAAAATTTTAAGGATGAGATCACTTAGTACTGAATTCAAAATCCGTTTTTATCAGTCAACTATTGTACCAGTAGCATTATATGGATGTGAAGCTATTACATTCAGGAAAAAAGATGAAGAAAAACTGTTGATATTTGAAAGAAAAATACTAAGAAAAATATTTGGACCAATCTTCGATGAAAATGTCATGGAGTGGAGGATAAGGAAAAATGAAGAACTACAGGAGCTGTACAAACATAGTACCACTGTGGAAATGTTAAAGAAGAGAAGACTGAACTGGGCTGGTCATGTAGCAAGGATGCCGGAGAACAGACTACCCAAAATAGCATCCACTAAGAAATTAGAAGGAAAGAGAAGAAGAGGAAGACCTCGAATTAGGTGGATGGAGAATATCCGGGAAGATGCAGCTAGGATGGGCATCAACTCTGATTGGACAACAATTTCCCTGGATAGAAATAATTGGAAGAGGCTCGTAGAGCAGGTGTATGGTCGATAAGGCCTTAGCCACGTGTAAAGTAAAGTAAAGTAAAGTAAAAGTAACTTGATACACCATCATATCCAGAGAGTTGAGAGCCTTTAAGCAATTTTACAGCTTTTTCATTTTCTTTAAGAATTGTGCTTTTGAAATGGAGTGCTATGCTTGGTGTAATTTCCACATGATTAAGTAGTTCTAAGGCTTTTGTTGGAGATTGCTTCTTATTTGGATCTTTATTCACTACTGAATAGGTCACTGAGATAGTTATACACTTTGCTGTTCACAAATGATTTATTGCTGCATTTCACACTCTGCCCATCATCAGTAATATCTGCTGAGGAAGAATGCAGTCAGCACTACCAATGTACCTAACAACGCATCAGTTAAAGTGAATTTTACAAAAGGTGCTATATAAAGTACAGGAGTACACACACCAAAAATAAGAACAAAGTCTTCATACAGAGTATGGACTCATGTGTATTACTCATCAGTATTTGAACTTAATTGATAGCAGGATGGTATTCCAAAGCTTAACTGATATCACTCGCCATCAGAAGGTGTAAATGGATAAGGTCAGTGGCACTGTATTGTGCCCATATAAATAGTTGAAATACCCAACAGTGTGTACAGAATACAATAAACAGCTTTACAAAAAGTAGCTCACATGAACTGCCAACCAGACAGTGAGCCCAAGTTGAAAAATGGTTTATTTGCACCATATTACAAGTAAATAGTAAAATATAAATCCTCATAATGTTATTATTCACACAAAATAAATAACTTTTCAAAAAGTAGCTAATAGTAACTGCCACCAGGAACTGGGACTGAAATGGAAAAAAAAATGTTATTGGGCCACATTAGCAGTAAATGGTAAAATGCAAAGTACTTGTAAAGCACTATTCATACGGAAACCAAAATATAAGGTAACATAGTTAATCTGAATGACAATATATAACCACAGAGCATTGCAGTAGAAAGGCACATTAGAATTAAGAGAGATATCTTTATTGCATAGTTAGTGTCACTTGGACTAAATATTAAATGCTTCATCAAGTTTATAGTAGTCATTAGCTCAGAAGTCTCTGTGAGTATTTATAATTGTTTCACTCTATTATTACAATACAAAAAACAAATAAAGTACAATGTCTAAAGCACTGACAAAAGAATTGAAAATGCATCAATATGTTCATAAGGAAAACCTAATATTAGAAGCTACTGGCAGAGAAGTAAATAGCTATAGCCATAGGATACATGGTAAAAACTGATCGTAAGGAAAAAAAAAGAATCTACAAAAAAAGTGTCTTCTCCTGTTTAGGGATTTAGAATCTGCAGGAACAGTTAACAACCAAGCAGTAACACAATGCCAAGAGCAAGGCCAACATACTGAACAATGAGTGAATAATTTTTTCTAAGATAATTTTCTTCTTTTTACCCATTGTGAATTACTACCATCTTAAACAAACTAAATACAGCTTTCTAAGAATGCCAAGACTATAATGGAAAGGATAATATGTGAACTTAATTCTGAACATAATTCTACGTTATTCATGTATTTTTAGGCATTTTCATCCTCGACTACGGATCCTTGCTCCTTCCTTTTGTGTCAATACAGAAAAGTTTTCTTATACCTAGCCAGAACCAGGCCCACATACTGTTCCTGTGTTGTTACTTGGCTTATGGACTCTCCTCAAATGGCCTTACCATCAAATTACCCATCCCCAGCTGCCACCATTTCTTCAGCATGGACAGTCATCTGTTCAGATTCTGCCAATCCTTAACCCTTACCAACACAGTCCTGCAAAACCATATCAATCAGGCTCAAACCCCTTTGCAGTACCTTCTCTCCATCTGCACAATTCTCCTGCTATACAATCCCAAATTCCTGGATTCCATGTCAAATGTTGAAACTCTTGTCCTCCAGGAACTAGAGCAACATGCACAATACCACCTCAAAAACCTCTCCATCCTGTTCACTCTCACCTTGGACTACCACTATACACTACCTCTACAATAACCTCCAAACCTCTCCCATGTCCCTTCATAGCTGACTAACTCTGTCTCACAGACCTACTACATTTACCCCATCCTCGGAAACTCCCTCAAAACACAGTCATGAACCTTTCCTCCAAAAGTCTTAGCCCCACAGAAGCATCAGCCCTTTCCAAAGGCCTCACCTTTTACCTCACCCCTCAAATTCAATCATGCAGGACCAAAGACCTTCTCTCCTTCTTCCAATCCCTACAGTGGAAACACTTTTCCACTACCAACCCCTCCAATCAGACTCAACCAAAGACCAATGTTGAACCCTGCCTGACTCAGTTCACTCCTCCATACGACCATCATCCACCCCCACTGCCCCCAAATCACCCCCTGTTAACTTTCCAGAATTTCTTGACCTTGAACCTTGCCTCACAATCATTCCTCAAACATCTCAACATGCAAATTAACCTTACATCTGCAGAAAGAACTGCAATACACCATTTAAAAATTGACCCCAACCTCATAATCCTACCTGCTGACAAAGTCTCCACCATTGTTGTTTTGAACCACAAGGATTACGTGGAAGGAGGACTCTGCCAGCTGTCAGATTCATCCACTTTCAAACCCTGTCACAGTGACCCCCTTCCAGAAATCCACCAGGATCTCCAGTCTCTCCTCAGATCCTTAGACCCATCCCAGAACCTCTCCCTGGAGGGTGAGGTGGCACAGGGGTTAGCACACTGGACTCACATTCGGGAAGATGATGGTTAAAACCCGTGTCTAGCCACCCTGATTTAGGTTTTTGTTAATTTTCTTAAACCGTTTCAAGGAAATGCTAGGATGGTTCCTTTGACAGGGCACTGTCAATTTCCTTGCCCATCCTCCCCTAATCCGATAGGACCAGTGACCTCGCTGTTTGGTCTCTTTCCCCAAATCAGCCAATCAACCAACTCTCCCCAGAATCCATCACTCTCCTCACCCCTACCACTCCCCACATTCCTACCTATCACATGCTTCCTAAAGACCATAAACCCAACCACCCGGGATGCTCCCTTGTGAGCAGTTACTGTGCTTCCACTGAGAGAATTTCTTCTTTCATAGACCAACACCTTTCGCCCATTACCCACAACCTACCCTCCAATATAAAAAATACCAACCATTTCCGCCACCAACTCTCCATGGTTCCTGTTCCTTTATCACATGGTTCATATCCGTGACATTCCATAAGTCACATGTGTTCTCTGGGTAGTGCTACAGAACAGTCACTTCAAGGCAAATATCTAAAGCCAAGAAGCAGAGGCAGCCAGAAAATCTCAAAGATCTCCTGGCTAAAGTGAATTTGTCACAAAACATAGACTCACACAGTTCTTCTCAGGACCCTCCAGCTGTAAACTTTGGACCGGTCATCAAGATATGTCAAATCAACATTGAAGGCATAAGTAAATCAAAATGCCAAATCTTACAGAAGATTTTATCAAAATATAACATCGATGTTGTTGTTGTTCAGGAAACTCATACTGAAAATGAAGAACAAATGAATTAGAGAAGAAAAATTCCTGGCTTTGAATTACTATGAGCAACGTACCACCATGCTTACAGAGTGGCAGCACACGTATGATCGTCAGTCAAGAATGCACATCTATGCTCTGTATCTGATCTCAATGACAGCCAAGAAGTTACAGTAAAAATAGGAGAACTAACAATAATTAATGTATAAAAACCCCCAGCTATCTCTTGGCCTCCGCTGGTCATCTGGTATCACAGCACCTCTTCGTATATCTCAGAGATTTTAACAGACATCATACTCAATGGAAATATAAGGAAAGTGGTGGAAATGGTGGAGCCATTGTAAATTGGGCAGAAGACAATAGCTTATATTTGGTGTTTGATGAAAAGGATAAAGGAATGTTCACATCAGCAGCTTGGAGACAGGAGTATAATCCTGATCTATGCTTCGTAACAACAAATTAAAATAAATTACCTCTCCAAAGTTCATGGTTGGTATAACAAGACTTCCCACACAGCCAACACAGTCCAATCTTAATTGAAATATGGACAAATATACCACTCAATTCATTTTTTTCCATGACCTAGATGGAACTTCAGAAAAGCAAAGTGGGATGTATGTGCTAAAAATCTGGACAAATGTGTTGGTTGGATTCCCCCAAAAGCAAAAGCTATGAGAGGCTCATTGGAGCTATTATAACTGCAGGAAAGAAGGCCATCCCTAGTGGCTACTGGAAGCAATATATTCCAGGTTGAAATGAAACTACTGATAAGCTGTATCATAGATTTCTGAAAAGTGGGGACCTGGATAGAGCAGATAGCCTCAATACAGCCAGATGAATTAGGTGGACAGAGACTGCCGAGGCACTCAATTTTCAAACATCCACATCTACTGTCCACATCAGGAGCACCAACGGATAAAATTAATATAAGATACATTAGCTGCACACTTACATTGCTTTAAAAAAAAAAAAAAAAACACGAATGAACAATCTGACTTCTCAAGAACTTTCTCTATACCCAAAATTTCTGCTGCTCTTAAAACTCTAAGAGCAGAAAAGACTCGGGGGAAGTGACAGAATTCACCCAGAATTTCTTCTGCATAGTGGGAACTAAACAAAGAGATGACTGGCTGATTTTTTTCTCTGACATTATGATATCTGGTTCAGTCCCACAAAAATGAAACAGTCAAAAATCATAGCAATACTCAAGCCCAGCAAGGCACAAGACTAGCCTAAGAACTACTGCCCAGTCACACTATTGAGCACTATTTGTAAGTTCCTTGAAAGAATTCTATATAATTACATTAGGCCAGTAATGTTTCTGAACCTTCTTCTTGAGCAAGCTGGATTCCTTCCAGAATGGCAAGTTTTATCTTTAACAATATTTATTGAACCAGGATACCAAATGAGGCAGAAAACACCAGTTGCTTTCATTGATCTAAGTGCAGCATATGACACAGTTTGGGGGCAAGGACTGCTTTATAAATTATTGCAACTTGTCTCATGCAAATGGACAATTAAACTAATGAACAATATGTTAACTGAAAGAACATTTACTGTAACTATAGAAAAAGACACTAGCTGCCCAAAAGTACAAAATAATGGCTTACCACAGGGATCCATTCTTGCTCCTCTCTTGTTTAATCCATATATATCTGATATCACCCAAACACAGTTCAGAAAGTTTGGTTATGCAGATGTCTGGGCAATAGCTACCCAACACAAAACTTTTGAAAGAACTGAAGAAATCCTAACTTTTGATCTACATATCTTAAGCCACTATTTCCACAAACGGAGGTTACAACCAAACTCAAATAAAACAGAAGTTTCATGTTTTCATCTGTCCAATAGATTGCCACACACAGCCCTTGGTGACTACTTTGAAGGAGACACATTTCATCATAATATGCACCCAATATACCTTGGGATCATGTTAGATAGGACACTTTCTTTTAAGGAGCACTTTACACAAACATCTGCTATGCTCAAAACCAGAAACAATATTCTCCATAACCTCTGCGGCTCTCATTGGGGATCTTCAGCAGACACTCTCCGGTTATCAGCACTCAGCTTGGTATACCCAGCAGCAGAGTGCTGTGCACCTGTATGGCTTAATAGCCCACGTGTTAAAAAGATAGACATACAACCTAATGAGGCCATGCACATTGTTAGTGGGTCAGTATGATCTACTCCCACATATTGGCAACTTACCTTGAGACACATTCCGCCTCCTGATATCAGACAGAAGAGTACACTATTGCGTTGAGTACCAGAGATTGCTAATAACATCGACCTTCCAGTAATGGACAATACATTCCCTACAAATTGAAAAAGACTAAGATCAGAACATACCACTCTCATCACAGCCAGAATTCAGTCTCATCAATGAATGGAAATGCTGCTGGCAACAAAACTGTTCCCCACAATGCCTGGAGCTGCGTTGCATCCAGAAGAAATCCCCTGGATTCAACCAGCCTTGGGCAATTTGGATTATCTTGATCCTCATCCGATTGGGCCATGGACAATGTGCAGACACTCTCTACAAGTGTGGCAAATTTTCATCACCATCCTGTGACTGTGATGTGGAATGACAGACAGTTGCTCATGTTGTATTGACATGTCTCGCACGTGCCCTCAAGAGTCCTTTTGAAGATATCTTCACAGTGATGAGTTATGCTATAAAATACATAAAAGACCTTTATATCCATGTATAGCTGTTGTTTTTTGTGTTATTTTATGCTGGAGAGCTGTGCTTAAATGTTGACATGTAGTAGTTTTGTAATCTTCATATATGTATTGCCATATGATAAATAAATAAATAAGTAACCACACAGTGCCCTGCTCATCACAATTGCACTGCTAGGTTTTTACTATACCTCTATTCTATATACAAATCCCTCCTTTTTAGCAAGGTATATTAAAGTCACTTTTTGTTATCAGTTTCTTTTTCCACCACAGATTTGTTTGATTTTAATCTGCAGTGCGCAGTGTTTTAATGAACTACTTCAATAATTAATTGTTTTGAATGATTCCTGTTGTCAACAAAATGTAGATGTAGCACTTGTCTACATTTGTAATTAATCTCTGCATCTGTGTAGAAAAATTCTTTTACTGCACTTCAATAATTCTTTAGGACTTTAATACTCATTCTCATGTGAAATGATAGTAAGAGAACATACTATTCCTGTACTCTTGAACAAACTGCACCACACATTCTGTTTTTCTTTGCAGGTGGCCTGTGACAATGGCAATTCTTAGTGTACTGTTGGTATTCTGCATGGTGCTATTGTTTGGAGTTGCAAGACACTCCCGTTGTGCGCTTATAACGTGAGTTTGAGGAAATAAACATAAAAAATGCACATAATTTTCAGTAATAACTTCCCTTGTTTTGGTACAAAAATATTTATTTCTTTTTCCAGGTTCTCAGTATTTGGCCTGTTTGCTGTTATTATTTCGTGGATAATGGCCTCTATATATCTTGCTTCTTCAGTGGTAAGAATTTGTTAGAATTTTTTTGAGTGACTACTTCTAACATTTCTGCAGAGGTCCCAAACATTTTGTTAGTGAAAAAATTTCAATTGATTTTTAGCATTCAAGTAATCAATATTAAATGAGGAGGTATTGAATAGAATTGGGGAGAAGAGGAGTTTGACGAGAAGAAGAGACCAGTTGGTAGGACATGTTCTGAGGCATCAGGGGATCACAAATTTAGCATTGGAGGGCAGCGTGGAGGGTAAAAATCGTAGAGGGAGACCAAGAGATGAATACACTAAGCAGATTCAGAAGGATGTAGGTTGCAGTAGGTACTGGGAGACAAAGAAGCTTGCACAGGATAGAGTAGGATGGAGAACTGCATCAAACCAGCCTCAGGACTGAAGACCACAACAACAACAATTGATATTGATGGGAATTAAAGCCTACAAAAGAAATGGGGCAAGGGGAGGTGAGGGGTGCCAGCAGCAGAAAGGAAGCAAATGGTGGGATGGTTGACTGTAGTCCAACATGACTATGAGATTGCAGATTTTAGTATGCTTAAAGTAAGAAATCATGCTTCTCCCATATTGGTGCAATATTCTTTTGAATAAGGAAGTGTTTTTTCTGTTAATATTTGCTCATTTCATGTATGTTCTTCTCTACAAATGGTAAACTACCTTGCAGATTTCATCATACAGTAAACTATCAGTTGGTATTCACAGACTGTCTTCCTCCATTTTGTTATGAACATGTTTAAATGAGAATACTGATTCTGTCAAAAAATGGATTTGTGTCTATATTCATTTGCTGTTTTCTATTTTCTTCTTCTATTTGAGTAACAAAATTGTCCTTGTATCAGGCCCTGGGAGATTTGTGTGTGGCCCCAGAGGCCTTTCTGGAGAGAGAAGCCCCCGGCGCTACACAGGCAGAAATTCTCACGTACTATGTACGGTGTGAAGGTTCACGAGCAAATCCCTTCTCCCAGCGCCTCCAGGCAGGGCAAAGGGCAGTTCAGGCAATGGGTGCAGGCCTGTCACTTGTTGGCCGCATTGCCCGCGAACTGTACGATGCTGGCAAGCTGCACCCTCTTGACATGCTGATCACAGAGCGTGCTCACGTTGAAGGCCTCGTCACTGGCCTCACGGCTATGGTGGACTGCCGCCGACTCCACCAGCAGTACGTCTCTGCTGCCAACAGCTTGTGCGACTTGGGACTGTAAGTAGTAGTTAATGTTACTAGAGAAATTTTTAATAATGCTACATTTACAAAATATTTTTCATGGGATAAATGATGTTCATGAAACATGTTATATAGTTGTCTGTATTATAACACAGTCTTTCCCATATTTTTTTGTTGATAGTATTTCCTTATTTGTTAAACATTTTACTTTACTTCTACTTTTTCTTTTTTCCTTTCCTTTTTCTTTTGCTTCCTTTTTTTCCTTTGTTTAGAGTCAGCTTACCTCCTGTTTGTCTTTTAGGTTTTACCCCCATCTCCTTGTCTCTTTTCTTCATAGTTTGTTATGCACCATTCATTCCCGAACTCATTTTTCTTCTGCACAATCTATCTTTACTTCTCAGTCATTCCTTCTATGATCTCTACTCTAAAGCTGGCACAGTGGTTACCATTGTACCATCTTTGCCTCCTACTGTCTCTGACACCTATGCCTTCATTTTTGTCTCACTTTGACTTAATAACAGTTGGGTCCTTCACAACCCGGGAATAACTGGTCAACTCTTCCTTCCTCCCTCAGCAAGGAACTAACACATCTGAAAGCTAGGAATAGTTTTTTCACTTTTAAATGTATCTGTCAGAAATACTGAGATTCCACTTTCTTAAATGCCAACCAGCTGTTCTGTGTCTTACAATTTTACACTATGTCACAGCCAGACTTTTATGGCACATTAGCATGTCAGATCATGGAAATTTGTGGCATAACATGGAAGGAACTATACTGGATACCATGAATGCAACTTTGATCTGTCTGTGCTCTCAAAAATGAAGAGCCAAAAATTATTTACTCAAAGTAATGAAATTGTGGTCTTTTAACTGCACTATCACTGAGAAATGAAATGGTCATTGGTAGAAGAGCCATGTGTTTGAGGAACATTTCATAAAGGGGCTTAGTATGTCAAGCAGAAGGTTCTCATTGGGAAATCAGTTTCCAGACAATCAAGGGAGTGGTTATCTCCTATTTAGCACCTCATAATGTACAGTTTCAGTAC
Source organism: Schistocerca americana (assembly GCF_021461395.2). Lineage (NCBI taxonomy): Eukaryota > Metazoa > Arthropoda > Insecta > Orthoptera > Acrididae > Schistocerca > Schistocerca americana. Next base: position 290,641,622 of record NC_060120.1, on the reverse strand, counting down.
TTTATTTCTTGTACAGGGACTCGCTAAGAACAAACAGTAAATTGCATCCTACAGTATTTTTGCAATATTTCTTAAGACATAAATAATAAAATAGCATAATTTTGAAATCCTGAATTAATTACATTTTGCAGGAACAAGAACAATTTTTTCCAGTTTTGTTCTCTGAATGTAAGTGCTACCACGATTTTAAAATTGTTACTAAGTGATAGCTGCATAGGCACAAAGTATTAGGTATATGCAGTGGAAGCATATTTCTTTGAATATGCTATAGATTTTCTGGGTCATATGCTGTGGACTCTGGGCAAAGAGATGCACTCTGTTAATAGAATACATGAAAATACTCATATTATCTGATGCTGTATACATGTTGAAAATTGTCAGCTAAAAATTGTCGAGGATTTTTTTCATAAAATCACAGAGAGAGGGAATGACTGGCCATCACATCCCTCAAGGAGGCAAAATCCCAGTACTGCTGATAGTAGCATTTAAAAGTGAACAAACTATTCCTAGCATTCAGAACCGTTAGTTCCTTCCTCAAGAAGGCAAGGAGGAAGAAAGGAGGGGTAGTTTGGGAAAATTTAGAAAGGAAAGGGCCAGGTCACTCATAGCCCAGTATGAGGGGGATCCAACCCATCTGCTCCTCCCTCCCTTGTACCTTTTGTGACACATAGAGAACCAGTGAAAATTTTCATGTTCTGTTCTTTGTTATAGGTATGGATTAACATTCATGCTGGTGGCTAGCATTTCTGCAGGATTTTTCTTCACAGTATTGGTGTGGGTTGATTCTCATACATGGATATACATTAGAAAAAGGTAAGTTAAGAATGAAGTATTGCAAACATGAAACTGATACAATGAACTGCACAAGATTTCTTCATTTGTGTGGCCTTACTGTTCATAGTTGCTTTACAGTTTCTGAGGGATATTTTTGGTCCACTGTTAAAAATACAAGCAAATGCATAGTTACCTCACCAGGTGCATTTCACTTTATTGATAATGTCTTACTTCAGCAAAGCGAAATGTGTCTGATGAGAAAAACACACATTTGCTTGTAGTTGTAATGATGGAACAAAAATATCCTCAGAAGTTGAACAAGATGTATTGCCAAAATAGCACTGGCTCATCTTCAGCTTGGATTTGGGAGAACAACTCTCAAATCACTGTCCAGATTTAGGTTTTCCATGATTTCCCTAAATCACTTCAGGCAAATGTCAGGATGGTTCCTTTGAAAAGGGCATGGCCAATTTCCTTCCATGTTCTTTTGTAATCCAAGTTTGTGCTCCATCTCTAATGACCACATTGTCAATGGAACGTTCAAGTCTAATCTTCCTTCTTTTCCTTCTACAGCACTGAGATTTAAAAAAAGGGAGCATTGCTTCTATTTAAGAAAATCCCTTTGTCAGGAGACAGAAGTTATCAAATTGCTGCACTTAATATGTCAGATTTGGCTGTTCAGTTTGTCAGTTAGTCACAACTTGATGAAAAAGCCTTTTCATTCATCTAAACTGCTACAATTCATTACTAAGAACTAAAAACATTACAATGAAACAGTTGCTTATTAATGCCACTTTTATTGCAGTTAAATTACTGAATTGAAGACATTGTTGTAGTGCTTTTTAACAATTGCTCTACTAATAAGTCATTTTTCACCAAAAACACTTAAAGTGCTTAAAAATACTCCAAATGTCAAGAAGTCTCACTGCCAAAGCTGTGAAAGGTATGATATTATTACATGGAGCTTCACTGTATTGGAAACCTCATCTGTCTTATTAACACGAATACAGTTTTCATAGCAATTTTGTTCCCCACTTCCAGGAAATAATAATAACAGCAGTATAACATCACTGAACAGTCAGTATTATCTTTTGCTGACATATTTGATGACCACACCCCTCTCACATCACAACAAAATACGGGAATGTCATTAAGTGTATGAAAAATTAAGCTGTGTGTATTTTATTACTACAGGGTGTTTGGGTATTCCCATTACAAAATTTTAGGAATTGTAGAGGGGAGTGAGTACATAATATTTTGAATAGGAACCCATGTCTGGAAACATGCCATTTCAGTGCTACAGCCATTGAAAACATGTTTTCTAGGTATGTAACAGGGTTTTCATGGTGGGGCGGTGCCTACAACAGATCAGCTAATTTCATTTGATGCCTGTCCTACCTCTCTGACCTGGTTCAAACCTCATTCAGTGTCTGTGAGTGTTAAAGCAAGATGATTGAATACAAATTTGCAGAATATACTGATATGATTCTTCTGGATGATGAAGCTCACGGTAACGGAAGAGTTGCTTATCACCTTTATCATCAAGATCATTCCTTACAACATCCCATTCCATGACATACTGTTTTTGCCTCAATTAAAAAGAGGCCATACTTCATCACATTGAAGAGAGCCCGTCAATGATTACACAAGCAATTTCTTCTGCTATTAGTGAGTGGAACTGAAAAACAAGTGTTGTACTGAATCATGCCTAATCAATTACTTGTAAAAGTAGTAACTTTACCAACCAGTTTTCAAATGGCCATGTCTTTGGAACCTTAACTCATCTGCTTCTGAGCATTCAGATAATGTTAATAAGTTCTATTTCTATGATCTAGATATAGCTACTTTATTGATGTGTGGTCTAACTAGTTTTGTCTCATCTAAGATGTTGGTGATTAAAAATGTGAGGGGCAATATTCATTAGAAACTGGACTGTCCATGATTAATGAAATTCATAAAAGTGAAACATTCTGCTGAGTAATACCAAAGACAAACATCAAATGGTTCTCTCATGTGATACATTGATGTAAAGCTGCTCTTATTAGAATTTGTAGAGAGAGACACACAATATTAATGTTGTCTTTATTGTATTTTGTGCAAAACGAAATTGTCAGCCTGACCTGAAACACAAAGACATACCAGTAATTAACTATGCTGAGAAAACCTTAGGAATTACATCACTTTCCTTTCATCTTATCTTCTTAGCAATGGTACATGTACTCTTAATCCCTTTCAACAGGAGAGTCCCTCTCCTCTGAGTGACTTGGCCTTCCATTGTAACCTCCTGTAACATATCCCTCATTCCTTCCCAAAGAAGAAGCTAACAATAGTTTCAGAAGTTTGAAGTTTCTTATACTTTAATGTGTCTGTCGGCATTTCGAAGAGCTTTGTCTCCTGAAGATGAGCACTGGTCAGTCAAAGTGTCTCATAATTTTATTAATGGTGCAAGTGCGCTCATATGATAGTTTGGAAGGGGGGGCTAGATGTGGGGGTATGGGGGTATTTTTAATATTTTGGAAGACGAATAGCAACTTTTAAGTAGCTGCAAAAAAGTAATACCAACTTTCAAATCATTTTCATTTCCCTGAAAGCTGGGGGAGGGGGGAGGGATGGGGGAGGGAGGGGGGGGGAAGAGGAAGGGGGGGGGGCGGACGACCCTCTTGCCCCAGGCACAGGCCTCTTGCTTCCAGGTGTTCTGCCAAGTTGTCGTTTCCATTTTACACACAAGATTTGGATGACTGATCCAGCCATCTTCTTCAGATGCTGCAAGTTTTGCTATCAGGTGTACTTGCTGCCTGCCTCTAGAAGCACTTTGGTTTGAATTTGGCAGATTCCAGTGCCTTTGTTTCAAAACACATCACAATTTTATTCTTTTTCCAATGCATTTAGCTTCACATTGTCATTATCCACAGGGATTATTATGACAATACATTATTGAGTACTAAAAATGTGACAAATTATTTGTAGTTTAACAGACTGTATTACACTCCTTACTTTAACCACTCTGCTAACTGTTTGCAAATGTAAGTGATGGCAGTTATAGTGAGTGCTAAATGTTCACTTGTTTGCAGGCGAGACTACCTCCAGGTGGACGAACAAGACCCGTTCCTGCCGCCGTCTGCCGCTTCGCAGGCTATCGCTGCAAGGACTCTGAGGAGCCAAGGGTCGTATGGCAGCACAGGCTACTTCCGGCCGCGAAACTCCCCCCACCACTACTACTCCCCACATGTCCTGTATGCATGGTTCAGTTTGCCTTTTCTGTTTAGTTCTTGGTATTGTAGTTCTAATATTTGTATTTTTATTTTAAGTTCTCCTTTTATATTGGTTGCAGTTTCAAATAAAGCATGGTATGTACTGTGTAGGCCAATACTGAAAGAAATTTTATATGAGTATCTACAAACCACTGCTTTCAATTCTTTACTTTTTTGTTCAGTGTATAGCCTACAAAAATTTCTGTAGATTGTTCTAAAGAGATTCTCACTATTATATCTTATTTCGTAGTATCTTTTCTGCACACACTCTCTTTAAACTGGTAGCTACAAATTTTAAGGAACTTTAGAACAACTATTCTTTTTGTCACACAAAGAGGGACACTTCTCCATCTTTTAGTTTACTCTCTCAAGTTGTCACTCTTCTTATTTATCTGACTTTTCACTTTATGCTGTGATGTTGAAAACTGTATTACTTGTTGTTGTTTTGTACTGGCTGATTGAAAAAGAAAGAGTGGATTTCAGTTGTTTATTACAGACAAACCATAAAAGATAGAAACATATTGTGCTTGTCACTGGATAGAGGAAGATCCAAAGATCTGACACAGCTGTGCTGTTGTTTGTTTGTAGTAACATGGAAACTACACCACAAGAGAAATCATTTTTTGTGTTGAAATTTGTGCAAAGTCAATCCACTATTCAAGATAAACGTGTGTTCCACTATCGATTCAACAAGAAGCTGCCTCTGCACAAGCTGATTTATGACTGACACACAAAATTCTTGGAAGCTGGTTACACATGCAAAGGGAAGGGCACTGGTCAGCCATGCACATCTGATGAAAATGTAGAGAGTATCTGAGATATGTACATTTGTAGCTCTCAGAAGTCCACAAGACATGCAGAGCAAGAACTTCAACTTTCACACGCAACACGTGGTGTGTTCTGAAATGATGTCTGCATATGAAGTCTTACAAATTGCAGTAACTGTAGCAACTGGGTCCTGGTAACCATAACACAAGGTATGAATTTTGCATTTCAGTTCTCCAGGATATGGCAGAGGACACTTTTTCCAAATGACAGTTCTCTTCAGATGAATCGACATTTCATCTACTGGGTGAAGTACACTGAAATATTGTGAGAGTTCGAGGGTCACAAAATCGTGGCCTTATCATCAAACATGAAAGACTCTCACCCTGAAACTGAATGTGTTTTGTGCCATTTATGTTCACAAAGTTTTTAGATCTTTCCTTTTTGTGAAGGAAGCTGTGACAGGAATGTCATGCCTAGACATGCTGCAAAATTGGTTGTTTCCTTAACTACACAAAGATTCCAATGATTTCATTTTTATGCATCACTACGCCCTCACATCACTTTCAGCTTGAATGCAGCATTATCTTAACAACACCATGCCACAATGTTGGATTGGAAGAGGTAGGCAACAAGATCTTGTTAATTGCTTTTGGTCTCCCAGTTCACCTCACAGCTTGCAATTTTGTCTATTTATACATAAAAGAGTACATAAAAGACAAAGTCTTTGTCCCACCTATGGCAGGTACTGTTCAAGAGCTGAGAAATCCAACTGTTGATTGTCGAAGTTGGCAGTTCAATAAACAGGAATCTGGTGATTCACATGTGGCATGAATTGAACTGCCATTTCAATGTTTCTTGAACAATGTATGGTGATCATTTTGAGTGAACACAAAACTTTCTATCCAGTGATATTCACAATGTGTCTCTATCTTTCATAGTCTGTCTGTAATAAACAATACAAATCTGTTTTTTTTCTTTTTGAATCACCCTGTATTTTGGGGCAACGATATGACAATTATGTGATGGATGAATAACCACTTTCGCACTATGTTTCGCACTATTTAAATGATATAAGGACATAGTAGCAACACTGGTACAGTTTAACTGCTGTTTTAAATTATTACAGCACATCTGTTGGAGCTCTATCACCTGCCACAGGCAAATATGTCTAAAATACAGCATGTGCCTTGAAACAACTGTTGTTCCACAAATAATGAAAAATCCAGGATAAATGGCAACAATATGAAAAGTTTATATTGCTGCTCATTACACTGAGTGACAGACATGAACTTTGAAAAGACTGCTAGATATTATCAGCTATTGGACTAAGTCTTTCATCAGATGTAGACAAAACAAAACAAAAACACACGTACAACTCACAAACACTTGGCAACTGTCATTTCCAGATGCTAAGACCCACTGTTGTGTTACAGTCATTTTTGCTGCGTTGTCCTGTGTCAAATGTCTCTTAGTTCAAAAAAACAATTAGAACATTTTCTTCTCCCCTTTTGTGTGACGAACAGTTGCTCTTATCATATTGTGCTGTTTGATATGAACTATTATTAACATTTATGTGAAGGAGCCCATGAATAAAATTACATACAAGGTCTATGAGAAGCAATAGAAGGAAAAAAAAACTTGTAGTAAAGGCAAGTGGTGGATGTACAGGTGAAAGAAAGAGCTTCATGGAAGAAAAAATTAGTAGAAACAAAGTGGGAGGAAGACGCTATGTTGTAGAAAAAGGGATGGTATTACAAGAACAGGAATGTGGCAAAATATCCAATGAAAAAAAGGAAATGTGTTGTTATAGTCTTCAGTCTGAAGACTAGATTCATGCTGCTCTCCATTTTAGCCTATCCTGTGCAAGCCTCTTCATTTCTTCAGTGTAACTACTACAACACACATCCAGCTGAACCTGCTTAGTGTAATCTCCCTCTACAATTTTCTCCCCTACACATCTCTCAATTACTACCAAACTGATGGTTTCTCAGTGCCTTATGATTTGTCTTAACTGATCCCTTATTTTGGTCAAATTGTGTCATAATTTTTTTATCCCCAATTTGATTTAGTTATTCAATCTAAATATCTAATCTTCACCAGTCTTCTGTAGCATCACATTTCAAAAGCTTCCAATTTCTTCTTGTCTGAGTCATTTATCATCCACATGTCATTTCCATACAGTGATTTCCCAAATCTTTTGCACCAGATACCTTTGTGACAGATGACGATGATGTGAGGCATAGAGATAGAGGTCAGTGTGCATTGACTTCCTATATATGCTGTAACCCAGGGACCTTGTTGGGGTTTTCTCATGGCTAACACCCCAATGAAAGTTTTTTCAAATACCATCATGAATCTGTTTAAGGGTTGATAGAGTTTAAATGTTCCAGGAACTCTTAAAGTTTATTTCATTCCATGTGGTCACACAACAAACATGTCGTACATGTATTGATAGAAACATGTCGGTTTGAACTTGATGGATTCTAGTGCCTTTGTTTCAAAGTGTTCTACATATAGATTGCAACAACAAGTGATAACAGATTACCCATTGCCATGGCATCAGTTTGTTCATAACATTTTCCTTCAATCAGAAAATAATTCAATGTCAGAATGTGTTTAAAAAGTTCAGTCAATGAAGCAACTGTTGAACTTTTTAGGTATTAGTTCCCCGGAGAATTCATGTAATCTGCCACTGATAGCACTTTTGGAGTAGGTATGACATTTAGCTTTTCAGCAAAGATCTTCATTGACTAATTAACTATCCTCATCCGGATGTCTGTCAGAGAGATTAATTATGGTATGCCTGCCTGCATCTTGTCTTACAAGGTGAGGCCATGACTTTGTGATCACAGATCTACTTCAAGCTTTGTACACCTTTAGTAGGCCATGAAAACAACATAATGTGCAAGTAGTAAGATGTACTACTACTCTGGTAATTCCGAGAAAACTGCAAGAGAAGTTTTAGTGTCTTTTATGTTTGTGATACAACTGTGCAAAGGTACCAGGCATAGGAAGTCACTGTGGTAAAGCAGTTAGTGTGCATGCATACCAAGCAGGTCATGGTGGAGACAACGGTTTGGATCTCACTATCACCCATTGTTTTAATCTATATTTTCTTCATCACTGGTCACATTATTTAATTTATATGAGATTTGAGAGCTAATATAATAAAAAATGTACACACATTTTCATGAAGATGTAGTGAATTTCATGTTATTTGACTATTTACGATTTGTAGCTAAATTTTCAAGGACAAGGGACAGGCATGGAAAGCCCAACTCAAACATCGATAAATAATTATGCGAATGATGTTATTCACAATCAATAATAAAGTAAGTCATAATATGCCAGGCCACAAGAGCAACAAATTACTCAACGGATGCTGCAGGACGGTATTTGTCATACAAATATGGAAAACATAAAGTGAAACTTTATGCAAGTACACGTTTTTTTTCTCCATTGGATTGCGTCTCAAAGGCCATACAAATTAAATAATATGACCAGTGATGCAAAAAATTGACTAATAGTTAAATTTTGAGTGGAAGTCAAACTGTCGCCTCATATATGTTCATCTTGTGAAGCTTGAACACCAAACACTTGATCACCATGAATTCTAATGCACAGATACATATGCTACATAATAGATGCATAAATCTTCTCTTGCAATTTTCTTGGAATTGCCAGAGTAGTGCACCTTATTAGTTGCACATTATGTTGTTTTAATGGCCTACTAAAAGTACTTTCCTGTGCTGTGCTATCTCTCAATTTATTCAATTTTAAATTTACTGTTATGTATCCTGAAGATTTCACAATTTCTATCAGTATTTAAAACTTCCGAAATACACTTTTTTGTTTCAAACAGTTTCAATCACTTTCTTGCCCAGCTGGACGACTTAACTGTTTCTACAGCAATAATTTTTGTTAATGGCCTACATTAACTCCCAACACTTACATTATATATTTTCTGCTATTTCCGGGTGCTGTTCAATGTGATGTGGCATCCCCTTGATCCTTTCTTATCCCGTGGTTCAGCTCAACATCTTTCTTGTAGTGGATGTTCCAGTGTATGAAGATTGAACAATTCGGTATTATCACCAAATGACAAATATATTTTGGCTTCTTATTTTTCTCTCCACACATTCATCTGAAGATACAAACATCTCAGTCTTGTCAGTGGTCAACGAATGTACTCTGCCCTTCTATTTTACTGATTTTAAAGTTGATTATTCTTGTTGTTGTCTGCCTGGTTAATAAAATTAGGCATTGGACATTAATATATAGCCAGAAGTAGCAGGTGAAATTACTTCCAAGGAACATGCACCAATAATTAAAGTCCTGACCATGAGCCTAAAATGCATGCCATATTATCCCACACTGTGCAACAATTCTCTCCCTTACAAAATATTTTTATTAATAATGAAGAGAAAATCTCCTGCCCCAGCCAGGAATCCAACCCAGGCCCCTTGGCGTGGCATTCCGCCGCACTGACCACTCAGCTAACGGGGGCAGAGACTCACTCTGCAAATGCTACCTGACTCAGTTATCACAAGCCTGTATGAGTTTACCATTGCTGATTCATTATTACATGATCGCCTTTCCACTACATAACAATTCCCTCAGAATGAAATTAAAATCTGAGCTTCAAAATCTCACTTTGTTCATACACATATGCATTCTACTTGCATTTTAACTCTGATGTAGCTTTCAGTATAATCTTTCAATAAAATACTTCACTTTTACACACAATGCGTGGAGCATGAGCTCTTGGGACCTGACCTGCAGGCTTGCTAAGCTTCAACTGATTCACTCCACACAAAAAGATATCCAGGAACCAATATCTCCCTTCTAGAACAATGGAGCATTCCTGTCAGTGATGTTGCTCTGCTGTAGCAAAAGAACATGAGGGTAGATCTGATTCTTCAAGTACATGATATCTGTACCCTTTCAGTGGTCATCTTTGAAGTGATTACTACTCTTTTATCTATGTGGAGCCCTTTGCTTCATACCAAAACACTTGTTGAATCTTGAAAATTATTTCAACTTGAGAATCACCAAACTTAAAACAAAATTTGACGCAATAACGTTGTTCTACTTTTTCTGTTATTTTGCCCACATCATAAAATCTGATTAATAGCACTTACACATATTCAAACAATTAAAACTCCACACTGAAATAGCAACAATATTAGGAAGAGGATAGATTGCTACACACCATAAATATGATACATTGGGTTGCAGACAGGCAAAATGAAAAGACAATTACACATTAGAGCTTTTGGCCAAAGTCTTCTTCAACAAAGAAAACACACATTCACACAAGGAAGTGCACTTCTTGCACACATGACCGTTACCACCTGTAACTCTGACCAGGGAAAGGGGGGGGGGGGGGGGGAAGAGAAGGGTGCAGGTGGAGGGAGAGAAAAGCGCTGTCTGGTGGGGCAAGCAGGGCTAGACTGCCATGTGCAGGGTCATGAGTTGGGGAAAACTGGGCAGTGAAAAAGAGAGGAGCTGAAAATGAGAAGTGCAGGGAAAGGGAAAGGACAGGTGGGTACATTGGCAGAGCCCAGCACACAAAGAGGATGAGAGGCACACAAAGAGGATGAGAGAAAGCGAAAAGGGAGGACGAGATAGGACGAGGGGGTGGGAACTATGGATGGACGATGTGGGGATGGCAGGTTATCGTAGAATGGGGCCAGGATCATTTTAGGAGTGGACAATTTGTTGTTAGGATAACTCCCATCTGCACAGTTGAGAAATGCTGTTGGTGGATGGGAGGATCTGGAAGGCCCGGGTTACGAATCAGCCATTGAAATCAAGCATGTTGTGTTCAGCTGTGTGTTGTGCCACAGGGTGGTCTGCAGCCATCGCACAGAATTTTACATCGGTATGACTACCAACCAGCCGTCCACCAGGATGAACGGCCACTGCCACACTGTGACAAAGAGCAAAGTAGTGCAGAATTTTTAGAGCAAATGGCACAATGAACTTTGTGTGTCAAGTTAATCTGTAAAATAAAAATTCCTCTAATGTAAATTACAGTCTGCATGGCAATAATTTGGAAAACATATTCTCTGAAATAATTTTGATATTAACTAGATAATTGCATTTCGGAAGTAAATTGCAAACAAGAATAAAAAGTTAGCATTTGTTCGGAAGAGGAGTGATATCAGGGCAAACAAAGATACTCCATTTAGCTATGTTTCCACTTTTGTTCATGATATGTGCCACAAAATGCAGAAGTAATCACTCTGCCATGTTTGGACTACTTTAACAAGAATGCAACTGATTTTGCGTGCTAGAAAGTTTGTGGCCTTTGTTTTCTGTGACACAGAAGACATTACTGATTAGCATACAATGGATGAAAGAAAGAGCAAAGGACTGGACTGCAAAATAAGAACATTATTGCTCATCAAGACAATGAAAGTGGCTTTAGCAATGGAGAAACTGAGGTGCATCCAAACAAATTGCTGAAATTCCCACCATAGTCATCAAATTTGGCATTAATGACTTCCAGATTCAGCTATAACAATGTTAACATTACTATATGTGGTTCATCTATATTGTGCAGTGGAAAACTATCTGAAATTACTTGACAGGACCAGGCCATTGTATTTATTGTGAGAAGCATTTGGAAAATCATTGTCCAAGAAGCCAAAAAACTGCTTACAATTAAAAAAGTGCCTCTCAACAGTTAATTAGTTATAGTGCAGTCACTTTCAAGAGAATATTTGAAGATATAATGTAACAGTGTTTTTTGGAAGTCATCTACATCTTCGCAATCATTGGACGCCCTCCAGATCAATGCATCTTCTTTGAGGCCCCATCTAGAGGGGTTGATAGATGTTTAATTCCATGTAAGGTGATGGAACGTGATGCATTCCATATCTCCTGAGGTATCTCTTAGAGGATGTAGGTGTACTCACAGGAAGATGGCAGCACACAATCTCTAGACTTCTAAAAATTGGTTGGACTTAGCAAGCCACTTGTTATGTGCTGGTGCTAAAAGTGACTGTCAGTGTCCTCACTCACCCTTTGGAAAGATGTCTGTCAATGTACAATTCCTAAAGCCCACATGTGACATTTATTCCATAAAATTCAGATACTGAACAGGCTCGTATGCTTAACCAATAAGAGTAGCCATTTGTTTATTTGAACGTATATAGCTTTCTTTAGCATGCAAAAAGTTGTTTCTTTGCACATGACAAAGAACAGGTCACTCCATTTCAGTTGCTGACAGACAAAATTGTTGGTGAAACATGTAGAAGTTTCATCTTTTTTATTTTTTGTTTTATTTTATTTTTTGTTTTATTTTATTTTTTTTACATAGCTTCATGGCTCTATGTCGTTGCTTTTCTTTTTAAGTTTATTTTCTCGTTTGGTGTAATGCAACATAAATGTATTTACAAATGTAGCATTATTATTTGTTTTAATTTGTAATTAGACAATTTGTAAGTGTTCTCAGTCTGTTCAATCTAGTTACTGGTTACAATCATTCTTTGATTTTTGCATGCAGTTGATTAACAGTTGCACTTACTATGCACGTGTCCCACAAGTATTTGAATGACAGCCCTCATTACCCTTTACACTCTGGTCTTAATAATGTCTGATTTACTAGCCTGGTAATTTTTAGTCTTGAAAGTAATTTACAGTGAATAATTAAATGAACATGTCCCAGGTGAAATATAAAATTAAATGTTTAAAATGAATCTGGTTACATACAAAAAAAAGTAAAGTGTATATACTTCCAACTAAAGTGCTTGAAGCATTAATGCAACATTTGACTGCACTGGTATTCTCTCTCTCTCTCTCTCTCTCTGTATCTCTATTAGCATACTACGTGTCACGCATTTACTGCAGTGTAATCATTGTGACATATTTTTGATATTTCTCCAATCTACTTCACTTAATGGCTACCATTTTTCAGTTATTTCAGTCAGTTTGACTAATGTTGCTTCATCAGTACTAAAAAAAATAAAAAAAATAAAACAAAACATTTGTAGTCTAGTGGACAATTCTGTAAATAAGAAAATCAGCTTTCAATTCAGGATAGGAGGATGCGATCATTTTCCTCGCATAGCTATTTTTTTAAATTACAAATGGGTGATTTACATATGAGAATACTGTAAAATTATGAGATAGAATTGCCATCCAATACTCACCTTCAGTTGGCAAAATTCTTAGTACTGTTGGTGTATACAAAAAAGTGTAAGAAACTATCATAGGGTTCAGAACCATTAGCTCCTTTCTCGGCAGAGGAAAGAGAGATGGATTGGGGAAGGAAGGGCAGATCACTCACACCCAAGAATGGGAAGGAAAGTTTCTCTGGTGCCCCACCCCCACCCCTTCAACTTTGTCTCCCCCTCAAATTTTCCTTTTTTTCACAATACTGCAGCATTAAATAAGTGGAAAGAGGAACCCAAAAAAGAAAGACACTTTTGTTTGTTCCTTGCATCACAGTATGACTACTCTGTAATAATTTGCATTTTTTGTTTGTTTGTGATCTTGAACAGAAGCTGGGTGATTCCTGTATATACACCAACAATTTCTTGCATAACTTGTGTAACTGTTAAACAGGTAACACTATAAAGCAACAAAACCACAAATTAGCATGCCTAGAATGCTTAAATATCTACATGGTCCATGTGCTAAATCAAGTTGCAGTGTTAACTTATTTGCACGTGTTTCTCTATAGAGATGGCCGGAGTTCCCGCGAGGAAAAGTCCCAGCACGGTTCCCATCATGAGCCAGCAGGCGGCGGAGGGCACGAGCACGGGTCCGGAGCCTCTGCAATGCTTGGACCAAACCATGGGCAGTACGCGACTCTGAGCAAGCAGTGCAAGACGCTTGAGTCCTCTGACTTCTACTGAGAGGCAGCCCACGCCCCCTACCAGGTGACTGAGCTGTGATGCTGCGTGCGGCGGTCGGCTGTCGGCAACTGGCTCTTCTATGTCAGGGGGTGGTGGGCTCGTAGGAGGTAACCTCAGTCACTGGAGAAACGATGCAGGTTACAAGGTTCAGAAGAATACTTTGGGATTGATCAATCGAGTGAATGGATAATAGTGACAACTCCTACCTGTGAATGAGTGGTAAATGAGGATTTCCAAGGAAGTGTGTGTAACCGTTGATTGTGAAATGGCATAGAAGAACCAAATACCTTCACAAGACTTATGTGTAAAAAAGAAAAAGTGATTTATGAAAACACCATTATCTCTGTAAAATATGAAGAGATCATTGAGTTCAACATTTAGAACAGTGGTATGATATCGTATATAAGCTTCAGAGGACTTTCAATAAAAAATTCTGGTTTTTGAGAGAATGAATAATAAATAGTATTTATGTACGAAGAGTAATAACAAAATGTCATACGTGGGATTACTTTTTGAATGCTGGTTGGCTGTACTGGACAACTGTGAGATGAATGTTACTGTCGAGTAAACTTAGATACGTGTTTGTATTCAATTCCACAATATTAAGCGTCACAAAAATTACAAGTATTGGAGACTGTATAGGAAATGATATGTCAAATATTTATAGCTGTGGGATCATTTGTGACATTAAAAAAATTTGTATTGACTTTTTAAGAAGTATCCTATTTGGAGACATTTTGATCATGTGATACAAGAAATTTTATTGCATTTCATTGTCCTTGATTACTTGTAGAAGTTGCTTTTATTGGAAAAAGTGAAACATTTCCAATTTGTGGAAAAACATCTGAGACATTTTTTGCATTTCAAGAAAAATAAAGAAATGGCACAAAAACAATGCAGTAGTTCCTTACAATTTAGTTTTAATAATAGTATTTTGTAGAAAATAAAAAAAAATAGATTGACAGAAATGTGTTTCCAGATGCAGAGATTATGCAGTGCATATTAAGTATCATAGGGAACATTCTCAGAGAACAATTAGGAGTCATAGTAATATTTTTCTGCCATAATGTCTCACTGCTACATACCATACACACTTTCAAGAAATTGCAATTCTTTACATCACACCAGACACCGTAGAATGTCAATAAAAATACAGACTGTGTTGTTTTATATCATTTATCTTGTTACCTAATTTTAGAAGAGTATATCCACATAATCAAACCACAATGACATATAAACTCTATAAAACAGGAGCAGACAGCTTGATTTGCTCAACATGTTCTGTACATACAGTACATCATAAAATACCAGGTGCTCAGGAGGATCAAGTTACCAGGTCCCTCGGCTGTGGCAGCCTTCTAAGCTTCCAATGAAAAGCTAGGCCATTGAATCTAACAGACTCTATAAAAATAAAATGGTGTCCCCACTTTTAACATAAGAATGATGTTATTAAAGACAAAATACGACCTAAAATACTGCCTAGAGGAACTCAGTTCCCTTATCTGAAATGATCTGATAGCAAATGTGTAACTAGAGCTACAAAATAATATCACCAAGGAAAGACTGTAAAAACACTAGACAACATTTCCAAATGCCCCATGCATGGAGTGGTCTGAGGATATCATGACTTCAAATAGTAGCGTCAGCCCACCCCACGTGGTCCAAAAATTTACCTATTTGGTGTTACTTGTATAGCTGTATAGCCCCCTCCAGTAGATTTGAGTTATATGGAAGATTGGACTTAATTTGTGATTAGATTGAAGAGTTCCTATCCAATAGAGCACAGCATACCTATCTTAATAGAGAGGAATCTCCAAACATATAAGCAGCGTCAGGCATATCCCAAAGGAGCATTATAGGACCCTTATCGTTCCTAATGACCTAGTGGATAGCACAGGAAGTTCCACAAGACTGATCACAGATGATATTGTCATAAATAGAGAAGTTGAAATGTTAAAAAACTGTAGTGAAAGTCAGGAAGATATGCAGAAGAGTGATACTTTTACTGATATTGTGGGCTCTAATCTCTCTGATTTTATCCTCATGGTCTCTTCGCGAGATACACGTAGGAGGGAGCAATATACTGCTTGACTCTTCGGTGAAGGTATGTTCTCGAAACTTTAACAAAAGCCCGTACCGAGCTACTGAGCGTCTCTCCTGCAGAGTCTTCCACTGGAGTTTATCTATCATCTCCGTAACGCTTTCGCGATTGCTAAATGATCCTGTAACAAAGCGCGCTGCTCTCCGTTGGATCTTCTCTATCTCTTCTATCAACCCTGTCTGGTATGGATCCCACATTACTGAGCAGTATTCAAGCAGTGGGCGAACAAGCATACTGTAACCTACTTCCTTTGTTTTCGGATTGCATTTCCTTAGGATTCTTCCAATGAATCTCAGTCTGGCATCTGCTTTACCGACGATCAACTTTATGTGATCATTCCATTTTAAATCACTCCTAATGCATACTCCCAGATAATTTATGGAATTAACTGCTTCCAGTTGCTGACCTGCTATTTTGTAGCTAAATGATAAGGGATCAATCTTTCTATGTATTCGCAGCACATTACGCTTGTCTACATTGAGATTCAATTGCCATTCCCTGCACCATGCGTCAATTCGCTGCAGATCCTCCTGTATTTCAGTACAATTTTCCATTGTTACAACCTCTCGATACACCACGGCATCATCTGCAAAAAGCCTCAGTGAACTTCCAATGTCATCCACCAGGTCATTTATGTATATTGTGAATAGCAACGGTCCTATGACACTCCCCTGTGGCACACCTGAAATTACTCTTACTTCGGAAGACTTCTCTCCATTGAGAATGACATGCTGCGTTCTGTTATCTAGGAACTCCTCAATCCAATCACACAATTGGTCTGATAGTCCATATGCTCTTACTTTGTTCATTAAACGACTGTGGGGAACTGTATCGAACACCTTGCGGAATTCAAGAAACACGGCATCTACCTGTGAACCCATGTCTATGGCCCTCTGAGTCTCGTGGACGAATAGCGCGAGCTGAGTTTCACACGACCGTCTTTTTCGAAACCCATGCTGATTCCTACAGAGTAGATTTCTAGTCTCCAGAAAAGTCATTATACTTGAACATAATACGTGTCCCAAAATTCTACAACTGATCGACGTTAGAGATATAGGTCTATAGTTCTGCACATCTGTTCGACGTCCCTTCTTGAAAACGGGGATGACCTGTGCCCTTTTCCAATCCTTTGGAACGCTACGCTCTTCTAGAGACCTACGGTACACCGCTGCAAGAAGGGGGGCAAGTTCCTTCGCGTACTCTGTGTAAAATCAAACTAGTATCCCATCAGGTCCAGCGGCCTTTCTTCTTTTGAGCGATTTTAATTGTTTCTCTATCCCTCTGTTGTCTATTTCGATATCTACCATTTTGTCATCTGTGCGACAATCTAGAGAAGGAACTACAGTGCAGTCTTCCTCTGTGAAACAGCTTTGGAAAAAGACATTTAGTATTTCGGCCTTTAGTCTGTCATCCTCTGTTTCAGTACCATTTTGGTCACAGAGTGTCTGGACATTTTGTTTTGATCCACCTACCGCTTTGACATAAGACCAAAATTTCTTAGGATTTTCTGCCAAGTCAGTTCATAGAACTTTACTTTCGAATTCATTGAATGCCTCTCGCACAGCCCTCCTCACACCACATTTCGCTTCGCGTAATTTTTGTTTGTCTGCAAGGCTTTGGCTATGTTTATGTTTGCTGTGTAGTTCCCTTTGCTTCCACAGCAGTTTCCTAACTCGGTTGTTGTACCACGGTGGCTCTTTTCCATCTCTTACGGTCTTGCTTGGCACATACTCATCTAACGCATATTGTACGATGGTTTTGAACTTTGTCCACTGATCCTCAAAATCCGACAAAATAAGCTCCGGAAATAGTTTTAATCAGTTTTACGTAATATTTGAAGGTAATAGCATTAAAGTCAAACTGATTACAATCTGAATTTAAATGAGAATAAATTTCAAAGCAGATAAAGACTTTGGTAACAGCCGTTGGCTTTGGCAAGTGACGTAAATAACATGCGACAAACGTCATAAACATTATTCCCAATGTGGCGTCGTATTAACGTCGATTTCTTCACCGTAATAGACCAGAAACAGTGAGTAAAGAAAAAAAATGACAACGTCTCAAAACAAACACTTGCGATTATGAATATTGTAATGAAATAAATAGTTTAGAGAACTAAAAAGTATTCGAGTAGCCCCTATCATAAAAACACACACTACCGTTATAATGGACGCCAGAACATAAAATACGAAATGGAAAGAAATGATTCTGGTGAAAACTATAACTACCGCTGTCTGTTGAAAGCATCAGTAACTACCAAAGTAAGAAATACATATTAATCTTCTCAAAGTACAGCCCATGTAACTGAAAAAAAAAAAACATGCTACTAAACGAAAGACTCAAAACTATCATTCAAAAACGGAAACTAAAAATACACTTAACAGATGCAGGGACTTTTCCAAAGTTTGCTACTGCTGATAATGACTCCCATAAATCTCGGAAATAATATTTGCTTCGCGAACAACCGTAACTCATGTTACACTCGGAAACAGCGAAATATCTGTAATAAATAATTCCTCGTAAATCGAGTAATAGTCGGAACTAATTCTACATAGCATCACAACGAACAAACTGATAACGTTAAATCACTAGTATGCTGTCAGCCAATGTCAACACTCATAATATCAGCTGCGGTTTTCCAATAACATAACTGAACCACACAGTCAAAATATTCGGCAAAGTCGTAAATACAATTAGGATATTGCGAAGAACATCATATATCACGACATACGATACAGATCAACCAGGCACAGTACATTCATGTTGGTATTCATTTTCTTCGACACCTGAACGAAATTCGCACATTACACCTAACACAGAACTCCCGCTACACTACAGGCGAGTCTCGTAACACACGTAGTTTTCTTGGCTTTAACGAGAAAATTGTTGAATTATAACCGAACCTACACCTCAGGCTATGCTATAGATCAGTCTGTGACCACACAAAGAGTTTCCACTGTCAGATTCGTTTGCAACTCACAACCAAACTGTCGCATCACAACGTAACCTAGACCTCTGGTCACGCTTCAGATCTGTCTGTTACCGGTACCACATAAATCTTTTCCGCTGTCAGATTCGTTGGTTTCGCCACTGACTAACTGTCGCATTCCAACCTAACCTAGACCTTGGGCTACGCCACAGATCGGTCTGTCACCTCAGAAATGTTATCGGCTGTCACATTCGTTGGCTTCGCCAACTCACAACGAAACTGTTGCATTCCAGTCTAACCTAGACCTCGGACTTCGCTACAGATCAGTCTGTCAAGACAGAAATCTTTTCCACTGTCAGATGCGTTGACTTTGATAACTCACAACCAAACTGTTGCATTCCAACCAAACCTAGACATCAGGTTACGCTACAGATCAGTTTGTCACCACAGAAATCTTTTCCACTGTCAGATTCGTTGGCTTCGATAACTCACAAACAAATTGTTGGATTCCAAAATAGCCTAGACTTCACTTTACATTACAGATCAGTGTGTCACCACAGACACCTTCTTCTACTGCAAGATTCGTTGGCTTTGCCAATGTTTCCAAATCGTCACATTCTGTCCTAACATAGACCTCTGGCGCAACCAATCCATTATCGTGACATTAAGCTGTTGTACTGACTCACGAAGTGATCATTCTCTCGGAAATCCGTAACTTATTCAAAAATTAAAAAAAAAAAAACCTCTGTAATCAAAAGTATCCAGACACCCCCAAAAACATAAGTTTTTCATATTAGATATATTGTGCTGCCACCTACTGCCAGGTACTCCATATCAGCGACCTCAGTAGTCATTACATATCGTGACAGAGCAGAATGGGTCAATCCGCGGAACTCACGGGCTTCGAACGTGGTCAGGTGATTGGGTATCACTTGTGTCATTCGTCTGTACGAGAGATTTCCATACCCCTAAACATCCCTAGGTCCCCCGTTTCCAATGTGATAGTGAACTGGAAATGTGAAAGGACACATACAGCACAAAAGCGTACAGGCCGACCTCATCTGCTGACTGACAGAGACCGCCGACAGTCGAAGAGGGTGTTAATGTATAACAGGCAGACATCTATCCAGACCCTCACACAGGAATTCCAAACTGTATCAGAATGCACTGCAAGTACTATGATAGTTGGGCGGGAGGTGAGAAAACTTGGATTTTATGGTCAAGCTGTTTGCTCATAAGTGACACATCACACCAGTAACTGCCAAACTACGCCTCGCTTGGTGTAAGGAGCGTAAACAATGACGACTGAACAGTGGGAAAACGTTGTGTGGAGTGACGAATCATGGTACACAATGTGGCGATCCGATGGCAGGTTGTGGGCATGGCGAATGCTGGGTGAAAGTCATCAGCGTATGTAGTGCCAACAGTACAATTCGGAGGCGGTGTTGTTATGGTGTGGTCGAGTGTTTCATGGAGGGGGCTTGCACCCCTTGTTGTTTTGCGTGGCACTATCGCAGCACAGGACTATATTGATGTTTGAAGTATCTTCTTTCTTCCCTCCATTGAAGAGCAATTCGGGGATGGCGACTGCATCTTTCAACACGATCGAGCACCTGTTCATACTGTTCATAATGCACGGCCTGTGGCGGAGTGGTTACACGACAATAACATCCCTTTAATGGACTGGACTGCACAGAGTCCTGACTTGAATCCTATAGAAAACCTTTGGGATGTTTCGGAATGCCGACTTCGTGCCAAGCCTCATCGACTGACATCGATACACCTCCTCTGTGCAGCACTCCATGAAGAATGGGCTGCCATTCCCCAAGAAACCTTCCAGCACGTGATTGAACGTATGCCTGCAACAGTGGACGCTGTCATCAAGGCTAAAGGGTAGGCCAACACCATATTGAATTTCAGCATTACCGATGGAGGGCGCCATGAACTTGTAAGTCATTTTCAGCCAGGTGTCCGAATACTTTCGATCACATAGTGTACATCTCTCTTTTCAATCTATCGCCTCCTCGACATTTGCATAATTGTTATCTACAAATTCGTTAACACCAATGTCAAACAATTGTCAGCATCAGCACACAATGCAAGAACCATCACACAGCAAGTCACTTATACAAAATGAGTATAGAAATAAAAATTACAGTAACAAGATGCACACCAGTACTTACCAATAGCATATTAGTATCTCCAAAAGGTTGACGTCCAACAAATCAAGGCGCAAACATGAAACATAATTAACGAAACAGAAAAAACTAAATACGCACCTCAAAAAAAAAGGAGCACCAATTTTGTGGAAGATTCTTCCTCCAGGCATACTCATCTAAATGGCTTTCAAGAATTGAAACGTCCATTTTTATTGCTGCCCAATGCCCTTCAGTATTGTTTGTTCATGCCGGCCGGAGTGGCCGTGCGGTTCTGGGCGCTGCAGTCTGGAGCCGAGCGACCGCTCCGGTCACAGGTTCGAATCCTGCCTCAGGCATGGATGTGTGTGATGTCCTTAGGTTAGTTAGGTTAAAGTAGTTCTAAGTTCTAGGCGACTGATGACCTCAGAAGTTAAGTCGCACAGTGCTCAGAGCCATTTGTTCATGACCCCGTTCTTTACTCCCTAAAAAGTCAACGGAATGATTCACAGCCAAATGCATGTACCCAATTTCGTCTAATCCCTTGTAACTAGCTCATCCATCTGACATTATGATTGTCCCATCTGCTATGTAACTTTTTAGTAACTAAAACATCGTAAAAGCTATCCTACGTATAATTCGCTTAAAAACCATGCCTGGTGAAGAATGATTTCGTGGAACAACTGCCCCCCCCCCCTCCCCTCCCCCCCACACACACAGACGCACCCCCATGGAACAACGACGTCACGTCCTCTCATCGTTTTTTTCAGTTCATCTATTTCTATAATAACCCCCGGCCCACCAATTTTCCCCCTTCTCATAATTAAATCCAAACAAACTTCCCTGCAAAACGAATAGCAGTCTATAACAGTTTTACAGTCTGTTTCTATCTCATGAGCATCAAACCAAATAGGAGACCTAGTTTTCATAGGAAGCCTAGATTTCGCAAACCACGTCCCTCTACGAATAGACCGCCACACACGATCTTGTGCTCAGCGCCACCTATACAGATGGCTCGCGCGTTTCTTCGAAACCTTGCACAATGTGTCGTTGCCACAAACACTACACTTACAGTGCAAATGGCTCTGAGCACTATGGGACTTAACATCTGAGGTCATCAGTCCCCTAGAACTTAGAACTACGTAAACCTAACAAACCTAAGGACATCACACACATTCATGCCCGAGGCAGGATTCCAACCTGCGACCGTAGCAGTCGCGCGGTTCCGGACTGAAGGCCTAGAACCGACTACACTTACAGAAGCAAGCAATTAAATTGTACTTTCTACCAAAAGTGACACATTAACTGGTTCCCTCAATTCATCAGCTAAGTTCACAATAGCGAAACGAACATGAGGAATATGTTGTTCCCCGTTACCACTATTTTCCACATCAAAATCATGGGCAGGACTTGGCCCCGCACTTCCTTCCATATTTCGCGATGCTACTAATACTTGAAAAGCAATTTTAAATCCCGCGCAAAGATTAACAAATTACTTTTTGTATAAGTCAACGAGATTACGATCCATAGAATATAAGGCTACACAGAAATTCATTTCAAACTACGCACCAAAACGTGACGTCACATCACAGGTCAAAGTATCGAACATTCCTCTAGACAAAAACAATAATTATTTATGGGCTTCACCCGACAAATTAAGCTTAGGAAATATTTTCAATCAGTTTGGCGTAATATTTGACAGTGATTACAACCTGAATTTAAAGCAGAATAAATTTCAAAGCTCTATCCTGTATCAGTAATAATATCATCGCTCAGTAACAGTAAGATAACAGCTTTCATTAAATAAGTCAAATTAATTTATATTGAAATACATAAAAGCATTTCCCGTTAAGAATCAGGTCAGAGAAGGATATTGCCATTATGCGACAATATAACTATGTGCTTGTATCGTCTCTTTCCGTAGCATTGTTTGGTTCCGAGAAGTACGATAGCTACGTGTATGGTATGTGCTAGGAGAATGTTCGTATTGAGAAGCAAACTTAGTATGGTATAAGTTAGGAGTGTATTTGTATTGGGAAGCGAACTTCTGCGAAGAATTAATTTACGAGGTATGTCCACAAAGTAAGTTCCGTTTGGTTATATAAAACAAACGTGTACAGATACAGAAAAAATATTTATTGTACAAAAATCTACAACTGTTAAACTACTTTCCTACATAGCTTCCGAAATTATGTAGGCACTTGTCATAGCGTGGCACAATTTTTTGTATGCCTTCTTCATAGAAGGTTGCCGCCTGTGTATTCAACCATGTGGTAACATGTTTTTTCAGCTCATCATCATTGTTGAAGTGATGACCACTAAGGGACAGATTATAGGTGTAAGAAGAGATGAAACTGCCTAGGAGCGAGGTCCGGGCTGTATGGAAGATGATCAAACGCGTCCAGTGAAATTTCCGCAAGAGTTGTTTGGTCACATTCGCCGTGTGATGTCTGGCATCATCGTGGAAAAAAACACCTTTTGACAATAATCCTCGGCGCTTGTTCTGTATTGCGCGGCGCAATTTCTTAATGGTCTCGCAGTAACCATGTGCACTGATCGTTTGACCTCGTGGTAAGAAGTTAATCAGCAAAATGCCTTTTCTGTCCCAAATAACGGTGCACAAGACTTCTCGAGGTGTCAAGATTTGCTCAGACTTAACCTTCGTTGGGGGTTGAAGTGTGCCTCCTTTCCATTGATTGCTGTTTTTTTTTTTTTTTTTTTCAGGAGTGTCGTACGAGACCCAAGTTTCATCCCCCGTTACTATCCGAGAAAGAAAACCATCGCCTTCTTCATTATAGCGTGTCAAAAACTGAAGTGAGTCTGTTGTTTTTTGTGTTGTTAAGTATAAGAACTTTGCGTACCCAACGTAAGCAAAGTTTTCGAAATTTCAGTTTTTCGGTAACAGTTTCATGAATCAGTGATCGTGAGATTTGCGGAACTTCCATAGCAAGGGCACTAAGTGTAAACTTACAGTTGTGCTTAATCTTCTCTTCCATTGTGTGACCCAGTTCATCTGTAACCACAGACGGGCGTCTACTTCGGTTTTCATCGTGCACTTGATCACATCCTTCATTGAACAGTCTGATGCATCTTCTAACCATTGAATCACTCATAGCATTTTGTCCGTAAACCTCGCAGACTTGCCGATGAATTTTGTTTGGTTCAACTTTCTTTGGATTTAGAAAACGAATCACAGATCTGATTTCACACGCGGGGGCATTTTCAATTATGGCTGACATTATGAAGAAGCACTACAAAGAATAGGTCGACAGCAGCGATCTGAAAATGGCGTGCATGTCTTCTCCTTGAGTCAGAGTAACTGCCGCGCATGTTCGGAACTGCGATCGTAGCGCTGCCGCGGATAGAAATAGAAACGGAACTTACTTTGTGGATGACCCTCGTAATTTGTTTTTGTCTTCGTAGTGCTTATCATTGCTATTAGCAAACACAACTAAACTGGAAATTTGTGGTAAGGTCTTATGGGACCGAACTGCTGAGGTCATCGGTCCCTAAGCTTACACACCACTTTATCTAACTTAAGCTAAGGGCAACACACACACACCCATGCCTGAGGGAGGACTTGAACCTCCAATGGGGGGAGCCACGCGAACCGTGACAAGACGCCCTAGGCCGCGCGGCTATGCAACTAGAAACCCGCTATGGAAAATCATCCCCATAATTAAAGAAGAGGCCCAAGTTCAATTCCAGGTCCTACCAAGAAGTTTTCCTTCATGGTCGGACGAATGGGGTGCATTCGTGATGCCAATTGGGAAGCTGAAACTTCCTGGTAGATTAACAATGTGTGTCGACCAGCACTTGAACATGAGACCTTTGCCTTTCACAGGCAAAAACTCTACCGACTGAGCTACCCGAGCAACTCACAATCAGTCTTCACACCTGTATTTCTGCCAGAACTCCATTTCCTACCTTTCGGACCTTCATTCTGGAACTGAGGAGCAACTTGAATGAGAAGTAGCAGCTCCCAGGTCTGGAAAGTTGACAACAGCTGGGACAGCAGTCTGCTGGCGCCTGGCACCGTGCCCCTCAATACCACATAGTCATGACGACACGTGGCAGCTAGTCAAGAAACCATAGTCTTCAGGGCCTGACTGCTGAGTTTAACTTTTGTACTTCAGTTCCTGTTGTCAAACTGAATTTTTGTCTATGTGCATGAAATGAATGACCACGCAATATTATTCTTCCAAAGAACATAAATTTGAGAAGGTGGCTTCAAAATTATGGACAAACACTAATACTTAATGATGCTGCTATCTGAAAAGCAAGTTGTAAATTGCAATTTCCTGAGCATTTAAAAAATAAAAAATGTTTTAAACAAATTAGAAATGTGCATTTTATAATTATGCAGCAAGACAAAAAGTTAATTATGAAACTGACATTTTGGTAGTAATGTTAGGACTTAGGTGATGTGTACAAATTAAATCCCAGTACGAAGAATGGGAGGGCATGAGAAAGAACACGATCTTACCTGGAGGACAAGTCATACAAAGGGATGTGGCAAATTATTTACAGAGCATTCATTAAAAAAATTTAAATACATTTTCCTTGTTGCAATATTACTATTATTACATAAAAATGCACAGCAGATGCCTTTTAAATCAGAGGTGCAACATGTCTGGAAATTAAATACTAATCAGTAAAACTTACTGAAAACAGAATCATGTGGGACTAAAATAATTTTGCAAATTGGACGTTTCCTGATTACACAAAACTCAATAGGATATATAAAATTTGTCAGGTATCATGCGCAAAGGTATAAATTTGTAAATATGTATGTATTTGCGTACCTTCATTCCTAAAAAAATGGTTTAAATGGCTCTGAGCACTATGGGACTTACTGCTGTTTTTCTTTTGCACTATGCAGTAGTTCCAACGGATTGGGAGAGTTAGTGTGTGCTGCAAAGTGCGTTAACTTTGTTTATCAATGCAACAGCTGCTTCAGGCGCATGAATTTTTCTAGGGATATCATTTTTTTCTTCTTCTTTTGGTTCTTCTGTTGCCAATTTCTATTAAATCTGCTACTGAGGTAAAAATGGATTGATCTGAAAGAAAGTCATCACTGCGAAGCCGTGCGGTTTGAGGCGCCATGTCACGAACTGCGCGGCCCCTCCCGCCGGAGGTTCGAGTCCTTCCTGGGCATGGGTTTGTGTGTTGTTCTTAGCATAAGATAGTTTAAGTAGTGTGTAAGTCTAGGGACCGATGACCTCAGCAGTTTGGTCCCTTAGGAATTCACACACATTTGAACATCACTTCGAATGTAGTCATCGGTACTGTGTGAAATGTTACGCGTTTCAATTAATTCAGTAGTTTTTGCTGTATTTTCTTAAACTTCGATGGCAACAGAAACGTCTAATTCTTGACCTCCAAATGCTGCCTTGCCGAAGAACTTGGTAACATTTTCGGGCTTTATTTCACTTACTGTCAAGACAATCGAATTTACTGCATCAAGGACAGAAACTAACCACCCTGGTCGATGGTTTGTGTGGGGCTGGTTGAACCAGGCGGGAACCGAGCCAGTTTAACGTCTGATAACTTGACTTTCGGGTGGCAGGTTGCACCGTCTAGCAATAGGAGAACTTGGTGATTTCCTTTAGTCATTTTGGGATTGCAAGAACCCAGCCATACTTCCAGAAGACCACTCACCATCCACGCGTTTTCATTGCTTCGCCATGTGCCAGGAGGCTTATTGGCATCTATGTTTTTTGGTGTCTTTCCAATCACCAGTGGCTTCTCCATTCACCTCACATGTTTCCACCCAGTAGTACGGTGAGCCTTTCCTTGGATATTTTTCGCCGGTGCACTTTTCACCTCAACTGGTAGGGATTTTGAAGGCAGCGCGCGATAAAAGTCTCGTTTCATCGGCACTGAACATGTCTTTCGGGTCATAATTCACATTTAGGTAGTACAGTATTCTCTTCCATTCTGTTGTTACACTTCCCTGCACCTTGCTTCTCCAAATGTCACTCCACACGATGTTGTGCCTAATTTCAGAACTGTCCAGCCGTCCTGTGGATGCCTTAAACTCCATATTTTCAAGCTCTTTAGTGACTTTCAGAGTCTCATTCTGCCAACATGGTTTCAGACAAAGATAGGTTTATAAACGCGCACTTACGACTCATTCTCACACTACCTCGTTAATTTCTTCATTTCCCGTCTTCCTCGCCTTTCTTTTCTTTTCCCCGTCCCCTTCCATCCATTCTTCCCCTGTCTTGTTTCTTGAAGTGTCATAGATTTGTGTCTTACAGCATTTGAAATACAGTATTATTTCGCGCACAGTGTGTGTTTTTTTCACTCGCCTCCGTTACATTTTTATCTTTTCGTTAAGTGTTAGCGACACATGTTTTGTTCGGGATCGTGTTATCGCTTAAAGTGCCACTAGTCAAATAATACTGACAGAAAATAATGCAGGTAATGCTGAAAGGTCTCTGTTGGATTCCTTTCATGTTAATTTCTTAAATCTGTTGTCATTTACGGCATAAATTCCTCTTCTAAATTTACTGTGGTGTTTCTGACTACCTGGGAGGAGACTGAGCAGTGAAACGTGTTACTTTTACACATAAACAAGAACGATCTGTCACACTACTACACTTTAAAACACAGTTTATATGTAATTCATGTCACACAGTCTCATACGGAACCTACATCTGCTTTCTTTTATATACTGTATATGATAAGATACTGTCATCCCCCTTCCCTTCTGTGTGAGAGGATGAATGAGCAAATGTATTAGTAGTTGCATGCTTGATGGTAGCAGATAAGCCTGTCTGCTAGAGAACAACATCAGAACAGGTAGCTACGCTTTCTAGCAGCAAAGAGGTTTCTATTCTTAGTATGGTCCTGTCTGTCCCTTGTCATGTTGGTATAGGAAGCTGCCTCTCTGGTCACTTCAGTTTTGTATCGGGAAGCACCCTTGGTAGGGGACCCATGGCAGTCTGTCCGCGGCGAGCGTCTGAAGTGGTAAGATCTCCGGCTAAGCACATGTCTGCTAAGTCCGTCGGACAATGGATTTCTTAAGTTCAGCCTAACTGAGAATTTAATCACCTTTATTCCAGGTTTAGCTCTAAAATATCTAATGTTATCTTAAATTGCAACGCAGTGTATTTCGAGTGTGAAGTTCAGAATATCTTCCGGTAGTTGCTTTGTCACTACTTTGTGAGTAAAGTGGAACCACGTGTTGATCAGTAACTCTAACTAGGACTATCAATCTTAAATGCGAATGTGCGTGAGATTATAACGTCTCGTCTTGACAATATTTTTCAGTATAGCAACTTTTCTTTATGTTCAACCCACGTGCGGTGTACTTTGTGAGACCAGTACCACGTGCTTATACAATTGTTTGACCCATCAGGTTAGTAGTGAGACGATAGTAACCAGTTCGAGGTTTTTCTTTTGTAAATTGCTTTTCGATCTAATTTATTTTAATTATCAAAATTTCTGTGGAGTTACACTCTTTGTGTAAACCAAGTTGACCACGTGAAGCATGTGGTGTAACATCAAAGTAGCCCTCAGCTATTCTGTTCGGGAAGATTTCACAGACAGTTAGTATGAATTTAGTATACCAGTGTGTGGTAATTTCATGACGGACAGGACTGCGCTACGAACGTAACTTCTTTGGGTGAAAATTGAATCAGTTGGTTGTGGTCAATTTCCTCTTGGATATGTTTCAACGTTCTTCGTGTGTTATTTTATGAATGCAGTGTTGTATGTAGTCTCCCAATCTTGGCTCCCTATTTGATGTGTTCCGTAAGATTACAAACTCACATTTTCACAATCCTAAATAAGGCACCAGTTTAGTTGTGAATCAAGTTTGATATGCTGAAATTTTAACGGAACAATGATCAATGTTAAAATACATGTCCAAATATAAACTGATTTATTTATTTTTATTTAAATTCTCTTTTTATATGTGTATCACCGGTTATCGTAAGATGAATAATAAAAGGTTATAATTAATGTTAGTCTTGTTGGGAATTTGGTAAGCTAGACTGGATACCTGGTGAAACAGTTGCGCAGTAATGCAAGGTTAACTTCCTCACATAGCTCACAGCTTTTAACCCACTTTTATGGTCTTGAATATCAGCACCGCTTCCACCTCAAATTAATGCAACAACATTACACATGGCGACCCTGTTCTGTGATTCTGCTAGACTCTGGAATCTCTGAAACATTAGATTGCGAGCGTTGTATAATCTTCATTTTTTTTCCCTGCAGCGCTCAAACAACTTCTGCGTTGTTTCTGAGCAGACTTTCAAAAGATTCACGGCGTTGTTGAGCGGCGTTGTATTGTTTGTCTTGTTTTGTTTTCTATATTTGTGTGTTTTATATGTATGTGTTTTTTTTTCTCGGTTGTAAATTGCACTGACTTCGATCAAAGATATAAATTTGTTTTGTGTGTGAAAAACTGCGTACTAGGTTGGGTACCTTTCGTGTGACTGTCGTAATTTTTGGGGGATACATTTATTATGATTAGTGTGTTGCGTACTGGGTATAAATTGAACTAATGCAGACACGTAACCAAGCTAAAAGTAGGCTGTCCAACAACTTAAGCAACATGGATCAACGGGATAATTTGATTTCGAATATTAACGCGTCGGACGGTTCCGAAAATACATTGGGGAATACTTTAGAGGAAATGCAAAACAGGGCGAACGGGCTCACATCAGAGCCAGAAATTAATTTGCCTCTAACTAACCAAATTGATTTGGCAGAACTCATGAAAGCCTTATTGCAACAAAATAAAGAAAACGCAGAGAAATCTGAAAAAACGATCCGATACCTAGGCAAACAAATGACGCAGAAATCTGAAAAATCTATCCGCGAGCTAGGCGAACAAATAGACGAAAAACTAATCCAGCAGACAAATAAAGTCGACAAATCGATGCAGAGAGTGTCCCGATGATATCTCACAAAGATTAAACAATCTGGCAAGTGAAATAAAAAGTGATATTATGAAAGAATTAGGCCGTACATTTGAACAAATCGATGATCGTCTGCAAGCCTTAGAAGAGGGCAAGCGGAGTCACGATGCGGAAACTAAAGAGAGCAAGGAACATCTACTTAGGAATTTCCAAGCGCTGAAAGAAGAATGCCAAGGGGAATACCAGCAGGTACTCTCCAGGGTCCAGGAGGCAGAAATGCATTGTCCCGCGTCCGTTAGCAACACAGTAGCGGACAACAGTCAAACGGAATGAGATTTTCACTCTGCAGCGGAGTGTGCGCTGATATGAAACTTCCTGGCAGATTAAAACTGTGTGCCCGACCGAGTTCGAGTCTCGGTCGGGCACACAGTTTTAATCTGCCAGGAAGTTACAGTCAAACGATTCACGCACTCGAACAGCAAGTAGAACAATTGAAGCAGACTGGGGCGGAGGGCAACAGACAAATACATGATAAGATTGCGGCATTAGCGGACATCGTAGGCACGATGAAGGTGACAGAGAGCGATAACAATACTACACCAGTAGCGGTCGCAGAGACCAAAGAAGTGCGTTCGTTTCTTAGATTTCAGAACGGACAGTTCGAAGTGAACAGGCGACACAAAGCCGTAACAGGCGAATTACAAGAACGCGTGGTGAATTTGAAATGCCGCATGGAATGTGATTCCAAACTCGCCAATAGCACTAGAAATAGCCGTACGAACAGTGGAGAGAGGGATTCCGGCCACGAGGGAGATTTTGACAACAGGGAAGAATGTATTTTGAGGGGCAGACATGAGAAAAATAGAATCATTCAAGGGCCTCGCCGGGAGGAAATGCGGGGATTTGATTTCAAACATTTCCTTTCGGTGAGAAAGTTTGAGATATTTCGAAATTCCCAAAAAGGAATAAATCCACGAGCATGGCTCGAGGAATTTGAGTTCTGTCTTCCCCCCGACTGGGCAAGTTCACATAAGATAGAACATATGTGTGGCTATTTGGAAGGTGAACCGGCAATTCGCATGAGGTCGGCAGCGCGTCACTGCAACTCCACTCGGGAGTTTCGACAAGCCTTTCTGTCCGCCTATTGGTCGGAAGTGGCACAAGATAGGGTCAATCATGGGATAATTATGCTGCCAAATTTGAACCAGTCTGGTTTCAGCAGCCCAGCACGCCTATTCGACCACATGCTGCAGGCAAATCAATTTCTATACGACCCATACGGGCCTGCGGAACTAATTAGGATATGCATCACCAAATTGCCGATGCACTTGCGCCACATCACTCTTGCGGGACGATGCAAAGAGGATGTGGAAACGTTTAAGACACTTCTCCAAGAGTTGGAATATAATACAGCAGAATGCCCACCTAATCAGGCACAAAGTTGTTACGGGGCACAGCAGCGCGATCGCAGTCGTGGCCTTAGTACTAATCAACGGCGTGACTGGTCGTCGCGACGCGAACGGAACAATAATCGGGACCGCCCGTATAGAAACTGGGGTAACACTCGCGAACACAGGTGGAACAACGGAAATGATCGAGGACGTGGACAATATCGTGAACGCTACAGGTACGGCAACGAGAATCGATACTACGGTGAAGACGGTGGGAATAGGACTGTAGGCGGAGCACCTCACGATTTTGAAATTCGGCCGACTAACCCTAGACATAATCCAGCAAATGGAAATGAACAAAATCGGCAATGACAAACGATCAGCGCAGAAGGCGCCCAATCAGAACAAATGAGCGACATGGCAAATGAGTACATAGGGCATATAGAGAGGAGAATGAATTGATTAGTTTACATTTGTGACATATGCATTTTGAATAATATGTCGGTGAAAATAATGATAAAGATGTTTCTATGTGATTCAAGTGATGTTTTTAGTTTTCTTTTCTTTCCTTGTGCAATTAGGATTTAGGTTGGTTCAAATGTGAAGATAAAAGGTTTCTTTGTGAACGAGTGAAATGCTGTTTATGGTTTTTTGGTGTAAATTGAAAAGAGTCGCTCCTGAGAGAAGCAAGATCTGTGTTGAATTAATGCAAAACTCAGGGGAATATCCAATCTGTGGGTATTATGGGTCTGCTTTCAGTTCTACTATCTATCTATTACTATTCTATATCTGTCAGTATAAATGAGGATCTCTTACTATGTGTGCTGTATGAATATTTTAAGATAGGAGAACTCTGAGAAAGGAATGAGTAAGTTTAGAATCTTGAAAACAGGATGCAATAATACGATTGTTTAACCATTGGCTTCCCAATATGCGATGATATGTTAATATTGATGATATATGTCTTTTTTGTTCTTTATAGCTGAGTATGTACAGTGCTGTCTGTGGATTTCGTCAGTATATTGATTCCCTTCAAGGTGAAAGAAGAATTGTGGTTTGTGTAATTTACGTGCCCTTGAAATATTATTGTGGTAGTCAAATACGAGCAGTTTTTCAGCAAATGGAGAATGGAACAGAAATATGGATCCTTTCTGTAGTCTTGATTGATGTTGAGCCAGAGCCTGAAAAATTATTCTGCGTTAATGCTTGTCCTAGAAAAGCGACGTTTATGTATTTTGCTGATGCTGTGAGCATTACAGCTTACTGTTTCCGCTGGTGCGGGATGCACTGCAGTCATGCGAAGTTAGCACTCCTTTTTCGAGAAATATACATTTTTTTCATAGTTCTTATTAGATGTGCCATAGTTCTAGAGTTCTTTGCACAAAATTTCAATAGTTCTGCAAAATGTAACGAAGAAAACAACAATATTCGAAAACAATTTCGTATCGGAAACATCCTTTGGCAATTTCCGCATAATGTAAATAAGTACAACGGTTCTGAGAACAGTCCTGAACTCCAAGAGTTCTATCGAAAATCCAAGTAACATTTTTTTGTGCAGCTAATAGTTTACGAAATAATTGCAATTTAAGGAGAAAATCTTTTCACTTACTGTGAAGTTGGCACCCTTTTTTTCAGAAATGTATATTTTTTCTGAGTTCTTGACAGATATGCCATAGTTCTAGAGTTCTTTGTACAAAATCTGAATAGTTCTGCAGAATTTAGCGAAGAAAACAACAATATTCGAAAAAAATTTCTTATCAAAAACATTCTTTGTCAATTTTCGCAAATTGTAAATAAGTACAACAGTTCTGAGCACAGTTCTGAACAACTCCGAGAGTTCTATCGAAAACCTAAGTAACATTTTTTTGTGCAGCTAATAGTTGACGAGATAATTTCAATTTAAGGAGAAAATCTTTTCACTTACTGTGAAGTTGGCACCCTTTTTTTCAGAAATGTATATTTTTTTCAGAGTTTTTGATAGATATGACATAGTTCTAGAGTTCTTTGTACAAAATTTGAATAGTTCTGCAGAATTTGGCGAGGAAAACTATTCGAAAAAATTTTCGTATTGAAAACATTCTTTGTTAATTTTCGCAAATTGTAAATAAGTACAACAGTTCTGAGCACAGTTCTGAACAGAACTCCAAGAGTTCTATCGAAAACCCCAGTAACACTTTTTTGTGCAGCTAATAGTTTACGAGATAATTGCAATTTAAGGAGAAAATCTTTTCACTTACTGTGAAGTTGGCACCCTTTTTTCCAGAAATGAATATTTTTTTCAGAGTTCTTGACAAGTATGCCATAGTTCTAGAGTTCTTTGTACAAAATTTGAATAGTTCTGCAGAATTTAGCGAAGAAAACAACAATATTCGAAAAAATTTTCGTATCGAAAATATTTTTTGTCAATTTTCTCAAAAATTAAACTTGTGCAACAGTTCTGAGGACAGTTCTGAACAGAACCCCAAGAGCTCTATCGAAAATCCTAATAACATTTTTCTATGGCGATAATAGTTTGTGATAAATTGATTTAATGTGGGACATACTTTCTCTACAGAAAATATAAATATATTCGTACAACAGTTCTGGACACCACGTGAAGAGTTCTATCGAAAATCTTAGTAGAATTTTTTTGTGCAGGTAATAGTTTAAATGGTAATTGCAACTTAATTAAGAACCCCATAATAGCTCCTACTGTGAAGCTGGCACCCTTTTATTTCAGACATATATATTTTTTTCAGAGTTCTTGATAGATAAGTCATAGTTCTCGAGTTCTCTGTACAAAATTTCAAGAGTTATGCAGAATTTAGCGAAGAAAACAACAATGTACAAGATAGCTGATTCAGGAACCCTTTCCTTCTGATACAATTCTTACTGTTGCCACAATAAATCACTTGTGCATAGAGTCCAACTGTACTGATCATTACAAGAATATAACCATTGACCAGCGGCGCACATTTCTTGCAGCGTTGTACAAAGCATTTGGCTTATCCGCTGTGAAAATACCACACTTAATGCTATTGTAAAATTTACGATGGATGGCTTCCGTTTATCTACAGTGTCAGCATCTATCGAATTATCTTCATGCAAACGTGATGCCAGGATCACACACTTCCCCTTTTTAGATACGGAGGAAACTAGAGTTCAGTCTTGTGGAAGCCAAAAAAGGAAATGTGGTCAGCCCTTCTTTTACTGATAGCAAACTCTAGAGAAATCTCACGCTTGTTTTTCTTTATCATGCCAACAAAAGAAAAATTCTCCCTTCATATCTCTATTATCATTCCAGTGTTAGTAAACCAGTTGTCGCTTTCACACTTCGACGTGACTGATATATAGGTTTACACAGTCACAGAACAACATCAAAATGTTTATTGCTCAATTGGTAAATCCTTCTGGTTGCAACACAGCGTATATTTCCAAACTGTACAGGTAAAATACTTAAGAATCCACACTTAAGAATCCATACTAGTTTGTTTTGGTAGGTACATATTGGCGAAAACTGTACCTTCCACAGAATCCTTCCAGCTTCTTGTCTACTACAACATTTACTCCGAGGGTGTAAGATTTGTGGTAGTTGCGTACAAACACAGTAAATATTTCCCAAATTGCTGTTAGCTTGTCTAGTTGTCTCCTTTCATCACGAATAGCGCGACTGTAAAATCTAAGGCACTCCACAATAAATTTGAAACGTTTTATGTTCATTTACGAGGTGAAATTTTTCAATGCCATTACCATCAGTTCCACACAGATCTTCCAGGCTTTATCTGTTACTATTGTTAACAACAATTAGAAACAAGAGACTGATGAAGGCTTTCAATTCAATAACATCTATTGATTTTACCCCTCTCTCACGCTGAAATGAAGCTTTGATGCTCTCAAAATTCTGATTGGAATTCAAAACTACAATAGACAAATATCGTCATCTATGAGGTAATTACAGCATCACAAGGCTGCTTTGGCTGCACCTATTGGTCCAGGTAAATTTCGAATAATATTATCCTCTTCGAACAATATGCTTTGGATTTCTTCAACATGATCTAGTACTTCCCACCTAAATTAATAAAATTCCTATAAAAAAAGGCAACCAGGCGCAGTGTAGTAATCTGATATTTGATTTCAAACAGCGGACACTGACGATTAAACAGTTCAAACAGAATTTAAGTGCAGTTTACATTCTGGATTAGCTTTGTACTACTTACTACGTTGATAAACAAATAAATTAATTGCTGAAATGAAATACGAAAGGGCACAGTGGATAAAAATGAGCAGTCGGCTCATATCTCATCAAGAGAGCATTAGCGTCGATACTGAATCATACAACAATGAAACACATACACAGAAAGGAAGCTATAACGAGAAGAGACCAGTGCTGCCAATTGTTGACAAGTAATTTACAGAAAATTTCGACATGTGTCAATCTGAACAGCTGCGCCCGATGCAAGGATAATGAAAACTATGATACGTCCCTGAGACCTCTCAAGACCAAAAAATAATAAACAAAGCACAGCAACAATGCAAAAGTCGTGGCACTACATCTGGAAACAATGAACACGTGAACTGCGTCTTTTAAACAATCGGCAAATGACGTCAGTGTAGTAGTTACAATAAAGGTAGCATCAAAGCTTCTCGCGGTTGCATCAAAGCTAATGACAACAACAGCTGCACTTTTTGGGTGGCGCGCGCCGCGTCGTGTGAAGCCGCCCGCCTGTGCTACATTTCGCTCCTTGATCTGCCCCTAATGACTAAACGTAACAATACTGCTCACTCTCATGCGAATAATCACTATGCTCGTTCAGTCAGAGCTCTTGTGCAGTCGGTGCCTGTTGTGCAGTCGGTGCTATTGTGTAAGTGATATTTATGAACCGTAATACCCATAAAAATGTACAATCTACCAGAATTGAAACGTCTTCTCAGCATGGAGGAATTTAAAGTAATCGATGATAGAGGCATTCAATTCACTCCGTCTCATCCGGTCTTCCAAAAACTGTCCGATGCCATGGCCGACATCGGCTCGAAAATGTCTTCAAAACATATTTACACAACAATTAAAGAAGATCGTCATGATCTGCTTACTTTTGTTAGAAACACTTTCAGGCTGGAATGTTTCGTTGAAGAAAAAGACGACGACAGCAAAGATGAGTTGTGGAATGTTTTTGGTTCTTCGTGCAACAAGGACATGACAAAGCAATTCGACTTCCTACTGTCAGCAGAAAAAAGGTCTAGCATAAAACCAACAAAGAGGAAACTTGGGAAGCCTTCAAGACTAGAAATAGGGAAATGGACCGATTTGATGGCTGATAAAATTTATGAACATCACAGAATTCCATGTGCCTTTCCTTGAAAATACGTGAAATTTCAAGATCAACGTACTTCTTGAAGATCAAAGGAAGATGTACAGAATGCGGAGCCACTTTCGAAGGGATTGCTCTGAAGAAGCCAAAAAAGGACAACGATATTATTCTAAACTGCAGACTTTCAAACTTTTCAGACGATAGTATTCACCTGAAAAGAAGACAACTTCGTGACACTAGAAGACAACAGGTAGCTGCTAAATTGGTTGATAACAGGATGCCTGCAGCTCTTTGGCGAAATTATGAAGCGAAAAATATGTCTTTCGGAGACATGATTCCTCCAAATTTCCCAAATGCTGATGTCTCGAGAAAGGCTAAAGAAGAGGAAAGGGACAAACGATTTGGTATAACAACTAGTAAGCCTGTTGAAAACCTGCAAATTGCGAAACATACAACGCATCGGGACGAAATTCACGCAATCGAATTGGACCCATTCTTCTGTATATATTGGCCGAAAGATCAAAGTCAGTTGCACAAATATTGTCATCAAATCAATAGCAGTGTATACGATTCAGTAGATGCTACAGGTGGCGTTGCATTTCGAGTTATTCCACGATTTGGGGATCTGTCAAACAGGGCTGACTGTGTGGAAATTAAGTCAAAGTACATATACCTGTATCAGTACATGTGCATCCGCAAGGTAAACGTCACTAGTGAAGATCCAAATATCATCAATCGATCATCAATCAGTTGCCCAACTTATCAGATGATATCCTCTAGGCATGACACATCATTCTTGTCATTTTTCTTTATGGAAATCGTCAGATCTGGAGCTCCCTGACCAAAAATCATGGTAACTGATTTTGGTAAGGCTTTGTTGGTTGCCATTTCTAGAGCAATAGCCGATTGCTCGGACTTAACAGATTATTTGAATAGGTGTTACAGTCATATTGTTTTGCATGAAAGAGTAATTCTACCCTCGTGTTGTTTGAGAATAGACTTAAACCATTTTATGGTCATGATTTCGAGATGGAAATGCTTCTCGAGAGGTAAATCACAAGTCAAACAACTTTATCTTCGAGTTTTGGCCCATATTTACATGATGACAGATTTTCGTGATATTGAAAGTGCTTTACGCTCACTTTTGGTTCTTGCGTTGAGTGAACATCTTGGTATTGATGAGCGCGGTCAAGAATATTCATCAATGGAACATCAGCGCCACCTTGATAACATTATCAGAGGTGGTCCACATCATGCATGTATTGACGAAAAGAAAGATGATGACAAGAAAACTGATGATGTTGAAAACGATGATGACTGTCTTTTGGAATCAATTTTGAACTCTAAGGAATCTACTGCAAACGCGTGGATTGATTGGGCAAAACGTATCTACAATGAAGCTGAAGTCATCGCAAATCAGACTAAGGATGACAATCTCTTTGATGTGAATCCGTACAACATTCCTAATGCTGCAGAGATGCTGAAAGAGTTGATGTACTATATACCACTGTGGACAGCTGTGATGTATCCTTCTTTCCATATTCCTCTATCTATTCGTTCGTCAGCAGTGACTGAAGGACAGTTTTCAAAATTAAAGACAATGGGCTTTGACAAGCTGCCTTTACGAGTAGACAAATTCATTTTTCAACATTTAAAGTGGCTGCGTGAGGAAACAAAACTGTTAGCGCCACTTATGATGGAAAAACAAGATTCAAAGCAAGCTGTGAAGCACAAACCAACTGAAGCATCGTTGCCTTACCATGAAGAAGAAAACTGGAGAGGAAAAAATAAGAAGCTGAAGATAACAAACCCCAAAAGCAATCATATCCTTGATAATTCTGAGAGCACACTGAACAATACCTTTCGCAGTGAGACCCAACTCGATGATGCCAGTGAGACAGAGTTAAACAAAATTTTTAATAGTTTTGAATACAGATTTTCTCCTACTTCGAGTTCACTTGTTATGAATGCGGAGAACAACAGTCTCTCAGTCAAAAGTGATAGTGTGTGTTTTCAGCGCTCTCCAGATAATAATTTACTGCCGAATTTGGACTCTAAAGAGATATGTCACTCCACAAAAGACTATCGAGAATCATGCTTCACCAGGGATGTCACTGAAATTTCATCCTGTGGTTCGAAAACAGAAGAAAACCGAGAGACCGGTAACAATAAAATTGAGGAGAGTGAAATGCTGAAAAAGCTTCAAAATGAAATCATTGTCACATCGAGCATGCAAACTAAGAGCAAGAAAAACTACTTAGATGATTGCCCAAACTGGAATTCGACTAGAAATTCATAGACATTAATTTGCCACTTTTTCCAAATGGGTCCTCAAGCAAATTTAAATCTGCTACCTACAACTTGAAGGGAACGTTCGGTTTCGATTCTTTGATAACCTTATGCATGCAAGCAATATCACTCAGTGATGATTTCAAAAGTACCATTCAAATGGTGAGCCATCCATTTTTGGATCTGGCTTTGGATGTTTTGGACAAAAAAAATTATAAACTCCCGCATTTTAAGCAGAGATTTGATATTTTATATGTGATACCGTTCCTAAAAAAAAGGAGTAATCTCTCGAAAAATATTGTCTCTGAATG
Source organism: Schistocerca americana (assembly GCF_021461395.2). Lineage (NCBI taxonomy): Eukaryota > Metazoa > Arthropoda > Insecta > Orthoptera > Acrididae > Schistocerca > Schistocerca americana. The sequence goes on along the minus strand of NC_060120.1, from coordinate 290,602,642 downwards.
CAGAGTCGAATGTTGGGGAATTATACGAGACAATATTAAAAGATAACCCGATTTGCAACAAAAAGATATCGTGTCTGGCGTGTCTAAAGTCACGCTATGTGAAACGACTTATATTTCCATTGATACGTATGTGCTTTTCAGACTTGGTTATAATTTCATGCAAGAGGCTGTAGATGCAATTATAAAATGCAAAAAATGTAAAGGAGAAGCAGTCGAAGGAAAGAAATTCGGATGCTACTTGATGATGGATACTAGTATAACAACTTGTCCACTAACTGAAGATCAGTTTCCTCCGAATCAAAGGAAGAAATGTGTGTTGCAAACGATCACGAAAGAAATCGTAGTCGACAATCACGAGTACACTCTCGTTGGTGCCATTCATTATAATAGCTCCATCAAACACTACACGGCATATGTCTTCGATGGAACCTACTGGAAGCAGTACGATGACCTGTATAAAGATGTACAGAGAGTTTCAAAAGAAACGATAATTCCTCCACATCTGTTCATGTATGTCAAGACAGGAAAATTTTCAAATGGCAGCTACAAGACCGACGAGACGAAACAAGTAGTTCCTACATAGGAACTTTGCTTTATAAAGTAAGCAATTGCTAAAAGTTGATATCTAAATATTACAAATACAGCTCTTATGTTACTTCTTCGTATCTTTTTTTCTGGAACCACAGCCCTTCTGTTTTAGTTACTAGAATAAGAGCATTTTATGCCCTAAATTTCACGTATATATTTTTTGTACTTATTTTTCATAGTTGTTTCACACCCCATAAATTCTATGCTTATTTATTACTGAATTCCCTACATATGTATTTCCTTCTCGGTTTTAGTGTATCCTGAAGAAGAGCTGTTAAGGGGACCTGTACCTCACGGCCTGTAGTTTTTCCTTGTACTTTGAAATTTAATAATGCAAGACTGTCAATAGATTCCGGAATGAAACTTTTATCAAAGAATTGGTATATTGTGAGCTCTAGGTGAAATACATTGTAAATCTGTGCAATACATTGTGCAGTGAATATTGATGTTTTTCTTACATACTGAATTACACGTAATTGTTATTTTAGGTTCACTGTACTTACACATTTTTCGAAATAAAAGATAAAAAACAAATTTTATTCTTTGAATTATTACCTTGTTGAAACAGCAAACCAGTAATATTTTTTAGTTTCATGTTTTGATTATTTTAAAAACAATGTATTTTAAGAGAAAATTTTTTCTCCTAATACTTTAAGAACATAATATGACATACTGCAGGTTAAAATATTTAATCCATTGTTGAATAATGTGGTTAAGTGTGTAGGCAAGCACTTTATTATTATTCATTCATAGCTTTGTTTATGTAGCTTTAATAGTGAATGAGATACCAGAAACAGTATCTCTGTATACAAACACGTTGACTGCAGAAAATTGAAACTAAAGATTTGTATGTCATTTTCTTCTCAATGACGACATTGCAAACCATTCCTGCTCCATAATCCTGTTGATACCTTTCATGTCCTTTTCATTTTCTTTAGTTTTGCTTCTCTTACGTTGAGGGGATACAGTATTAACGTTAATAAGGAGTTCGAAATTTGTAAACAAGAACCTCGTTTACCTTGTCCTCAGTAATCCGGATTTCCGGTTTCTCTGGATTCATATTTTGTGTCCCTTGGTATTTTTCTCTTTTTTTCTTGTAACACGAAGATGTGTAGTCGGTGAGGTACATAGGCTGCTTATCACTAGGCCGGTAATTTAGTCTAGTACTGAGTGATAAGGAACTCAGAGTGGGTGAATGACATTGTTTCTCAAGTATTGTACATTAATATAACGGTGTATTGGTGCCCATCAAGTAAGTTGCATAGTAACCACGCCAACAGCACTCTACCACAGCTCATTGTACCTCTGGTGCGATTCTCGACAGGTGTGACACCATCTGGTTAGTGGCGCGTGTGAATGTATCTGCTCTCTCAGCCATCTGTTTGTTTTGCACTGACGAGCCGTCTCTCCTTGAATCATCTAAGCGTGCACATCCCACGCTTCCACCTACAGTTACTACAGTCAGTCTTAAGGAGGTGTACTGGCATTTGTATAGTGCTGAACATTTAGACTTTTTGTATTTAGTAGAATATACATCCGGGTTTCCGGTTTTTCCAAAATAAAAGTGAGAATTTACGATCCTCCTCATAGCTGTACTTCCAGCAGTACCTCATCTCCTTCATTCCCAATTTCGTAGAAGTTGTCCTACGAAAATTGCAGAAGTAGCGCTCCTGGAGGAAAGGATATTGTGACGACATTCCTACGTCATAGCCTGGGGTTAGAGACCCGGTCCGGCACACAGTTTTTATCTGCCAGTAAGTTTCACATCGGCGCACACCCACTGCAGAGTGAACACACAATCTATTTCATAATCTACTGGCACCATAAAAATGTTATGAGGGTTTTTAAAAGAACTCTTTCGGTGCTGTCCAGAACTGTCAGCAAATGGGTTGTGCCAATTTATTATAATCTAGACCAAGTGTGTCTCTCGAAAATGCTATTATCTCATTAACTGTTATCCCCACAAAAAATGTTATTACAGTTTTCGGTAGATCTCTTAGGGTCCTATTAAGAAATTCCATCAGACCTTTTGTACGAATTTATTACTTTTACATGACAAAAGTGAGTCCCACATTAATCATCTCATAAAATGTCATCGTCACAAATAATGTTGGTATAGTTTTTGGTAGAACTCTGTGGGTGCTATTCAGAACTGTCATCAGAACTACTCTACCAATTTTGCTATCGTAGAGAAAGTGAGTATCAGATTAAAACAATTACGTATAAAATATTATCGCCACAAAAATGTTCATATCATTTTCAATACAACTCTTCAGGTGCTATTTTTTCCAAACTGACAAATAATTTTTTAACATACCAAAATTTTGCTGAGTTATTGTTTTCTTCCCGAAATTCTGCAGAACTATTCGTTTTTTGAGCACGGAAATCTAGAACTATTGCAGATATATCAAGAACTATGAAACAAATGTATATTTCTCGTAAAAGGGGTTCAAACTTCACGGAAAATGCTCATAAGCATTCCTTATTAAATGCAGTTACTACGTAAACAATTACCTGTACAGAATATGTTACTAGTATTTTCGATAGAACTCTTAGAATGCTATCCAGAGCTGTCATCAGAACATACGAATAGCCATAACTTTTTTGTAGCGTAAGTGAGGCCCACAATTAATCAATTACCTTACAAACTATTATAACCACAAAAAGTGTTATAATGATTATCGATAGAGGTCTTGGGGTGTTAACCAGAACTGTTCATCAAAACTGTTGTACGAATTCACTTTTTTCTGTGGAGACAGTGGGTCTAACATCAAAGCAGTTACCGTATAAACTATCATCGCCACAAAAAGATGTTATTAGGAGCTCTTGGTGTTCTGTTCAGAACTGTTGTACGAATTTACTTTTTGCGAAAATTGACAAAGAATGTATTCAATACGAAATTTTTTTCGAGTATTGTTCTTTTCTTCGCTAAATTCTGCATGACTATTCAAATTTTGTACATATAACTCTAGAACTACGGTATTTCTATCAAGAACTCTGAAAAAATATATATTTCTGCAGAAAAGGGTGCCAACTTCACATTAAGTGGTTTCCTCCTTAAATTGCAATTATCTCGTAACCTATTAGCTGCACAAAAAATTGTTATTAGGATATTCGATAGAACTATTGGGGTTCTGTTCAGAACTGCCCTAAGAACTGTTGTACGAATTTACTTTTTGCGAAAATTAATAAAGAATGTTTGCTACACGAAATTTTTTTCGAGTATTATTGTTTTCTTCGTTAAATTCTGCAGAACTATTCAGATTTTGTACAAAGAACTCTAGAACTATGGCGTATCTGTCAAGAACTCTGAAAAAATATACATTTCTGAAAAAAAGGGTGCCTACTTCACAGTAAGTGAAAAGATTTTCTCATTAAAATCCAATTATCTCGTAAAATATTAGCTGCAGTAAAAAATGTTACTGGGATTTTCGAAAGAACTCTTGGAGTTCTGTTCAGAACTGTGCTCAGAAGTCTTGTGCTTATTTACATTTTGCGGAAATTGACGAAGAATGTTTTTGACACGAAATTTTTTTCGAGTATTGTTGTTTTCTTTGTTAAATTTTGCAGAACTATTCAAATTTTGTACAAAGAACTCTAGAACTATGCCATATCTATCAAGAACTCTGAAAAAAATTTACATTTCTGAAAAAAAGGGTGCCAACTTCACAGTAAGTGAAAAGATTTTCTCATTAAAATGCAATTATCTCGTAAAATATTAGCTGCAGTAAAAAATGTGTCCTGGATTTTCGAAAGAACTCTTGGAACTCTGTTCAGAACTGTGTTCAGAACTCTTGTACTTATTTACATTTTGCGGAAATTGACAAAGGATGTGTTCGATACGAAAATTTTTTCGAGTATTGTTTTCTTCGCTAAATTCTGCAGAACTATCGAAATTTTGTACAGAGAACTCTAGAACTATGACTTATCTATCAAGAACTCTGAAAAAGATATATATTTCTGAAAAAAAGGGTGCTAGCTTCACAGTAGGAACTCTTATGGAATTCTTGGGTCTAGTGCAGCAGGGGATACAACCCGTCGGCTTTGAACGATGACGTCATTCCTTAGTCATAGATCGTAAAGACTTCACTTCGAGGCATAGATAATAAAGCAGTTCTGTGTTCTAATAAGCACTATCATTAAAATAATTGAATATAAATCTAAAAGCTTTTGCTGTTATGTGTTTCGTTTCTTTACTGATTGCTTAATGAAGTAGGATCAGTTTATTCTATCTCGTGAGATTTTTTTTTTTTAAAAAGCCAAAAAACTCTTATTACGAACTGAAGGGAGCTAGAACACTAAGAAGAATCGCTTCTCGGCTTTTGACAAGATATTGCTTAATAAAGTAGGATCAGTTTATTCTATCTCGTGAGATTTTTTTTTTTTTTTTTAAGTCAAAAAACACTTATGCTTTTGACAAGATCAATGTTTATCTCTCTCGCATTCCTTTGTTTCTCAACATTCTCCTCAGCTCTTTCATCTCTGTAATACATGCTCTCTGGCGACTTGTGACGTCATTGTTCAAAGCCGACGGGTTGTATCCCCTGCTGCACTAGTCCCGAATTCTTAATTAAGTTGCAATTACCTCTTAAACTATTACCTGCACAAAAAAATGCTACTAGGATTTTCGATAGAGCTCTTCACGTGGTGTCCAGAACTGTCATCAGAACTGTTGTACGAATATATTTATATTTTTCGTAGAGAAAGTGTGTCCCACATTAAATCAATTTATCTCATAAACTATTATCGCCATAGAAAAATGTTGTTGGTATTGTCGATAGAGCTCTTTGGATTCTGTTCAGAACTGTCCTTAGAACTGTTGCACAAGTTTAATTTTTGCGAAAATTGACAAAAAATGTTTTCGATACGAAATTTTTTTCGAATATTGTTGTTTTCTTCGCTAAATTCTGCAGAACTATTCAAATTTTGTACAAAGAACTCTAGAACTATGCCATATCTATCAAGAACTCTTAAAAATATATATATTTCTGAAAAAAAGGGTGCCAACTTAACAGTAAGTGAAAAGATTTTCTCATTAAAATGCAATTATCTCGTAAACTATTAGCTGCACAAAAAAATGTTACCTGGATTTTCGAAAGAACTCTTGGAGCTCTGTTCAGAACTGTGCTCAGAAGTCTTGTACTTATTTACATTTTGCGGAAATTGACAAAGAATGTTTTCAATACGAAAATTTTTTCGAGTATTGTTATTTTCTTCGCTAAATTCTACAGAACTATTGATATTTTGTGCAAAGAACTCTAGAACTATGGTACATCTATCAAGAACTGTGAAAAAATGTATATTTCTCGAAAAAGGGGTGCTAACTTCACACGACTATGCACTGCAGCCTATATGATTCGTACTGAGGAAATTGCCCTCTTGAAGGTAGAGGAAGATTAAATAATTTTGATTATGGTACCGAAGGAAAGCTTGGTTTAATGTAATAAGGATGAAGCAAAACATTTGTCATTTAAACTACAGGAGGATTCGGATCTTTTGTGTCAGTTGTAAGTTCAATAGGATGTTAAGATGAAACTGTTTTACAGAATAGACGTGACCACAATTTTGCCATTCATGAGAAATGAATCCAGAATGATCACCACAGGCGAAATAACTGATTTGGAAGCGAAAGGTAACTTAAAGAAGGAACGAAATGGGTAAGAAAATGTAGTATAACCTGTATAATGAAAATATTTTTACCCTTCTCAGAGTCATCTGTGTGATTAATTCTTGTGATAACGTAATCTTAGATGAAATTGTCTTATTGTTTTATGTACGAACATATGAGTATGATAAATGAGTAATTGCGAGTCTCTTATCAGGTGTGTCAACTGGTGTAAATGTTTCGGCGTGCAAATAATCATTGTTCTTTTTACTATGTATGTTTAAGGAAAGTTTCTCCATATTTTTCATGTGACAAGACATATGCCGCGAGCGTCAAGAAGAGGACGAATTAGAACAATGTTGTAGTGGTATAAACACGGTGTTTAAGTAGCATTGAAGTAGCCTGTTGGATTAACTAGTAGTGGATTGAAGTAGAATTTTGAGTAATTCATGTTTATGGGTAGTTAGTTTGTAGAATAGTCAACAGGTGTGCATGTGTGTGTGTAAATAACATTTGAACCCTATGCTGTCCTGACCTACTCTTACACAAGGCATAATCCTGTTCATTTTAGTGAATTAATAAGTAGCATTTGATTTATTAAAACGCAAGTGAACCACATTAGTGATGTGAATTTAGATACTATATTGTCAGTTCATTTAATTTTTATTTTTATACTGTCAAGTCATTTCACTTTTACTTTTTATATTGTCAAGTCATTTAACTTTTATTTTTATATTGTCGATTCATCTAACTTTTTTATTTAAAAAAAATGAAGTCTCACTTTTGTTCTTAAAAATTGTGAAAGACAATACTAAGTGGTATTATGTATGACACTATGTAATCACATAACTATGATGAACAATTTCTGTGAATGCAGTTGAGAACGTGAAAGCAAACCGGATCAACTCTTATGAGACAGCGGGAGCAGCGAGGAGGAGGACTAGTTGTAAACAGGCGGGTTTCCCAGCAGGACACACTGTCCACCGGGCCACTTCGGGAGCGCGGTCACAACAAAAGGAGGGTACGGGAGAAACACTTTCCCTTGCACCCGGAGCTAATGGCCGGCCGCACCAGTGCGACCCTTCGTGGAGGCGATGACATGAGATGGCCGAGCGGTCCACCGCGCGGAAATCCATCTGCTGGCAACGCACCACACGCACGCGACCGTGACGAGACGGCCGCGGTGAAACGACAGAAGACAGGGGAGAAAGGGGCGTGGAGCCTTTTGACAGGTATTGTCCAGAGAAACTTGCAGGCGTCAACGACGACTATCAACATTTCCTGGCGGATGCCCACTGTCAAGCGACAATAAACCATAGTTCGATGTTCTCTGGTAGCTAAGGGGGGCACAAAGAAGAGCCATTAAGTGTCATCCTTGCCCAGGAATATCAACCTGGCGTGTCAAACGAGGATACCGCACGAATTTGACAACACAAACATGGAACCAAATCGAGTTGTACGTGACACGGGCCACCAAGAGAAACTTTATGAGAGCGCAGAGACGACGGGATTGCACGCAACAGATGGACAAAAATCCCTACTGACAGCTGCGGCGACGAACCCCCCCCCCCCCCCCCCCCCCCTTATATTGTGCCTCGGAACAGTGGAACTACTGAGTGTGTCAGTGAACAGTGATTATACGGTTCTTAGTTCAATGCATATACGTGTGTTTCTGTCAGAGAAACTTTGACTCGTGTGTTTTGCAGGGGTTCGAATTATTGGTGTTTATCAGACTGACTCTTGTATTTTGCAGGTTTTTTTTTTTTTTTTTTTTTAGGCGTTGACTATTGTACTTTCAGAGCAGTTTTATTGATCAATGTTTGTTCTTGTGTGATGTATTAGATTTGTGATGTTTTGTTTCGTAAATTCATTCCTGTGGCATTGCTCCGTTTATCAGTCAGATAGCTATTCATTCTCATTGGACTGTGATCGATTAGCCTTTGCATGGGGCATATTTATAGTGAGGAACCCCATAAGGGTAACAATCACATAATTAATTGTAGTTTCAGTATAATGACACAGTGTTTATTGTTTGCTAACTAACTGAAATATAGTAGAGTGATTAAATTAGTGCCACAAAGTTATTTTAATTCTACAAATTATTAGTTTTATAAGATATAGAATTTTTTTGCGATAACCACTTTGTAAAACATGGTTTTCCTCATATCTTTTTTTTGCCTTTGCGGATTGTGCATTGCAATGTTCTGCTTTATAATACTGATATTATTTTCATGTTTTTTTAATTGCTGTGGCACCTTTGCTATTTTCATAAATTTTACTTGTTAATAAACAGTCATAAATTTTCCTGTGATCAGTTGGCTCTTGCAATGAGCAAATACTTGTGAACTCCATAAGGATAACAACCAAAAATTGTTTTCATATTAATGACACAAGAACCATTGTTTTTACTTGCTGACCGGATTAGGTCTACACTATCTTTTAAATAGGTGTCACAGATTGTTTTTTTTCTCTTTGAAATTGGTAGATTCTAAAGATATGTTGAAATTATTGTTTTAGCAGGTAGCTGGTGACCTTTTGCCTTTTCTTTACATTTTTGGTTTAAGTTGGGTGTGAGAAGCCTGCTTGGGAATGTCCTAGCATGGCCAGAAAATTCCCTGCACAGTCTTTTCCCAGAGCATTGGGGTTATGAAAGGTTTCTGTTGGATTCCTTTCATGTTAATTTCTTAAATCTGTTGTCATTTACGGCATAAATTCCTCTTCTAAATTTACTGTGGTGTTTCTGACTATCTGGGAGGAGACTCAGCAGTGGAACGTGTTACTTTTACACGTAAACAAGAATGATCTGTCACACTACTACACTTTAAAACACAATTCATGTCACACAGTCTCATACGGAACCTACATCTGATTTCTTTTATATACTGTATATGATAAGATACTGTCATCCCCATTCCCTTCTGTGTGAGAGGATGAATGAGCAAATGTATTAGTAGTTGCATGCTTGATGGTAGCAGACAAGCCTGTCTACTAGAGAACAGTAGGACCAACGTCGGAACAGGTAGCTACGCTTTCTAGAAGCAAAGAGGTTTCTATTCTTAGTATGGTCCTGTCCGTCCCTTGTCATGTTGGTATAGGAAGCTGCCCCTCTGGTCACTTCTGTTTTGTATCGGGAAGCACCTTCGACCATAGATACTACCCATATCTATGGTTGAAGGGAAGCACCCTTGGTAGGGGACCCACGGCAGTCTGTCCCCGGCGAGCGTCTGAAGTAGTGTGATCTCCGGCTAAGCGCGTGTCTGCGAAGTCCGTAGGACAATGGATTTCTTAAGTTCAGCCTAACTGAGAATTTAATCACCTTTATTCCAGGTTTAGCTCTAAAATATCTAATGTTATCTTAAATTGCAACGTAGTGTATTTGAGTGTGAAGTTCACTACTTTGTGAGTAAAGTGGAACCACGTGTTGATCAGTAACGCTAACTAGGACTATCAATCTTAAATGCGAATGTGCGTGAGATTGTAACGTCTCGTCTTGACAATATTTTTCAGTATAGCAACTTTTCTTTATGTTCAACCCACATGGGGTGTACTTTGTGAGACCAGTGCCACGTGCTTATACAATTGTTTGACCCATCAGGTTAGTAGTGAGACGATAGTAACCAGTTCGAGAGTTTTCTTTTGTAAATTGCTTTTCGATCTAATTTATTTTAATTATCAAAATTATTTTGGAGTTACACTATTTGTGTAAACCAAGTTGACCACGTGAAGCAGGTGGTGTAACATCAAAGTAGCCCTCAGCTATTCTTTTCAGGAAGATTTCACAGAGAGTTAGTATGAATTTAGTATGCCAGTGTGTGGTAATTTCATGACGGACAGGACTGCGCTACGAACGTAACTTCTTTGGGTGAAAATTGGATCGATTGGTTGTGGTCAATTTCCTCTTGGATATGTTTCAACGTTCTTCGTGTGTTATTTTATGAATGCAGTGTTGTATGTAGTCTCCCAATCTTGGCTCCCTATTTGATGTGTTCCGCAAGATTACAAACTCACATTTTCACAATCCTAAATAAGGCACCAGTTTAGTTATGAATCAAGTTTGATATGCTGAAATTTTAATGGAACAATGATCAATGTTAAAATACATGTCCAAATATAAACTGATTTACTTCTTTTTATTTAACTTGTCTTTTTATATGTATATCACTGGTTATCGTAAGATGAATACTAAAAGATTATAATTAATGTTAGTCTGGTTGGGAATTTGGTAAGCTAGACTGGATACCTGGTGAAACAGTTGCGCAGTAATGCAAGGTTAACTTCCCCACATAGCTCACAACTTTTAACCCACTTTTATGGTCTTGAATATCAGCACCGCTTACACCTCAAATTAATGCAACAATGCATTTCTTTGTTGGAACGCTTGACCTTGCCGGGCAAAACCATTGTTTAACGGAACAATACCCACCTCTTCCACTACGGAGTTTGCAGCAGAATGTTCATAGGTGCTCAACAATGTTGCAGTGTGCGCCCGCGCGTGTCAATAATAATGGGAAACGAGATACGACGACAAACAGAGTGCTCACGAACGAACCATTTCTTTTGAAGTACCGACACTGTGCTGATCTCTCTCGTTGTTGCACAGAGCGCTGCACGGAATTTCTTGGTTTTGCGCCGGTTAAGAGCACCGGAAGTGCTGTAGACTGTGTTAAAAGTAGCTTTCTTGTAGAATCGTGAATAATGTAGACTGTAATACAGTAGTACTGTACATGACCTTTTCCGCATTATACAGTGGATTATTAATTAAGTCTTAAAGTTTTCATTCCATTTCCGTGTTAGGCACGTTCCGCTTTATACAAAAATTTTGCATACGAAAGTGTATCGAATGTGTGGGCTTGAAATGCTTGAACGGTTTGGGCAGATTTCCGAATGTACACGTTCCGCTTTGATCTAGTTTTACTGGACTAATGTAAGACGGCGTTTATAAACAAATAATTATGCACGTGCTATAGAAAATGGCCAAAATAACAAACTTGTTATTTACAGCATGCTTACGAAAAAGAAATATGAGTAATCCTGTAATTAATCTTTATCATAACATAGTGGACAAAGGTTTAAAAATGTCTCTTCTAAGTAATGTTCAAAGATGATTAAAATTACTACCATCCACATACGAAAAAACATTAAATAAAAGAAACCGTCTTTTGCAGGTAGTGCAGCGTAATGGGTCATTGGCAACCCATAAACTAAATTATACAACCTAGCAATGAGCATGAATTACCACTTTGTGTGAAATTCGTTTCGAGAATGTGTTCGACTCAGTTTCAATGAAATCTGCGCTGACAGCCCTTGAGAAACAGGTGCTTATTCAGTCTTTGATTAATAACCCGAAGAATGTATACAGCATGGTCCATTGATCGTGACTGGGCCAAATATCTCACGAAATAAGCGTCAAACGAAAATACTACAAAGAACGAAACTGGTCTAGCTAGAAAGGGGAAACCAGATGGCGCTATGGTTTGCGCGCTGGTCGGCGTTACCACAGATCAAACGGATATCAACTGCGTTTTTTAAAATATGAACCCCCATTTTTTATTACATATTTGTGTAGTACGTAAAGAAATATGGATGTTTTAGCTGGACCACTTTTTTCGCTTTGTGATAGATGGCGCTGTAACAGTCACAAATATTTGGCTCACAATTTTAGAAGAACAGTTGGTAACAGGTAGGTTTTTTAAATCAAAATATAGAACATAGGTATGTTTGAACATTTTATAATATAGAACATAGGTACGTTTGAACATTTTATTTCGGTTGTTCCAATGTGATACATGTACCTTTGTTATCTTATTTCTGAGAACGCATGCTGTTACAGCGTGATTACCTGTAAATACCACATTAATGCAATAAATGCTCAAAATGATGTCCGTCAACCTCAGTGCATTTGGCAATACGTGTAACGACATTCCTCTCAACAGCGAGTAGTTCGCCTTCTGTAATGTTCGCACATGCATTGACAATGCGCTGATGCATGTTGTCAGGCATTGTCGGGGGATCACGATAGCAAATATCCTTGAACTTTCTCCACAGAGAGAAATCCGGGGATGTCAGATCCGTATGGGCCACGGTATGGTGCTTCGACGACCAATCCACCTGTCATGAAATATGCTTTTCAATACCGCTTCAACCGCACGCGAGCTATGTGCTGGACATCCATCATGTTGGAAGTACATCGCCATTCTGTCATGCATTGAAACGTCTTGTAGTAACATCGATAGAACATTACATAGGAAACAAGCATACATTGCACCACTTAGATTTTCATCGATAAAATGGGGGCCAATTATCCTTCTTCCCATAATGCCGCACCAGACATTAACCCGCCAAGATCGCTGATGTTCCACATGTCGCAGCCATCGCATATTTTCCTTTGCCCAGTAGTGCATATTATGGGTTTACGTTACCACTGTTGGTGAATGACGCTTCGTCGCTAAATAGAACGCGTGCAAAAATCTGTCATTGTCCCATAATTTCTCTTGTGCCCAATGGCAGAACTGTACACGCCGTTCAAAGTCATCGCCATGCAATTTCTGGTGCATAGAAGTATGGTACGGGTGCAATCAATGTTGATGTAGCATTCTCAACACAGACATTTTTGAGATTCCCGATTCTCGCGCAATTTGTCTGCTACTGATGTGCAGATTAGACGCGACAGCAGCTAAAACACCTACTTGGGCATCATCATGTGTTGCAGGTCGTGGTTGACATTTCATATGTGGCTGAACACTTCCTGTTTCCTTAAATAACGTAACTATTCGGCGAACGGTCCGGACACTTGGGTGATGTCGTCCAGAATACTGAGCAGCATACATAGGACACGCCCATTGGGCATTTTGATCACAAGAGCCATACATCAACACGATATCGACCTTTTCTGCAGTTGGTAAACGGTCCATTTCAACACGGGTAATGTATCATGAAGCAAACACAGTCCGCACTGGCGGAATGTTACGTGATACGGTACTACGTACTTATACGTTTGTGGCTATTACAGCGCCATCTATCACAAAGCGAAAATAGTGGTCCAACTAAAACATTAATATCTTTATGTACTACACAAATACGTAATAAAAAATGGGGGTTCCCTTTTTAAAAATGCAGTTGATATCCGTTTGACCTATGGCAGCGCCATGTAGCGGGCCAACCATAGCGCCATCTGGTTTCCCTCTTCAAGCTAGAAAAGTTTCGTTCTTTGCAGTTTTTTCGTTTGACGCTTATTTCGTGAGATATTTGGCTCGGTCACGATCAGTGGACCACCCTGTATATGTTGATACTGCAGCTTTTAATAGACTTTAAAAGAATAGTGAGAAATTTAACTGACAAATAATTGCCTTGCCTGATTCTTTTTTCCAACTATTGTTCATAGACATTCAGGAAATTTGTCTGAACCATCATTTTTCTGGTGGCAAAGTACTGTTTGCTTCTAGAACAGAAACTACGATACGTATGCAGGCTTTTATGGCTGTTGTCACTGTTGGTAAACTCTTCTGAGTCGTTGGGCCACTTCATTCCTCTTCAAAATCCTAAATTATTTGAGATTTCCAGTCCTCTGCTAGAATCTTCTTCAGGATTCTTACTGTGTCTCTGAGTGACTGAATACAGCCCAGATAATGCTGAATCATTCAAATGTGTGTGAATTCCTAAGGGACTAAACTGCTGAGGGCATTGGCCCCTAGACTTACACACTACTTTAACTTTTGCTAAGAACAAAACACACACACATACACACACACACACACACACACACACACACACACGGAGGACTCGAACCTTCGGCAGGAGGGGCGCGCAATCTGCAGCATGGCACCTCAAACAGCGTGGAGCTGGATCATTCAAAATACATTTATTTATACTATCTGAAGCTAAAATGGCTACACAAATCTCACACTGAACACACTCTTCACCATTGATCACTATATTTGTGAAGCCCAGAGAGAACATTTTCTGTCCGCCTCCCGTCTCTCATCAGCCACTAGTTGAAGGAGGAAAGCTATCTTCATAATTAACACCCTGTAAGAAATGTTCCATAGTAACCACTCACAGGTAACTCATGGATTCTACATATACTAACATCCTACACAGAAAAAGACTGAATACTTTTAAGCGATCTGGTTCAACTTTTAAGAGCTTAGTCTGTGTTGCAATGCTTGATTAGTGTGGACATTTCTGTATGGTAATCTGACAGGGATAGATTGTGTGTGTGAGTTCCACTAGTGTGTGAGTACTGGGGACCTGAATGGGGAAAGCAGTCAGGCTCTCCCATAGAACTGTTGGCTCTGCAAAAAAGATGAGGGAATTACTGAATAGAAAGCAACAATTTGTGCCCTTCAGTCTCAATTAGATCACGCAAAATCTGAACTACATAGGTTGAAGGGGTATAAAATTTGTGAGAAATTGGTGAAGGTGACAAGTGAAAGGAGAACAGCCTTTCAGTTTCTTCATTTACATTTGAGCTTACAATATCTAATAACTTTGACTTGTTACCTCCAGTAGGAGGGGGAGAACCTCATCCAGCTGTAGGCCACATTAGGGTGCAGGAGACTTCTAGCAAAGAAATGAAGTGTAGGTTGGTAACAAAAGAAGTTAGAAAAAAAGAGTCTTACTGCTAGACAGTAGCTATGGCAGAGGTGCAGGCCAGATGATACACGACATATAAGGAACAAGCTACCAGGTCGCAAACATTGTGAAGACAAGTGCAAGTCTTAGCCAGGTGGCAGGGGACACAAGGAATTTGTGTGATGATTTTGATAAACAGGATCATGAGATCATAGTAGGTGGAGCAAGAAACAGCTTGGCTAAAGACAGAAATTGCAGCCTTAGGGATGACCTTATGGAATAGCTGTAGCAACTTCACACACAAGTGTGAGTTATATGGAGGTCTATGGTGCAATGACCAGCTATGGGTTAACACTGTTGTGGGCCATATGAACACAGTTCAGCAGTCTGCTACTGTACAAAATGAATTCTCATATGAGTGCAGTGTGCCCATTGCTACAACTGGTAGATGGGGACATACTAGACATGCCCTAGACATGAATAAGAGAGGGAAGATAAGTGGGCTGAGCTTCTTGTACAAAATGTACAGGGGGCTATGACATTATAGCAAGATCCCTGTGGTTAATGTTGACAGAGGGGAACCTTTTCTAGGTCTGTCAGGAATTAGGCACTATGTTGTGAAAGAAGTTGAAACGACAAACAGTTCCACACAATGCTCAAGAAAGCACAGAAAAGTTAAGGTAAGCTTATTTCCTCAGTATACTTCGGTACTAAGTAATAAAGTAAGACTTTTTTTCTTCTGGAAAATTTAGAGAGCTCTGAATACACAGGCATCCTGTGCCTATCTAAGCACCACATAACCACAGGGTTAGGGAAGTTAATTATAAAAGATTATCTCTAGCATCTTACTCAAGCAGAACTAGCATAGGAAAAAGACGAATTGTCACATAAATTAAGGCAGAACGCAGTTCACTTTTGATTGTAACTGCATATGGATCCCTACTACACTAACCAACAATTGGATCGATAAAAAAGATTACGCACCAAGCAGCATAAAAAAAAAAAAAAAAAAAAAAAAAAAAAAAAAAAAAAAAAAAAAAAAAAAAAAAAAAGAGGATAGGGTATGATATCGATGACGACGCTTCATTTACAAATAGTGTATCCTATTAAAGCTTCAAAAGTACTCTCGTTTGAAACAACATGTTTTACACAAATCAGTAAGCTGACATATTTTGTGTATTTTCATTCAGTAATCTCCTATGGAACAATGTTCTGGGACCACTTAACTTTCTTTCTTGAAGTGTTCTCTTTCCAGCATTACACAGCCCTCTATTCCACAAATGAACCCAGTCTTTTTACTCCTTTTCCACTAACTCGCCACTTTCTCCCCTGTGCTCCGTGTAACCTCCTAACTGCATCATATGACCCATTCTCAGCCTCATCCCTGCATGCTCCAGCAGCACTTTATGGTCTCCAACTCCTACTCTGCTATCCTTCCCCCTCTCCACCCCAGCCTCCTCCTTACCCCCACCCGGTTGCCTCTCCCGTCGACAGTCTTTTTGTTGCGCCTTTATGTGACTCAGCATCTCAGCTACATGGTGAGTAGCAACTATCCTTTTCATTATAAATAAAACCACACACACACCATCACCATCACCACCACACAAGCAAGCATGCACCCATATTTACATATGAATGTGTAATGTCAATGATAAATGACTCATTCTACATCATTATAATTATTCATACAAATGATCCACAGAACACGAAGACTTTTCAAACGCAACACTATCTGAATGAAATTTTCACTTTGCAGCGGAGTGTAGACTGATATGAAATTTGCTGGCCAATTAATCCCATATGCCAGACTGAGACTATCTTCTATCTCAAGCCAATGTTGTTCTGTTTTAGCTTTACTCTGTGTGCTTAAAGAAGAGTAAGTATTTAAACAATCAGAGGATTAAATATAACAACTCACCATGCAGTTGAGGTAAGCTTCTGGATGATGTCCCCCTACCAAGGTAACTAGTACAGAAAACACACACACATATTACCAGCAAAATCACAATTGGGGAGAAAATGAATTTCAGTTATGATCTGAATTCATTACAATTATGGTTTCACTGAGTGGTGAATGTAGTGAAGATGTTCACTTTAGTCCATAGCAAAAAATATAAGAATGAACATTGTTCTCTATGAAAGTTCTGTTTTGAATACTACAATATTTTTACATGCATATTGTGAATGCACGGGGAAGAATGTAAGTCTGAATTATACGACCCCCACCCCCTTTCTTCCAATATCCAAGATAGGACAGCTACCCCCACTAGATTTCAGCTCTTTAGCATAAAATGTTCACTGGGAGGAGGGTGTTACAGGCAATATATTTATGAAGTTGTGGACATTAACTGTAACACTACATATGAGATTTTTTCAATGTCCATAATCAATTTGAGTCTGACAGTAATAGACACTGATAAGAAGTATTAAAAGTAAACATGATCTGCACTAACCTCTAGCAAACATCATTTTGGTACAAAAAGAAGTGAAAACGACAGTTATAATAAACTACCAACAAAGATAAAATGTCTGCATCAGTAGCGTGCAGATTAAAGTTGTTTCTTCTGCACCATTTTTGTGTGGAGATCAGTCAATTAGAAAAAAATATACAATTTTTAAGAAATGTGAGTGACTATTTCTCAAATGACAAGCTGCACAACATATTTGTTCAGAATATGAACTATGGCACAACAGAAAAATTTTTAGAGAGTGAAAACAATGGATATATGGTTCAGGTCTGTGCTCTCTGTCAATAACAATGAAATCTATGGTTTGTTCCTTATCATATTCACTGGTATTCATATTATGAATTTACCTTTTCTCACATTTTTTTCTTCATGACCTTAACTCTGTTTCATACTTGAAGAAAGCATTTCCATTTTTTATAATACTGGAGAATGGTTGTAACAAGATTACCTCTGAAAATTATTCAAACCTGTCCTTGCTTCAGTCAGCTTGTTTAACAAGTCAAACATTAAGCTCAGATGTGGGAAACCCATGGTGACCGGCAAGCCTGATTCACACGCTTATTTAGGCTCCGGGCCAACTTGCCATGACGTGACAGGAAAGCTTCTAGTGCTTAGTCAGAAATATGTTAATGGGTTGACGCACCAATATGAATGGCAGTATTATGAGAAACACACACACACACACACACACACACACACACACACACACACAAGTTTGTAATGGAAGAGAAAGAGCAAGTTAATGAACTCTAGCTTCATAGGTGTTGCAGGTGTCTTACGGGTGAAATCAATGCTATTAACAATTATTGTACCAATCTAAAAGGAATAGGACAGGTGAAATCATAGTTTTTTCTCAGGCACATTTAAAAATAAAATTCTAGAACTACTTTGTGTACTGAAAGTATAGTTTACATGTTTGGTAGTTTTCTTATTTATTAAATCTATGAAAATAAATAACAAAATTCAACAAATGCAGTATTTCATAATCAGAGGCTGCATTAATTTCCTGTACAGTGGCAAATAATTAAATAAATACATGAAAAAACTGCTTGAATTTCTTGTCCTTTTCTGGAAGTAACATTACATTTTATAAAATAGTAGTAGTACAGGTGTTATTGCTGTTACAATTGTTGTTGAAAAATAGACAAACACTCTTATAAGTCAGCTTCTTAAAGATTGTTCTCGAAAACTTGGTGTATCATTTGCAGTCTCTTACAATGCAGAGAGTCCAGGCTGCAGTACTGGAATTCCCTGTTTAATCCATTGACAAAGTCCTTCCAGATGCGTGAGTTTAAACATGTTATGGAAGACATATTTGATGCTTGATTTAAATACTACAAGAAAATATGCCACTCAAGAGTTTATACTGTAAGAAAATCCACAGTACACAGAACGAACACATACTCACATGACGGGGGTGGGGGAGGCAGAGAGGGAGAAGAGGGGGGGAGAGAGAGAGAGAGAGAGAGAGAGAGAGAGAGAGAGAGAGTCTGCCTACAGGCAATGCAGGTTGGAGCAGCAGCTGCAGCAGTTTCACAGGTACAATTAATAGCCTACTGTACTTCAAATTTACAGTAAATGGAGTGGAGTGGGAAGGGAAAGGTATAAGGACTTTAAAAATAAAATAAAATGAAATACCCACGACCCTGGGAAACGAGACACAGATAAGGGCAACACTGAGTTGAATTATGAACTGAGTGACACATTAACAGAAAAATCTATAGCTTGGCATGGCAAAATAAATAATACAGCTGGCAAAAGTAAAAGAACACAAATGATGAATGAAGAAATTAAGAGGAAGAAAGACCTAGCCACAAATGTTTGCCCATTTATACTAATCCTACTACTCATTCCTCTTTCCATACTCCTGTTCAATCTTAAGTTTTCACTTCCAGTTTCACTTTATTACTTCCAACTTTATTGTTCTCTCTGTCACAGATAGGCTCCATTTTGTTTGGTTGTCACCAAACAAAATGTCACCAGTCACATTCTACACTATTATCATCTTTTCTCTCTCACCACCTGATCTTCTTTGCTAATCCCGTTTAGTTATATTATACACAGTTTTGTCTACCTAGAAGAAGAAACATACACTTCCGTGCATTTTAGCTTTTCTTTTTTGTGCCTTGGGAGTTGCTTTATCCAAAAGTAGTAGCGCTTATGTCTACTTCGCATAGTGTTTTGTTTCTGATTGTTTGCTAAATAGCTTATCATACCTACATTATTCAACTGATGGATATAGAAGTAACTTCTACTAAAAATCCTTACAATTAGACATACTTTTCAGTCTCACAATAACATGTGAACTATTACAACCAGGAGAATGGCTGGCCATCTAAAAAAAAAAAAAAAAAAAAAATAATTAATGTAAAACACCAGAAGAAATTGTGACTACACTATCATACATATAGTTTTTAGCTGATTTCATACAATTCCTTCAATAGCAACTGATGAGATCCAAAAGATTTAAAATTTGATCTACATGGTAGCAAGTGGAATTTCAATGAAGCTCACATGATTAATGGCAATAGTAAGTGAACTGCATCAGGGGGTAAAATGAAACAGTACATTCACTGCAATTACTGATTGTCAGTATTAAACAAATGTGAATTATTTAAGCTTTGTGCAGAAAGAACCTCTTTTGCAGACCCTTTACACAATGTTTGTCAGTGAACATGTCGCTGAGGTAAGGGGTATTTTGATCAAACTGGAAAATAAATGTCTACACTCATGTGCACAGTTACAGAACAATAAAAATACAAGGCACTGAATAAGGCACTGACAGCACAAATAAAACACACACACTACGATTCATAAATAAATCGCATCATAAGTATGAGAAGTACATGATTTTGCAACAGAAAAAAATACTGTGGTTTGGTACTTTTAATGGGAAGTGAAAAATACTTGGCAATGGCCAAATTAATGTTTTTTGTGGTCACAAAACACACACCTGCACTAAATAAATACTTCCTGCAACTGAGACAGTCCTGAAATCATTTTCTTTTTCTGTCTTCTCTCATCTCATTACAATTTTTCACAGCAAATACCAACAGTTTTCCCCATCTATTACATCAAAGTTGGAGATTTCTACAGACAAATGAAATGATTGTATAATTTTAAACTTCACAAATTTCATATAGAGTATCAAACAGAAAAATGGGTTTTATTCCTGTACTTCCATAGGGTTCATAGAGATATTCATTTAGTCAACCATCATTACGGGAATTTTTTCCAGGTCAAAAACCGTTTGAATGTTACCCAAATCTGCTGAGCTTTCACATACGACAGTATTTCTAGAAAATTGATGATTAATGAATTTATAAATCCAATCAATATTCTTTATCAATAAACTGTGTGATACATTCATCAAAGTTTCTGTAACAAAGCTGTATTTTTAAATCTGAAAGTGAATTACCATTTAGATACCAAGAACTTATAATCAGACAGGCACATAAACTGTACCTCAAAAAATGTATTTCAGTAAAAAGATTATGAGAAAAATCAGAGCAGTGCTATTATTGTCCTGATATACTGCAGCTGTCAGCGGAGATACCTAGCTAACCCAAATCATTTTCTTGGGTTTAATATACACTAAACTGCATAATAACTGTAGCACCATAAATTGTCAATCTCTCTTTGTGGCTCACCAAGGATGAACATGTGTATCATCATATAGTCATTCTGTACTGATCTTTAAGAACAGAATACATACAGTACCAAAGAATAAAAATTACATCTAAATGTGCAATTCAATATGTCAGTGGAGAGCAGTATTTTACCAAACAGAAAATTTATAAAAGCATAAAATGTAAACTCCCTATCCAGCAGCCCTGTCCCAGACAAATAGAGAACATTCTCATGGACTATCAGGACAGGCATAATGTCTGGCAACAGTAATGTTCAAGTACGTCACTTCTCAAGTGATTCAGACAAGTTTAGCAACACAAGATAATAACCAGGAAAGCCTTTCACAAGAGAATTTCTTCTGGACTGTGATGTGAATAAGAGCTCTCATCCAGAACGGAGCTCCATCACACTCACGGTGAGAACAAAACTCTACCTGCTCCTCAGCTGCTGGTAGCAGCACAAATGCATAAACAGGCATTATTGACACCTGGCAGCTGTGCTGATAGCTCGTGCATGATTCCAATAATAATTAGTTTTAAAAAGACAAAATTTTCTATGGAGTAGTCTGGTGTTGCTCGACAGGAGTATTGCCGACAGCTCCAATGGGAGTGGTGTGCGACTGAGACTGTTGTGAACTGTGCGATGACGAACGTGAATGTTTGCCGCTGGGGGGAGCGATCGGAGTCTGCACCTGCGGCTGCGGCGGTGATCGTGTGCCGGGCGCTGGGGGCACGCCCTGCTGCAGCTGCATGTGGTACCGGTAGATATTCTCTGTGCTCTCTACGACACCTGCAGTGAAAGCAAGCAACAACAAAAGTTAAATGAGGATAATGAAGTGTAGTGGAATTAAGTCAGGCAATGCTGGGAGAATTTAAACACTTAATTTTTAATTATTTCTTTAACATGATTGGATGAAATCAGTGCAATTATAGCAACAAGTCATAACAATTCAATTTTATAAATAAGAAACAAATTGTTAGAACTCTCTCAAGTTTTCATTCTGCTTTATAGGGATTTGCATTCCCCTTGTTTATGTAAATCACAAAATCATTTCAGCACATTTGTGTCATCATTGGTGTATCATATTTTACTGAAGTCTTAATCTCCATAAGATTTGGTTTTGTAGGTATGTTGTTATCTTGCAAAGAGAGGAGCAAAAACACAGTACATTATTTTTAGTGAGCAGCACTCATCTTTCACCAGCAGATTTCAAAACACAATTTTTACATCTGTACAATATATACTGTGTTTTGAAGTTCTGTGGTAAAGCTTGTAGCCCACTGACAATGGCACAAATGTGCCGAAACATGTTTGAGTAATAAGAAAATATTGTGGTTTGCATAAACAAGCAGAATTTGCAAATATTTTATTTTTCATTCGATAACTAGTTTTGGGCTGTGACCCATTTTCAAATCAACATAACAAAGTCGAAAATGGGATTTCCAAAGATGTCAACAAAATGTGTAATTTACATTCGCAGCGCATACTCCAGCATGGTGCAAGTTCTTACAACTGCTATAGTTTATCATGCAAACAAGGTGGTTGTTACAGTATTAAAACCAAAGGATGATGATTTGCATTCTGCAATTAGCAGTGTCTGCCTAGCATATTTACTATTACCATTGTTGATTTTTTATCACCTGATACTGCATATCTACTCTCCTTTCAACTCTATTGCTGGCAAAAGCATTTACTTACGTTTGCACAGATAAGACCTTATTTTCACCTTCTGCAACTTGCTCACACAAGACATAAATAATAACTTAAACTAGGTTTGCAACATTTGTCATCGAACACATAATGAATTACCAACAAGCACAAGTGCAGTTGCAGACACATTACCTGCTGTAAGATTTAAGCTGCGCCCTTTGATACCTCCCTCTTTGCTTGGAGGTGACCACCAGTTCACGAGACTACCAAATACTGGAACATGCCTCAGTATACCCTCTTGCCACAGCCTTTCTTCATTTTCCTTCTGTAAATCTAGTGTAGCTGTTTCAATACCTGTAAAAATTATAGTACTAATGCAGTAATGGACTTGGAATGTTACAAACTGCACTATACTTATAGAGGTTCAAGCAACAATTACATAACCTTGGAATTTGCTGTGCAGCTATATCAATTATCCCTAATGATTACTCGTACTGCCACCAATGCCCAAATAGTTATGCAACCATATCATCTGATAGATAATTCTGAAGTATATGCAGTCATATTTCACAAAAATTACAAAGCAGCTCTTTAAGATGGTTACATTTGTTGCCAGTAAGCTAAAATTAACCTACAGAGGTTGCTTAAAGGAATAGTTGTGGGTGATACTTTTGATAGACTGGAAATTTCTGCATCACTTGTTTTTGCACAAATGTACTAAAAGCATAGAAATCGTAGTCTTTCAAATGATAATGCCATTGACTTTGCTTTATGCAGGTTAGCAATCACACTATTTGTCATCTATCTTATGGTTTCTGCCAATTCAGCATTAAGGGGGTTGAGGGACAAACAAAAGCGTGTGAACAATGGATGACACCTCCACAGGCATACGAAACTGATAAGCTATTTAATTACTCTTCGAAAACTTTTCAAGTAATAAGTGAGAACACAATTATGATAATGGGTAGTCCTAGTAAAATGTAAATAATCTATAAGTAAAGGTAACCCAACTCCATGAATATGAATAGGAAAGATGTAGAGGCAACGACAGGAATAAAAACAGCAATGTTAACTTCGCTAACTTTTGGACAAATCCTTTTTCATTCTAGAAAAGTTTTCAGTCTTGTTTATGTGCATTTTTTACAACTCAACAACTCTAATATTCGAACATAACCTTAAAACATTTCAGATTCTGTGTACACTACTGGTCTAAAAAAGAAGTAATCCATTTTAAGCGGGAAGTGACATTACCTTTTTTCACTATCTCCGTCATTGTTTCAAGGAAACGTGAAGACTCTTCAACTTCTTGCCCGAAACTGACCACCAATCCCAGCAACTCCTCAACATCTGTTTCTGCTGTCACCATGCCAAATCTTACACAAGCCAGGCCATCTGGTCCCTCTCCTACAGACAAAATTCCTTCCAGTTCGTAAGTACTTCGATGAAGGTCAAAGAAATAATATATGCATATCATTCTCCACCAAAAGTGCTTCTAATGCACCCAATTTTTAAATCTCCATACATCTCATTAAAACTGTCGAACAATAAATATTATCTTCTCTTTTAACTACTGTTTTGATTACCACTGTAAAGACACTCAATAATTATATAATATGGTATCAACGGCGGAACTAAACTGTTAATTTTGACAGCACAAGAAACTGCACAGGAGTAATACTTCCTTGACAACATTTTCATAACACAAGAAACTGCATTTCGTTCATTAGCAATTTGTTGATATATCCAGGTACCTGGTGAACAGGCTTTTTTTTTTAATATAACAACTGCACCAGCTGATAATCTGTTAAATTTCCGGTCTTTTTAACTGCTTACATATACATAGAGGTAAGTAGTGTCATTATTGACTTTTAAAATAATGCAACAAATTAAAGAACAATGGTGGCCCTACTTCAGTATAGTAGGCCCCACACAATGACCATCCATTTAGTGAAGGAGGAAGACACACATTCTTGCTGATTATAGAAAGAGAATGTAAGCCTGAGAATGACATACACCTAGCAACACACAGAGCAGTTACGTGTCAGCCACACAAACCTGCAGCGAACAAGTTAACATCCCATCCATGGTGATGAGGGAACACAGGCAGTAATTGGGCAAGATTGAGAAATGAAATCATCCATTACCTTTTCAGAGGAACCATCCTGGCATTTGTCTTAAATAATTTTGGCCATGCAACACCTTGTCTGGTAAGGTCCGGTCTGTTTTTGAGAAGATTTTAAAGACAAATGGGAAGAAATGTAGAACACTGTTATATGTGTCTGTTGCAGAATTATGGAACATGTTGTGTTGACATATGATAACTCTTTTTCAGATCACGAGAAGTAAAAAGACTGGGTGCAATGCTGGAATGAGGGCTGTGTAGTGCTGGAATGGGAACAGGGGATGGATGAGGAAAATGACTAACGAAGGTTGAGGCCAGGAGGGTTATGGGAGCGTAGGGTATATTGCAGGGCAAATTCCCACCTGCACAATTCAGAAAAGCTGTTGTTGGTGGGAAGGATCCATATAGCACAAGCTGTGAAGCAGTCATTGAAATGAAGGATGTTGTGTTTGGCAGCATGCTCAGCAACAGGGTGGTCCACTAGTTTCTTGGCCACAGTTTGTCAGTGGCCACTTGTATGGACAGACAGCTTGCTGGTTGTCATGCCCACACAGAATGCAGCACAGTGGTTTCACAGGTAGTCCTGCCTTTGATGGGATAGGCGATATTTGTGACCAGACTGGAGTAGGTGGTGGTGGTGGGAGCATGTATGGGGCAGGTCTTGCACCTAGGTCTATTACAGGGGTACGAGCCATGAGGTAAGTGGGTTGGGAGCAGGGGGTTGTGTAGGGATGGATGAGTGTATTGTGTAGGTTCAGTGGACGGCGGAATACCACTGTAGGAGGGGTGGGAAGGATAGTGGGCAGGACATTTCTAATGTATTTATGTCTGTATATATGTCTTGAGGCAGTGTACATCACACCCCCACCAAATCATGAAAGGAAGAGAGACTATTCCTTACTATATTTTCACTGTTCATTCACTAAAATTGCAACAACAGGCATAACGATGAAGCTTATTACTCATTTATTACTAACTCTATTCATAACACATTTTGCAGACAGTACTCACATACACCACTGAATGTAACTGCAAAACTATATCACAGGTGTATGACACACGGTTTGGGGGAGATGGCATTTATATACTGGATTTGATTCCTTAAGGAATTGGGGATGGGGGTTAAATGGTAAATATATTAACAGCAAATCATACATGCAGTCTTAAATAAAAAACTGACATTTCCTTTTTTGTTTATGAGTGCACATACAATCTGCTGTCAGGATACATATGACCACAAGTACATGACACTTGATTATGACTATATGGTCAAAATTATCCAATATTGAGAAACAACACACACAATTATAAGATACACACCATATGTCTTCTCACCAGCTAAAGTAGAGGGCAGACAACAATTAAAAATAACGTATGTATTCTTGTTATGTGATAAAAGACATTAAATTGATTACAGAGTCACGGTTGTAATGCAGGTCTAACAAAAATTCATTATTCAAAACTGCATGCCCTAAAGATCGGCAAATAACAGATTGTAAAGGCCAATATTTATGCAGAACCGTATATCTGAAGACTCAAAAAAATATTTTTAAAGTGCTGCCTCACCCAAAGAAAATGCAGCATCTGTACTCCGCAGCTGTTCGACGAGCGATACATTGAGTTTATTGAGCTCTTCTTTGGCCTGGTCAGTAAGTAAAGTTTGCCACGCTTCTGGCACATAGCGGACACCACCCAAGCCGGCCCATCCTTCCATTTCAACCAAGCACAGATTTGGCGTAGATGACACAAGTCGTTGAAATGTTGCTTTATGTGCAACTGTTGCTGAAAGAATGTCCTGAACAACACAAAATATTGTAATGGCAATAACAATAAAGAAAAAGCAGGAAGCACATACATCATAAGTTAACATCTTCCCCACAAATTTCACAGTGACTAACTTTTATTCTTGAAAATAACTTATTTCCATCCTTTCAAATGAGACAAGAAAATAAAATTGATCAAAACATTTTAATAATTTCTGACACACAAAAATGAAAGATATCACAAGAAAAAGCAAGAACAATATTATTAACAATGATACAATTCACATATGCATGTATTCAGAAAACACAGAATACTGCAAAGAAAGTTTCTGATGGGACATTAAAACATTACAAAAATTAAGAAGCAATGCTTCTAGTGCATAAATGTTTTGCTATATTGGAAGTGTGAAACACACAGCAAGTCATCGCAGAATGAAGGTACGGTAAGGAGATGCAAGTTTGCCACAACAGCCAGAGTCTCAAGTTTATAAATCGCGTGACATCCCTCGCTGAAAGCTAGCAATTTCTGAAGTGTTGTGGTTTTTATGTGCCACACACTTATCAGCTGCACATGTATATGGCTGACTTCCCTCATTTCTGTCTATAAAAAGCTGAGAAAAGTCTATTTACAAATACATTGTTGAGGGTGCTAGTTTGTCTCTGGTAATGGAATGTAGTTACAACACTAAAAACTTCAGGCCAGGAGAACATGTTGTAAGAAATTTGATTCATACTGATAATAGCTGCATAAAACAAATTTAACAGTAAGAGACAGGTATATCAAAAAGACAATTCACTTGAGTAAACTGAAAATAACAGGGAGACAATGGCCGGCCAGCACACAGTTCTAGTTTTCAGAAGCGTTAATTCCTTCATCATGGATGAAAGAAGGATGTGATGGGACGAAGGCTGTCAGTCACACAGATCTCCTCATTCTTACAACAGGAGTATCAACCTAGGGTCTTAGTAACCTGGCCCTCCATTATAAACTTTCTCAACCTATCCACCTTTCCTCCCTGTGCAAGAACAGTTGCAAAAGCTAGGAATGTTTTGTGCCAGTAGTGCCTGAATTCCATCTCTAGAAAATAGGAATTGGACAGTAATTCTATATCTCTGTAGTTAAAAATACTGGATGTACAAAAAGTCCCATATTCTTATAGGAAATAGTACTGATGAAATTTAGGAAAAAGGTTCTTTAACAAATTCATTCTTACACATCCTTATGTTCTTCCACTGAATGAACTGTGAATTATGAGATACATTAATTGACTGTGAAGATTTGCTCATACAAGTGCGTGGTTTTTGCCTTCAGTAGCTCCAATTCATTGCACACTTGTTTCAGGTTCATTATCTGGTCATCACAATACTCATTCCTCTGTATCCAGAATGCAAACTGTGATAACTTTACTAAACACTCTTGCCCTTGTTGCAAAGAACCTTGTACCTGCAAGTCATTGGAACAATTTTCCGAAGATTTTTTCAGACGAAATACCACATTAAGGATGTCCAGCAGTATTGGCATTGTTGTGTGGCATATATGACATGTGCCAGTTGATTAATACTGTTGGCTAAACCATAGCAGAATATTATGCCTGCCACTTCTCTGTGTATGTTGTTCATACTCTACTGAATCATTAATCTTTTTTCTGATGCCAGCACAACCTCTATACGATATGTATGGAAAGGTTGATGTAGGACACAGTTTTAGGTGTTATTTCTCACAACAGCATCACAGTCAGTGGGGTACCAAACACAACCAATAAAGCAATGAACATAAACAAGACGACAGCCTACTCATCCAAGTACTCATTTATTGGCACAAGTAAAATGGTCCATGGCTCAATAAGCATATTTCTGGACATAGGATGTTTTCTCTATGCATTTTTACCAGTATTGTCTTCTACAAGAATACAAGACACTTTTCAACACCCGGTATATGAGGGTGTCAATAGTCCTGACGTAGTCTGTGGAACTGTAATTAGATGTGGTAAACACTGCAACAGAGTGCTGCAATAATGTTATCACATCATGCTAACCCTGCGTCCATTGGACAGACTATTGTAGAAAAAGATATAATTATCCTGACATACACCCTATGAAACAACAGATTGGTGTTAAAAAAGTTACTGCGGAAATTATATTCTCAGCCCAAATATAGTGACACTGAACTTGTGAAAGACCTACTCTTATTCTCCCAATCCCTGAAATGGAAACACTTCTTTACTGCCAATCCCTCCAAACAAAGCCAACCAAATTCCAACATTGCACCCTGCCTCTCCCAGATCATATCACCATCCAACTGCAATCCCCCCCCCCCCTCCCCCCACCACCCATCTTATCATCTGCTGGTCACCTTCCAGGAATTCCTTACCTCCAACTTACAACTCAGCCTCACAATCCTTCCCCAGGTCCCTTTCTCAGAATACTAACCTTTCAGCAGACAAGAGAATAGCCATACACAACCCCAAAACAAATCCTGACCTAATCATCCTACCTGAAGACAAAATCCCGCCATTGTTGTTATGAATCACAGTGACTGCCAGTTATCTGACTCCTGCACCAATAGACTGACAGAATGATCCCACTCAGAAGTCCAACACAACACTGAATCCCTGCTTAAAGCCTTAGGCCTTTCCCAGAACCTCTTCCCTGAATCCATTTCTCTCCTCACCCCTATGACACCTCATGCACCTACCTTCTACATGGTCCCCAAAATCTGTTGTTGTTGTTGTTGTCTTCAGTCCTGAGACTGGTTTGATGCAGCTCTCCATGCTACTCTATCCTGTGCAAGCTTCTTCATCTCCCAGTACCTACTGCAACTTACATCCTTCTGAATCTGCTTAGTGTATTCATCTCTTGGTCTCCCCCTATGATTTTTACCCTCCACGCTGCCCTCCAATACTAAATTGGTGATCACTTGATGCCTCAGAACATGTCCTACCAACCGATCCCTTCTTCTGGTCAAGTTGTGCCACAAACTTCTCTTCTCCCCAATCATATTCAATACTTCATCATTAGTTATGTGATCTACCCATCTAATCTTCAGCATTCTTCTGTAGCACCACATTTCGGAAGCTTCTATTCTCTTCTTGTCCAAACTATTTATCGTCCATGTTTCACTTCCATACATGGCTACACTCCATACAAATACTTCCAGAAATAACTTCCTGACACTTAAATCTATACTCGATGTTAACAAATTTCTCTTCTTCAGAAACGCTTTCCTTGCCATTGCCAGTCTACATTTTATATCCTCTCTACTTCATCCATCATCAGTTATTTTGTTCCCCAAATAGCAAAACTCCTTTACTACTTTAAGTGTCTCATTTCCTAATCTAATACCCTCAGCATCACCCGACTTAATTCGACTACATTCCATTATCCTCGTTTTGCTTTTGTTGATGTTCATCTTATATCCTCCCTTCAAGACACCATCCATTCCGTTCAACTGCTCTTCCAAGTCCTTTGCTGTCTCTGACAGAATTACAATGTCATCGGCGAACCTCAAAGTTTTTATTTCTTCTCCATGGATTTTAATACCTACTCCAAATTTTTCTTTTGTTTCCTTTACTGCTTGCTCATTATAGAGATTGAATAACATCGGGGAGAGGCTACAACCCTGTCTTACTCCCTTCCCAACCACTGCTTCCCTTTCATGTCCCTCAACTCTTATAACTGCCACCTGGTTTCTGTACAAGTTGTAAATAGCCTTTCGCTCCCTGTATTTTACCCCTGCCACCTTTAGAATTTGAAAGAGAGTATTCTAGTCAACATTGTCAAAAGCTTTCTCTAAGTCTACAAATGCTAGAAACGTAGGTTTACCTTTCCTTATTCTTTCTTCTAAGATAAGTCGTAAGGTCAGTATTGCCTCACGTGTTCCAGTATTCCTACGGAATCCAAACTGATCTTCCCCGAGGTCGGCTTCTACTAGTTTTTCCATTCGTCTGTAAAGAATTCGTGTTAGTACTTTGCAGCTGTGGCTTATTAAACTGATGGTTCGGTAATTTTCACATCTGTCAACACCTGCTTTCTTTGGGATTGGAATTATTATATTCTTCTTGAAGTCTGAGGGTATTTCGCCTGTTTCATACATCTTGCTCACCAGATGGTAGAGTTTCCCCAAAATCTACAAACGCAAAAATCCTGGATGCCCCACCGTAGCTGGTTATTTTGCGCAACTGAAAGAATTTCAGCCCTCATTGACTAACATCTTCAACCAACTGCCTGTAATCTAGCCTCCCATGTCGAAGATACCAACCACTTCCTTCATTGACTCTCCACTGTCCACAATCCTTCACCTTCTAGACCTCTACTAATCAGTGTTGACACCACCTCCCTATACACCATCACCACTCACGCCCATGGTCTTATCATTATTGAACACTACCTTTCCTAAAGTCCTTCAGACTCCAAACCGACTACCTCATTCCTCATACACCTTAGTAATCTTTATCCTAACCCACAACTAATTCTCCTTTGAAGGAAAAGTACACGAACAAATCTGCGGCACAGCTATG
Source organism: Schistocerca americana (assembly GCF_021461395.2). Classification (NCBI taxonomy): domain Eukaryota; kingdom Metazoa; phylum Arthropoda; class Insecta; order Orthoptera; family Acrididae; genus Schistocerca; species Schistocerca americana. The sequence continues at coordinate 290,571,728 of NC_060120.1, read as the reverse complement.
AGCACTTGATGGCACCCTTCTATGCCAACCTTTTTACAGGCCTTCTAGAGCAAAACTTCCTAGCCTTCCAATGCCAAAACCCTAGCCTCGTTCAGGTTCATTGATGGTATCTTCATGATCTGGCAGGGCCAAGACACCCTATCCTCTTTCCTTCACAACCTCAACACCTTCTCTCCCATCCAATTCGCCCAGTCCTCCTCAACCCAGTATGCCACCTACCTTCCCAGGCATTGATCACCACCTCTCTGATAGCTCCATCTGCACCTCTGTCCACACTAAAACCATCAAAGATCAACAATGCCTGCATTTTGACAGCTGTCACCCCTTTCACATAAAAAAAATCCCATATAGCCTGGCCACCAGGGGACGATGTATCTGCAGTGACAAGAACTTCCTTGCTAAGTGTGTTGAGGTTCTCACCAAGGCCTTCACAGACCGGCACTACCCCCAGACCCAATCCACAAACACATCTCCCATGCCATTTCCCCTCACAGCCCAAACTCTCCCACCAACCCCAAGAATCAGCAACAAAAGAGTTCCCCTTTGTCACCCAATACTGCCTTGAACTGGGACAACTGAAACACATCTTTCGCCAGGGCTTTGATTACCTATCATCATGCTCTGAAATGAGGGGCATCCTACCCGTGAGATCCTTCCCACCCCTACTGAAGTGATGTTCCGTCACTCACCCAACATCCACAACATCCTAGTCCATTCCTTTGCCACTCACAATCCCAACTCCTTGCCACAAGGACAATATCCCTGTGGAAGACCCAGGTGTAAGACCTGGCCAATCCACCATTCAGCACCTGTCACAGTTTTATCCTACCCCATCAGGGTCTGGGTCACCTGTGAAAGCAGCGATGCCATTTACCAGCTACGCTACAATCATTGCACAGCTTTTTATATTGGTATGACTACCAACCAGCTGTTCACCACGATGAATGGCCTCTGCCAAACTGTGGCTGAGAGCAAAGTAGACCATTCTGTGGCACAACATGCAGCCTAACATAACAACCTTGATTTCAATCTCTACTTCACTACCTGAGCCATCTGGATCCTCTCCACCACCACCAGATTTTCTTAACTCACAAATGTGAGTTATCCTTATAACATATTCTCTGCTCCTATCATTATTCTGGCCTCAACCTTACAACCCAACAGTTTCCACCCCCTCTGCCCTACCACCTCCTCCCCATTCCCATCTCCTTTAGTCTTTGTTTGCCACCCTCTGCCATGGCACCTGCCAATATTTCCCCGCTCCTCTCCTTTTTCGTTATGTTTTCTCCATATCCCTGTTCACAACCTACCGATGCTGCATTTGTTGGCATTCTAGCCCCTGCACACTTACCCAGACAGCGGTCTTCTCTACCCCACCTGTACATTGCTATATCTTCCCCTTCCCCACCCCCCGCAGATTGCTTCTACCATTTCAGATGATAGAGGCATTCTGGCCCGAGATGCTGGAGTTGATGGTCATGTGCTTGCTTTTGCTCTTTTTCCGACGAAGGCTGAAGCCGAAAGCTGATTTTAAGTGTCTTTCAATTCTGCCTGTCAGCAACTTACCATGTTATCTTTATGGTAGGTAGTAATCTATCTTTTATTACATTGCTAATTAATAAAAAGAGAAAGACTTAATATTTTGAGGTGGCTTTTGCAATGAAGGAGTAGTAAGGTGACGGCCTAGAATAAGAAAAGAGGGGGTGGGGATTGTGTGCCAATGTAGGGACAAACCTGGTGCGAATCTATAACCACTTTGCAGCATAGAACAAAAAAAAAAAAAAAGCAAAGAACAAACAACAGAGTGCTATTTTTGACCATTTTCATTGTGGTAGGAAGTTTGAAGGTGGTGACAAAATTTAAAATTATAAGGAAGATTGTATCATTCAAAGTTCTTGATGTGGTAATTCCATTTTACAACCGTTTTACATACCAGTTGTTGCTCTAGACAAATAATAAATGAATCAATGTCTTCTACTGTAGGTTGCCTGTCTTGCCCCAACTCCAGAGGTGAGTATCGTAAAACCACACCGCTAGTTTCCAGTTCACATATTTCCACTGGTACTTGTGGGGCATCTCGCTGAAGGATCTGCCCGAGCTGCAACAACAATAATATTCAGTTTTAAAGAGGTATTTTGAGAAAATGAAAAATGAAATATTGCCATTCAGAAACACTCAGCATGCAACAATACGGATTATTATTACAGGCACTTGCAAAGGTGAATTGAGAACCTAAAAATACCTCAAACGTACCCATGAATTGAGCTTGTCATAGTACGAGGGCACACGTCCACTTTCATTTCCTTCACTTGCTTCAGGAATGAACTGGAACACAACTGTGGAGGCAACAACTTCAAAAAGCATCTGTAAAGCAGAAATATCCACGGTGGAAGCACATTCAGTTTAATCTAATCCCCAATGCACATAATCATACTGCTTAATTGTACTCTTCAATACAATAAGTTTTTCTTGCCTTCCCCATTCCACACACAAACACTGAAGAAATATAACTGCTATTTAAAGATACTAAGCAATTTGGCTTTCATAACTGTCCTTAGGTGTTAATGTTTATTAGTAATAAATATTGGACTCACTGAGGTATTAACTGGACGGGTCACTAATTCATTGACAGTAATTGTTCCAGACTCACCACCTGGCTGTTGGCTCTGCAAAAGAAGCAATAAGAACTATCACAATTGTACATAATGTAAGTATGATATTTCCAAATAGTAATTATAAGTTTAAAACTAAGGTTTAAGTATTTTGTTTGTTTATTTGTGTGATTTTGTGTGTGTGTGTGTGTGTGTGTGTGTGTGTGTGTGTGTGTGTGTGTGTAAGGGGATGGGGTGCCCACATGCGAAAGTGTGTGAGAAAGATAATGGTAGCTTAGTAGTTTTTCATAGGAACCCTACCTGCTAATGATTCATTAAGCATAATCCTTAGTGCCTACTGGTTAAATGTGTTATTTTTTGATAATCTCATGTTCTATACTCAAAAATCCCTGGCTGAACATATATTCTATTATAAGTAATCTGTGACATTTTAATATTCAGAACGTCATATACATTTGAAAATTGATGTATGTTCAAAAGCTTTTCTTTAACCCTTTCACAGGCAAATTTTTTGTAGCAACTGAGCAAAGGTTTTTTTCTATCCTATTAGAATTATGATCAACTGACTGTACTTATTTTTTGATAATTTTATTTTTGTGATTTACGGCCAGAAGCTATGGTGGTACATATATCACCCAGCACCTTGTGAGGTATTAAAACTATGGTGGTAAATGGATTTCCCACTTCCCTTTTGTGTGCTGTTTTGTGTTATTTTATATATAACATATTAATATTAAGGGAATATGTGTTACCACTTCTGTACACTCCTGGCATCTAGTGGCATTCCACTGTACTACCTGCTGTTTCTGTTTGTTGTGAAATGTAGCCTTCAGGACTGTGGGAAATATATATCCCACCAAACAATGATGATTTAATGGTTCTTGGGGAGTATGGTTACCACCAAAGTAGTTTCTGGAACGGACTTGTGAAACCAGAGCCACTTCCTCATCCCCTCAAACCCAGAACCTCCCACAGAAGAATCCCAAAAGTGCCCCACTTGTGACAAGACACTTTCCAGGACTGGATCAGACTCTGAATGTGGCTCTCCAGCAGGGATATGACTTACTCAAATCCTGCCCTGAAATGAGATCCATCCTTCATGAAATCCTCCTCACTCCACCAAGAATGTCTTTCCGCCGTCCACCTAACCTTTGTAAACCTCTTGGTTCATCCCTATGAAATCCCCAAACTACCTTCCCTACCCTCTGGCTCCTACCCTTGTAACCACCCCCGGTGTAAAACCTGTCCCATGCACCCGCCCACCACCACCCACTCCAGCCCTGTAACCTGGAAGGTGTACACGATCAAAGGCAGAGCCACTAGTGAAAGCACGCACGTGATTTACCAACTGACCTGCCTACACTGTGAAGCTTTCTATGTGGAAATGACCAGCAACAAACTGTCCATTCGCATGAACGGACGCAGGCAGACAGTGTTTTTTGGTAATGAGGATCACCCTATGGCTAAACATGCCTTGGTGCACGGCCAGCAAATCTTGGCACAGTGTTACACCGTCCGGGTTATCTGGATACTTTCCACTGACACCAACCTATCAGAACTCTGGAGATGGGAACTTGCCCTTCAATATGTCTTCTCTTCCCATTACCCACCAGGCCTCAACCTCCGCTAATTTCAAGTTGCCGCCGCTCATACCTCACCTGTCATTCAATAACATCTTTGCCTCTGTACTTCCGCCTCGACTGGCATCTCTACCCAAACTCTTTGCCTTTACACATGTATGCTTGTGTCTGTGTATGTGCAGATGGATATGTGTGTGGGTGCGCGTGTATACCTGTCCCTTTTTCCTCCCCAAGGTAAGTCTTTCCGCTCCCGCGATTGGAATGACTCCTTACCCTCTCCCTTAAAACCCACATCCTTTCGTTTTTCCCTCTCCTTCCCTCTTTCCTGATGAAGCAACCGTGGATTGCAAAAGCCTGAAATGTGTGTGTGTGTGTTATTGTTTCTATCAACGTAGCAACGCTTTCGATTGATAAGTTACAGAATCTTTGTTTTTAGATTATACATATATAAACAAAGATGATGTGACTTACCAAACGAAAGTGCTGGCAGGTCGATAGACACACAAACATACACACAAAATTCAAGCTTTCGCAACAAACGGTTGCTTCATCACGAAAGGGGGAAGGAGAGGGAAAGACGAAAGGATGTGGGTTTTAAGGGAGAGGGTAAGGAGTCATTCCAATTCCGGGAGTGGAAAGACTTACCCTAGGGGGAAAAAAGGACAGGTATACACTCGCGCACACACACACACATATCCATCCGCACATCCACAGACACAAGCAGACATTTGTAAAGGCAAAGAGTTTGGGCAGAGATGTCAGTCGAGATGGAAGCACAGAGGCAAATTTGTTGTTGAAAGACAGGTGAGGTATGAGCGGCGGCAAATTGAAATTAGCGGAGATTGAGGCCTGGCGGATAATGAGAAGAGAGGATATACTGAAGGGCAAGTTCCCATCTCTGGAGTTCTGACAGGTTGGTGTTAGTGGGAAGTATCCAGATAACCCGGACGGTGTAACACTGTGACAAGATGTGCTGGCCGTGCACCAAGGCATGTTTAGCCACAGGGTGATCCTCATTACCAACAAACACTGTCTGCCAGTTTGTTGCTGGTCATTCCCACATAGAAAGCTTTACAGTGTAGGCAGGTCAGTTGGTAAATCATGTGGGTGCTTTCACAGGTGGCTCTGCCTTTGATCGTGTACACCTTCCGGGTTACAGGACTGGAGTAGGTGGTGGTGGGAGGGTGCATGAAACCGGTTTTACACCGGGGGTGGTTACAAGGGTAGGAGCCAGAGGTAGGGAAAGTGGTTTGGGGATTTCATAGGGATGAACTAAGAGGTTGCGAAGGTTAGGTGGACTGTGGAAAGACACTCTTGGTGGAGTGGGGAGGATTTCATGAAGGATGGATCTCATTTCAGGGCAGGATTTGAGGAAGTCGTATCCCTGCTGGAGAGCCACATTCAGAGTCTGATCCAGTCCCAGAAAGTATCCTGTCACAAGTGGGCCACTTTTGGGGTTCTTCTGTGGGAGATTCTGGGTTTGAGGAGATGAGGAAGTGGCTCTGGTTATTTGCTTCTGTACCAGGCTGTAGGGAAGGGACCGTTTGATGTGGAATGGGTGGCAGCTGTCATAATGGAGGCACTGTTGCTCGTTGGCGGGTTTGATGTGGACGGACGTGTGAAGCTGGCCATTGGACAGGTGGAGGTCAACGTCAAGGAAAGTGGCATGGGATTTGGAGTAGGACCAGGTGAATCTGATGGAACCAAAGGAGTTGAGGTTGGAGAGGAAATTCTGGAGTTGTTCTTCACTGTGAGTCCAGATCATGAAGATGTCATCAATAAATCTGTACCAAACTTTGGGTTGGCAGGCCTAGGTAACCAAGAAGGTTTCCTCTAAGCGACCCATGAATAGGTTGGTGTACGGGGGGGCCATCCTGGTACCCATGGTTGTTCCCTTTAATTGTTGGTATGTCTGGCCTTCAAAAGTGAAGAAGTTGTGGGTCAGGATGAAGCTGGCTAAGGTAATGAGGAAAGAGGTTTTAGGTAGGGCAGGCGATCGGCGTGAAAGGAAGTGCTCCATCGCAGCGAGGCCCTGGACGTGCGGAATATTTGTGTATAAGGAACTGGCATCAATGGTTACAAGGATGGTTTCCAGGGGTAACAGACTGGGTAAGGATTCCAGGCATTCGAGAAAGTGGTTGGTGTCTTTGATGAAGCATGGGAGACTGCATGTAATGGGTTGAAGGTGTTGATCTACGTAGGGAGAGATACGTTCTGTGGGGGCTTGGTAACCAGCTACAATGGGACGGCCGGGATGATTGGAATTGTGAATTTTAGGAAGAAGGTAGAAGGTAGGGATGTGGGGTGTTGGTGTGGTCAGGAGGTTGATGGAGTCAGGTGAAAGGTTTTGTAGGGGGCCTAAGGTTCTGAGGATTCCTTGAAGCTCCGCCTGGACATCAGGAATGGGATTACCTTGGCAAACTTTGTATGTAGTGTTGTCTGAAAGCTGACGCAGTCCCTCAGCCACATACTCCCGACGATCAAGTACCACGGTCGTGGAACCCTTGTCCGCCAGAAGTACGACGATGGATCGGTCAGCCATCAGATCACGGATAGCCAGGGCTTCAGCAGTGGTGATGTTGGGAGTAGGATTAAGGTTTTTTAAGAAGGATTGAGAGGCAAGGCTGGAAGTCAGAAATTCCTGGAAAGTTTGGAGAGGGTGATTTTGAGGAAGAGGAGGTGGGTCCCGCTGTGACGGAGGACGGAACTGTTCCAGGCAGGGTTCAATTTGGATAGTGTCTTGGGGAGTTGGATCATTAGGAGTAGGATTAGGATCATTTTTCTTCGTGGCAAAGTGATATTTCCAGCAGAGAGTACAGGTGTAGGACAGTAAATCTTTGACAAGGGCTGCTTGGTTGAATCTGGGAGTGGGGCTGAAGGTGAGGCCTTTGGATAGGACAGAGGTTTCGGATTGGGAGAGAGGTTTGGAGGAAAGGTTAACTACTGAATTAGGGTGTTGTGGTTCCTGATTGTGTTGATTGGAATTTTGAGGTTTTGGGGGGAGTGGAGCTGGAAGTGGGAGATTGAGTAGATGGGAGAGACTGGGTCTGTGTGCAATGAGAGGAGGTTGAGGTTTGCTGGAAAGCTTGTGAAGGGTGAGTGAGTTGCCTTTCCGGAGGTGGGAAACCAGGAGATTGGATAGTTTTTTGAGGTGGAGGGTGGCATGCTGTTCTAATTTGCTGTTGGCCTGTAGGAGGATGCTCTGAACAGCTGGTGTGAATGTGGGAGAGGAAAGATTGAGGACTTTTATTAAGGATAGGAGCTGACGGGTGTGTTCATTGGCTGAGTTAATGTGTAGTAGGAAGCCCCCCACGTTAGCTATTACTCTTATTGAGTTTACTTCTAAGAAAGCATTAAGACAAATTTCCTACAACACGTCATGTGGCAGTAACTAATGTTGTGTTTCACACATATGCCCATCAGGTGCAGTTGTAAACAAGAATCAATAAATAGGATTACTCAGAACACTTCTATAGAAACATTGGTTTACTTAGTCTGTCACTCTCATCACTTTCTGACAAAGTGTCGGGATTCTGTGCAGGTCTCTCTCTCTCTCTCTCCGTCACACACACACGCACGCACGCGCACACACACACACACACACACACACACACACACACACACACACACACACACACACACTAGCTATGGCTTTATCTCTCCATTCCTTCCTCCACCTTTGGGGTCAGTGACCTGTGGTTGGAGAGTTGCGGACCATCTTCTGACTCCCAGTGCATTCAGTCTTGCCAAGACTTGCGAAGTGTCAACTGTTGGGTGCAGTCTTTGTGCACAGCTGCTAGCACAGGGTTCTATAACGAACTTAGCTAGGAGCCCTTATCCCTGTTGGTGAGACTTCCATGGAGCCTTATCAGAATTAACTCTTTAATGATGCTCTCCCATACGCCACTAGCTTGGCACAATATTTTTGTTTTCTCAAATTCGAATATTTGTCATTGTTGAAGCATGTGTTCTACACAGCATTGCAAGATGCACAGCTGTGTTTGCTCAGTGTACTGGAGGCTACACTTGCAAGGGACATTATATATACTGGGTATTTACATTTGTAGTTTGCCATTCACTGAGCCAAGCATGTCTTTCATTTTTTGTGGTGGTTGAAAGGCGACCTTGAAATTTTTCCGATTCTTCACCTTGGGCGAAGGAGGTCTAGTACAGGGGATACAGGTGAGTTTCTTTGCCTCTTTGCAAACCTCTTCTTTGTGGAAGGCTATATGGTGTCAAAGACATCATGTTTACGCCAGGACTGTTAAACTTTTTATTTCCACTATTGCAATTTCGGACTTCGGCCATTATCCAGCGCAGATGTTTTGGCTCTATGTCATCATTTGCTGTTATATACATTTGTAATGTATAAAGTTGACATGGCTTAAAGCCAAAACACCTGCACTTGATAATGGCCCAAGGCTGAAATTGCAATAGTGGAAATAAAAATTTTAACAGTCACTGACGTAAACATTATGTCTTTCAACAAATTTTACATGACTGTGAATCCCAGTTATGAAAAGTTAATTTATATGATTTCAATTAACATTTAATCTGCACTTCGCTGTACCCATTTTGGTACATCTCTAAGGTGTTTCTGCTTTGCTGGGAGGCTGTTGACAGATCTGATACTACAAGAGTGAGCCAGGCCATAATGAGCGAACACATCTGCTTCGCAATAAGAGAAATCAACAAGGATACACAGCCTCTACCCACATGGCACCTACGTATCATTGGTACACTGTCAGAATAGTCCTGGGAATGAGTAGATTGCAGTTCATTTGTCAACAGTGAAAGACAAAGACAGTGTGCTAACTTCGGACAGCAAAAAAGTTTCGGAGGCTGGCGGGAGCTCAGATGAAGACCTAAGATATCAATGGTACAAGGACAACTATCCATCTGACACAGAAAGAACTGGATGCTGCTACCTCAGCCCTCTGCAAAAGGCTGAACTCCACTCCTGTTCCAAACACAATACTGATGAGCCATGGCGGCTCATTTCACTTTCCCACTATTGATAGCTTCTAGCTGGTGTGTTACTATGTGGCACGTATTACTCCCTTGTGTAGTTATCGCTGGCCTGGCTAGGCTTCAAAAGCGCCTGGTAGACTGTCGTCAGGAGAGACATTCGGACAGCGTAGTGCAGACAACTTATGTGTAGTCTTTGTGCAATGTGGATTTGGTGCCAGCAGCAGCACTTGTAGCAATGGACATGCGGTGCGGATCAGCACAATGTCTCTTACAGGTCGTCATTCACGCTTCTTTGACAGGACCGGGTAGAAGGCAAAAGCACTAAGTTGCCAGGAGAGCATTCTGTGTCCTTAGCTTCCTGCCCTGTGGGCTTCCTTACCACTGTGTGGACGGCTCTCAAGCATTTCCTAGCATGGTTTGCAATACGTTTGCAGTCACGTGTCCTGACTGTCTGTGCTCAAACTGGGTAGCTTATGTTATCTGAACTGCAATGTAAATGAAATTTTGCTGTCAATCAAGAGGCCTTTATCTGATTAATTGGCTTCACACGGGGAATTTTCCCTTTAAAGCTATTGTTCTGTTTAATACATATTGTAACTTTGTTCTAAATTTTATTTTAAATTATTTGGTGTAAACCTTTTGGGTAAGCTGTAAAGGAGAACTGTTATGTTAGGTCTTGTTAACTAGCTAATATTTCCTATCTGGGGGTCTGCCTAATGTGTCAGTTTTGTGCTCACTTGCAGAAATTCATGTAGAGCTCAGTTTTAATTATTTTACTGGTTTATTTCATTTTTTAAATTAAAACTTTTTTAAGGCCAATATTGTTAAAGTCTTATTTTCTTTCATCTTGTTTAAGGCCATGAACAAGGTATTACTGTGATTCAGTAACCATGTTATTCACCATTTTGAACACTTTCAAGTGTGTAAATTTTACATGGCAAATTAACCTGGAATTTTCCTACCTGTTTTTCTTAAAGGGGACCTGTTGTTACTTTGAAAAATACCGTATTTACTCGAATCTAAGCTGCACTTTTTTTCCGGTTTTTGTAATCCAAAAAACCGCCTGCGGCTTAGAATCGAATGCAAAGTAAGCGGAAGTTCTGAAAAATATTGGTAGGTGCCGCCACAACTAACTTCTGCCATCGAATATATGTAGCGCTACAACAGACATGTTTTGCAGGCACAAAGATAAATACTGGCGCCAAAACCTCTTCGTCAGTAAATAAATTAAAAAAAAAAAAAAATAGGTGGAAAACGAGCTTTTTTTCTCTGCCCCGAGTTTTGACCACTGCACTTTCATACATTATCCAACGAAGTAAATAGAAATTTCGTATTGTTCATCTTCTAGCAGCATGTCAATGTACTACGAAAATCTGACTGGCAAGACTGTTTGGGATGTTTGTCAATATGGGAAACTTTACGTCCTGAATTTTTTCCTACCTGTGAGAAGAGACGGTTGCTACTAGGAACTTTTATGAATTGTGAATCACATGCAGTATTCTCTTCACCATAGGAATAATATGAGTCACTTAGTGCAGGAGTGTCCAATTGAGCATGGGCCTAGGCCCATAGTTGACGCCGTCGTAAGCGAGTAATCGCTTGAGTGAAAAGGTCTGTTGGGTTTTGTGCACATATTCGCGCTTGTAATAAACTGCTTCTTTCCTTATACATCTGCTCAAATTAAGAGAGAACCAATTCGCACTCTGCTTCATTCCAGAAGTTCTTTTTCTTCAGTTGATTATGATTGGTAATTTGAATTTCCACATTTGTGTAAGTTAGTCTTTAAGACCTTCACCCCCCCTCCCCCAAAGAGATATCGTGTTGCCAATGGGCAGATGTTACCTCTGGTAGGTGAGATGATTCTTGCTTTTTCCTGACCAGTTAAATTGTTATTTGTGAAGAAATTACCTGCCACCTTGTTGCTTGGATGTGATTTTATCCAGCATACTGGATTAGTCCCCGGTGTTGCCAGTAATACTACCTTCTTTAGATTTCGTCCATCAGAGAAGATATCCTTCTGTTCCTGTTCCGCTAATAGTGTTCATATTAATACCTTGCAGACTGAGTGGACAGAGATGGAGCTCGGTCATCTTAGTGAGCCTCAGGCTATTCAGTTAAGGGACCTTTTGAGTGAGTTTCCCCAATATACTAACTGATCGGTTGGGGGTGACCGACAAGATTAAATATCAAATCCATTTAGTGGATGGTGTTCCTGTTTGTCAGGCTTCATATCTGTCACCACCTAAAACAAAGGTTTTAAGGCAACAGACTGAGTTCATGCTTTGTGCTGGAGTAATTACATTTTCAACTTCTCCACATGTCTCACCTATAGTTTCGGTGCCTAAGGGGCAGGGCACGGATTTTAGACTGGTCGTTGATTATAGGAAATGAACGGGTTATGTTAAAAGAGTCAGTCCCCCCTTCTGGATTTCCATACCTGCTTTACTTGGTTTCCTGATGCAACATATTTTTCTTTGCTTGATTTCCATCAGGCTTATTATCAAATATCTTTGAATGCTGATTCAGTTTGTTACAGCGTTCTGTATGGACTGGAATTTGTATGAATCCAACCACGTATCCTCTGGCCTAGCCACTTGAGCTGCCGGGCTTTCAGACAATGTTTTGGGGGATTTAAAGTTCAACTGTGTTTATAATTCTCTTGACGATGTTGGTGTGTATAATCAGTCCTTTGTGAACATCTTTCACATCTTCAACGGTCATACTGAGGCTTCGGTCTGATGGTTAAACCTTCTAAGGTCACTCCCACCAAGCAGCAAATTTCCTTTTTGGGACATCTGGTTTCTAAAGATGGAATCAGATTTGGTCAAGAATGTACTTACAATCTCATGAAGTTTGCTTAACCTAAGTACAAAAAGGGAGTCACCCAATTTACAGGGATGGCCAACTACATTCAGAAGTTTGTCCCTAATTTCGTTCAATTAGCTGCCCCTCTTACTGATCTTTGTAAGAAGGGATGGGAATTTGTTTGAGGACAGAGCCAGCAGGCAGCATTTAAGGCGACAGACAGCTCTAAGTAACCTGTCAGTATTCACTACTCCAAATTTTGAGAAGAGATTCATTCCCCAGACCGAATCTTGTAATTTCGGGATGGCTGCAGTCCTTTTACAGGAAGATGCTGGTTTGAGACAACCTGTTGATTGTGAGGCTTTGGCTGTTCTGTTCAATTTGGAAACGTTTAAATTTTATCTGGAACACAGGGAATTTGACCTACAGACAGACAACCAGGCCTCAGGTTGGGCTTTGGCCTCCCTAAGAAAAACTGGCAGCATTGCGAGGTGGCTGATCCACAAACCTGCCTTTCATTTTGAGGTTCACCAAATCAGGGGTCAGATAAACACGTGCATTCAGCCAAATGTTTGAGGAAGGTGCCCACAAATCCAGGTTGTGTTATTCAATCATCAGGTCTTCTGTTTTTGATGTGTTACGCGAGATACCTCAATTATTTTCTGATCTTAGGAATAAGCAAAACAAAGTTCCTTATTTAAGGCCTATAAGAGCGTGGTTGTTGGCAGGTGAGGAACTTCCCAGCTATTCCTTGAGAAAGGGTATACTTTGTCATGAAGTTGAGAAATTAGCCGAACTCAAAATATTTACCTGCTAAACCCGTGCCATCTGTATTTTATTTTCATAGTTCCTTATTAGGTGGGCTTTGGATCTCTATAAATTCTTCACTAAGGTCCGAGCTCATGTTACATAGCTGTCCTTGTACAAGGATATTCATCGATTGGTTCAGGAGTGGGGATCTTAAAATGGTGAGGCACAATCCCAACTCACAAAGGCTTATTGCATTCTGGATGGGAGCAAAGCCTTAAGGATAAAGTATTCAGTGATTATGTGGGTTCCCTGCCGTGAACAAGACTGGGAATTGTTACATATTAGTTGTTGTCAATCCCTTTTGTAGCTGTGTGTGGCTTTTGCCAAGTAGAGGGGTTACCACCTCACTAACTATTCGTGATTTAACTCAAATATTTTTCTGCTTTGGTCCACCAAAGGCACTTCTCAGTAACAATTCTCCTGCCTTTGTGTCACAAGAATTTAAAAAGTTTTGTTTTGGTAATGCCATTAAGTACATATCCACTCTACCCTACTATGCTCAACCTTCCTTTTCCGAGGGGGTTAATCGTAATCTTAAGGCCACCATAATTATTTTTTGCCATGCTAACCATCAGACCAAATGGGACACTTCCACCCCTTGGATTAATGCTGTCTTCAATTCAGCACAGCATGTGGCTTCTAAAGCAATTCCTTCTGCTTTGATGTTTTCTTATTCCCTTAATTCTCCCTGGCTAATTTGTGGAGTATAAATGATCTATTGTCTGAGTGAATTATCACTTGTCTGACTAAAGAAAACTTGAACAGAGCTAGAAAAAACATCAACCAGTGGCCAGCAAACCGCATGCGGCTCTTTGGACACTCCAGTACAGCTCTTTGAAGATCAACTCCGACTACAGCTATTGCCAAACTTTATGGCCACAATGAGGCTGAAAACTGATGTTATCTGGGCACGTGCGCAGAACATTGGTTGTTTTTTCTATTGCAGTCATTTTAAATGTCTATTTGATGGAAGATAGTGAAAGAAAAAATCCTGTATGCTCTGTTTCCAAAAGTCCTTGGAGTGTGTATATTCAGACCAGTCCTCAAAATTTGGTGGCAATTGTTAATTGACTAGGTATTGTTGGTGTTTTGTTACAGGCTAGGCATGGAGAAGGTACGCACGACACACATTATATCAAGGGAGTCTGTTATCAGTGTGTTTTCTGGTCAGAGCCAGGTCGGTCGGAAAAAAGCACGCATTCGATGGAAATATCTACACGGTGTATTAAGCTACTTGTACCTTTCAACTAGCTGTGAATCTTACAGGTAATTTTGCTATTAAATTAGCAAGCTATATAACTTTGTGACAGAAATTTCATTTTTGGAATATGACACATATTTTAAGTACTAGATATAGGTAAATGATCATGATTTGAATGTAAATTACCCACAGGACCACATTTTCTTAACTAGTGTTGCATCCAAGATATGTATCCTTAGCAGTACTATATAAAAAATTTACTCCTTATCTCTTTAACATTGACCAACCTGGGATCATTTCATGGCTCTTTTGGATACATTAAATATGTTTTTGTTTTTAATTGAGGAAAGACTTCTAAGACATTCTGGAAAGCTAGCTATCTTTTACAATATTCAAATTTATCCAAACACAGTGACCACTTTTTTAATAAAAACCTGTAATAAACACAAAAGATGACACAGTCTCCCACATGACAACTTTTCGTCAAAGATTCGTGCAGCCATAATTTTCCCTACTACAGGGTATAATGTGAAACCCTCCAGGTGCACATAGCAATGCATATGTTCGCAAGCTGAATAATATATCTTGACAAACAAAACAAAACTATAATGAAACGCTACCTTTTGTACGCGACTAGCATACAGTTGCAATGAGCCAGTTACTAAGTAGAGTGAGTTCAGTGGTCAGCACTCCACATTTTATATTCACATGCCCCATATCAGTAAACAAGCCGACTCCAGAACGGTAAAAGGGCCAAGGAAAAAAGAAAAAAAAGGAATATAATTTTTCTTCATTTTTGTATTTTCTATCACAGAAAGTATTACGAAAATCACCAAGTTCATCTTAAATTTAAAGAACGTATGAGGCTATATTTAATGACACTGTCCATGTGTTAACAAACACGCCCAGCTTGTATATAGTGCTCCATTTTTCAGACGCACGTGTATATTGCTTGTGTATCTTTCGGAAAATGGCAAAGTAAGTTCACAGTGATCCACCCTGAAGCAGCAGCTGTTGAGGTGACAAGTTTTATGCCTTGTTTATTCAACAATAACTGTTTTGCCTGAGGACACTATTGATTGCTGGTGTTCCCTCTTGCTTGTTTGTAACTAATTATGAACAGTATACTCATGCATAGAGAAACTGGATCCATACTCTATACAAGCTGATATGCTGCAAATAAAATATTAAATTATATAAGCTATTAATGTAAGTTTCCATGGGAAAGCACAAACAAACAAAATATTGCTTTATGATCTAATAACTGGATTGCCAGAATGTATACCATAGTTCTCTCAACCATTTCCACAACAATTTAGGTAATTGTTACAACTTAGTATTTCTGGTTTTCTTAAAACAATAACCTTCTTATTAGGTGACACCTCTTAGCCGTGGCTACAAAGAAGAAGCAGCAAAGAAAAATGGAAGATGCAAATTGCGAATTTAAAATTGAATGGACTGAGAAATGCTCCTTCATACAAAACTCAAATGGTCTTCCAAAAGTGGCACATAACAGGAAATCAAATTTTCAAATTTGGAGAGGCACTTTGCAACGAAACATGTGTCAGTTGGAAGCAAATATCCTGCCAGCGATGTAAGAAAGAAAGCAGTTCAGGAACTTTAAATGAATAAAGAAAAGCCAAGTTCGATATTTAATCACTAGGCAGAATTTTCCAACAGCACTAACCTTGCAATGTTTGTTGTAAGTCAAGAGATTGGCAAGAGAGGAAAACCATACACAGAAGGCTTCTTTTATAAAGTTATTTTGTAAGTGCATCCGAAGTGTTATCCCATGATTTTAAAAACAAGGAAAAGATTCTTAAAAAGGAGCTACCACTGTGTGCTAAAACAGTGAAAGAACAGTCAGAATATATTCTAACACTATTGATCAACTAATTGAAAACCTGAAAGTAGTTTCACCCTTGTCTACAGCTGCTGACGAATCTTGTGACATAAATGACACAGCATAATTTTCACTTCTCGTACAGTTTACTTCACCTACAGTTCCAAAAGAAGAAATTTTAGGATTACTGTTACTCAAAAGTCAAACACGTGGTGAGGATATTGCAAATAGTGTCACAGAATGCTTGAACAAATACCATATTCCAGTTGTTAGAATTGTTTCAGTTTCAAAAGACAGGGCAAACAGTATGACTGGAGAGAGAAAAGAATCTGCTTCCCTTTTCAAAAAAAAAATCAGCCATGAGGTACTTGGTCATCACTGCATCACTCACCGAGAAGTGATTTGTGCCTGGACATTCTCAGAAGAAATTGGCAGTGTTAGTCATTAAGATGGTCAACACAATAATGGCTAAAGCTCTTTATCATGGGCAATTTAAGAAATTTTTGATTGAAATAAAGAGTGAATATGCAGATGATCTGCTTTATAACAAGGTCTGTTGCTTTGGAAGAGGATCATTCTACAGAGTTTCACGTCTTTATTATCAGAAATTAAAGTATTTCTCCTAGAAAGGGGAACTGACTATCCTGAATTAACACAAGAGAATTAGATCCAAAAATTTTATATTATGGTAGACATTACAGCCCATCTAAATGAACTGAATTGTAAGCTACAAGAGAATGGGAAAACAGTCTTTTCGATTCAAAAATAAATTGTTTCTTTTGGCACAAGATTTGGGGGAAAAGAACATTAATTCATTTTCCAAGTCAGCTGAAATATCGGTAAGTAAATAACACGGTAATTGTCATTCCCTTTCTCGAAAGAACAATTTTAAACATGAGAGAAACTTTCCTGCAGAGGTTTCAGAAGTTCAGAAAAAGCAAAGTGTCATTAGCCTTTGTTAAAAATGCACTCCATGCTAACATAACAAAACTAAATTTTTCTCCCTTTAATTTTGAAATTGGCACTTTTGAAATGCAATTACTATAGCTAAAAGACCTATAGAGCTCCAAATTTGAGCATCTTAATGCTGATTTGGAACAATTAGATAGAAAAAATGTGATCTTAGTTCACAGCACATACAGCCCACTTCGAAAGATCTAAAGAAGGAAGACATGGTAATTTTTAACACCTGGAAAAGTATTCCAGAATCATTTCACCAGTTAAGAAACTAGCATTTGCTGTTCTGTCACTTTTATGCTCCAAATATACATGTGAACAATCTTTTTCAAGCATGAACCTTGTAAGAAGTAAATTGAGAAATTGCCTTATTGACAACAACCTGGAATCCAGCCTAAACTTAAAAAACAACAACATACAAAGCAGACCTAGTCAAAATTTCCAAAGAAATGCAGGGCTACTGTTCATATTAAACATGCATTGTCATATATCATTTATTGTATTTTATTTGTCAATCAATAGGGTTGTGATCTCTATATTTATTTGCTATCAGTACTATTAACAGACTCCTAAAAGCACAGTTTCAGAAAATAAGAACAGCTCTCACAAAATTTTTTAACCACTATACTACTGGAATTTGGTTCCTTTAACGAAAGAGTTTGCTGACCACTGACCTAGCCCATTGCCATTAATAGAGACAGTATAATCAGGGAAGGAGACCCTTTTGCAGTCGCATGGTGGTAATCAGTGTAACAGTATTACCAGGAAGCTTGCTTCTAGGTTAGTGAGACCCCGAGCAAATGTTAAGATTTTAAGTCCCATTAATCTGCTAGTGCGCAACCTTGTGACTGGGAAGTCCTTGAGGGCACACATGAGCCAAATAGAAAAGTAGTTAAGTGATTCATTTCTCTCCTTCTATTCTCTCTCTCTCTCTCTCTCTCTTCCCCCCCCCCTCTTGAATGGGGGAAGAGGACTCATTTCACCTTCCCCACTATCGACAACTTCTTGCTGGTGTCTCACCAGGCGACGCTTCTTACTGCCTTGCGTGGTTATCAGTGCCCCATTTAAGCTTCAAAAGCGGCTGCTAGACCGGCATCATGGGGAGGCCTTCGAACAGTGCAGTGCAGGCAGTTTACATGTAGCCTCCATGCAGTGTGGAGTTGGGGCCAGCAGCTGCACTTGGAGCAATGGATGCGCAGTGCAGATCGGCACAATGTCTCTTTCAGGTCGTCGTCCACCCTTCTTCACCAGAACTAGGCAGAAGGCAAAAGCATCAAGTAAGTTACAGAGAGAGTGTTCTGTGTCAGTGGCTTCTTGCTGGGTGGGCCTGGCCTGCTTAAGACTGTGTGGGTGGCTATCGAGCATTTTCTAGCATGGCTTGCTACTCATTTGCAGGCACATGTCCTGACTATCTGTGCTCAAGCTGAGTACCTTATGTTATCTGAATTGCAAAGGTAAATGAAGTTTTGGTGTCAATGAGGAGGCCTTTATCTGATTAACTGGTTTCTCATAGGGAATTTACCTTTAATGTTATTGTTCTGTTTAATACATATTGTAACTTTCATCTAAATTTTATTTTAGATTATTTGGTGTAAACCTGGGTAAGCTGTAAAGGAGAACTGTTATGTTTTGTTAACTAGTTAGTGTTTACATTCTGGGGGTCTGCCTAATGTCTTGGTTTTGAGTTTGCTTGCAGAAATTTATCCAGAGTTCAGTTTTAATTATTTTGCTGATTCATTTAAATTTTTAATGCTAAAATTATTAAATTATCTTCTTGCATCTTGTTTAAGGCCATGAAAAGGGTATCACTGTAATTCAGTAACTGCGTTACTCACCATTTTGAACATTTTCCAAGTGCGTAAATTTAATATGGCAAATTAACTTGGAATTTTCCTACCTGTTGTTATTAAAGGGGACATGTTGTTACTTCAAAAAATAAATGATATTAAAGGGGCCTAGTCCTTCGAAGTCATTTTCCTGATCCTTTTAATTTCTGATCAACTGAAGAAGGATGTCGTTAGTGATTTTCCACAAGCAATCTATGGCCCGTCAGCACAGAAGAGGCAATGGCGCAGGAAAATTGCTGGATATTTGACACATCCCAACTTCTGAAACTAAACATGACAACAGCAGTATGGAGAACACCAAGATTTCTAAGAGAAGATAAAAATGCAGTAGTTCTACCAGCTACAAAGGAAGTGTGAGAGTCCCATGTGTGCTGATGACTACCACCAGCAACTAAGCACTTTGCTACAGAATCTGGCCTAAAGGAAGCCGAACAAGTGCCCAACATTTAAGTTACTTTTCTTATTAACAGCTTTGATGACAGAAGATATGAACAAGCTCAATCCATAGGCTCCAGCACCACCACACTTGTATGTAGTGCCTAAAATTCACAAAGAAAATGTACCACTGCAGCCTATAGACAACGCCACTACTGCACCGCACATATAAAGTTCCCATGTATCTCTAGCCTTACTTCTGAAACCTGTAGTTGGACACTGCTGACATCACTTGAAAAACTGTGCCAAATTTCTAAGCATACTGAAAGATATGCAGTGGTGTGAGGACAGTTCTGCTTGTGGGCTTTGACTTAAGGTGTCTTTTCACATGAGTACAGCTTCGAAATGTCTTGGTAATCTTAGGAATTCATTCTGAGTTCCAAAAAGTGAAGCTACTTGAACACACACCACAACCTACTTCAAATGTGGTGGAGACTTCTATTAATAAAATGGAGTACCAATTGACTTATTGCTTTCCCCTGGTATTGGCAAATTACATGGAGCACTTTGGACATAGCACTAAAAACTACACGTCAAACCTGAACACTTCTTCCATTATGTTTATGACACCTTCGTAGTGTGATAACATGGTAGAGAGGCCCTGAATGAATTTGTGGACCACCCAGCGTCCAGTAAATCATACTGTTCACAAAAGAGTCAGAACAGAATGGATGTCTTCCATATATGGACATTCTAATAATAATAAAAGCGGATGGTACCACAGGACATGCAGTCTACAGAAGAAGCCTTCAAAATTTTTTCAATAAAGATGATGAAGTAAATATTCCAGAATTTGAATCAAGAACAGCTGCCAACATCAGTACTTAGAAGTAGATATCCTCGGAGTAGTGAAGCAACTTAAATCACTCAATAAAAGCAAGTCTTCCGGTGCAGACTATATACCAATTAGGTTTCTTTCAGAGAATGCTGACACAATATCTCCACACTTAACAATCATACACAATAGCTTGCTCGACAAAATATCCATACCCAAAGACCGGAAAGTTGCACAGGTCACACCAATATTCAAAAAAGGCACTAGGAGTTGAGCCACTAAATTACAGGCTAAAATCATTAAACATCGATATGCAGCAGGATTTTGGAAAACATATTGTGTTCGAACATTATGAATTACCTCAAAAAGAATGGTCTATTGACACACTGACAACACGAATTTAGAAAACATCGTCCTTCTGAAACACAACTACCTCTTTACTCACACAAAGTGTTGAGTGCTATTGATAAGGGATTTCAAATTGATTCCATATTTCTAGATTTCCAGAAGGCTTTTGACATTTTTCCACCCAAGTGGATTGCAGTGAAATTGCACGCTTAAGGAGTAGTCTCAGTTATGTGACTGGACTCGTGATTTCCTGTCAGACATATCACAATTCATAGTAATTGATGGAAAGCCATCGAGAAAACAGTAGTGATTCCTGGCATTCCCCAAGGTAGTGCTATATGCCCTCTGCTGTTCCTTTTCTGTATAAACAATTTAGGAGACAATCTGAGCAGCTGTCTTAGGTTGTTTGCACATGATGCTGTTGTTTATCATCTAGTAAAGTCACCAGACGATCAAAACAAATTGCAAAATGATTTAGATGAGATACTGATTTGGTGCTACAATTGGAACTGATCCTAAATAATGAAAAGTGTGAGCTCATCCACAGGAATGCTGAAAGGAATATGTTAAACTTCAGTTAGACAATAAACTAATCAAATCTAAAGGCCGTAAATTCAACTAAATACCTAGGAATTACAATTACGAACAACTCAAGTCGGAAAGAAGACACAGAAAATGTTGTCGGGAAGGCAAACGAAAGACTGATTTATTGGCAGAACACTCAGAATATGCAGCAGATCTACTGATGAGATTGCCTATACTACACTTGTCCATCCTCTTTAGGAGTATACTGCTGTGAGATGTGGGATCCTTACCAGATGGGTTTTACAGAGTACATCGAGAACGTACACAGAAGAGCATCACATTTGTATTATCGAGAAATGGAGGAGGGAAATGTCACAGACATGATACAGGATTTGGGATGGACATCATTATAACAAAGGCATTTCTCGTTGTGGTGGGATCTTCTCACGAAATGGGAAATCGGAGCTCTCACAGACAGATAAAGAGGTTCATTTTTTGTGTGCACTGTTTGGGTATGGAATAACAGAGAAATATTGTAAAGGTGGTTTTATGAACCCTCCGTCAGGCACTTAAGTGTGATTTGCAGAGCATCCATATAGATGTAGCTATAGATCTGTATCTTCATGCAATGAGCTCTCATCACCTGATGCAGTGTTCTGAAAACTCAAACACACAGGGCAAGTACCATTTGTGACAAGGACAGCCTCCAGCTGAACTGCAATGTCTTAGAGATTTGTTTCCTAAAGTTGGTTCAGTGGAGCATAGATTAAACCCACACTGAAAACAACGAGTGATATGGCCACCTACAAAGAAGAGGCTGAGAAACCTGCCTTTATCCCATACATTGGGCTTGCTTCGGCAAAAATTGCAAGATCCTCAGAAAAAACAACAGCAAGGTCACCTTTCAACCACCACAAAAAATGAAATATACACTTGGCTTGGCAAAGGACAAACTACAATTGCAAATATCTGGTGTATACAGCATCCTTGCAAGTGGGGCCTCCAGTACAACAACAGTCGAATATGGCACTAATATCTTGAAATGCTATATGGAACACATTAGATGCATGCCTCTGGGACAAAGATAAATCAGCATGGCAGATCACAGCCTGAACATGGAAGCTATGTTTGAATTTGGGAAAAGGAAAATGATGTGCCGAGTTAGTGACTTTTCAGAGAGCTCAACCGAGATGAGGCTCCAAGACAATCTACCTTGTCAACACAGATGAGGGCTACCAGCTAAGTTCACCATGGAACCACTGTCGCAGAATTTAAATGTAACCACCCAGATGAAAGTCTAAAAGATTTCATCAATTTCAAAGTTTTGTATTACCTTGAAATGTTTTAGTAACTATGATTTGTATTTCAGGTATGTAACTGTACCTGATGGGCACAGGCCTGTAACTAAAACACATTATTAAACCAGTTATTGCCAGGCATGCCCTTGCATGGCTACAGTGTCCTGTCAGAACACACAGTTCTGGAAATGCAGCTCGCCAAAAAGGAGTTGTGCAGTGGGGAGGAGGGTGTGTGTGTGTGTGTGTGTGTGTGTGTGTGTGTGTGTGTGTGAACGAGGAAGTGGGAGAGAAGGTTGGGGAAGGGCGGCTAACAGCTTAGATGGAAGCAGCAGCAGGCACACAGGACAAGGCAGGCATACCACCACCACCACCACCACCACCACCCCCCCTCCCCTTCCCTCTTCCAACCAAACCCTAGTCTGCACACAGATTTCCCCTGATGCATCCACATATACTCCTAATCCTCTGACCACCCACTACGAAGCAGATGCAAAGGGTCACACCACCCTCATCAACCAGTACCATCCCAACAGGAACAATGTAATCATATCTCAATAAAATCATTTTGGTTTACAAGCCTCATCATTTTGAGTAAAACACTTGAGCTTTCGACAGCTGTCTCTGCTGTCATCATCAAGAGTTGAAATTACTGGTTGCTGGGACTGACACGGCAGCATCTGGAACCTTCCAGAGAAGGCCCAAGTGAAGCATATGCAGGAAGGCAAATTGGGTAGCTCCTAGTGGCTCCACATGCTGTGGGACCAAGTGATATCACAAATTGCAATGGGGCAATGCCTAGTTTGGAAATGCTGTTCCTGTTTCCCTAAAAGTGTCAAGCACACAACTTTGTTTTCGCTCAGTGTCCAAAGCCTGCCCCCATGGCCTACCAAGTGTGAACACCTGCCCCCTGTTAAAATTGTTGCTATTTATTCTAATTTCAGCAAGTTTTTTGGTAACGGTATACCAGTATGTTGTGGTTTGAGCCCAAATGCACATTTTTCTCAGATTGCATTTTTTGCTAACTTTCTAGGAAATGTTCAGGCACGGACAACTTCCCTTTGATGTGTCATGAATGCTCTGCGCAAGACTCGGCAACTATGAAAATGGTTTGAACTACGCAAATACTACTGCATTCGCTGGGGACATCATAAATTCCAGGAACTCTAAGACCTATGCTGTCTTTAAATGGGCATAACATATATCTCATCTTGCAGGCAGGCCAGAATACCAGTCTCAGTCCATGTCTGTTTGACACGCACCCTACCTTGCTAGTAGTTGCTCCACAGAGTGGAAGGAAAGCAGCAGGCATTTTCTTGAGGGTCTCAACGAATGATTGTGAGTTAACATCGTGTTGTTGCAGTGTCCCAGTTTGGACGCTAATAACCACGCCAGATGTTTTGCAATCTGTGGGTGGGTGAACTGATTGCACTAACTGTAGGTCTCAGAGGGACATTTTCCTTGTGTGTCTTCAGCAATTCATTAAGCCAGGGACATCTGGCAGTAAGTGGCATTAATTTCTTCATCATTTCTTCTGGCAAACCAGAGTCCTGTATTCACTTCCTTGTCTTTCTGACAATGGTCTGTGTTGGATCGTGACTAAGTGTCCAATATGTATCATCTTCTAATAAATTCAGCACCTTCATGTCAGGTGGTAGCCTTCGGCATTCAGGATCACAGTGGCAACCAAGTCCTCTTCTATATGTAATAAGCATAAGCCATTTGTTCCTCCCAGCTAACACTGCATTTTGGTGGCTTCACTTTCACAAGCATACGGTCAGTAGTTAGTGTGATGTCCTTAGCTGCATCACATGAGAGATGTCTAATGCCCTGATCTGTTCCACTAACAATACACAATATTGGCAGGTGTCATGATGCTGGAGAAAAATTAAGGCCTTTACTCCGTGCTGCAACAGAGCCGCCATCCAGTTCTCGGTTGGAATGATTATCAACCATTTTGTGGGTTTTATTGTAGTCCAGGTTGGTACCTCTGCAACTTAAGTGGTCGAACTTGGAACGTTCTTCAGATGTCATCTTGCACAAACCTAAGCACTGTTGCATTGCTGTGACTATATCTACCCACTCCCAATCGAAGGCCTACATGGTTGATGCCAGGAGGAGATGAAAATAGGGTAAATTTCTGGCATTAACATCAAGTACATACCTTGTGCGTCCTATTCGCTCTGTCACTATGGCGTGACTAATCTCATCAAAATTCTGCCAACTGCAACATTTGAATGTAGTACTTGATTACATCAAAGCAAGGAATTACCTCCTTGTTCCAGCACTGTTGTAAAAATGCTGAGACACAGAAATGAGCAGCTGTGATTTCTTCTTCTGAAGATTTTCTGCACGTTATGTTATCACCATAGAGGAATTATATGTGTCATCAAAGTCAATCTTGGTGGAATGCTTCAGTCTTCACTGGCTGACAAGGCCTTAACTTCCTAAAATCATTCTCTGAAATGAGATCCATTCTATCTGAGGTTTTGCCCACTACACCTAGAATAGCTTTTCGTCGCTCTCCCAATCTCCGCAACATCCTTTGCAGACCCTATGCTCCTTCTGCACCCATCTCCCTACCCTATGGCTCCTACCCCTGTGACCATCCCCACCAAGACTTGCCCTATGCACCCTCCTACCACCACCTATTTCAGCTCTGCAACTGGCAAAACACATTCTATCAAAGGGAGAGCCTCCTGCAAAACGACACATCATATACCAGCAGTTATGTAACCACTGTTTGGACTTTTACATGACTACCAACTGTTATCATCAGGATGAATGGGCATAGGAAGAGTGTGTTTACAGGCAACACGCAATATCCTGCTGCAGAGCATGCTGTACAACATGACAGTTATGACCTTGGTGCCGGTTTTACCATCGCACCATCTGGATTCTTCCCCCAGACATCAGTTTCTCAGAAATCTGCATGTGGGAGCTAGCACAACAATATGTCCTTGGTTCTCACCACCCACCTGGCCTTAATTTACGTTAATTTCTTCCGTCTCAGCATTTATTCACAGTAACTACCACTTTCTTCACTCCATTTTAATTTCCTACATCTTTCATTTTCTGATTTGTCTATTTTTCGCTGTCCCGCCCTTCCCACCTCTGTCACAAACAATGCACTTAGCTTTTTGCTCTTATTAACTCGTGCATGATGTTTTAGTAGTAATCTCTGTCTTGCGTGTTAACCTGTCTTTCACCTTTAAGCCCTCAGGTTTTCAAATCTCATCCGGTGCAGCCCCAACAGTCAGTCTTTCCTTCTTATCCTGTCCAGTAAGTCTCCCCCAACCCGGGGTTTTTGGGTGACTTTTCTGAACTCTACCCCTTTCCCTAAACCTCCCCAGTCCTTTTCCTTCACCCTGCTCCTTCCCCTTCAACTCTTCTGCTGGAAGAAGGAGCCACTGGCTCCGAAAACATGTTATAGATAAACGTGTGTGTGTGTGTGTGTGTGTGTGTGTGTGTGTGTGTTTTCCCCTGCCCCCCTTGGTGAGTAGATTTTTTTATCTATCCATTTATATTATGTTATTCATCATTATAATGGTTAGTCTGGATGTTGTGTCACTTTTTACGAAGTGCCAGTACAAGATATACTGGATCTTTTGGGTCAATAGTTTCTACCTGAGATCATCAAGCTGTTCCGCTATGCCTTGACAACTATGTACTTTAATGTTCTGCGACAAATATTATGATATGACGCCTGGCACAGCTATGTGATCACCACTGTCCCTGGACGTCGTGGGTGTTTTCATTGAGTACTTTGAGGAGCAAGCTCTGAACTCTGATACATTGTGACCATCTTGCTTCCTACAATACGCTGACGCCACCTTCTTCATATCGCTTTATGGTGAAAATGTAATGTTGCAGTTCGTCTATCAACTGAACAGTGTTCTTCTCAACATTAAATTTACTGTCAAGTTGGAAGGAGGAAGGCAGGAGGCCAGCTTAGTCACTCAGTGTACAGAAAATTTACGTACTTAATCACCAACAGATTTCAACACCCTGTACACAAGAAAGCACTACTGAACACATTTGTACACAGTGCAAAGATAACATCAGACAACAACCATCTAGAGTGAATTTTGAGCCGCTGAAGAGTGTGTTCAGAGAAAATGGTTAAAGCAAGGGAGAAATTGTTAAAGCTTTCAAGTGCCAACGAGGAAAGACACTGTGAATCGGCAGAAGAGGTCAAGCCTGCTGCTTTCCTTCCATTCTGTGGAGCAACTACTAGCAAGATAGGGTGCATGCTGAATAGACATGAACTGGGAACAGCATTTCAAATGCGGCACTGGCCTCTCGCACTATGTGATGTTGCTTGAGCCTGTGGCAGACGTAGCTGCTACATGCTGCCCAACTTGCCTTCCGTGCATGCACCACTCTGGCCTTCCTCTAAGGTTCCAGATGCAGCCATTACACCTATACAAGCAGAACACCGTGCCAGCCCTGGTAGTCAATGATTTCAAATCCTTACGACGATGGTGGAGACAGCTGTTTAAAGCTCGAGTCGTTAGAAACGACAGGGCTTGTAAACCAAGAAGATTTTATTGAAATGTGCCACTGCCTCAGACTCCAAAGACACATATGTAATCATATCGTTTGTCTGGGCTCAGACTACTTATCATCCCTGAGAAAGAAGATTATCCTTCTCACAATCTTCCCATTTCTCCTAAAGTGGTATTCTGCCATCCACTCATCTAAACAATACCCTAGTCCAGCCTTCCACCACACATCCTCCCAACACCTTGTCACTAGATTCATATCCCTGTGGAAGACAACAGTGCATGAAGTTTCCATTGCACCCACACAACACATACTACGCTAGCCCCATCAAAGGTTTATCCTGTACAGTCAGAAGCAAGGTCACCTACTTAAGAAGTAATGTTGTGTATCAATCCCATCACAATTTCTGCATAGTATTTTATGTGGTTACCCAGCTGAACACATGGCCACCACCAAATTGCAGCCAATAGCACAGACGACCACCTAGTGGTGGAACATGCTACCGAGCACCACATGCTCTGTTTCGATAGCTGTTTCACAGCCCGTGCCATATGCTCCCTCCACCTTTACTGATCATGTGCATGTGTGCTACACACACACACACACACACACACACACACACACACACTTGAGCTATGTACGTGTGAACTGCGCATGTGACACCTCCTTTGATCCCATACAATCACAGCCTCACTCTGTTGATCCCATACCCTCTCAGCCTCAATTTGTGCTAACCTCTGCCCCTTGCCCCTAACTTCAGTCATCTGTCATCCATATCCTCTTCTCCATAGTCTCCCTTTTCTGGTATTCTATCTTTCCCTTGTAATCCATTTTTCCACGTCGTTATTAGCTACAACCAGAGGGAGCACAGTGGTGCCACATTCCTATCCTGCGTGCCTACTGACCCTCCCCCCCCAGCCCTCAGCCACCAACCCACAACCCTTCAACCTCATCCCCATCAATGCCCCTCCTCTTCACTCCACACGACAGGAAACCTTACCCCCCGGTCGAACCCTCACACCCCAGTCGAGCTGCAGTCCTGGCATAAGGTAGTCAACCTATACAATATAGCTGTGAAGGTGCGTGAGTTTATATGTGTGAGTATATATAGGCTGTCGGGGTATAAGTGCAGATATTTCTATTCACAACTGAGGACAGTGTACTGAACAACAGTACATTAGTATTTACTCCATTTACAGACTAATAATTATAGCTATTACAAGTAGTATGTTTTTAGGTTAGTTAGTACCTCATAGCATGCAAGCCATTATTGTTTATTTTCTCCTGGGCAGCAGATCAGGTATTGAAATGTGAATGCAAATTGGGTAGCCTATACCACTAGCTGTAGTTCACTTCAAAGAACAGTTACTAACGTGCAGTGAACATTTGGTAGTAAATTATGCAATGTCTTTGCAGGAAGACTGTTAGGTGCAGAGAAAAAAACTAACACAATGAAATGGGTACATATTAACATACCAATGACCCCAATATCTATATCCCTAACACTGTGTGTGTGTGTGTGTGTTTGTTTGCGCACGTCCTACGGATCTGGAGAAGCATTTGTCCACAATATAGCAACATTGTCAGTCTTGTTTATGTGTCTATTGACAAGTCAGAACCTCAACTACTCCACGAGATGTTCACTTACTCCATCAAAATAGTTATACATTTCTGATCATTAAAACTGGAACACAAGGAAGGAAAGTAAATAATAAAATTTGACTTGTATGTGCATACGATAAAGAAGGAAGAGTACAGCTGGGCAATGAGACAAACTGAGCTCCGATGACAAATACAGATGTCATTACACGCTGTTTCAACTCTATGCTGGAGTTCATGTATCATAGCTGCTAGCAGCTCATGGTGTTCCAGCCTTTAGGCAAACAGTGAACAGATGTTCCCAGTGGGTGACAGATCTGGCCAGGACAACAGTGACACACTCCGCATTGAGGTAGGTCAAGACAGCACCAGCAAAATATGGCCTTTCATCATCTTGCTGAAAGATAACGGCACAGAGACTTCTACGATACGACACAGCCACTGGTCTTAACAAATCATAAACTTAACAGCTCTGTACAAATTACAGTAGCATACTTAATGGCACTCTGTAACATCATGCCAGGAGCTGGGCCCATTTGACAATGACAAGGGCAGTTTTGCAACATTTGTCATCCTTGCAGCACACAGACGTTTGCCGCAGTTACAAGCTGGATGCAAAATAAGGACTCATCCGAGAAGAAAAGGTGCCACTCCTGCATCAAGTGTGTTCACTGTGTACCCCTTTTCGCATATCTTTCTGCTGCTATGCCAATGGAAGCCACAACATTGTCACATTGCTGACACTCTGTGGTGTTCCAGACATCACAGCATTGTGTATGTCAATACTTCTCTTGCTGCAAACATCCCCATTTCCTGACTAAAGTTAGATGATGTGTACAAACCTGCAAAGCTTAGCAAACAATATGTCTGCATTCTCAGGTGCATGTGGATCACCGATTTATGCGGCACAGCATGAACCTATTGATACCATATTCATATGCTGGTAGTGGAATCCTGTCCAATGCAAGCAGCAATATCGCAAAACGATAAATCTCTGTCTTGATACACTATTATCTTGCCACTGTTGAATTTTCTCCTCTACAAAAGGCATAATGCAAACTTCTCACAAACAACCTACATTCAAATGGAATTTCTGAATGGGAAACCTGCTGCATTATCTTTCCTCATATACTGAATGTAGATGGCATTCCCCTGCCTACTTTGTGCTGGTCATTTTCATATTACCACATGTAGGTAAACTTCACACTAATTCGACTTTACTGAATGATGCCTTCATGGTGTTGCATGTATAATAGCTAGAAATGTATTCCTCCGATGACTTTTACCAAAGTTAACAACTCCATACACAGGCGACTTACCAACAAACGAAGGCATGGATATTTTGACAATCTTCTCCAGAGTTGTTCTGTCGATTCAAATGCTTGTCGTATCCTTTGATGGATTCCTTCTCTACCCAGAGCCTGGAAAACAACTGAATGTAAATGACAGCAACAAATGTTTTAAGAATATTACTAGAGAGCACACATCCACATCTGTAAATATTCCACACACAAAAAAGGGGCAAGAAGGGAAGGAAGGAATTCTATGACTTGTTGAATGGAGAGAGAGAGAGGGAGAGAGGGAGAGACTAATAAATGTTTGAAGTTGGGGGTGTAAAACTGTTAAAACCATTCCACCTCTCAAGTAGTTTATTAACTTCTCTCTGCTACTGCTCCTAATTGTTGCACACACTTACCTGAAGAGTGACCCAGAGTGACATACAGCTCAGCCGACGAGTGCTGTGGTCAGCTGTCAAACCAGCAATTATTGGAAGTGTGCTCTCACGAGGCACACCCACAGCAGCGACCAGCCTGGACGGCTTCATACTTGTCTGTTCAAACAGCCTGTACAACGTCTAATTCCATTAGTCAAGGAAATCATCTTAATAAAATCAAATCAAAAGACTGAAATTAAGACAATTTAGGGCTTCACCTTCTAAATGTTGCATGTATAGTATAGAAAACTGTGGGTCTACTATCAGACAAGACTTTTGGACCTGCCCTGTTAACATAGAAACACTAATGACAACTGAAAGCCCAAGGTGAAAAAATAAAAAATTGTGACACATGCCCCTTTTCCTTGATCATCAAACCCTTGTCACCAAGACACGTGATGAATATTTAATAGAGCCAAAGGGAGGATAAGAACCTGGTACACTTGTCACATGCCTTCAGAGGAAGGGTCTGTTCAAGAACATTTTTCCTCACAAGTGACTCATTATTTACCCCCTCAGCCCCCGCCCCCCCCCCGCCCCCCCAATTTCCCTCATACATTTTCCTGTGTCAGTTTTTGCTACTACTTGCTATTAAGCACTGTTACACACTGTATAAAAGTCTTGCCCTTAGGCACTCCTCTCAGCTTGACACCCCAAGCAGCAACTACTGACTGATACATCCTGCATGGAAAGGTACAGTTGCTGAGCCTCTGGCACTTCTCTCAGTTTGGCTTTGGCGCCCCAAGCAGCAGCTTGTTTTGCTTTCGCCTTAAATTGGCCCTGTTCAAATGTAGAACACGTGACGGTATCACAGACAGTTGTTTGCATTTATTCTACATAAGTTTTATCGTGTCTTCAATGTAAAAGTTTTTCCATCACAAAAATTAGTTATCCCATAGATTTCATTTTACACAAGTTACAACAAAGGCCAAAAGGTTTGAATATTATTCTAAGTGTAATTTACGTAATATTTTATGGAAACTTATTGTTCACTAAACAAAACTATTATTATGTTCTAAAAACACACAACTTTTTCATAAATAATGTGATATTTTATAAAAGCCAAATATACTGTCTTTTACGTGTGGCATATTTTATAATCTGGAGATTTCTCTTTTGTAATTTTATAAAATAAATATTAACATTATTTTATTCCTTTGCAAAAGTGAGAGAAGATAAGTTTACATAAAATTGTTAATAATACAGAAACCTGATGTCATTATAATCATTAATCTGAACAATACAGCTTCTAGAACACTAGAAGTTCATGTTTCAATATAGAGAACTGAATACATACAAAATTACGAGTCAGTAGCTGACAGTCAAGAGGTGCGTTAGTCTTTGTTTCAGCAGCCTACAATACATCTGTTGTCTCATAAAGGCACAAGTAAGAAGCTATATTTAGTGCTAAAAAGCTGAATAGTGGATTTTCACTCTTGTGACCATTTAAAATGAGGAATAAAATGTGCTGTAATTTGAGAAACTGTTTTTAGTCTGTCAGTAAAAAAAATCCGAGGCCTGCGATCATTTCCTACCAAAATGATAAGTAATGTATTGAGGATAAGCAAAAAGATTAGTACATTTTTCTTTATATTATTAATCATGAAACTTTTTAGTAAATGATTTCTCTTTCCTTTAAATTTAAAAATGTTTTACACTAGCAATTTGTAATGCATGAAGTGTACACAATTTGGATACAAAACAGCAAGAGTTGTTTTTCATGTAATTTTAAAAAGAGGACCATTTCAATACTTCAAAAATTTGATTACAACACTGGATTTTTCATAACAATTACAGAGTGATGAGGTATTTTCCTGTGAGTACTGGAGGGGAGTGCAGTTCTGGTATTCAGCATAGCTCTGGTGAGCAAGTCTCTCCAATCACATATTTTAAGATCCTCAGGTGAAGCTGTTAGATGCCTACCATTCCAAAAATGAAACCAAAAATTAGCATAAACTTTTTGTAGTTTGAAATGGTGTTGCTCAAATAAATTTAAATTTGGGTAGAAATAGCTGAAAAGTCGCATACATGTCTTTTTTTGTCCAATATTATGATGTTGCCCGGAAAACCTAATAAAATCTTTTACCATCTGTTACCTAACAACTGGGGAAGGAGGTCAAACAGACCACAGAATCTTAAAATTTGCCCCACATCTGTCAACTGGCTCTTGTTACAATATAAAACACACTGCAGTAAAACAGGGTTCAGCATGTAGAACTGGATGCAACATGTAGTACTGAAAAGTGCTCGACCCAGTGGTGGGCTCAAGTATTCCTCCTGCATTCATGGCTGGAATGAGGACTGCTGCAACCACGTGACACACTTCCCTAGCCAAAGTGTGATTTTTCTCTATCTTCGTCCTTCCTCCAAATGACTTTAGGTCCTGCACTTTGACATTGAGGTTGGACAGGCAAATGAACAGTTTATCTTATGGAGGTTCTGTTAGCTATTTCATCTCATATGTTCTGCCCTTTATTCCCAAATCATCTGGTACTCAGTAAAACAAGACATCCTTCCCTTTTCTGTGCAGTTAAGGATGGGAGTTCTTGATACCGTTACAATTGGCATTGTTCTTGAAATCTTCAGCGGACTGATATTCAATTGCTTTTTACATTTCTCAAGCACAAGTGGCTGCAACTGTCAAAATTTCACCTTCATTACTGGCGGCAAACTAGAAACTTAGCTCACAGCTTGAGGTTATATCAACCTCATGGCACTGCCTACGGGTCTTTCCTTGTGCATTTCCACGGTAGTTTCACACAACACAGGAGCCTGTATCCATTTAATTCGACAGCTCCCACCTATCTGTGGAAGATATCACACTTCCATATTTCAGTGGTTCCTCTAGTCAAATGGGCCTTTCAGTTCTGCTACACGGTGAACACTTATTTATGATTTAATTTTACTATGTGACTGATGTATATTCAGTGATCTTGTTGATGGATCTTCCTGTCAGGCCAACAAATTTTTGTTCTAAGATGGTGGTGAACTATATACTCTTCGATGCTGTAAGCTTCCTCCTTTTCTCCTTCGCCTGTTTCTATCACTTCTGATCATCTATCTATTTCTATAATGATTTCGCAATGTGCTTGTCTAATGTATGACTTTCTAACAGACCCTCTGGAGATGTACAGCAGAAAAAAACACGACACAGATCTGTCAGTCCATGATATTGGTGATGAGGTAAGAAAACTGTCCCGAAACACATGTGCTACAAAACGCCACTGTTTCCTGCGCATGTAACCCGACATCAATATAGGATATGATCACCATGCACACGTACACAGGCCGCACAACGGGTTGGCATACTCTGGATCAGGTGGTCGAGCAGCTGCTGGGGTATAACCTCCCATTCATGCAGCAGTGCCTGTCGAAGCTCCTGAAGTGTCGTAGGGATTTGAAGACATGCAGTGATACATTGACCGAGAGTATCCCAGATGTGCTCGATAGGGTTTAGGTCTGGGGAACAGGCAGGCCACTCCATTCGCCTGATATCTTCTGTTTCAAGGTACTTCGTTAGGAATACTGCGTTACCATCCATCAGGAGAAGGGTGGGAACCACTGCACCCCTGAAAAAGCGGACATACTGGTGCAAAATGACATCCTGATACACCTGACCTGTTACAGTTCCTTTGTCAAAGACATGCTGGGGTATAGGTTCACCAATCATAATCCTACTTCACACCATCAAACCACGCCCTCCATACAGGTCCCTTTCAAGGTCATTAAGGGGTTAGTATCCGATTCCTGGTTCAAACCAGATGAAAACCCAGCGAGAATCACTGTTCAGACTATACCTGGACTCGTCCGTGAACAGAACCTGGGACCACTGTTCCCATGACCACGTACTGTTTTCTCGGCACCAGGCTTTATGGGCTCTCCTGTGACCAGGGGTCAGTGGAATGCACCTTGCGAATAAACCATGTCTGTTCAGTCGTCTGCAGACTGTGTGTCTGGAGACAACTGTTCTAGCGGCTGCAGTAAGGTCCCGAGCAAGGCTGCCTGTAGTACTCCTTGGCTGTCTGCGGGCACTGATGGTGAGATACTGGTCTTCTTGTGGTGTTGTACACTGTGGACGTCCAATACTGTAGCGCCTGGACACGTTTCCTGTCTTCTGGAATCGTTGCCATAATCTTGAGGTCACACTTTGTGGCACACGGAGGGCCCGTGCTACGGCCTGCTGTGTTTGACCAGCCTATAGTCGCCCTAGTATTCTACCCCCCATAACGTCATCAGTATGTGTTCTTTGAGCTGTTTTCAACACACAGTCACCACTAGCATGTCTGAAAACATCTGCACACTTACTCGCTGCACCATACTCTGAGATGCACCAACACATCTCGGCGTATGTGGACTGCTGCCAGCGCGGCCGTGTGACGACCGCAGGTCAAATGCACCACATGGTCATACCCCGAGGAGATTTAAACCCGCAAACCGCCCACCAATGCGTTGTTTCACCATGTATCAGCATTATCCTTAATTTATGAGCATGAGTGTAGCATATTTAAATCACACACACTACAAGAAAATTGATCATGCACCTGCTGTGTTTTGATTCAAAGGTTCATACAGATATCCGTTTGTATGTGTCAACTTACAACACCACTCACATTCGAAGTTTTTATGTTCACTGTGAAAAGCACTGACAGGAAGTGTAGGAGTTGGCCCTCTTCCACCTTCTGTAAAGCTACAAATATTTTTGAACCTCATGTATCTCTCCTGTGGAAACTGTGCAGAGAAAATAAGCAAACAACACCTTGCATAGTGGTATAAAAACAGTCATCCTTCTTGGGCTCAATCTGTAAATCAAATGGGAAAAAGCCTCAATGTATGTTACATTAAAAACTTCACAGTGATTTGAAAATACTGAGGTAGACACGTATGCCAGGATGGAAACTATTCTTCCTTAACAACTGCAAAAAAAGTGCACTGTGCTACATATTCAGATTTCAACAGTAAGTTCAAGGAGGCATGCATGAGAGAAGAGCTTCAACACAAGGTGAGGAATTTTATATCCGCAGCACAGTCGCACCAAGCCACCACACCTTCATAAAAGTACTTTTGTGCTGACTTTGAGCCACTGATGTATTGGCATACAAGCAACTTTCACTAGATGGCAGAAAATAATGACTAGTGACACTAAAAATTTGGACCAACTGAAGATTCTAAATTCCTGTTATTGTTTCACTGAATGTACAGGAAAAAGGATACAACCATAGGCAATGTAGGAATGCCTAACCATGTACCGATCGGCAGAGTAAAGCTATCTGCAATTCTTCCAACCTGAAAAATAGAAAAATTAAGATCAGGATTTGGTTGGACAGTAAATGATTGCTACATCAAGAAAATATCTAAATTAATGTCATTATACAAACACATCTCACAAAACAATAAACCTGTTAAGTGAAGAACTCAAGCAACTCAACTTCTTTTCAACCACATCCTGAATGCTGTTTACATTTTCATTACTGGTATTATAGTGAAAGTCACGCTCATATTCTGGAAAAAGCCACCAGGTATGGGCTGTACGGTGGAAGAAGCAGTTAAGTACTGAATGACAGTTTCTTTTGGTTGTCGTGGTGGCACACACATTTGTGGATACCATTGTCATTTAGAAACAACAAAGCCGTTTATCAAACAATGGAAAATCCAAGATTGAATAATAATGACAATATTATGGAAAGGATAGATTGGTACTCACTGTATACTGGAGATGTTGACTCACAGACAGGCACAACAAAAAAACTGCTAAACAAGTAAGCTTTCGCCAAAACGCCATCTTCTGCATTGAATGACATGCACATAAACACATTCATGCAAACACAACTCACACATATGACTCCAGACTCCACTGGTCTTGGCAGCCAGAGAAAGTGGTCATGTGTGTGTGTGTGTGTGTGTGTGTGTGTGTGTGTGTGTGTGTGTGTGTTCAATTCCTAAGAAGGATTTTTGGTCGAAAGCTTACTTGTTTAGCATGTTATGCCTGTCTTCAAGTCAACATATCCACTATAAGGTGAGGAGCAATCTATCCTTTTCATAATAAATGTGTTTGTCAATTGGATTATCTTCAACTGCGCTTCCAAAGTTTGAGTATAATAATGCATTGCAATAAATTTACTGCTGTAGCCTAAAAACCTCCCCCCCCCCTCCTCTCCTCCCCACCCCTCCCAAAAAAGTTTAATTTTCAAGCCTGTGACTGTGTCTTGATTTTATATGGCTGTGATGTCTTTGTGCAGGTAATCTGTCTACCGACAGTTTGTTTCACATTTACATTGGTGTAATCAAATTTCATCTGTGTGAAAATATTATGAAGAAAGGCTTTACCTTCATCTGATAATGAAACAGAAGCTGCCAACAAATTGTACATCTAAGATTTCATTTCTAGAGTGAGCACCCACGGAGCCTAATTAAGACAATGAGATGTGACTCAAACATAATTGTTAAATTTCTAATATGGAAGGAACAGTTTATGATTTGGTGATGTACTGGTCTCTTGAATGAAGTTGTCAACTGGTTTCTTCTGAGAGAAATTGGTTGCTGATAAATGGGGGGGGGGATCCAAAAATGATGCCAGGGAGTAGTAAGTGAGGACAAATACTGTAGAGATTATCTGAGGTTGGACTAGATACGTGAAACAGAAAAATTAGAATCATGAAACAGAAAAATGAACACATGTGAAGGGATCAGTGGAAACTGCTTGGGAAAGGAAATGCAAAAAGCTTTTCCACTACTGGCTGCAGAATGTTTCAGTACCATAGGAATATTTACACTGCATGACAAAATAAATGAAGCACCCAGAACACATGCTCAAATGTCAAAGTATCTTTGTAGATGCACACTGTCAGCGGGTAAGTAAATGATTAAGAGTTGCAATTTTCTGTGACAGAGTGGCCAACAGCATACATTAGTGTTGTTCGTCTTTAGTATCATTACCACGCTTGGTAGGGTATATTAGGGATGTGGACAGTACCACATGTTTGAGTGATCACTGTGGATGACACTAAGATGCTGCATACTTCTGTCAGAGCTTTACCACAAGGTTCTGGCTGACCACCTTTGACCGCCCCAAGGGAGGGTCCCCCCATTGTGCATCAAGCACATCATAATTGCTTCAGTCTGTGCCTATCATCCTAGAACAAGACTGGACTCCCTGGAACATTCTGTATCATTAACCTTAACTGATTGGAGACCAGCAGCTGCTGGACTAGGGAATTACTGTCCAACGCATAGGCTGCCAATAACAACACAACACAAACATGTTTGGAGTGGTGCCATGACTAAGAAGCACAGACTGTGATTGAATGGCACTGCATTGTATTCGGCAATCAATCGCTGTCTGCCCTACCCCACATGACCATCATTGGCAAGTATGGCAGTGATCTGGGGAAAGGTCCCTTTCTTCCACTGCTTTGGAGATGCACAGCATTGTTACTCCTATTGTCATTGTATGGGGAACCATGGTGTATGACTTCAAGTCACAATTGGTAAAGACCAAGAGAACTGAAGCCACAACAGTATGCAATGGCCATTCTGCATCCTCACCTGTTGCTTCTCATGCGACAGTAGTATGGTGACATTTTCAACAGGACAATATTCATCTAGATACACCATGTCTCTATGAACTGTCTGTGTGATGTTATGAGGTACTCCTGTAGCTAGCAAGATTCCCAATCTTCTCCCGAAAGTGACATGTGAGGAGTCAACTCTTAATTTCAAATCCATCCTATTGCCAGTATCCAGGATATCAAGGACCAGTTACAGCAGTTATGGACAAGTTTGCTTCAGGAGAGGAACCAATAGCTTTATGACACCCTTAAGAACTGAATCAGTACATGCATCAAGGTAACAGCAGGTGCAACACGATACTGATAAGTGGTCTCTCATACTGCCAAGTTCTTTGCAAATATCACTCTACTTTGTAATCAATGAAATAACATACCGTATTTACTCGAATCTAAGCCGCACTCGAATCTAAGCTGCACCTGAAAAATGAGACTCGAAATCAAGGAAAAAAAATTTTCCTGAATCTAAGCCGCACCTGAAAGTTGAGACTCTAAATTCAAGGGGAGAGAAAAATTATAGGCCGCATCTCCAAATCGAAACAAAGTTGGTCCATTGTAATATGAGACACAATTTAGGTGGAATGAATGATGATACAGCTACAGTAGTTTGGTTCGAGTCGTAAGCTTAGCAGTTAAGCTTTACCAGGTAGCCACTGCTATGCGTCAGGCGCTCCGTCCGTATTTATACGGGTACCCTTCCTTTTCCACGTGCTTCGTCTGGTTTGAATTGATTGCTTATTTTTCTTTGATCTGATAAATGCAGTTTTCTTTGTTATAGGTGTTTACGTCACTCTAAGCTGAAAATGCATTACTGTACTGTCGTGCATTGTTTGTCGCATTCTGATAGTGCGTGTTAACGGCCTGTCGCCGCTCGCGGCATGGCTTGCTTTTGTGCGCGCTACCGCTGCTTAAAATTTAAAAAAAGAAAGAGAGAGAGAGAGAGAGAGAGAGAGAGAGAGAGAGAGAGAGAGCGAGAGAAATCGTCTCATTAGCGAAACAATGGCAAGAAACTGCTATTTGTTGTTACTTACACTGCTGCTTTCTTTGATAATGATCAACAAGAACCAAATAATAGACTGCGTATGATAGAAGATGTTCTGAACGAGAATTTAGCGAAAATTTTTCTCAGTTTGAAAATCTTTGCAGGCGCCATTACATTCTACACAGAAATTAGAGTCATCTTAGATTTAAAAATCTAGTAAATTGCCGTGCTTCATTTCTGACGGTATCACTATTAAGCATAAGAATATTACGAATATAAACATGACATGGTATTTAGGCTACATTCTTCAGCATTTGCTGTTGTCTTGGTCTAGTTTCATAGTTTATTAGGCAGACAGGATTTAAATGAGATAGCAGCAAACATGAAACAATAAATGGCAAAATGTTTATAGGTGTATTCTTCTTATGGTGACGAGAATACTGCATGTGATTCACAATTTATAAAAGTTCCTATTAGCAACCATCCCTTCTCACAGATTGGAAAAAATTCAGAATGTAGAGTTGGCTATATTGACAAACATCTCAAACAGTCTTGCCAGTCGGATTTTCGTAGTACATTGAAATGCTGCTACATTCGAAGATAAACAATATGGAATTTGTATTTACTTCGTCGGATAATGTATGAAAATGCACTGGTCAAAACTCGGGGCGGAGAAAATAGCTCGTCTTCCACCTTTTTTTTTAAATTTATTTACTGACGCAGAGGTTTTGGCACCAGTATTTATCTTTGTGCCTACAAAGCATGCCTGTGTAGCGCTACATATATTCGATGGCAGAAGTAAGTTGTGGCGGCACCCACCAACTTTTTTCAGAATTTCCGCTTGCTTTGCACTCGATTCTAAGCCGCAGGCGGGTTTTTGGATTACAAAAACCGGAAAAAAAGTGCGGCTTAGATTCGAGTAAATACGGTAAACCCATGAAATTTCATTTCATTTATCCTCCCATACTGGGATGTTCATTTTTTTTGTCAGGCAGTGTAATTATGTATCTTATCGCCCGGCTGAAACATTTACTGAGGTGGTGTGAGAAAGGCACGAAGAAAAACACAAGACCAATGTGGATGGATAACATGAGAGAGAAAATAAGATGTAGACCTCACATCAATAAAGAGTGGATGACATGAGGTAATAAAAGCAACAAGGGTGATTAGTGTTAAACATCTTGTTGACAAAAGGTCATTAGAGACAGAACAAAATCTGTACTGGTAACAATGGGGAAGAAAATCGGCCATGCTCTTTCAAAGGAACCATCCCTGCATTTGCCTTAAATAATTTATGGAAATTATGGAAAATCTAAATGTGCTAACCACTGTGCAACCGCACTCAGTACAAGGTAATAGGGTACAAGGAATCCTTGAGGTGGTACAAATGTGTTAATGGAAAGCTCTAGGTGGAATATAACTAATGGAAAGAGTAAAGGAGAAGATTATCCAAATAGCTGAGAGGTTGAGTGGTCAGTAGGAGGGAGATCAAAACTTACCTGCAGTAAGCAGGTTCAAATGGATACAGATACGAAGAGACTTCCAGAGCATAAACTAGCATGGAAAGTCGCATGAGTACACACTCAGGACTGCATATAACAGCAGCTGCATCAACAAGAACAATGAACAACTTGCTGACTTGAATTCAACTATTTCAAAGAGACATCTTAGACATCTTCAACACTTCTACTTTTTCCTTGCATAACAACACCCTGGCTCATTTGGCAACCGTAAATCTCTGATTCCTCACTGAAAAGAAAACCTCAATGATGCAACATAACTTTATTCTCAGATTTGTCACATTTGGACTATTTCGCCTTCTTAAAACTGAAAATTAAATGAAGGGTCTGGATTCAACTGATTTGATGGCTGACTGAAGGTTGTGGCACACTCAGGGCAATTCTGAAAGCCAACATCTCCAAAACATTGACGGGTCTGTGCCTAATGCTGAGCAATGTGTCACATTACACTTAGAATAAATACAGTCAAATCCACATATCTCTGATTAAGGATTTATTACTGCCTTAGCCTATGAACTTAATGAACGCACCTAGCATGATATCCCCTACCATTTCCTACATCAGCCACACACTGGCTACGATCTGGTTTACCAAGTGAAGGACCACCCATCTCTCAAATGATCAAGGTCATACACAAGCTCATATGCAATCACTACTGAGTTTTCCGCAGTGGCTTGACATCTAGCAATCACATGTAAGATTTAACAGAAACTGATGAAATACTTTTATGGGGCAACACCTGATCGCTAAGCATGCTCAACAACACAACAGCCATGACATCATCAATACCTGCTTCACCAGGTTCCTGTGATCTCTTCCATTGCGCATGTGTATGTATCAAATGGCTTCCAACGTTTATGTGTACACATTAATTCGTAAGATAAACCCTTGTCTTAAATGTTTTGATTACAAAGCCCTGTGAAAAAACTGATACATCTCTTAAATTATTATTTATAGCCTACTTTTCACGAACCAACTATCATCACTAGCTGCTGAAGACTGATAATGCTCTCCTACTGTTTATTTATTTATTAGCTGAGCAACTGCAAACAGAGAGGCAAAGTGCAGTTTTTAAATCTAACAGAAAAATTAGTGCATGCGAGCATGTGAGACATACAAGGGAAACAAAGAAAATACTATCATGCCCAGAAGATGAATCTGAAAACTGTAATACAAATTAAGATACTGTAACACTGAATTGAATGGGGTTGGCAGAAGAAAAGGCTAAATCACGAGATTTTGTGTTAGTGGATGTTAAATGTTTCATTAAACTCAAAGATAAGAACATAGCTCAATAAGACAAATCAGTCTATATAGCAGACAGCATTTTCTAGAGGTACGTGTGAAACTACTTGTTACCAGCACGTGATGCATTCAAAAATGCAAAAGATAAATTAATCACACTAATCCTTATGAAATTGAAGACTGGCACTTTTTCTCACTGACCATTTCAATTAAAATGACATGACACCAATAACAAAATTCAGCTTCTATTCTCCATTTAACAATTTGTTTCCTCAATTTAATGGAAAAGAGTAACAACTCTTTTTAACAAATGTTGTTATGTTTTTGTTATTTGTTATAAATTTGTTGTGGTGTTGATAAAACTGCATGTGAGAGTTAACTTACAAAATAAATTATTATTTCATAGAGTAAAGTTTGGACCAGACAGAGTAACCAAAAGTAAGACTGGGGTTTAACCTTTCATCAATGGTGAAGGCATTAGAGGCAGAGCATTGGTTTATTTGAGGAAGGATGAATGAGGAAATCAAGTGTGGCCTGCCAAAGGAACCATCATGGCTTTTGGAGGAAGCAGTTTAAAGAAAACTTTAACCTAGAGAGCCAGACATGGATTTGAACCTTGCTCCTCCCAAACAAGTGCCCAGTGATTGTATTCTGCCCCATCATCACTCTGTTTGTGGAGCCGTGGAGTTATCATCATCCAACAATGGCAATGAACGTAACGGCACTAAACAGTGCTAAAGTTTTCACTCTCTGTCAATATATCTGTTATTGTTCAGTATTAGACAAAATAATTGCTTACCATTATGTCACCAAGTGGAGATGGTGGCTGAGAATTTGGAGTTGCAATGCTGGGCTGAGCAGCAAGGGCCAGTGCAGCCAAGCCGTGACCACGGAGGTGAAGCCACGCATCGTGGTGTCTGCACAATTCATAAATCCTAGCAACTGAATCGGCGTGTCCGGCAACAGCTGTCCCTGAAAAGTACATTGTTGGATTGAGGACTGGCAGTTTTTCCATACAAAGCGAAAGCTAATTTTATTTTATGCTACTTTGCACAAACTAGCATAGTAAAGTCAAAGTTTAAAAGGTGCTTTTTTTGTTTTGTTTTTTGACATCATATAATACAAAATTAAATTCAGAAGTACCCCTGGTCACATACCATAAGGGGCTTCTGAATTGTGGATGAAGATGAGGAGATTTACATTTACAAAGCAGAAGTAATGAGCTTAGTTTTCAACTGCTTAATCTGGTAGGTAGGTAGGTAGGTAGGAAGGAAGGAAGGAAGGTAGGTGGGTGGTTGGGCGTTGGAGTGAGTGAGTGGGTGTGAATCTCAGAGTTCCCAGAAATGACCACTCTGTGGTGACCGCTGCACACCCGGCCGTTACATTTTAGGTCCAGGGTTGAACATCTGATGTCTGTCATCCGATTACTGCAGGCACACTGCACGGCGTCTGTTTACGGTTGACAATGAATAACTTTGACAACATCTGGCAGCCTTCATTGTCTGTACCTCCCTCCACCTATAGCAGAGAACCACGTGCTCACTTCACTTCATCCATCCCAACACCGTTACAAAACTATACTTTGTTGCACAATCAAACACTAACTGATCAAAATTTCTGGTATCCAATTTTTTCTCTACCTTTTAGTGTCTGACACTGGGAATTAAAAAAATATGGCTACATGTGCGTGGATTTTGTCCAACACATCATGCAGTCATAGCACTACATGCTCATAGAGTTCACTGGTCCTAAACAGTAAGCTCTGGGGGCAGTATTCAGGCACCAACTCTGTATTACCATGGAGGGTTTCACATTTAATTAAATACGTGCTACCTTCAACCAATTACTGCCAAATAGTTAGATTGGAGTCTGGTTAAAAGAATAAGTACATCAGTTACTAAAGAATTCAGACATCAAACAAAAAATGGCAAGTGAGGTTACTTGAACTTGCCTGCATTCATCTTATCACTTTTTGTTAGTTGTTTTCAAGTTGGAATTCTGGAAACAGCTCAAACACCAATTACCTATCATTAAATCAATATGTAATTTTCAAAGTTACTTGCATAATGAAACAGTGCAACATATAGAAAGAAGTACAAGAACTGGAACATTTAAAGCAATTTTTAAATATGATAAAAATTGCTTTTTTCTTCCATATGTTATTACCTGCATCTGCCAAAACAATAAGAGGGATCCGCCCTCCAGCAGCATCTTCTTCCATAAGCCTCTCAAGGGCAGCGACATCAATTTTCTGCTGCGATCCAAACATTGTGTTGCAAGGCACTGGGCGAACACAGAACATTGGCAAACCCAACTGTTAAAAGGACAAAATGCTAATACAAATTGGGTTGACACTGATGAAACGTATGGAAGAAAACACGAAAAAAGTGAATGAATTCAGCTGATGTGAAGAGACAGAGGCGTTAACATACATAAAACTATTCACATTTCTATTTCTATGTTTAATTATTTTTAAAAATAAAATGAAAATCTGGATGATATGGGTGCTACGCTATGTCCCAGTTGCTAGTGCTCACTTAACCAATAAGACTTAGCTAAAGCATAATAGCCATCAGGAATTTCTTGATTTT
This sequence comes from Schistocerca americana, assembly GCF_021461395.2. Taxonomy (NCBI): domain Eukaryota; kingdom Metazoa; phylum Arthropoda; class Insecta; order Orthoptera; family Acrididae; genus Schistocerca; species Schistocerca americana. Next base: position 290,528,005 of record NC_060120.1, on the reverse strand, counting down.
CGGATTGGGAGGAGGGAGAGCTGTCCCCAAAACAAAGGTTGATTTGAACCCCATAATACTTAGCTAAGCACAGTTCTATTGGAGTAGGTATGCTCTTTTGTCCATCTGACATTTCCAGTCTACAATCACAAGATATTGTCCTTGGACTATCGATTTCGGGCGACAATGATCATCCTCAGATCCGGTACCACTTTTACTGGCCAATGACTGATACAAATTAATAAAAGCAATGAACCCAGAACAGAGGCACCTCCGACTTTACATAATCCCATCCAGATCAAATCAATTCCCTGTTTATTGACACTGGAATGCAAACTTCTGCAGGGTTGCTACAAGTTTCCCATTGTGAAATCCCCTGATTGCCACACAAGTTTTAGCATTTTTCCCTGACAAATTCTGAGATCTCAATGGTAACAAAAGATTTAAGTTGACAAAAAGAAAAGGACTTCTGTACTTCCAAATGTGTGAGCAAAACTCTTAAGTACTAACATCAACATCTTTTGTGATGAACTGTTTCCAGATGGAGAAAGCAAGTGAAATGGTATATACGTTTCATTAAGACCACTGATGTCATATATTTCAATAAACCTTTTGTGACAAAAATATGCATTTCGTTGGAATGGCAAGAAGATTTAAAATACCTTCACTGATTTCAGAAATAACATCAGAAAAAAGTAGGCCTCTTGAAAGAAGTGAACAAGGCAGGGAGGAGTTGTGTAAACCAACACTATAGGTGACTGCCAATGAAATGATGGTTCTACTATGTTTGTTATTGTTGGTTATTACCCACTGTGTTATTTCTATTATTTTACAGGTAATGTGTGATTTTTCTTTCACGAAATACATGAGTACATAGCATAAAAACTCCCAGGGACTGGCACAATTTTCTTCTTCTCATCATCCATACTTTCTAATATATAAACTACTTCTGAAGTGCCAAAATGTACTAGAATAAACAGAATATCTATAAAACGCCACACTGTACAATATACTTGCAGTGAGACAGTCACAATTCTTGAAAACCATTGCCCGTGGCCTCTGGCCTGCCCTGGAGCACCACAGTCCCGCATCCATGGATGTTGTTGTTGTTGTTGTTGTTGTTGTTGTTGTGTGGTCTTCAGTCCTGTGACTGGTTTGATGCAGCTCTCCATGCTACTCTAACCTGTGCAAGCTGCTTCATCTCACAGTACCTACTGCAACCTACATCCTTCTGAATCTGCTTAGTGTATTCATCTCTTGGTCTCCCTCTATGATTTTTATCCTCCATGCTGCCCTCCAATATTAGATTGGTGATCCCTTGATGCCTCAGAACATGTCCTATCAACCGATCCCTTCTTCTAGTCAAGTTGTGCCACAAACTCCTTTTCTCCCCAATTCTATTCAATACCTCCTCATTAGTTACGTGATCTACCCATCTAATCTTCAGCATTCTTCTGTAGCACCACATTTCGAAAGCTTCTATTCTCTTCTTGTCTAAGCTATTTATCGTCCACGTTTCACTTCCATACATGGCTACATTCCATAAAAACACTTTCAGAAACTACTTCCTGACACTTAAATCTATACTCGATGTTAACAAATTTCTCTTCCTGAGAAACGCTTTCCTTGCCATTGCCAGTCTACATTTTATATCCTCTCTACTTCGACCATCATAAGTTATTTTGCTCCCCAGATAGCAAAACTCACTCACTACTTTAAGTGTCTCATTTCCTAATCTAATACCCTCAGCATTGCTCGATTTAATTCAACTACATTCCATTATCCTCGTTTTGCTTTTGTTGATGATCATCTTATATCCTCCTTTCAAGACAATGTCCATTCCGTTCAACTGCTCTTCCAAGTCCTTTGCTGTCTCTGACAGAATTACAATGTCATTGGCGAACCTCAAAGTTTTTACTTCTTCTCCATGGATTTTAACACCTACTCCGAATTTTTCTTTTGTTTCTTTCACTGCTTGCTCAATATACAGATTGAATAACATCGGGGAGAGGCTACAACCCTGTCTCACTCCCTTCCCAACCACTGCTTCCCTTTCATGCCCCTCGACTCTTTATAACTGCCATATGGTTTCTGTAAAAATTGTAAATAGCCTTTCTCTCCCTTTATTTTACGCCTGCCACCTTCAGAATCTGAAAGAGTATTCCAGTCAACACTGTCAAAAGCTTTCTCTAAGTCTACAAATGCTAGAAACGTAGGTTTGCCTTTCTTTAATCTATTTTCTAAGATAAGTTGTAGGGTCAGGGTCAGTACTGCCTCACGTGTTCCAACATTTCTACAGAATCCACTACGGAATCCAAACTGTTCTTCCCCGAGGTTGGCTTCTACCAGTTTTTCCATTCGTCTGTAAAGAATTTGTTTTAGTATTTTGCAGCCCTGGCTTATTAAACTGATAGTTCGGTAATTTTCACATCTGTGAACACCTGCTTTCTTTGGGATTGGAATTATTATATGCTTCTTGAAGTCTGAGGGTATTTCGCCTGTCTTATGCATCTTGCTCACCAGATGGTAGAGTTTTGTCAGGACTGGCTCTCCCAAGGCTGTCAGTAGTTCTAATGGAATGTTGTCTACTCCGGGGGCCTTGTTTCGACTCAGGTCTTTCAGTGCTCTGTCAAATCTTCACACAGTATCATGTCTCCCATTTCATCTTCATCTACATCCTCTTCCATTTCGATAATATTGTCCTCAAGTAGATCGCCCTTGTATAGACCCTCTATATACTCCTTCCACCTTTCTGTTTTCCCTTCTTTGCTTATTACTGGATTTCCATTTGAGCTCTCGATATTCATGCAAGTCGTTCTCTTCTCTCCAAAGGTCTCTTTAACTTTCCTGGAGGCAGTGTCTATCTTACACCTAGTGAGACAAGCCTCTATATCCTTACATTTATCCTCTAGCCAACCCTGCTTAGCCACTTTGCACTTCCTGTCGATCTCATTTTTGAAACGTTTGTATTCCTTTTTGCCTGCTTCATTTACTGCATTTTTATATTTTCTCCCTTCATAAATTAAATTCAATATATCTTCTGTTACCCAAGGGTTTCTACCAGCCCTCGTCTTTTTACCTATTTGATCCTTTGCTGCCTTCACTATTTCATCCCTCAAAGCTACCAATTCTTCTTCTACTGTATTTCTTTCCACCATTCCTGTCAATTGTTCCCTTACTCTCTCCCTGAAACTCTGTACAACCTCTGGTTTAGTCAGTTTATCCAGGTTCCATCTCCTTAAATTCCCACCTTTTTGCAGTTTCTTCAGTTTTAATCTACAGTCCATAACTAATAGATTGTGGTCAGAGACCACATCTGCCCCTGGAAATGTCTTACAATGTAAAACCTGGTTCCTAAATCTTGGTCTTACCATTATATAATCTATCTGAAACCTGTCAGTATCTCCAGGTTTCTTCGATGTATACAACCTTCTTTTATGATTTTTGAACCAAGTGTTAGCTATGTTTAAGTTATGCTCTGTGCAAAATTCTACCAGGTGGCTTCCTCTCTCATTTCTTAGCCCCAATCCATATTCACCTACTAAGTTTCCTTCTCTCCCATTTCCTACTACCGAATTCGAGTCACCCATGACTATTAAATTTTCATCTCCCTTCACTATCTGAATAATTTCTTTTATCTCATCATACATTTCATCAATTTCTTCGTCATCTGCAGAGCTAGTTGGCATATAAACTTGTACTACTGTAGTAGGCATGGGCTTCGTGTCTACCTTGGCCACAATAATGCATTCACTATGCTGTTTGCAGTAGCTTACACACACTCCTATTTTTTTTATTCATTATTAAACCTATTCCTGCACTACCTCTATCTGATTTTGTATTTATAACCCTGTATTCGCCTGACCAAAAGTCTTGTTCCTCCTGCCACCAAACTTCAATAATTCCCACTGTAACTAACTTTAACCTATCCATTTCCCTTTTTAAATTTTCTAACCTACCTGCCCGATTAAGGGATCTGACATTCCACGCTCCGATCCGTAGAACACCAGTTTTCTTTCTCCTGATAACGACGCCCTCTTGAGTAGTCCCCGCCCGGAGATCCGAATGGGGGACTATTTTACCTCCGGAATATTTTACCCAAGAGGACGCCATCATCATTTAATCATACAGTAAAGCTGCATGTCCTCGGGAAAAATTACGGCTGTAGTTTCCCCTTGCTTTCAGCCGTTCGCAGTACCTGCACAGCAAGGCTGATTAGGTTAGTGTTACAAGGCCAGATCAGTCAATCATCCAGACGGTGGCCCCTGCAACTACTGAAAAGGCTGCTGCCCCTCTTCAGGAACCACATGTTTGCCTGACCTCACAGCAGATACCCCTCTGTTGCGGTTGCACCTACGGTACGGCTATCTGTATCGCTGAGGCACGCAAGGCCCCCCCCCCCCCCCCCCCCCCCACCAACGGCAAGGTCCATGGTTCATGGGATGGATCCATGGATAAACCACAAAAATCCGCTGCATTAAGCCACACACAAGACAGATCTGGACTGCAGGCAGATTGGTGAGACTAGATCTGGTGGGAAGGGTCTGCACATTAGTGGGAACCGAATGGCTTCAGATCGGCAAGCCTGATCTGTTAGAGATACCCACAGCAATGACCTACGGTTTTGGCCTGTGATGGAAATCCACTCGTGTGGCCAGCTATTAACATGTCACAGACACCATGTTGATGAATGAGACCATGGTGATCAATCCATGCAACAGGTAAGTTGCGTGAATACTCAGAGAATCAGTACGAATCAGAATAGGTAGCAACTCACTATAAAGATGATCGCCAAGCCGCAGACAGGCAAATAGAAATGACAATAACATTCTCATAACGAAATTTTTGGCCATAGGCTTTGTCAGAAAATGAGGGCTCACACATTTTCATACAATCACTCAAACACAACTTGTGCATACGACTGCCATCTCTGGCCACTGTGTCAACAGTCTCTGAGAATCATATCCAAACAAACCACTCCTCATGCCTCCCTGCCTCTTGTCGGCAGCTGCTAGGCTAGCGGCAAGGTGAGAAGCAGTAAGAATGAGAGTGTTGGGAAGCGACGCACGTACTAAGCTGCGCCAAGCCAGTGATGATACATGACTTCTCAGTAAACAAACCTTTACATCTACCAAGACAAAAACAAGATTTTTCCAATTTTTTCCCCCCAAATTTCCCTGAAACATTTGAAATTTCTTGATATTTCCTGATTTCCAGAACTTGTGGCAGCCATGCTCTGTTTCCTATATCGCAGGTGAGTAATGAAGCATTGTTTATCCTTCCTCTAATTTTATAATTTTCCAATTAGTGCATGTGTTTGCATGGTTCAAACAATCTCATGATTATGTTAAATCGAATATGACTACTGTCTCAATTTATCATTTAGCCCTAAAGTGGGCCACACTCAAAAGAATACATCAATCTTTTTGTGGTTATTGTTTCTATGCAAGTCTTATTAGCTGCTCATTTGTACATGGGGGTTTCATGTACGACAGAAACGTTGTGTCTGGCGTTGCACTGGGACTGATGCTGGAGAGGCAGCATACTCTTTGCCCCATTTCTGGGACTGACTGGTAGCATATCGGTTTTAGCTTAACTAGATGCATTACGAGCAGCCTTGGAAGGAAGCCAGAGAAAATAAAATCATTCTGCCACTTAGAAAGGCGTGTCATCAGCATCAGCTCAGACAACTGTATACTAATTTAATATTTTTTTAACTGATGAAGAAGAATGCCTGTGGTTATCGGGGTACATGAACTCTCAGAATAATCAACACTGGAGTTCTGAAAATCCTTATCACTTATGTCAAGAGCCTCTGCGTGTTTTGGAAACATGAGTGTCATGTGCAATTAGAGCAACATGAATTACTGGACCAATGTTTTTGCCCAACTCTTATAGAGGATGTGTGTGTTCTTTCTATGCAATTTTTATTCCAATATACCTTAGCTATTACATATTTTCATTTTTAATTGTTTACCCATTTTATGCACTTTTTTAAAAAATCACATTATATGCCTACAGTATGATGCAATAAATGTACATTGATTTTTGTAATTTGTTTCAATAAAATGTGTTGTCAGTTGGCATGAGAGCCAACACCGGGATACAAGAGGAAGCCGAAAGGCACGCGTTTTAGCTCACGCAGGCCTGGCGTGAGGTCTGGAACAGGTCAAGAAAATTAGAATTTAGAAAAAAATGGACGTAGCTGGTGGAATACTTAACTTTAATCCGTTAATGGTGAACGTCGCTCTTGATGGTACATTATTCATAATATCAATAGTAACTGGTAATGGCGCCTTGCTAGGTCGTAGCAAATGACGTAGCTGAAGGCTATGCTAACTATCGTCTCGGCAAATGAGAGCGTATTTTGTCAGTGAACCATCGCTAGCAAAGTCAGTTGTACAACTGGGGCGAGTGCTAGGAAGTCTCTCTAGACCTGCCGTGTGGCGGTGCTCGATCTGCAATCACTGATAGTGGCGACACGCGGGTCCGACATATACTAACGGACTGCGGCCGATTTAAAGGCTACCACCTAGCAAGTGTGGTGTCTGACAGTGACACCACAAAATGGTTGAGTCTGATGTAATTAATGGTATGCCCATACAGAGGGTGTGAATGTTTGGATATGAAGTAATGAAAGGCACCTGCAGTCTTTTGCAAGCAACAGATTTCATTTTTGTATTAAATGCCTACCACTTTGGTCACTGGCTGTATCTTTTGTAATGACTGCTATATGCATTTCTGTATTCAAATTGTAGTCTACAAGTGCATGACTGCATATCAATGTGACCACACCAGGTGTTTTCTGGCATGCTGTCTTTTACATATAGCTCACGTGGCTGTGTGACACTGGTTGTAAGCACTGTTGTTTTACTGTTTTTCTTTTTGCAATAAAATTCAGACTGTTTGGTGTTCTTCCTTCCTGACCCAACCTCATCTTCAGACAGGTAAGCAAACAAGAGAGTGGAACTAACAACTGACAAAAAGACACCCCGTCAAGTGTACACACTACCTATGCACCTGTCACAGTATTATGGGGTCTTTTTAATGACACTAACTGCCCTTCAGTCGGATCGATAGATGTGTGATGTTGCAGTATGTAGTGAAGTAAACACTCTTATTCATACATGATACGTTACTTCACTACTATTCTGGAAACACATGGAATTATGATTTAATTTTATTGTCTGGCTAACTCACAAAATTTTAGTTATGTATGACTGACTGAATGTTTGGACTGTAACCACAGCATATCTGTTTCATGCATTATACAGTAGTACACTCACAAGAAAATTTCTACACAAGCAAAACTGAACAGAATTTCAGTACTTAAAAGAAGAATATTTTAAATCCAACCAATGATGGCTGATTATTATCGTTTAAAAGGCAAGAAGGATTTGTAAGAAATGATAAAATTCTAAAAATCCAGATATTTAACTCTCATCTGACGCCCAATTAGAAATTTTGTGACAGTGAATTCAGTTACTACTTCAGTTCTATGGAGGAAAATGGTTTTTATGAACATCTGAAGAGTGGAAGTGGGAAACATTCTAAATTGCAAATCTCACATTTGTCAGGAGAATCAGAACCAATATATCTGTTTTTGAACAAAACTTATTTGTATACACACAATGAGAAGGTACTGACACCACATAATTATCCTGCCTACCTTATGACTGCAAAAAATGAGAAAAATTGTAAAAAAAACTAATTTATCAAGAATGTTCTAAGTGCCATATCAGGAAATTAACTGGTTCTTAGTGCTAATAAGAAAGGTTTTGTTCCCGATGAGATTCAAATTTTACCGCCACATAACATCATTGATGTCCACAGATGATGTTATGTACACAGTTGTCCTAGCAGTGTGTGTTCTCAGTCTGTGTGTGTTCCTTGTTCAGTGTGCAGTCCTTTATGAATAAAGTTGTTCGTTAAACACGTGTTGTTGCCGTAATTTCAAGTCCTAATCCTAACAGGTTATGGGCCCAGGTTTCACGCGAGCAGTAAAAGCGATACTCTTTTGTTTATATGAAAACGGAAATTCGTAAGCTGAAGTGTGGGAATAAACTGAGTCTGTTAACACGACAAATATAGTGCACATGGCTGCTGGACACGGAGTTCGAGTGGAAACATTATCATGCGATAACTACGACATATTGAGAATTCAAATCGAAGCAGTACTCATCAAGAACTACACGTGGGGGTATGTATCTGGAGACATACCGCAACAGCAGTGACTGGTGAAGGCGCCGCACTCGCCGCTGCACAAGCCGCGTACAAAGCGTGGTTAACTGCAGACAGGAAGGCGAAGGCACACCTCATTCTATCCACCAGCCCCACGGAACTGAAGCAAGTGAAGAACTGCAGCACATCACGTAAGGTATGGCTCAAACTTGAATCAATTTATGCATCCAAAGGACCTGCTCACAAAGCAACGCTACTGAAACGTCTCACTCTTCACAAGATGCAACCTAGTGACGATGTACCACATCTTAATGAATTCTTCGATGCAGTGGAAAAATTACAAGCAATGGACGTCGATATAAACGATGATTTATTGTCGATAATGTAGCTCTACAGTTTGCCAGATAGTTATGGTAATTTTAGGTGTCCAATCGAATCTCGTGATGACCTAGCTGATGTCGAGACACTAAAAGTGAAAATCTTGGAAGAAAACAACGTGAGAGTTCAGAAAGACAGTGAAAATGCGAGTGCTGCAATGTTTGTCAAACCGGTCAGGCCTAAACATTTCGTAAACAAATCAAAAGGCGCCTTAAGTGACTATGTCAAATCGGAACAAAAATCAAAACAGAAGTGAAGGCGGGAAAAATCATCATTCAGGTGTAGTTTTTGCAACAAGAAAGACCACAAAGAAGAAGAGTGTTTCTTCAAAAGAAAGCTAATTGCGCAAGCTGCAAATAAAGTTGATGAAGCTCATTGCTGTTTTTCCATTAACGAACATGCTCCGAAGTCTCGTGAACCAAACGTTTTGTGGTGTATAGACAGTGGTTGCACATCATCCATGTGTAATGACCCTAAAGTGTTCACAAGTGTAACCAAAGTGCATGAAAGTTTAACGCTTGCAGACAACAGTGCTACGCAAGTGACAGCTAAAGGTGGCGTACGCATCAAAATCTCAGCCAGTGATACAAACTCCAGTACGCTGAAAAACACTTTGTATGTGCCAAAACTCTGAACCAATCTAACCTCAGTCACGAAGGTTGTGGACAGCAATCACACTGTTACCTTTGAGAAAAATCGCGCATTTATAAGGGACACTAACGATAAAGTTAAGGTGATTGCAAACAGAGTTGGTAACCTGTTTTACTTGCATGAAAAAAGCCCAAAGGCCTGTACAGCTGCTGAGACAAAAATTACAAAATGTGACACGCAAATCTGGCATGCTCATTTAGGACACTTGAACTCTGGAGATATTAGAATGCTCAAGGATGAGTATGTGACAGGCTTAAAATTCAGTGATGCAGACTTCACCAAGTGCATATGTCTTGAAGGAAAGATCACATCCACCCCCTTCACCAGGCGGGATGAAAACAAAAGTGACCTCCTGGAGTTAGTACATTCAGATGTCTGTGGGCCAATGAGAGAAAAATCTCTAGGTGGTGCAAGATATTTTGTAACCTTCATAGATGACAACTGCAGATGGTGTCAAGTCTACTTTCTTTGACACAAGGGGGAAGTTGTGGACAGATTTGTTGAATTCAAGAACTTTGCTGAAAATCAGACTGGATGTAAAATCAAATCTTTCCAGTCAGATAACAGCAAGGAATACTGCAATGAAAGGATGGACTCCATCTTCCGAGCGGCAGGAATACAGCGATGTTGAAAAGTTCCTTATTCACCACAACAGAATGGTGTTGCTGAGCGAAAGAACCGATCCTTGGTTGAAGTGGCTCGCTGCATGATGCTGGGGTCTGGACAGCCACCATCACTTTGGGCCGAAGCTATTAACACAGACAACCACATCCGAAATCGCTGACTAACCAAAGGACTTTCAGGTGGAACTCCATATGAAAAGTGGATGGAGAAGACACCAGACCTGTCACATCTTCGTGTATTCAGTGAAAGTGTCATCATCCTGGACAAATTGCCAAATAAGGGGAAGTTCCATTTGAGAGGCAACCAAGGAATCTTCGTAGGCTACTCAGACTGTTCAAGTACCTATCGTGTGTGGGTGCCAAAAGACCACAAGATAAACACATCATAAGATGTCAGGTTCCTTGATCATAACAGTTTTGAACCCAAGCAAACCTATGTAGACCTCTCTGCAGATGAACAACATCATTGCCAAAGAAGAATCATCTGCATGGAGCTTTCACCAGGAGACTTGAGTGACAACAGAAGCTGTGAGTCAGAATCATTCTCTGATGAAGAACCACTTTACAGTTTTGAAGAAGAAGAAGAAGAAGAAGTCACCTTGCTACCACACAATATCATTTCAGATGATAACCTGTCGTGTGGTGAGGACAGCAATTCCTCAAGTGTCACACCTGCTCCACAGCTTGTACCAGATGTTTCAAGTCATCACATCAGCTTTGCTGCTAGTGCAACAGAAATGAGTGTTGAGGATGCATTGAACGGTCCAGATAGTCAAGAATGGTTTCGCGCTATATACGATCAAGTCAAGTCGCTAGTCAAGAATGAAACCTGGGACACTGGACAGACCAGCAAACAGAAAAATAATTGACTGCAGAACTGTCTTAAGAAACAAATACGGTAGTGATGGATCCTTGCTACAAAGAAAGGCCAGAGTAGTTGCACGAGGATTCAACGAAAGACCCAGAGCTGACTTTGTGGAAACATTCTCTCCAGTTGCAAGAATCATTCAGACTCCTCATGGCTCTGGCAGTGAAGTTTAACTTGCATGTCTCACAGCTGGATTTCACCACTGCATTCCTCAATGGTGAAATAGATACTGAAATCTTCATGAAAAAGCCGGACTAATTAGCCAAGTTCTTACAGAAGATGAGAGATGTAGAGGAGGACCATCACATAGCCAAAAAGGCAGATGATATGCTCCAGAAGCTAAAATCTGGTGACAAAGTGTGCAAGCTTACAAAAGCCACCTATGGATTGTGCCAAGCTGGCAGACAGTGGCATGCCAAATTAAACACCACATTGATGTCAATCAGATTGCAGCTCACTAGTGCAGATCCTTGTGTATATGTGGACAGTGTGGGAAATTGTCAAGTCTTCCTGCTCACTTATGTTGACAACATCACAATTGCATCATCAGACCCGGAAAGGACAAGGCAGATCCAGGACAAGTTATCTGTCAGATTTGACGTCAAGGATCTTGGTCCTGTGAAATGCTACCTGGGCATTGATGTAAATCAGCCTGTTGACAAACTCACGCTGTGTCAAAGTGGCTACATCAGAGAAGTTTTACACTGATTCCGAATGGATGACTGCAAGCCCGTAAGAACCCTGTTGGTGACCAGGATCAAACTGGATATTGCAGCTGCAAGTACAGCGGATGGGACTCAGTATCCATTCATTCAGGGAACTGCTCAGAGCGTTGATGTACATCGTCATTGGCACTCGACCTGATATATGCCATGCAGTCAATAAGCTAAGCCAATACAACAACAGCCATAATCTTGTTCACTGGCAGGCAGCTAAACGAATCCTTAAATACCTCAAGGGAACAATTGACAAGAAACTAACCTACGTCAAGGATAAAGAGGGAATATTCGGTTTTGCAGATGCAGGGTGGGGAAATTCTGATGCTGACAGGAAGTCTTATACTGGTTACAACTTCATCTTGTGCAAGTCAGCAATCTCATGGTGTTCGCGCAAGCAGAGGACCATCACTCTCTCATCAACTGAGGCTGAGTATATGAGTATCTCCGAAGCAGCAAAGGAGGTGATTCACCTATCAACCTTCGTGAAGGAGCTGGGTTTAGTGGAGCTGTCAAACATTGTACTGTTCAATGACAACCAGTCAGCTGGAAAATTGGCAAATAATCCAGTTTTCCACTCAAAGACAAAACATATTCACATAAAGTACCACTTCATTCGCCAGGCCCTGCAAGATTATCCACTGAAACTGGAATATCGGTCAACAGAAGACATGGTAGCAGATGTGCTGACGAAGGCCTTTCCTGCGCCGAAGCATGAGATGTGTGTTGTTGGACTGACTGTGAACCTAGAACCACAAACTTAAGGACTCAGGTTCATCGATTTATACCTGTGTGTAAAAATTGAGGGGGCATGTTGAGATTCAAATTTTACCGCCACATAATATTGTTGGTGTCCACAGATGTTGTTATGTACACAGCTGTCCTAGCAGTGTGTGTTCTCTGTCTGTGTGTGTTCCTTGATCAGTGTGCGGTCCTTTACGAATAAAGTTGTTCGTTAAACACATGTCGTCACTGTAATTTCAAGTCCTAATCCTAACAGTTCCAAGTGCCATTAATACACAGGCACTATGTTTTACTTGTGATAATACAAGTAGAGGAGTAAAGCAATAATATTTAAACTAGCAGAACTGTAGTCAACAAAAAATCGTTTCTCATTTCTTTCACATTTCTGCAGCATAAAAATATTAAATTCACAAAAAAAACATCCCTCAGTATTGACTTGTTTCTTATACAACTCCATTATTGTGATCAGATGTGGCAAAGTTTACGGTAAACTCTCATGCTGTTAAGGAAATGGCAACTAAACAGTTCTTCCTGTTTTGCAGCTAATAAACATTGGCATGGAAAGAAGTATGGCATAGCCTGTGTCTGCCATGGTCTTTCCTCCTAAGTAAACTGACATTTTTCCATTCTTCTGTTTCGGAATTAGAGTTTTAAATAGCTACTTGAGATGAATGAGTATAAGACACTTTGATCATACTGAATTTGGAGATTTTACTTACTTGCATTGACAACAATGTTTCAGCAGTACCTTTAAAATCAAAGAAGTCAGTTGCGTGCACTGGAATCACATGGAATGGGTTCATAGCTTTAACTGACTGAACTCCTGAGCGAAGCACTGCTTGACACAAAGACCATGCACCTTCTAGTAATGAATGTCTAAAACATTTTCTCTCCGATTTGACACTTGGAACAAGTCTAGGAATGTGCAACAGAGTACTGAGAATGCAGAAACACAGATTACATGTTTCTCAGAAAAATGGCATTTACATTTTTCATTTCAGCTCCTCATATGAATGCATTAAGTCTGGAAAGTTGATTTGTGATAAATGAATTGTACACCACAGATTTATTGAAACACTGCAATTTTTTCTTCAACTTAACATCATAATCCACATGAAATTAAAAAAAAAAAAAAAAGCTTCATTACGTACAACACCACCACTAACTTTTATTTTTAAGAAGATAAAAAAGTAATAGACACGACAGAAATATCATAAGAGATTTCAAACACAGTAACTTTTGGGAGGATATATAGCCTGACAGCAGTCTACAATAAATTATCTAATAACAAATCCATGAAATCCCTTCAAAATAAAATCTAGTGTGGACCAAATGATCTAGCTATACTATCCAAAACAGTTAAGTGCCTCCTCCACCACATACAAATACAAAATTGTCTGCACTGTACAGTAACTGAACATCTGCATTACACACTTCTTTTTCTTTTCTTTCTTTCTCTCTTTTTTACTTCCATCCTGCAAGGAAGCCAAGCTATCTAGTGGCAGCAAAAATATGACAACAAAACTAGGTATAAGTTATTCTTCTATTTAGTTGCATTATGACGATTAAGTGCTTCTACATAAAATACAAAAGGTTTACCTGACGGCAGATATGTTGAACAACTCCTAGAGGTGAAGCAACACTGCTGTAAATAACAGGAGGGTGTGACGAGAGGGCTTCGTAGCCATCCTCTAGGTATTTCGGATACTTATAATGCAGCATCATACGAGTCAGCCGTACAACACCATCCATGGGATCATCATGGAAAAATGAAGCACTGTCAAGAAACCTGCAAGGATAAACAATTCTTTTTATCTTTTGATACTTCAAGGATTAGGCTATATCATATTATTATGACCTTAAGTTTAAAGAAGCAATCCAAGAATAATGCTTGAGACATGACGTCTTATATTGCTCCTATCTAGAGCCTGTGTATTGGGAGAATGACCCGTGCGTGCACAGTGACAGATGGTCTGAAGTGGGTTCAGTCGAGTACGTAGTTCTAATTTTCATCCACCGGAGTACAGTAGCGGACAGAGACATTCAAGAAACAGGTCAAGAGAATGTTTTTGTGAATTGTTCGGTTTATTTCTCGAAGGCTTTCTTGTTTATTTATGTTTGTACAGTTCTGTGTTGCTTTTAGTAGTGTGAATGATGCATGAATGTGATCTAAAGTAAATATGTAAATCATTGTTCTGCTCATGAATGCTGTAGTAAGAGGAAGTTTTGAAACAGTGTGAATGCAGATGACGGAGAATTTTGTATCATAATTTGTTAAGTAAGTTTATGGTAAAAGGAAAGCTAATTCGAGTGCAAATGAAAATAGTTAATAACGTAAAGTATAATACAAATATCAAAATGTTAAATATTTATTTCGGGAAAAGTACAGGTCGAAAGTGTGTTATTTGTTGATTGGTTAGCCATGAAAAGCATGGACTAATGTGGGAGAATGATGTTTTTCTATTGGCCTTAAAAAAACTGACCAATGAGAACGGAGTATTCTTGGTGCGTCTTTTCTCTCCGAGATATAGAATGCTAACATGAGTCTTAAGTAGTTGGAGCCTAGATGATACGGCCATGTGTAGGAGGAGTTCCGAAGGAAGTTATAGTTTGCAGGTTTTATTTGTGCTACATGTTTTGAACGTGTTTTAAATTGAAGGTATATTTATACCAGTGTGTTTCTTTTAGAAAGTACAAATTTCTTAAGTAATTTTTTGTATGAGAAAAGACAGTAAACCCACATCATATATTCAGCAGATTGGTGAGCGAAAGCTTGAGTGCATTAGACACCGATAAACATAATAGCATAACGAGCATTTTCATTTAGGAACAGTCTGTGTTTAGTAGCTGTTCAGATTTCGGGAAATAAATTACCATAAACTTGCTAACATGTTAGGATTAGCATAGGCTTGGCAGTGAATGTGTAATTCTCAACTTCAGAATATACCAAAGTTTTGCCAGTATTTCCACCTTTCATTCAAAATTAAGACCTTTTCCCGATTTTCAGAGTAGTTATGTCATATATTGAGCTTGGTGCGAGTCGCAGTACGGTAAATTTCTGCTCGGCTTTCCTACCGGCGATCTGCTGTGACTAGTTCACAGGTAGGTGCTAGTAAAAAGGATGGAAGGAACTGTGCTGTCCCAAGCTCACTATAGTCGAAAGTAAATACGGAAGCTAAATACTTCTACAGTCACCTACTGGCAGAAATGTAATTGCAATTACAAATCAAAGAGAAACTTTTTGTATGAAATTTAACAAAGCAACACAATAATTTTGACAGAACACTGTATTGTCCAATAAAGAGATGTCTCCTGAAGATAATTTCTTAATATTCTTCCTTTTTCTTCTGAAAAATGGAATATAAAATGTTTATCAGAGAAGTGGCCCATAACCACAACTCAATACAATAAACAAAGATGATACTGTCATCAGAGTTTAAAGACTGCTGACCGAGCATGCTGTAATTTAGCTGGCGAAATAAGCAGAAGAAAAAATATCATTCTATGTGGCAGGATCTATAAAGGTTAACTACAGTGCAGTGCACTACATACACTCCTAAATACAGGGTTTTGCAGGACGAATGACAAATATTTCATTATTTCAGGAGGCAGCTAAACAGACAATTTCGACATAAAACTTTCATATGAACAGTGTCCAACATTCAGCGAGTGCAAAGACATAGCCTTTTGAAGATGACATATAAATCTGTGACGTACAAGTGTTAAGTCTGAATATGATACATGAATCAAATTTGTAGTTTCAAGCTATTCCCTGATGGTAATACCAGTGTTCAACACAATATTATGCTTCCTTAGTCACATTGAATCAACAAATGGTGAGTAGCAACTATCCTTTTCATAATATTGTCATTATTCCATCCTGGATTTTCCATTGTTTAACTTAATTTAACGATGCACAAGCAATCACTTATGTAGCAAACCAACTTAAGGTTTACAATCTGACATACATTTTCTTACCTTTTAAGTGGACAAGCGCACTTGGTCAAACTGTAAAACAAACTTCTTGTAAAATAGAGGTTTGTTATATAGCTGAGTGATTGCACATTGTGAAATTTGAAAAACGGTGCAGACACCTTCCGTAGTGCTGCAAATCACATCCGCGTGTTTCCTAGTCTTTAATGAGGTTCATGCAACAATTCTTATTTTACTGCTACCCAGTTTTCAACTGCTTAGTGCATTAGCAGATAATAACTGTCACAACCAAAGATACTGTCACTTGTGACAGACATATTATGAGTTATTAAAAATTAAAAATATGTATTTCATACAAGATTAAATGGTTACATTTTAAAGCTTATTTTACTGTCATTACCCAGTTCTGTCTTGTACACATCAATTAAACTTAATTTAACAGAGGAGGGATATGAATTACATTTCTTCATTTACAACTGCACTAACATTGTGTGTCACATGCTTATTTATTTCTGTGGAATCATATTGTCACAATGTGCAACAAATTGATGATTTTGCATTAGAAGATGCTTGAGATAGATTAAAACTGTCTTTAGTAACCTATAGCTTCTCTCATTTTCTCATAACCAAATAGCTACAGATATGTCCATGTAACCTACATACATCTTTTATTGCAAAAGCCTTGTGGAATTGGCTCACATAGATCCACACATCACTGTTTTGTCAAGAAACAAGATTTAGGTTTAACACGCTGCTGACAAGAAGCTCGTTAGAAACAGAGCAAACGCTCAGACTGGGAAGGAAATCTGCCAGCTTCTCCACAAAGGAACACTTCTTGGTCATAAGGAACAAACAGAAACCCTGTATCCAACTGATCAGCTAGTGATATGAACCACTGTCCACCCAAATTAAAGTGCAGAGTGTTTACCACTGCATCAATTCACTTTGTCGCTATTTTTTGACTCTTTTTAAAGCTGCTATTTCATTTATATTAGTTATAAAAATAATTTTCCTTTGATGATGTGGGCTCATTTTTACGGGTGGTTTAGGCTACATAGAAGTTTTGTTCCTGCTTGTATGTAAAAATTAATTAGACAAATTTATATGAACAGCAAAATTCATTAGAAGAGTGAGTAACAGTATGTCACATATAAAACATATGTATAAATACCTGAATATGTGACTCAGCCATCTCGTAACGTCTGATGTTATTTTAGTGACAAGTCTTTGAAGATGCTGTCTCTCCAGCCCCGATGCGTATGCAGCAATGCTTTGGGTCAGCACTGCTAGCCTCGAAATGGAATCCAGGGGAGGCAGAACTGCAACTGCTGGAGTGCTGACTCCCTCATCTTCTGCAACATCATCTCGATTTTTACCTTCCTCAAATACTATTAAATCCTGAAAAACAAGGGATATCCAGAATTAAAATCTCAACTGTCTGTATAGTGGCCAGATAATCTGCTTCCAAGCTGTGATAAAATCCAATGCACAGCTATAATACAATCAAATTGCTCCTTGTGAAATCCTACATGCAACCTTCAGTTAGTTATTTACCCACCAACATTACATTCTTCTGCAATGGAAAATCCAGGATGGACTGTAACAATATTATGAAAAGGAAAGTTGCCACTCACCATATAGCGGAGATGCTGAGTCACAGAGAGGCACAACAAAGACTCTCACAATTAAAGCTTTTGGCCATTAAGGCCTTTGTCAACAATAGACAACACACACACACACACACACACACACACACACACACACACACGACTGCAGTCTCAGGCAATTGAAACTACACTGCGAGCAGCAGCACCAGTGCACGATGGGAGTGGTGACTGGGTGGGAGTGAGGAGGATGGTGGGGGTGGCGGATAGTGAAGTGCTGCAGGTTAGACGGAGGGCTGGGGTGGAGGGGCGGGAGGGGGAGGAGCGGAAAAGGAAAGAAATAAAAAGACTGGATGTGGTTGTGGAATGACAGCTGTGTAGTGCTGGAATGTGAACAAGGAGCAGGCTGGTGTGTATCCATGTTTTACAGACAAAGCAATGTAGAAAATACTGAAGTTTTCAAGAAGAATATAATTTCAGGATTGTAATACTTTTCTATTTTTCCAGTCTTGACTGACAACATTGTTACATTAGAATACTGTATGGTCCCATTCTGCAAACATAAGTGCACAACATCAATCGAAAAGACACATATTTACAAATGAACTAATTTCTACTATGATTAACCAAAGCCACATATTTCCAGGAAGACACTAAAAAGTTGGGGTTCAATACTGTCATATTCTTAGTCTCGTGCTTCAAGGATAATTAATTCTGGGTAATTTTCTATACAACTTAAAATATATATTGTTGGGCCTCTTTACAAGAAAGGTTACCTCGGAAACCAGTAAGTGGTAACTAGACTTTATGCTCGTCCGATTATCCACTGTAATTTAAGAAAGTAATGAACTGGTCCATACCCGTACAAAATATGCACTGATGGACCAAAACATAAAGCCCATCGAATGCTAGCTGCTGGCATAGTGGTCACATGACATGATAAGGAAACTATACAAGGGCAGCAGACAGCAACAAGGAATCATTCTAGCAGCAATATGGGCTTCAAATGAGTGACTTTGACAAACATCATTGACACTACAATTACATTATAGTATTATTCACTATACACTATAGCATTATTTAGTATGCATTATAGTATCATTCACTACACATTATAGTATCAATAATTGATATTTTCATTGTTACATTAGCCCATTTGACAAACATCAGTTTGTTAGGATCTGCTGCATGGGAACAAACATTTCACAATCAGAAACAGCAAAGTTGGTCAGCTATTCTCTTGCTACTGTTGTGAGTAACTATAGAAAGTGGTTGACGGCTGGTGAACCACAAGAAAGCAACAAGGTATTGGGCAATGCCACCTCATCACAGAATGTGGAGGCTTACCCATTCCATAAAGCAGGCTACAGTACGAGCTGTGGCAGATCTAATACAGTTCAGTGCTGGCACAGGCAAAAATATTTCTCAGCAAGCCCTTCAGTGCACACTGCTGAACACAGAGTTCTGTTGCAGGTGACCCCTACCTATTTCTGTGTCAACCCAACATTGTCAACCACAACTGCAGTGGGCATGCGATCACTGACATTGAACTGTGGACCAATGGAAATATGTCACCGGATCATATGAATCACATTTACTGCTACATCATGACAATGGTCATTTTAGGAAGAGGCAGGTGACATGAGCAGTACGCCTACTTACTTTCTGAAGGGTCAGCTCTCAGTACAGTGATCAAAAGCAAAAAAAAAATAAAGAACAACAGTACTCTTAGCTACTAAAATCCTTAGATAGTGACCACTGACTAACAGTCCTGAGTCTCATAGCCAGGATCGATTTAAGAGCACAACAGGTGAGTCCAATAAAAGTTTGGAAACAAGACACAAATATTTAAAAAAAATTAAGCCAACACTCTTGAAGCTGCAGCATTAGTTTGTGAAAGAACAAGCAACATTAAAAGATGGGGGGCAAACAACTTTGTGGAATGAGATAACTGGGCAAAAAAGTATAGGAAAAGTAGACTATTTTGGGTATGGTATAACAAAGGATACATGATATGGCTACAGTATCAAGAAGAAGCAAAGACAAGAATAAAAATTTCCAAAATGATGGTATACAAGATATGGTGCAAAAAGTGGCAACTAACTAAGTAATGAAAAGTGTGAGGTGTAAAATTTTAGTTATTTGATGAAGCATACAAATCTAAAGGCCGTGAATTCAACTAAATAACTTGGAATAATCAGATAGATAATGTTTTGGGGAAAGTGAACCAAAGACTGTGATTTATTGGCAGAACACTTAGAAAATGCAACAGGTCTACTAATGAGATGGCCTTCACCGTACTTGTCCGTCCTCTTCTGGAGCAGGAAACAACTGCTAGAGTGACACACAACATGTGCCGTTCACTGTAAGGTTGGCATGCACCCGAGAGAGACAACTAAAGAGTTGTCATGAGAATTTAACTCATGTTGCAAATCCCAAAACTTTAAATCATTGTAGCTATTTATTGGCTCTGAGCACTATGGGACTTAACTGCTACGGTCATCAGTCCCCTAGAACTTAGAACTACTTAAACCTAACTAACCTAAGGACAGCACACAACACCCAGCCATCACGAGGCAGAGAAAATCCCTGACCCCGCCGGGAATCGAACCCGGGAACCCGGGCGTGGGAAGCGAGAACGCTACCGCACGACCACGAGATGTGGGCGTAGCTATTTATTGTTTCTCTATTTCTCGGAGATGCTGGACACCTGCCTCTGTATATTTCACAAATTTCTGAATGGGATTATTTATTTCTATAGTCAAACATTATAGGAAAGATCTTGTAGAACATAAATACTTTAGAATTAACGGAGACCACTCACCAAAAGGCAGAAGCACTAAGTTGTCGATAAGCACAAACAAAAGGAGAAAATACAGCTACACTATTGATGGCACGCCTGGAGATAGTTTCCCAAACGGTCTAGAGTTGGTGCATGGGACATGGCAGCAAGTTCACAGTTCCTCAATCACCAGCTGGTGCCCTTGACATGTGCAACGATGAGGAGCAAAATTTTGTTTATATCAAAGAACACTGTACGATAAGTACCAACTAAATGCAGCAGTGCAGATGTTAAGATGCTGACCTCACATTCAAGAGCATGTCCGGCTATCCTTATTTTGGTTTTCCATGACTTTCCTAAATCATTTCACACAAATGCCAGGCTGATTCCGTCATTAAGGTCACAACTGACTACCTGTCCTATCTTCATGAAGCATGCTTGTTTATTCTTCATGTCTGTATATTTTTAAGTTACCTATTTGTTCGATTCAGGGGACGGGTCCAAACAGCAAGGTAATCAGTCTCGCTGGATTAGGGAAGGATCAGGTATGAAGTCGGCCATGCCCTTTCAAAGGAACCGTCCCGGCATTTGCCTCAAGCAATTTAGGGAAAATACGGAAAACCTAAATAGGATGGATGGACGCAAGTTTGAATCATCGTCGTCCTGAATTAAGGTCCAGTGTGCTAACCACAGTGTCCATAAGTATCACAATGACCCAAAGACAAAGAACCAATGGGAACGTGGCTTCACCACCGATGAAAACAGCGAAGAAATGATACGGCACCCTATGACTTCTTCCACTTTCCTTAATGAAGAGACTGCTGAGTGGTGGGCATTTCCAGAACAATGACTACGTGATTTTTAAGGTGGAATGTTTCCTGTACAGCCAAAAGACAGATTTCTACAACCAATCTCTCTACCAAACCACTCTACATTGTGAAAAATGTGCGGCATTGAAGAGTGAACATGCGGAAGAGGACTGACACCACTACCAATTTTCATGGTCGCACACTGATTTTTTTCAATATAACTATTAAAACAGTATGGCTGCCCTAGGTATGTGCAATTAAAATTGAACAACTCAGGCCCCCGCACACAAAGTAATGTTAACAATGGGAGTTGGAAACAGGTTGGCAGCAAATTGCTTCCTGTACAGTTAAATAGCACTCCGCAGAAGGCACGACTGCAGAGTGACTCCTCAGTGAATAGCTTGCAACTCTTTCCCAACCATTTGCCAGGGACTTGGCGTCAGCGTTTCCTCAGATTTGAGTTGCGGTATGTCCTTGAACACAGTTGTGTATTGGTTTAATGAGAAGAACGAGCAGGCTGTGAACATTAGCTTTACACAGTAAGTTAAAAAGCCATTCCATTTTATACAACTACAAGTTTTCAGGCTATTGCAGGAGAGATGTGATTATAATACTAATGAGTTACAGTTGGAATCAGTGAACTCATACAAATGCCTGGGTGTAACAGTTCGTAGGGATATGAAATGGAATGATCACGTAAGTTCAATCATGGGTAAAAAAAACATTTGGTAGACTGACTTTATTGGTAGAATACTGGCGAAGTACAATCAGTCTACAAAAGAGACTGCTTGCAAATCACTTATGCGACTCATCCTAGAACACTGCTCAAGTGCGTGGAACTCATACCAGATAGGACTAACAGGGGATATTGAACGTATATAGAGAAGGGCAGCATGAATAGTCACAGGTTTGTTTAATCCATGGTAGTGTGTCACAGAGATGCCGAAGGAACTGAAATGGCACACTCTAAGACAGAAGTAAACTATCCTGAGAAAGTCTATTAACAGAGGCATTCGAACAGTCACTGCATACGTGAGCCGAATGGGAGGAAGCCCTGATAACTAGTACAGTGCGGTGTACCCTCTGCCATGCACGTCACAGTGGTTTGCAGAGTATCGATGTAGTTGTGAGAAACGGCATATTACATGTGTAGTGTATTATGTATACATCTATTGTTTAAAATAAAATTATCTGTACATCAATAGATGCAAATACACAAAAAATTGTATATCATATCAATCGTATTCTTGTGTGTGTACAGCAGCCTTTGTCATTCTCGAAAATTACACTGTCAAGTGGATATGAACAGTGAAGATCCACAATTTCCGATATGTGTAAGTGCAATGGTGTTCACATACAAACGAGAACAGACTACCATCACTGCATTTCTGTGTATGTAAATCTCAAGACATTGGGTTTTCGAAACAAAAGCAGCACTATGTTAAGCCACAATAAATCACTGCAGTTTATATTTCTTTGGATGTATGGATGAATACAGAATTTTCTTCATTTTATTTATGTGCGTAATAATAATAATACAGAATCATGCCTTCGTCTGAGCTTTAATCAGCCTTAACATGCTGGGCGTAACCAAAAGATGTTGGAGAGAAACAAATACAGGGACAATGTATGTTGTAAAGGTGTATAAAGGACACTCCAAAAATTTATAAATTCCACTAGTGTATTTATGACTCCGAGAATATTGGTACAACTAACAATCAGTGTTCATAAAGATACTAGTACGCTGAACAACAAATACAGGAGAATTACCTTAATACAAAGTTTTGTTGAAGGAAGAGGTTGTCTGCAAGACCCATAAATTATTATTTTGAAAACACGAGTAAAATGGATACAAGAGAGGTGCACCAACCTTCAACAAGATGGCTTATTAGCTGAAATAATATTTCTTCGCAATTGTTACAATTACTTGCATGGAAAGAAACACTACTGCGTCGCTGGGAAGACAAGGTACGTATTCGTTGCATCATTACAAGTACCTAACAATCAAAATGAAAGGTGTAGCGAATACCTCCAAAATATTCATTATTTCATCCTTTGGCTTCCGTGGGAATGGTAAAAATCCATATGAACTTTCCCAGGCCTGTCCATTGCTTTCACTTCTTCCTTTTTCTGCTTTCTCCACAGCTTCCTCGAGGCGTTCAATAACTTGGGACGCCTGGAATTCAATATCTGTCAAAGCCTGTGTAGGTTCCTGAAATTAACATGATATTATTTTTACCAGAAGTAGAGACAATTGTGCGTAAGGTGACAACAGTAAATAAAAAGAACTCTTCCAAAGACTTAACATTTCTTGGTACATTATTTTATAAAACTGCGATGTGTTTACTGAGGCGATTGATGAATCGAGTTTTTATGTTTTTTATAAGATGTTACTCATTACGCGACAAATACCTCGAGATGCTTGTCACTGGCTTCCATTTCCGTTTTCCCAATGTTTACACCGGCATCAGCCATCGTGGCAATTACTTATCTTCATAGAAACACAAAACTCGAACGTCACAGTAAACAAATGAACACCACTTCGCAACGTGCGGCATTATCATACGTCAGTACTTTATGCAGTAATCGATTACACGGTAACTCGACTGTAGCTTCGAGACTGCAATTTTTCTAGATAAAAAAAAAGAAGACGGCTAATCGATTTCCAAGCGAAAGCGCCACATCAAGCTGTTGACAAAACCGGATGCGCGAAGACCGCGATATGTGGTAAATACAGATTTTTCTTCATATGGTGTAAGGATCCCCGTTTCTGACCTCAGGAGTTTGTCGTTAGATGGTAGCAATGTCAGATTCATACTTTATCACCAGGTCATTGACACCGACATGCGTGACACTGTCCATCGGACTGCTTTATTAGTGTTATTGTTTGAAACTTTAGCGTCAAAAATTGCCTAGAGAGATAACATAATTCTTGCGAGAAAGAGAGATACAATGTCATGTTCTTTTGTATTTAACTAAATATTTTGGTGGTCTACGACAAACAATTTCTGTACCGCAGTATTATACAGTGAATATGCCCGCAACCATTTTTATCTAAATACCGGCATCTGTTTATTATATACATATAAACGATCTACTTTCACAGTGCCCTGTGAGACGGTAGGTCTACTGCATGCAGGTTGCACCACACTACAGGCCATTCACACCGTCCGTCATGTCATGTCAAGCCATGCCAGGATGTATTCACACTGTCCATCACGTGACGTCACGACAATTGGCTTAGTTCAATACCGAAACTGTGAATGTGAGGTTATAAGTTAACATCCACGTTAGAAAAAGTCGGAGTATAATATCGGAATTGGGAACAAACAACGAAAAAAATTATTAATGTTCAAATCAAACTTCATAACGTATGTTCTTGATCATTTTTGAGTAGTAAAGTGCTGAAAAGGGAAACAAGATTTCAAAACTTTGACATTTATGTGCTAGCGAAAATATATACATACAGACAAATCAAACAATATTTATACAGGACTAGAGAGCCTTAAACAAGATGTTTTTTCCTTATGTAACTAATAACATCATAAACAATTGCCTTTTCCTCCCTTGTTAGTTCTGACTTTTTTCACTCAAAGCGTTATTAAAAAAATTGCTTCATCAACTTATATGCTTCTTTATAAACGGTATGGGTGTGAGTTCTGTCCTGTTGTCGTAAAACTTAAACAATTTTTCGTTTTCAGATATCTGGCCCCGCCTGTAGAAGAATAGCCAATGGAAACTAATATCCAAATCGCTTTGGAACATTTGCAGTTTACCTGGAAAACAAATCACAATTATCAAAGAAGGACCAAACAAAGAAACAAAAGCACAAAATCCACTACTATAACATGTGTGTGTGAGAGCGGCAAAAATAGATTAACTTCCGATGTTGGCAGACGAAACCCTTGTCGTAAAGTTCTTCCCAAGAAACACTGGCGTGACACCACGGTCCGTTGACGGCCAGTGTGAATGACACGATCTGAAATTTATTGAGGAATATTCTGACTTGATATGACGTGACGTGATGGCGAGTAGTAGTACCAATACATACGTGTACCTCCTGATTCCCGGCTAATGCATTACACATAACTAATAGCAAAAAAGGAAACACTGTTTTTAATTATATGGTTATCTACCACTTGTAAAGAAATCAGACAACAGTTATAAAGAGTTGAGGAACATGGAAGGGAGTCAGCAGATAAGAATGAAGTGAGACAGGGATTTAATCTACTTCCAATGTTGCTGAATCTGTACACTGAGCAAGCAGAAAAGAAAGCCAAGGACAAATTTGGAAAGAGAATTAAGGTTTGGGAAGAAGAAACTTCGCACTTTGCTGATGTTGTTGTGATTTTGTCAGAGACAACAAAGGACTTACAAGAGTAATTGAATGGAGTGGGTAGTGCACAAAAAGTAATTATAACATGAATATCACCAAAACTAAAACGAGGGTAATGGAATGTAGGCCTAGTCGAATTAAATTCAATAGTGCTGATTGAATTACGTTAGGAAATGAGACACTAGAGGTAGTAGTTGAGCTGTGATTTTTGGGCAGCAAAGTGACTCTTGAGGTCCAAAGTAGAGATGATATGACATGCAGACTGGCAATATCAAGAAAAGCGTATCTGGAAAGTGGAAGTGTGCTAACTTCAAATGTAAATTTAAATCTTTGGAAGTCGTTTCTGAACGAACTTATACAGAGTGTAGCCTTGTACAGAAGCGAAAAAAGGATGATACACATTACAGCAAAGAGGAGAATAGAAGCTTTCTTTTGAAATGTAGTGCTGCAGGAAAATTCAGAGGATTAGAGAGGAAGACTGTATAACTAATGAAGAGGTGCTAAATGGAATTGAGAAGATAAGAAATTTATGGCACAACTTCACTGAAAGAACTGCAAAAAATGTTGTTTGGCTGTCTCTGCATTGTGGTAGGGGATGTTCGCAGTCCTACCAACAAATTTTTCCTGAGCTATGAATCAGATTAGACAATGTTAGGTTGAATATAAGTGCAATAGTCTAAATGATGTTCTGAACTATAAATTTTTAAGTTCAATAATAATAGTTTATTATTCTTCCACACACTGAATGCAGACGTGATAAATCTCAACAGTGACATTAAGTGGATTTAAATAGCTTGAGACCCAATACAGTGGACATCAAACTTATTACATTATTAAAATACGCAAGTCGAATGGTCACATGAGAGAATGATTCCATATGTCAATCGGCGCTGAAATAAGCAGAGTTCCTACCAAAGAGACTGAGTTACAGTTCGACACAGTATAAGATCACTCTAAGTCGAAACCTGCTTAACATGCGAAAGATGCAAGTTCTACAGTGCTTCTGGTAGCATAAATCAGAATGCTGACCACTGCGGACTATTCTAAGTCTCCACTGAGTTACTGCATGGAATAGTGTCATGACCATCATCACAAAAAAAATCTTCGATGTTCCATAAACGTGCGACTCGATCACTGCCGAGACCATCATTGGTACTGCCACTTCAGTTCCACTCCAGCACATATGAATGAGCACCATGCCCACAGCCAACCTACTGTGGAAATCCCAATCATCTATGTCACTTAACAAGTCTGAGCAACCACCAGCCTTACATATAACTTTTCATACAAAAATTCAACCTCAAAACTGGACATTTTATATTTGATCCTGTGTCTAGTAATTTTCCCACAAATCACAGTTGAATAAATATATATTTTAATTGCCATGATCAGTTTCATTGCCCTCCATGTCTTAAATAATTAGTGTACACCCAAATATAAGGCAGCTTATCCTTACAGGAAATGACTTGCTCATTTCACTGCTGCAATCTGAATACACGTGTCTCTAACCATACTTAAATTATGGACAAAAATATGAAAATATTGAATAATTAATTAAAATTGACAATTAAACTTAACAATTTTTATAATGTAAACATTGTAAGTGATGCACATGTATATTCAAAACACTTACTGCAGTGATGATCACGTACTTGCTTTGGTTTATTAATCAAGCTGACGTCATTAAGCATCCAGTTAAATTGCCTTTCACTGGTTAATTATGTATGCAATCAAATATGTATGTAGCTCAGTCGATGAATGTCAATGAGTGTTATAAACTGGTAGTTGATCTCTTTTGTGGATATAAAACTGCAATTGCTATTAATTATTTATTGTATTTCTGCTTCAGAGATCTACTTGACTCTGTATCCAATCATACACATCAGTTTCATTGTACGTCTATATATCTATTTCTCCTCTCTAAAGTGGTGCTTTGTGTTAGTACTATGGTTTGCGCAGCATGTGCAAAAAGACATACTGTCCTATAATATTGTTGGGCAGACATGGTGACATCTCTGGACAACATGTGGAATTTGAAAAATTTTGTATGACAGAGAAAGGAGTTGAGATGTTAGTGTAATAGTATGATCAAAATTGAAGTGAAATGACATGAACTGAAGAGTGGTATATTG
Source organism: Schistocerca americana (assembly GCF_021461395.2). Taxonomy (NCBI): domain Eukaryota; kingdom Metazoa; phylum Arthropoda; class Insecta; order Orthoptera; family Acrididae; genus Schistocerca; species Schistocerca americana. The sequence continues at coordinate 290,500,269 of NC_060120.1, read as the reverse complement.
TCTAGTGAATTATTTATTGTTCAATAAGTGATACATTTTTCTGTGTTCCTGTATTGAAAAAGAGAGTTACAAAAATAAGAAATGCTATACCTTTGGTGTGGAAGTACTGTGTGGTTATAATTAAATTAACAGTGTTCTGAGAGCTGCAATGGACTGTATACATCACATGATGCTGAAACATCATAGGTATTTTAATTAATCAGTATACTCCTGTAGTATGCTGAAAAAATAATAGTTCCACTTCCTGCCAACAGGTAAAACTATCGCACTGTAAGCAATCAGAATGCAGTGTGGCTTCAGTAAAGGAACAATCAAGACACTACAATTCTGGCATATTCATTATGATATGGTCACAAGCTAGATCATGTGTTCAATATGGTCTCCAGACTCAGCAGTGTGATGCAAGTAGTGCGACAAAGCTGTTTCTGACGCAATTTTGATATTAAATTAGTATCAAATTAATTATGCAAATAAATGAAATTGCTCAATTAATTAGCACTGATGATGTCATGGGTTTTTCGCAGCTGCCACATGTCCCTTCCCCTCCCATCCCCTCCCACTCCACCCCTACCCCTGAAAATGGCGGGAAACTCAAATACATTGGGGGCAATATCAAATTTTGGGTGTTCACCTAGAGGTTCGGAAACCAACTGACCTAGTTCATAACACCATCACCAGAGGGCGCTGCTGGGTATCCCCCACTCCCTTTCACTCCTCTCCCCTCCCTTCCCATCCTCCATCTGGAAACTGGTGGGAAAAAAACTCAGTCTGTGAAGGGCTGCTGGATAAGATGGATGTAAGTCTTTATTATTTTGTACACAGTGCAGAATACTGCGTATTTAAACAATTCGGGTTGCCTCTGATTGAACACTAGACAATACCTCTACCCAGTTTCAGCAACAACTGCTAGAGGCAGAGTGGATATTTTCACTATTAGTCTAGCATTCGAGAGTTGCTGCAGCCAGTCTATCCAATAGCTCTAAAAGGGATAGAAGGGTAGTAATAACAATAGGGCAGCATGCTATCACTGGAGTACAGGGGAGCAACCTCCTGCCGACCTACAAGTGAATACCAGCTGGATGTGGAGTGGATATTTTCGCTATTAGTCTAACACTGGAGAGAGTTGCTCCAGCCAGTCTAGCCAATAGCTCTCTATGGGAAGGATGGATAATAATGATATGACATCAAGCTAACACTGAAGTACAAGGAAGTAGCCTCCTGCCAATCTACAAGAGAAAAGCTGCGGTTGGGAGGAACATAAGGATGGGTGATAATAACATTAGATTAGCAACCCACTTGTCCCACTGCACCAGGAACATCCTTCCCCCTGTACACAGTACTCTTGTAGCAACATCATTTGGGAATGAAACACACTTATACCTATTTATGAGTCTCAAGTCGTATCCCAGCCAACAGAAACATGGGAAATGTATTGTACGAAATTTTTATGTCTTTAGTGTTCATTAACTTACCTGAACGTGTCTCAAGACTATAAAGAAAACTGACCAGTCACCTCCAGTCTAGTTAAGCACTATCTACCAAGTGTCTTGTGTACCTGAAGATCTGGCCAGCTGGGAAATCGTGGCTAGTGACAGACTTCTTAAGCCTCTACTTCTGACACCCTTATTGCTGACCGTGGCACAGTGGGTGTGACGTGGACTAACTCCAGCTCCACTCCTGTCACAGACTCCTCCCTTCACAAAATCCGAAATGGGGATGTTCTTTATTCATACACCTCTAATTTCTAATGTGAAATTTAAATTGCTCCCTTTCATGCGAGTTATTTTCGAAGATAGAAGAAATCGCACCATGGATGCGTTTTCACATTGCTAAAGTATCGTTACTTGTTGTGAAAATCCTGTACAACACTGTGGCACAGGCTCTATTACCTCTAAGTATTTTCTTATCAGGTAGAAAAATATCTGGTCTTATCTGCCACATCCTGCATCGCAGGACTAGAAAATTATCTCGTTTTTGGCTTATGACAGAGTGCTAAGAGCATCCTCTACCCCTGTCTCAAGATGCCTCCTCATTTTCGATATCTCTTAAAATAAGCAAATGTCTCATCACATACAAATTCTCTCAAGGCAACAGCACAGAGAAGTTGTATATATCACGTTTATACTGTGAATCACTTTATAAATTTGATAATATAGCTGATTTTACTATTATGATCATCTCCTTTTATGTGGGTGGGAGACTGAAACACTGTTTAAAGAACTCGCTACAATGAAAAAACTTCTGATTTCTACTTCAACTCTTGAATCATGTCCACCCTTGCTTCCACACACCTGGTGGCATGTCATTGATATCGAATTGATAGAGTAATTAAATAGATTATGAGAGTCCTTTTGCATGCTTGTAGGTAATTTCAACACCAAACAATGACAAGGCTGCATGCTTTCCAATTTCTGTATCATCACTAAACTACCCCTCCACTACTTTGCAAATACCACACCCTAGATTGCGAATTGGATAGATGACTGTACAGTAAGTCGATTCATTATTAAAACTCGGAGATATACACCAAAGTATACCAGACAGCGACCTGTACTGATGCAGTTAGGTTGTATACATGTTTCTAGCACCTCATCATAGTGCAGAATTTAGAATTACAACTAGCCACCTTTCATTATATGGTTGTGAGTCACAGAGTATTATTGCATTCATACGATAAAGTTGGAGTTTGAAAGATCTCCCGACATTGTCATTGACCAACCTGCCCTGCAATACTGTTATTGATTTAATTTGCAACTGACCAGAAGCGGGAGGTACACCCATACACTCTGTGTCTTGTGAAGAAACAGAGCGATCTGAGTCTGTAACTGCTGTTCAGTGAATACTGTTCTGCACCAATCTTACTCACAGCACCCATTCAAGTGCACTTAATTTCTCCAGATCTGTGAAGTTTAGTACCCCTTATCAGTGTTTAGTAGATATGGGAGTGGTGTTGTGATATAACAGACTGATAAGAATAAACATGTGGATTATGCATGATGGAGCTCCAGATGGAAGGAGTTTGAAGCATATTACTTAAATCAACTGTACTATCACTTCTGAAGTATTGATGTAGTTTCTGGGGTTAGTACCAAGAAGGTATTGGCAAGACAGAAGTGTTTGTAGAACATACACACATTCCACAGGCTACACAGTTCTGCTCTTAAACATGCTATGATAGTAGACCCCCTTAGTCGTGTGGAATTAATATTTCAATGTAAGAAATATATTTCCAGTGCATAGCACACATTCTCTCTGCAAATTTCTCTCCTATAAACTATGGTAACAAACTGTAAGGTGATAAAACAACTACCTTGTGCACCAAAGAATACATCGTGTCTTTGTAATACAAACACTACATAGATTTCTGGTGGTGTACGACACCTGCTGTTTACGAAGTTCAAGCTCGATTACGGATCAGAAATTATGGTATCTTCACAACAGTCCTATAAAATTATCGTCGGCAGCCGAAAATGCATGTAAAGAAACAGTGACATCTGATAAGGAAATAAAGACCATGATCAGTAGCCAGAAGTCATGGTCTGATATCATGTTGAATTACTCATGCGGAGGATAATATTGCTGTTTCGCCTTGACTTCATGTTTCTAGAATGCCTCCACCTCTTTCGACTGTTAAGGCGTGTATATGTAGCATCAGTCCACTCTCCTCCTCCAGAACATGCAATTTTTGTTGATTTCGCTCAGTACTCATTTCATTGTATTTTTTCTCTAATTTTATGTATTCTGAATCAGTTTCTGTAATTTTACCAGGTTATCGCGATTATACATATTTCATAATATTTCCCTCAATTTTTAAGTATTTCACATCACGTTTTCATGATTATACTAGGTTTTCCTCGAATATTACCGATTTTATGCCATTTTTCTTTTTTTGATAGTTTTCCATGTGTGTATTGTCATATTGCTGACAAACCCACATGTTGTTTGATTTTCTGTGGGAATATTTGCACATCTTATACACCAACATACTAAAAAAGCCTAAGACTTGTCCTCCAAAACGCATGCATTTTAAATAGGACGATCATGAAAAGTCTAGTATCTGTTGCTTTGTACCTATATGAGACTCAACGAGTGGTGCAGATAATGGATGTATTGAAAACTCGAAGTCTGGAAACAATTTCGAGTACTAGTCTGACCCATCAGAGAGTTGGTCTGAAGACTCACGTAGTGCTGCACTAGATGCAGAGTTAATGTCTGGAAACAGTTCTACATGTTCATTTGATGTCCACTCCATTGTCTAGGGGTCTGCAACATGGATTTGACATGTGTGTAGAGTTGATTTCTGTTGCTGCTCAGATTTTTTCCACGAGTATATGTTCTTATTACTTAGCAGATGTGCTTTGTTATTTCTGTTTGTACCTTATAACTCAGATATGTACCCATAACCTTGTGAGGCCATCTACAAACTACAGCTATCGGGCATTTATTTTTATTACCCCAGTAATAAGTTATTCATTAGTTGACAGTGTGTCGATTGCAGGTAACATATTGGGTCATAAGAGTTTCCCTCCTCTATGTACACTGTGTACATAATTAGTCTAACCGACAGCTTTATTTATAGATGGCCAGTGAGCAGTTTATGCATCCAAACTACAGCTATCACCTGCTGAAAGCTCTACACACACACACACACACACACACACACACACACACACACACACACAAATAGAGACTCTGGACCCATATTACAAATAGTGACATCTCGCTTTCAACCACTTGTACATTATTTTCGACAGTCCTACAGCCCTGCAAATAGTGAAATACTCTTTGCAAAACGGTTTTGCAGCCATGTAAGCACATTGAAATTCATCCTGCTAAAGAACATAACATCGTCCATATAATTTATACTATTAGCATTTGTAACAAGATTTTCTAGATTCTCCAGTAATAAAAACCCTCCTAGGAGTCCCACTGTGTCTATCACACCTCCTTTTATACTCTAAGGATCCTTGATAATGGCACATTTTCATCCCACTCACACTATTTTGTTTGCTAGATGTCCATTGACTGGAGCAAGACAGTCTTTCATGAGTGTCTTTCTTATGTAAGAGATAGAACAGCACATTAGTCTGATGGTATAGTATAGCACTGTACTCGAATGTATCCATTCACTTCCAACCACGTATTTTACAGTTGCATTGCATTTGCTCTATTTTCTGCATGTCTGTGTCACGGATGGCTCCCATGAACCAGTCCTCCTGCTGGTGGATTCATATTCGGATATAGAACACGTCTCTGGACATAAGGTGTGATGGACCCACCTTCCAATCCTATCTCTATCTCAGATGTGATGCATCATGGGTCCACCCCTAGGCACCATTCTGCACATAACTTGAATACATGGTGGATCCGCCTTTGAATCCTATCCAGGACATAGTGTATTGGGGATCTGCCTCCGAACATTGCTCCAGATATAACACATGGTCTCAACGCTCAAACGCTCAATGCTCAAATGCTAATTCAAGTCTACTCTGGGTGTAGAAGGAAGTAGTATATCATCTTAAAGTTCGTCATCATAGTGAGTTAAATAGAAAACTTGCAGGGTGGATGTTCATCAGATGTTGGACTTACATGTCCTGCATTGGAGTATTAAGAGCATAGCGTTACACATGACTAATATTTCGGAAACCACATGACTCAATCATTACAGCATTTTTAAGTGCAGAGCCATTTAGCGTGTTTATGTTCTATAATCATTTCTCTCTTGTCAATACTTTGTTGACACTAGAACAATACTTCAGAATTGATAGCACAGAATTGATAGCAATGCTTCAAACTCCATACATCTGGAGCTCCATCATGTATAAACCACATGTTTATTCTTATCAGTCTGTTATATCACTGAAACACTCCAATATCTACTATACACCGATAAGGGAAAGATGACCAACCATAATCGTAGATTCCACACTATGATCAAAGTGCTAGAAACATGTATATAACCTAACTGCATCGCTATAGTACGCTGTCTGGCATAATTTTGTCTATATGTCTGAGAATGAGTAATGAATGGACGTACTGTACAGACATCTATTCGCAGTCTAGTACATGCTACTCACAAGGCAGTGGAGGAGTGGTTTAGCGATGATACAGAAACTGAGAATTGTTTGTCTCTGAAAATACAGAAAAGATGGTAAAATTGCTAAAATTGATTACACTATCAACAATGGAGCTTATTACAGTGCATTGCCCCTTATTGATGGTGTCATTTCCACCCATCCATCCACTGGTACGCTGTTGATTACCACATAATGATTGACTGACATCACTTGTTTGAGATTAGGAGAGTCTTGGTGGGAGTAACACCTCCCAGGGACAGCCAGCAACGAAATAGTGATCACGAACATGGGTGCAATATGAAAAATAAATTCTCTTGATCTCTTCGAAATGTAACTTGAGACACGTGCTACCACGTCTCTGCGGAAGATGAGGTTAAATGTAGAGGTAATCATCTTCAAACAGCTATTTGGAAACGCTCCACAATGTTACACTCTCATCCAGTTTCGTTTGTTGTGATATCTTCCTCATTTTTGTCAATAAGAAACACCGCCTCTGTCTTTTATTTCATCCATACTGTGTGTTGTGAGAGCAGCATATGTACACCAAGCGATGTCCAGCTTTTTGTGGGAGCCAATAGATCGAAACATATTAATGGCGGTTTAACACTTGACTATGACTTCAAGTCATGGTAGAAAAACAAAATGTATGGTTGTGTGAGTAGCTGTAGTCATACACTGCTTCGATGTGTCACAGAAAAAACAAATGTATCAAACGGCTTATCAAACAACAACACATGGTCTTCCTCCAGTACAGGCAACAAGATTTTACACACATCTGTGGAAGTGACTTCGATCACTGGTCGTCTGCTCCAGTGGACCAATACATTTATATTTAAGAGGATCACCACATATGGTCGATTTCAGCTTGCAGGCGGTATTTGTTCCAACATATATCAGAAGAGGGACATACAGTTAAATCTTATTGAATTCTCTAACAGGCAATGTTAGCGAAGTTGTTATAGTTCGTAGTTTTACTCTATTGGATGTTACTAAAATAACGAGAGGGAGAGAGGGAGGGGGGGGGGGAGAGACACTGTGCTGTCAGTGAAGGTTCGGTCACAATTACTCTGTCGTATTTCTGGGTAATCATTGGAACACGATAAGGGAAATTAGGATATGTACAAAGTGATGGCCACGCTGAGTGGCCGCGTGGTTTGAGGCACCATGTCTCCCTAGCGCATGGGTGTGTGTGTTGTTCTTAGCATAAGTTAGTTTAAATAGTGTGTAAGTCTAGGGACTGATGACCTCAGCAACTTCACAGAAGCTCTCCTGCAAAACTTACAGAACTAGCACTCCTGGAAGCACTTCCTTCCAGGAGTGTAAGTACTGCAAGTTTTGCAGGAGAGCTTCTGTGAAGTTTGGAAAGTAGGAGACGAGTTACTGGCGGAATCGAAACTGTGGGGATGGGTCGTGCGTCATGCTTGGGTAGCTCAGCTGGTAGAGCACTTGCCCATGAAAGGCAGAGGTTCCGAGTTCGAGTCTCGGTCCAGCACACCGTTTTAATCTGCCAGGAAGTTTCATATCACTGCACACTCTGCTGCAGAGTGAAAATTTCATTCTGGAAGTGTAAAGTTTCAACATCTGTGCTGTTGTAGGACCACATCCCACAGACTATCAGTCAAAAGAGGGAGTCCCTGTGTTGTTGTTATTTGATACATTTGCTTTTTTGCTGTAAGGTATCAAAGCAGTGTATGATTGCAGTTGTGTACACAACTATACATTTTGTTTTTGTACCTTGACGTCAGTGTCTGTGTCAGGTGCTAAACAGACATTAACACGTCTCGGTCCATTGACTGTGACTAAAAGCCAGATGTTGCAGATGTTGCAGATGTTGCGTGGTGTAAATTATACTACTGCTGCTCTCACAACACACAGGATGATTGAAATAAAAGACAGAGGCAGTGTTTCTTATTGGCAAAAAAATGTGAAAGACATCAAAACATACGGAAACTGGAAGAGTGTGCGGTATTGTGGGGCGATTCCAAACAGCTGCCTAACGGTAACTGACAACATCTACATTAAACTCATCTTCCACAGTGATGGGCTAGCAGATGTCTTGATGTTCCATTTCGATTGATTCCTCACATTGCAGGCAAGTACGCGATCACTGTTTCGTGCAGGCCATTCCTGGAAGGTGTTGCTCCCACCAAGACTCTCTCTCCATCTCAAACAAGTGATGTCAGTCAACCGTTACATGGTAATCAACAGCATACCCTCAGTGGATGGATGGGATGGAAAAGACACCGTCAGTATGGAACAATGTGCTGAAATAAGCATCACAGTTAATAGAGTGATCAATTTTAGCAATTTTTTATAGTTTTTGCGGAATTTCAATGCCGACTAATGACACAGCAGCATGCTTCCCAATTTCTGTATCATTACTAAATAACTCCTCCACGACTTTATGAGATTGTGAATATGGATAGATGACTGTCCAGCACGTCCATTCATTGTTAATTCTCGAACACATATACAGGGTGGTCCATTGATAGTGACCGGGCCAAATATCTCACGAAATAAGCATCAAACGAAAAAACTACATAGAACGAAACTCGTCTAGCTTGAAGGGGGAAACCACATGGCGCTATGGTTGGCCCGCTAGATGGCGCTGCCATAGGTCAAACGGATATCAACTGCGTTTTTTTTAAAATAGGAACCCCCATTTTTTATTACATATTCTTGTAGTACGTAAAGAAATATGAATGTTTTAGTTGGACCACTTTTTTCGCTATATGATGGATGGCGCTGTAATACTCACAAACGTATAAGTACGTGGTATCACGTAACATTCTGCCAGTGCGGACGGTATTTGCTTCGCGATACATTATCTGTGTTGAAATGGGCCGTTTACCAATTGCGGAAAAGGTCGACATCGTGTTGATGTATGGTTATTGTGATCAAAATGCCCAACGGGCGTGTTCTATGTATGCTGCTCGGTATCCTGGACGACATCACACAAGTGTCCGGACCGTTCGCCGGATAGTTGCGTTATTTAAGGAAACAGGAAGTGTTCAGCTACATGTGAAAGGTCAACCACGACCTGCAACAAATGTTTATGCCCAGGTAGGTGTTTTAGCTGCTCTCGTGGCTAATCCGCACAACAGTAGCAGACAAATTGCGCGAGAATCGGGAATCTCAAAAACGTCGGTGTTGAGAATGCTACATCAACATCGATTGCACCCGTACCATATTTCTATGCACCAGGAATTGCATGGCGACGACTTTGAACGTCGTGTACAGTTCTGCCACTGGGCGCAAGAGAAATTACGGGACGATGACAGATTTTTTGCTCGCGTTCTGTTTTGCTACGAAGCGTCATTCACCAACAGCGATAACGTAAACCGGCATAATATGCACTATTGGGCAACGGAAAATCCATGATGGCTGCGACAAGTGGAACATCAGCGACCTTGGCGGGTTAATGCATGATGCGGCATTATGGGAGGAAGGATAATAGGCCCCATTTTATCGATGGCAATCTAAATGGCGCAATGTATGCTGATTTCCTACGTAATGGTCTACCGATGTTACTACAAGATGTTTCACTGCATGACAGAATGGCGATGTACTTCCAGCATGATGGATGTCCGGTACATAGCTCGCGTGCGGTAGAAGCAGTACTGAATAGCATATTTCAAGACAGATGGATTGGTCGTCGAAGCACCATACCATGGCCCGCGCGTTCACCGGATCTGACGTCCCCGGGTTTCTTTCTGTGGGGAAAGTTGAAGGGTATTTGCTATCGTGATCCACCGACAATGCCTGACAACATGCATATGCGAACATTACGGAAGGCGAACTACTCCATGTTGAGAGGAATGTCGTTACATATATTGCCAAATGCATTGATGTTGACGGACATCATTTTGAGTACTTATTGCATTAATGTGGTATTTACAGGTAATCACGCTGTAACAGCAAGCGTTCTCAGAAATGATAAATTCACAAAGGTAGATGTATCACATTGGAACAACCGAAATAAAGTGCTCAAACGTACCTACGTTCTGTATTTTAATTTAAAAAACCTACCTGTTACCAACTGTTCGTCTACAATAATGAGCCATATGTTTGTGACTATTACAGTGCCATCTGTCACAAAGCGAAAAAAGTGGTCCAACTAAAACATTCATATTTCTTTACGTACTACGCGAATATGTAGTAAAAAATGGGGGAACCTGTTTAAAAAAACGTAGTTGATATCCGTTTGACCTATGGCAGCGCCATCTAGCGGGCCAACCATAGCGCCATCTGGTTTCCCCCTTCAAGCTAGACAAGTTTCGTTCTTCATAGTTTTTTCGTTTGGCGCTTATTTCGTGAGATATTTGGCCCGGTCACGATCAATGGACCACCACATATACTAAAGTATACCAGACAGCGTCCTATTCCGATGTAGTTATGTTGTCTACATATTTTTATCACTTTGATCATAGTGCGCATTTTACGATTACGATTACCCATCTTTCCCTATGCTGATGGGAGTCACAGAGCATTCTCGCATTCTTAGGATAAAGTTAGAGATTGAAAGGTCTCACCGCATTGTCTTTGACCAACCCTCCCTCCAACACTGTCACCGACTTAATTTGCAGCTGTCCAGAGGTAGGACGCTACTATACATACTACATTCCACGTCTCGTGAAGGGTCAGAGCGAGCCGAGCCCTTAACAGCTGTTCAGCGAAGACTGTTCCTCAGCAATCTTACTCATGGCACCCATCCAAGTGCACAAGTTCTCTCCAGATGCGGACATGTTGAGGAGGTTAGCATCCCTTATCGGTGTATAGTAGATATGAGAGTGTTGTGACAATATAACAGACAGTTAAGACCAAATTGTGTTTTTATGCGTGCTGGAGCTCCAGACAGACTGAGTTTGAAGCATTTTCCGTAAATCTACTGCACTATCAATTCTAAAGTATTGTTCTAGCGTCTGGGGTCAGTACCGAAAATGTATTTATTGGTAAGAGAGAAATGACTGTAAGACAAACAAATGCACTCCTAAGGCTACACGGTTCTGCACTTAAATACACTATGATGTTGAAGCCAGGTGGTTTCCGACCTATTAGTCGTGTGGAATGCAAAGCCGTCAATATTCCAATGTAAGAAATATATTTCCATCACAGGGTGTACATTCTCCCTGCAAATCCACTACTTTTCTGATCGGACAGTATAGTAAAGCACTATAGCTGAATGCATCCAGTCACCTCCAACCACATACTATACAGTTGCAGTGCGTTTACTTAGTTTTCTGTATGTCTGTTTTTTTGCGTGTGTTGTGGATGGTTCCCACGACCAAAAGTAGACCTGAGGTAGTGTTTGATTGTGGATCTGTCATACATTACATGCGGAGCAATGTTCAGAGGCGATCAACAATACGCCAAATCCAGGATAGGGTTCCAAGTTGGATCCACCACGTGTTACGTCTGGAGATTTGTTCTATATCTGAAGTAGGATCCACCAGTGGGAGGATGGGGTGTTGACAACTGTACTACATTTACAAGCAACTTTAGAATACGTGGCGAGAAGTAATGTCAGGATCGCATGGGCCGAAATGACATAAAATCGATCAAATTATGAAAAACGACGGAAACTACTTATAACTTGAGGAAAGATACATCAAAAGTGGGGGGTGGGGATTGAGGGAGTACTTGCATATCTTCTGATTGGTGCAGGAAAATTCTTGTACATGGGAACGATTATGTGGCAGTAAGATGATTACCAAAAAAAGTTGACATTGAAGCGCCAGGAACCAGGGAAACAATCATTTTTCGTCAACAGCGGCTGGAACAGAATGTTTTGGCCAAATTTGGATTAATAAATTTATATATTTGTGGCCCCAGAGTTGTTGGCAGCCACCTTATAGATGTTTATAAACTGTCCTTACCTAAAGAGCGTTGTATTAAGAGCTGGGGTGGCTTCAATAGACAGCTACAGACTGGATCGTGTGTTTGAACACGTGCAGGACTGTTTAGGTGTTTTGCACTCTAACAAGCAGTATTTACAGTGTGCTTTTCTGTATCCCCCACCAGTCACAATCTTGCGGTGTCAGCTAACAAATACCATAAAAACAGTTGCTGTATGGTTTTTTGAACAACATTCTACTGTATGTCTATTGAGGTAATGTTGGTACATGCTAGTTGACTGCTGTCTTTGATGCTTTCCTGGAAAAGAGAACCATCTGCTGCTAAATTGACTTGCATCTGCGTTAAAGGACGACAGGGAGTGGATAGAATGACCGGTTGAGATGGGGCTGTAACGAGATATGATTTAATGGTAGACTGATGATGTATTCTAGAGAGAGGGAGTTGTTGCTGCAGGTCATCTATCGCACATCTAACCATTTTCTTCCGTTGTTCTCTCGGGGTGTATCAGTTGTGTAGTATAACCTGCGTTCGACTCGCATGCAATCGCACGTTCTTTGTCTAACTTATAGCACTATCTGTCTGCAATGGTTAACGGCAAACCTCTCTCTGGTACCGCGCACTGCGGAATTTGAATCCGCGCCAGACGTCATGGACGTTGGAGACCCCTAGACGTCTCTGCACCGTCGCACCGTAAGCTGTGGCGGCGCGCGCCTCCTGGCCCGCTTTTAATGTGAGGGCGCCACAGTGGAACACGTGGTTCCAGCGGCCAATAGCGGCGCCCCCGATAGCGTAATTAAGCGCCAGCCTCTCACTCAGCCAGCTTCTTCCTCCTCTGACGACCAGCTTCTTAACCTTACCTATCTTCTTTCCCTCCAACTTAACTCCCGTCGCTCCGCTATTTTTGTTTTCCTTGATCTCCAGAACGCCTATGACCGTGTCTGGCATCCCGGGCTCCTCTTCAAACTCCAGACCTATGCTCTCCCCATCAACTTCGTCCGTCTCGTTGCTTCCTTCCTCTCCCATCATCCCTCCTATGTCACTATCCACAATTCCAACTCCCGTACTATCTATTCCTCTGCCGGCGTGCACCAAGGCACTGTCCTTTCCCCTCTCCTCTATCTCCTGTACTCTGCTGATATGCCCAAACCTCCCCCACCTGTTCATCTTCTCCAGTTTGTTGATGACACCGCCTTCCTAGCCCTTTATCCTACCCTTCAACAGTCCCATCGCTCCCTCCAAACCCACCTTGACCAATTCACCGCTTGGTGCAACCAGTGGTTCCTCCGTATCAGCCCCCCCAAGACCAAGGCGATCATCATAGGCTGCACCACCCGCTCCTTCTGTCTCCATGATTTCTACCTCACCACTTATGTCTGTCCTATCCACCTCACTCCTACCCTCAAATACCTTGGCCTCACCCTCGACCGCCAGCTCACCTGAACTCCCCAACTCCTTACCATCCAAAACAAAGCTCACAACAGACTCCGCCTCCTGAAACTTCTGACCAGCAAGACGTGGGGTCTGCATCCTTCCACCATCCTTCACACCTACAAATCCTTGATCCACCCAATCCTCTGTTACGCCATTGTAGCTTGGATTTCCGCCCCTCCCTGGTTCTATAACGCCCTCCAAATCCTCGAACGCCATGCGTTCCGCCTCGCCTTCCTCATCTGCCTTCAGTCCCCCACACACATCCTCTGCGACCTCATCCCTTCCCCCACCTTCTCCTTTTCTTTGAACACATCCGCACACTATATATCGTCTGCCACCTTCATCACTCTCACCCCCTGTTGTCGCCCTTCCTCTCCACCCCCAATCTGTTGCCACACCTTTACGGCTGTGTCCCACCCTCTCTCCATCTCCACACCCTCCGCCTCCTTTCCGAATGCAACTTCCACTATCTACCCCTCCCGGATGATGAGTTTCGCCCCGACATCTACCCTTCCTACCAACTCTAACCCTATCTTCCTGCCTCCTCCTCAGGGCTCCCTCTTCTCCCCCTCCCTTCTCCTGAGCGGCTTCCCCCTCCTACTCCCCCCTCTCTCTTGCGCTCCCTTTCAGTGTCTCTGCACTCCCTCCTGCCTTGTCTTCCCTCTTCATCTTCTGCCCCACCAGTCTCCTGCCTCTTTCTGTACCTGCTGACGCCCCTACTCTCTTCATCCCGCCGCCTTCCCTGCTCCTTGCTCTCCCACGTTGTGTGGCACCACATTCTGCAATTATCCTTAATGTATGAGCATGAGTGTACCTCTGTTTTTCCATTTTACATATTAACCATACAAGATCGTCCTTATCCTTGTCCAGCTCACGTAAGGACCCCAAATTTTCCTGATCATAGCCTTTCACAAGCAATACGAGATGATCAATTTATGCTCTCAGGTACGTCATTTCGTGTACCCCACGATATTTCTTCGAGGCAACTAGTTGATATCGTCAGACGGTGGCTGTCTCTTATTGCTTGGAATGTAGCAACTTCTGGTGTGTCCATTGTGACTATTTGCACGGATATCTTGTTTTACTGCTGCGCGTGAACGATTGTTAGCTTCCAGACAAATGACGGCAGCGTCATAGCGTGTTTAGAGTCCCCACTGGGAGCCGAGGTGCGGCTCTTCGCTCATGGGCCAGGTAACCGCTGCTCCTCCAATCTATGCAGGACACGGTGGCCGATGAGCAGTGACCAGTTTTAGTCCAAAGCGCTTGGTGAGTTCCTTCGTTTGTTCGGGAGGGGAGGCCTACACACTGTCTGCCACCTTTCGGCCGGTCGGTGATAACAGATTCGAGGGGCACCCCCTACGACCATTCTCAAACGATTTTACACAAACTATTCAGTAGAAAAATTTCATTTTTTCTTTACTTGTAGCTTTATATGTCAGGTTCATGATGATGTACAGTCATTTCTTTAACGGTTATAGTTACTGTGATATTTACGTGGAAGTCACCCCACAGCACGAAATTCGAAAAAAATTTCAATAAAAATAGGGGTTGCCGTGATACTGTGCTTGTAGCATATTACACAATATGTTGCTGCATATGAAACTTAGTTAAAATACTGAATTTTTCTTTAGACTTTTTTCTTAGAGTCTCCAGAAAACTGATATGACGTAACAGACTTATTTGTGGTCAAACCGCGCCAGTGGTAAAGCCAGAGTGAAATGTCCACAACATTTCTCATATTTCTTAAACAGTTTGAGTTATCGAAATGAGGTTTTGGAAAATAGTAGCACGCAAAGATATATGCGTTTTTCCGTACGGTTATTGGGCAAAACTTCATTATCTAACGTGTTGTTCCACCAACTACAGGGGCATCGATAGCTGGTGAAACGAGAATTGCTATGGGTCTTGGAACAACATAGGTGAAGACATTACAAATTTATTTTCTACCGAGGATGTACTTTTTCATAAGATACTGAACTTACTTTTTCCTAGTGCATCACTTAATAAACTTAATAAACCGCTGTTTCAGAATTCTCTCGCAATTGCTTCTGCATGGTATATTAGTGAGGTGAGACTGTGTATACTCCGCTATGTTTTGGCCAAAGAAGAAAATTTTAATATGACACCAAGAGAAATGTGTGGGTTTTACTCAAAATTCGACACTCATGATGCTTCTCTGAAAGTTACAAATGATTAATAAGTCAGGCGAAAATAAATCACTGCATTTTCGGCAGAATTCTTTTAGATACTAAACAAAGCAGAGATAACAGATCTTTTTAAAGGGTCACCATAAAAATGGGGGCGTGGACGGACCTCATTTAATATTTACAAGAAATGCAAGTGTAGGCTTCAGTTTCGAGCAGAGCTTCCCCTCCAGCGCTCGGCATTTCCCCTACAGCACTTTCCACGAGCCTCACCACCACCGTGTGCCCTGTCGTCTGCGAATTTACCGGCCACGGTGTTCTGTGCAGATCCTACCGAGTGTCACTTCGGCTGTAACTGTCATCAGAATATTCTTTGTTTCTCCCTATAGCTAATGGTGGTACCATAGGTTTCCAGCTTCTTCTTAACTGGAATCATGAGTCCCCATTTATTGGGTTATCCGTGCTGTGAATATGTATTGCCTCTTTTCTCACACGGTGCCAGAAAGACTGAGAATATAATGGTTGTCGTTTTGTACATCATGAATCATGTAGTAAGGCAAAGGACTGCTATTGCAGATTTATCCATTTTGCCCAGATAGGTGAGTTGTTTGAGATACACTGTATGACAAGTCTAGCTAGTGTATGTCATTCCACATTCACGAGGAATCCCGCACACACCAAATTTTGGTGATGCCTAGAGGAGGATCTAAAAAATTACTGTTTTGTTGTGTCTGTTGAGGTCTCTTCTGATGCTCGAGGAAACACCATCAAAATATGCTACGGCAAGAAATATGTTTTCGAAGCAAAGCGCGTCGAATTAATTTCATAATTTTCATGGGAAACTGGTGACACCTGCACAACTAAAGTCAAAATAACAGAATTTGCCTGTAACTAAACATTAGTTGAAACCGAGTCAAAATGTTCCCTATCTTTCTTATGAACGCCATTTGACAAGGTTGTACATGAAAAAGAGAAGGGTGATACAGCAACACTTTTTAGCTGTCTTTTTGTGAAATGGAATGATCACAGTACTCCTCCCTTTGGGGGGACTGTACGACAACTAGCCAGAAAATTATAATTGTGGGATCGAAGAAATAAAGTTACGTAATTAACTTTTAGTTAGTTCCAGTTACATGTTTGCAGACGGGCACATATTGAAATCCCCGCGCCATGGACCGTCAGCATGCAGCTAGAGGACCCAGATAAAAATGCAGCAGTCATTGGTACAGTGGAGGATGGAGCGGTAATTAGTTTTATGAATTTCAAGGAGAACAACGCTGCAAGAACACATGCTAGTGTGGTGAAAGCGTCTGCCAACAATGCACCACAACATGAGACGGCGCCTGGGCGGCGCAAACATTTACAGTGTTGTCAAACACCAAAAACGAATTGGCACACCCAGGGCCGGCTCGAAAACATCTTCCCCACGCAACCCAGATATCATTTGGTGGCGATCGCACTGCCCCAAACCCATCCCTTAGATATTAGTTGTCTTTCTGTGGGCTTATAAATGAAGTAAATCTGGTGATCGTGGATATAGAATTTTTTTTATATTAAAGTAACTGTTACACAGACATTCCTTTGGGCCGGCCGCTGTGGCCGAGCGGTTTTAGGCGCTTCAGTCCGGAACCACGCTGCTGCTACGGTCGCAGGTTCGAATCCTGCCTCGGGCATGGATGTGTGTGATGTCCTTAGGTTAGTTAGGTTTAAGTAGTTCTAAGTCTAGGGGACTGATGACCTCAGATGTGAAGTCCCATGGTGCTTAGAGCCATTTGAACCATTTTTTGAACATTCCTTTGTAACAGAAATTAATTTCTGGTTCGTATTGCAGTGCTAAGCATTTGCTATGAAAATGGTTGAAAGTAGATAATCGCTATCAAAATGTTTATATATACAACTGAAAAGGAAAACACAAATTGCGTTTGATACAAAAGAGAAATCATGAGGTGGACCTGAGTTTGATTCCTGGTGAACGCACCAATTTAAAACAAAACCGTTGCAGTAGATACAGTCTGTAAGTGCACCATTTGCGACATAACTGCGAATGTGTGTTGTTACGAGGCGCCGCGACTCCAGTACGATACATTTTCCTAGTTGGTACAAATGTATTCTAAACACAAACACTAAGCAGTGATAACATAGGGAGAGCATGCTTCACTGTTTGGCATCGGTGATCTTTCAAATAAAATATGTTACAATACTCGCTACATAGTTTCCCTAATTCATATTTCTCTTCTCTATTCAAATGCTCTGTGCAGGTCACTGCTTTTACTCGAGTCATACGGACCTATATGTTTCTAACCTGTCTGCTCTCACCTTTATACTTCTCATTGACATTAGCTTTACTGGTTGTTCTGTTATTACTTTCACTGAGTATTGCCACAGTCAACTTCATTAATATTTAGCACACTGATACATTTCCTTATCTTACATGTACCATCAGCTCTGTTACACATACGCCTTTCATTATGTCCTGCTTGCGCGTAATCACATCCTTTGCATCCGTAGGAGTTTTTTCTGTTTCTACACTTATCCACAAGATTTTCGCTTCTCTAGAGCCAACTATCATATAACGCTTGTAATTCCGTTCGACAAGTAACACTTCTTTTTGTGTTCCATACTGATTCCACACACATACGCGTTTCTTGCAAACTTGCTGCATTACTTTGTCTATTTTGGTCACTGTGAGCAGTGGAATACTTTGACCCCGGATTCTGAACACATTATCACTATAAACTGTTACAATGCCTTGCGTTTTCGAAAAGAATCGTCATATTAAACCAGCCTAAGGGGTATCATTCCCTCTTCGTATGACATAAAATCTGTATTCTACTTGTGCTTTCTCTGCTATGATCAATCGCAGATCATTTGTCCCCATTGTGTCCAACGTTCCTTGCATGGTGCCTTCCAGTCTTCCGATTTCTGAACCATTATTGACTTCTCTTTTCTAGCCACTCTTCCTTCACTATCTTATATGTGCCACCATATCAGTTGATAACCATAAACTTTTACCTGAGTCATAACACTGTGTAGTAATTATCTCGTTTTTTGCTTTGCTGTTCATGGCTCTAATTTTTGGCGTCTTTTTTGTGGTAACATATAACTGCTTCATGTTCCATGTTATTCGTTTTCCTTTTCGTCCACCGAATTTTCTATCACTTTCTCTCTATACAAAAGCCTAATATCCCAAACTTGTTCCAGCTATAGGCTTTTCATGTCTGACAACATGCTACATCTGTGAAATTGTTTGCAGATAATTATTTTTCCCGCTTGGCATCTGTATGTTCCCAGTTTCACAATGGTGACAATAATTCCGAAACTTTCTGTCACCTTGTGCTTTTATGGGTGTCATTACCTGTTGTAGTTACGCATTTGTCTTTCGTTTTTGGCAATGTGCAGTTAGCTGGCCTTTTCATCCACAATTATACCGTTTAGCCTCTGTGTTATTTTTTCTATAATTTTTCTGTGGGTAGTCCTTGGGAACAGATGCCCTTCTTCTACTGACAGCAGTGCGCTTTCTTCTTTAGTGTCACTTCCACTGCATCACTTCAACTTATCTTTCCATCGCGACTTCGTGCAATGCTTTGAATTCAGTCATTCGCTAAAACCCGGATAAAGCATG
Source organism: Schistocerca americana (assembly GCF_021461395.2). NCBI lineage: Eukaryota > Metazoa > Arthropoda > Insecta > Orthoptera > Acrididae > Schistocerca > Schistocerca americana. The sequence continues at coordinate 290,481,139 of NC_060120.1, read as the reverse complement.
ACTGCCCTAATACGTATAGCAAATGTAAGTATCTTTTAATTGTGCTGCGTCTGCCACTCTTGTTATGGCCGCTGTGGACAGCTCATCGATTCTCTTTTCGCATGATGAGGTTGCTTCATCTGGTGGGTGCCCGGCTTGAAACATCTAGCATGTCTAAGAATCGATAGTCGTTTATTTCAGTAATTCTAATATTTCGACTGCATGATTCCACGTGCAATTCGTTCTCCATACGGTTAACTTGGCCCTTGCATCCTCACCAATTTTAAACTTTACATATTGAAACAACAATATCTGAATTATATTCATGCTACACGATCTAAAATTCTGCATTTACATTATCACTGAATTCTCTTAGCTCTAACTTATTCCTATCAAAAGAGTTACTTGTTAACACTAATGCATTCCTAGTACTGACTCCGCTGTCATTGCTACTGGAGGGATTCATTACGCAAGCAAAAAGGAACTTAATATTAGTGCTGTTGTCACTTTCCTGTGTGGTCTTCTATTGTGGTGGCAATGGTGATGGCGAAGTCATCCGTCCTTTGGTTTTGCCTTCATTCGTTTTTCTTCAGCTTGTTGACTTCGACAAGCTCAGCTGGGCCTCAAAGTAGACTTCTTCTTTCTTTGGCCTATGTTATCTATATAGGTCTCAGTAGGTTTATCGTATGTCAATAACCATTCAGGAGTCTGACTAGATATTGTTCCTATTCTCTCCTTCTATTTTATTACACTTAATTTTCGATCTTGGCTATCAAAAACGCTTTCACTCCACGCTCCCGGTACCCAAAATTTGTAAATATGTCACATGCACATTAGCTGCTGATAGGACCTGAGCGACAATTACTTGTGAACTGTCTCCCTTATAACGACGTAGGAATTAAGAGGGAGTAGAAGTCGTCCTCACTTACCTGCTTACGAGAACTGAGAGCAATGGACTGAGCTGTTACAAGACTAGGAAGTATTTTGAATTTCGAACAGTTAAAGCTTAAATAGTTAAACAGGTTATTTTTCTTATATGCCTTACTGTTAAAGGTTTGTTGCTCTTCGACTTCACTGGGGCAACGAACTCTTCCTGCATCGATGAGCGGAACATGTCGTAGAGAGGGAAGTGTTTGTCACCTTGAAGTCCAGGCGCCCATATGGAAGAAGGCGTATTCAGAGTGCAAGAGCACTCATTCAGGTTGCTGACAAAGCGGAAGACGCCAGCAAGTAGCCCTGAAAGTAAAAGTTGTGAAACCTTACGGTTCCGACAGAGCTTCTAGGGGAAATGACTAAAGAAAAAACTGGAGCACATTAAGTCACTGTTGCCCATTGGCGATGTCCTGGCGCTCTGGCCTGCAATGAGTTCCGGGATTGAATGCTGCCACTGGAGAAATACTAAATAAGCAGCTCACATATATACTGTGGTGTCACCGCCAGACACCACACTTGCTAGGTGGTAGCCTTTTAAATCGGCCGCGATCCGCTAGTATACGACGGACCCGCGTGTAGCCACTATCAGTGATTGCAGACCGAGCGCCGCCACACGGCAGGTCTAGATAGACTTACTAACACTCGCCCCAGTTGTACAGCCTGCGTGAGCTTAAGCGCGTGCCTTTCGGTTACCCGTCACTGTGGATTGGCTGTCTTGCCAGTTCACAACATTTTTGGCGACGAGGATGGGATGGTCGTATTGCTCTAATTTACTTGTGTCATGGCTTCGCCACTATCTCCAGATGTATTGTCCGAATTTTATCGCTTGCAGAATCAGCAGACGCAGGCGTTATTGGATGCCCTTGGACAGCTCGTTCAGGGTCAACGTGCAATGCAAAACGATGCGGCAGCCGCCGCTTCACCGCTACCGCAGCCACAACATGCTGTTGCACCCCCGTTCTGGCCATTTGACCCGGCAGTGGAAAGCTGGACGAAGTGGTCACGCCAATTTGGATTTCATCTCGCCTCCTACAGAATTCAAGGTAACGAGCGGCAGCCTCATTTATTGGCGTGTGTAGGGGTGCAGACGTACCGTGTGATAGTGAAATTATTTCCCCGACGCGACGTAGCAACTCTGTCCTACGACGAAATTTTGTCTGCTTTAGATGCCTATTTCAATGAATCAGTTAATGTAGTTGCAAAACGGTATACATTCTTTCGTACAAAAGTGCGGCCGGTCAAACTAATCGGGAGTGGGTTGCAACTTTGCAAGGCCTTACAAGGGATTGTGCTTTTGAGTGTGAATGTGGACTCCCTTATTCAGATACTATGGTACGTGATGCAATTGCACAGAACGTTTCTGATGTTCGGATACGGGAGCAAATTTTGAAACTAGTCAATCCCTCCCTTCAACAAGTGATAGACATATTGGATAGGCAAGACACACTTGACTTTGCTCAGGAATCATTTGAAACTTCGCCAGCTGTGTGTCACATTAACCGGCCCACCGGGCGAGCTGCACGGAACGGTAAACAGCCCTCGCGCACGTCTGCGCAGCCACGTGTCCCGCGCCAGCATGCAAATGCAGTACTAAAGTCATGCCCGCGGTGTGCTACTAGATATTCGCGTGAGAATTGCCCGTCACGCCAAGCTATTTGCTTTTTCTGTAATAAAAAAGGACATGTTCAAAGTGTTTGCCAGAAAAAGCTCAGAATGGACACTAAAAACCATTCCAGGCCCTTTGCTTCGCGCCAGAATCGAACCAAGAATACTCAGGCTCGTGAACCTTCGCCCATGGACATACATGTAGTTAATTCCACTCCGCCCAGTGCCACTCTCTCTAACAGTGACTGTGTTCGTCCCAAAAAAAGTGTGCGTCGACGTCGCCGGAAATCACGTCAATTAGCAAGTGATTCTGTACCAGTGTCTGTTCAAATTGCAAGAGACAGTCGCTCTTGTCGTCAGCAGGACAATAAACTTTTTGTACACTTGGACATTAATGACAACGTGATCCCATCCTCGTCGCCACTTGTTATATAGCTAGCGATGCAACACTGACGAAGCCTCGTTTATTTGTAGAGAAGATAGTTAGAATAGCCTTCAGCTAAGTCAATGGCTACGACCTAGCAAGGCGCCATAGCAACTGATAGTTATCGTATGAAGCATGTCTCATCAAGAACGATGTATACAAATGATGGATTAAAGTTAAGTATTCCAGAAGCTATGTACTTTTCTTTATAGCATTCATTACGTATCCTGTTTCAGACCTCACGCCATCCTGCGTGAGCTAGTAGCGTGCATTTCGGCCTTCTCTAGCTATATAACATATACCTTCAAATCAGACCGACATTCTGAGAGGTTCGTTTTATCCAGCAGTATCCAGGTACGTAGCAAGACACAGTCTATGCCAGCTGACGACTACAATACGGCGACTGCTTGCAGCACAAGATGACACAGCCACACGTGGTTCATGGGCTTTGCCATCAGTAGGTAGTGCAAACTATGGATGAAGGGTAACAGGCAGATTCCATATTTCTAGTTTCCGGAAAGCACTTGAAACTGTGCCCCAATGAAGGCTGTTAACGAGGATACAAGCATGTCGAATAAGTTCACTGATCTATGAGTGTCTCGAAAACTTCTTAAGTAACAATGCCCAGTGTTTTGTCCGCGATGGGTCGAGTTCATCAGAGACCAGAGACAAGGGTATCGTCAGGAGTGCCCCAGGCAAGTGTGATAGGACTGCTGTTATTCTCTGTATACACAAAAGTTTTGGCGGACAGGGTGAGCACCTATCTGTGATGGTTTGCTGTTGATGCCGTTGTATACAGTAAGTTGTCGAAGTTGAGTGACAGTAGGAAGATAAAAGACGACTTAGACCAAACTTCTACTTGGTGCGATGAATGACAGCTTGCTCTAAATGTGGAAAAATGTAAATTAATGCGGGTGAGTAGGAAGAACAAACCTGTAATGTTCAAATACAATATTACTAGCTCAAATCGTTCAAAAGGCTCTAAGCACTATGGGACTTAACATCTGAGGTCATCAGTCCCCTAGAACTTTGAACTACTTAAACCTAACTAACCTAAGGACATCACACACATCCATGCCCGAGGCAGGATTCGAACCTGCGACCGTAGCGGTTGCGCGGTTCCGGACTGAATCGCCTAGAACCGCTCGGCCACAGCGGCCGGCAATATTACTAGCGTCCTGCTTGATACAGTCTGGTTGTTTAAATATCTGGGAGTAACGTTGCAAAGCGATATGAAACGGAATGAGCATGTGAGAACTGTGGTAGGGAAGGTGAACGGTTAACTTCAGCTTACTTGGAGAATTTTAGGAAAGAGTGATTCACCTGTAAAGCAGACCGCACATAGGACGCGAGTGTGATCTGTTCTTGAATACTGCTCGAGTGTTTGAGATCTGTACCAGGTCGGATTGAAGGAAGACATCGAAGCAGTTCAGAGGAGGGCTGCTGGATTTATTACCGATAGGTTCGAACAATACGTAAATGTTACGGAGATGCTTCAGGAACTCAAATGGGAATCCCTGGGGGGAAGGTGACGTTCTTTTCGAGGAGCACTGTTGAGAAAATTTAGAGAACCGGTATTTGAAGCTGACTGCCAAACGATTCTACTGCGGCCAACACACATTGCGTGTAAGGACCACGAAGATAAGACACGAGAAATTAGTGCTCGCTCTATCTGCGAGTGGAACAGGAGGGCAAATGACTTGTAGTCGTACGAGTACTCTCGGTGGCTTTGGGAGTATATGAGGCCCACGAGAAACGCAGGCCGCGGCGCGTACATCACGAAGGTAATCTTCAACTCGCTAGATCGCTCAGCTCAGCAGACAAAATGCGTTGCTAAACCTGTTCACTCGCAGCTGGAAGTGTAAGTACTAACGGGAACTGCATCTTCCACTGGAATCTGCTATTATGAAGTCTTACTGATTAACAGTACTACAGCAAAATTTAATTTAAGATCAGTGCTCGATATAAACGGTATAACGGCTTGTTTATAGCATTTGGTCTCTTCTGCTTAACAGTACTCATTACATGCTGGAAGTGGTGCCTTATGCAACTGATAGTCATTTTAGTATGATTTTATTTTATTGTACGCCAGTACAGCCGTAACAAATTATAAGTAGGCCCATGGAATTCCCATCATTATAGGACTAATAACAGTAAGATTCCATAATAGCGCATTCCAGTAGAAAATTCAGTTTTCGTTTGTACTGGCATGCCTAGTTACGAGTTAACAGGTGTAGAAACGTAGTTTGTCTGCTGATTTGAGCGAGCGAGCGAGCGCAGGACTACCTTCTTGACGTACGCGCCGCGGCCTGTCTTTTCTCGTAGGCCTCGGAGTCTCTGTGTAGATGCAGATGCTGCTATAGGCTGCGGCCTGAACTGAGATGTGCATGTTGTCAACTTGGTGCCTCTACTCTGCTTAGTCACCTGCTGGGCTGTTGCTGGCGCCCTTCCCGGCGGTCCATAAGCTCTAGCCTGGTCTAGTTTGCTGCCCAGCTACACTGCCACCGTAATGCACCCTATACAGGGATACATTGCCACTGACTTTCGCATGGGGCAAGTACACGTTATCATTTTCCGTCATGTCAGGCACCACAGCATGTGATCCATGAACAACTGCAATGCTCATCCCTCCCTATAACCTTCTCTCTGAGCCGGCCACGGAGGCCGAGCGGTTCTAGGCGCTCAGTCCGGAACCGCGCGACTGCTACGGTCGCAGGTTCGAATCCTGCCTCGGGCATGGATGTCTGTGATGTCCTTAGGTTAGTTAGGTTTAAGTAGTTGTAAGTTCTAGGGGACTGATGACCACAGATGTTAAGTCCCATAGTACTCAGAGCCATTTGAACCATTTTTTGAACCTTCTCTCTGATTACGTTTTCCATCCTTGAAACAGACTTTTACGAGGACTGTCATGACCAGGGATGTTTTACTGGTGGGTTGCCGTAAGACTCCATTTACCACCACGCCCGTAGCCCATGTCCGAGAAGGAGGTGGTGCTTCATCGTGAGTTGCCGTCACCCAATTCACCCATCACCGTAGAGGCCACGTCCCAATCGCTTCAGCCCGCAGCTCGTGGTCGTGCGGTAGCGTTCTCGCTTCCCACGCCCGGGTTCGATTCCCGGTGGGGTCAGGGATTTTCTCTGCCTCGTGATGGCTGGGTGTTGTGTGATGTCCTTAGGTTAGTTAGGTTTAAGTAGTTCTTAGTTCTAGGGGACTGATGACCATAGATGTTAAGTCCCATAGTGCTCAGAGCCATTTGATCCAATCGCTTCAGGTGTCTTATAGTGGACTTACCTTGAAGGTTTGCTGTCTTAATTCCTCCAAGAGACAGGTGCGTTATAGCAAACTGCTCTGGTTGCTTTAACGATATTGGTTCCTAGCTACCACAGACGAGTGCTGCTTACGTATACGAAATACATATACCTCGTCTGTTCTCTTAACTATTCAGCTTTGTTTGAGATGAGTACTATGCCATGGCTCACTCTAACTCTTTACAAGCCGGCCGCTGTGGCTGAGTGATTCTAGGCGCTTCAGTCCGAAACCGCGCGCCTGCTACGGTCGCAGGTTCGAATGTGGATGTGTGTGATGTCCTTAGGTTAGTTAGGTTTAAGGAGTTCTAAGTCTAAGGGACTGATGACCTCAGATGTTAAGTCCCATAGTGCTCAGAGCCATTTGAACTCTTTACAGAACCACTGCTATTAGCTCACATGCAGGCTGATCTTGTCCTTTAAACTATTATCTGACACACAAAGACAGCCAGTATTCGTGCTGCTGTCTAGTTATCTAAATCAACTACTCCTTGGAACTGAACACAGACTTCTTCTTAGAATGCTTACTGCTGCAAGGCACCCAGTTCTGTAACGTTAAGGCTATGCTGCTGTTCTGTAGGCATCTTGGTACGGTTCTCATCTTCGACTATACTACTCGTAGCTAAGTTGTTGTTGTTGTGGTCTTCAGTCCAGAGACTGGTTTGATGCAGCTCTCCATGCTACTCTATCCTGTGCAAGCTTCTTCATCTCCCAGTACCTACTGCAACGCACATCGTTCTGAATCTGTTTAGTGTATTCATCTCTTGGTCTCCCTCTACGATTTTTACCCTCCATGCTTCCCTATACTAAATTGGTGATCTCTTGATGTCTCAGAATATGCCATGCCAACCGATCCCTTCTTCTAGTGAATTTGTGCCACAAACTCCTCTTCTCCCCAATCCTATTCAATACTTCCTCATTAGTTATGTGATCTATCCATCTAATCTTCAGTATTCTTCTGTAACACCACATTTCGAAAGCTTCTATTTTCTTCTTGTCTAAACTATTTATCGTCCACGTTTCACTTCCATACAAGGCTACACTCCATACAAATACTTTCAGAAACGACTTCCTGACACTTAAATCTATACTCGATGTTAACAAATTTCTCTTCCTCAGAAACGCTTTCCTTGCCATTGCCAGTCTACATTTTATATCCTCTCTACTTCGACCATCATCAGTTATTTTGCTCCCCAAATAGCAAAACTCATTTACTACTTTAAGCGTCTCATTTCCTAATCTAATTCCCGTAGCATCACCTGATTTAATTCGACTACATTCCATTAGCCTCGTTTTGCTTTTGTTGACGTTCAGCTAAGTAACTGCTGTTTATTCTCGGTAACCCCTAATTGATAGTCCACCTATGGGCGAAGTAGCTCCATGTGTGCAGAGTGTCTTGTAATTTAGTTTCTACTTCCCCTTACAGCCCTTCCTAATTCCTGAAACCTTCCACCCACCTTTGGTTGGAGAGACTCTCAAACCTGAGCGGCCTCGCTGCTGCTCCCGTGTTTGCTAGGTTGTGTGGCACGTGTGTTCTGCACGTTGTCGCACCGTAGGGACAGTGCCCGCAAGAGATGTCCCGCTTTCCTTTCGGCGTGGTTGCCGAACCAGTGTGGTTGTTGTCACGGAGAAACTACAGCATTGTGTTTGCCCCAAGCATTGACGCTTTGTCTTGGTGAAAGAGCATAAGAGCAGCCTTTTCCAGCCGTTTTTCACGCAATGCTGGAAGGAGCCTGCACTTCAAAACATGTTGGTAGGATGCACCTATCACAGTAGTGTCCTTTGGACCGCAGGGAATAAGGATTGCATCGTAGCCGTGGAGGAACATGGACACCATTACTTTTGTAGCACTGGCGCTTACCCGAAAATGTTTGCTGGCGGTGAGTGAGTGTGCTTCCGTTCATCTCACTGTCGCTTCGTTTCAGGATTGAAAAACGGCATCCATGACTCATCCATTGTCATAATCAATGAAAAGTAAGTTTCATTCATACCGTCATCAGGCATAGACATTGCTTGGCAACTTGCCAACCATGCTGCCTTGTGGTCGACCGTCAGCATTTGTGCCACCTACTTGGAGGACACTTTCCGAATTTTCAGTTCTTTATGCAGGATTTTGTGCACAGATCCCATTGAACGGCCAGTTCTGGAAGCGATGTGTTTCACAGTCATTCGGCGATCCTCCAAAACAGCTCTCCCCACCCGCTAGATCATGTTGCCAGCCCGGCTGGTGCGAGGCCGACACTGTCTTGGTTTGTTGTCACGACGTTCTGCCTTCTTTGAACCGTTGCACCCACGAACGCACGTTAGACACATCCATGACAACATCACCACATGTCTCACAGAACTGGTGATGAATTTCAATCGGCGTCACTCCGTGCAAATCGAGAAAACAATGATTCCACACCGCTCTCGTAACGAAAACGTCGTCAGTTTTTAAGTGTCAAAAACAGCCCTCACTCTCCCTGCTGGCCGCAGAGTTCTGTGTCTTACAGTACTGCCAACTCTGCAACCATCGAAAGTGAGTGCACGCGTATTTTGAAACAACCGTACGTTGCCATCTATCTTCAGTTCTGAGAAATAAAATCGGAGATGTTGAACCTTGAATGCATCTGGTACGTTAATAAAATACGACTGTCGTGACAGTGAGTCGCAGTCGACATGTTATATGTAGAACAGTATATTTCGTGTGAGACGGTGGCAAAGTGCATCATGTGGAATATAACAGACCCCTCTGGCGCTATTGTACGCTCTGTGTTCTAATATGTGTAATGTAATGTTCCTTGGTTGTTGTGTTCAATGTGTTTACCTGAAGTGAAAATATAATTACTGGCATTAAATGTCTTTTACTCACTATTACTTATTCAACTGTGTCGACTCTAATAGGTTATGGTTCTCCCGATGCATTTTGAGTAATATAATAGTGAGAAAGTATTGAAAAAGTTTCAGTTAGTGCACTCGCGTGAAGTACGAGTTATCCTTACAAGACGAACGTAACTCTTTTGTATTATTCTTCGGTATTATTATTTCCGTCAAGAAAGATCAACGTTACCGTTAAAATGAGCGCGGCACAAATATCGCAGATTGAAAGACTTATGGGTCGCGAAAACTATGCAACGTGGTAATTTGCAGTAGAAGCGTATTTACGTTTGGACGACCTTTGGTATGTGGTGGATGGGACAATGAAACGCACAAATAAGAATTATTCAAGTAAGGCTAGGAAAGCAAAATCAAAGTTGATATTACTAGTTGACCCAGTGAATTGTGTTGACGCTGAAAGAGCTGCAACGGCGAAAGAAGTCTGGGACAAATTACGAAGTGCATTTGAGGATTGAGGTCTTACAACGAAAGTAAGATTATTACGTGAGTTATTTACCACTCAGCTGGACAAATGCAAGAGTGTAGACGAACTCGTCAACAAAATAATAGCCACGTGGGACCGACTGAGAAACATTGGGTTTGAGATCGCTGGCGAGTGGATAGGGACACTAGTGTTGGCTGGACTACCCGAAAGGTGTGCGCCTATGATTAAGGAGCTGGAAAGCTCAGTTATACCGACCACGGGCGACTGTGTTAAAGTGAAAATCCTACAGGATGTAAACAGTACTTCAAGCTGTTATGAATTGGAGAAGGAAACTGCATCTGCTCTTTATTCAAAAAACAAAACGAAGAAATCAGTGAGGTGCTATAGATGTCAGAAGAAGGGGCATATTGCATATCAGTGCAGCACTGCAGAGAAAAATAGGTAAATCGAAAGTCAGACACGCAGCAAAAGAGGTATGTTGCTGATAGCCCAGACAGAGGGACCAATAAAATAAAGGTAAGGTACTCTCATGTTTTTATTCTCTTGGAGATGTGGGTAATTGTCAGCTGGAATGGATTTTAGACTCAGTTGCATCTGTGCATATTGTTAAAGACAAATCTCTTCTTTATGATGTTAAAGATAAGACTCATATGGGAATATCTACTGTTGATGGCAGCAAGCTCCAGCGTCATTTGGCTGGGGAACTAGACCTACATGCAAGTGTAAACGGTGAACACAATATGGTTACGGCACATGATGTTCATAATGTAAAAACTGTTGCGACTAGCCCACTGACTGTAGGGGAAATTGTCAAGAAGGGAAATACAGTTATTTTTGACATGCACGGAGCAAGAGTAATCAACGAAAATGGTGAAGTTACAGCTACAGCAAGCAAAGAAAGGGGTATTTTTAAGTTGGATACCATTGACAGTAAACACAGAAATGTTAGTCATTCAGTATACTCAGCGGAAGGTTTTTTATGGCACCGCAGACTTGGACACCTAAATAGAAAGAGTATGTCCTTAATCAGGAATATGGCAAAGGGGAATACAGAATTATAGTGTATAAGGAACCTTGAGAGATATGCATAAAAGGGAAACAAGCGAGGCTACCTTTTAAGACTAGTAAAAGTACATTTACAGAGGTCTTACAGTTAATCCATACCGATGTATGTGGCCCGATGGAGTGCTAATCCACAGGTGGAAATTATTATTTTCTTACGTTTATTGATGATTATTCACGATGTGTTTATTTTCTTAGTTCCAAAGACCAAGTGAGTTACATTTTTGAGGAATATCGTAATATGGTCGAAAGGTGGACAAGAAAGAAGCTTAAGATCATCAGGTCTCATAGTGGGAGAGAATATATTAACCAGAATTGAAGACACTTCCGACAAAAATGGGAATCAGGCGTCAAACTACCATAAGGTACAGCCCATCTCAAAATGGAGTTGCTGAGAGGGCTAATAGGACCATTTTCGAAAAAGTAAGGAGCATGATAACTGATGCTGGAGTATCAAAAGATTTTTGGGTAGAGGCGGTGTCAACGGCCATATATTTGAACGACAGACCACCTACAAAAGCATTAAGGAATAAATCCCCCTATGAGATATGGGTAGGAAGGAAACCTGACCTAAGCAATATAAGGGTTTTTGGATGTGGTGCAATGGTGCATATTCCAAAATAGCTGAGAGGAAAATGGAACCCAAAAGCTAAAAAGTATATTTTTGTAGGGTATTGTGAGAATTCAAATGGCTACCGATTAATGGATGCATTGAATAAAAGGATTGTTACAGGCAGAGATGTAGTATCCTTTGAAAATAGGAAGAACTCTGAAGAGGGCAAGACTACTAAGGTAACTGCACCTAGTTCTGAGAGCGAAACCTTATGTGAAGAAATAGAAAGTGAAGAACAGGAAGAGGATAGTCAAATAGCACATGGAGACTATTTATGACGACGATAAGTTTGAGGACGAACAAAATGAAGAGAACACTGTGAGGCGTTCTTCTCGCGTGCCAAAACCGAAAGAATATCTGGGTTTTGAGATGCACGCAGCCCCGTCTTTTAAAGATGAACCAGCAACAGCAGAAGAACGGATGAGGGGCCCGAACTGTCAAGGATGGAAAGAAGCAATTGAGAGGGAGTTGGAAGCTTTATCTCAGAACGAAACCTTTGAATGGGTAAATATGCCAGCAGATAAGAAACCATTACAGGCAAGATGGGTATTCACTTTGAAGAGCTCCGAGAATTCACCACCAAGATATAAAGCACGAGTTGTAATAAAAGGATATTCACATAAACAAGGGTAGATTACAAAGAAACTTTTTCACCTGTAGTCAAGTATCCCTCACTGAGATATCTTTTACACTTGGCAGCAAAACGAAATTTAACAATTCATCATATGGATGTAAAAACAGCATATTTAAGTGGGAAATTGGAGGAGGTGATACATGGCGTTCCACCAGGAGAAGCCTGAAAACCAGATCGGAAAGGAAAAATATTTGGCGTTTGCGAAAAAGTATTTATGGACTTAAACAGAGTGGACATTTCTGGAATCGATGTCTACATAAAACTCTAAAAATATGAATATGAAGCAATCTAAAGCAGATCCCAAAATATACTATAAAAGGGGAAGAGAAGGGATAATAATAATGGCAATATGGGTGAAGGACTTCTTTATCCTGGCTGAAAACGAAACCCAAATGAGAATTTTTAAGAAACAGCTGGAAACCAAGTTTAAGGTGCTTGATTTGCGAGAAGTTAAACGTTATTTAGGTATCCAAATCACTTAGGATGAAGAGAGACAAGAATTAGGCATAAATCAATCATCATATGCGGAAAAAATCTTAAAGAAATGTGGTACGAGTGATTGTAAACCCATAATACTCCAATGAAAGTAGAAGTGAAGTTAAATATAAATGTGACAGATGTGGAATGTGATAAGAATGTTCCATATTTAGAAGCAGTAGACAGTCTGTTGTATTTGTCTCAAACTTTACGACCCGACACTGCTTTTGCCACCAACGCAGTGAGCAGATATTGCATAGACCCAAAGGAGAAGCACTGGAAAGTTGTGAAAAGGATATTCGGATATCTAAGAGGAACTTCAAACCACGAATTAAAGTACCATAGAGAAGGTAATGCAAAACTAGAATGCTACAGCGATGCGAACTGGGGGAGTGAATTGGGAGATACGCACTCCACTACTGGCTGCTGCTTTAAATTAATGGTGGGGTCTCATTTCGTGGTCCTGTCAAAAGAAAAAAAACTGTTGCATTGAGTACCGTAGAGGCCGAGTATATGGAGGTATATTACAGCACACAGGAAGCATTGTGGCTAAGAACATTAATATGTGAAATAGATCCCAATTTATTCGTGCAACCTATAACTATCTTCTGTGACAGTAAAGGAGCCATTAACATAGCTGCAAATGATGTTACTAGTGCTAGGACAAAACAAATTGATATAAGGCACCATTTTATTCGGGACCACATAGAGCGACAGAACATGGCCGTGGACTATCTGCGCACAGAAGACATGTTGGCTGACCTTACAAAACCCTTGGAAAAAGAAAAGTTTGAACAGATTGTGGAGCTATTTGGTTTATCTTCTGAAGGCAAGCCACAAAATATATGTTCACAGGGGAGTGTTGGAATTGTATGAACAATATATTTCGTGTGAGGCGGCGGCAAAGTGCATCATGTGGAATATACGAGGTGCATTCAAGTTCTAAGGCCTCTGATTGTTTTTCTAATTAACTGCTCACCCGAAATCGATGAAACTGGCGTTACTTCTCGACGTAATCGCCCTTCAGACGTACACATTCTTCACAACGCTGACGCCATGATTCCATGGCAGCGGCGAAGGCTTCTTTAGGAGTCTGTTTTGACCACTGGAAAATCGCTGAGGCAATAGCAGCACGGCTGGTGAATGTGCGGCCACGGAGAGTGTCTTTCATTGTTGGAAAAAGCCAAAAGTCACTAGGAGCCAGGTCAGGTAAGTAGGGAGCATGAGGAATCACTTCAAAGTTGTTATCATGAAGAAACTGTTGCGTAATGTTAGCTCGATGTGCAGGTGCGTTGTCTTGGTGAAACAGCACACGCGCAGCTCTTCCCGGACGTTTTTGTTGCAGTGCAGAAAGGAATTTGTTCTTCAAAACATTTTCGTAGGATGCACCTGTTACCATAGTGCCCTTTGGAACACAATGGGTAAGGATTACGCCTCACTGTCCCAGAACATGGACACCATCATTTTTTCAGCACTGGCGGTTACCCGAAATTTTTTTGGTGGCGGTGAATCTGTGTGCTTCCACTGAGCTGACTGGCGCTTTGTTTCTGGATTGAAAAATGGCATCCACGTCTCATCCGTTGTCACAACCAATGAAAAGAAAGTGCCATTCATGCTGTCGTTGTGCGTCAACATTGCTTGGCAACATGCCACACGGGCAGCCATGTGGTCATCCGTCAGCATTCGTGGCACCCACCTGGATGACACTTTTCGCATTTTCAGGTTGTCATGCAGGATTGTGTGCACAGAACCCACAGAAATGCCAACTCTGGAGGCGATCTGTTCAACAGTCATTCGGCGATCCCCCAAAACAATTCTCTCCACTTTCTCGATCATGTCGTCAGACCGGCTTGTGCGAGCCCGAGGTTGTTTCGGTTTGTTGTCTCACGATGTTCTGCCTTCATTAAACTGTTGCACCCACGAACGCACTTTCGACACATCCATAACTCCATCACCACATGTCTCCTTCAACTGTCAATGAATTTCAATTGGTTTCACACCACGCAAATTCAGAAAACGAATGATTGCACGCTGTTCAAGTAAGGAAAACGTCGCCATTTTAAGTATTTAAAACAGTTCTCATTCTCGCCGCTGGCGGTAAAATTCCATCTGCCGTACGGTGCTGCCATCTCTGGGACGTATTGACAATGATCGCGGCCTCATTTTAAAACAATGCGCATGTTTCTATCTCTTTCCAGTCCGGAGAAAAAAAATCGGAGGCCTTAGAACTTGAATGCACCTCGTTATAGACCTCTCTGGTGCTATTGTAAGGCTCTGAGTTTTATGTGTGTAATGCAATGTTCCTTGGTTGTTGTGTTTGATGTGTTTTACCTGGAAGTGCAAATATAGTTACTGGCACTAAACGTCTTTACTCACTATTACTTATTCAACTGTGTCGACTCTAATATTATATCCTTATTAATTCTGTTATTACATCAGTTATTTTGCCTTCCAAATAGCAAAACTTATCTACTACTTTTAGTCTCATTTCATATTCTAACTCCATCAACATCACCTGACTTAATTCGACTACACTCAAATTATGCTTGTATTACGCATTCTGATAAACTGATCTTGTACGTCTCTGACGCAACAACAGTGTCATAGGCAAATCTCAGAGCTCATATTTCTTCTCTCTGAGTTTTAATCTCTTTCCCACTTTTCCTTCTCGGCTTTCTTTTACTGCTTGTTTTACGTACAGATTAAATATTATGAGGGATAAACTAAAACCCTGGGTCACTCCATTCTCTATTACTGTCTCATTAGCCGCGCGAGATTAGCCGAGCGGTCTAGGCGCTGCAGTCATGGACTGTGCGGCTGGTCCCGGCGGAGGTTCGAGTCCTCCCTCGGGCATGGATGTGTGCGTTTGTCCTTAGGATAATTTAGGTTAAGTAGTATGTAAGCTTAGGGACTGATGACCTTAGCAGTTAAGTCCCATAAGATTTCACACGCATTTGAACTGTCTTATTTTCAAGTTTCTTGGTTGTTATAACTGCGAAACTGAAATCATTCTGTTCGTCCACGAGACTCAGAACGTCCCAGGCAAAGGCGCCATGGTTGCTGACGTGTACCTTGACTTACGAAAGGCCTTCGATGCAGTTCAGCGCTATCGATTAGTGTGTAAAAGTATACGAGTGTGCGAGGCATCGGGGCAGATTTGAGACTGGATTCAAGACTTTCTATCAGATAATACTCAAACGTCGCTCTTAACGGAACAAAATTGGCAGTGTCGAATGGAATTTCTGGAGTACGTCAAGGAAGTGTGATAGGACTGTTACTGTGTACCAGCATGTAGACAGAGACAGTCTGAAAAGCTTGTAAGAGTGTTGCAGGAAATATAGTGCTGAGAAATAACTCTTATGAAAAGAATTCGATACGTTGCGCCCTTTCCAAGTTAATTTGCATTTAAGTTAGCCAATCAGGCCGTTGCGTCCGCAGATTCAAGCCACATAGTCAGTATCTGTTATTGTCATGGCTCCCAACAAAATTTTCTCGAGGACCCCCTCAGCGAGCATGATTGGTACCTTGTCATATCACAGTATGAAGTACCTAAAAAAGACAAATTAAGAGTCTTTTTAAACTTTTCTATTTTTGGTACTTAGAAAAAACATTGACATATTCATTATTGAAAAAATATTGAGCTTAAAACTTTTTCAATGTAGCCATCATCGTTATCGTTCAATTTTTGATTATTGATCCAAAATCTTTGTCTTCAAATCTCTGTGTCTAGTATAACAAACTCCTTAAAAAAATAAAAATTGAGTATGAACTGAAAATGACAGAAAATAACTGAGTGTATTGGTCTTTCAAGTGTATTACACTTGAGATTGCATTGAGTAAACATGTGTGAAAAATAAGATACCACTAATTTCATACAAGGTATTATTTATTTGAAAAATACAATTACAACAGAGTACTCCATCAGTATCCAGTTAGTTTTAATTTTCAGTTCTTCATGAGATGAGTTCAATCTGACTTTTGAGTCCGTTATTTCTGGAATATTAGGTTCCAAACTTGAAACTTTCACTCTGAAATCCGACCGCATGTCGAGCCGATTCCTATATTTGTTTTTCATGGAACACATGGAAGAAAATGATTGCTCACACCGATATGTGGTTGCAAATGGAACGATCTTTTTCATTGCCTTATCTCCAAGTTTCTTGTAGTTTCTGCAAAGAGGCCGCTAGCGCAGTCTAACGGCATACAGCAGAACTATTTGCCTCTATCTAATTCTAGTTTTGCGCTAGAGTGTGCTGGTGTCAGTTGGCTCTAGGATGACGCTAGACGCAGAAGTTAGAAGTCGTTAAAGCTCTGCTCATGCAGGAAGCGGCCAAAACAAAAAAATCTGTTATCACACGAAATATATTTAATGTATTTTTTATTCTAATAGCATCTTGCGGACCCCTCTGGCATAGCTCGCGGACTCCCGGACCACCTGTTAGGACTACTCGGCCATTGGCTCGGGCTTGATCCTTACTATCGTCCCCATACAATTTAGTATCGCTCTCTTGTTCGGTTTTAGGAAAAACAAACGCTGCTTGAATTTGCGAGCGCAAAGACCTGATTAGCTAACTTTACCCATTAACTCGGAAACGGCGCGAAAGATTCGTAATAGTTAACTCTAAGTAAACGCTACACTGCAATACCTTTAGAAGATTTAAAGACAATTATCGCAAGCATTGTCCCTGCGGAGCGGTTAACTAATATTATTGTAATATTCCGGCTGCGAGTACCAGAGATGATGCGCTATCGTAATTGAGACGACAACTCTCTTTG
Organism: Schistocerca americana; assembly: GCF_021461395.2. Classification (NCBI taxonomy): domain Eukaryota; kingdom Metazoa; phylum Arthropoda; class Insecta; order Orthoptera; family Acrididae; genus Schistocerca; species Schistocerca americana. The sequence goes on along the minus strand of NC_060120.1, from coordinate 290,464,030 downwards.
CTGTGAAGAAGAGCATCTATGTCTTTTGTAATTGTTGTAGATATGGAATGTCTATTGGACTTTGTTTCTTGGGGGTGAGATAATTTGTTTGCATATAGACGGAATTTGAAGTGCAGAGGAGATACAATTTGTAATCGCAATTATCAAGAATAAAAAAATTATCTTGTTAAAAAGAAGGTTAATATCGTCTACGAACTTTTATTCGATGTTGGATCTCCCGGTCTTCATAAAACGATTAGTGTGTTTAGCAATCCAGCGCGTAGTGATTTCTTCGCAAATTAACAATACTGCGCGAAGCTGCTATTATCGCGGCCCGAAAGACGCGCAGTATTTCGCCGTCACCTTGTGTATTAAAGACTTTCCCTAAGCGACCAGTCTGTTAGAAGATATCATACTACGACTGCTGTTCAGCCTTCTCATTCTGAAAGCGTTTCCAGAAAATCTTACGGTGACTGTGAGTACTTTAGCTGCCACGAGAGACAGAGTTTTTCGCGAGTTGTAGCAGGTTTCTCCGACTTCGGCTGGCATTCTCTGAGAACCGAAGAAACAGAAACCTCCGACCGCCAACTCATCCTGTACCTAACCTGTGCTCTCCTTACAGCAGCCACGAGGAAAACATATTCATCTGTAGGCAAATTTTTTCAGTTTTTTATATTAGACAGGTCAAAATTTTAAAATCTATGCATCTAGGCAAAAAATCAAAAGAGAGTTTAAATGCAGTACCTGTCTTATCTGTGTCAAAGTCAAAGGTCAAGTTAATTTTTCTTTACGACGTAGCAGTACATTACAGATAGCGATGGGAGCTGCGTGACGCTGTTCACAGACCAAACACTTGTCTGTGCAAACGTAATAATCCCAGAGGACAGTAGGGAAGTGCAGGAACACCTGCGGAGGATAGATGATTGATGGAGGGAAGGGCTGGCCGTTGACCGTAAACAAAAGCAAAATATTATGCATGAAGTGGCGAAGAAACTCACTAATGTTCGACTACACAAATGACGACAAGTCACTGAAAATAGTTCAAAAAAAGGTTCAAATGGCTCTGAGCACTATGGGACTTAACTTCTGAGGTCATCAGTCCCCTATAACTTAGAACTATTTAAACCTAACTAACCTAAGGACATCACACACATCCATGCCCGAGGCAGGATTCGAATCTGCGACCGTAGCGGTCGTGCGGTTCCAGACTGTAGGGCTTAGAACCGCTCGGCCACACCGGCCGGCCTGAAAATAGTTATTGACGCAAAATAGCTAGAGACGAGCGTCCGAAGCGATCCAAAGTGGAATGACCACAAAACTAGTAGGAAATGCAGATCTGAGATTCACTGGAATAGTCGTAATAAAATGTAATTTACCCACGAAAAAAGTGGCTTACAAAATATTTTTCGCCAGATTCTTGAGTATTTGCCATCAATCTAGGACCCTTACCAAGGTGGATTAATAGGAGATTGATAGAGAAGACGCAACAAAGAGCGGTACGTTACATTGCGGGATCATTTAGTCGGCGCGAGAGCGTTACAGATTGCACAACAACCTCCAGCGGCAAAAGTTACAAGAGAGAGGCCGTGAGAAGTATCACTGAAACGATACGAGACGTATTACTTCTTCCCACGTGCGTATCGCTAAAGACCACAACATCTTAGCTCACTTATTTGTTACATAGTTTAATTCTTAATTTCTTTGCGTGTTTTTAGTACTTGCATTGTTTAATTCATAAATTTCGGGCGTATTATAGTATTTGAGAGTGTAGTATCGCGTTTTAGTACCTGAGTAGTGTAAAATCGCGTAGTCTCCTTCCGCCGCCGAGCAGTGTGTCAGCAGTGCGCAAGTAGCAGCATTACTGCATCTATTAGGCAATCTTGTATTTTAATAACCGTTTAAATTTTGTGTCGAATTGTTTGTGCTCTCTCTAGATTAGCTCAGACGTTCTTTGCACAACAGTTTTTAGCATGGATAGCTGTGTTCGGATGCAGGCTGAGTTGGCATCCCTTCGCTTCCAGCTTCAGGCGGTGTTGGCTTCGGTCACACAGCTTGAGGCTGTTGCCAATGGGCATCACTGTGGGGGTCCGGATGGGGGTTTGTCGGGGACGGCCAGCTCGTCCCACGCATCCCCCGATCGGACTACGACTGTGGCTGCCCGTGATGCTGCCCACATTGAGGGTGGTCCCTCACCTGTGGTAGAGTGGGAGGTCGTCTCGAGGTGTGGCAGGGGGCGAAAGACATTCTGGAGGGCTGAACGGAAGGCCTCTCCAGTTTGTCTGACGAACCAGTTTCAGGCTCTGTCTCAGGCTGATACTGATCTTCGGCCGGACATGGCTGTTCCAGAGGTTGCCCCTCAGTCTGCAAGATCCGGGCGGTCGCAGAGGGTGGGCTTACAGGTAGTTGGGAGCTCCAACGTCAGGCACGTAATGAGGCCCCTTAGGGATATGGCAGCAAGAGAGGGGAAGAAAACCAATGTGCACTCCGTGTGCATACCGGGGGGAGTCATTCCAGATGTGGAAAGGGTCCATCCAGATGCCGTGAAGGGTACAGGGTGCACCCATCTGCAGGTGGTCGCTCATGTCGGCACCAATGATGTGTGGAGGAAATCCTCTCTGGCTTCCGGCGGCTATTTGATTTGGTGAAGACTGCCAGTCTCGCTAGCGGGATGAAAGCAGAGCTCACCATCTGCAGCATCGTCGACAGGACTGACTGCGGACCTTTGGTACAGAGCCGAGTGGAGGGTCTGAATCAGAGGCTGAGATGGTTCTGCGACCGTGTGGGCTGCAGATTCCACGACTTGCGCCATAGGGTGGTGGGGTTTCGGGTTCCGCTGGATAGGTCAGGAGTCCACTACACGCAGCAAGCGGCTACACGGGTAGCAGGGGTTGTGTGGCGTGGACTGGGCGGTTTTTTTTTAGGTTAGATGGCCTCGGGCAAGTACAGAAAGGGCAACAGCCTCAAAGGGTGCGGGGCAAAGTCAGGACATGCGGGGACCAAGCAGCAATCGGTATTGTAATTGTAAACTGTCGAAGCTGCATTGGTAAAGTACCGGAACTTCAAGCGCTGATAGAAAGCACCGAAGCTGAAATCGTTATAGGTACAGAAAGGTGGCTGAAGCCAGAGATAAATTCTGCCGAAATTTTTACAAAGGCACAGACGGTGTTTAGAATAGATAGATTGCATGGAACCTGTGGTGGCGTGTTTGTCGCTGTTAGTAGTAGTTTATCCTGTAGTGAAGTGGAAGTGGATAGTTCCTGTGAATTATTATGGGTGGAGGTTACACTCAACAACCGAGCTAGGTTAATAGTAGGCTCCTTTTACCAACCTCCCGACTCAGCAGCATTAGTCGCAGAACAACTGAGAGAAAATTTGGAATACATTTCACATAAATTTTCTCAGCATGTTATAGTCTTAGGTGGAGATTTCAATTTACCAGATATAGACTGGGACGCTCAGATATTTAGGACGGGTGGTAGGGACAGAGCATCGAGTGACATTATACTGAGTGCACTATCCGAAAATTACCTCGAGCAATTAAACAGAGAACCGACTCGTGGAGATAACATCTTGGGCCTACTGATAACAAACAGACCCGAACTTTTCGACTCTGTAAGTGCAGAACAGGGAATCAGTGATCATAAGGCCGTTGCAGCATCCCTGAATATGGAAGTTAATAGTAATATAAGGAAAGGGAGGAAGCTTTATCTGTTTAGCAAGAGTAATAGAAGGCAGATTTCAGACTACCTAACACATCAAAACGAAAATTTCTGTTCCGACACTGACAATGTTGAGTGTTTATGGAAAAAGTTCAAGGCAATCGTAAAATTTGTTTCAGACAGGTACGTGCCGAGTAACGGGACGGGACGGGAAAAACCCACCGTGGTTCAACAACAAAGTTAGGAAACTACTGAGAAAGCAAAGAGAGCATCACTCCAAGTGCAAACGCAGCCAAAACCTCTCAGACAAACAGAAGCTAAACGATGTCAAAGTTAGCGTAAGGAGGGCTATGCGTGAAGCGTTCAGTGAATTCGAAAGTAAAATTCTATGTACCGACTTGACAGAAAATCCTAGGAAGTTCTGGTCTTACGTTAAATTACTAAGTGGCTCGAAACAGCATACCCAGACACTCCGGGATGATGATGGCATTGAAACAGAGGATGACACGCGTAAAGCTGAAATACTAAACACCTTTTTCCAAAGCTGTTTCACAGAGGAAGAGCGCACTGCAGTTCCTTCTCTAAATCGCCGCACAAACGAAAAAATGGCTGACATCGAAATAAGTGTCCAAGGAATAGAAAAGCAACTGGAATCACTCAACAGAGGAAAGTCCACTGTACCTGACGGGATACCAATTCGATTCTACAGAGAGTACGCGAAAGAACTTGCCCCCTACTAACAGCCGTGTACTGCAAGTCTCTAGAGGATCGGAAGGTTCCAAATGATTGGAAAAGAGCACAGGTAGTCCCAGTCTTCAAGAAGGGTCGTCGAGCAGATGCGCAAAACTATAGACCTATATCTCTGACGTCGATCTGTTGTAGAATTTTAGAACATGTTTTTTGCTCGCGTATCATGTCGTTTTTGGAAACCCAGAATCTACTCTGTAGGAATCAACATGGATTCCGGAAACAGCGATCGTGTGAGACACAACTCGCTTTATTTGTTCATGAGACCCAGAAAATATTAGATACAGGCTCCCAGGTAGATGCTATTATCCTCGACTTCCGGAAGGCATTCGATACAGTTCCGCACTGTCGCCTGATAAACAAAGTAAGAGCCTACGGAATATCAGACCAGCTGTGTGGCTGGATTGAGGAGTTTTAGCAAACAGAACACAGCATGTTGTTATCAATGGAGAGACATCTACAGACATTAAAGTAACCTCTGGCGTGCCACAGGGGAGTGTTATGGGACCATTGCTTTTCACAATATATATAAATGACCTAGTAGATAGTGTCGGAAGTTCCATGCGGCTTTTCGCGGATGATGCTGTAGTATACAGAGAAGTTGCAGAATTAGAAAATTGTAGCGAAATGCAGGAAGATCTGCATCGGATAGGCACTTGGTGCAGGGGGTGGCAACTGACCCTTAACATAGATAAATGTAATGTATTGCGAATAGATAGAAAGAAGGATCCTTTATTGTATGATTATATGATAGCGGAACAAACACTGGTAGAAGTTACTTCTGTAAAATATCTGGGAGTATGCGTGCGGAACGATTTGAAGTGGAATGATCACATACAATTAATTGTTGGTAAGGGGGGTACCAGGTTGAGATTCATTGGGAGGGTCCTTAGAAAGTGTAGTCCATCAACAAAGGAGGTGGCTTAAAAAACAATCGTTCGACCTATACTTGAGTATTGCTCATCAGTGTGGAATCCGTACCAGATCGGGTTCACGGAGGAGATAGAGAAGATCCAAAGAAGAGCGGCGCGTTTCGTCACAGGGTTATTTGGTAACCGTGATAGCGTTACAGAGATGTTTAACAAACTCAAGTGGCAGACTCTGCAAGAGAGGCGCTCTGCGTCGCGGTGTAGCTTGCTCGCCAGGTTTCGAGAGTGTGCGTTTTTGGATGACGTATCGAATATATTACTTCCCCCTACTTATACCTCCAGAGGAGATCACGAATGTAAAATTAGAGAGATTCGAGCGCCCATGGAGGCTTTCAGACAGTCGTTCTTCCCGCGAACCATACGCTACTGGAACAGAAAAGGGAGGTAATGACAGTGGCACGTAAAGTGCCCTCCGCCACAAACCGTTGGGTGGTTTGCGGAGTATAAATGTAGATGTAGATGTAGAGACTCGGCGAAGTACGGAGGTTTACAGACAATCAATCTTCCCAAGCCCTTCAGCAAAGGAACAGAGAAGAGGGCGACGGTGGTACCAGCAGTACCCTCAGCCACGCACCGTGGGGTGGCTTGCAGAGTATAGACGTAGACTTAGATGTATACAGTGTGCACAAAAACGTGGAAGTACCAACAACAGAACACGTTACCGTGCGTAATACGATGCAGGAAATCTGTTGCCGTTCAAACCAGCTTCCAGCCGTCTTGGAATGGATAAATACAGATTCTGTATGGTTTTCAAGGGACTCTTACACGATTCTTCCCGCAAAATAGAGGATAGTTCAAATAACACTGATTGAGGTGGATAGCGATCTCGCAAACTTTTCTGCAAAGCAGACCACAAGGGCTCAATCATATTGAGACTGGTGACTGCAGTGGCCAGGGGAGACACGACAATTCATTCTCGTGCACACAAAATGAGTCCTGGGCGATGCCAGTTTTGTCAAAAAGGGCTTTGCTTTTTTCCCAGAATGGTCACTGCCCCTTGGTAGTAACGCTACCTTGCAGAGTAACCATGCGGCCCATGGAATACCACAATACCACTGCCCAAATCATCGCTGAACACCCAGCATGTTTCACTCTTGGAGCAAGAACTTGGCCAGAAATTGGAAACAGTGTGAATCAACATTCAGCCGAGAAAATGGCTAATCGCTCCGTAGTCCAGGTTTTATTGCTTCGACGCCACGTTTCTCTCTTACGAGCATTTGCATCACTGATGAGTGGTTTTGGAATTCATCTACATCTACGTGATTTCCCTGCTATTCACAAAAAGTGCCTGACAGAAGGTTCAATGAACCACCTTCAAGCTGTCTCTCTACCGTTACGAGCACTTAAATTTTTCTGTCCGAGCCTTGGTTTCTCTTATTTTATCATGATGATCATTTCTCCCTGTGTAGGTGGGTGCCAACAGAAATGTTTCCGCAATCGGAAGAGAAAACTGGTGATTGAAATTTCATGAGAAGATCCTGTCGCAACGAAAACCGCCTTTGTTTTAATGAGTGCCACTCCAATTCATGTATCATGTCTGTGCCATTATCTCCCCTATTTCACGATAATACAAAACGAGCTGCCTTTCTTTGTACTTTTTCGATGTCATCCGTCAGTCCCACCTGATGCGGATCTCACACCGCACAGCAATACTCCAGAATAGGGCGGACAAGTGCGGTGTAAGCAGTCTCTTTAGTAGACCTGTTGCACCTTCTAAGTGTTCTGCCAATGAATCGCAGTCTTTTGTTTGCTCTACCCACAACGTCATCTTTGTGATCGTTCCAATTTAGGTTATTTGTAATTGTAATCCCTAAGTATTTAGTTGAGTTTACAGCCTTCAAATTTGTGTGACTTATCGCGAAATCGAAATTTAATGGATTTCTTTTAGTACTCATGTGAATAACTTCACACTTTTCTTTATTCAGGATCAACTGCCACTTTTCGCACGATACAGATATCTAATCTGAAGCATTTTGCAATTCGTTTTGGTCATCTGATGACTTTACAAGACGGTAAATGACAGCATCATCTGCAAACAATCAAAGACGGCCACTCACATTGTCTAATATGTCGTTGATATAGATCAGGAACAAGAGAGGGCCTGTAACACTTCCTTGGGGAACTTCTGTTTTACGCGATAACTTTCCGTCTATTACTACGAACTGCGACCTTTCTGACAGATAATCACGAATCCAGTTGCACAACTGAGGCGATACTGCATAGGCACGCAGTTTGGTCAGAAGACGCTTGTGAGGAACGGTGTCAAAATCCTTCTGGAAATCTAAAAATATGGAACCAATTTGACATCCCCTGACGATAGCATTCATTACTTCATGAGTATAAGGAGCTGGTTGTGTTTCACAAGAACGATATTTTGTGAATCCGTGCTGACTATGTGTCAATAAATCGTTTTCTTCAAAGTACTTTATAATGTTCGAATACAGTATATGTTCCAAAACCCTACTGCTAATCAACGTTAGTGATATGGGCCTGTAATTCAGCGGATTACTCCTACCTCCCTTTTTGGGTATTCGTGTGACTTGAGCAATTTTCCAGTCTTTAGCTACTGACCTTTCTGTGAGCGAGCGATTGTAAATAATTACTAAATATGAAGCTATTGTATCAGCATACTCAGAGAGGAACCTGACTGGCATACAATCTGGACCGGAAGCCTTGGCTTTATTAATTGATTTAATCTGCTTTATTACACCGAGGATATCTACTTCTATGTTTCTCATCTTGGCAGTTGTTCTTGATTGGAATTCAGGAACATTTACTTCGTCTTTTTTGGTGAAGGAGTTTTGGAAAACCGTGTTTAATAACTCTCCTTTAGTGGTACTGTCAACAGTTAAAAAAAAATACTTCACCGTTGTTATCGCGCAGTGAAGGTATTGATTGCGTCTTGCCAGTGGTGTGCTTTATGTATGACCAAAATCTCTTTGGGTTTTCTGCCACATTTCGAGACAGAATTTCGTTGTGGAAATTATTAAAAGCATCTCGCGTTGAAGTACGAGCTATATTACGAACTTCTGCAAAACTTTGCCAGTCTTGGGGATTTTTAAATTTGGCATGCTTTTTTCGTTGCCTCTGCAACAGCGATCTGACCCGTTTTGTGTACCACGGGCGATCAGTACCATCACTTATTAATTTATATGGTACATATTTGTCAATTGCTGTCGATACTATCTCTTTCAAACCATTCCACAACTTTTCTACGCGTACATGATCAGAGAGGAAGAAGTGAAGACTGTCTCTTAAAAAGGCGTTAAGAGCATTTTTATCAGCTTTTTTTAAATAGATATACTTTGCGTTTCTTTTAGATGTTGTAGGTGTTACGGTATTCACCCTAGCAGCAACTGCCTTGTGGTCGCTAATCCTTGTATTCGTCACGATACTCACTATTTGTCCAGGATTATTTGTTGCTAAGAGGTCAAGTAAGTTTTCGCAATCATTTACGCTTCGAGTGGGCTCGTGAACTAATTGTTCAAAACAATTTTCTGAGAAAGCATTCAGCATAATTTCAGATGACGTTTTATGCCTGCCGTCGGCTTTAAAAGTATACTTCTTCCAGCATATCGAGGGTAGATTGAAGTCACCACCGACTATAATTGTATGAGCGGGGTACCTATTTGAAATGAGACTTAAGTTTTCTTTGAACTGTTCAGCAACTATATCTTCTGAGTCGGGGTTCGATAAAACGATCCAATTAATAGTTTAGTCTGATTGTCAGGTATAACCTCTAACCATACTATTTCGCAGGAACTATCTACTTCAATTTCACTACAAGGCACACTATCTCTGACAGCAATAAATACTCCCCCACCAACTGCATTTAATCTATCCTTTCTGAACACTGTTAGATCGTTTGAAAAAATTTCAGCTGAACTTATTTCCGGCTTTAGCCAACTTTCTGTACATATAACTATTTGAGCTTCATTGCTTTGTATTAGGGCTTGGAGCTCTGGTTCTTTCCCAACATTGCTACGACAATTTACAACTACAATACCGATCGTTTCTACAACTACCTTACTGTGTTTTACCTGCTCCCTTTCAGACCGACGCCCTTTCTGTGGTTCCCTGAGACTCTGTAACCTAAAAAGCCGCCCAGTCCCTTCTACACAGCCCCTCTACCCATGTAGTCCGTGTCCAGGTCACCCTGAAATTGCCAGCTTATGGAGCACCCTTCGTGTTGTTTTGGTGCTGACAAGGTTCTAGAACGCGACATTCAGTTGTGCAGTGACTTCTGCAGCTGTTGTCCTCTTATTTTTCGTCACAATCCTGTTCAATGGCCGTCCGTCACGATCACTCAACACAGATTTCGTCAGCGTTGTGACTTAGCAGATCATGCTTTTCCGCTTCCACTCTATGCCGTGTAAATCTTCGGTACAATGGATTCTGAAACGCCAAACACTTCGGCTACCTTGGTTACGGAAGCACCTACCACACGAGCGCCACGTGCGAATTCACGTAGCTACGACACAGTGCACTCAGAACTTACTGTTCTGACCGCGACTGACCCTTGCACCGTATTGAGAGCACTGCACAGGTGCCGTTCGTGGCCAGATACAACGGTGCAACCTGCAGGCTTGGCTACCATGTGTTTAAGCATACATTTCTCACAGTGTTTTCATGTTTCAGACCAACGCCTGTAAGTACTGTCTGGTTAGTGTACAAACTGGAGGCAACCATTCAGTCCGTGTGTTTTATTCCCGAGATCTTCGGAATTTCAAAGAACTTTTCATATTACTGATTACGATTTTGTTTCACATCCTCCAACCCTCGGGGCTCCTACTGCGTGCCCAGCGACCTCGTCGTTAAATACTAATCCTCTCTCCTGCTTCCTGGATGTTCCGCCAAAGCATATCCAGTTCTCCATCACCAGTCACACGTACGAACTTTCCGCCGTGTGTGAGGATCAGAGGTTCCGGCTGACACTCGATGGCTGGCCTCGCACCAGCAGCGACGGGACCAGCTGTGAACGCACGCGACCATTGTCTTCCCAGTCATGTAGGCGGCGTGACGTAAAAGGCGTCTCACACGCTACGACCCGTCTGTTCAGAGGTCTCCGCATGGAAATCTCGTGGATCCAAAAGACACGCTTTGAAACTACTGCAGCCCTCCGTTTGTACGTCTAGCGTACAGGACCTCCAAACTTATTGTGATCGGCAGTGTTTTGCAACCCAGTCTCATAAGCAATAAAACAAGATTCAGTTTCCTGCCGTAGAATGTTCAAATTCGATTATAATGTAAAAAATAGTTTCGAAGAATCTCATAATAATAAATATATGTTTGTGCTGTTCGTTCCAATCAGCTGCTGTGGACGACAAGAACCAGGACATTCCCCTCTTGCTTTCACTCTCAACGACGACAACGTTTTACCAGTGTCAGACGAGTGTGGGAACCAAATCAAATGGCTCTGAGCGCTATGGGACTTAACTTCTGAGGTCATAAGTCCCCTAGAAGTTAGAACTACTTAAACCTAACCAACCTAAGCACATCACACACATCCATTCCCGAGGAAGGATTCGAACCTGCGACCGCAGCGGTCGCGCGGTTCCAGACTGAAGCGCCTAGAAACGCTCGGCTACAGCGGCCGGCGTTTGGGAACCAATATGGGAAATTTTGTATCATGTTTTTCCTAGCTACAAGTCCCCCTAGGGTTCCAACCCCCCCCCCCCCCCCTCCCCCGAACCTGAAAGGGTACCCAGAGGTGAGCTGGATCCTTTGGTTTGGAGCAGAGTGGAAAGTCTCAACCAAAGGCTTCGTCGAGTCTTTTACAGTGTGACGGTCTTGGCTGCGGATTTCTGGACCTGGGTTATCTGGTGGGGAATTGTAGGATACACCTTGATGATTTAGGGGTGGACTACACAAAGGAAGCAACTACCCAGGTAGCAGAGTTCCAGAGTTCTTGTGGAACGCATATGGTTTTTTTAGGCTAGGCGGTATGTTGGGGTACTCTGATGAACGCTCTCCAGACGATATGCAGAGAGCGAAATCAGACCGTGTTCGGGGTGAAGACACTTAAACTGCCAAAATTTTATCAGTGAGTCGTCGATGCAAACAAAGTCCCCGAATTTACTGTCCTCCAGGGAAGTTCTCGCGCTCAATTATTCTCGGGACCGAGAACCGGCTGAAATCCGAAGAAGGAAGCGCTGAGATATTTAGCGAGTAATGGAACTTATATCGGAAAGACGTAGACGCCGTAGGAGGGCGAGTGGTCGTTGCAGTTGACAAAAAAATTGTCCCTATTGAAGTCGAACTTGAGTCTGACAGCGAAGTTATCTGGTTACGTATGACAGATACAGGTGGAATCAACATAGGCCTAATTGTTGGATGTACTTACCAGCCACCCAATTCCACTTTAGAGCCATTCAAAGAAAGTCTTCGCTCAATAGCGCGTAAATACCTAGATCATGCGATACTAGTTGGAGGCGACCTTAAGCTACTGAGTATAGACTGCGACATCCATGGATTCATTATACGGGGTACAGACACACAGTCTTGCGATGTACTTTTGAACATATTTTCTGAAAACTGTCTCGAGTAGCTAGTTCTGCAGCCCAATGCAATGTACATATTTTAGACCTCGTAGCTACAAACAGGTCTTACCTTATCAACAGCGTCAGTGTAGAGAAGTAGGTGGGCAAGGCGGTTTGTGGCGCATTTTGTTAGTGCATGTTGCCTACATTAGGGGCAGGTATGCACTTAGGGGCAAACCTACTGTTCTCCTTTGATTGACAGGTACTTAATCTATTGTTCTCCTTTGATTGACGGGTCCTTAATCTATTGTTCTCCCCCTCGCTGCTGCAGGTACACTTTCAGAACTGAGTTACTGGAATAGCCCCTCTCACTCTTATCAATTTGATTGACTATTTAATTAAATTGATCAATTAATTAATCTCACCCCCTCTGGTAAACCCTCTCCCCCCTCTCCCCTTCCCCAGAAAATGGTGGGAAGTTCAAATTCCATCAGGACAATGCAACACACCACAGCTACCTCTTGCTGCGCTAGTGTCAGTCCCAGTCGAGGGAAATGGAAATGTTATCAAAATTCATTGAAGGCGCGGTTGGTCGATGAAATCTGGGGCCGCTGGCACAGTGTGGTAACAATTGACAGCCAGTGGGCCAGGCAAGGTAAACATGGCACTCACGGGCACAGAGCTGCGATGGCGGTATTGCACACATGATTTGTTTTGAGTGGAACAACAACGAGTCAGGAAACTGCAGCATTGCATTAAGTTATTGCGATGTATGAGGTAGGGCACTAGGCCAGAGCCAAGAGTGGCGATTTGTAAATGGCTGACGTGTGGGAATTTATCCCTCCCATAGTTTCTGTCTCTCTCTGACACTACGTCAGAAGCGAGGGAGAAACCAATGTAAATAGATGGGCAATTTTAGCTTGGGACTGAGTGTGCCAGGTCAGTCGAGCATTGGGATGGACCTGTGCTGGTCTACACTTATACGGGCCAGTCTGGCAGCTATGTTATAAGTATTCTGCATAAAATTGTACTTTGTTTATACGTACTTGCTCGGGTTATATTCCGCCTCCAGGAACACAACACTGGGGCAGGATGGAACGGCAGCCAGGAACTTTGAGATTGCGTGGTCTGCCTGAAGGAGGGCAGTGACAGCAGTCTGCAGTGGGTCGAGGAGGGGCTCCGTTCCACTTGAGTCTACGGGCCACGTTCGCTTCCCACCTGGCGTACCGGGGTCCGGGGTCCGGGGTCCGGGCGAGGCATACGCTGCGGGAGGCGCAGAAGCGCTGCAACAGCGCCAGAGACGGCGGCAGGTGTTGCCATCCGGCAAGCACCGCTAGCGGCAAGTTGTGGCACAGCGTTCAGGAGGGCGCGGTTTCGAGTCCGGCCCTGTCGTGGGAGCAGCGGCGGCCCGAGGGCCACGGGTGACCAGTACACCCACCTTCGTCCCATGGTCGGACAGAGCAGGTCAAACTGGCAGAGGACGGCGAGGTCCAGGGACTGTAGCAGTCTCCGGAGCCACGGGCAGCGGAACAATGTCCCGGCGGGCGGCGACTGGAACAGCACGGCTGACTTCCATTGGCAGGCGAGCTTGATGATGGCAGCAGCAGCGTCGGCATACCAGGAGTTTGCTGAGCCGGCTGGACTCATGCGACAGCGCGCGGCGCCACACCGACATTACGCTTCACACATCGAGTACTGTAAATTAGCTGAGTAAACGAATGTTATTGAATACCTCTGTATCACTCTGCACTGCCCCTCGACGCTCTTGAACTTGCTCGGCCTCCTGACAAAATATGGCGATGTGGGATCCGGCTTCAGCTCTGACAACTGGAGTCTCAGGTTCGACCCCCCCGACCCCGAAACAGTGGTGTCAGAAGTGGTGCCGGTTACAACACTGGTACCGGATTTCGATTCCCACATCTTATGTCGAACAAGTAGCGTTGATTTGTGTCTGTGTCGAGGGGTAGTTGAGGTGTCTGGTTGCGTTCGTGATGGGTGGTAGTGCACTTCTTGTTACGTCTTGTCGTTCGGGAGGTGTTCGTCCATACCAGTATAGGGAAGAAAGCAGGACTGTTCACCTGTAGACGAGCACGATGTGGAGGGGTGAGTGACATTTGATTTATAGTTTAAGTGTCATTCTTTTGTTAATTAGGATGGACTTTTTAAAGGTGTCTTTTGTAAGGCCGGAGGGGAAATGGGGGACATGATAACATAGCGCCTAAGCGATGTAACTTTTGTAACCTGTCAGGCCACGGATTACCGTGTACAAAGTGGGTGCCAAAAAATTGTTTTATTTGTAAGAGATTTGGTAATTTGGCGCGCAATTGTTCAGAATGTAGATGGGTGATACATCTTCGCCGCTAGATTCACCGCTAGAATTAAGTTTATGGAGTAGCAGAGTGAAATTAATGGCAACAGTGGAGCTATAAGCAAGAGTGGTGGAAACACAGCAAGCAGCGGATGCTGCGGCAGTAACTACAGCAGAAGCTGTAGCCGCTCTAACAGAGCAAATTCGATTATTGCCGGAGGCAAGTATAAGGGGAAGAAAAAAAATACGAAGGATTAGCTGGGAGATTTGAGGCACTGCGAGTAGGGGAAGGGACGTCGGGTGAAAGTAAATTGCAGGTCGGGGAGTGTCATAGACCCTTTGACCCGGCAGTCACGGCATTGATTAACCCCTTTTCGGGTAAAGCAACGGAGAATGTGTCGGTATTCCTTAATGACATTATCACAATGGCTGAGGCCAATAGGTGGTCGGAGGTTGTAATGTTGAGAGTGGCTAAGTTACGCTTAATAGGCGAGGCCAAGTCGTACACATTGTAGCATGAAACGTTGAACAATGAGGGGACGTTTTCAGAGCTTGAGGCTGGGTTACGTCAGAGGTATCAAAAACAGAATAATACCAGGTATTTTCGTGAAAAATTAAGTGCGTTAGTTATGAGGAGAAATGAGACTATGGAGGTTTTCTCAGACAGGATTTGAAAACTGGATGTACAAAAGTTCGAACTGTCACAGAATGGGGAGACTAATAAAGTGCTGTTACAAGAGGCCGAGAACAGGGCGTTAGATGTCTTTTTGTGGGGAGTGCCGCCGGAGATGTCACGTCAGGTGAGAATGGAGAATCCCAGTAATCTTGCGGCGGCTCTAAGGATTGCCACATACTTAGAGGAGGTAGATTATGCAACGAAGCAAAGGGTGGGGCATAGAGTCCTGGCAGCGGAAATTAGGTATTTTGGTTGTGGTCAGGTAGGGCACATTAGAAGGCATTGTCAGCGTCAGTTGCGGTGTTACTCATGTGGGAAAATGGGTCACCGGGCAGTGAACTGCAGGAGTAAAAGTAGGGGGGAACCACGGCGGCAGCAGCCGTTAAACGAGAACGGGATTGCTTCCACCGTCGGAGAGCAGTCCCAGTGAAATTAGGTAATGCGCTTGTAGGTTCACAGACGGAATGCTGCTTAATAGGCTTGGTGAATGGGAGTTAACAAATGTTTCTGGTTGACACGGGGCACACGTGTCTGTTATTGCTCTGGACCTGGTTAGCAGGAAAAGGCTTGAGACACCACGTTATAGGTTAAGTGGGGTGGGGGATAATAAAGTGGAGTCATTGGGTACGACGGTACTTCGATTTGTGATCGTAGGATCTAAGTTCAGTGAGCTGGTAGAGGTGTTACCGTGCGTGGATGAGGGGTATTCAGTGATTCTCGAACTGGACTTCCTTGACAAACATCGTGCGAAGATAGATCTTTGGCAACAAACAGTGGAACTCGATGGAACAATGTTTCACATGGGGGAAACGGTTGGAAATGGACGAATGTCGCAAGGCGCACTTTACATGAAGGAGACGCCAGCTAAACTGCGAACGGATTCATTAAAGGTCGATCAGCAGGATAACATGCCGGCAGCTACAGGGAAGGTAGTCTGGGTTTCGATAAACACGGACTTACCAAAGGAGACGTTGAACATGGTGGAGCCACTCCCGAGTATTGAGGAGTTGGATAATGCGCACTGTTTTGTGCGGAGGAGTTAAGCTCACGCAAGTTACGTGCAAGGAGATTATAGGGTTCCTGTAAGTACAGATAACTTCGGCAGAGCGGATTTTAGCTTGTCGAAATGGTTGTTATTGGCCACGTTGGGGTTTTTTGATGAAGGCGATCTCGATAGGGAGGATTTAGAGGCGAGCCATAAGCAAAACGTCGATGCAGCGCAATTAAGGGGAAAATTACAGCATTTGCAGGGAGACGACAGGGTCGCTTTGGAGGAATTATTAATGACATTTAGCGATTTATTCGGAACGGAGGGGAGGTTACCGACAACACAGATTACGAAGCCTCACATACAAACGGAGGATAATACACCAGTGTTTAAGAAACCATAGAGGATAGCACGTCATATGCAACCGCTACTAGAGGAGTTTATAGAACAACAACTACGGGATGGAATCTTAAAATGGCTCTGAGCTCTATGGGACTCAACTGCTGAGGTCATTAGTCCCCTAGAACTTAGAACTAGTTAAACCTAACTAACCTAAGGACATCACAAACATCCATGCCCGAGGCAGGATTCGAACCTGCGACCGTAGCGGTCTTGCGGTTCCAGACTGCAGCGCCTTTAACCGCACGGCCACTTCGGCCGGCGGATGGAATCTTAGAGCATAGCGATAGTCCGTATTGAAGCAGTGTAGTTCTCGTACCTAAGAAGTCGGTGGATGGTAAAAGGAAATATAGATTTTCTTGTGAATATAAGTTTCTGAATACGAAAACCATTTCGGACGCATATCCGATTCTGAATATTATGGACACATTGGACAAAAAAATGGTTCAAATGGCTCTGAGCACTATGGGACTTAACATCTATGGTCATCAGTCCCCTAGAACTTAGAACTACTTAAACCTAACTAACCTAAGGACAGCACACAACACCCAGCCATCACGAGGCAGAGAAAATCCCTGACCCCGCCGGGAATCGAACCCGGGAACCCGGGCGTGGGAAGCGAGAACGCTACCGCAGGACCACGAGATGCGGGCACAAATTGGACAATCTGGGACAATGTAAGGATTTTACGACGATGGATTTACGGAGTGGATACCATCAGTTGGAAGTAGCGCCAGAGCATAGGGCGAAGACAGCTTTTACTGTTCCTGGGGGACACTATCAGTATAAACGTATGCCGTTCGGGTTGAAGAATGCACCGGCAACTTTTCAGCGATTGTTAGACAGGTTTTTAAGGGGATTGAAACTAAAGACATGTATGGTTCACCTAGACGACATTATAGCATTTTCGAAGGGTATACTAGATCATGTATCGCGTTTAAGAGAAGTCTTTGGAAGATTGCGGTCGGCACAGTTAACGTTAAGTTTAGAAAAATGTAATTTTGCGCAGACGCATGTCAAATATTTAGGTCATGTAATTAGTGAACAAGGGGTTCAAACCGGTCCTCGGTTAACACAGGCAGTTCAAAATTTTCCGGCACCACGTACAACGAAGCAATTACAGTCGTATATTGTGTTATGTTCATATTATCATAAATTTGTAAAAGATTTTGCTAAAATAGCCGAGCCGTTAACAAAGCTTTTAAAGAAAGGGGTTAAATTTCAATGGACGGAGGAATGACAGGAAGCTTTCGATGAATTAAAGATGAGATTAGTTTCTGGTCCGGTGTTCGTGTTTCCAAATTTTGAAGAAGACTTCATCTTATCATGTGACGCTTCAAATGGTGCAGTAGGATGCGTTTTGGGGCAGATGGTGAATGGACAGGAGCGTATGCTTCTAGACCAGGGCTTCCCAACCTTTTCAGCTGGTGGACCCCTTCTTCAGTCGAAAATCCATGGCGGACCCCTAGTCAGTCAAGAGAACAGTAACTTTAAATTTCAGAGCAAAACCCATGGGAACTGCAAGTAATTGTAATTGAAGTATAGGCAGGACATATTTTTAACTGAGAGGACGGAATATATTATAAAGAAAAGAAATTAGATTTAGAGACCATTTCAATTTTCGTAACAAACATATCAATGCCAACAGAATTCAATTAATAATTATTTTGTAAATGATAGAAGACAGAAACAAAATTCCTACAGAGTTATAGTTCAGGTACGTTAACTGAGCATCTACGAGGAAAAATGCTTTCTTCTTTACTATAGGTGAGTCTGTAGGAATAATAAAGGAATCCTAATGTGATGGTTGAGGGTGCTTCTGCTGACACAATTCTGAAAAGTTGGGTTCGATTCTTGACAACTGGAGACGGATTTCTGGTACCGCATCTAGACAGCTTCGGTACTTAGTTTTGTGGGCAGCATAGAGCGAGAATCCAGATTCACACATGTATGTTGTGGCAAACGGAAGAAGTACACGTTTTGCCTTTTCAACATGGGGGTAGTATTTCTTGTTATCCAAACGGATCCAAAAGTATGAGTAACCGTCAATGTTAAAACTTGATTTCAAAGTAGGGTCTGTGGCAATTTCTATCAACAACTCATATTGATTTGATGGTAGAATGTTCGGCTTTTTGGATACAGTGAATGGGTTGACTACCCATTCGTATTTCTGCAGCTTCTCATCTTCAGCTGTTGGGAAATAATGCTCCATCAATGACTTTAAGCTTAGGAGATGTTCCAGGATTTGATGAAACAAATTCTTCCCAAGTGCCAATGTTTTGTTTTTCAAAAACTCTTTGAGAAGAGGAAAACACTCGACCTCCACCTCCTCGACACTCTCTGCCCAAAAATTGATTTTTCTCTTGAATGCTCGAACTTGTCGATAGCAGTGACCTTTATTTTACTTTGCCCTTAGAGTGAAATATTCATTTCGCTCATTTTGGAGAAAATATCTGACAAACAGGCAAGTATACACTGTTAATTTTCCTCATTAGTAAGGTCTGCTAATTTGGTGTTATGCTCCAAAAGGAAAGCTGAGACTTCCAATCTTAATTCATACAACCGAGAGAGTGTGTTCCCACGTGAGAGCCACCTCACTTCTGTGTGGAGAAGCAGGGAACGATGAAGGCTTCCCATATCTTCACACAGTATTATGAAAAGTCTTGAATTCAACGGCCTTGATTTTATGTAGCTAATGATTTGAATGGATTCGTGTAAGACTTTCTTGAACGAAACAGGCATTTGTTTCGTAGCTAAAGCGTATCTGTGGAAAGCACAATGACCACTGCTGCAATTCTTGGTATTTTCTTTTATTTTCGTTATTGCTCCGACTGTAGGACCCGTCATAGCTTTTGCATCATCTGTGCACACATCTGTGCAATTCGACCATGAAACTTCGTTAGTCCTTAAAAAAGCATTCAATAGACGGAATATTTCAGCACCTGTTGTGTTGGCAGGTAGTGGTCTGCACAATAGGAGGTCCTACTCAAAACATCCAGAATATTCATAACGGACAAAATCCAATAAAATCGCTAATCCTGTAACATCAGTGGATTCATCTATATGCAGAGAAAATGAATTGTGTTGGATGCGAGGAACCAGAGTGTCTTTCACATCATTCGACATGTCAACAATGCGTCTCTTGACAGTATTGTTTGATAATGGCACCGAAGATACAAGCTTTACTGCCTTTTCGTCTAGCATGCAAGAAACAATATCATTAACACACAGCTCTATGAGATTTTCTGCAACGGTATGAGCTTTGCCTGTTTTTTGCCACTCGATAACTAACCAAGAAAGAAGCTTTTAATGAATTTTCATTAATTGTTTTTGCATGAGTTTTCATGCAATGCTGAGAAGCCGCTAGTTCAGCACTCTTCCTTTTGAAAAAATCGATGTCTTTAGCCTGGAAATCCGGGTAAGTACCTTCAAAATGACCTCGCAGTTTAACTGGAACCATTGAAGTCTTCGGAAGGACTCGCGCACAAATTGCACACTGAGCTTTACCCTCCTTTGTCTCCATAAAGCCCATTTCTAAATAGCTTTCGTTGTACTTACGCTTCTTGGTTATTCCACTTCCACAGGATATTGCAACCAATGGAGTACTTGCAGCGTTTTGACGTAATAAATCAGGCTGTGGAGCTTCTTGTGATTGTTCTTCCTTGGATCATCCCCCCTCCTCATTCATTTCAACTGGAAACTTCTTTTGTTGTGAAGGCGATGGAGAAACTGCATCCATCTTCAATGATCCTGACTTCAGCCACCGGTCCATGTTAGAAGTAATAAATTGGTCAAAAATCGACTTATGAAATAGGTAGTGCACTGACAAGGCAAGTTTAACATTTAATGATGGCTGGGCCCGCATACGTGCCGGCAAGCGCTGTGACTGGTCGACAAAGCTTGCTCCGCGCATGCGTAAAAGGTTTCAGCGCATCTAGCGCCGTGAGTCGGCACACAAACGACCACCGTATTGTTGCGAAACAGTCGATCAGAGAAGCCACATTCACCAGCACTAAACGGTGTATGCGTTTTCACTTAGGAATCGCAAAGGCTACTTGGGAATACGACCTGAAGCAAAAGTACATGTTTTTCACACGAAAAAAAATAGTGATGAATTTGATTTTCACATTTTTATTCAATAATTTTACTCATTATTTTACACAATTTGGTGAAAGGTGGCTGAGACCCCCCAGAAAGAGCCGGCGGACTGTTAAATAGGGCAGAGCGGAATTATTCCACAACGGAAAAGGAGATGTTGGCTGTAATATATATGGAGTAAAGTATTCTCGTTGTTACCTTTATGGTAGGAAGTTTAAGGTCGTGACGGATCATGCAGTGTTGAGATGGTTACTGGGACTCAAGGATCCTTCTAGTCGATTAACACAGTGGGCTCTAAAATTAAGTGAATCTGACTTTGAAGGAATTCATGAGCCAGGGAAGAAAGACGAGAATGCAGATGCATTGAGTCACAAGTTAGACGCATTAAAAGTAATGGGTAAGAGTGTCGCGGAATGGCAAAGGGCACAAGCAGAGGATGAGGAGTGCCAGGGTTTTAGAAGTGAACCGCATTTCATTGTGGAGAGAAATTTGTTGTGTAGAGTTACCAGGTGCGGACCACGGGTAGTGGTACCAAAGAGTTTGAGCGAGGAAGTCTTAAAGCAGGCCCACGATCATGTGCTCTCGGGGCATGGTGGTTGTTGAGCAACGGGAAGACGAGTAGCAGAACGACTTTGGTGGCGCACTCGGAGAAGGGATGTGGAACAATATGTAGCAAATTGTGTGCCATGTGCACAGCAAGCGGATGTGATGCGCGCAAGAATTCCATTGCAACGGTTACCAGAGGCTTCAAAACCATTCGAGTTCATCGGGCTAGATGTTTGCGGGCCATACAACAAAACACCGGCAGGGAATCTTTATGTTTTAACTATAATTAATCACTTTTCGCGGTTTCTAGCCATGGTCGCGATACCAGACCAGCAGGCAGATACGGTAGAACAAGCTTTAGCCGCCGGCCAGAGTGGCCGTGCGGTTCTAGGCGCTACGGTCGCAGGTTCGAATCCTGCCTCGGGCATGGATGTGTGTGATGTCCTTAGGTTAGTTAGGTTTAATTAGTTCTAAGTTCTAGGCGACTGATGACCTCAGAAGTTAAGTCGCATAGTGCTCAGAGCCAAGCTTTAGTCAATAACTGGTTATTGAAGTTTCAGGTGCCTGATACCATAATTATGGATCAGGGAACGAACTTCATGTCCGAATTAATGTCACAGTTGTGTCGTCTATTGAGAATTAAAAAATTACGGACCAGTCTATTTCATCCGCAGGAGAATGGGAGAACGGGGCGAGTACATAGGACAATTTCGAAAATGCTAAGTTATTCTGTGAATGGAAACCACAATAGCTGGGACGTTTATCTTCCATACGTGGTATCGAGCTATAACAATAAAATACATTCGGTGGTCGGAATGTCACCGTTCAAGGTGGTCTATGGAAAGAAGATGCCATCGCCATTTGACGTTCTATGTCCAAAATCGGGAGCTAAAGGGGACGTAGTGAGGGAATTTGCGCGAACAACACGGGAAGTCTGCAAGAGGGTACAGAAGGCCAATACGAAAGCGTTAGAGAGGCAGGAAGAACCGAATAAGCGGTTGGGACCCTTACCACAGTACAGGGTAGGTCAATGGGTATTAATCACGAATCCATATACACCTAAGGGAAAGAAGAAAAAATTCTTGACGAAGTACCATGGACCATACCAGGTCGTGGAGATGACTGTGCCTGTGAATGTTAAAGTGCACCTGCCAACAAAAACATCCATTATCCACGTGAGTAAAGTAAAGCCTTTTAAAGGAATGGTGGACGGATTACCTCAATTACAAGGAAGTGACCCGGCTGCAGAGGCTAGGCATAGCAAACGGAAGGGCAACAGTGGACGCATAACGTGCTGTATGAGTTACGATCACGGAGGGAGTAAATTATTGTATGTGTAATATTGTATGGCATGTTTACATTCTGTGTTTCTGTATCAAGCGGTCATTTGCGTTTTGTTTCTTGCGTGTGTGTGTTTTTTTTCTCTCTCTTTTTCTCGTGTTTTGGTGGGTTCGATAATAGTTGCGTTTTTCTTGTTTGTTGTTTTAGTTTTGTCATTGTATGGGGAGACTATTTTTTTTTTTATTCAGAGAATTCGATAGGGGCAGAATGAACTATCAGGAATTTTTGAGGATGTCGTATTATGTTGTAGTAACTTGTAGTGGAAAGGGGTGGTACAGGCATGTTTCGTTCCTTTTCTCCGCAGGGACGAGTGATGATTTGCCCTAATCGACCAGTTTTTTTCGAATAGTACTACATGCGAAGTTGGATTGTTCCTGGGGATTACGAATGGCTCAGATTGTGAGAAAGAGGTGTTATCGACACATTCCTACTTCCAGAAGGTAGGGAGGCATTGGTTATATTCGGTATTTACACCGATATGGGTGTTGGTCACTTTTTATACCAATCAGAGAGAGGATAAAATAAGGAGGTTGCAACTGCGGAAGAGTGGAATAGTTATAAATGGTACGGTTTGTGAAATTGAGGGGGAGGATTTCCATCTTCCAGCAACACCTACGGATGAAACAGCTTTAACTTTGTCAGAGGGAACGTTGTTTTATCCAGAAGGGGTTCTGGAGATTTACCAGTGTGGAATCTGACATATTTGAACTCCACGTTAAACCCAGAGTTTTTGGAAACCTTGCATTCCTTGTCTTGTGAATTAATGGAGCATTATGATTGGCTCTTATCGAATTTACCCGCCGAATTACTGATACCGCTGGTGTGGAATCATCATCCAACTTTTCTTTCTTTCTGCAGACGAGACTTTCAGTGGCAAAAATCTATTTTACACAGATCGCCATATTGCACCGAAAATTAACCCTTCAAAGTGCCTCTACATATCGCCAAATACAGGAAGACTTACTCAATTACACTGCTCTCCCACTGAGGACAGGAGCTTGAATATTAGAGCATGAAACTGGTCTCAAACCCAGCAATATATCACCGCATACCATGTCGATGTAGTAAACATACAGTTCATATCCTGTGCCATACAAAATCGCCCCTTACACATCATTTGTACTTATATCGCAGAGACAGGCAGCACAAGCACATGTACCATAGGTATACTCGCGGCACTAGTATTTCCTGCAAGGTCGGGTAGTCATCCACTCCCAATGTGTGACCACAGCACCCTCAATGGATTGAAGTCACTCTCAGAACTGTTGTGCAAAGATGGGCTCGTTTCACCTCGGCACAAACGCGTTACTGTTTCTGGACCCGACCTGCTTGCACTCTGCAAATGTGGAATATGTGGTGTGCAGGCGACTGGATACAATCGAGTACAGTGCTATACTATGCCTCCCAATCAGTGCATTTGTGGTAGGTGTCGGCAGCTGTACTACATTTACAAGCAATTTTAGAACATGGAACGAGAGGTTATGTCATGATCGCGTGGGTAGAACTGACATAAAATTGATATAATTGCGTAAAATACATATAAATTGAAGGAATATACACCGAAATGCGGTGAAATTGAGGAACTACTTGTGTGTCTTCTTGTTATCACAGAACAGTTTGTACATGGAAACAAGTATGCTACAGCAAGAGGAACCCAAGAAAAAGTCAACGTGGTAGCGACGGGAACCAGGGAGTCACTTTTTTCCATCGAGGCAGCATTCTACTGTATGTCTATTGAGGTAACAGTGATTCATGCGACCTGACTATTGTATTTGACGCTTTTGAGGAAGACAGAGAACCATCTGCCTCTAAACTCACTTCCATCTGCGTTAAGGATGACATAGAGTGGACGGGGTGACTGACTGAGATAGAGCTGTAACGAGGTACGATTTAATGGTTGACTGATGATGCATTCTAGAGAGGGAGGGAGAAGTTGTTGCAGGTCATTTGACCATTTTTTCATGATGTTCTGTCAGGATGCATCAGTTGTGTGACATAGCCTGTGTTTGACTCGTGTGCAACCACGTGTTCTGTATTTGACTTAGAGCACTGCCTACTTGCGATCATTAGCAGTAAACCTCTCGGTCATCAGAGGACTTCCATCTCATGTATGATGAAATGTGACATATTCCGCTACACGTAAGAAGATTTATGCAATGTACTCCACCCCATTGTCGCATCTTGGGTATAAAATCGAGACTTCAGTTTCATAACTAAGTTAGCGATAGGTGTTTGTGAGACACTGCAATCCCCATGTATACATCTGCTTGACAGATGTGCTATTTACAGAGTTAGTGGGGGCATGACTAGTAATTTCACATGTCGGACGCCACTGCTATTCATTTATTTGTTTCCTTGTAAGAGGTATTCTCCATTACTAACGATCATTTTATATAGAGCTGATGTAGGCATAGTATAATTTCTGAACCATGATCGGATGTGAACAGTGGACACTATACATATCTGGAAAGCTACATTGTGCATGTATCACACAGAGCCACTGTTTTAAATAAGTAGTTTTTTCGTTTTAGAGTTACCACAGTTTATCGTAGAGAAACCCGCAAGAAGGATGTATGTCATGCACTTGAAATATATTTCTTACATTGGAATATTAACAGCACTGCATTCCACACGACTGATAGGTCGGAAACTGAAGCGATCTAACATTATAGCCTGTTTTAAAGTGCAGAACCGTGTAGCCTTAGGAGTGTGTGTGTTTATGTTCCCTCTTACCAATACCCTCCTGGTACTGATCCCAGACACTGGAACAATACTATAAAATTGATAGCATATTCGATTTACGTAAAATGCTTCGAAGTCCATCCATCTGGAGCACCATCATGCATAAAAAAATCACCTGTTTCTTGTTATTCTTAACAGTCTGCTATTAAATCTCAACACTTTCAAATCTGCTACTATACACCGATAAGGGGTGCTAACCTCCTCGACATGGGCGCGTCTGGAGAAATCTTGTGCGCTTGGATGGGCGAGGACTCAGCAACTCCATTCATTCATGAGATGCGGAATGTAGCGGTCTACTTCTGGTCAGCTGCAGATTAAATCGGAAATGGTGCTGCAGAGTGGGTTGGTCAAACAAAGACAGTGTGAAGGGGTCTTTCAGTCTCTAATTTTATCCTAAGTCTGCGAGAATGCTCTGTGACTCCCATACACATAGAGATAGACCATAAATTAAGCACTATGCTCGAGGAGCTAGAAGTATGTCTGGTATACTTTGATGATGTATATGTTCGAGAATTAACAATGAACGGAGGTACTGGACAGTCACCTATCTACATTTTCAATGATACTCGCAAAGTAGAGAAGGGGCGGTTTAGCTATGATAGTGAATTGGGAAACATGCTGTCGCGTCATTGTTCTGTGTTGAAATTACTATAAAATTGTTAAAATTGTTCGCACTATCAACTGTGATGCCTGTTATTACAGTACATCGACGGTGTCTTTTCCATCCAATCCATCCACTGGGATGGTCAAACAAAGACAGTGTGAGGGGTCTTTCAGTCTCTAATTTTACCCTAAGTGCGAGAATGCCCTGTGACTCCCTTTCACATAGAAAGAGAGATCATAAATTAAGCACTATGCTCGAGGAGCTAGAAGTGTGTCTGGTATACTTTGATGATGTACATGTTCAAGAGTTAGCAATGAATGGAGCTACTGCACAGTCATCTATCTACGTTTTCAATGATACTCGCAAAGTAGAGAAGGGGCGGTTTAGCTTTTATAGTGAAATTGGGAGATATGCTGTCGCATCACTGTTCTGTGTTGAAATTACTATAAAATTGTTCGCACTATCAGCTGTGATGCTTGTTATTACAGTACATCGACGGTGTCTTTTCCATCCAATCCATCCACTGGTACTCTGTTGGTTACTACATAATGATTGACTGATAGCGCTTGTTTGAGTTGGAGGAAGAGTTTTGGTGGAGAGGCAACACCTTCTGGGGATGGCTAGCACCGAAACAATGATGGTGTACGTGACTACAGTATGAGGTATCACTCGAAACGGAACGCAGAGCCATCAGCTATTCTATCCTTGTGACAGATGAGTTTAAAAGTAGAGGTCATAAACCACCTTCGGATAGCAGTGTGGAAACTCTACACAACGCTGCCAAACTCTTCCAGTTTCCTTATGTTGTAACTGTATTTTATTTAAAATCATCCAGTGTGTGTGTGGTGTGATATGGCAGCAGCAGTAGCAACATTACTTATACCGTGCTACGTCTAATTTTCTGTGAGAAGCAATAGATCAGAATGTGTTAATGTCAGTTTAGAAGCTAACACAGACCTCGAAGTCGTGGAGGAGAAAAACAAAATGTATGGCAGTGTACAAAGTGCATTACAGTAGAAAAAAAAACAATGTTTCAAACAACGACACAGGGTCACAGGGAGGGTCTCTTCGATTTATAGTATAGTTTGTGGAATACGGTCATCCTCCTAGAGTACAGGCGATGAACCTTTACACTGGTCCGTGCAATGGATCAATAGCTGTATATTTAATAGGATCGTCACATGTGCTCTATGTCGGAAAGCAGACAGTATTTATTTTCGTTATATGTGAGGAGAGAGATGCGGTAAAAATCTTATCGAGTTCTCTATCGGGTGAAGTTAGTCAAGTTTTTATAGTTCGTAATTCTTCTCTGTTTCATGGTACAGAATAACGAAGATAGCATTTTGGGGTGATAGACGTGAATGGGTCCTGAAGGATGCGGATCTGTAGTACTTGTATGTAGTTTGGGGGCGCACCACAGTGTACAAGCATGATCCTCGTCCTTCTCCCAGTTCCCGTTTCCATCGAATGGTTAAAATACAGTCCTGTCGCAGTAACTCAGCTTAGCCTGTTTCTACATGGGTTTCTACCAAAAGCGTGGCACTAGAGATCTGAAAAGCTAGTGTACATGTCTTATGATCTCAATCAGCACACCATCTGAATAGTCTTTCTCAATTATGCGGTTTTGCACACCAGTTCAGCGACGTATAGTAAACGTCCACAAATAGTTTCAGGTTATACAAGTCTCATAACTTTTCACGTATGGGCACATGTAACAAGTACGGATAACATACACAAGCCAGCATATATCATTTAGCTTTACCTAAATACAGATAAATACACAGAAATATATTACATATAGGTTTTTACATAAGTACAAATACACGCACACATATTACATATTGGCTTTACATAAACATATAAAAATATTTCTCTTGTCTTCACACAAGTTAGTCCGCCCCTGGTAGCTGAGCTGTCAGCGCGACGGAATGTCATACCTAACGGCCCGGGTTCGATTCCCAGCTGGCTCTGAGATTTTCTTCGCTCGTGGAGTGGGTGTTGTGTTGTCCTTATCATCATCATCATTTCATCCTCGTCGACACGCAAGTCGCCGAAGTGGCGTCAACTCGAAAGACTTGCGCCAGGCGAACGGTCTACCCGACCGGAGGCCCTAGCCACACGGCATTTCCATTTCCACACAACTTTTATTGCACACACAGAAATATTTTTATGTAGCTTTACATAAGTTTACAATATTTACATTATTTACTATCATTACAAGTTTAGATCCATGTTTTGCTTTTGCAAATGTTGTCACCTGAAATAGAGGATTAGACACGACATCCCACACCAGCAATGAGATCAAGCACACAACTTCAAATAGCCAAATAACAAAAGCAATGAACTAACATGAAACTCAAAAAATACTCTCGGCACGAGTGTAAGTGTGCAGTGTAAGCATGGCCTTAGCTAATCAAAAATGTTCAAATGTGTGTGAAATCTTATGGGGCTTAACTACTAAGGTCATCAGTCCCTAAGCTTACACACTACTTAACCTAAATTATCCTAAGGACAAACACACACACCCATGCCAGAGGGAGGACTTGAACCCCCGCCGGGACCAGCCGCACAGTCCATGACTGCAGCGTCTTGGACCGCTCGGCTTTTCCGCGCGGCTTCAGCTAATCGTAAGTGTGTGTGTTCAATGATGAGATGCGTATCCAGTCAGTTTCAAGTTGAAAGTGTAAGAGTGTAGAACGATTAAGTATTCACGTCAATTAATTGTGAGTAATCGACGACTGACGGTGCACATAGTCAATCTCTAGGCTGAAAATATATCTTCTTCACACCTGCATAAAAGTTAATAAAAAATTTGCTTTAAAATTTTAAGTTGCTGCTGTAAGTATTCGGCGAAGACGAGCCTCTTCCTTCTCCTTCTGCTGCTGACAGGAACAGCTGAAATAAAACTCATACTACGCAGCTTCTATGTAAAAGTACTGTTATGTACGTGTATTTAATAGTTGTGTATAACTTAAGCGTGATCCATAGATGTGTCTACTGTTGAGCATGGTATACTCTAAGATAATGGCGAGCATATAGTCCAACAATTCTGTTTGTCTTAGGATGCTGCAGCAGATATGCACCAGATTGCGGAATGCTGACAATAACATAAGGACTGTTGTACAGCAGACGCCACTTCGCGTTGCGCCGCTGAAGAGCAGACGACTTATGGTGAGTACGCAAAAGCACTAACATTCCAACTTTAAATTCCTGCTTCCTCTTGACAGTGCGCGCATTAGTTTTGCTCCTAATTTTGGCTTCCGTAGACAGCGTCGCACAGACTTCCCTAACCTTTTCGACGTATGTTGTTTGCTGAAAAGAAAGTTTTGGTAACGGCGTTATCCAATCGTTCTCTTCTTTGCGATCGAAAATGAGCTCATTAGTAGTATACGGAGTTTCATAAACATAGAGGTTGTTCTGTACCTCTTCAAATAAAGACAAATATGTTACCCAATTGGTATGTTTGGTAGAAATGTAGATTCTCATAAATCTCTTAATTTCACGGAACACACGTTTAGTGGGATTACACTGGGGACTGTAACTTGAGATAAACATATACTATTGTCTTTGAGAAATTTACGCCACTTGTACCCAGTATAGTACGCAGCATTGTCGGATAAAATAGCTTCTGATTTTCCCACGTGAGGAATGTAGTCACATGAGATACGACTAATGATGGCAGTGGGCAGTAGCAGATCTTATAGCATACTGTTTAACATACTTGGAGAATAAGTCGTACAATGCAAGAATATATCTCACACCACCACTGTTTGTGGGATGTGGACCACTTATATCAGAACTTACAATTTCTAGAGGTTCACTTGGTAGAATAGAATGCAAATCAGTCTTCGTAGACAAGTTCAGCGGTTTAGATTTTTGACAAATCACACATGTTTTGAGTACACTGTGGATCTTACGTCTCATACTGATAAAGTAACAGTAGTTACTAAGCTTTGCTAGGCACTTCTTGGTACCATCCCAAACAAAATGTGTGCGACAAAGTAGGTTGCGTTCAGAATCCTTAGGAACACAAACACACCAAGTAGTGGCTTCAGGATGACGGTGATAAAATAGCACATCATTATGTATCAAATATCGGTTAGACAGAGGATGGTCAAGTTGATTTGTACGTAAAACTCTTACCGTATTCAAGTGCGGATCAGATTTCTACAACGTTGACATATTTTTGCATAAGCCGATATAACATTGGTGATATAGCTTATCCTGCATAAGAAGTAGTCGGTAATCATTCACGTTCTCCAGGTCAGAGTTACGCTCATTCAAGCCTTGAGACAGACGAGACAAAGCGTCGACAATGATGTTGTCTTTGCCCTTACTATATACAATTTCAAAGGAATAGTTTTACAGAGATAAAGCCTAGCGTGATAATCTGGGCTGTACAAGCTTAGAAGTTAAAAGAAATGTGAGAGCTTGGTGATCAGTATAAATTTTAGTGTGCTAACCATAAAAACAATAATTGAATTTCTTAA
This sequence comes from Schistocerca americana, assembly GCF_021461395.2. Lineage (NCBI taxonomy): Eukaryota > Metazoa > Arthropoda > Insecta > Orthoptera > Acrididae > Schistocerca > Schistocerca americana. The sequence continues at coordinate 290,434,045 of NC_060120.1, read as the reverse complement.
AGGCCCACACAATAGAGAGTGTTTCAAGTTCTGTGGTAGAATAAGTGCGTTGACATTCACTAAGTGTGAGGCTCGCAAAACCAATAGTTTTCACATGTTCTTGTTCTCCGTTCTTTACAACTTGAAACAAAACAGCCTAAGCCATAGAATGAGGCGTCACGTCATACAAAAATCTAAATTAAAATCAGGGTGATCCAAAGTGTTTGCGATAACCAAAGAATGCTAAATACTATCGAAGTCTTTCTGACACTGGTCAGACCATATCCATATCTGATTCCTTTTTGAGTAGGTTCCATAGATGTTTGCTGTTTAAAAGTTGGTGTGGTAAAAATCGTCAAAAAAAAGAACAAAGTCCAAGGAAAGATTTCAATTGCTTTCTAGTCTGTGGACTGGGAAAATTCCTAATTGCGTCTAACTTACCTGGGTTAGGACGTATACCTCGAGCATTAATAATATGTCCTAGATGCTTAATTTCACTGCAAGCAAATTTCGACTTTTTGAGATTAGCTGTCACTCCATCTTGTGAGAATTTATGCAGAATCTTTTGCAAAGTATGAGTGTGTTCCGACCAAGTCTTCCTAGCTATGAGCAGGACATCAACAGGCGAGCAACTGATTCATCACCAAGTACAGTATCCAATGCGGTGATAAACACGCCTGAACTGACGTTCAGACGACGGCTGGTCGAGCTGGATGACTTTTTGCTTAGAAGATCGTAGCCTTTTGCCATGCCAAGTCACCCAAAAATCTTAAAATGACTAGAGATACAAAATAAAACATACCTAGGTTAGTAATAACAGTATATTCTGAAACAAAACACAATTAAATTACGACACTTACATTGAGACTTGTTTTAAGCAATTACAAGTGTCGATTGGTTGCAACTCGTGCATGTATTAATAAAATAATGTAATATTAATGGCGATGTGCCAAAATACGTCCGATCTGGACAAGACCTAGAAAACAAAAGGTGCCTTTTATTCCGCCAATAATCTGACGATGAAAAATCCTCCAATGTTTCTAGCGGCTGCATACAATATTTATACAGCCGTGGACTATATCTGTGGCTTAAATTATTTCTTTATTTCCTTACTTATAATTCCTTTTTCTGCCAATAATAGCTCAGCATGAAAATTTGCTTTTAAAACTTCCTTCTCCATCCTCCCCTAATCAGATGCGACCGATGACCTCACTGTCTGGTCGCCTCCCCCAAATCAACCAATCTGATGCAGACCCTCCACTCGGCTCTGTGCCACAGATCCGCAAGTCGACTATGTTGCCAATGGCGAGCTCTGCTTTCATCTGGCAAGCAAAAGTAGCAGCCTTTGCAATTTGTGAGAGCCGCTCGAAACCAGAGAGAATCTCTTCCGATCTACAGCGACACACATCATTGGTACCGACGTGAGGCACCACCTGCAGTTGGCTGCACCCTCGAGTGACAGCAAGTGCTGCCAGAGTTTCACCAACTCTGGATCCATTACGATAGCAGCGTTGTCCAATTGCACGCACATCGTTGTCGTCACGACGCTAGTATCGGGGTCAACAGCTAGTATCGGGGTCAACAGCCACTTTACTTGCAAACTTAGGAATGTGCGCACTCCATACAACTACACTGTGAGACAAGTACTACGAACGCTCGTCGCTGAGTGTTTGTTGACAGGTGAACGATCCGTGAAAATCATTAGCGACACTGAAACTTTGAAATAAGTACGAGAAGGCACGTTGGTTATAGAGACACAGAAAAACGTCCCTAGCAGAATGCAAGCAACAACCAACCATGTCACTATGTTTTGCGTCAGTGTCAGCGGCAGACTTCGTGTAAACACATTTTTACGGGTGGGAGGCAGGGAGAGTGGCCAAACCTATGCCAGCAGCCATGATTCTGCCAGACCGCAAGCTAGACACTTCGTTAGGTAGCCTCGCAGGATGAAAAGCACTCAGCTACAGACTATAACAAAAGATAGCTTTCGTAAGTGGCACAGATACGGCCGTTCTACCTACTAGTTGATGCCAGATTAAAGCCAACGCCTTACGGTATGTTCAAATGTGGTAGCAGATGAAACAGTCTATTGCAAACCAGTGTCCACTGTGCCGTCTCCTTGGGTATTTTCCTCTTTGAATATGGTTGAAAAAAAAAGGAACTTCACATTTTTTTTCTGTAATATGTGAAAAACATTGACTTTTTTCGTGTGAAGTGCATCGAGTGAAAAGGACAACGACAATAACCACGATTTTTTATCTGTGTAGACAATGATTAAAGAAGACAATACATACTCTGTTAATTTTCATTTGTCTAATAAAAAAGAAGACATTGTACCTTTTCGAGTAGTACCTCTTTTAACCCTACCACTACTATTGTAATTTAGTATGCTTTTACCTAAAAAACAGAAAACTCTATCTCTAAGTTGCCACGTATAACCCTTTTACTAAATTTAGTTTAGTTTCCAAATAATGTACACAATGGGAGGGTAATCCTGTTAATAGAAAAGCTAATCAATAGAGATACCCTTTTTGTAGGATTTGACCGTGTGTTGTGTCTAATGGATAACTAAATGAGATTATTCTTTTCCTAAGATCTTACCCAGCGGTTAGAAAGAAACGCAGTATGAATAGTATTATATTGAAGCTAGGACAACTCAGTTCCAAGTTCAGTTAATGGTTTAAAATATGAAACATTGAAGTATTGGAAAAGCAGAAGTATAAATTTTGTCTACTTCCTTGCTACTGTTTAAGTTGCTTTTTCAAATAAATATTACTCCACCTAAACAATGTTGGGGTGCACCCTTATACATTACGTTTTTAAAAAAGAAAAATCCCAGTAGATAATTTCAAGGAAGCCAAAAAAAGTTTTTTCCTGGAGGGACCTTTAGTAAAGCACTTTACATAATCAAAAAACTTAAATATTAAATTCTTGCATACTAAAGCACACACTTTTTATACTGAAAAAACCTCTTTCTTATTGGAATTTACTTTCAAAAACTATTATGCTTTGAACTAACTCTGTATAGGCATTTAACAGATTCTAGTAACTTGGCTCCACTCTGATTGAATTTTACGTATGCAAACTTTTACTATAACACTTTGCAATTATCTCATTATTTACAGAAAAACAATTTAAATTGAGCATCTTTATATTAACTTGGCACTTTATAAGTCTGTAAAACAGGATACTCGGATCAATCAAACACCATATATATAGCTGTATGATTAGGATGAAATAACAGGGCGAACCAGTTTCTTTCAAGTTCAAGAATGATTGTTCACGGTTTAAGTTAATGAAATTATAGTTAAACCAAGACCCTAAGCTGCCGATAGGCGTTGATATACATCAACGGGGACAGTTGAAAATGTGTTCCCCGACCGGGACTCGAACCCAGGATCTCCTGCTACATGGTAGACGCTCTATTCATCCTTTTTTTAAAAAAAAAATTATTAAAGAAACAATGTTACACATTCCAAATACATATGAAGTACATATACTAACCATGTACACATGTTATACATGAAATGATTTAAACAAAAACAGTTTGATGATTGAAATTATACTGATGTTAAAGAAATACAATAGAAGATTGTGTTACCGACTAAATTAACAGAAAGAATTAAGCTAAACATCAAGAAAAGTTTTTTTAAAGACATTGAAACTTCAAACATGAAGAAATAAAATCCGCACTTAGAATTACATGTGCTCCAATCTTTACAGAAACATAAACATCTCTTTATGAAGGATATCAGCAAGTTGGTGGGATAATTTTTAATATATAAATGTACACAAGGAAATCGTCTCTGTGAGAGACAGGTTAAGGGTAGAAACTGAGATTTAACCTTCTCAGCTTAGTCAGACTAGCTATGAGCATTTCACACAAATGTATGGAAGTCACCAAATACAGAATAAGGAAGATTTATGCACATCGCACATTAAAACAATTGAATAATCATATTAGACAATTTCTGAAATACTTGAGAATCGCGGAAAAGAGATATTATAAAGTTGACTAGCCTCCCAACTACACTCTCTGGACATTAATTGAATGTTAAGTATATGGAGTGATCAGACCTATATCACAAGTCTTTCACTGCAAAACTGACTTACACATCACATTGCAAAAGTGAACAGTGCAATGTGCCAGCCATTGAATAATACATTATATCAGATAGAATCTTATGGTTTTAACCAATCGATAAGGACATTTCCATAAAAACTGTCAATTTCCAGATTTATAATATAAATCAATAATGCAGCTTTAATGTTTTGTGTTTTGACACTATTAGACACACAATCTGACTGTCACATAAGTTCTGTACATTAGCCTACAAAATTTCAAAAACTGCTCACTGAAGTAGAAAGAGCACACACCAAAAATGTACAGTAAAATTTTAAATAATATCCTTAAGGTAACTACAATACATCACTGTCAACACAGTCTTCTTTTTTACATTAACAAATGCCAATTGTTTCAAATATAATTTTTAACATATTATCGAACTTTTTCTTGTGTTTCGAATACCTTCTAATCTTGTGGAATTTACACAGCATGTGTACCTTTAACTCTATGGTGCTGTCGGATCCTAATTCGTTAAGGACGTAATTAACAAAATTTCCCAGCAACCAGTACACAGCGTTATTTTTTGCCTCTGGGAAACAGCGTGCTTCAGGCCTGTGTATCAATGACACCGATATATACTCAAGGGATGTCCTCGTAATCAGAGCTATTTGCTCCCTGATCCACTTCCAACGATTCACGTGACCACTGCAAGTATATCTATGAATTATTATGTCAACTAGATGGCATTGTTGATATAAATTTGTTTCACAGAGTCCGTTTGCGTACAGTCTTTCAACGGTGCTAACTATTTTGTTAAATGTTTTGCACCATGAAGTTTTTATATTGGACGTGACCACATTAGAACTAATGTTTTTCCAAATCTCAGTCCACTCAATGTTTGGAAACTGTCGTTCTATTTTGTTCCTTCCTTCACTTTTCTTTCGTTCCCGCATTGTGGCTCTTGATGTTAAGTGTCGTTCGACACTTACATAACTAAACTCAACATAGAAAATCCTCACATGCTGTAAACTCAACATAGAAAATCCTCACATGCTGTAAACGACTGTTGATATTCTGCACGTCAATCGGGGGAAGCAGGCTTCGAGGTTTAATGATCTCGAAAAGTTGGCTGGTTATGCTTCCTCGTGAGTCTCTTATTAAATTAACTTGCCTTTTGATAAAAAGTGCAGAGGCTTTATGCTTTATATCAGTTAATCCTAGTCCACCATTTTTAGGATCTGAAGTGGCTGATTTAGCAGGTACTCTGAACACTTCACCTCTCCACAAAAAGTTGCTGATTTTGGACATTGTTCCAATTGCTATCATTCTCGGTATTGGAAACAGCTGGGCGGTATAATAAGCTTTAGCAAGGATGCATGAGTTGATATACTTTGTTCTTTGAATTTGGTTCATGTATCGAGTTAAATTCTCTATAAAGGCTCTTCGCACTTTATCTGCTGCAACTTTTCAATTTAAAGCAGTCTTTTTCATGGGGCATGCTGTCAGAGTGATCCCAAGTGTTTTATGTTGTCGGACTAATTTTTCCCACTCGATGCTGATATCATCAAAACCTCTGAGATTTAACATCTTACTCTTTTTTCGTTTGCATTGGCTCCAGATGCTCTACAGTACGAATCAATCACTGTTGCTTGCGTGGTTACCTCGTCATTATTCCTTATAATGTCCCCTATATCGTCAGCATAGGCTCTTATAACTGTGTTATGCCCTGATAATGTTAAGCCTTTTAATCTAGCATGGACATGTCGGAGGAAAGGTTCCAGCGAAATGGCGAAGAGCGACATGGACAGAGGACTTCCTTGAGGAACACCTCATTGTATTTGCATCGGTCTGGATTGTTGACAATTCACCTCTATTTTAGCATTTATTCCAGTTGCTATATTCTTAATCAACTGTATGACCCTATCGTTGGAACCTATTTTCTTCAATATCTGTAGAAGATATTCATGATTTACTACATCGAACGCTTTATAAAAAATCTAAAAAAAAAAAATAAAGCACACTTTATGTTTGTTACAGAAGTAATTGCAATGAAATCCCTGAATTCTGCTAGATTTTGAAAAATGGTTCTGCCTTGCGCGCAGTTCTGATCTTGACTAATAATTTTATCTGTAGGCATGAAATTCTCTTGTTTACTATTCTAGCTATTAATTTATAGTCAGAATTCAGCAGTGAAATTGGACGAAAATTATTTAAATCTTTGTTTCCATTATTTTTTGGCATCAGAACAATTTTACTCTCCTTAAACTCAGCCGGAATCATTTTACCCTGAATAACCTCATTTACAATGTCCGTGATTTTCGCACTTACTATCGACCAGTAACGAATGTAAACCTCTGCTGGCAGACCATCCGGTCTTGGGGATTTTTTTGGTGGTGAGGCGCATAGAGTCTCATACACGTCCTCTTCACCGACAACCTTGAGAAAATTTTCGTTGTCATCTTCTGTCAGCTGTGGGGCTAGGATATCAAGTAATTCTTCCAAGGAAGCATCTCTACTTTGATGCACAGAATATAGCTCGCAATAATAGCGATAAATCTCGTCCATGATCACCTGCTGGGTTCTGAGAATCGTACCGTGTTTTCTTCTAATTTCATCAATAAAAGTCCTTCTCCTGTTTTTCGTATGCTTCACTAAATGATACAGGGAAGAAGTTTCATCTTCTGACACAGAATTTGCCTTCGGTTTTATTTTCAACCCTTCCATTTGACTTCTCTTGATATTAAGTAACTTGGCTTTGACTTTATTAATATCTGCTGTCCCCAGTGAGGAACCTGCTGAGACTTGATCATATACGTAGATCGCTCAAAACGGAATAGTAATATTCTATAGTGTATTTCATTTCTCTTGCGCTCTGGGCACTGTATTGAATAAGAACCTTTCTCAACTTTGGCTTCGCCATTTTAACCCACCAGTCGATAGCAGTGGCATATTGCCCACGTGTCTTTAATCAGGTCTTCTAAATCATGATTTACTAACAAGGAAGTGTTCAAATTCCACCGACTCTTGAATCAGCGAACTGGCTGTCTTGTTAGATTCATGCAAGCTAAGACACTTGGATGGTCTGAATAGTACGTAGGAATGGTTTCTACTTTCGTCACGGAAGTTTCAAGATTTTTAGAGATGTATAATCTATCAATCCTGCTACGTGATGTTGCCGTGACATAAGTGAACTCAACAATGGAGGGGTATTTGATTTCCCATATATCCTTTAATTCTAAACCAGTGACTAGTTGTTTTAGTTCACCTGAGAAATTAAAATTAGGTAACTGATATTTTCGATTTAAAAAACAATTAAAATCACCTCCAAGTAATAACTGTCTTGGAGTTTTCCTTAACAAGTATATCAGGTCATCTTTGAAGAAATGTGCCCTGTCAGCTCGGCGAGAACTTCCTGAAGGGGCATACAAGTTAATCATAGCCACATCATAGATATTTAGTCCTATTTCCCTTCCGTATTCCAGTCGTTCCACCTCGCTTACTATAATCCTTTCCTTCACCAAAACAGCTGTTCGAACACTTGTTTCGGGAGACACATTTATGTAACTGACTAAACCGGAAATTACTAAATCCGAAATTAGAACTTCTTGTAACGGGCAATATCAGTCGCTGATTCGTACAAAAATTTCTTAAGGGCCGATAATTTCAAACCGGACGTAATTTTATTTATGTTTGTAGTGGTGAGAGAATAAGATTGCGTCATTGCGCTGCCACTATATCGCTGTTTTGATGAACTAATTTAGTTTTCTGTGGTTAAGGGTTCAGTTTAGCTGTAACAGTTTGCTCGGAAGGCTGAACATGGAATAACACTTCAATTAGTTTATTAGTTACTGTCCCGTTTTTTTTCTACTTCTGATGTTTTCTTTTGTACCGCAAGCAGACTGATTTCCTGGTAAACTTACTGATTTTTCCTCCAGTGATTCGTGTAGGACCGTTTCGGACATAACATTCTTTGGGGCCGGCCGGAGTGGCCGAGGGGCTCTACGGTCAGGAACCGCGTGACCTCTACGGTCGCAGGTTCGAATCCTGCCTCGGGCATGGATGTGTGTGATGTCCTTAGGTTGGTTAGGTTTAAGTAGTTCTAAGTTCTAGGGGACTGATGACCTCCGAAGTTAAGTCCCATAGTGCTCAGAGCCATTCTTTGAGCTTGGGTCGCCTCTACTAGATTTTCCCTTCCCTTGGTTACGAGCTACATACTCATTTGGTTGCGTCGGTATTTTACTTCGCGGCTCGTCTGGAGCAGCAGCAGACGCTTTCGCAATTTCGGTTGCCGGCGCCTGCCCTGAAGTGTTGACCGTGATTTCAGTTTGGCCACCACTTCCTCGGTCTTTATTAATTTCACTTACTTCCTGATCGAGGGAAACAAATGGAGACTGCAGTTTTGCAACCTCTCACTGAATTTGCACTGCTGATCTTTGCAATCGGCTGCTGCACTTGTTGTTTCTTGCAAATTAATACTGATTACACCCCCTTCATTTTCTGGTACCGTATGTGTATTATCTTTCTGTTCATCAGTTTCCATTCGCATTTTGCCTTCCGGTTCCTCTGCCTCCTCATCGCACTGTTTTTGCTTGCGAAGTGAGGTAGTTGGACAGGACAGCTCGTCCTCTAAACAACTGTCAGTTGTCTCCAGAGGTCGGTTTTTCGGTTGCAGTTCAGTTTCACGAGTAGTGGTAACGGGGTTTCCCTTTGTTGTTAACGGGGGAAATGGACTTATCGTGATGGGAGACATCAGCTTGGCCCGCTGCGTTAACATCCTCAACCAGTTGATCCTGGCTACTCTTTGGTAACAGATCATTGAAGGTAAGCTTCTGACGCTGTATCAAATTAATTTTCAAGAACAACAGTTCGCCGCGGGCATTCCTGTCTGAAGTGGACGGTTTCGTTAAATGTATGACATGTAGCTTCCTGACCTGTATAAACAATTTGTGCCTTATACCCACAAACAGTTATGTGAGACGGAATATTCGTCTTAACGCCCATTTCTACACAACTGACCCCGTTGAAACACTGCAGTTTAAAGCGAGGCGACAGTCTTTCATTTGCTATTGATTTAACGTCCCTGTAGTTTGAAAGAGCTTCCTTAATCTTATCATTTTCAATTTCAATGGAAAGATTCAAGACACGAGCGGTTTCGTAATGAATGTCCGCTCTGTAGATGGAAACCTTACTTTTATAACCATTTTTATGCACAAAATGTATTTCATAGCCCCTCTTTCGTAACACTTTATCAACTCAGTATTTTTCCTGATCCAGTTGCCAGGTACGGGCGGTTTCAAAATTGAGACCAATTACCTATGTAATCCAGTCATCTATTTCCAGGGATGTAGGCTGAACAGCAAGAGATTCCTTGTCAAAAGGAAATACCAGAGTATTGTTCCTGAGGTTTGTAGCTATGGTTAATTCAGCGACGCAATTTCGGTTAAACAACCGAAATTCCAATTAGAAGCAGCAAGACCAGAAAGAGCGATCAGATCACAAGGAATATGAACGAACACGGAGATTAACGGACAGACAGCACTCGGCGAAGCACAAGTACAGCGATGTAAACACGGAAATGCATCACGACTGAAACGGAACTCGTCCATCTGACCCACCGAGGGCACAGAGGATAGTGCGACTGCAGGGATTTATCACTTGCACGCTCCCCGTGAGACCCACATTCCCAACTTAATGTCCACACACTACATTCGTAGTGCCCCTGCCCATTACACTTATTACTCGCGGCAGACAATCTTACCGAGTGCTGTAAGAGGTCGGGCAATGCGTGTGCATCCGCACAGAAGAAGGTCAATGGCCGGTTAGCCTTAACTATATGAAGATGGCATCTGTTCTTTCGGACATGTCCGAAAGAACAGATACCATCTTCATATGTTTATGTTAATGGTTCACGCTGTAAAAAAGTAGAATACAAAAAAAAAAATCTTGTCTGGTGGCTGTAGGCTTGATAGTGGCGAACAATTATAGCGGCTACACTCCTACACTCCCACAGTACGGCCTGCAAGTATCTTGCTGCATGGCCTCAAATTCTCTTCTTGCCGTCGTTCAATTTTACATATAGTAGCCCAACAACTCGCAACTATGCCGTAAGCCGTTTGCAGTCTTCATCAGAGGCATTTTTGATCAGATTTGCAGGCAAAGTTTCTCCTGCTCCACAAGGTTGTTGCCTCAACCACTGCTGCCTACAGACTGTGTGACTTACTTCCCGCGCTTGCGCTAGGGAGCGCGACAATTCGCCATTGCCATCTTTTCCACTCCCAGAGCCACTTTCGTTTCAAGCAAAAGTGCGCTGGCTTTTACATAACAACTATTTCTTACATTGTTCCTAAGGGTGATCATTTCTTAAAATTGTCAAATTTACATCAACATGAATAGTTTACACACACAAATGTTTTTAAATACAAATGTCATCAGAAAATTTTTTAACGTAATAAAGAATTTACGCCGTATTTTACATACATTACTCACATACAATGCAAAGAACTTCAGTCTCCAATATAGTACGCTTTACTTTACATATACAGGAAATATAGTACCAATACGCGAAAATTTTAAAGGAAAAAATTTAAAAAAATATAGATGAACCATAACCAAATAGTGTCTTACGCTGATCTAGCAATACGCACTCTTCCTGCGTTCCATATTAAGAGGTATGTAATAAGTGCAATCATTGTTAATTTATCTAAATCGTTGTCAGAATACAAAATGTTATTTGTTACTATTGAAACCATCTTTTATTTGTTGGAGAATTCCTTCCTTTCCAACAGCTATTAAAAGTTTTATTAGTTACGATTTTGTCCTGTTGTTGTTCGCCATCACGGTCGGCACAACTATTTTTGGTAATTACGACTCTTCTAGCCCCGATATGATTTAGATAACTAAATTGGATTATGCATTTAGGAAAATATTAAAGCACCTCCGTCACTATTTTCATTTTCTGATGCAAATTTTGCCGTGCTGGGAGACAAATATCGAGTACATTATTTTTCACATAGGCGCCGTTACAGAGAGAGCTGTAACTAAAGACGCTTCGTGCAATTAAAATTAACAAAAAATTGTGCTACTAATAAGTGTACATACGTAAGAACCCTAAAGTTTCAATCCCTGGCACCAAAAGAGATCGTGAAACTTCCTGGCAGGTTAAAGCTGTGTGCCGGAACGAGACTCGAACTCAGGACCTTTGCCTTTCGCGGGCAAGTGCTTCTGGAAGGTAAGAGACGAGGTACTGGCGGAATTGAAGCTGTGAGGAGTTGTCGTGAGTCGTGCTTGGGTAGCTCAGTTGGTCTGCGAAACGCAAAGGTCTTGGGTTCGAGTCTCGGTCCGGCACACAGTTTTTCCTCTGAACCGCGGGTGGCGGTAGGCACAATATCGCCTTCTTTTTCTCACGTCGCACGATTCTTTGTTGATTTTAGTTATGTTCAGTTATAGCTACTTACTACGAGAATCCCCCCTACCCGTGAGATATATCGATACTTGAGGCGTCATCATGGCAGCAATGTTGTCGAACTTAAATACCCAACGCGGGACTGGTGACAGATCTGGCAAGCTGTCCATACGCCTCTCCTCATCACTGCAGCAAGATCGTCTTGGTATACATTAATCAACCGCAAGACAGTCAACCGCCAACGACTGTACGATATTCGCGTGGTAGATTCCCCGCTCTGCCTTATATGTGGCATGCAGGACACCGCCGAACATTCTCTGTAGTGTGGTGAGGCAAAGGATGTTTGGCGACTGACGCAACGTACCATGGCACTCCTCCGACGCACCGACGATTCCACGATCACAGCGGACGCTTTATTTTTCCCTGACGCTGTCTCTTTCCCCTCACAGAAAGCATCGGCAAACCGCTGGAGGACACTCATCGTACTGCGTGCTCTCGCGGACCTTGATATCGGGCATGGACTATTGGCATTATCTACTAGAACAACACGAAATAATCCGACGCCACTATAAATATAAAGCGCACTTTGCGAACTTTTTAGGCAGCATGTCTCAGTACCCCCCGATGCGGTGGGGAGCCCCAAGTTTACGTAGCTTGGAGGGATAGGCTATTACTCCCAGTGAAGTGACGAGGATGTCACTTCGGCCCTATATTTCTTTCCTTTCTTTTTCATGTATGATTTTTCTTCTGGGACATTAAAATTAAGTAAATAAATAAATAAATAATAAAAAAGAATTACATACATGTACAATGTTTCCTTCCCGCTGCCTCTCCCTTATCCTGACAGGAGACGGGGACACCGTGGCCAGGCCTCCAAGTACGATCCCTGCCCACTCTGCCCCCTGATCTACTATACCATTAAAATAAAATAAAAAAGGTTGGTAGAGCAGTTGCCTGCGAAAGGCAAAGGTCTCGGGTTCGAGTCTCGGTCCGGCACATAGTTTTAATCTGGCAGTAAGTTTCATATCAGCGCGCTATCCACTTCAGAGTGAAAATTTCATTCTGAAAAGAGATATGCTCATATGCTGTTTTTGCTTCGGTGTGCATTAACTTATCTGCACGATAACGTAACTTCAATAAAAGGAAAAATTTATAATCAATTATTTAGCGCACCGAAGTGTTGAGTGTAATAAGTATGTGTTAACATTTTCACAGTTTAAAAGATTGTAAGGTGATTTGTGATAAAAATAATTCACCGTTATCTGTTTAAAAGACAGTTTCATAATGCACGTTATAACTACATTACACACAGATCATTCATTCACAGTCACAACACACTATATATATATATATATATATATATATATATATATATATATATATATATATATATATATATATTGGGTGAGTCACCTAACGTTACCGCTGGATATATTTCGTAAAACACATCAAATACTGACGAATCGATTCCACAGACCGAACGTGAGGAGAGGGGCTAGTGTAATTGGTTAATACAAACCATAAAAAAATGCACGGAAGTATGTTTTTTTAACACAAACCTACTTTTTTTAAATGGAACCCCGTTAGTTTTGTTAGCACATCTGAACATATAAACAAATACGTAATCAGTGCCGTATGTTGCATTGTAAAATGTTAATTACATCCGGAGATATTGTAACCTAAAGTTGAAGCTTGAGTACCACTCCTCCGCTGTTCGATCGTGTGTATCGGAGAGCACCGAATTACGTAGGGATCCAAAGGGAACGGTGATGGACCTTAGGTACAGAAGAGATTGGAACATCACATTACGTCCACATGCTAACAATTTTTTATTGGTCTTTTTCACTGTCGCACATGTACATTACCATGAGGGGTGAGGTACACGTTCGTTCGTCCGGCTGGTATTAGAGGTGTTGCTGCGGGCTTCGCCTGTCTACGGTGGGGCCGGGCATGGTTGCAGCCAGTGACGTCTCCCGTGTTCGACTCAGCGTCCTGCCGGTTGCAGAAGCGGGGTCGCAGCATCTCAGCGGCTGCATCGACGGCTGTTACTTCTGCAGCTCATAGCAGCACACTGATCACCGAGAACTACAAACTACAATATTAGCGTCCGGTGAGTCTGTTTCAAGTTGGAAGTGGAGTGTTGTACATAGAGAGTGTGCTTTTAATAGGATTGTTGATTACAAGGCTGCGTGTGTAACTAGTTAATATCTTAACAATAATGTCGGGAAGTGAAATGTCAGACGAAGAGCAATCTATGTCCGATAGGAGCATGAGATCCCTTTTTAGGGCGATCGCTAAATTAAAACAATCTAACGGGGATTTTTTAGCTGAATTAAAACAATCTAATGGGGATTTTTTGGCTGTATTAAAACAATCTAACGAAGAATCTACTGCTAGATTAAAAGAGGAACTAAAACAGGAATTAAAACAGTCTAACGAAGAATCTACTGCTAGATTAAAAGAGGAATTAAAACAATCTAACGAAGAATCTACTGCTAGATTAAAAGCGGAATTAAAACAAGCTAACGAAGAATATACTGCCAGATTAAAAGAGGAATTTAAAGGGAAGCTAACAAAATCTACAGACAGGTTACAGGAATATCTTAATGAAACCAGTCGAGAATTAAGTGATAAAATAGAGGCTTCTAAAGTTGAAATGCAGGAAAAACTAGTAGGACTTAGTAATAAGATTGCTGATAATTGCAAAAGGTTAGAAGAACATATCCAGGAATCACGTGAGGAAAAAGCTCGCATGCGAAATGATATTACTGACTTAACCAAGAGACTAGATAATGTCAATGTCTTAGTTGTAAATGAAATAGAGAAAAATAACGATAAGTTACGAGATGAATTTTCTATGCAAACAGAAACTGTTCGTAGAGAATTATTAGAATCTACACTCCTGGAAATTGAAATAAGAACACCGTGAATTCATTGTCCCAGGAAGGGGAAACTTTATTGACACATTCCTGGGGTCAGATACATCACATGATCACACTGACAGAACCACAGGCACATAGACACAGGCAACAGAGCATGCACAATGTCGGCACTAGTACAGTGTATATCCACCTTTCGCAGCAATGCAGGCTGCTATTCTCCCATGGAGACGATCGTAGAGATGCTGGATGTAGTCCTGTGGAACGGCTTGACATGCCATTTCCACCTGGCGCCTCAGTTGGACCAGCGTTCGTGCTGGACGTGCAGACCGCGTGAGACGACGCTTCATCCAGTCCCAAACATGCTCAATGGGGGACAGATCCGGAGATCTTGCTGGCCAGGGTAGTTGACTTACACCTTCTAGAGCACGTTGGGTGGCACGGGATACATGCGGACGTGCATTGTCCTGTTGGAACAGCAAGTTCCCTTGCCGGTCTAGGAATGGTAGAACGATGGGTTCGATGACGGTTTGGATGTACCGTGCACTATTCAGTGTCCCCTCGACGATCACCAGTGGTGTACGGCCAGTGTAGGAGATCGCTCCCCACACCATGATGCCGGGTGTTGGCCCTGTGTGCCTCGGTCGTATGCAGTCCTGATTGTGGCGCTCACCTGCACGGCGCCAAACACGCATACGACCATCATTGGCACCAAGGCAGAAGCGGCTCTCATCGCTGAAGACGACACGACTCCATTCGTCCCTCCATTCACGCCTGTCGCGACACCACTGGAGGCGGGCTGCACGATGTTGGGGCGTGAGCGGAAGACGGCCTAACGGTGTGCGGGACCGTAGCCCAGCTTCATGGAGACGGTTGCGAATGGTCCTCGCCGATACCCCAGGAGCAACAGTGTCCCTAATTTGCTGGGAAGTGGCGGTGCGGTCCCCTACGGCACTGCGTAGGATCCTACGGTCTTGGCGTGCATCTGTGCGTCGCTGCGGTCCGGTCCCAGGTCGACGGGCACGTGCACCTTCCGCCGACCACTGGCGACAACTTCGATGTACTGTGGAGACCTCACGCCCCACGTGTTGAGCAATTCGGCGGTACGTCCAGCCGGCCTCCAGCATGCACACTATACGCC
Organism: Schistocerca americana; assembly: GCF_021461395.2. NCBI lineage: Eukaryota > Metazoa > Arthropoda > Insecta > Orthoptera > Acrididae > Schistocerca > Schistocerca americana. Next base: position 290,418,578 of record NC_060120.1, on the reverse strand, counting down.
CTCGCTCAAAGTCCGTCAACTGCTCATACGGTTCACGTCCACGCTGTCGCGGCATGCTACCAGTGTTAAAGACTGCGATGGAGCTCCGTATGCCACGGCAAACTGGCTGACACTTACGGCGGCGGTGCACAAATGCTGCGCAGCTAGCGCCATTCGACGGCCAACACCGCGGTTCCTGGTGTGTCCGCTGTGCCGTGCGTGTGATCATTGCTTGTACAGCCCTCTCGCAGTGTCCGGAGCAAGTATGGTGGGTCTGACACACCGGTGTCAATGTGTTCTTTTTTCCATTTCCAGGAGTGTATTAAAGAGGTTTCTACCAAACCTGTAGAGATTTCTTCAATAGATAATGTAGAATTAGAGACATTAACTCATGAAGTAGAAAAAGATCATACTGAAATAGAAAACATGAAATTTTTATTACCGAAATATGCAGTAATCTTGAGACTTCCAAAGATAATAACATTGACGAAGGTGCAGAGCGTTCACATCGTGAACACAGTGAAGAATCGATATTAGCTAACCGTGTATCCAATACAGAAATGCGAATACAGGAAATTACTAAACGGTTATCGGAATTAGATAATAATGAAAACATTTCAAGTAGTAGAAGTAATAACGTAATCAGAGACAACAGTCGCATCGTGTTTGCTAGCTCGGACGACAACAATACAAATAAAGAAATCACGGCAAGCAAATCCGACGCAACTCCGTCTCTGCAATCTAAACAAAATCCAACTATGTCTCTCGCAGAATGTTGGGATGATATATCGACAAATTCAAATGTAGTAAGTCGATTTCCTGTATTCAAATCAGAAGGCGAACTTCACCCTATAATCTTTATAAAAGCTTTTGAAACTTCATTATCTCCTAAATGGAGTAATGAAAAATGGATTCAATTTGTAATAGGACATTTAGAAGCAGAAGCTGCGGAATGGGCAGTACTGCATAGAACTGAATTTAGGGACTGGAATGATTTCGTTAAGCAGTTTAAACAAAAATATTGGTCAAGAGGAAAACAACAACACTTAACTTTAGAGTTGTTAGACCCATATTAGACTCCATATTCTAAACGGTGGGTACGTTATAGGAATTATTTCGAATGGCATTTTAACCGTGCTAAATTAATTGAAGAACCAATTATTGAAAGTCATCTACTGCGAGTCCTAATTAGTAGATTACCGTATTATGTAAAGGAAAGAAAAATGTTATTCTACGAATTGTCCATCTGAACAGGAAAAGGAAGACCTTGTATTAGCACGATCTCATCCTCAAAGTTCGAAGATCAATAAGGAATGTAGAAAATTCTTTTTGATCTTTGAAGGTCCATATGTTGGTCATAAGATTGCACATCCCAAAGCGTTACTTCTTATGGAACCTTCATTAGGTGTAATTAAAGAATTATATAGTGTTGATCAAATGAAACCCTTCATTCCTAAATAAGTTAATATTTAGTATATGTTACATACGGAAGAGCGTTCATAGTTTATTCATGTGAAGTTTTTCGTGATAGTTACATGTTATTTTAAAGAAATAACAGAAAGTTTAAACAAGTGTTCTACAATAATCTACCGGTACTTCAAAAGGAGAAAGATAACTAAAAGGGGATTTATATGGAAGAAATTATGTTATTAGGTCAGAAGGAATTTTGTATATTTTATATTTACTCGGATAGTAGGAACCAAAGGGGATGGTTAATAATTTTAGGAACCATGGGCGTCCAGAGCTGAATGGCTCACGAGAACATAGCAGAGTGCCTTTAATAGAGATTTGTAATAGTGTTAATATAGAACACACCAAACGAGGCTCTCTCGCCTGTTTCTCCTAAATAAATTGCCATTACCCACCAAAGTGTCCGATGGTAAAGAAAGCCGTGCCGAGATTCTAAAGAAAGTTTTGCTTGATTTCTTCTTGACCCCATGCATAAATAAAGCATTATGGAAAAGAATGACGTAAAGTAAATAGTACTATTAGTTATTGTGAGAAACTTATTAGTAATATACATTTTTGGAAAGAATAACTCTAGTAAATGAATTAAACTAAAACTAATCTATCACAAATTGAACGCTTTGTCCTAATGTAACAACGTTAAAGAACGTACTAAATTATTATTTTCTAGCAGCTATTAAATGAAAAGGAGTAATCTCCATATATTCGGTTGTGAATTACCATAATAGCACAATTGAAAGTGAATGACAAATAGTCACAACAATATTGTCATAAAAGGATTGAATATATCTAAGAACAAGGACTTTAGATTACGGAAAATGTGAGAAAAATGTATAATATTAACAGTTAAATATTGTATATGGAAGAAGTTTTATTTTCGGTTAACACCTAACAAACTGAGCTTGTGGGTGGGGTATGTAGTGGGACGTGAAATTGAAGCGTCACCCATCCACCAGTGTCAGCCCAGTTTGCAGGTGAATATAAGTTAATTTAGTTTTTGTTTATGTATTTTTGTAATATTTGTAATGGTTGTGAATTGTCTAAAGTTTTGTATTTATTTTTTATGTTTCATGTACGGAGAGGGCGGCGCAACGAACGGAGACAGCATCTTCGCTGCCGGGACCAGAGAGAAAATTGCTGGCCACTATACGTCGCGGGTCGACAGCCAAAGAGCAACAGAAGATCCTGAAACCGAGTTGTTGCGTCGTGCTTCTAAAAATTGAAAATTAAGAATTTTGTAATGTTTCTACAACAATGACGTCATAGAAAGTTTAATCATGTTGTAAATGTTCAGTTCTGTCTTGTCAAGGCTCAGGTTCACGTCTATATGTAGGAAGATAATAAACTAGTGGATGCTACTAAAGTTTAAATACGTGTTCCGAGAATTAATTTATGAAGAATTATGTTACGTAATTTATTTGACAAGATTATTAATTTTTGACAACGTTCATCGCGAGTTTGAATCTCGAAAGTTTATTCAGTATGGTTCTAATATCTAGTAAAGCAGATAACTTGCATTAACATAATTTCTGAGGAGAAACAAACGACGTCTAAATTGGAAAAAGTTTGCGCAAACCAATTGGACTGAGTGACGTAATTCTGCGCTTACGACTCAAATGATGATGTTTTAATTACAGTTTCGTTCAAGAACCATTCAGAGACAAATTTTAAAAGAGTTTAAATAATTTTGAAGTGTGTTGTAACTGACGTAGGTGACGAAGTCTGCACATGGTCATACGTCCAAAGAAAATCATTTATACAAAACTTACGTCGTTACACTACAGCAGTACGAGGCCTGCCGCAGCGAGGACAATCCTCAATATTGCTGTGCCCGCTCTCATCACGTAACCTGCTTGCCCACCGACTAACTGTACTGCGATCGACAGCAGCATCTCCATACACCTTTTTCAACCTCTTGTGGATGTTTCCCACTGTCTCGTTTTCACAGCACAGGAATTCTATGGCAGCACGTTGCTTCTGACGAACGTCAAGTGTAGCAGCCATCTTGAAGACATGCTGTGGCGGCGCCACTCGCGGGAACGGGTTGAACTAAGTTTGAAAACAGGTGGAAAGGATGTATCTACACACTGTAAAACTTTGACACATACAGAATGAAAACTGTATTTCTATAAAAATAGTGTGCATTTCTTTTGGAGTGACCCTCGTAAGTGTCACAGTGGACACTGGTGCGGTGTGGTTGGCTAGTCGGACTAGATCTCCAGCTGAGGGTTATTATAAGCATACGAAAAGACCGTTACATTCCTAAGGCTGTGACAAGTCGGGAAGTTTAGCAAAATGGTTGAATCACTTCTTTGTCCAGATCGGTCATTTGGATGGAGCTTTATAATGTTACTTTAAATCCGTCTTGATTGCAATTTTTTTTTTATTTAATAAAATAAAAAAAAAATTGCAAAAAAAAAAAATTGCAATCAAGACGGATTTAAAGTAACATTATAAAATCACTGATTGCTGTTATCCCATAAGACATTATGTCTGTTTTTGCAAAAAAATGGATGGAGCTTTGTCCACGAGCAGCTAGGCCCTGCGCACAGTTTCAGTCTGTCGGGAAGTTTCGGCTTCAGAGTGTACGTGGCCCCGTTTTGCGCTGACCCCTTCGCTGACTGGCTGGGGCACTGCCCTTCCACCTGATGGTGAGATGGCGCGGCACACAGCAGGGCAGTTATCTCGCTTGTGGGTTTCCGGCGCTGCTGATAGCAGCCAGAGGTCCGCCGTATGGTGCAATACCCTGCAGTCGGAAATTAAACCCGGACGGGCAGCCGCCGGTGCCCACACTCCGGCCGACAGTAGTTTCAATACGGCAGAGCTAGCCGACGTGTGTGACTGATTCCGCGTTCCGGATTGAGCGGGATGTGTTTCAGATTTGTGCCCTCTTGACCTCGAATCGTAAGTTCCTTGTTTTAGCTGTAAACTACGAGTAGTTGCCGTTTGTAATTCTTTATTTCTTATTGGTTCCGTTTATTCGTAATTTTATTAATTTCTTGAAAATACCGTTTAGTGTATCGTTTCTTTTCCAACGAATGCTTTTTCGGAAAGTTAGAGAGTAACTTAGACCAGACCGTTTACATTAGAAATGTATCAAGTTGATGTTTTCGCTGTCAACATGAATCACCCAAAACTGCATGTTGTCAATGTCGTTCAAGTCATCTCTATATTTCACTATTACATAAAGCGACCAAATACTGGTTCTACACTGATATTTGTACTGTTCAAAAAACTGTGAAGTACAAGGCAGAGGCTAAGTTTTGTTGTATCTTACATTAAAGTCTCATCCCCTTCCTTTCAGCCGGCCGAAGTGGCCGAGTGGTTCTAGGCGCTACAGTGTGGAACCGCAAGTCCGCTACGGTCGCAGGTTCGAATCCTGCCTCGGGCATGGATGTCTGTGATGTCCTTAGGTTAGTTAGGTTTAAGTAGTTCTAATTTCTAGGGGACTGATGACCTCAGAGGTTAAGTCCCATGGTGCTCAGAGCCATTTGAACCATTTTGAACCTTCTTTTCACGAAAGGAGTACGTGAAGAATTACTGCTTGTACAACTAAGTGCGAGCTGATATTCGCATGGTTTTTATCTTTTCTTCTTACACGGGAAATATGGGGTGTCCCAGGAGTAACAGTGATTATTTAGTTATATGACAGAAACCATCATTCTAAGTAAAAAAAAAAATCTGTTAAACATGGCCCCTAAAATGCATACCTTAAGAGCTACGAGCACTTGTTTATATTCAATGATGTGAAACAAATCTCTTTTAGAGGAAGCCCTTTGCTTTCCATACTTTGAGACACGGTAGTAGCACGGGCTCTAAAGTGCGTACGTTAAGAGCTACGAGCACGTGTTCATCATCTCTTCTACTGAAGAAGTGCTCATAGCTCTTAACGTCTGCACTTTACAGCATTTACTTATTATTTTAGTCCATACTATCATTTCTCAAAATATGGAAAGCAAAGAGCTTGCTGTAGAAGAGATTTGTTTCACAGCATCGAAGATGAACAAGTACTCGTATCTCTTAACGTATGCATTTCAAGGCCCATGTGTACTTGGCATTTTTTTTTCTTTTGGCCAATACTACCACCTCCCAAACTATGGAAAGTAAAGATCTTACAGTAGAAGAGATTTGTTTCACAGTACTGACGACCCACAAATGTTCATAACTCCTACGCTACGCATTTTAGAGCTCACGTTCACAAGATGTTTTTGCTTCAATCGTTCCTGTCGCATACCTAAATAGTGACCATTCCTCCAGGGGATACCCTGTAGTTGAAAGGCTGTAGAATATTCGTAGTTTATGTCTTCAAAGATGCTTCTTGAAGTTTTCGAAGCAAGATTTCGCGACATGTAGGCGTTTTTCTATGAGTGTACGCCACCTAAAATTATTCGATATTTCCGTTACATTCTCTCGACGGGCAAACCAGCCTATAGCTATTCGCGCCGCCCATCTTCGTCTGTGCTGTCACTCCGACCTGGTTTGGTCCCACACACCCGAACATCATTCACGTAGTGTCTCGTATGCAATCTCTTTCTTAGACACGCTGCTGTTTCCCAGTATACAAACCATGTACCCCCTACTTATCCTCTTGCAGAGTGTATTTTTCGTCTTCGTTTTGACTTGCGGGCTGCATAGGCAGCTAGCTTACAATTTTTATAGATAGGACCCTGATTGCCAGGTTCACGTTAGGTCTGTGATGGTCGCAAGTTAATACATAAGTCGACTAATGCGGAACAAAGAATACGTTTATATTATTGATTCCTCGAAAGTCTGCCGTGACACTTTTTAAATTTTTTATGGTCATGTGCCACTACGATTCAGACAGTCCTACACCCAAAATATTAATCATGTTACTCAAGAAACGCGCCACATCAGTGCCGCCTATTAGGTCTGTTGATAAAATATCGATATATCGATTTTTTCCAAAATACATCGACACGTATCGGCAAGATCATATTCACTGATATATCGATATCGAAATGGCAATATTGAGTGCGATATTTTATTTTACATTGCATTTTTTCGCAATTTTCTTTAAGTATTTAAAACTGTTATTATGAAATTGTACTAGAACATAATTTTACTTGCAGTGTGTGAAGTAGTCTTACTAGTTTTTGAGCTTTCATCACGTACAGTCTTTCTCTTTGACTGTGTCAAGCAAGTACAAATGGCACAAAGAAGAAGTCCAATTTCATTGGGGGGGTGACAGTGTGAATGGAATAGCGAGACATTCGATGTGAAGAAGTAGCACACCAGTTGCGTTAAAAAATAATTTTTAGCGCAAATAGTGTGCTATTTCTGCACACTTGCATTCTTCTAATACAGTTACTGAAACTGATGTACAAAAATCTAAATGACGAGGTTGGTCTTTGCGGTTGGCGGAGACGAGTGAGGGGAAATGCTGACGTAATCGGCGCTCGGCGCTACCAACAGAAACTGCAACGTTTAGCTTCACCACGCAATTTTGACACTAGGTCGCTGGCGATTTTCAGAAACGAAAACACAGGTAATCGACATGAACTGTCCCAGACAAATCCGACATGTAATGAAACCAAACGATGAACCCATCGGACACCTTTTATTGTGCTTCTTACATGCAGTTACCATTGTTAGCAAAGAGGTTATCGCCAAGCGTGAATGTTTATCGTTTTTCTTTCAGTTCTTGCTCTAATGGGGATGAGCAGGCTGCTAGATTATTGATTTACAGCATGTCTAATTACAAATTAATACTTGAGTGTACAGCTCTAAAACTGCCAATATATTTACAATGTGCAGTCGATTTTTTTTTTTTTTTTTTGCCAGTCAGTGGATATTTTTTCCGTCAATATACGGATAATTCTTTTCGGTATAACGAGGGCCGGTTATGTTACTTTATAAATATCGATATAGCACAGTCCCGATATTTTTAAAAATATCAACAGTTCTACCGCCTATTGGACGACGTCGTCTCACTTTCACGAATATTCCCACACAACACTCGCAGCATGCTGGCGCGCGCCAAAGGAGGCCCATTGTTGAGATCAGAAGCAAAGGAACTGTCACGTTCCCACAACAGTGTATAATTCAGGGACAGGCACACGCAGCAACATCATTCAACACATCGACACAAAACAGGGGCACTAAGGGTAAACATACATCTCACAAATCGTAGTCTGAGTTTATGTGCTAGTTTCACTTCATACCGCTTCACGTTCTTGCTCCAAAATATTTGTATGACATGACACAAGTCTAGTTGTGTCCTAAGTTCTATAGTCAAAGGATACCACGGCTTTACGTCTTTTGAAGAACGGCTTTGCATTACTCAACATAAATAGCCATTGTCGGATTTGGACTGGTGTAATATGGTGCCGAGATCTCAATGGATAATACCGCAATTTTTATTCTATAAATCTTTCCCATCATCTGCGAAAAGTCCGTGAAGGAAATTATGAGAGCGCACTGAAAGGCAATGCCTCCGAATTTTTTTGCGAAAACTCGTGAAGCTGTTTAAATGAAACAAACGTTATTAACATTCTATATCTTTATTCCTCATGTCTACATATTTATTTTTGAAGATAGTCACACTGTCGATAACGCATTTCTCCCAGCGTTGTCATGATGAAGGAGAGGGTGCTTCTTGAAGTAGAATGTAAATAATATTTGCTTTATTTAAAAATCATTAAGGGATTTCATACTGAAAATTCGGAAGCATTTATTTTCAGCACTCTTTGGTACGACCTTCAGCTACGTCATTAATGTTTAATATGAACAAGATTGGCCCTTCTAGACTGCCCTGGGACACATCAGATAATAGTTTAGTCTCCGTAGATGATTCTCCACCCAGGGTGTGCTGCGTTTTACTTGTTAGAAGATTCTAGATCGAGTCGCAAGCATGGTTAGATTTCTCATCGGGACGTTCTGTATTTACTTTAGAAGGTCTGGATGTTGTACTGAATCAAAAGCTATCCGGAAGTCTAGAAACATCGAATCGACCGGGCTTCGCTTGTTCACGGGACTGAGGACATCAACAGTGCGTTTGTTGAGTTGTGTTTCGGAGGATTGAGTTTTTCGGAATCCATGATGTTCGCTGCGAAGTAGTTTTTCCCACGAAGTCCATTATGTTATAGTGTCCGCTACGACTACAAATGCGTACTGTAGTGACCAATACCACAGGAAGACTGCTGTAACAAGCCGTCGTCCAGTACGATCACCACAACGCATTCAGTTCGAACTGGAAGCACATACGTCTCCAGCTGCCGTGTATTCTATTAGAATGAACTACCTGCTTGATATTCCGCTGTTCTAATGCCCTAAGCGTTTCTCGTGTCAGTAGACGAGATTGTGTAGCTATTAAGGAAGATTGCAAGGACCGAAATGATAATTAAATGAAGACCATAAGCTGTCGACAGGCGTTGATATACATCAACGAGGGACAGTTGAAAATGTGTGCCCCGACCCGGACTCGAACCCGGGATCCCTTACTTACATGGTAGACGCTCTATTCATCTGAGCCACCGAGGGCACAGACGATAGTGCGACTGCAGGAATTTATCTCTTGCACGCTCCCGGTGAGACCCACATCCCCAACTTAAAATCCACACACTACATTCGGACATGTCCGAAAGAACAGGTACCATCTTCATATATGGAAGGACCGATGTTCTCTGCCTTGATTTAGGCTTTCCGTGGTTGCTTGGAAGAGGTTCACTCAAATGCCCGGGTGACTTTACTGAGGGTCGTCATTTTCTCTGTGTTTCTGCAGATGTCGTTTTTGCAGCGTGTAGCTGGACGCAGCCCAAACAAATGCCGATCTCTACATCTTTCATGCGACGTCCAGGGTAGAGGGAAATTTTCGTTTTGTTTCCCGTTACAAACAAAATTGTTTTTAAAGCGGAATTTTACGTGCTGGAAGTAGTCTATTGCCGCGTTCATTTTATCGATATCTATTAACAAGGGCAGTAAAAGACGACGAAGAATGTTTTGTGGCGGCGTTCGTAGCGACAAGCAATTCGCTGTAGAAACGGCTTACGAAGTCACCGCCACACTTTTAATAGCGGGCCGACCGGTCCGCTGGAACAGTGAACAGAAAGATGAAAACCCAAACACTGATTAAATAAAAGTCGGTACTTATCTTTATTAACGAAGATACAGAAACAGTAGTGAACTCCGTGTCTACAGAAATCTGTGTAGTTCGAGTCGGAGCGGCTAGGTCAGCGTCGGCTGACGACAAACAACAACTCTGCTGCGATGAACACACAACTGACTAGCAAGTACACAATTCGGTGGCGAGTATACAACTGAGCGGCGAATACAGAACTGTCCTAGCGCTCGCGACTCCAGCGCTTAAGAACCCAGAAGCCAGCGGTGGCGCGCGCAGACTTGCGGCGATTTCCTGTCTCGTTGGCGCTGCTTATGCGGACGGCGTCCGGACTTTGATGCTGCCAACCTTTTGGCAGCGGGCTCGGGTGGCGTTACTGGCTAGGATATAGCACTCCTCCCCCCCCCCCCCCAAAATCGCCGCACCGTCGTTGAATAATGACGTGGCGAGCGTCGACGGCGGGGGAGGGGTCTGGCCGCAGGCGTAGCGGACGAGACCGGGGCGGAGACTGTTGTCGGTGGCAGTCCCCGGTCCGCACCCCAGCATTGGCTGCGCGGGGCCTCGGGAAACACCGACTGAAAACCGAGGTCAGGGTGCACGCCTGTGACCACGGGCGCAGCTTCTGGTACTGGACGCGACGGGGCGTCGGGACCCACGAAGAGAGGCAGCGTCTCCTGACGCTGCGTCGACGGCTGCTGAGGGGGCGCCGGACAAGGCGCTGCGGTGTTAGACTCCTTGGGGGTGCCCAAGGAAAGCGGCTGCAGGACAGGCTGCACAGCCACCGCTTGGGAAGGCGGCCCGGCTGAGGGGTCGACGTCCATCAGCTCCGAAGGCGGTGGCGACTGAAGAGGGACCGCAGGCGCCGGAGCGACCACCTGGGGCGCTCCCGGCGGAAGCTGCGCGGGAGGCATCAACGGGACGGGCTGTCGGCGTGGTAGCGGCGACGACTGCTGCTGCTGCCCTGGGGGTGGCAGCGAAGTCGGAAGGCGCGGCTGGAACCCGCCGCGGACCAAATCTGTGGACAAAGAACGAGCGGCAGAATCCGGGCGGCCAGCGCGGCGCAACTGGTTCTGATGCCTCCTGTGCACCCCAGTAGCACCTTGAACAGTATAAAAACCGCGACCCTGGACACTTATCACGGTACCACGTTCCCAACGACGGCGACCGTGATAAACTCTGAAAAAAACGGCGTCGTTGCGCTGAAAACGCGTGCGATGCTCAGAAGCGGCGGGTCGATCCGGGGGGTGCAACAACCGTAGTAGGGTGCGATGACGACGGCCGTGAAGAAGCTCCGCAGGCGAAGGGCCGTCGCGTGGCGTGGTCCGGTACGACGACAGGAACGTGATGAGGGCCTGCTGACGAGAGTGCGTAGCACGAAGGCGGTCCATATGATCCTTGAATGTGCGTACAAAATGTTCCGCTGCACCATTCGATTGAGGGTGGAACGGCGGAGTAAGAACATGGCGAATGCCATTGGCAGAACAAAAACTTTCAAATTCAGCAGAGGTAAATTGCGGACCATTGTCAGACACTAAAACTTCTGGAAGACCCTCAATACAAAAAATTGAAGTCAACGCCTGTATAGTTTGTGCAGACGTTGTAGACTGCATGGGCACAACAAACGGAAAATTACTAAATGCATCTATCACGATGAGCCAACGAGAATTCCAATATAGACCAGCGAAATCAATATGTACTCGCTGCCAGGGACCGACAGGGCGTGCCCACTCAAAATAGCGTTGAGGCGGAGCAGCTTGGTGTTCGGCACACGTCGAACAATCTGTAGACATCTGCGTAATCTGCTTATCAATGCCGATCCATGTACAATGACGGCGGGCAAGCTGCTTGGTGCGGACCACTCCCCAATGACCTTGATGCAACAAGTCGAGGACCTTGGATTGGAGCACTTGGGGAACCACTACACGAAGCCGGTCATTCTCGGTGCGTAACAGCAAAACTCCGTGCGAACCAGACAACAGATGACGTTGCGGATAATAGCGACGAACCACAGGATCCGATATGTCCTTTGCCTTGGACGGCCAACCACGTTGAACAAAAAGTAATAGTAAACTCAGATGAGGATCCGTAGCCGTCTCACGTGCCACCTGACGATAATCAATCGGAAAATCCCGGAGGGATTGATGCTCATCGGCGTCAATCTGATGGCAAGAGTCGTCAGAGGAATCGAAGATATCATCCGCAGCAATCGGCAATCTAGAAAGCGCGTCAGCGTTTGCATGCTGAGCTGTAGGGCGATACAGTATCTCATACTGGTATTGTGATAACAGAAGAGCCCAACGTTGTAGTCTCTGAGCTGTCCGCTGAGGATCTGGTTTAGACGGATGAAACAGTGACGTCAGGGGCTTGTGATCTGTTACTAAATAGAATGGTCTACCATAGAGGTAGTGATGGAATTTTGTGACACCGAACACAATAGCCAGCGCTTCCTTGTCCAATTGGCTATAATTATACCGAGCTTTGTTTAGCAATTTAGATGCGAACGCAATAGGACGTTCGGTGTTACCGACTCGGTGAGACAACACAGCACCGAGGCCGAAAGAAGAGGCATCACAAGCTAACACCAGAGGCTTGTTAGGGTCGTAATGGACCAGACAACGATCATTCAATAAAGCCTCTTTAAGTTGCTGAAAGGCTGATTGGCAATCAGCTGACCACACAAACGGAACATTCTTACGGCGGAGACGATGCAACGGTGCAGCAATCTGTGATGCATTAGGTATAAACCTAATATAATATGTCAATTTGCCAAGAACTGCTTGCAATTCATGCAGATTGCGAGGGGCGGGCAAATCACGAATAGCTGCTAAATGTGACTGGGAGGGATGAATGCCTTGAGCATTAATAACATGTCCCAGATACTCCATCTCCGTAAGGAAAAATGAACATTTATCGATGTTGCAACGTAGGCCTGCCTGAGACAACACTGTAAACAAACACTCCAAATTACGGAAATGTTCAGCAGGCGTCCGACCGGACACAACAATATCGTCTAAATAGTTGCAACACGATGGCGCATTAGCCAGAAGTTGTGACAAAAAACGCTGAAAAACAGCTGGAGCTGACGCACAACCAAAAGGCAAACGCAGAAAACGGAACAACCCCAACGACGTGTTTGTGACAAAATACTGTTGTGATTGCTCGTCGAGGGGCAATTGCAAATATGCTTCACGGAGATCAATTTTGGAAAAGAAACGAGCTTCCCCTAACTTATCCATCAGCTCGTCCGGTCTAGGCAAAGGAAAAGAATCAATGACAGTCTGAGGATTAACTGTCGACTTAAAATCAGCACACAAACGTAACTTGCCAGACGGTTTCTTTATAATAACTAAGGGAGAAGCCCACTGGCTCGCTGAAACGGGTTGAATAACACCGTTGTTTTGCCAACGACGAAGTTCATCTGCTACAGGTGCCCGGAGGGCGTGAGGCACTGGACGAGCACGAAAAAATCGAGGCTGAGCATTATCTTTTAACGTAATATGAGCGGCAAAGTTCGCAGCACAACCTAGTTCGTCTTTAAATATGTCACTGTATCGTTTACACAAATCGGTTATGCTGTCTTGGGGAACAACAACAGAATTAATTTGCAACACATTGTCTTGGATAGACAGGCCAAACAAGTCAAAACAGTCTAATCCGAAAATGTTTACACTGTCTGTAGCGCGGAGCACTGTGAATGAAACTGTTTTCGTATTGCCACGGAATGTGGCTGGCACGCTACATACACCTAACACAGGAATTTGTTCTCCACTATAAGTAGCCAAAGAATGTTTTGCCGCTGAAAGTTTAGGGCGGCCGATAGCCGCATACGTAGCACTATTTATGAGAGTCACAGACGCACCAGTGTCTAATTGAAAATTGAAGGTCTTATCCTGGATGCGCAGCTTCACAAATAGTTTATTACACTGTCTCTGGATTGGTGCAGTGGAGGCGGAAGACACAAAATCAGCGCGTTTAGCGCGTGTTCGCTGCTTACGACAACTCGTGGGTTGGGCGGGTGGAACAACTCCCGCTTCACTTGCAGTCTGTACATTACTTTTTACAGCGTTTGAATTACGCCTGGGTCGCATAGCAGAGGGCTGGGTGGGTGGCTTATTGCGAACAAGTTTATTACCCACACGAACCGTGGAAGAGTCTTTAAACGCGACCTTCTGGGCGGGCTGGCTTTGAAGAACATGAATATCCATGGGCTGGGCAGCACTAGAATTGTTCTTGCGTTTACGCAAACAAACAGTCTGGATGTGTCCTTTCCTTTGACAAAAGTGACAAACCGCGTTTCTCAACGGGCAACGTTCACGAGGATGAGCAAGAACACACTTAGGGCAAGACTTAACTCTATCATTTTGCACACGCGGCTGACGAATGTGTTTAACATGACGCGGCCGGCTAGTGTTTACAGTCTGACTCTGCCGGTGGGGCCGCGGGCGTGACATAACTTGCTTAGCACAGGCAATTTGAGAAATACATGGCTGATCTAACTCACACTCAGCATAGTCAAAAGTATCTTGGGCTTCAATGATGTTCATCACAGTCTCCAACGACGGGTCAGGCAACTTTAAGATAGCAGCACGAATACGAGAATCTGCAATGTTTTGAGTAATAGCGTCTCGTAACATGACATCACTGTAGGAAGCTCCACACACACAATTAAATCGGCACTGACGGGTGAGGCCCCGTAAATCTGTTAACCACTGTGTATTAGATTGATGTGGCAGTTTCTTTAATCTGAAGAACTTGAATCTGGCTGCTGCCACATGAACTCGCGACTCGAAATACTCAGGAAGATTGTTAACAACAACGTCATAGTCTAAAGCTTCTGGCTTGGATTCCGGGAACAACTTACAAAGTAGTCGATAGACTTCCACGCCTGCAGTGGAAATTAAATAAAGCTGCCGCTCAGTACCCGTGATTTTGTAGACTGTCATGTGCGCCTGCAACTGCGCGAAATATTCTCGCCATTCTTCTCGTGATGCATCAAAAGCACGGAAAGGTGGTGCTGCCTGTGCTTGTTCCTTTTGTGTTGGAGGATTAGCCGCTTGTTTGGCGATTGCTTCCACCAGACTTTGTATTTGCTGACTCTGTAACAAGATCAACTGTTGTAAGTCGGCAGACATAGTGAACACAAATTAAACCAGCCCCCAAAATTTTATCGCTATAATTAGTATAACCAGAAACAAGTTGAACCAGCCCTGCACACGAGTTCAGAAGTCCTCGTCGCCAGTTTTGTGGCGGCGTTCGTAGCGACAAGCAATTCGCTGTAGAAACGGCTTACGAAGTCACCGCCACACTTTTAATAGCGGGCCGACCGGTCCGCTGGAACAGTGAACAGAAAGATGAAAACCCAAACACTGATTAAATAAAAGTCGGTACTTATCTTTATTAACGAAGATACAGAAACAGTAGTGAACTCCGTGTCTACAGAAATCTGTCTAGTTCGAGTCGGAGCGGCTAGGTCAGCGTCGGCTGACGACAAACAACAACTCTGCTGCGATGAACACACAACTGACTAGCAAGTACACAATTCGGTGGCGAGTATACAACTGAGCGGCGAATACAGAACTGTCCTAGCGCTCGCGACTCCAGCGCTTAAGAACCCAGAAGCCAGCGGTGGCGCGCGCAGACTTGCGGCGATTTCCTGTCTCGCTGGCGCTGCTTATGCGGACGGCGTCCGGACTTTGATGCTGCCAACCTTTTGGCAGCGGGCTCGGGTGGCATTACTGGCTAGGATATAACAGAATGAGTACTCCACAAGCAATTACCGAGCAGCGCTGTTCCGTGGCGGCAGTAGTCAGCGACAGCCAGGCGCCGGTGCTGGCGCTGCCGGGGTAGTGTTTGTTGTTATTCGTGTCTTGTTGTCCCAGTTAAAGCATAGCGACAAAGCAAATATCGCACCGGACTAATCTGGGACCACTCTGTCGAATGGGCACGTAAAAGTGCCTTTGAAAAACAATTTTGTTTGTAACGGGTAACAAATCGAAAATTTACCTCTACCCTGGGCGTCACATGAAAGACTTGACGATCGGTAAACGCTGCAAAAATGAAACTACAGGAAGCAGCAGAGAAACTGAGCCTGTCCACTCTGACAATCAGGAGAGACAGGCGGCATGTACGGTCGTTCAAGTGTCCCTACCTACGGGTTTTATGGAACCCACGTGTAAGATACCACGTGTAAGATTTTCATATTCTCGTTGGCTAGGCAGAAACTATTAGTCCTACATAAAAAATGTACGGGACCTTTTTGAGGCAAATGTAATGTAGTTATATTTCTTACGGGGATACGTCTTCATTGGAGGCCATGGTTTTCGAGTTATTTAATAGTCTCCTTTGTACGTTTTTCTCGAATAAGTCGAAAAGTACAGTCTCTGGCTAAAACGTATCCCAGTACAAAATTTAAGTATATTAAATTTACCACAAAAAGGTCCTGTACATTTTTTATGTGGCACTAATAATTCGCGTGTAGTGAGCGAGAGAATATAGAAATCTCCAGCATCGTTTTTGAAGGCGTTGTGGATTATATAAAACAGATCGGTAGGGTCAGCTGAATCATCTTCTATACCCAGTGTGTCTCCTAAGAGTCATAGGGCTCATTCTCCCTGGAGTTTCGCCGGCCGTTGTGGCCGAACGGTTCTAGGCGCTTCGGTCTGGAACCGCACGACCGCTACGATCGCAGGTTCGAATTCTGCCTCGGGGATGGATGTGTGTGATGTCCTTAGGATAGTTAGGTTTAAGTAGTTCTAAGTTATAGGGGACTGATGACCTCGGCTGTTAAGTCCCCTAATGCTCAGAGCCATTTTCTCTGGAGTTTCACCAGATTTACGCAGTTTCGTTTCCCCAGCGTGTAGCTGGAGTCAGTCCAAAGAGATACTGGTCAGCACATTTCATGTGACGCCCAGTGTCGAAGGAACGCGTCGGTTTGTTTCACATTTCAAACAAAATGGTTTTTAAGTCAGAATTTTACGTGCCTGATCGATAGAGCACTACCAGATTAGGGTAGTGCGATCTTCGTTTTTCTCATATCTGTTAACAGGCACAGTAAAACACGAGCCAGGGCGGTACTGTCGCTGCTGCATTATCCTGTATTCTTCACCTTATACTGTACGTCTTTCTGGATACGAATAAAACTGGTAGTGCTGTGTTGAACAGACACGTAAAATTCTGATTTAAAAATCATTTTGTTTGAAATTCCGTCGACGCTGGGCGTTACGTGAAAGACGCGATGAGCAACATTTGTTTGGACTGACTCCACCTACACGTTGCGAAAACAGGATTGCATTTGGTGTCTCTCCTTAGACATTTGGAATTTTGTTTTCGCACCGTGTAGCTGGAGTCAGTCCAAACAAATGTATTTATTCATTTCATTAACAGTGCAGAGTAACCCATCGCCATGAAATGCAAGATGGGTCGGATGATTCTAAATCCAACAGCAAGCACTTCTCGTTATTACAGTCTTATTGGTATACAGTTGTTCACGCTATTTTAAATAATATAAACAACATAATATATAAAAATTTCTCTAAGGTTATAGCGAATTGAGTGCTTAAAAATTGGTTGGTTCTGAGCACTACGGGACTTAACATCGAAGGTCATAAGTCCCATAGAACTTAGAACTACTTAAACATAACTAACCTAAGGACATCACACACATCCATGCCCGAGGCAGGATTCGAACCTGCGACTGTTGCGGTCGCGCGGTTCCAGACTGAAGCGCCTAGAACCGCTCGGCCACACCGGCCGGCACTTAAAAATTGTTAAAATGGTTCTATATAATTTGTTTCTGCCTAGTTGATGAGAATATAGTTTATGTAATCCAAATGTCAAAGAATAATAAAAAAGAAATAAGTAATACAATAAGTGTGGTGAGAATAATTTGCAATATATAGAGGGAAGTGATATACTCTATATGGATGTGTAGTATAGCCTATGTAGCATGTTGGTTAGTAATGACCTATTTCTACTGATTTCAGGTGAGAAGGTCTCGATAGAACCTCGAGCTATTCTCATCTGAAATGGTTTGTTCTTATGTGTGTTTACTGTGTTTGTGTGTATTGGTATATCACTGGGAGTGTTGCAAGTCAGGACACTACATGATATTTAGCAGCTGTTTGTTTATCCTATTGTTGGTAGTTGTGGTAGATTCTATGTTATACGTTAGATACATACACCTGGTATTATACAGATTAAATACTGATTGAGCATTTGATACATGTAATACATGAATTGTAGCTTTACATGAGAAATACACTTGCGTTTTTAAACTTGTTCGTAGAAATAGAATATAGATCTTTGCTACTTGAATGCATTATTCCTTAAATAACTTAATACTCTACATTTTTAGTTTTATACATACTTTATACGGAACGTATATTTGATATATAAAATTAATTCATCGTCGCTTTAAACAGAGAAGAGAATGTACTTCTATCTTCGCACAATACATTACTGCTTTAAACACTATGAAAACACTATGAAAAATGTCGTTGGCGGGTATGAGCCTCAGAATAAAAGTTTTTCGAGCCTTCTCCTCCCTAGCGGCGTTACGTTATTACTAGAGTCTTAGTATGTGGTGTCGGTGTTTTTTTTTATTGTTACTGCCTGTTGTGTTGTTTGTGACTGTGTTGTTCCATGCAGTGTCAAGCGTTGTTGGTTCGGGTCCCTTACGTGTTGATCCCTTCTGAGTCACGTTCATTTAGTGTGTTGGTTCGTTCCTCGGTTTCGGAATCTGTGGTCGTGCTTGTGTCCTCCCATGTGGTTTGTTGTGTTGCTTGTGCTTGTCTACGCCTCCTTCCATATGCGTTTTGGCGCTTGTATTCTTCATGTAGTGTGCTCGGTGCAATATGGGCTACGCTATTTATTGTGTTCCAGTCATCGGGATTACGTATTATTCTGACGATGTCACATGTCGTTCTGTCCGCCCCCAGTAGCTGAGTGGTCAGCGCGACAGAATGTCAATCATAAGGGCCTAGGTTCGATTCCCGGCTGGCTTGGAAATTTTCTCCGCTCAGGGACTGGGTGTTGTGTTGTCCTAATTGTTTGTATTAGTTATAAGTTTTTCTAATGCTGCACAAAAAAAAGATATCAAATGGATGTAAACAAATAGAGTCTGCCTCCACGTGGCGGGACACGGGCAACGGTGTGAGTGAGGACGGGAGCCGGGGTGGTGTTACTTTCAGCCACACCGGACCCCGGACCCAGTCACAGCGGCTAAATGGCAACATACGACCCACCATAAGAAATTAGACGGTGGGTCATAAAATATAAGCAGCTAGTGGAAAAAAGTGTCCTAATCATCATCATTTCATCCCCATCGACGCGTAAGTTACCGAAGTGGCGTCAAATCGAAAGACTTCCACCCGGCGAACGACAATAAATTACTGTCGTTCTGTATAGCTCTCACTTGTGCCAGCGTGTTGCATAGCAGTGTGACATGTCCTGTTGTCCCAGTTTCTCCGCAAACGCCTGTTTCATCGTTAGGTATTGGGTTCAAATGGCTCTGAGCGTCGTTAGGTACTCCCATGTGGTTTAAGTGTACCGTATACGGTCCGTGGCCTGTCAGGAAACAAATGCTGCTCAGGGCAACGCTCAGCGACGACGGAATGCGTCGTTTTAAAATGCAAGCTCTATGCTTTCAATATTTCGCGAGGAGGCAGTATGGACCAAAACAAGCAAATATGGGCAGTAAACTTGGGCTGTAAAACGCGTACCTTATGAGCTGTTGGCACTTTTTTAGTAGAAGAGATGTGTTTCACAGCAGCAAAATGAATATGTACGCATAGCTCTGAAGGTATACTCTTTAAAGTACATGTTTACTGGACGTTTCTTTCTTGTTTTGGTCCATGCTGCCACCTGGAAAAATATAGAAAGCGAAGAGCAGGCAACGGTTCAAAAATGGTTCAAATGGCTCTGAGCACTATGGAACTTAACTTCTGAGGTCATCAGTCCCATAGAACTTAGAACTATTTAAACCTAACTAACCTAAGGACATCACACACATCCATGCCCAAGGCAGGATTCGAACCTGCGACCGTAGCTGTCAGCAGGCAACGGAAGAGATTTGTTTTACAGTAAGGAAGATGAAGAAATGCTCATAGCTGTTAAGGCATCAGTTTAGAGCCGATTTTTGCTAAACTTTTGCGTAGAATGATCGTTGCTGTCACATCCACGAATATTGACCAGGTAGAATAGTAAATGCTTGAGGAGGTGGTAGCAAAGACCCGTTCGAATGAAGCATTCCGTGTAACATGTGACCAATTTTTATTGATTACAGAATCAGAGGTGTAAGACTGTAACCTAAACAAATATTCGCAGAAGGTGTAAGCCGAAAGTTAATTTTCATAAATTCAATTTCCGATGTCAATGCTCTTACGAATTCTCTTGACGACACATGGTGTTTGTGTTGTTACTTGCGTTGTTGTGTGGGGGCAGCACTACTGATAATCTCAACGATCACTTCTTCTCTTGTGTGTACTCCCCCATTCCAGACTTCGCTTTTGAACCATTACCACGTGCAAAAAATTAAAAATATAACGTCCAGTGACCCTTGTGGGCAGGAAATGTGACCGACCAGGTTTAGAAGACGACTAGGATGTGCATGGGCCCCATCACGCTGGAAGAACGTACCCGTCCTTTTAGTCAAAGAATCCTTTTCCAATAAAGCTAGAAGATTTTCGACAAGTAAGTCGAGGTGTCGGGGCCATGTAGGACGAAACGGTGGCACAACGGGCATAGTCTCCTAATTGTCTGTTACACCATATCGCACATCTCCAGAGAAGTCGGAGATAGAGTTTATGAAAATCAAATTAAAAATCAATTTTTTTTTCTGTGAGTGTTTGTTTGGGTTATTTTCTAACCTCTGTATCTCTGCAACCAATAAAAATTGTACGCGTATTATATTGACTGTTTTTATTGGAATTAGTCTATACTAGCAACTCCTAAAACACAGTATTTACTATTCCTGCTGTGTCTCTCGAAAAAACTGGAAGAACGGGACCCCCCCGGAGGTTGTCGTAATACCCGCCCACGACAGTGTGTAGAACCACTCAGAAAATCTTTAAAGAATAGGGGACACAATAACTTCTCATATCTTGCAATTAAAACTTTTAAATGAATCGCAGCTAGCTTTTTGACTTTCAGACATTTCTTATCGCTTGTTACTTTCTTACAGGTGAACCTCGTATTTTCTGTAATAGGTAACTTGTAGATCTTCTGTATTAAAACGCAATAAAATCTGCCTCTGTAAATTGAAGTCGTCGTAATTCTCTAACACCGGAGATGCATTTTATATTAATATTCCCCCGTCGTATTGGCAAAATACACTCCTGGAAATTGAAATAAGAACACCGTGAATTCATTGTCCCAGGAAGGGGAAACTTTATTGACACATTCCTGGGGTCAGATACATCACATGATCACACTGACAGAACCACAGGCACATAGACACAGGCAACAGAGCATGCACAATGTCGGCACTAGTACAGTGTATATCCACCTTTCGCAGCAATGCAGGCTGCTATTCTCCCATGGAGACGATCGTAGAGATGCTGGATGTAGTCTGTGGAACGGCTTGCCATGCCATTTCCACCTGGCGCCTCAGTTGGACCAGCTTTCGTGCTGGACGTGCAGACCGCGTGAGACGACGCTTCATCCAGTCCCAAACATGCTCAATGGGGGACAGATCCGGAGATCTTGCTGGCCAGGGTAGTTGACTTAAACCTTCTAGAGCACGTTGGGTGGCACGGGATACATGCGGGCGTGCATTGTCCTGTTGGAACAGCAAGTTCCCTTGCCGGTCTAGGAATGGTAGAACGATGGGTTCGATGACGTTTTGGATGTACCGTGCACTATTCAGTGTCCCCTCGACGATCACCAGTGGTGTACGGCCAGTGTAGGAGATCGCTCCCCACACCATGATGCCGGGTGTTGGCCCTGTGTGCCTCGGTCGTACGCAGTCCTGATTGTGGCGCTCACCTGCACGGCGCCAAACACGCATACGACCATCATTGGCACCAAGGCAGAAGTGACTCTCATCGCTGAAGACGACACGTCTCCATTCGTCCCTCCATTCACGCCTGTCGCGACACCACTGGAGGCGGGCTGCACGATGTTGGGGCGTGAGCGGAAGACGGCCTAACGGTGTGCGGGACCGTAGCCCAGCTTCATGGAGACGGTTGCGAATGGTCCTCGCCGATACCCCAGGAGCAACAGTGTCCCTAATTTGCAGGGAAGTGGCGGTGCGGTCCCCTACGGCACTGCGTAGGATCCTACGGTCTTGGCGTGCATCCGTGCGTCGCTGCGGTCCGGTCCCAGGTCGACGGGCACGTGCACCTTCCGCCGACCACTGGCGACAACATCGATGTACTGTGGAGACCTCACGCCCCACGTGTTGAGCAATTCGGCGGTACGTCCACCCGGCCTCCCGCATGCCCACTATACGCCCTCGCTCAAAGTCCGTCAACTGCACATACGGTTCACGTCCACGCTGTCGCGGCATGCTACCAGTGTTAAAGACTGCGATGGAGCTCCGTATGTCACGGCAAACTGGCTGACACTGACGGCGGCGGTGCACAAATGCTGCGCAGCTAGCGCCATTCGACGGCCAACACCGCGGTTCCTGGTGTGTCCGCTGTGCCGTGCGTGTGATCATTGCTTGTACAGCCCTCTCGCAGTGTCCGGAGCAAGTATGGTGGGTCTGACACACCGGTGTCAATGTGTTCTTTTTTCCATTTCCAGGAGTGTATTTTCACTCGGTGTTAGTAATGCATATCTGGATTATTCTTCCAGTAGTCAAACTTTAAGCGTTTTAGCTGAGAGGTTTTCGATAAAAATTCATCAGTCAACCACCAGATTAACGTTCAGCACACCACAAGAATTTATTGCATAATCGCAAGTTCTATAATTACCAGCGGCATTTTAGCACGCATCCTTCGCAGAGGGTTGAGTATCGGTCTAGCCTTAACTTAGCCCAGCACCTCAAGCCGGATAACTGCAGCAGAGTATCCTTTCGCTAACGCCAAAGTTCGACGTTGAACACAAAAGAAACAGAAAAAATTTTTAGTATTTTGCAAATTGTCCTTAATGTAACACAAATAGTTGCCATACATTGAAATAAAGAACTTCGTTCGCCATCTACAGGGTGTTTCAAAAATGACTTTACAACTTTGAAAATTCAAAAAATTAATTCATAGTACCTAATGAGGTGATTGTAGTGCCAATTTGTAGGGAAATACATCAAGTTTTGTCTCGCGCAGTTCGCTACTGACGCTACTGCTAGGTGCAGTTGCGTTGAAGATGGCTGCCTTCACTGGACACGAGCGTGCTAGCTGTTTTTGGTTTGAAGAATCGACGTCTGCGACAACAGTTCAGCGTAATTTTCGTACCAAGTACGCTAAAAATCCTCCTAGTAGGCCTGCAATTTATGAGTGGCATAAATGTTTTATAGAAACGTTGTCTCACTGGCTCAACGACGTTGTCATACGTGCTTGGACGACCTGATGATTTCCCATGTCTTGCGGAACACCTTGTTTCTACAAAACATTTATACCACTCATAAATTGTAGGCCTACTAGGAATATCTTTAGCATATATGGTACGGAAACTACGCTGAACTGTTGTCGCTGACATCGATTCATCAAACTCAAACACACAGCTAGCACGGTCGGGTCCAATGAAGACAGCCTTCTTTAACACAACTGCCGCTAGCGCCCCTTATGGTGCGATTCGGCACTAGTGAACTATGCTAGACAAAACTTGATGTATTTCCTTAGAAATTGACACTACAATCACCTCTGTAGGCACTACGAATTAATGTATATGAATTTTCAAAGTTGTAAAGTCCTTTTTGAAACACCCTGTGTTGTGTAGGCGGCATGACCTGCAGTGGTGCAACTCTAAACGCTGAAACACTGCTGGCGCCATCCAATAGCAGTCCGTGCTTTCCGGTCAAGGCACCAGCCCAAACGCAGCCGTTTATGTTGTGGCGTTAACGACAGCGGACGCATGGCGCGGTAATTCCAGCTGCTATTAGTCTCTGACCAGTGGTATGGGATGACATTGAATGTTACAGGCATTCTACTACTTGCTCCCGTAAGGCAAGCACAGATGTGAAGGGTTTACGATGTGCTTGGTGCACAATAAGGTCATCCTGTCCCGTGACGGTCAGATGTGATTGGATGGAACCTTGGTGACGAATATAAGTGCCCTCACGTTCTCAAGGAGTGTGAATATCCGACAAATGTGACATCCAAATGCCCTACAAATCTGGATATTGTACGACTGGACCAGCCAGCCAAATGGAGAACCAAGGTGAAGCCCATTTCTTAATTTTGTCAGTTGTTGATAACGCTGGCTCATATGAGTACACAGCATCTTCGTGTCCTTCACAGCTGATCACTCAACATCTGACGTTGTTCACGCCCATAATACAGTCT
Organism: Schistocerca americana; assembly: GCF_021461395.2. Taxonomy (NCBI): domain Eukaryota; kingdom Metazoa; phylum Arthropoda; class Insecta; order Orthoptera; family Acrididae; genus Schistocerca; species Schistocerca americana. The sequence goes on along the minus strand of NC_060120.1, from coordinate 290,394,614 downwards.
ACAAGGTCTAGTAACAACGCTAAACACTAACATGAAAAATGATTAATTTCTGCAACAGGCTCGAAGGCACAAATTTCTTCTTGAGTGGTTTGGCGAGTTGTTCCAGAATATGATCCCTTATGACGTAATAGAATAAAAGTAAGAAAAGTATGCAAGTTATTTTGTATTTTTATCTCCTGCATTTGACATCATTCTCACTGCAACCACAGACTTGCTTAGCCGCTTCAGCAATTCTGTGATGTGCTCTTCCCAGCTGAATTTATTATCGAGTTGTAACCCCGGAAATTTAACACTGTCAACCCCTTCGACATGCCTGTCTTCATATGTTATACAATTTCTGGAAGAAAATCTCTTACAGGTTCTGAACTACATGTAGTGGGTCTTCTCAAAGTTTAATGACAGTGAATTAGCTTTCAACCATTTATTAATGTCATTGAAATTTTGATTTGCAGCCATTTCTAAAACTGTACTTGATTTGGTATTTATTGCAATGCTGGTATCATCTGAAAAAAACTTAGCATCTGGCAAAGTAACAGACGATAGGTCATTAATGTACACAAGAAAAAGTAATGGAACCAAAATGGTATATTGAGGAACATCACATGTAATTAATTCCGTACCAGTTGAAGACTGATTACTTACTCCACATGTATTTTGCTACGACACCCTTTGTTTCCTGTTAGTTAAATAAGATTCAGATCATTTCGCAGCAGCCTGTGACAGCATACTATTTTAATTTACTTATGAGAATGATGTGATTCACACTGTCAAAGGCTTTTGAGAACTCACAGAAGATGCCAGTAGTCTCTCATTTGTTATCTAATGAATTAAGTAGATTATCACTGTACGTGTAAGTAGCCTTCTCTATATCGTGACCTTTAAGGAACCAAATGTGACTTGAGCAAAATATTATTTGCAGTCAGGTGCTTAAGAAGACGCTTGAACACAATCTTTTTAAATATTTTTGAAAAAGCCGGCAAAAGTGAAGATGGTCGATAGTTTGACGGTATCTCTTTATCTTCCTTCTTGTAAAAGGGCTTACTTTCAGCATATTTTAGACAGTCTGGAAATGTAACACTGATAAGAGATTGGTTACACAAATAACCCAAGACAGAACCCAACTCACATGAGCACCCTCTGATTAACTTCACTGGTATGTGATCATAACCACTAGAATACTTTAAGGATTTTGTAATGGATGCTACTTCTCTGGGAGATGTGAATGTCATTTCCATTTTACTGAGGTTACTTGTGAAGACTGGTCTCAGATATTCCATTACACTGACTCAACCTGATAACTTCAAGCTGTCAGTAACAGAAACAGAATACTTGTTTAAGAGGTTTGCAACAGTACATGCACTCTATTTTTAGAGCTCTCTGTTACTCTTCCTTCCTGGCCCACTTCACTATTCCCATACATTTTTTTGTTGTTGCCTGATGTAATTATATTTTTCTCCTAATAAAGCTGCTTAGATTTCTGAATTACTTGATTCAATATTTTGTAGTATTCTTTGTAATGCATTACTATGCAAACATCAGAGCTATTTCTAAATAATAGATACAGTCTTCTCTTTGCCCCACACGAAATCTTTATTTCTTATGTAATCCATGGTTTATTTTTAGACATTTGTTGTATTTGAGTTACCTTTAGGGGAAAACGATTTTCAGAAGAGTAAGTAACTTTGTTAATGAAAGCTCTGTATTTTTCTTTTGAGTCAGAAATATTCTAAACATCTATCCAGTTCATGTCTTTGAGCGATTTCCTGAATTTCTCAATTTTTGATTTATCTATTACCCTCCTGTACTCAGATTTAGTAAATTTTTTATCCTGACAAGTTTCAACATTTTACAGAAGAAGCTGCATGTCATGATCAGATAGCCCGTTTACTATTGGTTTTGTAATATGACTTTTTCCCTAGGTTTGTCTGCAAAGATGCTATCAATAGCAGTCTAAGAGCATTTACACGCCCTAGTTGCAAAGTTCACAGTAGGAATTAAACTGAATGACAATGTTACTGATTACAGTAACTCTTCACTGACAGAGCTTTCCAATAAATCCACATTAAAATCACCAGCAACCACTATTTCCTTGTCTTTTACTGTGAGATGGGACAACAGAGCTTCCGGATTTTTTATGAAGAAGTTAAAGCATTCGGAAATTGCTCTGTATATACTTGCTAATATAAAGGACTTACTATGAAATACTAATTCTGATACAAAGGCTTCTAAGTGCTGCTCTCAGCAAAATTTATTAATACCAGTATTTTTGAAATTAAAACAATTTCTAACAAATGTGGCAACTCCTCCTTTCCCCATATTTTCTCTATAGAAGTAAGAAGCTAACTTGAATCCTGTAACATTTAACGTACCTATACCAGTGGTCACATAATGTTCAGAGAGGCCGATTATATCACCTGGTTTGCTCAACTCTAATTCTTCAACGTAAATAAGCAACTCATTAAGCTTACACCTTAGCCCTCGGATATTCTGACGCAATAAGGACAAATTATTTTGCGCATTGTCTGAATTAAAAATTGATGAACCTAATTTTTCTGTCAAGTTTTGAGTATCTCAGTTTCAGTCAACAGCTCTTTGCATGAATTGTGTATTTAATTTGCTTTCTGGCTAGCTGTTTTATCAATGTCACTTTCAACACGTCTCTGAACATCTTCTGTTTCTGTCCTTTCTACCCTAAAAAACTGCTGTTCTCTCACTTGTAAATAGTGCCCCCTCCCCTCCCCCCTTAAGTCTATTTGAAACGCGACTCAATTGTTCCTTGACCTCCTCAGCAACCGTATCGTGTGATTCGGGGGTTCAGTAAAAGCAACCAGTTATTAATTTTTTCCAGTCGCCGAGTATAACCTCTAACCCTACTATCTACTTCGGTTTCAGTGCAAGATAAATTACTTAATTTACTTCTAACAGCAACAAAAGCACTCTACAACAGAATTCTGGACACTATCTCATCGTTGGTAAAACTTCCTGCACCTTTAGCCATATCTCAGTGCGTATGACGATTTCCGCTTCAGTGCTTTCTGTGAGGGTTCTTTCCCGATACAGCTTACAACTATAATATGACTGTTTACTAGGTCTACCCTCGTCCTGTGTTTGAACAGCACTCCTTGTAGTTTTGCGAGACCCTCTAACCTAGAAAACAGCCCAGTCCATTCCACACAGCCCCCGCTTCCAGTAAGTCGCCTCCTGCGTGTTGTGGACCTCTGACCATTGTGCGGATCCCGACACTTTCCACCCAGTGGTGCAAGTTAAGAAACACGCAGCCTACACGGTTGCAGAACGGTGTTCTTGGCAGTGTGCCAGACAAATTACGCGAGGTAGAGCTAGAGCGGGCTCTTTCGGTGGCGGTCCATTGGAAAGTGAGGGACTTCCCAGACAAATACGAGGCGAGCTGGCAGTCGGGTAAAGGAGGTCCCAAGTGGGAATATTTGGGAGAGGGTTCCCAGTTACAGCATTTGCCTTACAACCAGGGGGAAACCTCCCGAAAACCCCGGTCAAAATTGGGGATTGGAACTATATTTAATGTGTCACAAATGGAAAACATGGAAGTGTAGTGCGTATATAGGTGTGTTTCTTTAAGTGTACACACAAATTACTGGATATGTGCAGCACACGTGCTACACTATTACGAGGGCGAGTCAATAAATAAGTCGCAAAATGGGATAGAGACATCAGACTGGCGTCTACCAGCCTAAAATTCCTGTTCCTTTTCAACATACTCCCCTCGTAAGCTTTAACACTTAGTACCATCGTTCGATAAGGCGTCAAAAACGTGCAACATACACTGAAGAGTAATGAAACTGGTACACCTGCCTAATATCGAGTAGGACCCCCGCGATCACGCGAAAGTGCCACAGCGCGACGTAGCATGGACTCGACTAATGTCTGAAGTAGTGCTGGAGGCAATTGACACCATGAATCCTGCAGGGCTGTCCATAAATCCGTAAGAGTACCAGTGGGTTGACATCTCTTCTGAACAGCAAGTTGCAAAGCATCCCAGATATTCTCAATAATGTTCATGTCTGGGGAGTTTGGTGCCCAGCGGAAGCCTTTAAACTCAGAAGAGTGTTCCTGGAGCCAATCTGTAGCAATTATGGACATGTGGGGAGTCGCAATGTCCTTCTGGATTTGCTCAAGTCTGTCGGTGTGCACAATGGACATGAATGGATGCAGGTGATCAGACAGGATGCTTACTTACGTGTCACCTGTCAGAGTCGTATCTAGACGTATAAGGGGTCTAATATCACTCCGTCTGCATTCGTCCCACTCCGTTACAGAGCTTCCACGAGTTTGAGCAGTCCCCTGCTGACATGCAGGGGCCATGAATTCATGAGGTTGTCTCCTCAAGTGGCCGAGCGGTTAAAGGCGCTACGGTCTGGAACCGCACGACCGCTACGGTCGCAGGTTCGAACCCTGCCTCGGGCATGGATGTGTGTGATGTCCTTAGGTTAGTTAGGTTTAAGTAGTTCTAAGTTCTAGGGGACTTATGATCACAGCAGTTGAGTCCCATAGTGCTCAGAGCCATTTGAACCATTTTTTGTCTCCTCAACTGTACACGTCCACCCTCTCGATACAATTTGAAACGGGTCAGGCAGCATGTTTCCAGTCATCAACAGTTCAATGTCAGTGTTGACGGGCTCAAGCGAGGCGTGAAGCTTTGTGTCGTGCTGTCATCAAGGATACACGAGTGGGCCTTCGGCTCAGAAAGCCCATATCGATGATGTTTCGTTGAATGGTTCGCACGCTGACACTTGTTGATGGTTCAGCATTAAAATCCGCAGCAATTTGCGGAAGGGTTACACTTCGGTCACACTGAACGAATCTCTTCAGTCGTCGTTGGTCCCGTTCTTGTAGGATCTTTTTCCGACCGCAGCGATGTCGGAGAGTTCATGTTTTACCGGATTCCTGACATTCACAGTACACTCGTGTAATGGTCGTACGGGAAAATCTCCACTTCTTCGCTACCTCGGAGAGGCTGTGTCCCATCGCTCGTGCGCCGACTACAACACCGCGTTCAAAGTCACTTAAATCTTGATAACCTGCCATTGTAGCAGCAGCAATCGCTCTAGCAACTGCGTTAGACCTTGTTGTCTTATATAGGCGTTGCCGACTGCAGTACCGTATTGTGCTTGTTTAGATATCTCTGTATCTGAATACGCATGCCTATACCATTTTCTTTGGAGCTTCAGTGTAGAATTAATGTGGCAGCGTTCGTATCTAACGATTGACCTCGCAGGAGGTCCTTTGGTTCCTTACGTTGCTGCAACCCACAAGACCGATGTGTCCAAGGGGTAGTGAAATACCCCTTGATGGCGAAATAATGTGGCATCACCGGATAACCGTGGCGGCAAGGACGCTCTTTGTTTGTGACTTTTTCTTGTCCTTTGCTGAATTCCTGTATACAGTTGAACACGAATTTTTATGAAGTACAGTTCTTACCATGTACCGAACGAATTTCGCTATGGGCGTGCTCTGCGGACAGTCCCTCGGCTCAAGAAAATCGCGATGTTCCGGTCGGGTATACACTGAGGGCACAGCTGCCGTCTCGGTCTGACTGCAGATCATTAACCAACGGCCGCAGAATATAGGCTACCTTCCACACGACATGTCAGCACAAGTTCCAGATACGTATGGGCCCCTAAATTTAAAAGAATACCCGATATTCTGGCATTTGAGACTTATTTATTCACTCATTGCTGAGTCAACAAATCGTTCCTTATAATGGTCGCCAGCATCATTTAGATCTGCAAGACAGGATTAAAACTGTCACTACTCCTGTACTGCATGTCATGCAGCAATCTGACTTTCGAGAAATAAAACACGGTCTCAGTTCAATGTCAAAAAAGGATGTAGCACACATAGCATAACCAAAATTCTAGTTTTCACGAAGAAAAGAAAACAATTTTGTTATTCAATTAGGGCACAACAAATCCGTCATTTTTCTTAAACACCACCTCCAGACAGCTAATGGCTTCACGTTCTGGTATGAGAAATCTGTGTGTCGAGCGCACACTCTCCACTCAACAGCTGATCAGAAATGACTAAGCCACGATCCACGACCATTCACGGGAAAGAAGTTTCAAATTTGTTTAGTCTTCCGTACTAGCAAAATAATTTTAACTACCACTGAGGCTCACTCACTCCCGACGTCGAACACGCACCACTAACAATATTGTCCCCACCTCACAGGACTCACGAAATGATTCCTACATCCCCCCACTACTCACCAATCCCTGAGGGCTGCTAAACGACTATCGATTTCGTCAGTTCCAAGTAGCTGACGAAAATTGTTTTTACATTCTGGCCTTTTCACCAATCAAATTCAGGGGCAGAATGCAAACAGTTTCATTGGCCATTTCTTAATCACATCAATAACATTTGGCTTTTTGTCAGGGGATTACGGAAGCTCGTTTCCACCAGAAAAAGCCCAGCCCCCTCCCATATACCAGAAGGTACACAATAGCCAGTCGGATGACGGCTTCCCCCACTCTCCCATAGCCCCCCTTGCCAGCTCCTAATCCCCCTGCTCGCAGCCTTGGAAAATATGATACATGTACTATGTGGGTCTGCAGGTTTTGTATCCAGGTGACAACACTTTTTTTTTTTAAGCAAACAAGTGGGACTGACAAATTTGGTTAATGTTTTGAGTTGCTGGTATATTGTTCAATACAGCGGTTGATAATTTTTATCTGACATGGAAAATAGTGTTATTGAGGATGTTCCTCAAAATAATATTCCGTTCCTAGGTGCCTTGATCCAAATGAGACGTTATACCGCAGCCTCTCCTTTGCTTCCAGCGTAAGTGGAAATGAGCGTTTGGCGCCATTGGCAGGGAGGCTCCTTGCGGGGCAGGTCCCGCCACGTTGGTGAAGGCCTTGTTACACATTGGGCGACCTGCGCGCCGGATTTCCTGCCTACAGTGACACTGATTAACCAAATTATTACGACCAGCTGCTTAAAAGTGTCATGGTGCCTTTGACTACTACCACGGGTTCTATGGAAGCCCAGGTGAACGTCCGGCATTGCGCAGTACGGCCCCCACCGGCCAGTCTGTTGCGCGGTGAAACTGTTGAGAACCTGTTCACCTGGATGAAGGCAGATCTCGACACAACCATCAACGTAATGTATTTAAATTTATTTAGCAAGAAACGTGATTCATATGACAGGCGACACGTTACCGTCGATCCACAACCCAAACTCGACGATCCCGTCCCCAAAGCAATCTTAACTGACGATGACTTTGGGTCAACATGGAAACACCTGGGTTTGTCGGTTGCAGAGTACGAAGCTGTAAGGCTCATCCGCGTCAGTAACTGTGCACTAAGTGCGGCCGTCCCGGCTGGGTAGGAGATTTTCTCCGCTAGTGGACTGATTGTTGTGTTGTCCTTACGTTCCTATCGTCATAAATGACATTTCACTGTTGAGATGGCTGTATGCGCACGTAACGAAAGCTAACAAACAAAAAGAATCAAAAAAGTCTCGAGTCGCATTGCCTCAGTAGGTCTATATTTACCCTTCTCCTTACCGTAGTTTTTGGTGATCGGTTGTGTGAAGTCAATTAAACAGAGTGGATTGAGCTGGCACTATTGGTCTATTGTACCCTTTGTCGAAAGGTGTTACTGAATCACAGTAATAAATTCATGCCACGAGATTTGAACAAAACTTCATTCTTGTACAACATACTCTATCTGCGAATTACCTTTCAGCATTCTTCCAACACTTGACCATAAATTTCAGTACCATCAGATCGAGTGAAGTTGATCGAATTTGGACTTTGAACTTAAATAGCTTTGAAATCAATAAAACCAGAGGGTGAGTTGACCGATTATCTGTTATATGACAATTGTGGATTGTTTATAACTCTATGGTGATGAAACTTTGTCAATAATTGAAAAATAAATTTGTGGGACTGCTACGGTCGCAGGTTCGAATCCTGCCTCGGGCATGGGTGTGTGTGATGTCCTTAGGTTAGTTAGGTTTAATTAGTTCTAAGTTCTAGGGGACTTATGACCTAAGATGTTGAGTCCCATAGTGCTCAGAGCCATTTGAACCATTTTGAAAAATAAATTTGGCTAAATAATAATTAAATTTTAATACTAATTTCAGAGTAACATACTAACAATTTTTAAGGAGAAAAAATGTGATCACAAATTTGCTTTATGAAATTCCGAAGAGACACACACTCTTCTTCTTTAGCACTAAAAACTGTTGGTTGTTTGTTTCGGGGGAGGGGACCAAATAGCGAGGTCATCGGTCCCATCGCATTAGGGAATGATGGAAGGAAGTCGTCGTGCCCTTTCAAAGGAACCATCCCGGCATTCGCCTGAAGCAATTTAGGGAAATCACGGAAAACCTAAATTAGGGTGACCCGACGCGGGTTTGAACCGTGGTCCTCCCGAATGATGACCATGAATATTATTTCTCAGGATTCCTTTTGGAATTTTATACACTCGGTTAGCATTCTTAATGCTTATTTCTCCATTTAAAATTTCTGAGACACAGTTCTAAAACGTCCAGGCTATATTTTCTCAATTCACGCGATTTACGTTTGTACACACGCGCCATTTTCACAGTGACAACCGTTGCGATCTCAACTGTACGAAGCAACAAACAGAACTGCGTGCTACGTGCCAAATTCGTAAGTTAACACCCAGTCTCTTGTAACAATTACCTCCTCACTCCATTACTAGACTGTTATAGACAACTGTTGTTGCATTCGTCAGGTCACATTCTTCCGCAGTCACGAATGTTTATTCATAAAAGCACCGCTCGAGAAAAAACGAACAACTTCACTCTGATTCTATCAAGGATTTGCAAAGTTCGATTTATGTATCCACAAATAGGTAAGTGTAATAGATTATCTTTTGTTATTGCTATAATTGTCGTTGTGAAGGATTAATGCACGACATAGAAGCATGGTTTGTTTTACGCCAGTCACACGAATAAAAGTTTTAGCTCATTAAAAAAGTTAATAAAAAACCATCCGTTTGAAAACGATCAACATTCCCATAGAACTACAGAATACTGTACATTTAGCCATTGCCACAAATCAAGAAGTTTCGGACAGTAAGTATAATAACTGAAATAAAAGAATTTTCATCACCGATATACAGATATTTAACATAAAATGTTTTTTGAACTTTTCCGTCAGTTTTACGCTGCTACTTCGCTTTCTCCGATCTAGAGTTCGCGACAGACATCTGAACAATTCACGTTAACGACTGCCGCACAGGTGTGCGCTTAAAACAAGCAACCATAAAACTCATTCTTGAGCCCGAAGATGGTTAAGGGCTGCTTCACACGAACCACCGAGAAGCGCTTCTCTGCAGCGCCGACGTCCAAATTCTTGTCGCCTAGTCGTGGTTTCATCGTCCCTCAGCCACTTTCCATCGATGTTCACTACAATGTCACGCAAATATACAACAGATTTCTCTGTTTCCGAGATGTTCGTTCTCAGGCGCCAGGGCATAACAATCTGCCCTTTGTTTAAGGCTCTCTTGTCAGTGGATTTCCTCATTTGCGGCCTGTGTAGTCACTAGTATGAGCCCCAATCGTCTCTGCTTCGCTCATATAGTTTCGTTATCGCGCTATGTGCCCAAAGCCCCACAGGCGGCATTGATCTTGCGATGGGCGCAGTGGTCATCGGTGAGCATGCGACGGGATGCATACGTAATATGTTCCAAAACGCCTCGGATAAAAATTAGAGTTTCCGATATCATACCTCGGTTTCTATTGGCCGTAAGGGTCAAGTGTTTTGGATAGCCCTGGGGCTAGGGACCATATGTATACCCAACAGAGGGATCGTCTTAGTGCCACTATCATACAGACAGGATCCTAATTACGTAGACGGAGCAAATGGCCGGTTCTTTTTGCATTTTATGTGGTCTACAGTGGGGTTTATCGGTCTTATGAAGACACCATTAGTTCATTGGCGGTTCCTTGGAAAAAAACCCCAGCGCATCAAAACCTAGCTGAGGATTCCAAGATGGCTACGCACAGCAAATGGCTAAAACTTTTACGGTATACTCCTAAGATCCGGATCTCGAACAAACTTCAAAATTTTCTTGATATCATTGTCCCTTTCCAAGATACGGAGATTAAAACTTACTCTGCTTCTACCCTTAAAATCTGGTATAAGGCGAAAGCTAAATAATAAATAACTGCGGCAAGTTGCTCAAATTGGAACAGTATATTCGCTACACATTTATCTAGAAGACCCATCTCCCCGTTTTCAAAAATCTCTATCCGTTATCGAGAAACACCACAATAACTTGTTTTTTGGGTACCAAAACCTACTCGCAATATCCAAGACGGCTAAGCGCAGCAAATAGCCGTAATTTCTACGATATATTCCTAAGATTTCGATCCAGAACAACTTTGAAAATTTTCTTCATAAGCTTACCTGTTTCCGAGATACAGAGGTTGTAAGTTACCCTATTTGTACACGTAAAAACGCACGTAACACTGGTGTGAGCTGAAAACATGGTTTATAAAGTGACGTAGCACGGAGGAACGTGCAGTGAAGGGATTTCGTTATCATCTATGAACCCCATGTTGTAGTAGTGAAGCACGTGCAAAACTTTCTGCACGTAATACTCGGTCTGAGATGTAAAATTAGTTTTACGTTTTTTTAATTTCTACATTTTATTGACCAATACATTTTTTTCATATGAGCTACACGCCCTGCTGCATCAGAGAAAAGAAGGGAAAAAACAGCGGTAAAATGCTCCTATCGCAGCACAAAAAACGCTAATATCTTCGTGTTAATTTAAAGTACTCTACTCTGACTGAAAAGTGGCGCAACAGCTTCTTTTTTCTAGCTTCCTCAGCAATTTTAAAAAATTTCCCAAAAATTTTGGTGTGCAGATATATTCGCGCTTTTTTATACTGAGAGAGAAGAAGACAATGGCAGTGACAAAGAGACGAAAAAGGAATAAACACTGGAAGATAGTAGATGATGGTTATGTCGTAGAAACACCGAAGAAGACAGAGACAGTGTGAGAGAAAGAGTTGGACACAGTGACAGTGGAAGCTACTTGACAGGGACAGAACAGTGCTAGGGAAATAGTGAAGGAGACAGTGCCAGGAGGGGGGGGGGGGGGGGGGGGAAGGAAGGGAGGAATGAAGATAAAGAGACAGTGGAAGTCTTAGAGAACCAGTGATGATGAAAAACAGAGTCTATGATAGTGACAACGAGAGAGAGAGAGAGAGAGAGAGCGAGAGAGAGAGAGTGAGAGAGAGAGAGGTAATGACAGTGAGAAGAGATAGCAGCAGTGCGGAGGAATGAATGAAATGGTAGCAGTCAGAGAGAGCAAGAGGGAGACAGTGACAGGTGACAGTGAGAGGAAACAGTAGCAGTAGGACAGAATGAAGGTAACTATGGCTGAGAGACAGGAAACAGTGGCAGTTTGGTAACCACGAAGAGGTAATGGCAATGAGTTGAACTGAATGAGCGAGTGAGAATGGATAAGTGGGAATGGGTGGATGTGAGCGACTTACATCGATGAAACAGTGAATGTGAGAGAGCTACAGTTAGGGGAGCTTGTGTGAGTAAGGTGTGAATTGCATGTTAAAAAGAGCGCGAATATATTCGCACGCCAAACTTTTCGGAAAATTTTTTAAAGGTGCTGAGGCAGGTAGATTGAGATAGCTGGTACCCTACTTTTCAGTCAGAGTCTTAAATTAAACAGGAACATACTCGCATTTTTTGTGCTCCTGTTGGAGCATTTTCCCGCTGTTAATGTTTTGGGTATACTATACCACTGTAGCACAGGACGCTTTTCTTTACACGATTTGCCTTATCGGTTTCTGTCCTAAGTTTTGCCTTTCCTTAATTGTTAAATGTCTGCCCTTGTGTCTGTACCTGTACCCGAAGTGGTACAGCCTGGTATTACTGTAAACGACAGGGACCGACGCTGTGCTTACTGGAAGGTCAGTACTTTTTTGTGCGTTTCGGTCCATTAAGTTTACAATACACTAAAAGCTTTTATTTGAGTTGTCTTCGTAATTCTGTTAGTAAACGGAATCGTACATCGCTCGAACACTCTATAGAACTTCAGTTCACCTTTTATTGCAGACAGAGTTAAGGTATCCAGCATGAATGGAAAAGCCTGCACGTTACTCCTACTTAAAAAGGCTAAAATAACAGTTACACAGAATTACAGAGCAAGAGCATATTCTAAACTCAAACTTTGTGACGTTCCTGAGGGAAATTAAGCTGTTTCAAAGAGCCAGCTCGCACTGAGAAAAAGTAAATCTTAAATGTGTGTGAAGAGACAGATTTCGCCTGCCTACATTTCCAAAAATGGTTCGATGGTATATTTCTTTGTCCACTGATGGCCAAGATTCTATCATACGGAGTATTTTTACTCATATGTTGTTGGTCAAAGATATTTCTTTCGTTATGATGAGCGACAAATGTTGAACAGAAACAATAGTAAATTCGGGCGTATTCAAAGAGAGTGAAAAAGGACAGCAAATATTCTCAATATACTGTACATGAATTCTCTATCAAATACGGCCAACAGTATTATGAGATTGTTCAATGGGGATCTATAGGAACGTGTTGGCGTTTGATGAGCGTAAGAAATGTCATCTTAGTGTGATGAATGATATCTCTCCGTAAATGTTGATAAATGAAAGGTGAAGCCCGTAGAAAAGGGAAATAACCCGACAGTATCCGATTACCAGGTTAGTGGTGAACTTCGACAGCACGTCACATCTAGATGTAATGCTAAGAAGCGATACGAGAAGGGACGATCACGTACGACCTGTAATAGGTAAAACAAATGGAAGACTTAGATTTATTTGTTGGGTTCTTAGGAGGTACGGTAGACCTGTACAGGAAACCTTGTACAAGACGCCAGTGAGACGAGTTCTAGAATACTGTCTCGTAGAATCCTGAATTAAGAACCAGTTACGACAGTCGGGTCATCAACGAGAAGTATCACTACACACTGAAAGCGTGTTCAGAACAGACGAACGTACGGACGGATTCAAAAGTCTGCCTCAAGAGAGAGTGCTCATATTTATACATATGTAGAATGTTTCAGCAAACTCCAGTATTCCGTACACAAGTAAATCCCTGGACCTTCCAGAAATCACAGACGTTAAACAATAAATAATTCCAGGAAGTGAGAATCGAATCGCTTACCCCACTCGTTGCCAGGCAGCAATTACAGCAGATACGGCACTGCAGACGACGAGCAGCAAACGACAATATTGCTATGACGTTTGTAGTCCTTATCAGTAGGGAGTGACAGCAAAATCGATCGAATCCAGAGACGCGCTGCTGTGGTCGTGGCAGGCTGGTACAGCTCATACGACATAGTTGCAGAGGTGCTTAGAAAATTTCAAATCGAGGCTTTAGGGGTCTGTTATTTGAGGAAGACTGGGCGACAGTCCAGTTGTCTATTCGCGGTATCTAGCGGAAGCATCATGGGAGATTAGGGAGCGTTTTATTTCACTTAACCTCTCTGTTTCCTAGCGTTTATACCGTAAAGATGGGTTTGCTGTTTGCATGGTTTAGAAATATCTATTTGCTTTAACTTTGTGACCGGATAACCATCCTTTCACCACAGTCGTCAGTGTTAACCCGTTGGGATGTAGTAACAGAATGTTACTATTAATTCAGAAAAAACATCCACGGTAGCAAGAAACATAATTCTGCTAGAGCTCAATCAAATGGGTGGCAATTTACACGCTAGTTATTACTTTTTAAACACTCGCTTGACAGGGCAGATCTACAACAGAAATGAGACAACACAATAAGAAATGATCAATAGTATTTATTAATGTGCTGACAGAAAAAAATCGCAATACCACGAAGGAGTTATGCGACAATAACGAAAGTTGGCAGGCGTGTTTGTGCATCTGAAAGATGATGTCTATTCAGATTTCACGCCAGTCGCATAAGAGTGGCGCTAGTAGCGCCACTATGAGGATACAGGCCTGCTTTAAATGCATGCAGTAACGGTTGTAACTGTTAGTAAACTGTGAAATTGGACGTGGTGAGTTGATGTTAATCAAATGTGTGTGAATTCTAAGAGACGAAACTGCTTAGGTCATCGGTCCCTAGACTTACACACTACTTAAACTAACTTATACTAAGAACAACATACACACCCATGCCCGAGGGAGGACACGAACCTCCGGCGGGAGGAGCCGCGCAGTCTGTGACATGACGCCTCAAACCACGCGGCCACTCCGCACGGCTCCTGAGTTGATGTTAGTCAAGAATGCGTTTATGGCGACAAGGTCGCCATTATCAACACCTGATTGAGTTTGAACGAGGTCGTGTTCAAATGGCTCTGAGCACTATGGGACTCAACTGCTGAGGTCATTAGTCCCCTAGAACTTAGAACTAGTTAAACCTAACTAACCTAAGGACACCACTAACATCCATGCCCGAGGCAGGATTCGAACCTGCGACCGTAGCGGTCTTGCAGTTCCAGACTGCAGCGCCTTTAACCGCACGGCCACTTCGGCCGGCGAACGAGGTCGTGTAACAGAGCTAAGAGAAGCTGGATGTTCCTTCTGCGATAGTGCAGAAAGACTTGGCAGGAATGTAGCCACTATACATGATTGCTGGCAACGGTGGTCACGGGAAAGTGCGGTCGCAAGACGACCGGGGTCCGGATGGCAACGTGGCACTACCGAGAGGGAAGAGCATCGTGTTCGGCATTTGGATCTGGCGCATCGTACTTCATCTGCAGCAGTAATCTGAGCAGCAGCTGGCATAAGAGTGACACAACGAACTGTTACAAATCGCTCACTTCAAGGGCAGCTCCGAGACAGATGCACTTTAGTGTGCATTCGACTGACCTCAAACCACCACCGTTTGCGACTTCAGTAGTGTCAAGGGAGACCTCAATGGGGGGCAGGATGGCGGTCTGTTGAGTTTTCTGACCAAAGCTGGTTCTATCTCGGTGCCGGTGATGGCCATGGTTTGATTAGCAGGAGACCAGTTGAGAGCTCGCTACAAAACAATCTGCGTGCTAGACACACCGGACCTACACCTGTAGTTACGGTCTGGGGTGAGATTTCGTACGACGGCAGGAGCGCTCTCGTGGCTATCCCACGCATCTTGACTGCAAATTTGTACGTCAGTGTTGTAATTCGACATGTTGTGGTGCCACTCATGAACAGCATCTCAGGGGTGTTTTCCAACAGTATGCGCTCTCCTTCATACCGCTGTTGTCTTGGCCTGGTCGATCACCAGATATGTCTCGGTTGGTCACATAGGGGACATCAGAGGACGAAAACTCCAGTGTCATCCACAAACAGCATTAATCGTCTCTATACTGATGGACTAAGAGCAACAGACAAGGAACTCCATCCCATAAACTGATAGCCGGCACCTGTACAACACAATGCGTGCACTTTTCCATGCTTGCATCCAACATTCTGGCGGCTACTTTGGTTTTTAATGTACCAGCGTTTCAAATTCGCAATAGCTTATCTCTCTCTTACATTAACCTCTGATCTTGCAATGTTAATCACTTAAATATGTTACATAGACGAATACATTCCCGAAACTTCATTACTCTACATTAATAACTTTCTGATGTTGAGATTTTTTCCGTCAGTGTATTAATGCGATTTAACTACGTGAGCTTATATGCATCCTCTCATCGCAGTCGTCATTTAACCTGTTGGGATGCTGTAACTGAATGTTAGTGTTTATTCAGCCCAAACATTTGCGGTAGCACAGAACGTATTTCCACTAGAGTTCAATAAAATAGGTGGGAATTTGTACACTAGTTATTACTTATTAAATGCTTGCTTGACAGGATGGGGCTAGAACAGAAATGCAGCAACACAATAAGAAATGATCGCAAAATTTTGTACATGGCTGCAGCAGCAACCGTAGGATGAAATCTTCTTGAAGAAATAATAAACAGCCATTCAGTTACGAAATGGAAGGTTTATTTAAGGGGTTTAAATAAACCTTCTGTTTTGCAACTCATTGATTCTTTCCTGTTTCTTCAAGAAGAAATAACTATTAGCATTTGTTAACTGTTGTCTCCTGAGTGGAGCTTACAGAGCTGTGCTCCAAAGCGTAAGGGCAGGAAACATTGGCGCTGTACTAAGTGATCCGCAGCAGGAACGCGTGTCAACTATCTCTGGTACTAGCCGGATCCCGATTGACAGCGCTCCCTCTAGTGACCGGTGACATTATCGGCAAACAAATACGACTCGTGATGGACGTTGTGCGGGGATTGCCAGCGTCATCTGGAGGCTGCTGCACGAACCTGAGTCACACGCCAAGGGAGTGGCTGTTCCCATGTGGTGGCAGCCTCTCGCAGTAGTGCCGTGAACCTCTTGGACCAAGTACATAACATTTCCTAAGAATCGGAAGTTTTGGGCTCAATCTGACTGTGAATCACATTAACCAGTTTGTGCAGCGCAGCATTTGCCTAAGCTAGTGTGAGGAGCTGTCCAAAAATCACCCTTAGGCCGGCTAGTGCAAAGGACCAAAGGTCGTTAATCCACCGTGTGGGCTTGATGCCGTATACCTGCCTGGCATGTTAGCGCGCTAGACTATAGAAGCAGCTCAGTTTTGCTTCACTTAATGGAACAGAAAACACCTAACTTTACTTCAACAACACTGCACCCAGCACTGTACAGTAGCTTGTGGAATAGATGTACAATATTTTGCCTCTCATCAAAAACACGCACACTGCTGCTGAATACTGGCAGTGTAGTAGCCCAGGATAGGGAATTGAATCTAGAACATTTCTTGCGTCCTACCGCACTATTAACTGTTTGATCCTTTTGTATGTTGCTTAATTAGAGTGTATTCTTAGGGTGACCCTAATTTTATGTAACATTAGCTGACAAACATGTCATTGTTGGGTATTCATTTAGTCAATTTTGTATTAGAAACGAAAACAAAAAACGAAGTAAAAAGTTGTTGAGGCTTTTGTGCCCAGTTATTGACAAACTGCCTGCTGGTTTCTGTCTTGGGTTCTTCGGCCGACGTTCGTCTGCTTATTTTTCTGACGTTTCGCCAGCACGAGTGGCTGGCGTTGTTAAAGTTTCACCCTCCATTGCTGGTGGTGGACTGGAGCCGAACTCGCGGTCGCAGACTATATGTATCTGCCGCACCAACGTCCGAGGGCTTCTCCGCGGTCATTTCCGGTGTGGCTCTCCTCTTGCTCCTGCAACGGTCGTTTTCTGCAGCACGGGAAGCCAGGATCCGTTTACCTTGAGACTTCCTTCTTTCTTGTTGAAGCTGTTCTCGTGTTTGTGTATTTCTACAGCTTCTCTGAAGAAGGGGGTGTGATAACTCTTCTCCACAGCCAGAACTTCCGTGTTGGCGAATTTTACTACGCGGTCGGCCTGACACAGTGCGTGCTCTGCCACGGACGATTTCTCCACCTACCCCAACCTGAAATGCAGCTTATGTTCCGTGATTGATCGTCCAGTCAGTCCGACAATCGTTTCCGCATCTGCATGGTATGCTGTATATTCACGACATTGCAAGAGGGTCCCTTTTATCCTTTGCCGATCTCAGAAACTCTTCGATCATTTTTGTCAGCTTGTAAATAGTCTTTACGCCGTGTTTGAGCAAAATACGGCCGATTCTGTCCTTCACTCTGGTAATGTATGGCAGAAAGGCTGTAACCGACATTTCTTTCTCTGATGTGTCACTTCGCCGAGTGTTTGACTCTGATATACTGCTAATATAACTTGTGGAGTACCCATTGCTCCTCAGAACAGTTTCCAAGTATCGTATTTCTCGTCTGAGGTGGTGCGGCTCACATGTTCGTCTTGCTCGCGTTACAACCGTGTTAACCAGGCCTCTTTTCTGACTCGGGTGGCGATTTGATAGTTTGTGCAGGTATCGGTCCATGTGTGTCGGATTTCGATACACGCTGTCCCAGGTTTTCACCATCCCTTGTGACTAGCACATCTAGAAGTGGTACTTTTTTGTCCTTTTCTACTTCCATGGTAAATTTTATGTTGGCATGGAGGTTTTTCAAGTGTCTTATGAAGTCACGGAGCTGTTCCTCACCATGGTTCCACACAACGAAGGTATCTTCGACGTACCTGTACCATACCTTAGGTTTACAAGGTAGCGGGTTCAGTTCCTGGGCTTCGAAATGTTCTATGAAGAAGTTGGCCATCACTCAACTAAGAAGACGACTTTCATCTGTTCGTAGAAGTCGCCTTTCCATGTGAAACAGCTCGTGGTGAGACATGCATGAAAGAGCTTTGTGACGTCTTGCAGGAAAATGGAACCGATGTGCTCCAGACAGTCATTGAGTGGCACTTTGGTAATCAAAGAAACAACATCAGAGCTGACCAGGATGTCGTTTGGTGCAAGTTTCAGTTTCTTCAGCTTCTCAATGAAATGTCCTGAGTCCTTTATGTATGTGTCAGTTTTTTCCACGTGTGGCTGGAGCAGAGAGGCCAAGTGTTTTGGCAGTTTATATGTCCGTGAGGCAGCAGCGCCAATAGTCGGTCTCATTGGAACGTTATTCTTATGGATCTTAGGTAATCTATACAGCGGAGGTGGTAGGGCTTCTGTGTTACGCAGGTTCCTCTGTATGTCCGCCGGCAGAGAAGACTCCTTGATTAACCGATTCGTATTCCGCGTGATACGCTGCGTCGGATCTGTGCTTAGTTTCCTGTGCGTGGTCGGATCTAATAGGTCCCGGATCTTCTGCTCATAATCTTCAGTCTTCATTTCGACGGTCGCATTTTCCTTATCGGCAGGCAGTACCAATATATTCTTGTCGGCATTAAGGTTCTTAATAGTTTGTACCTCTTCTTTCTTCAGGCTGCAGATTCGTGGTTTGGTTCGGCGCAGTATCCTGGCTGTTGCATTGCGTATTTCGTCTGCTCTTTCACAAGGAAGGGGTACGAATGGCCGCTTCAGCATGTCTTCCATAGGTGCCGACTGGAGTGGCCGAGCGGTTCTAGGCGCTTCAGTCTGGAACCGCGCGACCGCTACGGTCGCAGGTTCGAATCCTGCCTCGGGCATGGATGTGTGTGACGTCCTTAGGTTAGTTAGATTTAAGTAGTTCTAAGTTCTGGGGGACTGATGACCTCAGAAGTTAAATCCCATAGTGCTCAGAGCCAATTGAACCATTTCTTCCATAGGTACAGTTCTAGGGATGAGAGCAAAATTTCCTCCTTTTTGAAGGACAGACTGGCGGTCTGGCGGTCGGAGTGGCTGAGCGGTTCTAGGCGCTACTGTCTGGAACCGCGCGACCGCTACGGTCGCAGGTTCGAATCCTGCCTCGGGCATGGATGTGTGTGATGTCCTTAGGTTAGTTAGGTTTAAGTAGTTCTAAGTTCTAGGGGACTGATGACCTCAGAAGTTAAGTCCCATTGTGCTCAGAGCCATTTGAACCATTTTTTTTTTTTTTTGAAGGACAGACTCTTCCTCTTCGGTCAGTTGTCTTTCAGTGAGGTTGACCACTGTGCGTGACATGTCGGGAATCGCCTTGTCAGTCTGCTTCCGGCATCTTTCAAACTTTTCCTTCTGTCATTCAGCGCAGTGCTCGAGTTCGTTCTGCATGCTCTTGTGAGTGATGCTGTCGATCTTGTCCCAGTCGTCTCGATGCATTCTGCTACTTAGTTGATAGAAAATGTCCAAAAGTTCCTCACCCGTTGTTGCTAAGTATCTCCGTGTTATATGAATTCACTCACGAAGAAAAGCGGGTTCCATTCTGTCGTACATACGATGTGCTTGAGAGGCGGTGAATAGGGTCTTGCTGGTGAAACGACAGAAAAATCATCAGACGAACGGCGTCCGAAGAACCCGAGACAGAAGCCAACTGGCAGTTTGCCAAAAAGTGAACTATCGAAGAAATTTCATTTCCATGCATTCGTGAAAACATCATCGAAATTATGGTATAGTCGCCAGAGAAATGCGCACACTGTACAAATATATAAGTACAATGTTCAGATTAAGAAACATGATGCCAGATAGTTTCTGTTCTCTGGGCGCAGCTGCTCCTCGTGTCTACAGCGCAATTTTGTAAACGTCTCTACGGCAACGCCTCTCCATACCTTTAGAGATGGCTGTCGTTCTCGCTCACAGTTGAAAGCTGTCAAAAGCGCTGCCATGTCTTAAGGATTTCCCTAAGTTGATTCGACTGTAGGAGGATTTTAGTAATAAAGAATAAATGTTTTAAAACCTCATGCTTGATGATGCAGTTTTTCAAGTATCTCATTCCTTATGACTTTGTATCATCTTCTGAACGATGACAGATAAGTATTCCCACAGCGATTATTGGCTGGCAGTAAGGGATATGCGTATCGCGTTTGGTTGAAATCGGTCCAGTTGTTTAGGAGGAGATGTGCAACACACACACACACACGTGCAGCCATTTATATAATATATATGGATATCTGCATAGTTGCATCTGTACCTCCAATACGCTAGAATATCAAAACATAATCTAAGAGAACCACACCAGACAAAGACTTAGTTACATCACGGTGCAACACCGCCTCTAGCCTTGATAATGCTCTCAATTTGGGGAGAAGGTTTGTATTGGTATGCCATATCCAGCTGACCTGATCATTGATGACTAAATCAAGTAGACCTATCAGGTTGTGGGGATGCTGTCTGTTACGTTTCACTCGTTGTTCCGAACAATCCCACGCATTTTCTATAGGATTAACATTGTGTAATTTTACAAACCGTACCTTGAGACCTAAACCTCATCATCATAACGTATAAACTGATGGTTTATTATTATTATTATTGTTATTGTTGGCGAATTTTCCCTAAAAGGAAATCGTTAAGCTTATGACTTTGAAGGCTTGTTCTTCTTGTCCTTCCAGTACTCCTTCATTCTCTTGGAGAGGGCCTCTTTTCTCTCCTCAGACCATTCTTGTTTGGTCCGCTGTTTTAGCGCTTCTGACTTTACTTCCCAATTGTCTATGTGTTTTCGGAAGGTGCTTCTGTCTGTGGTGTTTGTGGTGCCAATTGCTTGTAGGTCTTTTCGGACTCCTTCCATCCAGGGTGTCGAGACTTTAAGTGTCTTGATGTGTTCTAGAATTTTCTTGGTGAGCCTTGTTTCAGGGAGTCTGTCTAAATGTCCGTAGAATTTAAGGCGCCTTTTTCTCATATCGTTCTCGATGTTCGAATATGCTTCTACTGTTGAGTTCTTCTGTAGTCTGTAGCCATCTGGTGTGGGTCTTCCTCCTAAAATTTTCCTCATGATTTTGCGTTCTTCTTTTTTGATTTCTTCAATTTTGATTTTCCTGTTGAGTGCTAGTGTTTCGCTGGCATACAGTACGGCGGGTTTGATCACTGTGTTATAGTGTCTGATCTTGGTGTTTCTGGAAATGCATTGTTTGTTGTAGACGTTTCGTACCATGCCTAGTGATTTCCGTGTCTTCTGTTGTCTGTCTTCGTAAGCCAGTTTCTCTGTTCCGGTCGGTTCGATGATTTCGCCTAGGTATTTGAAGTGTGTGACCCCTTTAATTTTGCCGTACTTGGTTGTGATGTCGTCGCCTTCTCTTGTTAGGACTTGCGTTTTTTCAAAAGAGATTTGTAGGCCGACTTTCTCGGCGCATTCTTTCAGGATTTCGATCTGTGTTTTTGCTGATATTGGGTCATAGGTCAGTATCGCTAGGTCGTCTGCGAATGCTAGGTAAGGGATTTCCAGTCTTTTCCTTCCTAATGTGACTGGTCTCCAGGTGTTTTGTCTCCTGACTTCAGCTTCCCATTCGCTCATTACTTTGTCCAGGACGATGTTGAACAATAGCGGGGATAGTCCATCTCCTTGTCTTAGGCCAGTGTGGATTTCAAAGGGGTCCGAGATTTCGCCCATGAATTTGACTTTGGATTTTGTATTGGTTAGTGTCTGTTCGATTAGTCTTCGGGTCTTTTGGTCTAGGCCTTTTTCTCTGAGGATTTGGATGAGGGACTTTCTGTCGATCGAGTCGTAAGCCTTTTTGAAGTCGACGAAAGTGCAGATGATTTTTTTGGGGCTTGTCATGTGGGATTTTATGATTGATTTCAGGTTGAAGATTTGTTCGGGGCAGGCTCTGTTGGGTCTGAAACCCGCTTGGTATTCCGAGATGGCGGGTTCCAGTTGTCCTTGCGTTCTGGTGAGAAGGCAGGTTGATAGAATTTTGTAGATGGCCGGTAGCAGGGAAATTCCTCTATAATTGTTTGTGTCTGTCCTGTCACCTTTCTTGTGTAGCGGGTGAATGAGTGCGGTCTTCCAGTCGTCAGGTATGATTTCGGTTGTCCAGGTGTTCTGTATGATTTGTGTGATTTCGTTTAGCGAGTTTGGTCCTAGGTTCTTCAGCAGTTCTGCCGTTATTCCGTCTTCACCGGCTGCCTTGTTGTTTTTCAGTTTCTTTATGCAGTGGAGGATTTCTTCTTTTGTTGGTGATGGTGAGTCTTCCGGTGCGTTGGCCGGTTCTCGGGGTTCGAAGGTTGAGTTAGGTTCCGGGCAATTTAGTAATTTTGAAAAGTACTTCGCGAGCTCTTCACAGTTTTCTTTGTTGGTAAGTGCCAGTTTTCCGTCTTCTTTTCTGAAGCAGAGGTTCTGTGGTGAGTATCCTTTGACTTGGTTGGCGAACGTCCTGTAGAAATCCCGTGTGTTGAAATTTCTGAAGTCTTCTTCGATGGAGTTTAGCTGATCGTTGATGTATTTGCGTTTCTCTTGTCTTATTGTTTTCGATGTTTGTCTTCGAATTTCATAGAAGTTGTCCCGTGTTTCTTGTGTTTTGTTGCTGTTGTAGTTTGTGAAAGCTGTTCTTCGATTTTGTAGGGCGATTTCGCAGGTAGTGTTCCACCAAGGGTGCCTGGGTTTTCTAGTCAGCGGGATCAGTTCTTTGGCTGTGTTCACAATTTTTTGTTTAAAGCTGGTCCAATCTTTCGCCTCTTGTTTTTCCCAGTGTTTTGTGATGTTCGATTCTCTGATCTTTCTTGTATCAAATTTCGGTGAGGTCAATTTCTTTTTGTGTTGTCTTCTTGGTGTGAGTTTGATTTTGATTCTTGTTAGGTAGTGGTCCGAATCTATGTTGGCGCCTTTTCTCACTTGGACGTCGTGGATTTCTTTCTGGTATTCATAGGAGATTGCCACGTGATCTATCTGGAATTCGCCTAGTGAGTGGACTGGTGATCGCCACGTCTTTTGTTTCTTGGGCTTTTTCATCAGGGAGGTTGACATGATTTTGAGGTTGTTTTGCTGGCAGAGTTCGATCAGTCTGGTGCCGTTTTTGTTGGTGAATTTGTGTGCAGGGAAATTTCCTACTGTTTTTCTGTAGCGTTTTTCTCTGCCGATTTGTGCGTTGAAATCGCCTAGTAGAATTTTCGCGTTGTCTTGGGGTATTTTTGCCAGGGTGGTTTCGAGTTTGTCCCAGAATTTGTCTGTTTCTTCTGGTTTGTCCTTGTTGTCTGCGTTCGTGGGGGCATGTACGTTGATGAGGGTGTAGTTCTTGTTGGCGTGTTTGATTCGCATGGTCATGAGCCTGTTGTTGATCGCGTTGACTTCTTTTACTGAGTCTAGGATGTTTTTGTTTACTGCGAAGGCCATGCCGAGGAGTGCTCCTCCTTTGCCGATTTTCCTGTTGGTTCCACTCTTGAAGAATCTGTAGTTTCCGTAGTCTATTGTGTCTGAATCCGTGTATCTTGTTTCTTGTAGCGCTAGGATCGAGATCTTTTGACTGGTGAGTTCCGTTGTTAGATTGTGTAATTTTCCCGTTTGTATTAGTGTCTGTATGTTGAAGGTGCCAAAGTATGTGTGTGTTTTCTTGGGTAGTTTGCCAGAGCGCTCCGACTCGCCCTTTAGTACATCTCCAGGTCCCCCAGAATCCGAGTGCCTGGTTGCCGTCTTGCGACGGGTGGATCGTCCACCTGGGGTAATGTTGTTTTTAGGTGTACTTGCCATTATGCTTGTAATTCGTCTGGCTTGCGCCAGTTTGGTAGAACCAGGGATTTTCAGTTCCTGGAGCTCGTATCAGCCGCACCATTGGTGACAGACGCTGGCCAGAGTACCGGTGGTTACCACACAGACGTGTCTGGGCTTTTGTGTTAGTTTTCTTCGTTTCGCCGGTTTTTACTCCGGGTACTTATCCTCGAGGATGTGATAGTTTTGGTCTGCCCCGAGTATTTGATTTCCTCGGTGCCACCCATATCTGGGAGGCTTTCCCCTGTCCGCCACCTGGGGAGGCGCCCGATGGAGGATCTATCAACCTCACACGGGGATGGTTTATTATTATTATGTTACATGTAGTAGAAGGGTGGTGGCAGGTATGTTAAGTGCTGTTCCCTCGAGATGTTTTATTACTGATGTTAGATTAGTGGAGTGTGATTTGTTGTGTCCAAGTTGGCTCTTTAGGATATGGTTTAATTGGATTCTGAATGTTGTGTGTCATAAGTATTTAGAATCGTAAAATATATGTAAGTAACCGTCCAGAGTTATCTAAATTGGAATGATCACATAAAAACAAAATGCAGGAAAAAGCGATACCCATGGATCACTTATTGGCACTACTACTAATAAAATAACCTTACATGATTCATTGGTTATGATTAACCCGCAAATAAACTGTAGCAATATAAACCATCCAGCGGATCGTATCAGGTCGCTATACCCTATTAGTAAAATGTGATAGAAAATCTCAGGAAATCCCTGGACATGAAGACGAGGTTCTTTATCGTGAAACACTATTGGGTAAATTTAGAGAAACTGTTTATCTAGTGCAATGATCATAAATAGGTAAGGGTACATACAGAGGTATATAGATAAATGCTTTTTCCTCAGTCAGTGCTCGAGAGGGGAGTGGGACGAAGACCGATAATACTGTGACTACGGTTCCCTGCCCGCGGAATATGTGTGAAGATGTACGTTGTTCACAGACGATGCTGTTTACTGTAGGAGGGATGTAACGCCAGCAGGCTGGAGTGATTTGCAGAAAGGGCTGCAGACGATTGACGATTGTTGCCGAGAATGGGAGTAGGAGCTGAATGTACTGCTTATAAGTAGGCGAAGAGAGCCGCTACTGTTCTAATGCACTACTGATTACAAATCACTAGAAACAGGAGCAATCGTAAAATATCTGGGAGCAAGCAATCGGACCGATTTAAGGTCGAGTCTGCACATGAAGTAAGTAGCAGAGAAAGCAGAGCGGAATCTTGTCCACGAAAGAAGTGACATACAAAACAATGGTTTGACAGATGTACAGAAGTACTACTCGTCAGCATGAGACCGGATTAGATTAACAGAATCGGCAAATTTCCTCATGGGTTCGTTTACTAAGTGAACTGCAGACGGAACTGTTGATGTCGCAAGAACTGAACTGAGAAACTGTCCTTGGCCTGTCAACTTTTCTGCTTGTTGGCGGAAGGTTCTCTACCTCTGATACTAGGCGGAAGAAAAGTAGTCCACGACTGACAGTGCTCTCTCTGGTGACGAGCCGGCCGGTGTGGCCGAGCGGTTCTAGGCGCTTCAGTCTGGAACCGCGCGACTGCTACAGTCGCAGGTTCGAATCCTGCCTCGGGCATGGATGTGTGTGATGTCCTTAGGTTAGTTAGGTTTAAGTAGTTCTAAGTTCTAGGGGACTGATGACCTCAGATGTTAAGTTCAAAATGGTTCAGATGGCTCTGAGCGCTATAGGACTTAACATCTGAGGTCATCAGTCCCCTAGAACTTAGAACTACTTAAACCTAACTAACCTAAGGACATCACACACATCCATGCCCGAGGCAGGATTCGAACCTGCGACAGTAGCTGTCGCGCGGTTCCAGACTGACGCGCCTAGAACCACTCGGCCACAAGGGTTACTATACAGGTATTGCTACAGAGGAAATATGTTAGGGTGATGGAACTAAGTAACAAGTTCCACAGCGCAGTGCATATAAACGGGGCTCTTCCGGGACCCAAACCTCGGATTCTGTTGGTGATATAAAGATTAGCGTCAAGTGCTGTGGATAACCGTAGGGCTACAGACCATTTGTCTATCCAACAGAACGATCGCCTTAGTGTCGCTATCCCACATTATAGTGTGAAAGTATGAATACTAAGCAGTTCTTCCTGCTCAGACAAATGGAATAAAGCGGTTGGTTCTTTTCGCGTCTGTTGTCCACGATGGCCCTAAGGGGCTTAGGAGGCACCATCAGCTCATTGGCGGTTCCTTAGAAAAGCTCCAAAAAGCGTATTTTACAATTTTTTCGTGCCAAAATCGGGCCGCGGATTCCAAGAAGGCTATGCACAGCAAATGGCAACAATTTTCACGATATATTCCTAAGATCCCGATCTCGAACACCCTTGAAAATTTTCTGCATGTCTTTTTCCGAGATACAGAATTTTAAAGTTACGCTACTTGTACACGCAAAATCCGGTGAAGTTTATAAAGTGAAGTAGCACCGACAAATATGCTATAAAGTGTCTCCCCTACCATCAAATGGGTTCTAGAAACTCTATGTTGTAGTACTGATGCACAAGCAATATTTTTGTGTATGTAAAATCCTGTCTAAGGTTTAAAATTAGTTTTGTGTTATTTCAGTTTTGTATAAGTACGCTGTCAAAGTTTTACTGACCTGTAAAGTGGTTTTCATATGAGTGACATGCCTTGCTGTTCCAGGAAAAAGAAAGGAACCAGCGGCAAAATTTCTCTAATGGAGCACAAAAAGGCATCTCTTACCTCCGTATAATCTTTGAAGCTTTTCCCACAAATTTTGGCATGGGAACATATTCCAACTTTTTTAGGCTGAGATTGAATGAGGTAGAGGCAGTGGGAAAGAGACGGAAAAGCAATAAGTGCTAGAGGATAGTAGACAGTGGTTCTACTATACACTACTGGCCATTAAAATTGTTACACCAAGAAGAAATGCAGATGATAAATGGGTATTCTTTGGAGAAATATATTATACTAGAACTGACATGTGATTACATTTTCACGCAATTTGGGTGCATAGATCCTGAGAAATCAGTACGCGGAACAACCACCTCTGGCCGTAATAACGGCCTTGATGCGCCTGGGCATTGAGTCAAACAGAGCCTTGATGGCGTGTACAGGTACAGCTGCCCATGCAACTTCAACACGATACCACAGTTCATCAAGAGTAGTGACTGGCGTATTGTGACGAGCCAGTTGCTCGGCCACCGTTGACCAGACGTTTTAAATTGGTGTGAGACCTGGAGAATGTGCTGGCTAGGGCAACAGTTGTACATTTTCTGTATTCAGAAAGGCCCGTACAGGACCTGCAACATGCGGTCGTGCATTGTCCTGCTGAAATGTAGGGTTTCGCAGGGATCGAATGAAGGGTAGAGCCACAGGTCGTAACACATCTGAAATGTAACGTCCACTGTTCAAAGTGCCGTCAATGCGAACAAGAGGTGACCGAGACGTGTAACCAATGGTACCCCATACCATCACTAAGGGTGATACGCCAGTATGGAGATGACGAATACACGCTTCCAATGTACGTTCACCGCGATGTCGCCTAACACGGATGCGACCATCATGATGCTGTAAACAGAACCTGGATTCATCCGAAAAAATGACGTTTTGCCATTCATGCACCCAGGTTCGCTGTCGAGTACACCATCGCAGGCGCTCCTGTCTCTGATGCAGCGTCAAGGGTAACCGCAGCCACGGTCTCCGAGCTGATAGTCCATGCTGCTGCAAACGTCGTCGAACTGTTCGTGCAGATGGTTGTTGTCTTGCAAACGTCCCCATCTGTTGACTCAGGGATCGAGACGTGGCTGCACGATTCGTTACAGCCATGCGGATAAGATGCCTGTCACCTCGACTGCTAGTGATACGAGGCCGTTGGGATGGAGCACGGCGATCCGTGTTACCCTCCTGAACCCACAGCCATTGGATCACGACCAACGCGAGCAGCAATGTCGCGATACGATAAACCGCAATCGCAATAGGCTACAATCCGACCTTTTTGAAAGTTGGAAACGTGATGGTACGCATTTCTCCTCCTTACACGTGGCATGACAAGAACGTTTCACCAGGCAACGCCGGTCAGCTGCTGTTTGTGTATGAGAAATCGGTTGGAATCTTTCCTCATGCCAGTACGTTGTAGGTGTCGCCACCGGCACCCACCTTGTGTGAATGCTCTGAAAAGCTAATCATTTGCATATCACAGCATCTTCTTCCTGCCGGTTAAATTTCGCGTCTGTAGCACGTCATCTTCGTGGTGTAGCAATTTTAATGGCCAGTAGTGTACACTGAATCGCCAAAGGGACTGGTATAGGCATGCTAATTCAACTACAGAGATATGTAAACAGGCAGAATACGGTGCTGCGGTCGTCAACGCCTATATAAGACAAAAAGAGTCTGGCGTAGTTATTGCTGCTCCAATGGCAGGTTATCAAGATTTAAGTGACTTTGAACGTCGTGTTATAGTCGGCGCACGAGCGTTGGGACACAGCATCTCCGAGGTGGCGATGAAGTGGGGATTTTCCCGTACGACCATTCCACGAGTATACCGCTAATATCAGGAATCGTGGCCAGAAAAAGATCCTGAGAGAACGGGGCCAACGATGACTGAAGAGAATCGTTCAACGCGACAGAAGTGCAAACCTTCCGCAAATTGCTGCAGATTTCAATGCTGGTCCATCAACAAGTGTCAGCCTGCGAACCATTCAACGAAACATCCTCGGTATGGGCTTTCGGAGCTTAAGGCCCACTCGTGTGCCCTTGATGTTTGCACGACACAAAGCTGTACGCCTCGCCTGGACCCGTCAACACCGACATTCGACTGTTGATGACTGGAAACTTGTTGCCTGGTCGGACGAGTCTCGTTTCAATTGTATCGAGCAGATGGAAATGTACAGGTATGGAGACAACCTCACGAATACACGGACCCTGCATGTCAGCAAAGGACTGTTCTAGCTGCTGGAGGCTCTGTAATGGTGTGGGATGTGTGCAGTGGGAGTGATATGGGAGCTGTGAAGTTGGAGTGATATTGTACCCGTGATACGTCTATGTACGACTCTGACAGGTGACACATACGTAATCACCCTGTCTGATCATCTGCATCCATTCATACACATTGTGCATTCCGACGGATCTGGGCAATTACAGCAGGACAATGCGACACCCCACAGGTCCAGAATTGCTACAGAGTAGCTCCAGAGACACTCTTCTGAGTTTAAACACTTCCGCTGGCCACCAAACTCCCCAGACATGAACATTATTGGTCATATCTGGGATGTCTGGCAACGTGCTGTTCAGAAGAGATCTCCACCCGCTCGTACGGATTTATGGACAGTCTTGCAGGATTCATGGTTAAAGTTCCCTCCATGCCACTTCGTGTTGTGGCACTTCTGCGTACTCGCGAGGGCCCTACGCGATGTTAGGCAGATGTACCAGTGTTTTTGGCTCTTCAATGTAGGATGAGCGAAGGAGACAATGACGGTGTGAGACAAAGAAAGGGACATAATGATGGTGGAACATAATTGACAGTGACAGAACAGTGCTACGAAAAGAGTAAGGTGACAGTGCCAGTGGGACAGGAGTAAACAGAGAGAGAAAGTGGAAGTAGGCGAGTCAGTGATAATGGGAGACGGAGTCTATGACAATGATAACGAGGAGGAGAGAGATAGTGACAATGAGGAGAGACTGCAGCAGTGAGACGGAATGAGTGATATAGTGGCAGTAAGAGAGGGTAAGAGGGAGAAACTGACAGGGAGAGGACCCAGTAGTAGTAGGACAGAACTACTGTGGCTACGAGACAGGAAACAGTGACAGTTAGAGAGACGCAAAAATATAATGACAGTGAGTTCAGGCTAATGAATAAGTGAGAGTGGCCAATTGGGAGTGGATGGACATGAGACCAGCAGTGATGGACTAGTGGGTGAGAGCGAGTTACAATTAGGGGAAGTTGTGGGAGTGAAGGTGAGTTGCATGTTAAAACGAGCACGGACATGTTTGCATGCCAAAATTTTCGGGAAAATTTTTGAAGCTGCTGAGGAAGATAGAATGAGGCAGATTGTGCCCCAGTTTTTAGTCAGCCTTGTAGACAGAAGCATATTCACCTTTTTTGTGCTCCATAGGAACATTTTTCCGCTGATGTTTATAAAGCTTCGTTTCTTGAAATATGCACAACGACTAAAAGACAAGTTATACAAAATTCTTACATTTTAAGACTGTCTACATGTATTTTATCGGCTGTGCACAGATTCATGTCTCTGCAGCATGCTTTCTGTGCCTAGTCAAGTAGAAGGAGATCATACAATGGATCCTGTAAGCCCGTTGGCACCGTACTTGCATGGAGGTGGATTGGGAGAGGGGGGGGGGGGGAAGCTTTAATTCTGTTGCTGCTGGCGACGTCTCAGAGTCAAAGTTTTTTTTTATTATTTTTTTTTACAGTGCATAGCTGTCCTAGTGGTGGTAGCAGCATGAGTGGGTGGGAGAAATTGTTTAAACACAGGATATTAGCGCAATTTAGCAATGTCTCGTGTGTAAGTTTGAGAGCTAGGTTTTCGGCTAGCATGAAGCGTTGCTAGGGTGACGATGCCAGTCAGTCTCGTGGTTGGAAGCGGTGGCTAAAGGTGCGACGCAGCAGTCACCTTACGCGCCGTTTTGCCGTCTCTAGTGTCGCGCCACTGCAGACTCACCACTGGATGAGGCTGCATTCAGTCACAATAGAGGAGCGCCACTGCAGAGGCCCGTGGCTACTGCAGTGCGAAATGTGTCATCACATCCAACACAGTGGAATCGCACCTGAAAAGCCCTCGGTGGCTCTACAGGCTGCCTGAAGAGGAGTCAGTCGAACTGAGAGCCCTGCTGGATTTTATCGCACGTAGGAGGTCCCTCTGCACTCGTTCCCATGAGCGACTTGCTGTCTTCTTATGTAAGGTCGAGTGATGCTACTGAACGATGGCCGCCCCGAACAGGCCAAGGCAGATGTGTGCCAGATGCAGTCTCTATGGCTTGTCGAAGTAGAACATCAGCCAGGTGGGTGTGTGAACTATTGAACAACACTACCGAATAGTTCAATAATATAGGGCTAATGTTGTAGCCCTCAGAGTGTTCGTTGCTCAGGAAGTGCCAGTTGCGCTTTATAATAAGTTAAGGGTAGCGTCTTTGATTAGCAATCAAAACGTCCTCGGTCCCGGGTTAGAACCCCGCCACTACTTAAATTTTGAATAAAAATCATCAGCAATGGCATCCGAAGACCACCGGCATAAGATGTCACCCTCATTTTACCAACGGCCTTGGCAGAGAGGGCAGAGCAGCGGACAGACGTTCAGGGCACACTCCTGCCCTTGGCGTGGAAAACTGCCCCTAAAGGCGGAAGAATCAACAATGATCAACGGCATGAGGATGCAGAAGGCAATGGAAACCATTGCGTTAAAGACACATAACGAGTATCCACAGGACATGTGGCACATAACTGAAAAAAGTGTCACGATGATCTCTCCATTGGCAAAAGATTTCCGACTAGTCCGGGAAGGCACTGCCAAAGGGGAGGTGACCATGAGAAAAAGATTGAATTACCAATGAAATGATAACCGCTCTACGAGGAGGGGCGTGGAATCTCAGATGCTTGAACGTGGTAGGGAAGCAAGAAAATCTGAAAAGGTAAATGCTAAGGGGGAGGGGGGGGGGGAGATTAGTGTTTAACCTCCCGCCGACAACGACGTCATTAGAGACGGAGCACAAGCTCAGATAGGGAAGGATGGAGAAGGAAATCGGCCGTGCCCTTTGAAAGGAACCATCCCGGCATTTGCCTGAATCGATTTAGGTAAATCTCGGAAAACCTAAATCAGGATGGCCAGAGACGGGTTTGAACCGTCGTCCTCCAGAATGCGAGTCCAGTGTGCTAATAAAGGCAAGGCCTCCGCTCCAGATTGTATACCAGTCAGGTTCCTTTCAGAATATGCTGATGCGATAGCTCCATATTTAGCAATTATATACACCCGCTCGCTCACAGAAAGTTCCGTAAAACTGCTCAGGTCACATCAGTACCCAAAAAGGGAAATAGGAGTAATCAGCTGAATTACAGGCCCGTATCACTAACGTCGATTTGCAGTAGGGTTTTGGAACATATACTGTATTCGAAGATTATGAATTACCCCGAAGAAAACGATTTATTGAAACATAGTCAGCACGGATTCAGGAAACATCGATCTTGTGAAACACAACTAGCTCTTTATACTCATGAAGTAATGAATGCTATCGACAGGGGATGTCAAATTGATTCCATATTTTTAGATTTACAGAAGGCTTTTGACATCGTTCTTCACAAGCGTCTTCTAACCAAACTGCTACGGTCGCAGGTTCGAATCCTGCCTCGGGCATGGGTGTGTGTGATGTCCTTAGGTTAGTTAGGTTTAAGCAGTTCTAAGTTCTAGGGGACTTATGACCTAAGATGTTGAGTCCCATAGTGCTCAGAGCCATTTGAACCATTTTCTAACCAAACTGCGTGCCTATGGAATATCGCCTCAGTTGTGCGACTGTATTCGTGATTTCCTGTCGGAAAGGTCACAGTTCGTAGTAATAGACGGAAAGTCATCGAGTAATATCTGGCGTTCCTCAGGGAAGTGTTATAGGCTCTCTATTGTTCCTGATCTATATTAACGACACAGGAGACAATCTGAGTAGCCCTCTTAGACTATTTGCAGATGATGCTGTCATTTACCGTCTTGTAAAGTCATTACATGACCAAAACGAATTGCAAAATGATTTAGGTAAGATATCTGGGTGGTTCGAAAAGTGGTAATTGGCCCCGAATAAAGAAAAGTGTGAAGTTATTCACATGAGTACTAAAAGAAATACGCTAAATTTTAATTACGCGGTAAGTCAAACAAATCTAAAGGCTGGAAATTCAACTAAATACTTAGGGATTACAATTACAAGTAACCAAAATTGGAACGATCACATAGATAATGTTGTGAGTAGATCAAACCAAAGACTGCGATTCATTGGTAGAATGCTTGCAAGGTGCAACAGATGTATTAGAAACTGCTTACAAAACACTTGTCCGCCATATTCTGGAGTATTGGTGTGCGGTGTGGGATCCGCATCAGGTGGGACTGACGGATGGCATCGGAAAAGCTCAAAGAAGGGCAGCTCGTTTTGTATTATCGCGTAATATTGGATATAGTGCCAGAGACAAGTTACGTGTATTGAAGTGGCAATCATTAAAACAAAGGCGTTTTTCGTTGCAATGGGATCTTCTCATAAAATTTCAATCGCCAATTTTCTCCTCCGATTGCGAAAACATTCTGTTGGTACACACCTACATAGGGAGAAATGATCATCACGATAAAACAAGAGAAATCGGGGCTCGCACAGAAAAAAATGTGAGTGCTCGTTTTTCCCACGCGCCGTTCGAGAGTGGAACGGTAC
Organism: Schistocerca americana; assembly: GCF_021461395.2. Taxonomy (NCBI): domain Eukaryota; kingdom Metazoa; phylum Arthropoda; class Insecta; order Orthoptera; family Acrididae; genus Schistocerca; species Schistocerca americana. Next base: position 290,361,299 of record NC_060120.1, on the reverse strand, counting down.
ATACAGCTTGAAGGTGGTTCATTGAACCCTCTGCCAGACACTTAGTTGTGAATATCAGAGTAATTACGTAGATGTGGATGTAGAACCACTGTGCCACCTCGCTCGGTGGTAAATGCTAAGGTTCAATCTAGATAAGCCGGCCGCGGTGGCCGTGCGGTTCTAGGCGCTTCAGTCCGGAACCGCGGGACTGCTACGGTCGCAGGTTCGAATCCTGCCTCGGGCATGGATGTGTGTGATGTCCTTAGGTTAGTTAGGTTTAAGTAGTTCTAAGTTCTAGGGGACTGATGACCTCAGAAGTTAAGTCCCATAGTGCTCAGAGCCATTTGAACCATTTTCTATATTGGGTGTAAGTGGAATGAAATCGAAGAAGACATGGATTTTTGGTCAGACGAGTATAGGGTAATATAAACAGCAGCAGAAAATGATATAATGGGAGTAGGACTGGTTATGAATTGGAGGGCAGGACAGAGAGTGAACTGCTATGTGAACAGTTCAGTGATAGTGTTGTTCTCATCATAATCAACAGCAAACCAACACCGGCATTCCCTGGACCAGCGTCTTGTTTCCTTTTTCTTACATACACACGGTGCTAATTTCAACACAAGGAATGCTTCCTTAGCGTTGGTAGCCATTCCCACTAGTATCAGAATACTTCATGACACGAGACGCACAGCTTGTCAGCTGATTTTAAAGTGCTGTTAAATTTGACAGACTTAGTTGGTACTTCTGCGTTCTCGTTTGACAAACCCGTGGATAAGAAACAGCAAACTTGATAAACAAATCTGATCATTAGCAGGGGCCTTAGAATTTTACCAGAATGCTACCTTTGAGAAGGACACAGCCGATTTCCTTCCCCAGTCCTAGCTTGTGCTCCGTCTCTAACGATCTCGTAATCGACAGGACGTGGAAACCTAATATTCATTCCAGTGGTGGTTTGTGCTAAATTTCTCCAGTATGCCACAATGTGGTGGCCTGCAGACTTTTGACGTACGTGGGTTGTAGTCGTAACTATATTGGATATATTAATTTTACGTATATAAATTGAAGTATTTAAATATTTTTGCATTTTATAATTAGCAATTTAACATTGAGAAAAATAAAAGGCTCTTGACAGTGAGCATCAAACCCGAGTCGACGAATTGCCAGTCAGTGCACTATGGGACTCGGTCGCGCTGCCGTTACTAGAATAGCTCCTCAAAAACCCTTCGTACTCTACACTGGCGTAATCCGTTACAAGAAGTTTCAAAGGAAAATACTCACCTGTTGCTCTGAGCACTGTAACACTCCTAGTGACTGAAAGGAAGACATCACATCAGAGAATGCACAGTCGAAAACAAATTCGCTGCGTCCCATCAACGAGTTGATTGTAGTACGGCTGACCACCATTTCAGCAACCAGCACTGGTTTCTAGTTATCTTGGAGAGAGTAGTACAAAACATGTTTTCGTACGTTTCATTTGCATACCAGCACGTATTCGAAGAGAAATGGCGCAATTTTAGTGCGATTTCTGGCTCGCATTCGAAAAGGAACGGCGTAAATTACTGCAATATTTACGCTGTGCTGTAACACATCAGCAAATGACAACTGGCAGCCACTGCTCCCTTCCTTCATTTTTAAGCTGGTACGACGTATATCAGCATATTTTTATGGCAGCGAAATATGCGCTGCATATGATACACGTCTGGCCTACTCAGTGCTGAGCCACTAAGCGCTCGTTACACCACCCGATAATACTCAGCCGTTAGCTGTTCACATTGCTACGTACAGTTGTAGTTCGTTACCTGCTAGGTTGAACAACCAATTACAATTTCAAGTGTGGTATCCTCACAGGCTGTCAGTCGTCTTGGTGTCTGGAAAAACCTGTTTTGTATTACACAGCGAGCCAACAATAATAGTCCGGACCAGATCCCAACTCTTTCATAAATTTTCACTTTCGGCGTAACTGATGAAGTAATTCTCAGGCATTTCCCTTATTATTGTGCGACGGTACCTAGCAGTTACAGCTAGTGTAGTTTCTCTCCCAAACAGTATCCCATATGAGCAAACCAGTTGCCTCTTTGCCCGTGGTTACTCATACTTTACGTACTTGGGTTATGCACAGCTCTGTTTAAAAAGAATACCTCGATGTAGTCAAAATGGTTCAAATGGCTCTGAGCACAATGGGACTTAACATCTCAGGTCATCAGTCCCCTAGAACTTAAAACTACTTAAATCTAACTAACCTAAGGACATCACACACATCCATGCCCGAGGCAGGATTCGAACCTGCAACCGTAGCGGTCGCACTGTTTCAGACTGTAGCGCCTAGAACCGCTCGGCCACTCCGGCCGGCTTCGATGTAGTCATAGGATCGAGCCGCGCACGTCTGCTTTGATGCCCCGCAGCTAATTCGCTGCAAATAATATGTAGCTGTGATTCTGCACTCATATAGTCTATGCATTGGCTAGAATTGCAAGTTAATAAAATGCACAGCAATACAAAATAAAAGATAAATGAGTAATTTGATAATGTCCGTAATTGATGTAGACGACAGAGAATTACGTTGAATAATGTTTATTCAAAAAAAGACATCTTAAATAAACAGGAAGTGGTCCTACGATATTCAGTTAAAATACAGACAAAAAATATCTTCTTCAATTGCAGTAATATTGAGAGCTTTACGAGAATGATAGCAATAACTCCAAACTAAATAGTCATCAAAAGTATACGAAAACAAAGTCAATTTCGTGATCACAATACACGAAATATTCATCAGCTCAAAAGAGTTCAAAGTTCAACGCGATGATTTACATATTAACACACTTGAGATGACAAGCAGACACTCATACCTTCTCTGTCCTCAGTTTCATAATACAAGCGGAAAAGTTAGAGTTCTACTGTGGAGAAGATTCAGACCTCTCAAAATATAAAGTCCCTTCAGAAGTTGAAATATGGTAGTGCACGTTCAGCACCCAAATTAAGAAACCCTCCATGATCGAATACCACTTGTTAGCACAGGTAGGTGTACATTCTTACAGAAATCACGTAAAAGTGCGTCGAATCGCTCCCTTGACCTCTTCGCTCGAAAAAGTCCCATTCTCAACTTGACTCCCAAATGTTTCACTACTGTCTGCTTTTCCATTGACTGAAGGCTGTCCCCACCAAAAATACATCATTCTTAAGTTCTACAGGCATGATTTGACTCAAGTTCACCACTTATCCGAGTAAACTAATATATTTCAATAGTGTTCAAATAGAGAAATGTTATAAACGTTCAGTCACAGTCAGACCACACACAATAAATATAAATAAAGTTTTGTCCATAGATAAATAAGCCAGTATTCTTCTGCAAGAGTGTTCACAATAGATGACAAGAAATGGTCGTTAAATATTGTTTAAGCAGTTATTTAGGCCTGCTTGTCAGAAGCGTCTTTTGGCACTCTTTTGTCAGCTAACACCTGCGGCTGATCGCTTATTAAATTAGCACACTTCTTTAAATAGATATTGCAATCAACATTTAAATCAAGTTACTGGCAATATAGTAAATTGTTCTTTAATTAACTACAAAAGTATGTCAAGATATGAGGTATTCATGCTGCATTCATTTGCTATGTAATTGTGGAGGATACAATTTTCTGACAAACATCTACATAATGAAAAAATTTAAAAACGTATTAAATCAAGAAATAAAATAGATGCAGATACATAGCTTTCAGAGATGATAACTTTAGTGTAATGCTATCGCATAAAGCGTTTAATAGTTGTTAAATCAGTGGTTCACTCTGAAAATATTTATTCACTGTAAAATATAAACTTCCATATTTTCAAATATATTGAAAATATTGTTGTGTCATTTGATGCGCCTCACTTTTTTGATATCGCAAATATAGTCAGATTAGCTTTTATACTTGACTGTAGCCGTCTTTGAGCTTGTCTGACACTCCGACATTTTGGTGCATCTCCTGCACAAATACCATGTGGGCAACAGCCATCAAAGTTCCCCGTACTGGGATTTGCCTCATTTCTGACAAACTTCTAGTCTTTGTACCTGGTCTCGCCAGTACCTGTCACCTAACACGACCTGCCACTGCGTGCCTTGAGTCCTTGGTCCGCTATCGTTCAGCCACACAACAAATTCACCTCCTGTCATATCACCTCCACGCGGCTAATGTTACAATTTAAGCATTCTCTGAATCTGCTTTGTAAGTATGCTCTGACAAGTTGACATTCACACAAAGCAGACTCTTCATTAGACTCAGGTGTCTGTGCAGATTCTTCTAGAACGCATGTCGTCCAGCGCTAGAAAATACAGGGCAGCCAACAGAGTGATGGATGCAGTGCCAGCTCCATAGAAACAGTTAATAGTCTATCTACCAGGGCGCCGAAATTTGGACAGAAACTTTCAAAAATTCTGACTTTTGTATGTTTATACTGTTACTTGTTTTATCCTCCAACCAACGTGATGTAAATGCATTGCCCTTCTGACCAAATCAAGAACAGTCACACACAGCACCTCTCAAAAACTACGCACACTTGTCAATAATACCCAAGTTGTAACCAGCATGCCCATATCAACTCGCTGCTACACCAACGACTAAAACTAACTTGACTAATATAGCCCTACTGACAATATTTAAACTTCCAATCCGCTCACACTAGGAATAATGCCACACTTTAAAACAAAGTATAATCTAAATCGGCAACAATCTGACACTTGCAACTATCTCGCTCTTCCAGCGTCACGAAACCCTCCCCGCCTCCCACCCCGCCAACCTCACGTAACACGACAACCCATTATTTATCTGTATTTTCAGTTTTACGCTTACGAAGATGAAAACACCCCATTTATAATTTGGGAGTGAAAGATATGTAATTATTTTATGTTGCTTATTTAATCATAAACCTAATAACTCAGTATTGATAGCTTTCTGTATTCTATTAAGATAAATTAGTGAAGTACTCCCTCGACTTTACTGTTAAGACCCCACCAAAACTAGAGCAACAACCAACCTTTTAATATAATCCACTCCTTGTCATTAAATTGAGCAATGTAAACAACTTTCGTCTGTTCACAAGGCAACGACTGAAAGGTAATAATTCATCACAGTTATACAGGGTGTTACAAAAAGGTACGGCCAAACTTTCAGGAAACATTCCTCACAGACAAATAAAGAAAAGATGTTATGTGGACATGTGTCCGGAAACGCTTAATTTCCATGTTAGAGCTCATTTTAGTTTCGTCAGTGTGTACTGTACTTCCTCAATTCACCGCCAGTTGGCCCAATTGAAGGAAGGTAATGGTGACTTCGGTGCTTGTGTTGACATGCGACTCATTGCTCTACAGTACTAGCATCAAGCACATCAGTACGTAGCATCAACAGGTTAGTGTTCATCACGAACGTGGTTTTGCAGTCAGTGCAATGTTCACAAATGCGGAGTTGGCAGATGCCCATTTGATGTATGGATTAGCACGGGGCAATAGCCGTGGCGCGCTACGTTTGTATCGAGACAGATTTCCAGGACGAAGGTGTCCCGACAGGAAGACGTTCGAAGCAATTGATCGGCGTCTTAGGGAGCACGGAACATTCCAGCCTATGACTCGCGACTGGGGAAGACCTAGAACGACGAGAACACCTGCAATGGACGAGGCAATTCTTCGTGCAGTTGACGATAACCCTAATGTCAGCGTCAGAGAAGTTGCTGCTGTACAAGGTAACGTTGACCACGTCACTGTATGGAGACTGCTACGGGAGAACCAGTTGTTTCCGTACCATGTACAGCGTGTGCAGGCACTATCAGCAGCTGATTGGCCTCCACGGGTACACTTCTGCGAATGGTTCATCCAACAATGTGTCAATCCTCATTTCAGTGCAAATGTTCTCTTTACGGATGAGGCTTCATTCCAACGTGATCAAATTGTAAATTTTCACAATCAAGATATGTGGGCTGAAGAGAATCCGCACGCAATTGTGCAAGCACGTCATCAACACAGATTTTCTGTGAACGTTTGGGCAGGCATTGTTGGTGATGTCTTGATTGGGCCCCATGTTCTTCCACCTACGCTCAATGGAGCACGTTATCATGATTTCATACGGGATACTCTACATGTGCTGCTAGAACATGTGCCTTTAAAAGTACGACACAACATGTGGTTCATGCACGATGGAGCTCCTGCACATTTCAGTCGAAGTGTTCGTACGCTTTCAACAACAGATTCGGTGACTGATGGATTGGTAGAGGCGGACCAATTCCATGGCCTCCACGCTCTCCTGACCTCAAGCCTCTTGACTTTCATTTATGGGGACATTTGAAAGCTCTTGTCTACGCAACCCCGGTACCAAATGTAGAGACTCTTCGTGCTCGTATTGTGGACGGCTGTGATACAATACGCCATTCTCCAGGGCTGCATCAGCGCATCAGGGATTCCATGCGACGGAGGGTGGATGCATGTATCCTCGCTAACGGAGGACATTTTGAACATTTTCTGTAACAAAGTGTTTGAAGTCACGCTGGTACGTTCTGTTGCTGTGTGTTTCCATTCCATGATTAATGTGATTTGAAGAGAAGTAATAAAATGAGCTCTAACATGGAAAGTAAGCGTTTCCGGACACATGTCCACATAACATATTTTCTTTCTTTGTGTGTGAGGAATGTTTCCTGAAAGTTTGGCCGTACCTTTTTGTAACACCCTGTATAAGTAACAGTGGAACGTAAATATATTGTACAAATATGTTGTACATTCATAACGCATCTGATCTTGGAGAAAGGTTAAGCTGTCCTCAGCCTAAGGGTTGGTTTGAACGCCACAGTACTTAACAAGGCATGCATGCTCTTGCTAGTCTTGAAGTTTACCGCCGTAATAATACTTCAGGGTATTTCGGGATTGCAGCCAGAAGATGTCGACATTTTGCCAACGTGTTTCAGCTGACAACTAGGCGAATTATGAGCCATGTCGCACTTTTTCTATTATGTTTAGGGAAGGACCAGTGTAAACCTGAACCAGTATTGTGGTACTTTTATGAAATACTAGCTGAGTATGCGATGTTGCCCAGATATGTATTTAATAGAATGTTCTATTAGCCCATCTCCTCCTCCTCCTTTCTCTCCTCATCTGCTTCACCTACCATCCTCTGTCCATATGCTCCTTCCCCTCTGTCCATCGCCTCCTCCCCACTCTAAGCCCATCTCGTCCATCCCCTCTACCTGTTCCTTGCACCCTCTGACTACTCCTCCCCACTCTCAGTGTTCACCTCAACCTCTCTCTTCTGTCTGTCAATCTTCACCCCCTCTCTGTCCAAATTCTGTTCATCTTTTTCTCTATCCATCTCCTCCTCATTCATATCTCTGCCCAGCTGCTCCTTCGCCCCCTTCCCCCAGCTGCCCCATCCAACCTGCTCCTTCCCTCTGCCCATCTCCTTCTCTGCCTTCAAGCCTCCTCCTACCACTCCTATCTCCTTCTCATTCCGTCTAATTCCATCTCCTATTGCCCCTGATCTCATCCATCTTCTTCTCCTTCGTCTGCCCATCTCCTCCTCCCCCTCTTTGTGTCCATTCCATCCTCTTTCCTTCCTCTGTTCACCTCATCCTCTTCCCTTTCTCTGTGCACCTTCTCCCTTTCTGTGACATATTCCTCTTCCATCCTCTGTCCATGTTATCCTCTCCCTCTCTCTGTCCATCTCCTCCTCCCCCTCTTTCTGTCCATTTCATCCTCTTTGCTCTCTCTGTTCATCCTCTTCCCTTTCCCTGCTAGTCTTCATCTCTCTCTGACCATCTCTTCCTCTTCTTTCATGTTATCCTCACCCACCTTCTGCCCATCTCCTCCTCCCGTCTCTCTGTCCATCTCCTCCTCCCCACTTTCTGTCCATTTACTACTCTTCCCTTTCTCTGTCCACCTTTTCCCTCTCTCTGTCCATCCCCTCCTACCCCTCTTTGTGTCCATTCCATCCTGTTTCCTTTCTCTATCCACCTCATCCTCTTCTCTTTCTCTGTTCACCTTCCCCCTCTCTCTGACCATCTCCTCCCTTCCCCTGTCCATGTTATTCTCCCTCTCTGTCTGTCCATCTCCTCCTCTCCTCTTTCTGTCCATTCCATCCTCTTTCCTTTCTGTACATTTGACCCTCTTCCCTTTCTCAGTCCACCTTCCCCATCTCTTTGACCATCTCCTCCTCCTCCTTCCTCTGTCCATGTTATCCTCCCCCTCCCTCTGTCCATCAACTCCTTCCCCTATTTCTGTCCATTCCATTCTCTTTCTTTTCTCTGATCACCTCATCATTTTCCCCATCTCTGTCCACCTTCCCCACTCTCTGTCCATCTGCTCCTCTTCCTTCCTCTGTCCATGTTATCCCCCCTCTCTCTGACCATCTCCTCCTCCTCCTTCCTATGTCCATGTTATCCTCCCCCTCTCTCTGTCCATCTCCTCCTCCCACTCTTTCTGTCAATACACCCTCTTTCTTTCTACGTTCACCTCATACTCTTCCCTTTCTCTGTCCACCTTCCCCCTCTCTCTGACCATCTCCTCCTCCTCCTTCTGCTACCCATGTTATCGTCCCCCTCTCTGTGTCCATCTCTTCCTCCTCTCTTTCTGTCCATTCCATCCTCTTTCCTTTCTCTGTTCGCCTCATCCTCTTCCCTTTCTCTGTCCATCTTCCCCCTCTTTCTGAAGATCTCCTCCTTCTCCTTCCTCTGTCCAAGTTATCCTCCCACCTCTCTGTCCATCTCCTCCTCCCCCTCTTTCTATCCCTTCAGCCTCTTTATTTCTTTGTTCACCTCATCCTCTTCCCTTTTATCTGTTCTCCTCCTCCTCTTCCCATTCTCTGTCCATCATCTCCTCTCCCCTATCTTTGTCCACATTCACCTTTGCCCTCTCTCTGTCTGTCTCCTCATCTCCCTCCCTCTGTCCATCTCTTCTTCCCTCTCCCTCTGTCCATCTCCTCCTCCCCCTATATCTGTCGATCTACTCCTTTCCCCTCTATGTCTTCTCATTTAGTCTTCTCCCATGATTCTCTCTCCATCCCTTCCTTTCAAATAGGAAACTGGTGGTTCTTACCACCGCAGTATTTCTTTCCAGTTAGTAACTGACATCTGTACCATGTTTGGCTGATATGAATCCAGGATTTAGGAGGAACTTTTTGCCTCTGGCTTCTTCTGTGTACGTACTTCACGTATATTTCACATACACTGAGGCGATGGGATACCTCCTAATATCGTTTCGAACCCCCTTTTCCCGGCGTAGTGTAGCAACTCGGCGTGACATGGACTCAACAAGTCGTTGGAAGTCTCCTGCAGAAATATTGAGCTGTGCTGTCACTATAGCCATCAATAATTTCCGGTGCAGGGTTCAGTGGACGAAATGACCTCTCGATTATGTTCCATAAATGTTCGGTGTGATTCACGTCGGGTAATCTGGTTACCAAATCTTTCGCTCGAATTGTCCAGAATGTTCTTCAAACCAGTTGTGAACAATTGTGTCTCGATGACGTGGCGCATCGTTGTTTGGTAACATAATGTTCATGAATAGCTGCAAATGGTCTTCAAGTAGCCAAACAAAACATCTCCAGTCGATCATAGGTTCCATTGGACCAGAGGACCCAGTCTACTCCATGTAAACAGAGCCCACACCATGATGGAGTCACCACCAGTTTACACAGTGCCTTGTTGAGAACAGGGGTCCACGGCTTCATGGTGTCTGTGCCACACTCGAACGCTATCGTCAGCTCTTACCAACTGAAATCGGGACTCATTTGACAAGATCACAGTTTTCCAGTCGTCTAGGGTCCAACCGATATGGCCACGAGCCCAGGAGAGGCGCTGCAGGCGATGTCGTGTTGTTAGCAAAGGCACTCACGTCTATCGTCTGCTGCCACAGCCCATTAACGCCAGATTGCGCCGCACTGTCCTGACGGATACGTTCGTCGTACGTCCCACATTGGTATTTCTCGCCGTGTTGCTTTTCTTTTAGTACTGAAAACTCTACGCAAACGCCGCTGCTCCTGGTAGTTAAGTGAAGGCCGTCGACCACTGCATTGTCGTGGTGAGAGTTAATGCCTGAAATGTGGTATTCTCGGCACATTCCTGACACTGTGGATCTCGAAATATAGAATTCCGTACCGATTTCCGAAATGGAATGTCCCATGCGTCTAGCTCTAACTACCTTTCCGCGTTCATAGTCCGTTTAATATCCGTCGTGAGGCCATAATCACGTCGGAAACCTTTTCACATGAATCTCCTGAATGCAAATGACAGCTCCGCCACTGCACTGCCCTTTTATACCTTGTGTACGTGATAATACCGCAGTCTGTATATGTCCATATCGCTATTCTACATCTACATCTACATCTACACTCCGCAAGCCACCCGACGGTGTGTGGTGGAGGGTACTTTGAGTACCTCTATCGGTTCTCCCTTCTATTCCAGTCTCGTATTGTTCGTGGAAAGAAGGATTGTCGGTTTGCTTCTGTGTGGGCTCTAATCTCTCTGATTTTATCCTCATGGTCTCTTCGCGAGATATACGTAGGAGGGAGCAATATACTGCTCGACTCTTCGGTGAAGGTATGTTCTCGAAACTTTAAGAAAAGCCCGTACCGAGCTACTGAACGTCTCTCCTGCAGAGTCTTCCAGTGGAGTTTATCTATCATCTCCGTAACGCTTTCGCGGTTACTAAATGATCCTGTAACGAAGCGCGCTGCTCTCCGTTGGATCTTCTCTCTCTCTTCTATCAACACTATCTCGTACGGATCCCACACTGCTGAGCAGTATTCAAGCAGTGGGCGAACAAGCGTACTGTAACCTAATTCCTTTGTTTTCGGATTGCATTTCCTTAGGATTCTTCCAATGAATCTCAGTCTGGCATCTGCTTTACCGACGATCAACTTTATATGATCATTCCATTTTAAATCACTTCTAATGCGTACTCCCAGATAATTTGTGGAATAAACTGCTCCCAGTTGCTGACCTGCTATTTTGTAGCTAAATGATAAGGGATCTATCTTTCTATGTATTCGCAGCACATTACACTTGTCTACATTGAGATTCAATTGCCATTCCCTGCACCATGGGTCAATTCGCTGCAGATCCTCCTGCATTTCAGTACAATTTTCCATTGTTACAACCTCTCGATACACCACAGCATCATCTGCAAAAAGCCTCAGTGAACTTCCGATGTCATCCACTTTTCTCACTTCAGTGTACATTTAACATATTTCACACATATTTGTACGCATATTTCACCCATATATATAGCGAATTTCGTCCTGCAACTTGATTTTCACGTGGTTCAATGTTTACGATGTCTTATTTTCTGAATTACGTGTCGTAAAATTTTATAATTTTGCAGGTACATTCAGCGGCGTATATGCATATTCTTTACGTGTTATCCCATTTGTAGAATAACCACGGAAGATGCTTTATAAATAAAAGCGACATACGTCTGGTGTAATTCTCTTTAATGAAACTGCCGTGAGCTCAAGACGGAAAACTAATAATAACTAATCATCAACATTATTTAACCACTGAGTTAGAATGTGTCTTTAATTTGGATCCCCAACACACACAGTGTCCTTAGATGTGCTAGCCATAGCAATAGTTGTGCAAATAATAAAAATATAAAGTGCCTAAAATTATTTTATTTGTAAAGCGAACAGTGCGGTCGGGGAGCGGCTTACCCCAAGCAACTTACTTCACTTTCCTAATCAAACAAAGAAACGCTCAAAACAACGTTGAGAAGCAGAAGTGCGCACATCGGAAAATTCTGGCCTTACGTGCATTGGAACATGGATGGGCTATTCTTACTCGTATACTCCATAACACCCACTGAGGCTTACGGCCCAAGCGACGTAAGCCGCCGCTTGGATCGCCATACTGAAAGGGGCGCCAGATGTGGCACAACTGAGATTTCTACACAGGACATAAAATTAGTAGAGGCTGCTTGGAGCGCCAAGTTCAGAGGGGCAGTGCAAGATTTGTATACAGTGCGTGTCACAATTAGTCGCGAAAACTGACAGCCGGCCGGTGTGGCCAAGCGGTTCTAGGCGCTTCAGTCTGGAACCGCGCGACCGCTACGGTCGCAGATTCGAATCCTGCCTCGGGCATGGATGTGTGTGATGTCCTTAGGTTAGTTAGGTTTAAGTAGTTCTAAGTTCTAGGGGACTGATGACCTCAGATGTTAAGTCCCATACTGCTCAGAGCCATTTGAACCATTTGAAAACTGACAATTGGTGGAGATGTACGTGGGAAAATGGGGGAGGCTGGGTGGGGGTGGGCCGTGGGGGCGCTAAATGATAAGTCGCTTGTCTGAAAAATATTCTTGAGCCTGTCCAGGTTTTGGTAGGTAATGCCCAATACTTTTCTGTCCTAGGGCCTGTAAGTATCAAGAGTCACCTCAACTGGATGCTTTTCATAATGATGTTCGTGAATGGTAACGAAAACGTTTCAAGGTGATTTAAGTAATGAAACTGAAATCGAGAGTTTGCTAACTTCTGAGCTCTTGTTGTTATTATTATTCAAAGATGGCCAACTAAGGACCATGTGAAACAGCTGCTTTATGACATCGTAATCTTTTATTTTACTTGGCTAGCAAACACTTCATCGTTGTTGCTCTCTTCTTTCTGCTATCCATGCCGGCCGTGGTGGCCGTGCGGTTCTAGGCACTTCAGTCCGGAACCGCGTGAGTGATACGGTCGCAGGTTCGAATCCTGCCTCGGGCATGGATGTGTGTGATGTCCTTAGGTTAGTTAGGTTTAAGTAATTCTAAGTTCTAGGGAACTGATGACCTCAGATGTTGAGTCCCATAGTGCTCAGAGTCATTTGAACCATTTTCTGCTATCCATGTCCCTCATCTATTCTTTTGTGTTTTCTTCTGGAAACCCTTCGACTTTTTGAACCTTTTCCTTGAAGTCGTGTCTGTTTTCTACGTCTTTGTCTTTTGTCCCCACTTCCTGCATATCGAAATGGTTCAAATAGCTCTAAACACTATGGGGCTTAACATCTGAGGTCATCAGTCCCGTAGACTTAGAACTATTCAAACCTAACTAAGCTAAGGACATCACACACATCCATGCCCAAGGCAGGATTCGAACCTGCGACCGTATCACCAACACGGTACGGAACTGAAGCGCCTAGAGCCGCTCGGCCACAGCGGACGGCCCTGCATATCTCTCGTAACTTCTATAAACCACGGAATTTTGGTTTCTGGGTTTTGCAAAGAAGTTCTGTATTTTTTTATCTGTCTGTTGTTGCCAGTTCTTTTTAAATGGGCATAAAGTGTAATGCTCCGCTGTCTCGTTGTATCGATAATATTCTGAGTTTTTTCATACAACTCATAGATGCTTCTGAGTTTCGAAGCCCTATTTTGGTACTTTGGATCCATTTTTTTGGAAATTATCCTTTTCTTACTTCTCAAAATTATTTAAGTGTTTGGCTGTGTTTATGGCGAGGTGTTCTGAGGCATAAAGACATCTGATCTTAATCGATATATTGTACTGCCTCAGTTTTGTATTAAACAGATTTTTATTGTGTGTATTTTATTTTATTAAAAAGGATTTTTTATTGTAAATGTTCTTTGTTAAGTAGAGTTTCATTTCCATTTTTCTGGCTCTGTTTATGTTACCTGCTTTGTTCTGAGAATTTGATTGGATTATTTCTCTCATAATTAAATTCTGAAACTTTACTTTTACAAATTTCCGTTGCATATACTTTACTGCAATAGTTGGTCATAATTGAAATTATTAAGCAATAATCATAATAAAGTAAATAATATTTTTTATTGTGCAGGAAGACGTGTTTAAAGAAGCCAATGGTGAAAACCTGCGACGAGCAGCTAGCCCCCAGATTTATTGGATACAAAGGTGTCGACTTCGCATGGAAGCGGAGGTAACAAAAGCGCACTATGATCGACGAAACAGATCCCATCGAATTTTCGGCGGCAGCGAGGCTCTCGTATTTCTTGCTGTTCGCGGCCCAGAGCGCTGCGGCGCAGTTCTTCTCGTTGTACCTGAAGTACCTGGGCCTGTCGGCCGGCGACGCTGGCGCTGTCCGCGCTCTGCAGGCGTGGGCGGGCGTCGCTGCGGCGCCGGCGGCCGCCGCCTTGTCCAGCTCACTCTTCGGTTCGGGCCGCGGCCGCGGGGCCTTCGCTGCGCTGCTGCTGCTCACCTCCGTGGCGGCCTACGTCAGCCTCGTCTTCGTGCCGCCCTTCGCCGTTCCCAGGGATGTAACTCACTGCTCGCACACCGCCACTCCAGGGCCAGGCTGGGGACTCTTCGTTCTGGACGACCCAAACGGCACTACGAAGTTAGAGGCCCACGAATCAATCAGTCGTATTTTACAGGAGACCAAAAATAAGACATTCAACATTTCAGCGCCAGAGATAAAAACTGCAGTCGATCCAGAGACTGTACAAAGCAAAACCACTGCATCTACACCAGAGAGAGTTGAGACTTCGAAAGGTGACTACAGCTGGCACAAGTTCATCGGGCAGAAAAACAGAGATATGGAGGATAACGATTCGCCTGAGCATAATTCTGCTGATACTGACACCAAGCAAACATCTGACGACAAATCGTCAGAAAGAAAGACTTCGCCAGTCTCCTGGCAAATGGAGGAAAGGAAGGGAATTCTCAATTCCTACCACAAAATCACTAACACTCCGTTCATTTTTAATTATGATTTGCCAGTCGCGGAGAATTCTCAGAAAAATAGCCCACCGTATATTGCAGATGGTGAAAATGATAACAATATGTTGGTAACGCCAGAGCATACTGACTACGACTACGTATCACAATACTTGAAGCCCAAGCCTTCAGACAGTCATCACTACCAGTGGATTGACCAGAGTAAGTTTGATGAAATGCAACATGGTGGCGTTTCAGGAGGACAAGCCGAAGGTGGCAGCAAGACGTTTGCAAAACCTAGGAGGAAGATGTTTCAGAAAATTTTCCAACAGAATGAGCCAAACGGCGTTAACAATATGCCGACCGTCGGAAATCCTTATCAGCATAAACAGCCTCTCCACACTCCCAGATATCGCGAACAACAATTAAATGGCGCTGATAATGATCTGGACTACTCCAATAGTCCCAAGAAGCAGTACAGAAATCAGCAACAACAAAAAGATCAAATTTTGGACTTATCACAGCAGTATGACAGTGTAAAACCGTTATACCAATACCAATTACCATCGCAATATATGAATGAAAATGGCATTGTCAAGCGTAGTGTACGCAGTGTTCATAATAGAATTTCAAATAGTGACGTCGTGAACAGTGTTGATCTGTTCCATTTGGAACCAGTTACTTCTGATCATGTGCTACAGAGTGAAACTACGACGAGGAGGGGAGCGTCGGGTAGTGTAACAGATTTATCACCGTTATTACAAAAGAATACTGCACTGAATAGCCACTTGAACGTTAAAAGCCAAATACGAAATAGTTCACGTCCAGATGCAAACTCTATGTACACGGACAGCATCGCATATTTTTCTACTCTTGAAGACTTTGGTGCCAGCAAGTACGGTTCGTGGTCAACTGTATTCTACACGGTGTTTGCTATATCACTGTTTCTAGAGACCGGGTGCCAGTCAGCTCTGGTCTGGATGCTGAGACTGTGCGGACTAATGACGCGGGACACTTGCGCGGTGCTCGGGGAACTCGTTACGAGCAGCCAGGTGCTGGTTGGGTGGTCGCTCGTCGTGTGTCCCCTGGGGGGCGTGGTGGCTGCCCTGTCTCCCTGCCCGTTCCAGATAACAGCACACATGGCGGTCGCCGCCGCGCTCACCTTCTGCGCTCTCCTTCTTTTGCCACTGGTTGCTCCAGTGTCGAGATCGAGGAAAAGGAAGCCATCGAAACCGTCCTACCGGAAAACCTATGAAGATATGCATGCCACACTCATTACAAGGTATGCTTGGACTTCTTACATTTCTCAGTCTGCAGGTTGTTGCCTTTTCATTGCTTTCATCGGAGTAGGAGGAGTAAAGACAAGATAGTAAATTTATTAGCCAAAAGTGTTTGTGGTGTAGGGTTGCCACAGACACAAAGGTATTAGATACCATAGCTTTTTTTTAGTATTTCCCGTCACATAGCGCTGGGTATTAATCTTCTGGCCCGTATAGTTTTAAAATAGTGGCATCTGATATGCTCCGTGTAACTGTTACAGTTGTAGCCGGTTAAACATTGTGATTTCGTAAGAACCTCCAGTCTTAATTTTTTTATAACATTGTGAAAAATCTCTCAGATTTTTCTTAAGTCTTTGACGACATATGCTGAGTGCATCGCATTCAGGTACTAATTAAAAAAAACGTTAGAACTTTCATCACCAACTCTGAATTTTCTTAGTAAGGTGGTAATATCATAATTTCAACTTCAAAAAAGAACTTCTAATCGGAGTACAGCGACTATTTTTAATGTGCTGCTAGCTGCCCTAGAATTACCTTTGCTTCATAGATATTGCAGCGTTTCTAGAATTGCACGAGAAAGAATACTTCATTAGGTCAACGGAAAAAAACATAAAATCTTTGAATTTTGTCTTAAAATTAATTTACTTCTAAGTCTTTGCTTTTCTAGCAATGCACTTCATCCTGTTTTTTAATTTAATTATTTTTTAACTCTCATTAAATATTAAAAAAGAACTAAACTCTGCCTGAACAGACCATGAAGGCCTAATAGTACCGACCGGCCGCTGTGTCATCCTCAGCCTACAAGCGACCCTATTAAAATTTCACTGATGTTAAGAAATCTACTCTTTCTATCTACAAACATATACACTTGATGCTGTACAACTCATTCTTCCCTGCTACCAAGCATTCAACTGTCCCACTATTATTTTATACAATATTTTGCAATTTTTGCTCAGATACCTACAACAACACAATCAAAATACGCTCATCCCCTACTTTCCCCCATATTAGCAATAAAACTACAGAAAATGATTTATTTTGTTTTTCTTATTTGTTAATCAACCACTGATCATGCACCAACCACCTACTTGTCATGAGTTTCATCAGCTACATTCATATTTTTGCATACATACATATGTATGAGATGCATACACACAATTTGTGGATTCCTACATAACACACACTTTTACATATGCAACATAATATGTCATGTACACATAGAATAATCTACTTAGAGTCCTATGTCAACGACGGAGATATGCTGCTATTTACAAGATAAACAAACAGTGTGGTTACAAATTTCAGTGACTTAAATATGAAAAATATAGAGTCACAGTCATAACGACACATGTCCTTGATGTGTTGTTGTGGTCTTCAGTCCAGAAACTGGTTTGATGCAGCTCTCCATGATATTCTATCCTCTGCAAGCCTCTTCATCTCCAAGTACCTACTGCAACCTACATCCTTCTCAATCTGCTTAGTGTATTCATCTCTTGGTCCCCTAATACGATTTTTACCCTCCACGCTGCTCTCCAATACCAAATTGGTGATCCCTTGATGCCTCAGAATGTGTCCTACCAACCGATCCCTTCTTCTAGTCAAGTCGTGCCACAAATTCCTCTTCTCCCCATATCTATTCAGTACCTCCTCATTAGTTATGTGATCTACCCATCTAATTTTCAGCATTCTTCTGTAGCACCACATTTTGAAAGATTCTGTTCTCTTCTTCTCTAAACTATTTATCGTCCTTGTTTCACTTCCATCCATGGCTACACCCCACACAAATACTTTCAGAAACGACTTATTGATACTTAAATCTATACTCGATATTAACTAACTTCTCTTCTTCAGAAACGCTTTCTTTGCCATAGGCAGTCTGCATTTTATATCCTCTCTACTTCAACCATCATCAGTTATTTTGGCCGGCCGGGGTGGCCGAGCAGTTCTAGGCGCTACAGTCTGGAACCGCGCGATCGCCACGGTCGCAGGTTCGAATCCTCCCTCGGGCACGGATGTGTGTGATGTCCTTAGGTTAGTTAGGTTTAAGTAGTTCTAAGTTCTAGGGGACTGATGACCTTAGACGTTAAGTCCCATAGTGCTCAGAGCCATTTGAGCCATCAGTTATTTTGCTCCTCAAACAGTAAAATTCATCTACTGCTTTAAGTGTCTCATTTCTTAATCTAATTCCTGCAGCATCACCTGGTTTAATTCGACTACATTCCATTATCCTAGTTTTGCTTTTGTTGATGGTCATATTATATCCCCCTTTCAGGACACTGCCCATTCCGTTCAACTATTCTTCCAGGTTCTTTGTTGGCGCTGACAGAATTCCAATGTAATCGGCAAAACTCAAAGTTTTTATTTCTTCTCCACAGATTTTAATTTCTACTCCGAATTTTTCTTTTGTTTCCTTTTCTTCTTGGTCAATATATAGATTGAACAACATCGGGGATAGACTACAACCCTGTCTGACTCCCTTCCCAACCAGTGCTTCCATTTCATGCCCCTCGACTCTTATAACTGCCATCTGATTTCTGTACAAATTGTAAATAGCCTCCCGCTCCCTGTATTTGACCCCTTGCTAGCGCAGAATTTGAAAGAGAATATTCCAGTCAATAGTGTCAATAGCTTTATCTAAGTCTACAAATGTTAGGAAGGTAGGTTTGCCTTTCCTTAACCTATCTTCTAAGATAAGTCGTAGGGTCTGTGCTGCCTCATGTGTTCCAACATTTCTACGGAATCCAAACTGATCTTCCCCGAGGTCGGCCTCTACCAGCTTTCCCAGTTGTCTGTAAAGAATTCGAGTTAGTATTTTGCAACCGTGGATTATAAACTGATACTTCGGTAATTTTCACACCTGTCAACACCTGTTTTCTTTGGGAGTGGAATTATTATACTCTTTTTGCGGTCTAAGGGTATTTCGCCTGTCTCATACATCTTGCTCACCAGTTGGCAGATCTTTGTCAGGCCGGCCGAAGTGGCCGTGCGGTTAAAGGCGCTGCAGTCTGGAACCGCAAGACCGCTACGGTCGCAGGTTCGAATCCTGCCTCGGGCATGGATGTTTGTGATGTCCTTAGGTTAGTTAGGTTTAACTAGTTCTAAGTTCTAGGGGACTAATGACCTCAGCAGTTGAGTCCCATAGTGCTCAGAGCCATTTGAACCATTTTTTTTAGCTTTGTCAGGGCTGGCTCTCCTAAGGCTATCAGTAGCTCTAATCAAATGTAATGTTGTTTGCTCCTGCGGCCTTGTTTCAACTTAGGTCTTTCAGTCCTCTGTCAAACTTCTTCTCCAATTTCATCTTCATCTACGTCCTCTTTCATTTCCGTAATATTGTCCTCAAATACATCACCCTTGTATAGACCCTCTATATATTCCTTCCACCTTACTGCCTCCCCTTCTTTACTTAGAACTGGTTTTTCATCTGTGCTCTTGACATTCATGCAAGTGGTTCTCTTTTCTCCAAAGGTCTTACTGCATTTTTATATTTTCTCCTATTGTCAATTAAACTCAATATCTCTTCTGTTACCCAAGCATTTCTATTAGCGCTCGTCTTTTTGTCTACTTGATGCTCTGCTGCCTTAACTATTTCATTCCTTAAAGCTAACCATTCTTCTTACACTGTATTTCTTTCCCCTGTTTTTGTCAATCGTTCCCTAATGTTCTCTCAGAAATTCTCTACAGCCTCTGGTTCTTTCAGTTTATCCAAGTCCCATCTCCTTAAATTTCTGCCTTTTTGCAGTTACTTCAGTTTTAATCTACAGTTCGGAACCAATAGATTGTGGTGCGTCCACGTCTGCCCCTGGTAATGCCTTACAATTTAAAATCTGGCTCCTAAATCTCTGTCTTACCATTATATAATCTGTCTGAAGCCTTTCAGTGTCTCCAGGCCGCTTCCACGTATACAACCTCCTTTCATGATTCTTAAAGCAAGTGTTAGCTATGATTAAGTTATGCTGTGTGCAAAATTTCACCAAGCAGCTTCCTCTTCCTTTTCCTACCATCGAACTCCAGTCACCCATGACTATTAAAGTTTCATCTCCCTTCACTATCTGAATAATTTCTTTTACCTTATCATACGTTCCTTCAATCTCTTCGTCATCTGCGGAGCTAGTTGACATATATACTTGTACTACTGTGGTGGACGTTGGCTTCATGTCTATCTTGGTTACAATAATATTTTCACTATTCTGTTCGTAGTAGCTTACCCTATTTTTTTTATTCATTATTAAACCTACTCCTGCATTACCCCTATTTGATTTTGTATTTATAACCCTGTATTCATCTGACCAGAAGTCTTGTTCCTCCTGTCACCGAACTTCACTAATTCCCACTATATCTGACTTTAATCTCTCCATTTTCCTTTTTAAGTTTTCTAACCTACCCACGCGATAAAGCGATCCGACATTCCAAGCTCCGAACCGCAGAACGCCAGTTTTGTTTCTCCTGATAACAACCTCCTCCTGGGTAGTCCCCGTCCGGAGATCCGAATGGGGGACTATTTTACCTTCAGAATATTTTACTCAAGAGGACACCACCATCATTTAACCATATAGTAAAGCTGCATGCCCTCGGGAAAAATTACGGCTGTAGTTTCCCCTTGCTTTCAGCTGTTCACAGTATCAGCACAGCAAGGCCGTTTTTGTTAATGTTACAAGGCCAGATCAGTCAATCATCCAGACTGTTGCCCCTGCAACTATTGAAAAGGCTGCTGCCTCTCTTCAGAAACCACACATTTGTCTGGCCTCGCGACAGTTACGGTACCCCACCATTGTGGTTGTACCTACGGTACGGCTATCTGTATCACTGAGGCATGCGAACCTCCCCACCAATGGCAAGGTCCATGGTTCATGGTGGGGGGATGTTGATATTGCTACATAAATCATGTAGTGGGAAAAAAATGTGAATTTCAAATCATAACTTTGTTTCTAAAAATGATTTAACCAAATGAGAGCAATGTTGTAATAAAAGTTGTTTCAGTTTGCCTTTCATTTCCATCTGATTTAATTCTCTTGAATTTAGTGGAAGATGACTGTATATTTTGATTCCCTTATACTCTGCACAGTATTCATCAAATTTTGTATTGTGTGGTACAATCCATGAGTGATTTTTGTTTCTTGAATCTTTGGAGTGGCGATCTGGGCTATTGTTTAGGGACTCTGAATGCTGTAGTGTGAAACAAACCAAATTAATTATGTACAGGTATGCTAAGGGCAAGGTTTTAAACTGTTTTAAAAGTGGCGTACAGTGTTCGTACTTCCTCACTTGTTGCTTTTGTAATTTTAGAATGATAAGAGATTCAGAGCTATTTCCCCCAGAAAATCAGACCCTAGTTGCTAACAGACTCAAATAGGGCGTCGTACTCAAGTTTTAAAGTGTCTACACTAGTTGCATCTATTACTGATT
Source organism: Schistocerca americana (assembly GCF_021461395.2). Taxonomy (NCBI): domain Eukaryota; kingdom Metazoa; phylum Arthropoda; class Insecta; order Orthoptera; family Acrididae; genus Schistocerca; species Schistocerca americana. The sequence goes on along the minus strand of NC_060120.1, from coordinate 290,340,034 downwards.
GCAGTAAGAAACAGACTTTGTTAAGTTTTTTTTTACACAACATCTGGATGTAATTTCCAGCTTAATCTGTCACTGATGTGCACTCCAAGAAACATAGTGTCATTTACAGTTCAAATGCTGTTTCCAGCGAGGCCCAGATGTAGGGGGGATCAAATCGGGGTATCTGCCCCCGGCAGCAATGTCAGCGGATGTCAGTCGCGTCACAGTGCGACGTCTTGGATAACTATACTTTGGGGTGATTTCCTTGTTGTCTGCAAGAGGCCATGGATCAGAACGTCTTAATGAATGACGTCAATCGCATTATCAGCTGACGTCGCAGCAACTATCTTGAATGACGTCAATTGCATCACAGTGTGACGTCTTGGATAATGGTACTTTGGGGTGATGTCCTTGTTGTCTGTGAGAGGCAGTGGTTCAGAATGTCTTAATGTCAGTTTAGAACCTGACACAAATCTCGAAGTCATGGCAGAAAAACAAAATGTTTGGCAGTGTACAAAGCGTGTTAGAGTAGAAAAAAAGACAATGTTCCAAACAATGAGACAGGGACACAGGGGGCGTCTCTTGCGACTTACTATATAGTCTGCGGGATACGATCATCCCCCTAGAGTACAGGTGATGGAACTTTAAACTGGTCTGTGCAGTTGATCAATACCTGTATATTTAATAGGATCGTCACACATGCTCCATATCTGCACACATGCAGCATTTGTTTTCGATATATGGTAGGAGAGAGATGCGGTGAAAATCTTATCTAATTATCTATCGGATGAAGTTAGTTGAGCTTTTGTAGTTCGTAATTTTTCTCTGATGGATGGTACAGAATAACGAAGATAGCACGTTGGGGAGATAGATGTGAATGGACATGGATCTGTAGTACTTGTATGTAGTTTGGAGAACCACCACAATGCACGCATTTCCACTGAATGGTCAAAACACGGTTCTGTTGCACTAACGAAGGTCATTCTGTTTCTACACGGGTTGTAGAAGGTAGTGGATATGACTTTCTCCGATTTCTGCTCAGTTCCAACTAACATGGGAACGATCATGTGTGCAAAGCTGCAGGGATGGTAGCATAGAGTCTGAGGAGGGCAGTTGCAGATTGCATAAGGGCTATCGAAAACGAGGCGGGAATTTTACTGTAGCAGATAGGTTCGAGAAAGATGACTTGTTTCGATATATAAGAGTGCCAGAAATATGACTGAGTAGTGGTTGTAATCATTAAAGGACTTGTCAATAGGATCCAATGCAGGTATGTGCTTGAATGGAAAGACCGTATTCCAAATCATAAACATGATTTCTAGCAGATTGCATTACACTAGAGGCCTGAAAAGCTACTGTACATTTTCTTATGACCACAGTCAGCACAACATCTACTACTACTGTTTGTGATCCTTCTCAGTCAGTCATTGCCCTTAAATCAGTGGGTATATCGCAGAACCTCTGACATGGTATCGAGACAGAATACGTTACACATATTGGAGAAATATCTAGCTGGGGTAGCGTGAGGAAGTCGCAAATATCGCATACATACCACGTTCTTTAGCTGAATCACTTTCAAAATTCAATGATTTTATCATGAGGTTGCATTGTGGGCTATGTGTAAGCGGACTGCTGCTCTGATAATATACACTCCAGTGATGACTGTCTCGGTATTTGTTTGGCCACAAAACCATCTATAATTCAGAGGTAATCATCTATAATTCAGAGGTAATGTCGTACCACGATTTATAAAGCCGGTATAGCTTTTAACAACAATACTTGTGTGCACCTGGAGAATCAAGACTGCTTGTGACAGTAACATACAGTAGTAGTTGCGGTTGCGGTTTTTAACAGATGAGACGATTACGCCTATCTTTCTAAGACACATTGGTATCACTCACAACAGAAACTTATGAGACATGTCCACCCACGCTGATTTTCTCTCAGTATTATTTCGTATCGTAGGCAATCAGTTATTGATGAAGTATTATACTTAGTAGTAGTAGGGGATGTGTGAAAGGTTCACCTTGAGCATCAGGCTTATAAAGTATGTGTTTGTGTTCTGACATGTGCAGAGGAGATGACTGTGGAATACTGTGATAGCAAAGGGGATAATATGTCAAGTCATAAGAATGGTACAGATATTTCTATTTCCAGAGCCACAGTCATCAGCAGGATGTATTTCCGATACTTCGTTCATTGTCAAATGTCATTCAACTAAACCGTATTCGTAACATTTAATTGTAAGTATAACGATCAAATATATATGTGACTGATTTCCCAGGATATTTCCATCTATGCATGGCCTGTGGTGGGAATGATTCACGTTTACATCTAACGACAGAGACTGTCCAAATGGAGACAGCCAGATAGCGAACTAATACTTAGTATGTGTTGGATAGCTTTGGTGATCACATGTAAGTTGGAGAAGATTGAATGTGAAGGTGTGTTTGCGCTGGACCTTTATTCCCTCCAATGTACATTGTTTGGTTGATTGCTTCTGCACATTTCACGCCCGAATTTGTTGAACAGTTCTGAGAGTGACTTCGGTCCACTGAGGGTGCTCTGGTCGCCTGTCAGACGTGGATGACCGCTGACTTCATATGGAAATTTCTAGTGCTGTGAGGAGTATATACGGTGCTGTCTGTCTTCACGGTATATGTATGAATGATGTAAAAGGGATGATTTCTGTATGGCGCAGGATAGGAAATATATGTTTACTACACCAACACGTTATTCAGTGATATATTGTTGGGTTGGAGATCGGTTTCGCTCGTGGTGAACACACTGTTTCCCACCATCTTGGATAATGGTACTTTTGTCATCAGCTGACGTCATGACTGCCATCTTGGATTATTTAATGGATGAGAGCACCCTCTGGCAGTGGTACTGTGTACTAGGTCGCTAATATTCAAGCTCCTGTTCTCAGTGGAAGGGCAGTGTAATTGAGTAAGAGTCTTACTGTATTTGGCGATATGTATGGGCACTTTGCAGGGTTTAATTGTCGGTGCAATATGGCGATCTGTGTAAAATAGTTTTTTTTCTTGCTGAAAGTCTTGTCTGCAGAAACGAAAAGAAAGGGCAGACGGTGCTTCCACACTGGCTGCATCAGTAATTCGGTGGGTAAATTCCATAAGAGCCAATCATAATCCCCCATTTATTCACATGACATCCTTTTGTGCTGGGTATAGGAGTCTCTACATATTGATGAGAACGTTTGTGTATGTTGAAAGCAGGAAGGGTAACATGTGATGGACGTGGTGCCACGTTAGGACTGCGAGGAAGAATTCATTTGACGATATTCTGAGCTATTTTCGTAAACAGGTTCTGTTAGGACAAGAATTTCCGTGCAAAGAAGCTGTGACATCAAGAAAGCGAGCATTAACTATTTCTGGGACACTATACAATTTCTGAGAGGTCGAGTCACTTCTTATTTTACATAGCCATGTGATGTCAGTATAACATTGAGAACCTTTGGGATGGTGAGTTGCCACGTGGACGTTTCGCAGCGAGGCGTCAGTCATGCTGGGGCAGGTAAGCATGGCTGGATGTGTCTCGCATGTTGCGCTAGGAACAATGTACCCTGTGCTGTTCAGTGACATCAGTATCACCAGGTATCGCAACAGCAATGGTAAAACACATGTGCTGCCCAAAGGTGTCTCACATATGGGTGCATTGGAGTTCTGTGACATCAGTATAACACTCATAGAACTCTAACTGTATACCCGAAAATAGAAGAAACTCTCACCTGCTCACTGCAGGCAGCAGCGGCGTGAGAGTGATGTCTTGCACTGGCTTTTGTCCTGTGGTGGCTTCAATGCGTGCACGCCTTTGGAGTGTCTGCGCTCTGCAAATAGGTCTTCGCTCCCGTCCGGTCGTGTCAGCAATGGTGCCTAGGTGATCACGTATTTTTGAGAGAAATTTCTCATGTGTCAAGTATGAAAGGGATGTCGCTGCCTCATGCTTGAGGGCACTTGCACGTGGTTTGACAGCTGATGGCCGCGTCACTTCATAGGGGCTGCCGGTAGCCTCCCGTGTGGTCTTGTGGACAGGGGTGTCGGGCGGTGCTTGTGCACATTGATTGTGTGACTGTTGCATTATTTTGCTAGCAGGTCTGTAGGCTGTGCTGTGCATTATTTGAACAGTTTACGAGTTGATTTCATTTCTGAACATCAGTGGAGTGCATTATTTAGGAGGAGTTTGCATGTCTGTACTGAAATTATTTCAGTAATTTAGGAGTTGTTTGTGTGTGTGCAGGGTGTTATTTAGGAGTAATTTACAGGTCTGTGGACTGTGTGGCATGACCACCAGCATGTCAGAGCATGTGTTTTGTATCAGTGTGATATATATACTATCTCTTAAAATCCATCACTAAATAAACTGTTCCAAAATAAATAAAGTACACTCCTTTCTTACTCTCTCCAGCAGCCCAGCACAGGCTGAGTCATTTTCGCGCCATTTTCCCCTCCAGACCACCATCTTGGATTATGTCACATTAAGGATGACAGCACTCTCTGGCGGCAGTATTGTTTACTAGGACAGTTGCCTGCAAAATAAAGACTTATGTCCAGCACAGGCAGAGTCATTTTCCCACCATTTTCCCCCACCCTAGACTGTCATCTTGGGTTACACCGCAGAATGGATGACAGCGCCCTATGGTGGCAGTACTGTGTACTAGGTCAGTTGGACTATGGACCTCATGGCAACTGCACTGTTTCCCACCATTTCCCCCCACCATCTTGGATTATGTCATGGAATGGACAACAGTGCTCTTTGGTGGTGGTACTGTGTACTAGGTCCAGACCTCGTGGTGAACACACTGTTTCCCACCATCTTGGATAATGGTACTTGTGTCATCAGCTGACGTCATGACTGCCATCTTGGATTATGTCATGGATGAGAGCACCCCCTGGCAGTGGTACTGTGTACTAGGTCAGTTGGAGTCCAGACCTCGTGGCGAACACACTGGATGGTGGTACTGCCTCTAATTGTTTAAATAAAGACTGGTGCATGCAAAATAATAAAGACTCATGTCCCACACAGGTCAAGTCCTTGTACCGCCAATCCCTAGGAAGAGGTGGCGGTCGGGTGACTTAGGTTAGTGGAAGTAGCCCAAGTGCTCTTTCTTTCCCACCATTTTCTTAGGTTAGTAGAGATAGCCCAAGTGATCTTTCTTTACTGCCAAAATTCAAACTTCACACCAATCCCTAGGAAGAGGTGGCAGTCAGATGACTTAGGTTAGTGGAGGTAACCCAAGTGACCTTTCTTTCTCGCCATTTTCTTAGGTTAGTGGAGGCTGAATTGTCCTGAAGGAAATTGAACTTCCCACCAGGGGGGGGGGGGGGGACACGTGGCAAGGGTGTGTGTGTGTGTGGCATGGGGGTGTGGCACTCCCCCAACATCTTGGATAATGCTACCTGTGTCATCAGCTGATGTCACGGCCGCCATCTTGGATGACGTTATGGCCGCCATCTTGGGTGACATAATGCGCTGTTGCCAAGCCTACACGCCGCTACCTTGGATGACGTCATCGACACCATCTTGGATACATGTGGCAACAATGCAGAGTGGCACCAGACTCTCTTTGCCCCAATTCTGGTAAATGCTCAACCAGCGTATCTTTTTACTAGAGTGATATGTCACATTACATCGATTTCTGACTAAACCTATTATAGACTTTCGAAATACAGTAGAAATACTGATGGCTAGAGAGGGGTAGAGTTGTGAGAAAATGTCTGAAATGTTTGTAGGGATGTTACAGGGCAGGTTGTAAGGAGACATAAAAGTTGAGAAAAAATTCAATATGTTGCGCCGTTTCCTAGTTATTTACCATCGAAGTCAGCCAATCGGGACGTTGCCGGCTCAAATTCAAGTTCAGGCTAAACAAATAGAGCACAGGTGGCTGACTGATTGTGGGCTGTGCGACGTCCTGATAGGCTAACTTCAATGCTAAATAACTCGGAACACAACACAACATATCGAATCTTTTTCTCAGCATTTATATCTCAGTAGGAACTGCCCTCAAACATCCCTACAACAGTTTCGTTTTTTAACGACTCCACAGTGCTGTGAGCGAACTGCAGAATTTATCCTAAAATTGCTCTTGTTATTAACCGCAAATACCATTAGGAATTACATGTTTTGGCACGCAAGCCTAAGACTAGTTATGTCCCTGAAGACGTTAGATTTTCAATTTTCCACAGTATTCTTAATGCACATATCTGTCGATGTAAATTCTTTTGTCATCTTGTCTGCACTGTTTCAGAAGATAACGCCGCAGAAGACTAATAAGTAAGACTAAGCACTGAGAGAAATTCCTAAGAGCAGAGCAGGCGGAACTGAATGATTTGGTTAATTCATTCGTATTCCGGTACCATCTCTGTTTATGAACTATCAAGATTCCAGGAACTTCACACATGGAGCCTCATCCAGTGTGTGCCCACCAATCCGTACTTCTAGTATCTTGAGGGGTTTTTCATTTGTCTTTAACTGCATAATATGAGGCTTTGTGAGATTATTCCCCCTCCCCTAGACCCCCCCCCCCCCCCGCCCCCCGTCCCTCGGGACGAAATTTGTGCACCAAATCAGTCTGTGTCAAGCGTTAACCATATGAATATGTAAGAACGTTTTCGAAATATTTGTGAACTGTGTGTTAACGGCCTGGGCGGATTCGGTCAGGGGCGGCATGCCTCCCCAAATCCCGGCAGTGGTGTGTTAATGTGCATGGCTGTCTGGGAAGAAAGATGAAGAACTTCCTACCAACGAAGGGAGATACACACTACCAGTTGGGACATAGTCCATATCCCAAGTAGGACAACACACCACAGACACTTGTGCATCCTGAGCAATCACCATGCCGGACCACATCGTCTGGGAGTACGCCATTACGCAGAATGTTACAGATCAGGATAGGAACATCTTTCATAATACACCAGTCTACAACATAATAAGGAATGAGGAGCTGTGGCACTACCTGAGCTCGCTGACGGCCAAAATATCAGTTTATGAAATGCAAACCCTATATGGCAGAGGGACAACCAAGAAGAGGTCACACACCATAGGCAGTTAGACGCAAGATGGTAGAACATACATCTACAACAACATTCTGGAAGCAGTGAGGAGGTGAGCCTTAGGGAGGACCAGGAGGGATTTCCTCATATCCTGTCAACCATCTCTCAATCTCTGCACCCTGGGTGTCATAGCAACCGCCTCTCCGAATCCTGAGTTGTGCCTCGACATACCAGGTCGTAACCTTCCAGACAAACTTGGGAACCTAACTTCGCTATAATACCAAGTACAGTAGTGCAGTGTAGTGCTGTGGAGTTCATGGTATTGTAGTCCAGAATTATAAACTACAAAATTTGTGATGTAGCAGTGGAGCATTGTTCAGTAGACCAGTGGCAAGTGCCTTCTGGATTCCACATGAACATAGGTATATCTGTGCGCCAGATGCCAAAGGGTAGAATGTGGATTTTAAAAATTATTTTATAATATTTTTATGAACAAATTTTATGTCTATTTTCTTTTCTTCCTTAAACACCATCAAGTTTAACTAAACTAACATATTCGCAATTATGTAAAAGTATTACATCTTACATTCATACCGATTCCTGTGCGCCATTTGGTCTGCTCTTGTACCTAGGTAATACACTAAAATAAAATACCAAACAAATAAATAAAGTACCTGTACGAGTCTGAAGAGTTCTCCAGTATCCACAATAATTTATTTATGTGGACCAAAAACATGAGAGGCCAAGTTATGAACATTGTGGGACACCATATTTAATGTTCTCCCTTCTGAATTTAATCTTATTCTTGTAGCTTTATTTGTTAAAGTGAACCCCTTTTTTCTGTTGTTATGGTAAGAGTCTCTACATACAAAGCCTTCAATGGCGTATCATTTTAGGGTCCTTTGTAGGATTTTATGATCTACACGATCAAAGGCATTGGCAAGATCACAATAAACGCCAACAGGATACATTTTCTTGTTTAGTTCTACTGAAATGGAATCAGTGAGATCATATATTGCTTCGTGAATGGAGAAGCCTTTATGGAAGCCGAACTGAACTATAATGAACAAGTTATTCTCAGAAAGATGATTCAATATTCTGTTGTAAGCTACTTTCTCAAATATGTTTGAGATCGTCGAAAGGAGACAGAACCGCCTATATTTAGACGTCATTTGCACGTCACCACTTCTGTAAATGGTGTAGCTACTATATACTTTGGCCTTTCAGCAAATATACGTTGGGTGATTGACTAGCTACAAAGGTACCACAAGAGTGGCACTACTACAAGATATTAGTAATTTTGTTGAAGTACCTGCACAACCAGAAAAATGACAAAATCTTAGTGACCCAATAACTTTTGTCATCTTCTAACATATGATTTTAAAAAAACTGACGTCTTTTAGAGGACAATGTAATGCCTGTATAAGTAAATCTATTGGGTCTGTCTTTGATGGACCACTCATTGTCCCTGTGTTTTCAGTCGCTGTTAGGAAGAATTAATGACATGAATCTCATATCATCTATCTCCCTATCATAAGGGAATTGAACGCGATTTGTCTTACAACTTACATTTAGCTTATGCCTAAAACTCATCAAATTTTTCTTGTCTCGTTCTTGGGACTTTCACATTTTTGTGCATAGTACATGGTTTTTGCCTTCTTAATCATACTCTGAAGAATTTTGCAATCCTGCTTGTCGTGCACTTTTGTCTTGTTTAGACCTGGTCCTCTAATTTACTATGTTAAATTTAGCTGTCATAAACGTGAAAATCTCAAACAAAATAGTAATTATTATTAACACATTTTAGAGGTTAACTTTGTGTTATCTGTTTTTGTCTTTTGTTAATGTATTCCCTGACTTGTTCCACATACCTGATGATTCTTCTTTCTGATGGGATCTGCACAACACAATTAAATGAGTAAGTGAAGTGTCGCTGCTTTTGCCTGTCAATGTATTAACTGATTTATTCCATATCCGTCAAGTCCCTGCGTGAAGGTGAGATTTATGTGACATGATATGTGAATGAAAGAATGGATGAAGGAATGTACACTACGCAACGAAGTTAACCCAGTAGTTGTCTCCCATTCCGACGTATAGGTTTCGAATTTGGCTCAAAAATGCTAACCATCTTCTGTAATGGAGCAAAAGTGCTGAACCCTGGAACGTCATCTTTAGGCCCTACTACATTTCAAACGGCAAGGTGTCGACACACGAGAAAGTGAGAGAAAAAATGGGCCGGGTCACGTGAGATGTAAGGTGGGTTAATGACGTCATATTGGCACCAAATTATTCCACAAATCTGACCAAAGCCACTGCTGACGTGTTAAATGATAGGAAGCTCGTCACGGTCCCTCGTACACCCATTTCACCCATTCTTTTGATGTCTCTGCGATGGCAGTCAGAGCCGCGACGCCCATCTTTGAAATCACGCTGTTTTCTCATGAGTGGCCGAGGAATACATTTCAGACACGCCACCGCTCAGAACAGACACAAAAAGGACCAGGGGGTGGCGTAAATTGCGTCAATGAAACTACCTCTTCTCTTGGGGCGTTGATTCCCACACATTAGGCTGTCGAAAACAACAGCACTCAGTGCTACGAGCAGCAGGACGACATTCTTGATAACTTCCACCCCCAGGGCCTTTCAATCCTACACTAAGGGCATCATGGGGCTGCAACTCTATTGAAAATGATCTGTCTCCTTTGGAGTGTACTGCGGCCGCAATTTTTGCTTCGGTATACAGTGCGGAACCACTAGGGACCGGACAAAATTCGAACCTCTACCCGAAACAGCAGAGGGTGTTAATACTTTTACAGCCCCCCTGTTTCGAGCCCTGCTGTGGTGTGATCATGAGGGAGGAGGGGGCTGCAACATTAACATGTGCGACAATAAAATGGCTGCTGTAGCGCCTGAAGCAGGCAAACCCCACCCATGGAGTGTCGAAGTGGTTGCCTAACCTTCAGGTGTTAGAGCAGTTCCTATGCTGAATGTGTGTCAAAGTTTCTGACATGTACATTTGTAACATCTACATCTACATGAATACTCTGCAAATCACATTTAAGTGCCTGGCAGAAGGTTCACCGAACCACCTTCACAACTCTCTATTATTCCAATCTCGTATAGCGCACGGAAAGAAAGAACACCTATATCTTTCCATACGTGCTCTGATTTCCCTTATTTTATCTTGGTTATCGTTTCTCCCTATGTGCATCGGTGTCAAAAAAATATTTTCGCATTCAGAGGAGATTCGAATTTCGTCAGAAGATTCCGTTGCAACGAAAAACGCCTTTCCTTTAATGATGTGCAGCCCAAATCGTGCATCATTTCCGTGACACTCTCTCCCATATCTCGCGATAATGCAAAACGTGCTGCCCTTTTTTTAACTTTTTCGATGTACTCAGTCAGTCCTATCTGGTAAGGATCCCATACCGCGCATCATTATTCTAAAAGAGGACGGACAAGCGTAGTGTAGGCAATCTCCTTAGTAGATCTGTTACATTTTCTGAGTGTCCTGTCAATAAAACACAGTCTTTGGTTAACCTTCCCCATAACATTTTCTACGTGTTCCTTCCAATTTAAGTTGTTCATAACCTAAATTCCTAGATATTTAGTTGAATTTACGGCTTTTAGATTAGACTAATTTATCGTGTAACCGAAGTTAAACGGATTCCTTTTAGCACTCATGTGGATGACCTCACACTTTTTGTTATTTAGGGTCAACTGCCAATTTTCGCACCATTCAGATATCTTTTCTAAATCGTTTAGCAATTTGTTTTGATCTTCTGATGACTTTATTAGTCGATAAATGACAGCGTCATCTGCAAACAACCTAAGACGGCTCCTCAAATTGTCTCCAAAATCGTAACGTGCTCAACAAAGGTGCGTGTGTGGTCCCGAGGGTGCTGCCGGAATGAGGAGTCCTATAGGGGCCCTTTACCGTTTCACTGTTTTATTCATGCATTTGTTAATGTACCGCCCCGCCCCTCCCCCCCCCCCCCCCCTCCTCGTGTGATCACGCCAAAGGAGGACGTCAGACAGGAGGTCTGAAAAAGCATAGACACTCTCTACTGCTTCGGATCTCGTTCGAATTTCGTCGAATGGTTTTGAACGGTGCCTAGTAGTTCCATCCTGCATTCCGGAGCAAAAATTGCGGTCACACTTCACTCCAAAGCGGATCTGTCACGTTCCATGGGGTTGCAGCCCCATGATGTCGTCAGTGTAGGGTTGAAACGCCCACGGGGATGTCGGCGGTTTTGAACGTTGTCAAGAACATCGTCCTGTTGCTCGTCGCACTGCGAACTGCCGTTTTCGACCGCGAACAGTGGGAGAACCAACGGTCCAAGCGAAGGGGTGATTTTCACTAACGCCCTTTATACCACCTCATGGAACCTTTTCGTGTCTATTCTGAGCTGCGATGTGTGAGAAATGTTTTCCTAGGCCACTCATAAGAATACCGAGTGATTTTAACGCTGGATGTGGCGGTTCTGACCTCCATCGCAGAAGCGTCAAGATAAGGGGTGAAGTGTGTGTAAGAGGGACTGTGACGACCTTCCCATCATGTGACACATCCACGGTGGCGTTGGGCAGAATTGTGGTAAAGTCTTGTACCAATGTGGCATCGTTAACCCGTCTTACAGCTCACATGAACTTCTAAAATGGCTCTGAGCACTATGGGACTTAATATCTGAGGTCATCAGTCCCATAGAACTTACAACTACTTAACCTAACCAAACTAAGGACAACACACACATCCATGCCCGAGGCCGGATGCGAACCTGCGACCGTAGTGGTCGCGCGGTTCCAGACTGAAGCGCCTAGAACCGCTCGGCCACTTCGGCCGGCTGAACTTCTAAGCTCTGACCTTTTTTTTTAATGTGTCGCCACTTGCTGTCTCAAGCGTCGCCCAGCCGCGCTTTTGCACCCTTACAGCGGAAGGTTTTAGGCACCGTTGAGCCAAATGCCAGACCCATGCGTCGCAATGGGATACAGTTACCGGGTTTCGAATAAATGATGCTTTAATTTTGTTGAGCAGTGTGTTAACTTTGTTCTTTCCAAATTCTGTTAATACGAGGGTTGTTCGGAAAGTAAGGAACGATCGGTCGCGAAATGGAAACCGCAGTAAAAATCAAAACTGTTTTCTTTGCACATTTAGCTACACGTTCCAGGTACTTCTCCACATAGTCGCCGTTCCGACTTAGAAATTTGTCGTATCGTTATATCAAATTTCCAACACCGTCGTTATAGGACGCAGCTGCCTGTGCTTCCCGATAATTCTCTACGCTGGTCTATAGCGCGTAGCCTGCGTCCAAGTGTTGTCTTCGTATCCAGCGTTTCATGTGAACAGAGATGATACTCAGGACGAGACAATTAGGGCTGTGTTGTGGGTGATCGAACACTTTGCATCGAAAAGGCTGCAGGGGCGTCTTCACTGCCCCTGCAGAGTGCAGCTGAGAATTGCCATGAAGAAGGAAGTGCGTGTCAGTTGTGTTAGGTGGGCTGCATTCATTAAGGCGAAGCCTCTCAGCGGGCCCTCCCACTTGGCGGGTGACAGTGTTGTTCGAGGCACCTTTACAAGCTCACAGTGCGCTCACAACTGAAAAGAGCGTCTTGATGCGATCGACGGGCGTACTAGAGACACTGCCCAAAACATCTGTGAAAAGCCTCATTGGATTTTCGCAGTGGTTTACATTTCGCGACCGATCGTTCCACACTTTCCGAATAGCCGTCGTGTATGACACTTGTGACAAATGATTTCTTCAGTACATGTATTAAAATCGGCAATGATTGTCTTGGAGTGGGATTTGGTGTTATTTACCAGTTCCTGTAATTCTTCATAGCGTTCTTCCGCCTCTTCAGCTGGTTGTTAGCACATTGGTGCATACATTAGAATCTACATCTGCATCTACACCTATACTCTGCAGACCACCGTGAGGTGCATGGCAGAGGGTACGTCCCATTGTAGCAGTTATTAGCGTTTCCTCCTGTTCCATTCACGTATGGAGCGTGGGAAAAATGATTGTTTGAAAGCCCCTGTGCGTGCTGTAATTATTCTAACCTTTACTCACTATCCCTATGAGAGCGATATCTAGGGGATTGTAACACATTCCTAGAGTCATCATTTAAAGCCGGTTCTTGTGACTTAGTAGATCTTCCCGGGATAGTTGACGTCTGCCTTCAAGAGTCTGCCAGTTCAGTTTCTTCACCATTGTAACCTTCCCGTGTAAACAAAAAAATATAAAATAATGAAATTTGGATAATTAAGTTCTGATGTATGAAAACTGATAAATCTCAACTCATGAAAAACAAATAAATTTTGACGTAAGCAGCGCTATGCCATGACCCTGCGAAATCAATCTGAATCTGTCCGTGAGAAATAAACTGAAAAATTCTTACCTCGTGATGGTGTCGCTGGATAACGCTGTCTATATATCTCCTCGTAAATGACACAGCTTAGTGCAATGCTGGCCTATCTACTAATACTGGATAACATTTGTCTGAGATCAGAATTACCTGAAAAACTGACTTTACTTAGTGACACAGCTGCACAGCTGGTCGTCTGATGAGCACATGACTAAGATCTGACAAAAGTTCTGGAATATTTTAATTTAGATAAATGACTGTATCGGGACTGGCAGTGGCGTAAGGGGAAATTATACTTTTATAGCTGAAAATTTTTTACGTTATTGATAAAGATCTACAATCCATTACACAGGAAAATTGAATATATTACAAATCTGGGTCAACTGGTGCTGACGAATCCCAAAAGAAAAGATTGAAACAAATTAATATTAACATCTCAGACAAGTGACTTAACTATGCGCATGCCAATAAAAATAATAAAAATTACCTTACAATAGATGGTTGACTTAATTACACTGTTGATTTTTCACTGTATTAACAATTATTCATTTGTTCATCATCATCTCATTCCATGGTATCATTTAGCTCTGCGGCTGATCACAGTTATTATTCAGTTCCATATAATAAAATTTTACAATTTGTTTTGCACTGTGACTTTAACAACTACTAACTGGGAAAAGAAAAGTTCAAATTTTTATGCATTCAATGTGAGGACTATATATTACACGACAATCATCAAAACGGTGGCTCATTTCCTGCTAGAAGCTGGTCTCTAGTTACCGAATTCAGAACTTCAACAATGCGATGTCGCAGACTTTCAAAAGTGTCAGGCATAGAGAAGGGGGGAGGGGGGATGAAAACGCTGTCTTTCACGTAACCCCACAGATGAAAGTCACAAGGTGTGAGGTCTGGTGACATGGGAGGCGACCGGCGGTGTAGGTCATCTTCTGCTCCTCCTCTCCAATCCAACGTCTTGGAATGGTGTCATTCAGGTAACGTCGGACGTGCTTAGAGAAATTCCTGGATTTTCCATTGAAAATAAACATTTGAAAACAGAGTTAAGCATTTCAGCTTTTGCTTTGCTGCCCTCAATTTCAGTTCTGCTACGGTAATCATTGAAGGCTTCTTGCACTGCTCTCTTGACAGCCAAACGCGTTTTATTTATTTCTCTACCTATAGTCCTATGCTTTGTTTCACACTTATTATGTGACAATCTCTGTTTCTTTAGAAGTTTCTCCGCAGTGACTATACACCATGGAGAGTCTCTTCCATTATGAACTTTTCTACTGGGTACATATCTATCCAGTGCATGAGCAATTATTCTTTTAAACTTGAGCCATAGTTCCTCTACATGCTCCTGCCCTCTGCTGAAAGTTTCAAGTTCCTTATTGAGATATGACACTAGCGACATTATATCTAGTTCATTGAACATACTTCCACCATGAATGGCGTTCCGAACTACCTGTTATAGGCGGTTTTCGGAGAATACATTTTGTGTTATGTTTCGCAGGATGTCTTATCGCGCCCACCACTAACAAAACTGTAATTTTCCCAATTGATGGTTGGATGATTAAAGTTTCCATCGACGATTACAGTATGACTGGGAAAGTGAATTGAGGTTTTCTCTTAAGTTTTCCGTTGCATTAGGAGATGTCTCTGGTAGGCGATAGAAGGGTCCAGTTACCATTTTATGCCCACTCCTGATACTAAGTCTTGCTCAGAGAATCTCACATGAAGCTTCTATTTCTATCTTGGTGGATATGAATTTCCCATTAGCCTATTTTATCGATATCCATTTAAATTTTCGCCAAAAATGCCACTGCCATCAGTTACTGGTTTCGACCAGCTTTCTGCACCTAGTATTATGTGAGCTTCACTGCTTTTCAGAAGCACTTTGAAATATGACACGTTGTTGCGAATCCTTCAGTAGTTAACCTATAAGATTTTAATACTCTCAGCTGTGGGAAACGTTTCTAGATTTCGTTTAGCCATAGTTATCGTTATTGGATTGAGAACTCCTAATCTAAAAAACCGTTCTGTGCACCCCACACACAGTCAGCTACCTGGGTAGCAACCTCTGATGTATAGTGCACACCTGACCCTATGTCGCAAGTCCAGCAAGTCGCCGCCTAGCTTGTCACACAACCTTCCAAGTCTCTGGCTCAGTCCTTCCACTGGACTCAGAACCAGGAGACAATGGTATGATGTGGAGACAATGCTGCAAATTGTGAGCTTTTTTGAAACTCCTTGAGCGAGGTTGGTATTCTCCACCCCCTCTGCTAGGCACTGGAACAACCGAAATACGACCTAGAAGACCAGACCACAGGCATAAGGTGTTCCAACGTTCGCCACAATCTGCATTTGGATGCACTGTTCGCGCAGTGGCTGCCGGATTAGCCTCCACAACATGTTGAATGAGGCCCTCAGGCATACACACTGAGTACACCTGGTGTCCTACCCTGTCCCTTGCTGCCATTTTCCTAACGGGTGCCATCATTCACCAAACGTTTGAACTGACAACGATTAATAGATCCCTACCCTTTGCGTTTCCCTCCTCTTGACACTGGACAAGACAGGTTTCATCAAATCAGTTGAAGTGACTCCCACTGGCTCAGCTCAGTTCCAGTTTCAGCGAAAGACAGCACCTCGAACATTTTGCTTAGGGGAATCGGTATAACACCGTCAGTCCGCCCTGGTCAAGGCGCCTGGATCTACCGTAGAAACGCCACTCGCAGTCAAATGGACGAGTAATGACAATAATGAATGATTGGAATGGAATAATTTTTGTTTAATTTTGAAGAGACATTCCCCAACCGGATGACATGGAATGTGCCAGTGATGTAGTTGAAACTGTTAGTTGTATGAATGATTTAGTTACAAGCTGCAATATAAAGACACGTCCACATTCAATCATGACACAGAACGCACTGAAGACTTTGCTCTGTCCAAAGATAAACCTCCTTTCGCTCGCCGGCGATACAGGTTGCTATCAATATCCCCAAAATTTTAAAAACAAGTCTAGCACTTCTGTCTAATATTCTAAAATTGATTTCAATTTTCTTTATTTATTACAAAGCATTCATTAGAATGTTCCCCAAGCTCTGTTTCTCTGCAGTAAAATGGTCTTGGTTGCATTAACTTCTTCTACTCAATTCTGGTGATTTTATTTTTTAACTCTTCGTTCAACTTCGCTGAGTTTTCTTTGCATCCCTAAAAAATGGCAGAGGCAGGTGGAGTTATAAGGTCCATATTATTGTCTATATAGCCAAACTTCGTGTAGCGTGATATGGATGCAGAAGATGCTTGCTGTTACAGCAGCAGTTTTTCGATTTTCCTCAGTGGACTAATCCCAACTACTGTACCAGGATCTGACATGCCTGGATTTTGCACATGGCAGTATGACTTTTAACAATCCTATCAATTGTACTGTAGACTGCCAAGGCCTAGATAAATTGAGAAGACATGAGAACAGGGCTAAATCTCGTAAAAAGGATGCAATGCTACACATTGTTGGGTGTATGTATGATTGCTGACTTGTCTCACATTTTAAGTCATTATTTTCTATTAATTTCCCACCACCCAAGGTCTGGGATGACTTTTTCGCGTAACTCCTGAATAGTTCTTCTTCCAGCAATGTTTTTCTCTTTGGTAGGTTTGTTGTTGTTTTTCATTTATTTATCCATATTTCTTCTGCCGTGTAAAAAATGGTTGTTCTTTTTACCTGTCAGTATGTTGTGCACAATTTAAACATCCCTTATGATTCACCCCTAAGAGGGAGTCTATTTGGATTTCGTTAGGTTCCAAATCTTTAAAATTTTTTTCAATTGTGTTTGCTGCCTCTGATACTTCAAGGCAGCAGGAAGCATTTCTACGAGCGCCTGTATCACTTAAAAATGTCTGCTGGTAAACTCGTCAGACAAGTATAATCTTGACAATCAAAGCTCAAGGATATAATTATAACAATAATAATAATAATAGTTATTCAGCATCGAATAATCAGATACAATCCCTAGAATTAATACAATTCCAGGGTATTGTATAGACTGTTCTTGTGAATACGTCAGTTTGAAAATTACAAACTAAATTAAACTTTTACATTTTAATGCTTTTTACGTTTGTCAACATATAAATAACAGTGGTAAAAATTTTTTGTTATCATTAGGTCACTTGTTAACTACCTAAAACTATGAGTTTACAATACTACGACAGCACTTTTCACAAGATGAATCTAAAGTACTCATCAAGGGAATAAATGGATTTTCAGTTAAAATTCTTTTTAGTTGGGCTCTTAAGTTACCAGTAGGAAGAGCTATGAGATTCTTCGGAAGGAAACTGACTCAGCCCAGCATGAAATGCATTTTTTTCATATAAAGGTTTTCTGTGGCAATTTACATGGTATCTTAATTTTTATCTTCTATTACGCTGGTGTAGGACACAGTTTAAGTTTGGAATTACTGTTCTCACAAGCATTTATACTTTTAATATACAGGGCGATCAGAAACAGTCTGGAAAGCTTGTAAGGATGTTGCATGTTATGCTGTGCTGAGAGTGAATTGTTAAGAAAAAAAGTTTCCGAGATAATTAGCATTGAAGTTCGCCAATCAGATTTTTGTGCATGCAAATTCAAACAGGCCGCCAAAGATGATATCATTAAATGTGCTCTTCACTTGGTTTTCTAAAACTCAACAAGAAAGCGGTACGAAAATTGGACATGGGACGGTAGTAAGGATCGTACCCGAGCCAAAGGCTGAGCAGTCTCATGTGCTAGCGTCTATGCTATGAGAACAACTGACATTAATTGTGTGTGGTGAGCCTGTAATTCAGTATGGTGTTGGCCCACCCTTAGCCTTGACGACAGCTTTCACTCTCGTGGGCATACGTTCAATCAGGTGTTGGAATGTTTCTTGGGGAATGGAAACCATACTTCAAGGAGTGCTGCACTGAGGAGACGTATCGAAGTCAGACAGTGAGGCCTGGCACGAAGTCGGCGTTCCAAAACAACCCAAAGGTGTTCTACAGGATTCAGGTCAGGAATCTGTGCAGGCCAGTCCATCACAGGGATGTTATTGTCGTGTAACCACTCCGCCATAGGCCGTGCATTTTGAACAGGCGCTCGATCGTGTTGAAAGACGCAGTCGCCATCCCCGAATTGCTCTTTAACGGTGGGAAGCAAGAAGGTGCTTAAAACATCAGTGTAAGCCTGTGCTGTGATAGTGCCATGCAAATAACAAGGGCTGCAAGCCCCC
This sequence comes from Schistocerca americana, assembly GCF_021461395.2. Lineage (NCBI taxonomy): Eukaryota > Metazoa > Arthropoda > Insecta > Orthoptera > Acrididae > Schistocerca > Schistocerca americana. The sequence continues at coordinate 290,321,439 of NC_060120.1, read as the reverse complement.
TCCACAAAAAACACGACCACACCGTACACCACCGCCTCCGAATTTTACTGTTGGCTCTACACACGCTGACAGATGACGTTCACCCGGCATTCGCCATACCCACACCCTGCCATCGGATCACCACAATGTGTATCGTGATTCGTCACTCCACACAACGTTTTTCCACTGATCAATCGTCCAATGTTTGAACTCCTTACACCAAGCGAGGAGTCGTTTGGCATTTATCGGCGTGATGTGTGGCTTATGAACAGCCGCTCGACCATGAAATCCAAGTTTTCTCACCTCCCGCCTAACTGTCATAGTAGTTGCAGTGGATCCTGATGCAGTTTGAAATTCCTGTGTGATGGTCTGGACATATGTCTGCCTATTACACATTACGACCCTCTTCAACTGTCGGCGGTCCCTGTCAGTCAATAGACGAGGGCGACCTGTACATTTTCGTGTTGTACGCGTCCCTTCACGTTTCCACTTCACTATCACCTCCGAAACAGTGGACCTAGGGATGTTTAGGAGTGTGGAAATCTCGCGTACAGACGTATGACACAAGTGACACCCAATCACCTGACCACGTTCGAAGTCCGTGAGTTCCGCGGAGCGCTCCATTCTGCTCTTTCACGATGTCTAATGACTGCTGAGGTCGCTGATATGGAGTGCCTGGCAGTAGGTGGCAGCACAATGCACCTAATATGAAAAACGTTTGTTTTATGGGGTTTCCGGATACTTTAGATCACATAGTGTACGTCGGTAACACACCTAATTTGGGAAAGAGTTTCTGATATGATTTTCTAGGTTGAGCACCACAGTTAATTATGTTAACTTTTTTCTGAAGTGTCAGTAATGTACACTACTGGCCATTAAAATTGCTACACCAAGAAGAAATGAAGATAATAAACGGGTATTCATTGGACAAATATATTATACTAGAGCTGACATGTGATTACATTTTCACGCAATTTGGGTGCATAGATCCTGAGAAATCAGTACCCAGAACAACCACCTCTGGCCGTAATAACAGCCCTGATACGCCTGGGCATTGAGTCAAACAGAGCTTGGATGGCGTGTACAGGTACAGCTGCCCATGCAGCTTCAACACGATACCACAGTTCATCCAGAGTAGTGACTGGCGTATTGTGACGAGCCAGCTGCCCGGCCACCATTGACCAGACGTTTTCAATTGGTGAGAGATCTGGACCAGGGCAGCAGTCGAACATTTTATGTATCCAGAAAGGCCTGTGCAGGAACTGCAACGTGCGGTCGTGCATGCTGAAATGTAGGGTTTCGCAGGGATCGAATGAAGGGTAAAGCCACTGGTCGTAAGACATCTGATATGTAACGTCCATCGTTCAAAGTCCCGTCAATGCGAACAAGAGGTGACCGAGACGTGTAAGCAATCGCACCCCATACCATCACGCCATGACGAATACACGCTTCCAATGTGCGTTCACTGCGATGTCGCCAAACACCGATGCGAGCATCATGATACTGAAAAATAGAACCTGGATTCATCCGAAAATATGACGTTTTGGCATTCGTGCACCCAGGTTCGTCGTTGAGTACACCATCGCAGGCGCTCCTGTCTGTGATGCAGCGTCAAGGTTAACCGGAGCATGGTCTCCGAGCTGGTAGTCCATGCTGCTGCAAACGTCGTCGAACTGTTCGTGCAGATGGTTGTTGTCTGCAAACGTCCCCATCTGTTGACTCAGGGATCGAGACGTGGCTGCACGATCCGTTACATCCATGCGGATAAGATGCCTGTCATCTCGACTGCTAGTGATACGAGGCCGTTGGGATCCAGCACGGCGTTCCGTATTACCCTCCTGAACCCACCGATTCCATATTCTGCTAACAGCCATTGGATATCGACCAACGCAAGCAGCAATGTCGCGATACGATAAACCGCAATCGCGATAGGCTACAATCCGACATTTTTGAAAGTTGGAAACGTGATGGTACGCATTTCTCCTCCTTAAACGAGGCAGCACAACAACGATTCACCAGGCAACGCCGGTCAACTGCTGTTTGTGTATGAGAAACCTGTTGGAAACGTTCCTCATGTCTGCACGTTGTAGATGTCGCCACCGACGCCAAGCTTGTGTGAATGCTCTGAAAAGCTAATCATTTGCATGTCACAGCATCTTCTTCCTGTCGGTTAAATTTTGCGTCTGTAGCACGTCATCTTCGTGGTGTAGCAATTTTAATGTACTTAGGTTGTTTTGCGTTGTTGCATCCCGTATTTCTATTGCATAGTTTAAATTAAAAGAGCATAGTGAATGTCATGCAGTTATCAGTACATACATATCTTTACAATATTTGCTAATCATGGTTATGACAAATATATTTGCAGACAGCTTGGAAGCTAAGGAATATGTATGCACTTCCCACCTGAAGTCGTCCTCGATCGTGATTCTGAAGACTTTTTTTTCATTTTGGCTTTTTTAAAATTTTGTTTTCTGTGGATATACCAAATTCTGTTCGTTTCTTGGTGTTACATTTCATTATTGCAGTCACTAAAGCAACTGCATTTAGGTAGCTTTCGTTGAAATACTTGACAATTTCATTGCTTACACTGTTCCACCGCACCTCCAGACTGTCATAAGCTTTATGATATATATATATATATTATATAATCCAGCTGCCAAACAAATACTACTTAACGGTTTTCAATTATGGTGGCCACATTTGGGCATTGAAATGGATCACCGGTAACAGGTGAAAATTTATGCCAGGCCAGGACGCTGGGACTGAGAACTGGATCTCCCGTTCGATGCAAGCAGTCGCCTTATTCGCCTCAGCCATCTGAGCATGCATCCCATCTGACCCAAATTCACAGCCTGTTAGGGAGCACACAGAAAGAAAGCGAGTCAGGTGCACCGGGATGGCCAAGCGCAAGGCCGCTCGAACCAGCACGGTAGATGTCCCGGTGTTATCTAATGAGGCAGCACACGATGGTCGCTGGGCGGTGGCGCTGACTGGAGCGCTCGTGCAGCTGCCGGCGAGCCAGAGTGACCGAGACATTCCTTACCTGTTGGCGAAGCGCTGTGCCGACAAAATCGAGGCACACATGCTACCATCTTTTTCAACTATTTTACATACACTATACATTAAAAAATTGATTTTAAGGAAGAAAGGAAGACTGGGTTTAACGTCCCATCGACATCGATGTCATTAGACAGTGCACAAGCTCGGATGGTGTGAAGGACGAGTAAAGAAATCGAATGTATTCTTTCAAAGGAACCATCCCAGTATTTGTCTGGAGTGATTTATGGAAATCATGGAAAACCCAAATGTAGATGGCCAGACGTGGGTCTGATTAGTCGTCCTACAGAATGGGAGTCTGTTGTGCTAACCACTGCGCCACCACACTCGGTAAAATTTTATTTTCTACTTAATCTAATTTTTTAAATTTTTATTTTACTTTTAGCTTTTACCTCAGCTTAATGATGAAATACTCATCATCTCCCAAAGAGTCCTACTTTCTATGATATTCGCATTTACGTACGATACTGCACAAAATTGAAGGAATTTGCAATGAAAAATATGGGTCGCTACGATTTTGCGTCTGGTGCATATTGTACCATAGGTTTCTGCACATGGAATTTAGCTAATGCATTGAAAATATCTTTTGACTTTAGAGGAAGTCTCTGTCTCGAATCTAAAGATAATGGATTTTATGTAGCACCTTCACTTACAATCGCACAAGCATGACAGTGAAATATTCATAATACACTTCATATCTCCTAAACCGAGATTTTGACTAACAGTAGCACACGAAGGAGAGAGTATTTTTCCATATGCTTAACATATTGAAGTTTCTTAACTACATCGAGATAGCTGTAGATACAGTTTTTATTTAATTTTTTTTTCCAATCTAGCCTACTGTAATATTTTTAAAACTCGTCGGTAGCTACAGGAAAAACAATTTGTTAGTATGAAAATAAACGTTAAAGTTGTTCTGTTATGTTACTGCAAACCGATATAATGAGTTTTTCTATAAGGTAATGATCTCTCTGATCACCTATTACCTGTTTAATAAAACACTCGATTTCAAGATTCTGTCGCAATAGCTATTGCAAGATGGGTTTGTGTAATTTTTACTGTGTTTTGGCAAAAGAAACAAAATTCAACGAGTCAACAAGAGAAATGCAGCCGCTACTCATAACTGATGATGTTTCTTCAAATGAGAAATGGTTAACAATCCAGATAAACATTAGTCGCCAATTCTGTTGCAATTTAGGTGGAACCCATCGTTCTTTTAATAGTGAACGACTGGAATGGAACTTACCAAAGGAATTTCTTCCTGCTCTTCATCTGAGAGATATGAAAATAATTCGCAGCAAATAGTGTACCATATTTCTGTTCCTATCCCCATTGAGGGTGCTGTGGTGATCTACTTCGCCATAATTATTTTGTAATGTGTTAAAGGCAGTAGATTATTTATATTTATAATCTATTTTAACCGTAATGAGTAGTGTCAAGCGATTCATAAGGTGATAAATATCACGTTTCTGTTACCCTGTTATCTACAGGTATACAGGCATCAAACTTGTTTCTTCTAATAGAACAAGGCTGAATTCTTGCTGCAGAGTAGAACTGGCCCAGTAGAGCCATTTTGTAACTTTGAAGCTGTGAACACATTGTCAACTTGCAGAACTTTGCCGAATCTTTTTCAAAGTAAATACCACTGATGACATAGAAGATATTTGTAGTAAGAAGATGCACGCGCTTCCAGTCCCAGCTCTTCATTGTTAAAGATACATTGGGTTACAGGATTCCCCTGGAAGCGCTACAGAATTGGCAATTCATTTTCATGTGACTTGTTAAATTTTTTTTCTTTAAAGTGTCATCAGAGAGAGTTTTGAGTAATACATGGTGCATTTGTCGAGATTCCACGTTGACTTTTGATTCTTTTGCCAAAACACAACAGAAATTGAACACGGAGATGACTATCTAAACCAAGTCGTAAACCCGCTGCCCTCTCACCACAAGCACCCTGGTGATGCTGGAAACACAGAATCGGATTATTAAACTTCCTGGCAGATTAAAACTGTGTGCCCGGCCGAGACTCGAACTCGGGACCTTTGCCTTTCGCGGGCAAGTGCTCTACCATCTGAGCTACCAAAGCACGACTCACGCGCGGTCCTCACAGCTTTACTTCTGGCAGCATCTCGTCTCCTACCTTCCAAACTTTACAGAAGCTCTCCTGCGAACCTTGCAGAACTAGCACTCCTGAAAGAAAGGATATTGCGGAGACATGGCTTGGCCACAGCCTGGGGAGTGTTTCCAGAATGAGATTTTCACTGTGCAGCGGAGTAAGCGCTGATATGAAACTTCCCGGCAGATTAAAACTGTGTGCCCGACCCCCAGTCTGTGGCTAAGCCATGTCTCCGCAATATCCTTTCTTTCAGGAGTGCTAGTTCTGCAAGGTTCGCAGGAGAGCTTCTGTAAAGTTTGGAAGGTAGGAGACGAGATACTGGCAGAAGTAAAGCTGTGAGTACCGGGCGTGAGTCGTGATTCGGTAGCTCAGTTGGTAGAGCACTTTCCCGCGAAAGGCAAAGGTCCCGAGTTCGATTCTCGGTCGGGCACACAGTTTTAATCTGCCAGGAAGTTTCATATCAGCGCACACTCCGCTGCAGAGTGAAAATCTCATTCTGGAAACATCCCCCAGGCTGTGGCTAAGCCATGTCTCCGCTATATCCTTTCTTTCAGGAGTGCTAGTTCTGCAGGTTCGCAGGAGAGCTTCTGTAAAGTTTGGAAGGTAGGAGACGAGATACTGGCAGAAGTAAAGCTGTGAGGACCGGGCGTGAGTCGTGCTTCGGTAGCTCAGATGGTAGAGCACTTGCCCGCGAAAAGCAAAGGTCCCGAGTTCGAGTCTCGGTCGGGCACACAGTTTTAATTTGCCAGGAAGTTTCATATCAGCGCACACACCGCTGCAGAGTAAAAATCTCATTCTGGTATCGGATTATTGTTCGAATGGCAGCTGTGTGAACAAGAACTAGCACATGCCCTTGTTCTTGCGATTTTAAACAATTTGGTAAAACATTTTGCACACTTACTGTGCAGCCTGATGATAAACTATTTTTCCATTTACTCCTAAACCATTAACTTATTTCAATTTCTGCTTTGGTTGGGCAAAAGAAGGAAAAAAAGAGCATCTAGATAAATATACCGTATGCGTTACTCAAAATTCGTCGCTAATGAGTGACATTTCTGAAGAAATCAAGTTTAACAAGCCAGATTAAAATAGATGGCTAGTTCTGTTGCAGTTCCAGGGGAATTCTGTAACTCAGTACATCATTAACAATGAACATATGGGAATTAACTTGTTGTTGTGGTCTTCAGTCCTGAGACTGGTTTGATGCAGCTCTCCATGCTACTCTATCCCGTGCAAGCTTCTTCATCTCCCAGTTCCTACTGCAACCTACATCCTTCTGAATCTGTTTAGTGTATTCATCTCTTGGTCTCCCTCTACGATTTTTACCCTCCACGCTGCCCTCCAATACTAAATTGGTGATCCCTTGATGCCTCAGAACATGTCCTACCAACCGATCCCTTCTTCTAGTCAAGTTGTGCCACAAACTTCTCCCCAATCCTATTCAGTACCTCCTCATTAGTTATATGATCTACCCATCTAATCTTCAGCATTCTTCGGTAGCACCACATTTCGAAAGCTTCTATTCTCTTCTTGTCCAAACTATTTATCGTCCATGTTTCACTTCCATACATGGCCACACTTCATACACCGAGCGAGATGGCGCAGTGGTTAGCACACTGGACTCGCATTCGGGAGGACAGCGGTTCAATCCCGCGTCTGGCCATCCTGATTTAGGTTTTCGGTGATTTCCCTAAATCACTCCAGGCAAATGCCGGGATGGTTCCTTTGAAAGGGCATGGCCGACTTCCTTCCCCATCCTTCCCTAATCCGATGAGACCTCCCCCAAAACAACCCAACAAACAAACTTCATACAAATACTTTCAGAAACGACTTACTGACACTTAAATCTATACTCGTTGTTAACAAATTTCTCTTCTTCAGAAACGCTTTCCTTGCCATTGCCAGCCTACATTTTATATCCTCTCTACTTCGACCATCGTCAGTTATTTTGCTCCCCAAATAGCAAAACTCCTTTACTGCTTTAAGATTCTCATTTCCTAATCTAATTCCCTCAGCATCACCCAACTTAATTCGACCACATTCCATTATCCTCGTTTTGTTTTTGTTGATGTTCATCTTATATCCTCCTCTCAAGGCACTATCCATTCCGTTCAACTTTTCTTCCAAGTCCTTTGCTGTCTCTGACAGAATTACAATATCATCGGCGAACCTCAAAGTTTTTATTTTTTCTCCATGGATTTTAATACCTACTCCGAACTTTTCCTTTGTTTCCTTTACTGCTTGCTCAATATACAGATTAAATAGCATCGGGGAGATGCTACAACCCTGTCTCACTCCCTTCCCAACCACTGCTTCCCTTTCATGTCCCTCGACTCTTATAACTGCCATCTGGTTTCTGTACAAATTGTAAATAGCTTTTCGCTCCCTGTATTTTACCCCTGCCACCTTCAGAATTTAAAAGAGAGTATTCCAGTCAACATTGTCAAAAGCTTTCTCTAAGTGTACAAATGCTAGGAACGTAGGTTTGCCTTTCCTTAAACTAGCTTCTAAGATAAGTCGTAGGGTCAGTATTGCCTCACGTGTTCCAATATTTCTTCGGAATCCAAACTGATCTTCCCCGAGGTCGGCTTCTACCAGTTTTTCCATTCGTCTGTAAAGAATTCACGTTAGTATTTTGCATCCGTGACTTATTAAACTGATAGTTCGGTAATTTTCACATCTGTCAACACCTGCTTTCTTTGGGATTGGAATTATTATATTCTTCTTGAAGTCTGAGGGTATTTCGCCTGTCTCATACATCTTGCTCACTAGATTTCTAAACTGCAGTCCTATCTCTTTGCAGACTGGGCGAGTGAATCTTCTTGCTGCAAATATCTTTTAATTCTTCAGTGATATTTACCTTGACGCATAGCTTACAAGTTCTGCGGGTCACCAGTGTGGTCGAAGCTTCAGAATTATGAAAGAGTTTTATTGGGTCAGTTCCATTCTGCGGCAAAAATGCAGCATTATTCTATTAAAAATTACAAATTTGATGCCTGTTTATCTGTGGATAACAAGGTTATTCAATCTATATATCGAAGAAGCAATTGACAGAAATAAGAAAAAGGTTCAAGAGTCGGATTAAAATTCAGGGTGAAAGGATATCAATTATAAGATTCGTTGATGACATTGCTATCCTAGGTGAAAGCGAAAAAGAATTACAGGACGTCTTAAGTGGAATGAACTGTCTAATGGGTACAGAATGTGGACTGAGAGTACATCGAAGAAAGACGAAAATAATGAGAGGTGGCAGAAATGAGAATAGGTAGAAACTTATGTTGGTGATCACAAATTTGATGAAGTTAAGGAATTCTGCTACCTTGGAAACAAAGTAACTCCCGACGGACAAAGCAAGGAAGACATAAAAAGCAGAGTAGCATTGGCAAAAAGGACTTTCCTGACCAAAGGAAATCTACAAGTATCAAACGTGGGCCTTAATCTGAGAAATAAATATCTGAGAATGTGCATCTGAAAGACAGCATTCTATGGTAGTGAATGGAGGAATGTGGGAAACCGAAAAAGATGAGAATCTAAGTACTTGAGATGTGATCCTACAGAATGATGTTGAAAATCTGATAGACTAATAAGGTAAGGAATGAGAAGATTCTCCCCAGAATCGCTGAAGAAAGGAACATGTAGAAAACACAGACAAAAAGAAGGAACAGAATGATAGAATATGTGTTAAGACATCAGGAAATGACTTCTATGGTTCTAGAGCGAGCTGTAGAGGGTAAAAACTGTATAGGTAGACAGATAGGAATACATCCAGCAAATAATTGAGGATGTAGAGTGCAAGTGCTACTCTGAGATGAAGAGGTTAGCATGGTAGAGGAATTTGTGGCGTGCCACATCAAACTAGTCAGAAAACTGATGACTTAGAAAAGAAAGATAAAAGGGCAATAGATGTTGAGTCACTACAAAGTCCCCACCACCCTTTCACGGGAGCGTGAAGTAACATCTTCACGCAGATGTGTGTGACCGGCAGTGCTGTGGCTGGCAGCTTGTACTGGGCACGGCTGGACCGTTTGTGGGTGCAGTCCTTGTCACGACTTAATACAGATTATATTGTGTGAGATGAGGAAGAAGACGGCGTGGTCAGGCATAATGTGATAGATCGTCTGCTTTCAAGTAGGGTTGTTGATAAAATATAGATACATCGCTAGTTTCCACGAAATGTAGACATATGTCAGCAATATCTTTCTCACAGATGTATCGATATTTCGGTATCAAAATGGCAATATCGGGTGCCGATATTTTTATTTCAGATCATATTTTTTTCGCAATTTTCGGTTAATATTTGAAACTGTTATTATGAAATTGTAGTAGAAAACAATTTTACTTTCACTGTGTGAAGGAATCTAGCTAATTTTTGAGCTTCCATCACGTCCAGTCGGTCTCTTTGACTGTGTGAAACAAGTATAGGTCGCACAAAAGATGTCAGATTGCCCTTGGGGATGGCAGTGTGAACAGAATAAAAAGACTTCCGATGTGAAGAAACAGCACACCAGTTGCGTTAAAAAGTGATTTTTAATCCAACTAGTGTGCTGTTTCTTCACATTGGCATTCTTCAAAAACAGGGAAGATGAACAAAAATCTAATTGACAAAACTGGTCTTACTGGTTGGTGGAGACGTGTGAGAGGAAATGCTGACGTAATCGGCGCTCGGCGCTACCAACAGAAAGTGCTACGTGTAACTCAAGCACGCAATTTTAACACTACAATTACTAGGCCGCTTACGTTTGCAGAAATGAAAAAAAAAACAGGGAAATCGACATGAACTGTTCTGCGCAAATCCGATATGTGACAAAACCCGGTCGACGGACCCACTGGACACCTTTTATTGTGCTACTTAAATGCTGTTACCATTGCTAGCAAAGTTATCGTCAAACGTGAATGTGGATCGTTTTCCTTTCAGCCCTTCCTCTAAGGGAGATAAGCAGCCCGCTAGCTCGTTGATGTACAGACTGTCCAATAATAAATCAATATTTTAATATACAATTCTAAACCCGGCGCTATATTTACAATAAGTAGTCGATATTTTTATAGGCTGGTCCGTCGATATGTTTTCCGCCGATATACCGAAATACCGAGGGCCGATAATGATACTTTTTTAAATTTCGATGTATCAGATTCCCGATATTATTAAAAATATCAACAGTCCTACTGTGGAGTGGGGTGGGTGTACTGGGAGATGGGCTGCGGGAGGCGACGACGTTGTAGTGGGAGTTACATCAAACTTTATTTGCGCGTGCCGAAGTGGATGTCGTCATCATGCAGCCACGACGGTAAGGGCTCTGTCAGCTCATAACGTTGACGTAATCGTCTCTCGATCGACGTCATACGGGAGTCTGTGGGTAAATGGCCAAGGAAGTGACCTTTCGTCGGCCTGCCATTCCCCATACTGTTCTTCGATGGCGAGGAAGGCATCGAGTAGTTTCACCATCACGTTATCTGTTTGAAAGTGCTGCATATCGAGTCGCATTACGCATGTATCTTTCTCATCCTACATATCCAGCAGACTGAGATTGTCTCAGATGGTGTGCTAATTGGTGTGTCTCATAGGATCCACGTGGGTAGACGATTCACTGTTACAGTTGTCAGTTTCCCGTAGTAGAATATCAGAGATGTTGACTCCTCATTTTATCATGCTGAGAGGGCCAGTATAAGATGATTGCAAGACAGGGCGGACCGTGTCATCCCTCAGCATGTCAAAGTCCAGTCTTTCAGGGGTCGATGGACAAAGTTTTTGTGTGATCCATGGGCCTGCAGGTGGATATCTTGAAGCATACGATGTAAGTGTTATGGAGATGGTTCGGGAACTGAAATGGGACTCCCTGGAGGGAAGACGACGTTGTTTTCGAGAAACGCTACTGAGAAAATTTAGAGAAGTGGCAACTAAAGCTGACTGCCAAATGATTCTACAGTAGCCAACATAAATCGCGCGTAAGGACCATGAAGATAAGATACGAGAAATTAGGGCTCATACGGAGGCATACAGGCAGTTGTTGCGCCCTCGCTCTATTTGCGATTGGCACAGGAAAGGAAATGTCTAGTAGTCGTATAGAGCACACACTGTACGATGGCTTTTGGAGTATCTGTAGATGTAGCTACTGTTTAACCTTGTGGATGAGCACATTGTGAGTTTCTTATCCATTGATGTTGGTGATATAAAGTCTGCCGGTAGTGTGAGAGGTTCGCAGCATATGATTTCGAGTAGGGGACCCTGGAGGTCTTGTTTATATGCTCAACATACTCCTAAGGGCACCTATAGTAAGGATTCTATCCAATCACCTCCATCACACATTTTAAGTGTGCTGTGCTGTGTCAACACTCCACTAAGCCATTGCTTTGACGGTGATATGCTACGATTCAGAAACACTGAACATTAGTTGTAGAGTTCGGTGACGAGAACCAATTCAAATTGGTAGCCTTGATCAGTCGTGACAGAGGCATGGCAGCCAAAACAGGAAATCCACAAGTGAACAGATTTCCTCGGCATGGATTATGCCATGATGTTAGAGAGTGACATGGCCTCACACCAGCGAGTAACTCGTTTGGTGGTCGAAAGAATGTAGTAGAAGCCTCCTGACTCAGGGAGGGGCTCGATGAGGTCCAGGTGAACGTACTGGAAGCGACCCTTTGGTACGGGGTAGCGGCCGTGTTTTAGCTGTGCCTGCCGGCCTTTCTTAGGGTGTCGACAGGCTGTACAAGCTTGGGTCGAATGTTTACATTCGGCCATACAAAAAAGTCTGTGATAAATCTAGCTGTCGGATGGACACCCAGATGTGACAGCCTGAACAGTCGGCCGAAAACAGCCTTCCACATGATGAGTGGAACGAGGAGCTAGGGCGATCCTGCGACACGTCACAAAACTACTGCTGGTGAACCAGGAATGATGTGACGTCCAGTTTTCAACTCAGTTCTGGTGTTGCAAAGGAAATCAAGCAATTGTGTGTCCTGTATTTGTGCCTCGATCACCTCATCGTAATCATTATTCACTGAGAGTGCCTTGATCTGAGAGAGATAGCCTGTGATGACATTGTAGCACAGAGACGTAGGATATCAGTGGAATGTCGTGCAATATAATCTAGAAACTGAAACCCTGTGGGCTGAAGTTTTTTTACAGGTTGCAGATGGAATCCGCCAATAGCTGGTGATCAGTATAGACGGTAAGTGGTCTGCCCTCAGTATCGTCTTTCAAATTGCGCATTGCTTCATATTCCATGAGCAGTTCCCTATCATATGCCGACCGCTTGTACTGGGAATCAGTCAGTGCCTTAGAGAAGAAATGTAGCGGTTGTTGTACACCTGCTAAAGCTTTACTCCAATAGCAGAATCACTCAAGTTGGAAATGATCGAGAGAGGCTGTGGTGGGAAGTGGGTATGCCAGCGTCGTAGCCTGAGAGAGACTGGTCGAACGCCCGTTGCATCTGTGGGGTCCGTACAAGATCTCGCTTGCTGAATGCGTGTTTTTATGCCAGAGTGTTCATCAGTGGGGCCTGAATGGCAGCAGGAGTTACATACAAGAAGTTAAAGTTTACCATTCCGAGAAGACAGGGTAATTCGCGTAGTTTTATGGTTGTGGCAGCCAACAGATGAGTTCCGTGCATTGTGTTGTAGGCCATATGCCTTCATTGCCGAAGGAATGACCAAAAACGATAACTTCGTGTTTCTACAGCTGATACTTGTCGTCACTGATCACAAAACGAAAATGTTTCGAAAACGAATTTGAGATGCTCCTTGCGTTTATGTGTGGGAAAGTGAAAAAGACTAGCATATCGTTGAGGTATGTGTAGCAGAAGGTAAACTTGAAGAGAATATTGTCTGTGAACCTCTCCCTCGTCTGTGCCACGTTTCTGGTGGTAGGGTATGTAAAAAAGTTCCTAAAGTCCAAATGGAGTGATGATAATCGCTGTCTTAGATTATGTCTTTCTACAATCTAAAACAATGAACAGTGGGGCACCTAGTAAGTTATGGGTGAAGACCTGAATGTTCGGGATTGGGATTGGGTAGCTGGGCACTGAGAGGCCAGCAATTGCGCACAATCTATACGTGCTTTGTTGGGACGAGTTAGATTGGTGAGGCCCAGGAATTATCAGACTGTCTCACAATTCTGGATAGTAATAATTGCCTATAGCCACCTTGGCTGCATGAAATCTGTCAGGGGCTAGTCGTCAAGCATTGTGGATAACTGGAAATCTTATATGCAGTTATGCGTTGGATAGCACTCTGTTATAACGTCACATGTAAGTTCTGAGGGCTGGGGAAGTCCGTATGGGGGGTGGAGAGGGGTGTACAGGCACTGTGAGAAATTCGCTGTAGTGACCTCTTGTTGATGATGGCACGAACATTGCAGGCTGTGCGTCTGCTTCTGGCGCCTCACCGCCACTACCTCGTGTGTGACGGTGGTGTTGGAACAATGTGACTGCTTTCCTGTGAGGTGTTTCTAGTAAGAGCATGCAGCGTTAAGCTCGTCGGCAATCTAACGAATTCTGATGCGCAGGTCGCAGTTCTCATCGTAAACCGAGACTTTCTCGCCTGACATACCCACAATGCAGGGTGATCTGTCATAATTCCAACTCCAACACCTGGCAGTCTTGGAGGCTCTGTCAGCAGCTATCCTGCGCAGAGATGGAGTGAGATAGCTGCTGATCAGTATCTGTCAACGGCGGCTGAGTGTATGGTGGTGGTGGTGTGCCGATTATGCTGGTCACAGATTCTCTGCTGCTTTTGGTTGGAGAGTCAAGCCGAGAGAAAAATGGAAATGTCAGAGGAAATCCGCCTGCAGTACAGGCTCTCTGGTGTTGGCAACTAAAATCTGCCAAGGGAACATGTCCTTCAACACAAGGTTCACATTCTGATAGGCAGTTCCATTAATTGTGATGGAGGAATCGTCTGTGGCACAAAGTGTCGTGGTTCCTCACTGGGAGAGGTACTCACTTCTCACCACATCTCGATGAGAAAGTATTAGTTGTTTTAAGTGATGTACCGCATGTAGTCTGGCACTGTCCTGTGAAATCGCAGCAAAACTAGTTTGGGCCTGCTCTCTGCTCTCTGGAGAGCAATTTGGCTTCAGAGAAAGGGACATGCTGCAACTCATAAACGTTTGAGACCCGATGAAGAAGCATTGCACGCATGCGAGCATCACGAATGTTTCGATGTGGTTCTCCTAGACAGCTCCAAACTTGAGAGGGCACAGGTGCCTAGTCCCTCACTTTAAATGATTTAGCATAATTGTTGTTCTGGTGTCCTCAATAACTGGTGAAGTATGCTGCCTTCACCGTGTTGTACATGTCTATAGTCAGAGATGTCTGAATGATGTCACTGATGATGTTGTCTTGCTCCACTATATGGCTCAACAGTGTGACAAACTTGCAGCTGTCATCAAAAATTATGTAGTTGTGTAGAATACACCCCTTGATAGGAAACCACATCGCTGGTTGTTCCAGGCGGAAGGGTGTTAGTTTGGGGTGGGATCCCAGTCAAATAAAAGTTACACAAGAATTTTGGAATAGATGTGATGACATGAAAGATTGGACAGCAACAGCGGACGAGTTTCCCTAGTCCAGACATGGCGTGGAAGAAAATCCCAGTCCAGCTGGGCTCCATATGACATCACAGATGGGTTTGGCAGAAAAGTTTTTGACGCAGCTGGTGCGATGTACTCGTACTTGGATAGCATGCCACTGTGTCCGTCTGCGACAGTCTGATATAAATTGTCTTATTGGTACACAAACAGGCTACACTCATTACTGAAATCACCCAGAAGGTCGGCAGTCACTACACATTGTCTACATACACAAGGATCATTGTTGCTACCAACAGCATAGTACGGAAAAGCATCACTTCCACATTTCACAGAAAACTCAGATTTTTCCTGCTGATTTGGAGCACTAAGCAGAACATTAGGAGAGTCTCTGTCTTGCACTTGGAGTTCACTAGAACTCACTATGAAATGCTCAGCATACTCCATCTCATTACCTATGTGCCGACAATGGAGTCGTCACACAAATGACTGCATTGTCAGCACATGAGATGGGGTATGCTGAGCATTTCATAGTGGGTACTGACCTTCATCGCAGGGTCACCAATATGGAGATGATCTAGTTGTGGATATTCATAGCTGGATAATGTAGGCAGCAGTTGCATATAATTTACACTTTATGACCAATACTGTGCTACACTGGAGAGCACATACACACACACAGCTATTGTTCAGAGCAAACTGCTGGCCAAAGAAAGTGCCACAGCAGATATCTACTGCGCTGACCAAAGGGTTTGCTAAGGGAATCGATGTTGAGTCACCACATCCTAACAGATTATTTCAAAACAAAGTATTTATAAATTATTAGTAATTTTAGTTTATCTATAACTGGCATAAAACGGTGTAAACTGATAACAACTGACATCCCAATTTCTCATATTTATATTAATCTTTTGTAAATGGACAAATTCCTATAACTCTGCTGCATTCAGCAATGTATCTTTGCAAGTTCTGGAGACAAACAGACCAATATGTCACCAAGACTCTCTCATTTTAATTCATTGCTGAGTTATGGAGCAACAATTTGGTGCATCTCACCTTTAGAAAGAAGGTTTCCAGTGAGATGAAGACAGCCTACAAAAAACAGCTATAGATGTAAGACAAGATTTAACACAGTTGTTCAGAACTAACAGGCTAATAATAAATTCTGAGAAAACAGTTATGAATTTTCGGTTTGTCACCCTTACGTAACACTCACAAAATGTTAGAGACTACCCTTAACTATCGTTAATTAACACTCACAAATGTTAAAGACTATGATGGTAGCAGAGGTCCACAACCACGCTCTGCTACCACAATAGTATCTAAAATTCGTGTATGTTTATTAAGGATAGTCTCCAACATTTTGCGAGTGTTATTTAAGGGTGAAAAACTGAAAATGCATCAGGTTTTGGGTCCAGGGTTGTTTTAAAATGGAATTTGTAATAAAATACCTGGCCATGAGTGGACACTCAGGTAAAATTTTTTCAAGATGGTAACCGAAGCGGAAAAAAATCATATTCCTTTATTTGATGGAACAAATTTCAAAATGGGAAATTCTGGATGGAAATCCTTCTCGAGGAACTGGAACTTTACCGTTTGTATAAGCGAATTATCTCACAAAGTTATGGACGGAGAGGCAGACACGTAGTGTGTCGCAAAAGGAACACGACTGGTTGAACTGGCTAAACGAGGTCAGCTTATTCAGCCACAGCTTATTCAATGCATCGCTGACAGTCACTTGGAATATATGAAAGATAAGGTAACAACTTTCGATTTATGGACATCTCTGTGCAGTACGTTTGGGAGAAAAGGCATTGCTAGTCAACTTTTGTTGAGAAAACAGTTGTTAACCACGAAATTTAATGCGACAAATGATATGCTAATTGATCACTTTCTTAAGTTTGATAAACAGATTCGAGTATTACGTTTGACTTGAGCTACTATGGAAGAAATCGACATCGTATGCCATATACTTTTAACAATACCTACAGAATACAGCGTAGTGGTCACTGCAATCGAAACAATCTCAATGAAAGACTTGACGCAGAGCTTCGTGAAAAATAGGCTACTGGATGAAGAGTCAAATGGGAAGCTAGTCGCTGGGTAAAACAAAAATGAATCAGACCCAACGGTATCAGAAAAAGGTTCGTCAGATGCCAGTAAAGCAAATAATCAGCAAGGAACTTCAGGGATCTCATTCAGCTTTGTAGTCACAAAAGGGCTACCTATGGAGCTAAGGTACCAAACAAGAAGTCAGGAACCAGCAGTTCAGTGGTCTTGTCTAATGTAGAAGAGGAAGATGGTTTTAGTTTTGCAGCAACAATTGAAGTTTTTGTTTTCTAGCATCAAGTGAAGATCAGTCAGTGAACGACATAAATTGGTTCCTCGACTCTGGGGCAATGGAACACTTCATTAACAGTAAGATGCCTCTCACTAATTTGAAGAAACTGGAACAACCAATTAAAGTTAAAGTAGGTACATCAGACATTTTTCTTGAGGTTTAAAGTAAAAGGAGAAATTAAAGCCACTTGTTGTTGTTGTTGTTGTGGTCTTCAGTCCTGAGACTGGTTTGATGCAGCTCTCCATGCTGCTCTAACCTGTGCAAGCTTCTTCATCTCCCAGTACATACTGCAACCTACATCCTTCTGAATCTGCTTAGTGTATTCATCTCTTGGTCTCCCTCTACGATTTTTACCCTCCATGCTGCCCTTCAATGCTAAATTGGTGATCCCTTGATGTCTCAGAACATGTCCTACCAACCGATCCCTTCTTCTAGTCAAGTTGTGCCACAAGCTCCTCTTCTCCCCGATTCTATTCAATACCTCCTCATTAGTTACGTGATCTACCCATATAATCTTCAGCATTCTTCTGTAGCACCATATTTCGAAAGCTTCTATTCTCTTCTTGTCTAAACTACTTATCGTCCATGTTTCACTTCCATACATGGCTACACTCCATACAAATACTTTCAGAAACGACTTCCTGGTACTTAAATCTATACTCGATGTTAACAAATTCTCTTCTTCAGAAACGCTTTCTCTGCGATAGCCAGTCTGCATTTTATATCCTACTTCGACCATCATCAATTACTTTGCTTCCCAAATAGCAAAAGTCATCTACTACCTTAAGTGTCTCATTCCCTAATCTAATTCCCTCAGCATCACCCAACTTAATTCGACTACATTCCATTATCCTCGTTTTGCTTTTGTTGATGTTCATCGTATATCCTCCTTTCAAGACACTGTCCATTCCGTTCAGCTCCTCTTCCAAGTCCTTTGCTGTCTCTGACAGAATTACAATGTCATCGGCAAACCACAAAGTTTTTATTTCTTCTCCATGTGTTTTAAAACCTACTCCAAACTTTTCTTTTGTTTCCTTTATTGCTTGCTCAATATACGGATTGAATAACATCGGGGAGAGGCTACAACCCTGTCTCACTCCCTTCCCAACCACTGCTTCCATTTCATACCCCTCGACTCTTATAACTGCCATCTGGTTTCTGTACAAATTGTAAATAGCCTTTCGCTCCCTGTATTTCACCCCTGCCACCTTCAGAATTTGAAAGAGAGTAATCCAATCAACATTGTTAAAAGCTTTCTCTAAGTCTACAAATGCTAGAAACGTAGGTTTGCCTTTCTTTAATCTTTCTTCTGAGATAAGTCGTAGGGTCAGTATTGCCTCACGTGTGCCAACATTTCTACGGAATCCAAACTGATCTTCCCCGAGGTCGGCTTCTATCAGTTTTTCCATTCGCCTGTAAAGAATTCACGTTAGTATTTTGCAGCTGTGACTTATTAAACTGACAGTTCGGTAATTTTCACATTTGTCAACACCTGCTTTCTTTGGGATTGGAATTATTACATTTTTCTTGAAGTCTGAGGGTATTTCGCCTGTCTCATACATCTTCCTCACCAGGTGGTAGAGATTTGTCAGGATTGGCTCTCCCAAGGCTGTCAGTAGTTCTAATGGAATGTTGTCTACTCTGGGGGCCTTGTTTCGACTCAGGTCTTTCAGTGCTCTGTCAGACTCTTCACGCAGTATCATATCTCCCATTTCATCTTCATCTACATCCTCTTCCATTTCCATAATATTGTCCTCAAGTACATCGCCCTTGTATAGATCCTCTATATGCTCCTTCCACCTTTCTGCTTTCCCTTCTTTGCTTAGAGCTGGGTTTCCATCTGAGCTCTTGATATTAATGCAAGTGGTTCTCCTTTCTCCAAAGGTCTCTATAATTTTCCTGTAGGCAGTATCTATCTTACCCCTAGTGAGATAAGCCTCTACATCCTTACATTTGTCCTCTAGCCATCCCTGCTTAGCCATTTTGCACTTCCTGTCGATCTCATTTTTGAGACTTTTGTATTCCTTTTTGCCTCCTTCATTTACTGCACGTTTATGTTTTCTCCTTTCATCAATTAAATTCAATAATTCTTCTGTTACCAAAGGGTTTCTACTAGCCCTCGTCTTTTTACCTATTTGATCCTCTGCTGCCTTCACTATTTCATCCCTCAAAGCTACCCATTCTTCTTCTACTGTATTTCTTTCCCCCATTCCTGTCAATTGTTCCCTTATGCTCTCCCTGAAACTCTGTACAACCTCTGGTTCTTTCAGTTTATCCAGGTCCTATCTCCTTAAATTCCCACCTTTTTGCAGTTTCTTCAGTTTTAATCTGCAGTTCATAACCAATAGATTGTGGTCAGAGTCCACATCTGCCCCTGGAAAT
Organism: Schistocerca americana; assembly: GCF_021461395.2. NCBI lineage: Eukaryota > Metazoa > Arthropoda > Insecta > Orthoptera > Acrididae > Schistocerca > Schistocerca americana. The sequence goes on along the minus strand of NC_060120.1, from coordinate 290,302,038 downwards.
GTCATACAATTTAAAACCTGGTTCCTAAATCTCTGTCTTACCATTATATAATCTATCTGATACCTTTTAGTACCTCCAGGGTTTTTCCATGTATACAACCTTCTTTCATGATTCTTGAACCAAGTGTTAGCTATGATTAAGTTATGCTCTGTGCAAAATTCTACCAGGCAGCTTTCTCTTTCATTTCTTAGCCCCAATCCATATTCACCTATTATGTTTCCTTCTCTCCCTTTTCCTATTCTCGAATTCCAGTCACCCATGACTATTAAATTTTTGTCTCCCTTCACTATCTGAATAATTTCTTTTATCTGAGCATACATTTCATCAATTTCTTCGTCATCTGCAGAGCTAGTTGGCATTTAAACTTGTACTACTGTAGTAGGCATGGGCTTCGTGTCTATCTTGGCCACAATAATGCGTTCACTATGCTGTTTGTAGTAGTTTACCCATACTCCTATTTTTTTATTCATTTTAAACCTACTCCAGTATTACCCCTATTTGATTTTGTATTTATAACCCTGTATTCACCTGACCAAAAGTCTTGTTCCTCCTGCCACCGAAGTTCACTAATTCCCACTATATCTAACTTAAACCTATCCATTTCCCTTTTTCAATTTCTAACCTACCTGCCCAATTAAGGGATCTGACATTCCACGCTCCGATCTGTAGAACGCCAGTTTTCTTCTCCTGATAACGACGTCCTCCTGAGTAGTCAGCGCCCGGAGATCCGAATGGGGGACTATTTTACCTCCGGAATATTTTACCAAAGAGGATGCCATCATCATTTAATCATACAGTAAAGCTGCACGCCCTCGGGAAAAATTACGGCTGTAGTTTCCCCTTGCTTTCAGCCGTTCGCAGTACCAGAACAGCAAGGCCATTTTAGTTAGTGTCACAAAGCCAGATCAGTCAATCATCCAGGCTGTTGCCCCTACAACTACTGAAAAGGCTGCTGCCCCTCCTCAGGAGCCACACATTTGTCTGGCCTCTCAACAGATACCCCTCCATTGTGGTTGCACCTACGGTACGGCTATCTGTATCATTGAGACACTCAAGCCTCCCCACCAACGGCAATGTCCATGGTTCATGGTGTTGCGAAAGGAAAGGAAACTGAGATAACAATCAAAGATGTTTTATCTGTGCCTGATCTTAATTATAACTTGCTGTCAGTTAGAATATTGGAAATGAATGGTTTTAGTATCACATTTGAAAAAACTCAAGGTTTCTATTAAAAAGGAAAAAGAAATCATTATCATTGCAAATAGGAATAAATCTCAGCTAAAGGTTTTAATTTTTTTGCAACATAAAGCCTTGTCAGTTACTTCAGCTGAAACTAATGTGAAAGTGTGGCATTTGAGTTATGATAGCATTAAATTCCTGCAGTCACAAGTTGTTGGTATGAATTCCTGCAGTCACAAGTTGTTGGTATGGAACTGGACACATCCACATTCCCCACAGAACAACGCTCAGATTGTGTCAAAGGAAAACAATCATACTAGGAAAAGTGGCACCAGATCTCCTGAGTTGATCCACAGTTACCTGTGTGGCCCAATTTCACCAGTCATTCGAAACTATGAAGTATGTGTTCACGTTCATTGATGGCTTTACAGATTTCACAGTGGCCTACGCACTGGAATCAAAGTTGGAGGTAACTCACTATCTGAAGATGTTTCATGCCATGACTACAGCTCATTTCATATTGAAGATCAGCAGAGTGCGATGTGACAATGGTCATGACTACATGTTGAATGAGTTAAAGCAGTTTTTTGCAGAACAAAGAATACAGTTTGAGTTTACAATCAGATATACTCCTCAGCAGAAAGGTGCCTCGGAGTGAATGAACAGAACTCTGATTGAGAAAGCTCGCTGTTTGATATTTCTATGTAAATTAAGTAAGACGTTCTGGTCAGAAACTGTTTGTACTGCTGTATATCTTGTTGTGGGTTGGCAGGAGAGCCAACGCCGTGTTATTAGAGGAAGCCGAAAGGCACGCATTTTAGCTCAGGCAGGCTGGCGTGGGGTCTGGAACAGGACAAGGAAATTAGAATTTAGAAAAACGGACGCAGCTGGTGGAATACTTAACTTTAATCCATTAATGGTGAACGTCGCTCTTGACTGTACATTATTCACAATATCGATAGTAACTGAACATGGCGCCTTGCTAGGTCGTAGCAAATGACGTAGCTGAAGGCTATGCTAACTATCGTCTCGGCAAATGAGAGCGTATTTTGTCAGGGAACCATCGCTAGCAAAGTCGGTTGTACAACTGGGGCGAGTGCTAGGAAGTCTCTCTAGACCTGCCGTGTGGCGGCGCTCGGTCTGCAATCACTGATAGTGGCGACACGCGGGTCCGACGTATACTAACGGACCGCGGCCGATTTAAAGGCTACCACCTAGCAAGTGTGGTGTCTGGCGGTGACACCACATTCCTCTCCCGCAAATCGGCGCACGGTTGTGGCATAAGGCTTCCGCCCGCCGTGGGGAGGACCCCATGTTGACGTATGCGACGAGGTGGGGAGCCTAACAACAGGCGAGGCTGTGCCACCCACACCCTGCCATTCGGACCGCGGGGAGGTAGGAAACGCCTGAATACCTGCTCCAGGGTGCACGCCAACATGCAGTGTATGCGCCCGCAGAGTGACAGGAGGGGCCGGAGGGTCGACCTCCATCGGGCCGGGCCACCCGACGGGCGAAGACGACATATGGTCCGGAGCGGGCAAGAGTTCCGTCGGAGGACAACTGGTCACGGGAAGCGATCGGCGGCGCGTGACCCAGGGGGGGCGCCCGGCGGTTGCAGCGAAGCGTCCACTGCGGGCGTCGCGGGCGGGAGGACAGGCGGCGGCGGCGGCGGCGGCGGCGGCGGCGGCGGCGCGTCGCCATGGGGCAAAATGAAAGGCAGCGTCGGTAACACCTGGGGCTGAGGCGAGCCAGTAGATGGGTCCCCAGGGCGCCGACCGGACGGCACCGTCGTTGAAAGCAGATGGGGAGCGGCAGAACCCGTGCGACGACAGAGGCGCAGCTGATTGAGATGCCGACGCACCTCACCAGAGGCCCCCAAAACCAGATACATAGTGCGGCCGAGGCAGCGAAGAATGCGCCCTTCGAGCCAACGCCGTGAACCTCGATAGTGGCGGTAGTAGACAACGTGGCCTGGGGCAAAAGCAGGTGTCTGCCGCTGCACAGGAACCTGATGCGGCGGATGTAGCAAAGACATCAAGGTTCGATGAGGGCGACCGTGGAGCAACTCAGCCGGCGAGCGACCATCTCGGGGCTGAGAGCAATACAAGGACAGAAAGAGCAATAACGCGTCCTCCCGAAAATGCGAGTCTTTCAACTTCAACATCTGTGACGTGAAAGTCCTGACCAATCGTTCAGCGGCACCGTTTGACAGTGGCGAAAACGGCGCGGACGTCAGATGTTGAATACCATTGGCCTTGCAGAATGACTGAAATTCTGCGGACACGAATTGCGGGCCATTGTCGGAAACAATAGTCCGTGGAAGACCTTCAATGCAAAAGATAGCTGATAACGCTTGGATGGTGGCAGATGACGTCGTGGAAGACATCCGGACAACAAAAGGAAAATTACTGAATGAATCTACCACAACCAACCATCGAGTGTTCCAGAATGGACCAGCAGAATCGATGTGTAAGCGTTGCCAAGGGGAAGTGGCTTTTGGCCATGCAAAGAATTTCCGCGGTGGTGCTGACTGTTGTTCGGCACACACCTTGCAAGAAGAGCAGAGATTCGTAATCGCGGTATCGATTTCGAACCAAGTACAGTGCTGACGAGCAAGTTGTTTCGTTCTCACTATACCCCAATGTCCTTGGTGGAGAAGCTGTAAGACAGAGGACTGTAACGAACGTGGTACCACGACCCTGGACTGATCATTATCTGAACGCAACAGCAAAACACCACGTTGTACAAAAAGTCTCTCCTGGTGAGCAAAAAATCGACGAACCAACGGATCCCCGATCCGTGACTTTGACAAGGGCCATTGCGTAGCAACAAAACGCAGAACGGTAGCAAGGACAGGGTCGGCAGCTGTGGCTGTAGCTACACTACGGAAATCAATCGGAAACGATTCGACCACGTCATCGGTTTCCGAATCAATGAACAAGCAAGCAAGTTTGGAGGAATCGAATGCTCTGTCCTCAGCAACAGGCAAACGGGACAACGCATCGGCGTTTCCGTGCTTAGTAGTGGACCGATACAAGATATCGTAGCGGTACTGCAAGAGGAAAATAGACCAGCGAATGAATTTCTGCGCTGTACGTGGAGGTACAGGCTTGGTTGGATGAAAAAGCGATGTCAAAGGTTTGTGGTCTGTGATGATGGTAAATTGACGACCATACAAGAAATCATGAAACTTTGTAACACCAAATACGAGAGCCAATGCTTCTTTCTCGATCTGTGAATAATTTCGTTGCGCAGACGAGAGCAATTTGGACGCAAAGGCAATAGGGCGATCGCGCGATCCATCTTTGTGCGCAAGCACAGCACCGATCCCGAAATCCGATGCATCCACCATCAACAAAAGGGGCTTCCGGGGATCGATGGGCGTAAGGCAAGTATTGGAAAGCAACGCCGATTTCAACTGCCGAAAGGCGCGTTCGCATTCCGTCGTCCAGACGAACGGAACACCTTTACGGCGTAAGCGATGAAGCGGAGCTGAAATGGAAGAGGCATTGGGAACATAGCGATGATAGCTAATTTTGCCCAGCACACTCTGTAGCTGCTTCAAATTCTGCGGCGAAGGCAAGTCTTGTATGGCACGGATGTGCTCGGGACTGTGATGTATGCCTTGGGCATTGAGTGCATGTCCCAGGTAGGGTAAGTCACGAGCAAAAAACACACATTTGTCCTTCCGCAAGCGAAGACCATTTTGTCGCAAGACCTGAAATAACGTTCTGAGATTGGCTAAATGTTCTTCTTCCGTCTTCCCGGAGATCACAATATCGTCCAGATAGTTTGCTGCAGTAGGGACCGACGCACAAACTGTTTGTAGATATTGCTGAAGCAATGCAGGGGCGGATGCACACCCGAATGGCAGTCGTTTAAATCGATACAAACCAAGATGCGTGTTAACCACCAAAACGCGCTGGGATTCTTCGTCCCCCTCTATTTGCAAATACGCATCTGCTAGGTCCAACTTCGAAAAATATTTACCCAGGCACAGTTTGTCAAAAAGATCTTCCGGGCGGGGTAATGGAAAAGTTGCAGTCACTAGTTGTGGATTCACTGTTGCCTTGAAGTCCACACAAAGTCGCAATTTTCCGAAAGGTTTTGGCAAAATGACTAAGGGTGATGCCCAGAGAGAAGCCTGCACACGTTCAATTACACCTTGTGATTCCAAATCGTGTAATGTTTTTGCGACCTCATCACGCAATGCGTGGGGAACATTGCGCGCTCTGAAAAATTTCGGTTGCGCGTTTACTTTCAGTTCCAAATGTGCTGTATAGTTCTTAGCGCAACCGAGGCCCGGTGCAAAAATGTCTGCAAATTCGTCACAAAGACGAGAAACACTGCCGGAAGGCACAGTCTGCTTCACTGATAGGACCTGATTTACTATAGACAAGTTACACAACTGAAATAAATCGAAACCAAACAAGTTCACTGCAGAAGAAGAACGAAGGACGTAAAATGACACAAGTTTTGTTTGTCCCTTGTATGTTGCAAGAAGGCTGCACTGTCCTAACACAGGGATCTTGTGACCTGAATAGGTAGTTAACTTAACAGTTGCGGCACGCAACGGAGGTGTGCCCAGCAGTTTGTAAGTGTCTTGATTGATCAGTGAAACTGCAGCCCCGGTATCGAGCTGGAATGGTATCACTTTGCCGTTAATGTCCAAGTCCACAAAAAGTTTATTGCCCTGCTGACGACAAGAGCGACTGTCTCGTGCAGCGTGAACTGACACTGGTACAAAATCACTTGCGACTTGACGGGAGATCCTGCGATGTCGACGCACACTATTTGTGGGACGAACACAGTCACTGTTAGAGAGAGTGGCACTGGGCGGAGTGGCATGAACTATATGAATTTCCACGGGCGAAGTGTCGCGAGCCTGAGTAACCTTGGTTCGATTCCGATTCCAGCGTGAAGCAAAGGGCCTGGAATGGTTTTGAGCTTCCGATATGAGCTTTTTCTGGCAAACACTTTGAACATGTCCTTTTTTATTACAGTAAAAGCAAATAGCTTGGCGTGAGGGGCAACACGTGAATGTCTAGTAGCACACTGCGGGCATGGTTTTAGCACTGCATTTGCTTGCCGGCGTGGTACACGTGGCTGAGAGCCTGGCGGCAGCGGCGCAGCTGGGCGCGAGGACTGTTTACTGTTCCGTGCAGCTCGCCCGGCGGGCTGGTTAACCTGACACACGGGTGGCGAAGTTTCAAATGATTCCTGAGCAAAGTCAAGTGTGTCCTGCCGATCCAATATGTCCATCACTTGTTGAAGGGAGGGATTGACTAGTTCCAAAATCTGTTCCCTTATACGAACATCAGAAACGTTCTGTGCAATTGCATCACATACCATAGTATCTGAATAAGGGAGTCCACATTGACACTCAAAAGCACAATCCCTAGTAAGGCCTTGCAAGGTTCCAACCCACTCCCGATTAGTCTGACCTGCCGTATGTTTTGTACGAAAGAAGGTATACCATTTGGCAACTACATTGACTGATTCTTTGAAATATGCATCTAATGCAGACAAAATTTCTCCGTAGGACAGAGTTGCTACGCCGCGTCGGGGAAATAATTTGACTATCACACGGTATGTGGTCACCCTGACGGAAGATAACAAAAAGGGCTGCCGCTCGTTACCTTGAATTCTGTAGGCGGCAAGATGGAATCCAAATTGGCGTGACCACTCCGTCCAGCTTTCCAGTGCAGCATCAAAAGGACGAAAAGTTGGTGCAACTGCGTGTTGTGGCTGCGTTAGCGGTGGAGCGGCCGCAGCTGCATCGTTTTGCAGTGCACGTTGACCCTCGACGAGCTGTCCAAGGGCATCCAGTAAGGCCTGCGTCTGCTGATTCTGTAAGCGATAAAATTCGGACAGTACATCTGGAGATGGTGGCGAAGCCATTACACAAGTAAATCAGGACAGTATAGTTACGCAAGCGGTATTGTCTCATCGCCAATGTTGTGGGTTGGCAGGAGAGCCAACACCGTGTTATTAGAGGAAGCCGAAAGGCACGCGTTTTAGCTCAGGCAGGCTGGCGTGAGGTCTGGAACAGGACAAGGAAATTAGAATTTAGAAAAACGGACGTAGCTGGTGGAATACTTAACTTTAATCCATTAATGGTGAACGTCGCTCTTGACTGTACATTATTCACAATATCAATAGTAACTGAACACGGCGCCTTGCTAGGTCGTAGCAAATGACGTAGCTGATGGCTATGCTAACTATCGTCTCGGCAAATGAGAGCGTATTTTGTCAGGGAACCATCGCTAGCAAAGTCAGTTGTACGACTGGGGCGAGTGCTAGGAAGTCTCTCTAGACCTGCCATATTGCGGCGCTCGGTCTGCAATCACTGATAGTGGCGACACGCGGGTCCGACGTATACTAACGGACCGCGGCTGATTTAAAGGCTACCACCTAGCAAGTGTGGTGTCTGGCGGTGACACCACAGATCTAGTAAACAGAACTCCTACTACAGCTTTGGAAGGAAAGGTTTCTGTAGCTTTGTGGTACAATAAGAAACCTAACTTGAAGAAGCTGAAAGTCTTTGGAGGTTTTGCTTATCTCCTGGTACCAAAGGAATTGAGAACAGGGAAGCTTGACAGAAAATCTTTGAAGTCCTACTTCGCTGGCAATTGTCCTGATAGCTACAGACTTCGATATTCGGAGGAAGGAAAAATAGTCACAGGAAGGAACATTGTTTTCTATGAAAGTAGAGTTGACTTTGAACGTATACCAGTTGAGGACTGGATTCCAGAATCTGTCTAGGAAGACGATGTTACATCAAATGGTGGAGGTCATGAAAGAATTCCCATACCAGAACTGACCAGTGATGAAGAGGAAACTGAAAAGAAAGCTATTCGCCAGTGATGAAGAGGAAACTGAAAAGAATGCTATTCGATGTTCTACCAGGAAGAGGAACCCTCCCAAATACTTAGATGACTACACTGTTCTTGCAGTTGATGCTGAAGCATTTGTTGATGATGTACCAAAAAGCTACAAGGAAGCTGCAACTCGTGAAGATAAGGAATACTGGAATGAAGCTATATTGGATGAACCTGACTCCATAAAGGAAAACAAGACTTGGATCTTTGTTAAACTACACCCTGGAAGGAAAATCATCAGCAGAAAATGGGTATTCAAACTGAAGAAGAACAAGGATGGAAATATTATAAGACACAGGGCTAGACTTGTGGCTAAAGGATGTTCACAATCAAAAGGATCTGACTATGAGGAAACATATGCGCTAGTGGCTCAGCTTGCAACTGTTAGAATAATGTCAGTTATTGAAATCCAATAAGGACTAGTTCTGGAACAATTTGTTGTTGCCAGTGCTTTTCTTGATTGATTAGTCAAGGAGGAAATATACATGGTTATTCCTGAAGGAGCAGCTATTCCTGAAGAACTGAAAGACACAACTGGTTTGGTTTGAAGGTTACAGAACTCTTTATACAGCTTAAAGCAAGCATTACTAGCATGGGATCATTCTATTCATACATTTCTTATCTCTATAAGAGTCTCTGTCATAAGCAGATAAACGTCTTTACTATAAGATTTTGAAGGAAGAGGTCTGTGCTCAGATGTCTTCAGTTATTTTTCAATTTAATAAAACTAATTGATAATAGTCCCTAACATTTGTGTGTCTCTAACATTTTGTGAATGTTATTTAAGGGTGAGAACTGAAAATTCATCAACAGTGACAGTCAATTTCCACACTGCACAGAAACTCCACCCTGCAACACCAATTTTTAACATTGACAGAAAACTTATCTCATTGGTAAGCAAGACAAAATTTTTAGGTATATATATTCAGAAAAAAATGAACTGAGAGATTCGCCTGAATAATGTGAATAAAAAGTTAAATATATACACATATTCTGTAAGATTCCTTTCACAAAATACAAGATGTGCATAAGTGGTCACAATGTACCACAGCAGAATCCAGTCACTCCTGATGTATTGAATTATCTTTTGGAGGATCTCCATAATTATCAGAAAAAAAATTTAGACTACAGGAAAAGATTTCCAGAATAATAAAACGAGCTAAACACCGAGATTCCATAGACACAAACACTAGTCTTCACAAAAGAAAGTGCCTTTAAAGAAGATAACTCTTCAAGCTAACTGTGATTCTCACTTTTATGATACTAGACAGAAGCATAACCTGCAAGTCAATGCTGTGACAACACACAGTTCTAGAGTAAGAGTATATCCTACTGGCAGTGATGCATTTTTGTGACAGCTGGCCTCTCTGACATGCATTTTTATCTTTTACATCGCTTGTAAGTACTATGCTTTTAATACCTGTCTTTACTGAATGCTCTTGTATGTTGATGTCCATGAATAAAAGTTAATTCTGGGTATTCAAAAGCTTTGAGTAATTGATTATATGCTTAAACAAAGAGGGCACATAATTAATGATCCTCAATTTTCATTCCTTCCCAGAAATGGTATTTTCAACAAACAGCAGAAATATGCATGAGCACCACAAATGATGGCAACAGGCCATTCCATGCCCCTGTTGACAAGAAGAACAAACTATGTAACAATATACAGATCTTGTATTTTGCTCTCTAAGTGACTCTGAATGTGAGTCCTAACCAGTAAAACAGAAATGGTGTTACTCCTGCGATAGCCACATATCACAGCACAGTGCACATTTCTGCAAAGGCAGAAGAAGATGTTAACCCAGACTTAAAGACTTTATTGGCTCAGCTAAGTATTCCTGGTTGCAACCACGTGTAATGATGAGCTCTATAACAGAGCTGTGACCACAGTTCCATGCACTTGGTTCACAGTAATGGAGAATGTAATTTTGCAATAACAAGTAGCCAATGACCATGAGAAATTTACCTTTGAGATAGGCATTTTGGACCAACAAACCACAGTCTTGGTACTGGATATTATAGTGCACCGACTACCAGACACAGCTTACAACAAGCTGAAAAATGAGTTTATTTCTTGCTGTGTGATATCCATTGACCTCAGAGTGAAACAAGTAATATATGATGAGAAAATTAGTGACAAGACCCTCTCAGTGTTCTGTTGACATCTACACAATTTAGTAGACAGCTCCACAGCTTCCAACAATTTATAACTATATGTTTAGCAGTAACAACTACCGGCACAATTGCAAACAGCATTGGCAATATGCTCCAATAAATCACCCAACAAATTACTACAGGTCACTGATAGAGCCTGTGTAACACTCAAATTATCCGCAACAGTTGTCACAACAACACTGGCATACTGGCTGACTGAACATGACAGATGCCTACCAAGTTCACCCAAGGAGTCAACTCTAAACTATGCAGCCATCATGACATGATACCCGTCTAGAATTTTTGAGGAAATCCATAGCTTGCAAAACTACATTGGATGCCTTGGTAGAACAGATGTGCATGCAGTAGTAACTATGGGGTGTTGATAGTCAAGCGTGGGACCAGTTCAGCGTGGTGTTATCACCATGAAAACAACAACAGCAGCAGAACAACGCCAGGGGTACCACAAACATTTTGGCCAGCATGCTGCAAAATGTACTTTACTGTGCAGTTACTCAAACAGCCAATGCACTCATGGTAGCAGTACAGTGTCTACACAATATTCTCAACAGCCATCTCAACATACACACATATCAGTGTGCCTAAAAGACTCTATGTAACAGTCAGGCATGCCAGGACAGAATTTCTGACAGATATTGGCTCTAATGTCAGCACACTAGCTTGCCAACTATGCACCAGAAAACAAACAGGATGTTAAATCACTGTTGAAAGTGAGTAACAACACTGTGATCAACACTTATAGCCACAAAGTGGTCACCTTTGTTGTCAGGCTCTCTAATCCTTTCATTTGCGTCATTTGTAGTTGCCAATGTCACTGAACCTGTTTTGGTCACCAACTTCCTCACACACTTAGTGCTAGCAGTCAGTCTTCAGGGGGCACATTACATTACTAAACACAGTCAACAACAATGCAGTATGAGAGACCACAAGTCGCCCTGCGCAGGCTTCTGAGGAACACCTCCATGTCTTGCTCAGACAACTCTTTTCACTGCATACATGCAGAATTGCACCAGATCACACTTCCAGGACATTAACCAGCAATGACTCACAGACGAGACAGCTTTGATGCCACCGCGCCATCCAATCACTACAATAGATGGTCACCAGGCCAAGTTCAAATATCATGACATACCCACAGATTGCTCTGCACTATAGGGGAGGGAGTGGTCTGTGTGGCAGTGATGTATTTCTGTGCTTGTGTGTTGTGAGATTAATGGTCTTTACGGGTGACCTCTCTGACACACATTTTTGTCTTTTCTGTTGTTTGTAAGACTAGTTCTTGGTTATGGAATTCTTTGATGGGGGAACAAATACACAGAATATATACACAATTTTCAAACTACAAAAAAATTTCATAAAAATAATAGCCAAAAACTGTAGTCAAGCTTATTGTAAGGAAGTATTCAAAGCACAGGGGATTTAAAGTACACCATGTGAGTATATTTACCAATCTGTTGTACACATCAACAATAGCAGTGATAATTACTGCACAGACACCTCACAGCTATGACCGTGAAACAAAATCTAGACTGAACTAACATTTAAAAAGAACGAATAAACATAAAACTCAAAACAGCATTATCTACCACAGAATAAAACTTTAAGCAATATGTCCTATTCACTGAACATAACACACAGTAGGGGTATAGAAAGAAATTCTGTCACTACTAAATAGTAATAATGATAATAAAACATCTATCATTTCACATAACACTTTCACACTTTGTTTTTTACTTTCTTTCTTTTCTCTTCTTTTCAATTTGGGGAAATCTTGCTGCTAAATTTATGCAATGTATAATACTAGCACCGTACCCTATTTCTGAGCTTTGAGTCCCCTTCATTATAGAGAGAATGGAAAGTCGTGGTACACAAAATGGAAACTTGGGATGGTTCCTACTTTAAGGCCACAGCCAACCTCTTGCCTGTATTTGTCAAACTAAAACAAAGATGAGGTGACTTACCGAACAAAAGCGCTGGCAGGTCGATAGACACACAAACATACACACAAAATTCAAGCTTTCGCAACAAACTGTTGCCTCATCAGGAAAGAGGGAAGGAGAGGGGAAGACGAAAGGAAGTGGGTTTTAAGGGAGAGGGTAAGGAGTCATTCCAATCCCGGGAGCGGAAAGACTTACCTCAGGGGGAAAAAAGGACAGGTATACACTCGCACACACACACGTATCCATCGGCACATACACAGACACAAGCAGACATTTGTAAAGGCAGAGATGTCAGTCGAGGCGGAAGTACAGAGGCAAAGATGTTGTTGAATGACAGGTGAGGTATGAGCAGCGGCAACTTGAAATTAGCGGAGGTTGAGGCCTGGTGGGTAACGAGAAGAGAGGATATACTGATGGGCAAGTTCCCATCTCCGGAGTTCTGATAGGTTGGTGTTAGTGGGAAGTATCCAGATAACCCGGATGGTGTAACACTGTGCCATGATGTGCTGGCCGTGCACCAAGGCATGTTTAGCCACAGGGTGATCCTCATTACCAACAAACACTGTCTGCCTGTGTCCATTCATGCGAATGGACAGTTTGTTGCTCGTCATTCCCACATAGAAAGCTTCACAGTGTAGGCAGGTCAGTTGGTAAATCACGTGGGTGCTTTCACACGTGGCTCTGCCTTTGATCATGTACACCTTCCGGGTTACAGAACTGGAGTAGGTGGTGGTGGGAGGGTGCATGGGACAGGTTTTACACCGGGGGCGGTTACAAGGGTAGGAGCCAGAGGGTAGGGAAGGTGGTTTGGGGATTTCATAGGGATGAACTAAGAGGTTACGAAGGTTAGGTGGACGGTGGAAAGACACTCTTGGTGGAGTGGGGAGGATTTCATGAAGGATGGATCTCATTTCAGGGCAGGATTTGAGGAAGTCATATCCCTGCTGGAGAGCCACATTCAGAGTCTGATCCAGTCCCAGAAAGTATCCTGTCACAAGTGGGCCACTTTTGGGGTTCTTCTGTGGGAGGTTCTGGGTTTGAGGGGATGAGGAAGTGGCTCTGGTTATTTGCTTCTGTACCAGGTCGGGAGGGTAGTTGCGGGATGCGAAAGCTGTTTTCAGGTTGTTGGTGTAATCGTTCAGGGATTCCGGACTGGAGCAGATTCGTTTGCCACAAAGACCTAGGCTGTAGGGAAGGGACCGTTTGATGTGGAATGGGTGGCAGCTGTCATAATGGAGGTACTGTTGCTTGTTGGTGGGTTTGATGTGGACGGACGTGTGAAGCTGGCCATTGGACAGATGGAGTCCAACGTCAAGGAAAGTGGCATGGGATTTGGAGTAGGACCAGGTGAATCTGATGGAACCAAAGTAGTTGAGGTTGGAGAGGAAATTCTGGAGTTCTTCTTCACTGTGAGTCCAGATCATGAAGATGTCATCAATAAATCTGTACCAAACTTTGGGTTGGCAGGCCTGGGTAACCAAGAAGGCTTCCTCTAAGCGACCCATAAATAGGTTGGCGAACGAGGTGGCCATACTGGTACCCATGGCTGTTCCCTTTAATTGTTGGTATGTCTGGCCTTCGAAAGTGAAGAAGTTGTGGGTTAGGATGCAGCTGCCTAAGGTAATGAGGAAAGAGGTTTTAGGTAGGGTGGCAGGTGATCGGCGTGAAAGGAAGTGCTCCATCGCAGCAAGGCCCTGGACGTGCGGAATATTTGCGTATAAGGAAGTGGCATCAATGGTTACAAGTATGGTTTCCGGGTGTAACAGATTGGGTAAGGATTCCAGGCATTCGAGATATTGGTTGGTGTCTTTGATGAAGGATGGGAGACTGCATGTAATGGGTTGAAGGTGTTGATCTATGTAGGCAGAGATATGTTCTGTGGGGGCTTGGTAACCAGCTACAATGGGGCGGCCGGGATGATTGGGTTTGTGAATTTTAGGAAGAAGGTAGAAGGTAGGGGTGCGGTGTGTCGGTGGGGTCAGGAGGTTGATGGAGTCAGGTGAAAGTATTTTTGTTAGTTATTGTAATTACATATTGGTAATGTACAAGTATTTTAAACCTGATGAATTATGTACAATACATTTCATAACCATATATGTGTTACACAAGTGTAGTTAAAATTTCAAGCTCACTGAAACAGAATCTACAAGTTGACCACGACCAAGAATTACTTGTCATTCCTACAACACCATTTGGCAGTCTGGATCTATATTTCTTTGTTGGTCTTGAAAATCATGATTTCATATGTAGTTTTCACAAACAAAATAGGACAAGTCAGGTTTCATGTAGTAAATACAATTATATATATTACGATTTTGAATAATAATTGTATATTGGTAACATGTTTATAAAAAATAAGACAATTGAAAGAATAGTATGGTAAGAATATTTCATCAATTATACTAATTTTTGTGGTATTCCAAAATCCTGGAAACAGAATACAGGCAATAGTTCCTTTCATGTCTGTGACCGCAAGGAGAGAACACTTATTGGTGTGCCACTGGTAATGATCAACATAGTTTATTAAGTCAGTAAACATGGAACATGAGTAATAGGAATATAAAGAGCCACCACTTGATGTTAAGAACAAAATAGTCACTTCTGGATAACAAAAAACAAGGTTACACTGTATCCACAAGTAAGATAGTTCAGTCAGAGTCTAGGTTAGTTCTCTGAAGTAGGATTGACTAGTAGCAATTATAATTGCTGAGTCCCATGGGGTAGGGGTTTGTGGTGAGCAATGGCAGCGTCTGGTGACAGCTGAGCAGGTCAGGGATGTCAGCCAGGCAGCTTACAGCGAGGCCGTGGTTTGCGTGTTAGCAATGGCTACACAGTGACAAAATAGCAGCTCAGAGAGCATAAGATGCTAGACTAATGAGCCTGTGGATGGTGGCAAGCAAAGAACACTTAGGGCAATAGCAAGGAAATTATGAATTGTGCTACTGGTGAAGTCCTTTGTGGCTGTGAATGGCGTTGCTGCTGGTTTGGCTGCTTGGAAAGATGGAACCTGCAGAACAAGTGGATGGCTGTGGGCCACATGGTTGTCTAAGTACATGCCCAGCAGAAGCAAACACGGACAGTTTCCGGGTGGCATATGCCCTTTGTAGGAAATAGGTCCACAATTGTGGTGCCACCTGGAGTGACACTGGCACTATGGCACCATGAGGTGCTTTCCATAAGTTGGTTGGTAAATATGCTTATGTTTACAGCTGCAAGTATGAAGTCTCATGTTTATTTTCCAGCAGCTGGGTTGTAGTGAGGGCACAGCAGAAGGGTGTATAGATATGTGACATGGTACAGCCAAATGGTGCAGGAGTACCACACTGGGATCCTGCAGTTCTCCTTCAGTTTTGCTTCAAATTTATGTAAATTTGATATCTGTTTAAAATGGGATGTCTTGTTGTTGTACTTGTGCCCCATTAGTTTAATAACGCCAAATAATCACACATAGTTTTAAAATTTACAGAATTAATTTGAAAGAGCATTCAGTAAGTATGTGCACTTCAAAAAAATGAAAAGCATGCTATGATTATAATATCAATGAGTCACAGTTGGAATTGGTCAGCCCACACAAATATCTGGATGTAACAATTTGTAGGAATATGAAATGGAATATTCATGTAGTCTCAGTCATAGGTGAAGCAGGTGGCAGACTGTGATTCATTGATAGACTATTACGGAAATGCAATCGGTCTACAAAGGAGACAGCATACAATGCGCTTGTGCACCCACTCCTAGAATGTTGTTCAAGTGCATGGGACCATACCAAACAGGACTAACAGTATATATTGAATGGCTACAGGAAGGGCAGTATGAATGGTCACAGGTTTGTGAGTGTCACAAATATAATGAAAGAACTGATTGGACAGATGTTTTAAGTCAGACACAAACTACCCAAGAAAATCTACTTAGAATGTTTCTAGAATCAAGTTTAAGTGATTAATCTAGGAATTAATTACAACTGCACATGTGTATTTCCAATAGGGATTGCTAAGAGAAGACTGGAATAATCACAGAACACAGAGAGGCATTCAAGCTACTG
Organism: Schistocerca americana; assembly: GCF_021461395.2. Lineage (NCBI taxonomy): Eukaryota > Metazoa > Arthropoda > Insecta > Orthoptera > Acrididae > Schistocerca > Schistocerca americana. Next base: position 290,285,818 of record NC_060120.1, on the reverse strand, counting down.
TTCTTCCCACAGTCCATATGGAAATAAAACATGAGAAACTCCTAATAACTGGTACAGTCAGACATACCCTTTGCCATGCGCTTCACAGTGGTTTGCAGAGCACAGAAGTACTTGTAGAAGTTTCTTCCATCTTTTGTTGCAGCTGGTTAAACACTGTTGACAATACTTCAATAAACAATACACATTTTTCCAGTGTAGCCAACACATGCCCAGTGGGATCTAGTGTTTCTGTTGGCCAAAAAAGCTGGCAATGATATTGCATAGCACTGGGTAATATGGGTGTTTGTGCACTGGTTGTGACCTGCTGGAAGTGCATATCTTCTCGACATTGTAGAAACAGCAATAGAATTGAATGCACAATAGTCTCTACGCACTCTACACTGGTAGAATGGGATGTATCCTCTGCCATGCACCTCATAATGGTTTGCCAAGTATAGATGTAGATGTACATTGTTTGGTGTTCTGTCAACAAATACCAGAGGTATATATACAAAATACTTTTTGTTGATGATGGTGTCGAATGGTGGCTTAAACCTGTAACGAGTTGCCAATTAAGAAATAAATATCCGATGGTGCTCACATTTGATGAACAAAACTACCCAATAAATCAAACAATAAACAACCTGTGATGGGTTTATGGCTTGAATTTTAACTGCGTAAACAGTGCAACACATTTTCTTCTGCAGTACACTGTTACAACCACTTTCACTCACGGGTTGTAGTATGTCAGATCAAACAAGAGGTATGGTTTGGGAGCAAGGGGTGACTCATGCTGAAGCATGCAGAGGAATACAGGCAAGTGTGTCATTGACTTTATTACACTGAAGGTACACAGCCAGCCTTGCACTGAACTTGGTGATGGCATCGCACAGTGAATGCTTGGGTCAGCCAACACGAATGTCCGAGTCTGCAGCATCGGCATCTGGTTGCTGATGTAGAGGTCTTACTCATGCCACAGCTAAGTGGCCACTGTGCATGTTAACTGTGCCCATGGCCCAGAACACGGCTGACTGCTTCCTCAAGTGTGACTTGTGGACCCTGTGTAGAGCACCAAAGGGGCCAACTGCCATCATTGTAGTGAGCGTTAGCTGCTCTGGTCGTCCGCCCAGGGCAGCTCGTTCAGTGTCCACCAACAGCTCTGCACCTGGGAGGCTGTAAATTCGAGCCCTGGTGCAGCCCCTGTAGGCGGCAGCGTGCAGTCCACCAGTCGATGCTACCCAGAGAGTGGAGGCTAGCAGCCCTCTCGCCCCTCTGCCAGTGTAGCTCCAAGGTGCGACTCACCCTGCTACAGCAGTGACTCATCTGAGCAGCGGGCCAGCCTATATCCATCACTAGAAAGTCATTGTGGTTTACCTGCAACTTAAACAATCGTCATTCTCTCTGGTCCTAGATGCGACAAAATGGTGGCACGACTGCCTGCTCAAAGCCTCTGGGCTCCCTTATTTATATATCTTTTGCCTATGCCTCTGATGTAGTTCCTCTGGAGGGGAAAAGTGGAGTGCTCTTTGATAATTACAACATCAGCTTTCCTCAGCCCACTGCGACCCCTACTTACAGGACACTAGGTGCTATTGTAACTGCAATGCATGGGTTCTTCCCAGCACATTTGTGCCCTGTGGTGCCCTGATTACTTCAAATTCATATATAGTGTCCACTTCTAGTCTGTGAGTGGTGCTGTAAACCTACCTCACATAATTGTAAGCAAAATATCACCCGCGCCTGCCATCCGATGTGCTGATTGGTCCCTCATCTACTGCCTTCCAGCCATAGCTGTTTGAGATCTACAAGAATTTCCCAAATCCATGCCTGCAGTTATTAGTGGCACAGCATATTCATTGAAACGGTACTGACTTATTGTTAATTGCTATAATCACACAAATTTTGTTCTGATGTACTTCATCTAGTTTGTCATGCTGTCTCACATTTCTTACGATCATTTTTACGATTTTATTTAATTTTATTTTTTCGATAAGTTGAGTTCTTGGTAGTACACTTAGCAACACACTTCTGTTTACAATTTACAAACTGTTAAGTTGTTTGAATATATGCATTGTTCCTTACATATTTTTTTGCTTTCATTTCCACCTACAAAATATTTCTTTGGTCCAAAAACACCACTTATGTATGGACAATCTTTTTTTCAGATTTTCCTTCTCACTTAGAATGGGTATAACAGGATTTATAACAGCATGTAACATGGAGTTCATGATGTGGTACATGGAAGCACAAGAAACATTCTCTCACAACTATGAATACTTGTACTGTGGATATTCTGCCACTGCTTCAATCACACAGTTTCTGTTAAATAGGTCAGTATGAAATTTAATGTTTCCCTCATTAAACAAGCCACTAAGATGTTTTGAGTATAAATAAATTTGGTGCTGATTTCCAAAAAAAGAGTAAACAGAAAAAAAAATTGTTTTTCCCGTAACCTTACAGAACTTTGTTGTATTAATAACACCTCATCTGTATAGTTGTACCCTGTCCCTAGAGCATTACCATAGGGTAATATTAAGACATTGCTTTCTAGGAGGATAGCTATTATTCTGCATTATTATGAAGGTTGATACTGGATTTCCTGTCTCCTTTGTATGGGTTCCTTGAGTTATCTCTCAGCATGAATGAGCTCTTGAAAATGTTGAAATGAACAATCTCATAGTCAGTAAGAGCAAAGAACATTGAAGTTAGTAGCTGAATAGTGTTACAACTAGCAAATAGTTGAGCATAGCCTCTGAAAAGAGAGAGGGAGAGAGAGAGAGAGAGAAATGAATAGTGATTTATTCATCTCATAAATGTTCATTAATCATCAAATTAGCATACATGAGAGACATCATAAATCAATAATTCATTTTAATTAGGTAAAATTATAGCTAATGAAATGAAGCAGTATTCTAAAATTAATATTTTTTCCTCATGTTATATTTAAACAATAATGCTAATGATCATTGACAGACATCCTGCTTGAATTATCAGCTCATCCTTATCAGCTGAGGGGTAACCTTTCCGTATTAGGGTATCATCTAGCTTTTATTTAGTAGATCTAACTTCACATTCCAAATGCTCTTGTCTTTTAGCCTGTTGGAGATTTTCATTCCCATATGTTGAGGAGTCGGGGCATATAATGTTAATGCGGCAAAGGGCCATAAAATGATCTTTATTCTGTATAATATATTGTAACTGTAATTCTGCTTTCTTGGTTCATAAATCATTTGTTGCACAAGAGATACAGCATGAATGATCAAAATTATTTTTTGTGAATAATTGTGGTATGCTGTTTAAAAAGACTGCTATATCGTGGATGTATAGGGAGGGGATTTTTAAAATTTCCAGGTTTTTAGATAAAGGCTATTTGGATGGGCACCACACATTTCTGATAATTTGTTCCTGGGACTCCAGTATACATGATGTGTTACTACAACTTTCCCAGAAAACAATGCCATACTTGATTATTGTTTCAAAATAGCTGCAGTATGCAGTTTTTCAAATGTTCTCATCAGTGGCTCTGAATAATATTTGCATTGCAAATGCACAGCAGGACAATGTCCCTAATAGGTTATCAGTATTCGTATTCCAATTTAAATTTTATCTAGGAGGCAATGGAGAGAGATAATTGATGCAATGCTCCTGATTTGGTAGCTGGTAAGCAACACTTGTCTTCTGTGATGAATGTTACTAGAATTAATTTTTGCTTTAATTTTGGCTACATGATGTCATAATATAGATACATGTGCAGATAAGTACATGTACTCTCTCTGGTTATGACATAGTGGAACAGGGTAAACACTACTGTTCAAATAGGGTACTGAGGAAGAGAACTGAAGCTGGAGAGGATGCTGAAAGTGAGTCTGACGACGAGACAGGGGGCGGACGTTGGCAACTGCTCAGGACAGAAGTGACCGGCCACCAGCGGTGGTGGTGGCTGTGGGAGGCTGGCACCCTGCTGCTTGGTGTCGAGCAGTTGGCAGCTCAGCTTCAGCCAGTGTGGGTGCTGCCACCACTGCTGGGAACCCTGCAGGGGGCTGGATCTGCCCTGTCCTCAGGTGGAACAGTTGGGAGTGTGAGGACGAGCTACGGTATCGGCTATGGGTGCGGCTGCCTGGTTGCGGGTTTCATCGTCCAGAAGTGGGGAGCAGCTGTACTGTTCCAGGTGCTCAGCCTGGGAACCTCAGCATGTGCAGCAGTTGCAGCCATCATTAGGGGGTAAGTCTCAACTTATTTTGCTGCTTAGTTTCCGCAGCACTACTTACAGCAATTAGGAATGGCATTAACTTCAGTTCTGTTGCTGAAGAGAAGGCACAGTGCTTCCACTTGGTATCTACCGCTGATAGTAAAATTTTGATTAGTGAACAGACTTGCCAACTTTGATGTAAGTTTTTCCTCTTGGTGACATTCCCTGATTTGAAAATATATAGCAAGTTAATGAGTACAAGAGCAGAACCAAACCCTGAATTTCCCTTTTGTGCTCAGTGACCTCTCAATTTAAATACCAAGTGTGCCTCGCTGTTAAGGACAAAGCTTGAAGCTATAAAATGTAAATCTTCATATGCAGAATGGTTAAAATTACTAAAATTCTCCAGTTTAATACATTCAGCCAACAAATAGAGAGACGAAAGGTAAGGGGTGGCTCTAAGTCACACAATACCATACACTTTTAATATTCCAGGACAAGACTTCAGTTTCCAGGTTTGAACCACAGTTTGCAGATAGTCATTCTTAAACATAAATTATTTTTGTAGGAACTATAGATTAATAACTCTGATCTTTACCAGAGCAAAATTTGTTACTCATTAGCTTTTTTCCATGGCCATTTATCCGATGTTACTTTCAAGGCTTTGTGTTATTTATCTGTTTGTATAACTCCCATATCTGCACATTAGATGTCAAACCAGAACACATGACACGTCATATCATATAGTGTGGTTACTTGCTGAATGAATTTATATACTTATTTTTGCATTGAACATGTAATGTCATGAGTTGATCCTCAGCAACTTTTGAGTGAAACGGCTTCTAAATTGCATGCTAGATGAAATAACCTGGAAAAGATGAACACAGTGAGTGAAAGGTAAGTATACATTTCTTTTATATGCTGATTTAAAATAACAGCCTAGAAATAAAATTTCGTGCATCACATTTGGAAGAGAAACCTTCATTTCACTCACAAAAAAGGTAGCATAGTTATGTAACTCTCCGCATCCTACTCTTGAAGCGATGAATCAGGATTAACATCAAAGCCTAGCCTCATGAAATCATCATGATTTTTTTTTTAAAAAAGGGAAAAACTATACATCAGCCAAGTAAATGTTTGAAATACTAATTAAATGGTCATTTCCTGTTTTAACACATGTTGTACATCATCTTGCTTGATATTTGTGTAACACTGTAATAGTTTGAAACCATAAGCACACAGATCTATCGTTTTGGTTTGGATTCTGAGGGGAATCCCCCCCCCCCCCCCCCCACACACAAATAAAACCAGCTGTCATCCCCACTTTTGATGAAATACAGATGCCTAAGATTTTAATAACAGTGACAGTAAAGTACATAAAATGCTTTAATATAATAACAATTTGGTGAAATCTGTGAGAATTTGTCAGGAAGACTATTGGGAGCACCACTTGGTGACATACATTGAATGAAACAAGCTGTGACATAATAAATGTACCTTTATACAGCTGCAGCAGTTCTTATTAACATTAATGAAATACCGGTACATCAATATAGCATAGCTTCCAAGAAATTGCGATACAGTGAAATATATCATTTAAATATCATCTATCTAAAAATTCTTGGAGTACTGGTATCAAGCAAATAATGTAAACATTTTCTTAATTTTATAACTTGATAATTTATGTGTTAGAAAATTGATGTGTGAAGTCTTTCTGTCGTTTTTGTCTCAGTGGAGTGTCTTTCCCCTTCTGTCTTGCCTTAGTCAACCAACTGTGTTTTGTTGATCCAGCCTGTGGACTCAGAAACCATGTCATATCTGTTGTTTCTAGCAGGCATGGTCAGGCTTGTAAGTCTGTGCCATTTCTTGGTTGAAATGTTTACTGCAGCCCATTGGGCTGCAAACAAACTCACACGAGTTCCCCTCAGGGAAGAGATCCTAAGCTAAACTAAGCTTGTGATTTCTTTTAAATTTTCTTGCCATTTTCAAGACTTTTGGTTCTCCTTGTCTTTTGTTCTTCAAAAGTTAGCTGAACATAATGTGTCACTTGGACCTTAATCTGGCCCTATTAACAAGACATACACAATAATGATACAAAGCACAAAAAATGTTTCTGGAGCACTGAACTTTCTACTACCATTTGCTAAACAAATCCACAAGAGAAATTGTGGGGTTTGCAGTATATGTGAGGAAGAAATTATTCTGTTTTGTGGGCATCTTCTAACAAAGTGTTGCATATTTACGCTGATCTGATAGTCTTCTGGTTCAGTAGCTATTACAGTCAGTGACAAAAAGCTAATAACAAATAAGAATGTAATTCATAATCATGTACAGACCGATGATAACATTTTGTCTGACTAGAACATGCTGGACAAAGCATGAAGCAGAAATCCGCAGGCACATGAAAGTACTGCACTCCCAGACCAGAGTTCTGCACTCATACACCATAAAGGTCACTGTTTGAAACCGACATCTCAGTCACATGATGGATGGCTGGAATAAAGCCATATACTCTGTCATTCTGCATGATGCAAAATGGAGCAAACTGTTACAGGTGTTTCTAATTTTTAGCTGAAATGAAGCACTGATTTTGACATCTGAGTGTCTTCTTGTATTAGTAATGCATACAATATCTGCTATAGCACTGCAGTTAACATAATTTCTGCAAAATTCTCAACATTTATTATTTTAACAGTCAGCCAGATGAAAGTTCAATAAACAGATTTTGATGCTTTGTACTAACAGTTCTATGTATACTTTTCACAAAGACCATAATTACATTTTCTTCAATGAATGCCCCTTTTTGCTACTCTGTGTATCATGTAGTTCATTCTTCCACAAAACTGGAAGACAAAATGTCAGTTCGATAGAATGCATTTTGTTTTCAAATGACTACTCCAGAAACATGGGAGAAAAAAAAACTATGCTATGATATTATAGGAAATGACATATTTTATCAGTGAAGTTCTATTTTTACACAAAATGAGTATTCAGATTTTAGGATATTTCCAAAACCACTCCATATACTGAAACAATATCAACCTACTATGGAGCAAAATATGTTACCAGACACTGATTATTGAGAAAACTGTAGTTGTGAGTGAGATAATATAAGCTGTAAGTTATGTAATATATTTTAGAGAATGAAAGCGTTACCTAACGAAGTGTGAATCATAAGTGCATTTCTAGTGTCTGTAAAACTGACTTCTTGGCCTGAAGCCAGGAAGTTCAGCACATTTCTTAGGTGGTAAAAATGCACAGCAAAAAAAATCAACAAAGAGTTGTTCGTAAAGAAGACAATGTTTGTGATACAGTGAAAAAACAGTTATGTTATGTTAAACAAGCTTTCTGCATTCTGAAATTGACAAAAAATTACTGCTAAAATTTAAAAGTATATTCATTGAAGTGTTGTTTTCAGTATCCTATGAAAGCTCCAATAGTAGCTGCTCTTATTCAACAACACCATTCATAGGGTTTCTTGTAGATTTTCTACAAACTCCTGATAAATGGCATTTCAGATGGTATGAACCTGGATTTTTCAGTAACTGAAACTATTTTCTTAACTGGCATGTTGACAAAAGTATAAATAAGATCTTGAACTTCATTTTCTAATCCAGGTAGCACTTCTTTCATACTTCTATGAATTGGTGGTTTTCGCATTTTTCTTGGAGTGTTACACGCACAGGAAAATGAAAAATTGGTGCACAGCATCTGGTTTCAGTTTTCCTTTGATGAAAAACATTTGAGCGTCAAAACATTGAGGCCAAAACGTTTGAGGCATAGCTTTATGTACCACTCCATCTTCAGGCCATGAGTGGCCTACCGGAACCATCCGACCTCCGTGTCATCCTCAGTGGAGGATGCGAATAGGAGGTGTGTGGGGTCAGCACACCCCTCTGCCTGTCGTTACGATGGTATTCTTGACCGAAGCTGCTACTATTCAGTCGAGTAGCTCCTCAATTGGCATCACGAGGCTGAGTGCACCCTTATGTGGTAACTTTAAAAGAAAGAATTTTGCATTAAACGAAGGTACAAATATTCCTTCGAAGACAATCAGAGAGAAAAAGTTACCTGTTTTTAGATTACATAAAAGGTAGTTTTGCAGTTCATAAAAGTGGAAAAAGTACCATGCAATTAGTATTTTATAAATACCCTCACTGCGATTTTACTGCAAGGTAAAACCTGTTTCGTTATCTGATGTTACACGTTCGAGATGAGACTGTGACTTGAGTCAAGTCACTTGACTATCCGTGTACTGTGTCTTGCCGGAAAACTAGTGTGCGGTCAGACTGCATGGTGGCCGGAACAACGGGCATCACTCTTCGTGCAGTTCCCGCGTAGAGGAGTCATGCGGAAGGTGCAGCACAACTTTGAGGAACAGAGGATGGAAGAATCAAATCTGCAATACAGGGTGAACTCAAATATGGCGGCAGAACACAGCAGCCCATCACATAGCTGTTGTAACTGAAGTAATGATTGACTGTTATGGACTGAGTTTCCTTTTTCCCACTAAACTGGATTTGTGGCCAACACTTACTGTTTTTCATTATTGCGCTGCCGAAACTGTCAACTTTAGCAAGTTTATGAGAGAAGTGCGTGTTTTATTAGAGTTGCATAATTATCGAGCTTAATTATGATAAGGATAGCGTATCAAAAGGAACACAGGTTTTAGACTGTTTATGTTTACCGTTCTTGAAAATATATAGTAAACGGACAGACTTAACCTTACAAATGACCAAGTGGAAACTAAACATCGGCGCATGATTTGGAATTGGCCTTGGTAATGTGCACATAATCAAAATGATACTGAAACTAGAAAGGAACTTCAAGTTACAAACGAAAACTGTCGAGTCTGAATCTGGGAACAAACGAATGGTCAATGCATTTGTGTTCTGGAAATGCTGGCGGAAAATGCTCTAGTTCAAATGGCTCTGAGCACCATGGGACTTAACATCTGAGGTTCAAAATCAAATGTTCAAATGTGTGTGAAATCTTATGGGATTTAACTGCTAAGGTCATCAGTCCCTAAGCTTACACACTACTTAACCTAAATTATCCTAAGGACAAACACACACACCCATGCCCGAGGGAGGCCTCGAACCTCCGCCGGGACCATGCGCTTTAATGTACACTACATAATGATGTAGCGCTTCGGTTGAGAAACGGTACAGAATAAACTTTTGCAATTGTAGTAGTGTTGCGTCTATAATAATACCCCGGTATGACTGGCTCTGGCGTGATTTACAGACGAGTACCTTTCGCCCATCGCTTCACCAGTTTGGTCTCCTTTAATTCTGTAACATAGTAAGCACTTGGGTACGTTTGCTCGAAATCGTATAAAACGTTCCTTCGCAATAATTATTTTTCAGTTAGAGACACGAAGTTAATGCGATCCAAGACGATAGTAAACTACATAATCTGATTTTACTGGTCTCCACCTCTGAAATACGAGTATTCGGTCAGCAACGATGTATGCACAGGAACGTGATATTGCTTGTCTGTTACGCTAGCAGGCATCGGTATTTGTTTGGAATTTCGTTATGGCTGAATGATTTTTCTGTCAAACTAAATTATCAGACAGCGAATGTAATGTCTTAAATAGTTTATTCATCTACATCGAGAACTATCTTTGTATGACAAGAAACTATTGCGGCAATCTAATTTTGGTAGCAAGTTTCAAATAATACAAAGCATAAAACAATCTATAGAAGCACTATTACATGCAAATTTTACACCTTCAGTTTTAACAGATGACGTTTTTATAGACCAAGATAAATTTAATCAAATAACAACTTTTCCTGTTAAGAATGGTCTGTCTGATCATGATGCAGAGCTAGTCACAGTATTACATAGCTCCACACAGTAACGCAAAACAGTCTTCCAAAAAAGTGCATTCGATTAACGATTTAACAATTGAAAATTTTAGGGAAAGCTTGCAACAGTTAGACTGGAATGAGGTGTACGGGAACCTGATGCTAATTTAAAATTTCACCTATTTCATGATACCTTTGTGACCATATTTAAAAACAGTTTCACTAAGAAAACAGAGAAACATAACCGGTAGAAGCCATCTAAAAAGACACTTACTAAAGGGATAAAAATATCTTGTACACAGAAAGGGGAAACGTATCCTATAGCTAGAAGGAGTAATGATCCAGAAACAGTGAAACATTATAGAAACTACTGCACTGTATTAAGAAAAGTTATTAAAAACTCCAGAAGTATGTGCATTATGTCTGAAATTAACATATCTGATAATAAAATTAAAACAATTTGGAATATTGTTAAAAGGCAAACAGGGCAACTGAGAGCATAGGAAGATTGTATTTTTATCAAATTCAATGAAAATGTTGTTAACAAAAAGTCAGAAGTAGAAAACGTTTTTAATAACCATTTTTAAGTGTTGTAGAGAAGAGAGAACCAGCTATTGATTAGAAAATGCAAAGTCTTATATGGAAGAGGCAATACCTATGCAATCTGATAAAACTGAAGTTCAGTCTAGCTCTCCTACTGAAATTGGGAGACTAATAAATTTACTCAAAAATAAAACCTCACATGGAATTGATGGCATTTTCAACAGAGCATTAAAAGTTTGTTCCCAACAGATAAGTAGGATTCTCAGCCACATATGTAGTAGCTCACTGAAAAAGAGCATTTTCCAGATAGACTTAAATACGCTATTGTTAAACCATTGCATCCGTTTCATAAAAAATGGGAGAGGCCTGGTGTTAACAACTACCACCCAATCTCACTTCTGACAGCTTTATCCAAAATTCTTGAAAAAGTAATGTATTTAACAGCAGCATCATGTATTTCTAAAAACGAAGCTAATAAAGTGTCAAATTGGTTCAAATGGCTCTGAGCACTATGGGACTTAACATCTGTGGTCATCAGTCCCCTAGAACTTAAAACTACTTAAACCTAACTAACCTAAGGACATCACTCACATTCATGCCCGAGGCAGGATTCGAACCTGCGACCGTAGCGGTCGCACGGTTCCAGACTGAAGCGCCTAGAACCGCACGGCCACACCAGTCGGCTAATAAAGTGTCAGTTAGGTTTCCAGAAAGGCTTTTCAACAGAAAATGTTGTATATGCTTTCACTGATCAAATAATAAATGCTTTGAATAACCGAATATTTTGTGATCTCTCAAAGGCTTTTGACTGCGTGAATCACGAAATTCTTCTATACAAGCTTAGGTATTGTGGTACGAATGGGACAGTGCGCAAATGGTTTAATTCATATTTAACTGAAAGAATCTGGAGGGCTGAAATTAACAGTACAGATAGTCTGCAAAAATCACCAGCGTCCTCTAACTGGGGAGGTATGGAGAATGGCGTCCCACAGGGTTCAGTTTTGGCTCCCTCATTGTTCTTAATATACAAACATCAAAAAAAAGTTTTGCATCACCCCAGTTCCCAGAACTCCTGAAGATAGACGTTGACTGTGGCTATTGTATCACAGACACTGTCCCTTTGACTGTTCAGAGATGTCACTAAACCCATCCAAATTGTAAACAACCATACATGAGCAGCGCCTATTAGATGGAGGGGATCTGACAGCCAATCAGTTCCAATCATTCCACCAGGAAGGAGGTATACGGCTTGTGTTGTCTGTAGTTCAACCTTGCCTAGACGGTGAATACCGCGGTTCGATCGCGTCTGCATTGTTACTTTGTGCCAGGAAGGGCTCTCAACAAGGGAAGTGTCCAAGCGTCTTGGAGTAAACCAAAGCGTTGTTGTTCGAACATTGAATAATGCTTTTCGTGCAGCCACAGGACGTCGTATTACGACTTAAACTGTGCGCAATAGGCTGCATTATGCGCAACTTCACTCCCGACGTCCTTAGCAGGTCCATCTTTGCAGCCACGACACCATGCAGGGCGGTACAGATGGGCCCAACAATATGCCGAATGGACTGCTCAGGATTTGCATAGCATTCTCTTCACCAATGAGTGTCGCATGTGCCTTCAACCAGACAATCGTAGGAGACATGTTTGTAGGCAACCCGATCAGGCTGAACGCCTTAGACACACTGTCCAGCGAGTGCAGCAAGTTGGAGGTTCCCTTCTGTTTTGGGGTGGCATTATGTGGGGCCAATGTACTCCGCTGGTGATCATGGAAGGCACCGTAACGGCTGTACGATACTTGGATGCCATCCTCCGACCGATAGTGCAATCATATCGGCAGCATATTGGCGAGGCATTCGTCTTCATCGACAACAATTTGCACCCCCATCGTGCACATCTTGTGAATTACTTCCTTCAGGATAGCGACATCGCTCGACTAGAATGGCCAGCAGCATGTTCTCCAGACTTGAACCGTATCGAATATGCCTGGGATGGATTGAAAAGGGCTGTTTATGGACGACCTGACGCACCAGCCACTTTGAGGGATCTATGCCGATCGCCTTTTAGGAGTGGGACAGTCTGAACCACTAGTACTTTAATGAACTTGTGGATAGTATGCCACGACGAATACAGGCATGCATCAATGCAAGAGGACGTGCTACTGGGTATTAGAGGTACCGGTGTGTACAGCAATCTGGACCACCACCTCCGAAGGTCTCGTTGTATGTGGTACAACATGCAATGTGTGGTCTCCACGAGCAATAAAAAGGGCGGAAATGACGTTTATGTCGATCTCTATTTCAGTTTTCTATACAGGTTCCGGAACTCCCGAAACCGAGGTGATGCAAAACTGTTTTTGATGACTTGCCACTGTATATTCATGAAGATGCAAAGCTAGTTCTTTTTGATGATAAAAATATGAAATGAGTGTGTGGCATTGTTGGCCGGAGGCTCCATCCGGAGAAGTTCGGCCGAGTCTTATTTCAATCGACGCCACATTGGGCGACTTGCGTGCGGTGATGAGGATGAAATGATGATGAGGACAACACAACACCCAGTCCATGAGCGGAGAAAATCCTCAACCCGCCCGGGAATCGAACCCGGTTATACTATTAGGGTTATTGCAAATTTTGGTGATACACATGTCAGTAAATTAGTCTACTATGCTTATTTTCATTCGCTATTCTTAGCAAATAGTGTGTATGTCACATAAGACGTCGTGTATACATAGCGAACAGTTCTCCTAGAGGAGGTGCTTTCCTCTGTGAGAGGTCGAACAGCTAAAAGCAGGCACGTTCCGGAACGGGTCCCAAATTATAACAACGAGAACAACGAAAAAGACCGACAGGAATAGTAATTTTTTTAGGAGATAGTAGTACAGACCAATAAAACATTTCACATAACCCTGAGGTCCTCTTTTTTTACGAGGACAGCGCAATTCATAGTCGGTTTTTGTGTTCACTTTTCCTTTGTATACTTCGCGTTGAACCAACTTCGTAGGCAAAATGTAAAGGGGTCAGGTTCGGGAACCTCGGTGGCTAGGGAAGGTGACAATTTCTCCCGATCCATCTTCCGGTGAGTGTCAGGCTTAAGTGATGTGTCACCTGGCGACTAGAATGTGTAGGGCTCCCGTCGTGCTGGAAGAACACACTCATTTTCGTAGCCAAAGGAACCTCTTGCAGTAATGTTGAGAGCTCGTTTTTAAAAAAGACGATGCCGTAATGGAACAGGCCATATGAACTGTCTATCACACGCCACACCACACATTAACAGGGAAGCATCCTTGAAAATGCACGTGGATATTATTCTCAGCACTGATGTCAGTTGCGAGTGTTATTGATATCGTCACAAGTAAAAGTGGCAACACCAGTAAACATAATTAATGGAATTTCTTGGCGGTTTGCAATTAACCAACAACAAAGTTCCCATCTTCCACAAGAGGCTGTACATACGTAATATCTGCTATATTCTTGTATATGGAATACTGACACGTGCAGAAATTCTGCGTGTCCTTGTTGAACGTCTACGTTGTACGAGATGAATAATGTCTTTTACTGTATTTATAATCTGTTCATTTGAACGTTCCGATTAATACACTATGACTGCTATGGACTGCATCCGTCTCATGCTGTTTGGTGAAATTACGAGGAAACAATCATGAATCTGGTACTCTGTGGCTATCAGATCGTCTCCCGTGTTATCCTACAATCAGTAGCAGCGTTTCTGGTTACACAACCCGCACTCAAATACGATATCGGCGTTCTCATTATTTGTACGTACGTGCGGCCCGCCTGAGCGATACGCAGAAGTGACCCTACAGATGCAAATAACAGTAGAAAAATACATTTATGTAACCTCGAGTTCAACTTCAGAAGTTGAACAAACGAAGATGACAATCGATCAATAAGCGCATAGCGCACAGCGCAGTCTAACACATAAAATCGCAACTCTTACTGCCGAGTCCGCAGCTCGTGGTCGTGCGGTAGCGTTCTCGCTTCCCGCGCCCGGGTTCCCGGGTTCGATTCCCGGCGGGGTCAGGGATTTTCTCTGCCTCGTGATGACTGGGTGTTGTGTGATGTCCTTAGGTTAGTTAGGTTTAAGTATTTCTAAGTTCTAGGGGATTGATGACCATAGATGTTAAGTCCCATTGTGCTCAGAGCCATTTTTTTCTTACTGCTGAGAAAGTTATTGCAGTCTGACATTGAAACATCAGTAGAGTTCCTATAATCTGTTCATCATAAGAATAAACCTAAGATAAACATTGCACTATGTATTCTTCCGCGTTTGCTGGAACCTCATTGTATTTCCGTTTCACGTGGGACTGCTGCCAAGCCGTCTCGAGTACTATCATGTACTATAATAAGGGTATGTTTTGTGCTGTGCGTTACGCGCACACCGACTTAATGATAATAAGGGACAACAGCTTTACCGGCGCATTTAGCTTGGACAGCACTGGCACTGGCCGGTCAGCTGGTACAGCTAGCGTGCAGTGACGTGGCCAGCTGCAGTACACACGTTAACAAGAGACGAGCAGAGGAGCAATACAGCTTCCAGTGTCTTTTAATTTTTAAGCAGAATGAAATAATACATTGCAAATCTACCACAATACACTCCTTAGACGACTAGACGAAAACCGCAACACGTTATTTTTTTTAGCTAACGTACGATTGTAATTAAAAACAAGAATGATGAAGATTCCTGACTTAACCACAGGGTAATTTTCCTGCATAAGCTGTGTGTAAACGTAAGTGGGTATTGAAGGATTTCACCGTATAAATAAATATTCAAGCCACTGATGGCATTTCTTACAGTTACTCGCTTGGTAATCTCTTAGCTCCTTCCTTTTCCGAATCCGAGAAATACATTTCAGTTCTGGGAGTGTCACCTGCTACGTTTATAACGAGCCTATCAACAACATAATCCACGAAGCCAACCAGGCGCAGCATTTTCTCTTCTTTTATGACGAGCCGTTCTACATCCCGCCACCGTTCGGCAGTGACGTCTGAAAAAGCTGCGTGCGTTAGTTCCAGTACGACTGGCAGTTTAACAGCCTTGTTACTTCCCGGACCAAATCGTGCGCCTTGGGTCCAGATCAGTTCTGTTGGGTTCATATTGCAGTGGTACAGTAGCAAATGTAAAAATGCAGCATTTGTATGACGTGCTCGATGCTGTGAAAATGATTGTTTTTCATGTTTCTACGATACTTATTTACCTCTGTGGTATAAAACTATGGACATAGTCCAGATAAAGAGGATTTGATTTTTCATTTTCGCCTGAAGAGTTAATTTAAGCAACTTTTATTAACAGTCTTTCATAAAATATCGATAATTAAGAATTCGTATTTGAAATGGAAACAGGAATTTCGCGTCCAGTATGTAATTAGAAACAAGAAGACGTGCATTATTCATAAAAAACGATGAGTTTTATAATTATGAGATGTAGGTATCTCAAAATGAACGAGAAAAAAAACTGATACTTTGGAGATTTGAACCAACGTACGAATGACGGCGCCAATACTCGACCAACTGCGCTACACAATCAACGCAAATTTATCTATAACTGCATTGTGTACAGCTCTGGAAAAACTTTGAAGCCGATTATCTCCGTAAATTTATGAAAAACAATAAGAACAGCCTATTTCTCGGCACTTTCTAACCCTGTTCCAGGCGGTGGCTCACTACGGAACAGAAAGCAGTCTTAACCATTTTCATACTGCGCATTAACAGCGCGACAGAGCACAATCCTGCAGAGGCTGCGACTGTACACGATTTTTGAAATAAAAGCTACATAGCTACGGCGTGATTAACAAAAGCGTTGACGGCTGCTAATACATTTGAATATTTTAAAGTTTCATTTAACGTAACTTAGTAATAAGATATCTAATACATAAGTTGGACCTACTTCCAAGAGTGTAATAACATCTGTGTACGTGTGCTACGGCTTTTGACTAATCATAGCGTTTGTGTTTGTTTACATCAGGTTTATTCTTATGATGAACGGATTATAGCGACGTGAAACGAGTCGTAAGATTAATGTTTGTTTTTAATTGATTTTCTGCGTAATTAAGAAAATAGTTATTATATTTTTGTGTTCCAAGCACTGATAAATTATCAAGAGACACGGATAATCATGAAATAAATGCCAAAACAGCGAAATCTCAGTGATTTAGTGATTTAAGCTACATCTTATTCGTGAAGAAATACTTTCGAATAAATGTATAATTACAGCTTACTCCACTGAAAGCAAGAGTATATAAACACGCATTTCGTGCATGAGACGCAAATATTACTGTTGTTGTCTGTTCTTATTATGATAGGCACTTCTCTTGTTCGCACATTTTTGCACTTCACTAGACTTTCTAATATGCTAATATTTTTGTAATTGTAATTATTTTTGTTTCAAAAGCGAAACTGTTGAAGATTCCTTCCGTATGTGGCTTATATGTAGTAACAATTGTGAAATTTGCTTCGTCTCTGTTGGGAATTAGTTTTTTTTCGACGTTTTATTATGACGTCTTTTTGATTTTCACTTCAGCTACAGTTGTGATGCCTTATTTAATAGGTTAAATAACGTACGTACGGGTATTGCATTCCACACAAGTTTCCTGCTTTCCACATTCAGCAATTTGAATGGAAGTGTAGTGATGAAAACTTATACGAAGCCTTTCTACAAAAGATCAGATATTCTGTTGTTTGCTAGCCTTTTTTGTTCTTAAAAGAAAACGATATTCTTCAGTAAATATCTGTAGGTTACAAGAGACTTGTAAATAAACTGTCCCATAACATACTCTACGTCCCAGGGTCCTTAGAAAATTAAAGAAATACAAATGTGGAGTAATTTTTTAATTATTTCCAGTTTTTAGGGTACTGTGTTCATTCCGTACTATAAAGACTGTGTTGCAAATCAATATAAAAGATACTATTTCTACTCATCTGACATCGTATTCAGAAGTGTAGCTTACAGGCCGCAGGGAGTGCTGTTTTTGCAGTATAGACCAAAAGTTAGAGGAGTGTCGTTATATATGTGTTAGACTGTTCCCACAGCAACAGGAGCACCAACAGGAGAAAGAAAAAAAAATTATCTTTGTGTGTGTGTGTGTGTGTGTGTGTGTGTGTGTGTGAGAGAGAGAGAGAGAGAATTCCTAAGGGACCAAACTGCTGAGGCCATCGGTCCCTAGACCTACAAAGTACTTAAACTAACTTAAACTGAGAACAACACACACACCCATGCCCGAGGGAGGACTCGAACCTCCGGTGGGAAGGGCCACGCAATGCAGTCTACTAATTTGTATTATCACAAATAATGTAATATTCATAACTATCGACCAGTAGACGACCAAACGCATAAAGTGATACTGAAAATGTATGTTTGTCCGTGTCTTCAAAACTGTTCGTATTTAATCTAAAGAGAACGAGAAATTGCTTCTCGGAAGACGCTATTAAAATACACTCGATATTGCATAACCAATTATCAGCGCCGATTTTTAAGGAAATACAGCGTTATGCATGGTTTGCTTCCAAACTATCGTCTGAAAGAGAGGTTTTTGAAAATGTTAACGAAGTTTGTTTTTCCACGGAAACCGTCAAAAGACCTTGCGTATGCGGAAACATGGCATTTATTCAATGCAGCTGGTGCCATTTAACTTTATGTTTTCCATGTTTTTACGAAAAATACCATCCTGCAACTTGTACTCGTAATGTCGAAAGCGACGATTAATTGTACGTCTTTCGAAAGCCATCTGTGCCACTCAAAACTTGGAGGTAACAAGTCGTTTCGGGCTCCTTCCGGGTATAAGGGATTTCTCAAATCACGGACAAGCATACATTTTTAGTATCACTTTATGCGTTTGGTCGTTTACTAGTCGATAGTTATGAATATTACATTATTTATGATAGTAAAAATATAGACTGCCAAATAACATTGTAAATTTAATATAAATTCATCTGATTACACGTATTTTCGCCATTATATCAATTGTAATTGTTGTGTACATAGTTCCGCGTAGTCAGCGCGTACACAACTTTCCCACTAGAGCGCGCCCCACTAAGCACAACAGCGCAGGCGCAGCGCTCGTCCATCTTCGCACTACGAGATGGCGCTACCTTAGAGACGGACCAAATTCTGCTTCTGCTGATCCGCGTATTAATATGTAATGCAGCCAATTAGATTGCTGCTAACATAGAACCTTTTCTCCTTGCGGATCACACTCGCGCAGTGATACATGAATGCGTGAGGTATTATAACGAGTTTACAGACCTCCAGTTAGTCAGTCTGCATTAGTCTGTACGAGTCTGCATTAGTCTGTACCAGTCTATAGTCAAGTTTCAGTCTGCGCCTAATAAGATTATCATATTCCTGTACATAGCCATGAAGATAAACGAATAGACACTTTGTCAAGTATCGGAGATATGTGAGAATAAGATTAACATACCAAGACCATAGGAACTTCAGATTGTCAATTGTAAATAGCATCCAGAATCAAGTTAAGTAAGCTTTATGCTTGTTACTATTTTAATAAATGTGTGTGAAAATTAATCAAGTCCCGTTTAAAGTTGGTCACCGTCAATCTGCTACTCTAAGCGTGCAAGTGGCATTTCTATCGTCTGACCTAACAGCAGAAGATAAACACGCCACGATAAGACATATTGCTGACACTCGCCTACTTCGTTAGAGCGACAAGTCAAATAATCTGATGGTGTGTGTACCGAAGGTCTTACAGTACGGACACCACAGTAATTTAAATAATAAAGAAAATGACTGTGTTGAAAATAAAAAAAAATCTGACGAACGGAACTCGATCCAGCAGCTTGAACGCCAAACACTTTTTTTTTAACTTTTTGTTCTATATTGTTCGTTGAATTTGTTCAGGGCGGACGTCCGATGCCACCAGTGCAGTTTGTTCATTTATCCGTTCGCTCAGTTTTTTTTTATATAATGGGTATCTAACGCTCTGACCAAACACGCTTTTTTTTTCTTTTTTTTAATCTCATTTTTGTTCGTTTTCGTTCGTTGCCTCTGCTCGGGGCGGACGTCGTAAGGCACCCGTTTAAGTTCGTCGTTGATCGATTAACTCAGTTTTTTTTTTTTTTACAGAGGGCAGCTAACCCTCTGACCGAACACGCTGAGCTACCGTGCCGGCATACTGAGCTTCCGTGCCAGCACCACTCGGTCGCAGCCGCTTCATTGTTAAAATGGCCACGCACAAATACAGTATACATTCGACGACCGAAGTTATCTTGCGATTTTATCAATAACGCTTGAGAAGTACGCACTACTGTTTACACATTTTGTTGTCCCCGTGGGGTACTACGAGTGTACGAAGTTTACAGTAAATCCGCGTTCCAAACGTCGTGGCCTCCCCTTGTGAGTATATCCAGAAATCGAGCTGTGAGGGATCGAGGTACAGCGTTTGGTCCCTTGCGACACGAGGGACGGAGGCGACCTGTCACCAAGAGGTAAAGCGCGGAGCAGGAGCGGAGTGAACGAGTAGGCGTCCAGCAGTAAGAGTAACGGCGGCTGCCTGGGCCGTGGGAAGCCGGCCACGTAGCACCAGCAGGGCAACAAAGGAAGGCACAGCAGACAGCACGGCACGGCACAGAGCGCTGGCCGTTGGAGGGGGAGGGAGGGGCTCCCAGGCCGCCGCTCACCGCGGGTCAAGGACTGCGTTTTGGCCGCCGCAACCGCCGGCAGCCTCAGCTGGCGCTTCCGTCTGTCCGGGAGCGCGGGGGGCTCCTCCCAGGCACGCAGGGGGCACCTCCACACTGCCGCAGATTTTAGGAGGCTCCGTAGATATCTCTGTTACAGCTCCACGAACTAGGTTAGGTGCATCCTGTACAGAACTCGGACTGCAGTGCTCAGAGTCGCAGGACATGAAAGGGGGGCTGTCTACTAGCGTATCTTCTCCCATGAGTCTAAGGCTAAGGAAGTAATTTAGAATTGTAGTGAAATGCTTTGAAAATGGACCCAAACAATTTCCCCAGAAATAATCGGTTTCGGTCTGTTTTCGACCATTCTCAGACCCTCATCCCATGATGGTAAACGGTGGTCGCGTGAGACAGAGTTGTAGCCTATCCGACAAGTTATTCAAAATGCACATGAAGTAAAGCAGACCAAGGAGAAGTTTGGAAAGTGGATGAAAGTTCAGGGGCAATAAATAAATACTTCAACTTTGTATGGATGGCAGCCCGGCATCTATAGTCTGCAACCCGTTTCATGTGTCATGGTGCACAATCCTAGTTGTAGGTTGCCCATCTAACGTCCTGTCTGGGCAACAAAAATTTGGTTTTCGGTATTGCCCGTAATTACTGACCGATTTTAAAAATTTAAAACGCTTTCGAAATCTAGTCATTACGACGTATAATCTTACGTTAATGGTTTCATACAGTAAGACAGGTGTTACAGTTTGTGTACCTTGAGGAATCGTAGCTCGCGGGGTGCTAATTACCCGGCCTATATGCATACACTATGCGATAATGAGAGCACTCAGCAGCTTGGAACAAACTTTACACAGAATTTCAAATCTTTACGGAACTTTTCCTTGCGCACAATCCTGTAAAATGGGAAAAGGATAAACGTTTGTCGCTTAACATATTTTCGTTCGCGCAGTAAAATTTCAGTAGCAGGCATGACGTTTAATTTATTTTTTCTTTTAAATTACCTACCACTCCATTAGGCTGTCTGCCACAGCAATCGTATGTAGAATATTTGAACTAAAATCAGTCTTGTTTGCAATTTATTCTTTTATTAGCAACGCGTTTCTCATTCGTATCACATCTTAAGATTATCTTAAAATTTTTGTTTTACAATATTTAAAAACCATAAATCGGCTCTGTGCTAGGCTGAAGTACCCATTCATCTGATTCGACGCGTGCGTCAGTGTGGCTTAGATCCGTTTTATGGTTTTACTTTAATGTTGTGGAATCACATTTTTAAGATAATCTGAAGATGCTCTATGAAGGCGAAACTCGTTCTTAATAAAAGAATAAATTGCACCCAAGACTAATTTCAATTCAAATATCCCTCCGTACTACTAACTGCATTAGCAACAGATTTTGCAGACGGTATCCACATATACCACTGAACGGACCTGCAAAATTATATGAGTATACGTGGTTGGTGGTGGTGGTTAGTGTTTAACGTCCCGTCGACAACGAGGTCATTAGAAACGGAGCGCAAGCTCGAGTTAGGGAAGGATTGGGAAGGAAATCGGCCGTGCCCTTTCAAAGGAACCATCCCGGCATTTGCCTGAAACGATTTAGGGAAATCACGGAAAACCTAAATCAGGATGGCTGGAGACGGGATTGAACCGTTGTCCTCCCGAATGCGAGTCCAGTGTGCTAACCACTGCGCCACCTCGCTCGGTATGATTATACGAGACGTACTGGAGAAGATATGTCGTAAACACTGAGATGCATGAAGAACTGGCTTCTGCTTGTAAGGAGTATAGACTACCCAGACTATATGTATACATCCGGTGTTTTATGATAAGAGCACTTAGCGATTTCTAGCAAACTTTAAACATAATTTCAAACCTCACCTAAACTTTTTCTCGCTCACATGCTGAACGTCAAATATTCAACACAAACTCATTTGCAAATATCAGACGATTGAAGGTATTTTGTGGATGGGTTCGGGTGTGGGTGCTTACCGGTTTGATCTGATTATGTAAAATCACAGCAAACGTAAACCTGCGTGGTCGGGTGGGGATTTGAACCGACGTCCTCCCAAATGCGAGCCTATTGTCTTAACAATGTATTCTGTAAATTCCATACAGGAAAAAAAACCTTTTGTTTGACTACATACGTACTCGTAGAAATATGTAAGCGATCGTTATCTTAGATGTCACCTCTGCTTTCGTAGAATTGCGAGTGCACGGTTGTTTTGTATGCGGTCCACCTTACGAGACTAGCGTTTGTGGGGGGAACGGACCACATGCTTCTGCTTTCAGCATCACCTGCGCGAAACGCCAAGCTACAGTGCGCCTATAGTGCAAAGGAATGAAATAAAGGTGATTTAAAGTCGTTTGTTTTTTTAATGTTATAGGTACATTTTCAGAGGACTTACTTAAAAAACACTGTTTACTAATATGACATGAAGGAAAATTAATAAAAATAAAATAAATTTTATGTTAATTAATACGTAACTTATCTATTTGGATGATGTACAGAGTGACCCAAAACTCCGTTAACATTTGAAAACTATATACATAACGGAATGATGTAGGTAAAGAAGTGAAAATTGACGCACATACTTGAAATGACATGGAGCTTAACTGAAACTAAAAAAGGTGCACAAAATGACGAGCAGATGGCGCTTCATATGATAAAAAAGCAGTAATTAGCGGAACAACTGGTTTTTAGAAAAGGTGATGTTGTTTGTAACAAACGCTCAGCATGTCGGCCGTCGTTCATCAACAATACCTGAAGTCAAGGGACAATGTTGTGAATAACACTGTTCAACTTCCAGCTAGGTATGGTGAGAAACTGCCGTCGTATGTTGTCTATTACCTTCCCTAATGAGGTCAGATGATCGCGGTTGACTTAAAGCGACTTCAGGTAACCCGACAACCAATAATCAAACAGATTGAAGTCTGGGAACTTCGGAGACCAAGCACAGTGGAAGTAGCGGTTCAGCAGGCGATCCTCACCAAACGATGTGCGCAAGAGGTCTTTATCACGGGTAGCAGTACGGGGTGGAGCGCCATCTTGCATGAATCGTACCTCCCAGCAGGTGTTTATCACCCAGGCTAGGGATGATGCGATCCTCTAACGTATGGGGCGTACCTCGCACCCTCGTGAGGCGTCACTGACGTGTTGTTGCCCAGCGCCACCTGTTGGCCGGTTCTTGAGCTCTGTTTTCGTTTCAATAAAACTCCACGTCATTTCAGGCGCGCGTGTCATCTTTTATCTGTCGATCTACATTATCCCGCGAAGTAACGAATTTTCAAATGTTAACGGTCTTTTGGGTCACCCTGTACAACGACATCTGTAGGTTCGTTTATATTACGTAAAAATGTGAATACGTTTATTGTGGTCACGTGACTGTTCGATTCTAACGCGAGCGTGGCGAACCGGGAGAATCATTTTTTCAATTGGCCAAAGGTGTGTCAGGTTTGCTAATACGTGATTTATACACACCATGAATGTGGCGCGCAACAAACGTCAAATGGCATGACGTGTGCTGCTTTAGATACGCAGATGATTGGCATTTAATTGTAACTTAACGAAGTAGATAGCAGTAGTGCAACTTACATTCCGTACATATCGAAAGGTTAAGTACGGAGTTTATCATTCAGAAATAAAATCTGAATGATATTGTTTGCAAGAAGATCGCGTTATGTCTTGCGTAAAAACGAGAAATTTCCATCAGCATGGGTTGGAATTCGACAGAGGCGTGGTCATGACCTAAGTAGACTGCTGTAAATCGTTCCGCGGTGCAGCTCCTCGTGTTGGTCAGGATCCCAAGACTTTTATGGAAATATGGAATCGATGAGTTCAGGATGGCCATGTTCAGTGCTACGCTGGATCTCAACGGCCCCGCGAGACTAGCGCCCGAGTGGGCACGTTTGCTCGGCCATGGAGGATCGTGTGGCAACGTCACACACCACAGTCTAGCCTGTTATGTATAATTTAAACACAGGCTGTATTCATTCTTACACAAATTATTGAAAACCTAGGCTAATTTTTTCCTATACGGCAGCAATCAATGATACAATATGCATTATTACATCCTAAACAATACTTCTTCCCGCCACCACTACTATTCGTACTATTAATAAAACGCCGGCCGGGGTGGCCGAGCGGTTCTAAACTATACAGTCTGGAACCGCGCGACCGCTACGGTCGCAGGTTCGAATCCTGCCTCGGGCATGGATGTGTGTGATGTCCTTAGGTTAGTTGGGTTTAAGTAGTTCTAAGTTCTAGGGGGCTGATGACCTCAGAAGTTAAGTCCCATAGTGCTCAGAGCCATTTGAACCATATTAATAAAACGACACCCACTTCCAAATCTAAGTATGTCTGCCACTGTTATTGCCCTACAGCTTGTTTCCCTCCTGTCTGTCACTGGTAAACCCTATAAACAACTGACAAAGGTTATAAACAGTAATAACGCCAGGTCTTGACTGGCATTTTCCACAATCCACTCCATCGCTACCCGTTCCGTAGGCACACCGTGGCGATTCCTTGGGCACTGTGCACGGTGTTGTGATTTTGTCGGCCTCTTCCGATGTTCGTAGGCTTCCTAGTTGCACGTGACCACTTCCATATTCCGAGCGAGCATCGTTTCTCCCGGAGAGGAGTGCAGCAACATACCGACACAGGTCACCCTGGTACTTGTTCCTTGGATCACGAGACAAGATCCACAGCCGCGCTTCCACTCTGGCGTTGTCACGATCTGCGTGCTGGCGCTGTTGTCGATTTGTCTGTCACTACTGTGGATCTCAGATGTCTTCGCTGAATTGCTTCTCGGTCTTCTGCCACGGCATGGAATACATGGGGGTTAACTTACAAGGTAACGGACTATAAGACGCACTTTTTTCTTCAAAAAATTGTCTCCAAAATTAAGGCGCGTTTTATACTAGAAATTACAAAGGAGTACCGAAAAAGCAGGAATTATTTTTTAAAAGCTACATATTTTCAAATTAGTTACAAAACAACCTTATGCTTTACAACTAATACATTTGTCCGACAGGTACTTCCACTGTTCGAAACATTTTTTGTAATCATCTTTAGAAATGGCTGACAGCTCCTCCCTCAGTTTTTGCTTGACTTCTTCAGTGTTTTCAAATCATCGTCCTATCATGCCCCTGTCTAGTCTACGGTGCGTCACTGCAGTCTACAGCGCCAGTCAACTGGAACTGAAAGTGATTTGTGGTATCGGTAACAGTACAATTTCTTTTATTAGTAGCTAGTTTAGTAATGGAAAAAAATAAAAGGTATTCAAATAATGCGAGTCATAAATTGAAAGTAATAGCATATAACAGCATATGCAGAGCAAGATGGAGACAAAGCAGCAGAGCGGCATTTCGGCCCTCCACCAACAGTAAAAAAACCATTCGCTACTGGCGGGCTGGTAAAGAAGAACTGTATAAAATGAGGAAGACTAAATGTGTAAATTGAGGACTGAATGCAAAATGGCCAAAACTAGAAGGTGACATATTGAAATGAATTCAAGAACACTGTCAAAACGGCACTGGAATTAATACAAAAACGATTCAAACACACACTCGGAAGCTAGCGTTACAGTGGAACAGACTTTAGGGTTGAGTTGGTTGGTGCTACAAGTGTATGAGGCGTCATGGACGTAGCATGCGAACTAAAACCAAAATATCTCAGGAAATGCCACAACAGTATAAAAAGAAAACACTATCTTTACATCGCCGACTCACCGCAGAAGATGTTGCCCGCAGTAGGCAACGAAACGTTAGGAAGGAGAAGAAGTTTTATATATGGACCACGGCAATTCAGCCCGGAAAGTTTTAATTAATGAAGACGCCGGCCGTGAAAGCTTACATGTTATGATTTACATCGCTTTATTATTCAGTATGGAAAGAAAACCAGTGTGGAACTAAGCCAAATAGCGAATATGGGCGAAACTCCTCCGACATTTCATGCGACAAGTGACAAAAGTGTTGACTTGAAAGTTGCTAAAACTGTAACTATAAAAACAAGTGAACATGAAAAAATAAACAACGCTGTTGGCCTCTTATGTTGTGCTGACTGTACTAAACTTAATCCGTTGAACATTTTCAAGCTCCAAATAATGCCAAAATCTTCTGAAATACCGCCAGGTGTTGTTCACCTACATGATAGGATTGGATGGACGAGGGTAGTATGAAATTAGTATGGATTAATAGAGTGTGGGAGAGAAGGAAAGGTGCTTTACTGAAGAAGAGTTATCTTGTTATGTTAGATCCATCTAGTAGTCATTTGAAAAATTCTGTAAAAGAGAAACTGAGACAGCGAAATACAGAGTGTGCTATTACCCCGGGGGACTTACATCACAATTGCAGCCTCTTGATGTGTCGACAAATAAACCATTTAAAGAGTATATGAGAGAGGAATGGAACAAATGGATGAATTCACGCCGAAGGGAGCTATAAAACGATCTACAATCAAACAATACATTACATCCTGGATTCTACAAGAAAACAAATGTGTTAGTGCATAAAAAAGTCATGGTCTAGAGTGAGAGTAGACATTACTGTTAAATTTTTCAAGAAGTGCGGCATGAGTAACGCTCTCGATAGCAATGAAGACTGTTTTATATACGAAAAGGGCAACGATAATGACGGAGAACAAGAAGAAAGTTTAGATGACGATTTTCAGGGATTTTAAGGGTCAGTTCAATTTTATAAACTAAGAATCCTTTTAAGTCTGGCTTTGTAATGTAATAATAAAAATGATAAAAATGATATTTAAAAGAATTGCTTGAAAATTAAGATGCGTGTTATACTCCGTAGCGTCTTATAGGCCGTAAAATATGGTAGCTTCGGCAGAATTCTCCAGAATCTACCGTTCTGTGTCGGAACGTAGTATCTCCTTGGCGTCGAGTCTTCCGTGCTGATTCACTTGCTGCCGATCAGCATCGGCAACATCGGCAGACAATGGACACCCCGAGATAGTACGTTATGGGATGCCTTCTTCGCCACCTGCACATTCCGAGGTTCGTGTTCGACCAATTCGTCGCCAGTAGGTGACTGACAAACATTTTGACGGGTCAACGGCCTTGCGGAACCTGCTGCCATCGAATTGGCCGAGGACGCACGGGAAGAGAGCGACGACGTGTAGCGCGCCATGGACTCCGGCACGCTTCCCTGGATGGCGCAACAGAGAGGGGCGCAGCGAAGTGGTGCCGCAACAACGGCACTGGACGCAGGAGTGGCAGCGCGCCGCCTCTTAGACGAGTCCCGGTTCTGTGTATTGCATCATGGTGGGGCATCCATGTGTGCATTCGTTACTGTCGTCCTGGCCCAGCACTCGGTACGAAGTGCCATTGGGCAAACAACACGATCACGTCTGCTTCGCGGAGAAGGCTGTTTAGAGGGTTGACTTTACATTTCTGGCGTGTTAAGGATGGTGGCTGTTCCCCGTCTTCGATAACTACGTGGCGTTATCTTTCAACAACATAAGGCAAGACCGAATGTTTCCCATGCTGTCCTGATGTACAGACCGTTAATTTGGTAAGCACGCCCTCCAGATCTCCCGCATATCACACAGCGCCCGCCCGGTTGGCCGTGCGGTCTTACGCACGGCTTTCTGGGCGGAAAGGAGCGCCTGGTCCCCGGCACGAATCCGCCCGGCGGATTTGTGTCGAGGTCCGCTGAACCGGCCAGTCCGTAGATGGTTTTTAGGCGGTTTTCCATCTGCCTCGGTGAATGCGGGCTGGTTCCTCTTATTTCACCTCAGTTACACTTTGTCGCCGATTGCTGCGCAAACAAGTTCTCCACGTATGGGTACACCACCATTACTCTACCACGCAAACATAGGGGTTACACTCGTCTGGTATGATACGTTCCCTGGGGGGTACACCGGGGGCCGAACCGCACAATAAACCTGGGTTCTGTGGTGGGCGACGGAGGGGTAAAGTGGACTGCGGTAGTCGTCGTGTGGTTGTGGACCACTGCGACTGCGGCGGGGACGGAGCCTCTCCTTCGTTTCTAGGTCCCCGGTTCACATACAATACAATCACACAGCAGGCGTTATACTGACTGCCGAGTGCACCAACCTCGGTCAAAAAGCAAGGTGGCCAAGGTCCCATGACCACAGTTAAAAGCAAACCGCCTTTACAGTGTCTCTGCGGTGCACCAATATTAATCGCCGGTCAGCTAAACGTGCATTTGACCATGGTTATCTCCATGTATTGCAATGGAAGGCGCCCTCGAGAAGCGAACATGTTAATAGAGATATGAATTTGCAGAGAGTTGCCTGTATACATAAGTTTCCTAGACAATCAGTGCTGAGTGACGTCATTGTTACATTTTATTTTACAAGTAGGAATGTCTTAATACCTCGCTAACAGCCCATTCGTTAGTGTTTGGTGATTTGGAAAAAAATAGAAGAACACCAAATTTTTCAAACTACGAAATGGATAAACTTCTCGGATTGGTAGGTGCGAGTGCATCAATTCTTGAAAATAAAAGAACTGACTCCGTTCAGTTCGAATACCTCAGTTAGTTAAATATAAAAATCATCAAACATATGCTCATTATCACATCTATCATTTTTATGGAAAATGCTTGTCTTCCTATTTCTAATTACACTGATATACATCTACATGTATACTCTGCAAATCACATTTAAGTGCCTAGCAGAGGGTTCATCGAACCACCTTCACAATTCTCTATTATTCCAATCTCGTATAGAGCGCGGAAAGAATTAACACCTGTATCTTTCTGTACGAGCTCTGATTTCCCTTATTTTATCTTGGTGATCGTTGCTCCCTATGTAAGTCGGTGTCAATAAAATATTTTCGCATTCGGAGGAGAAAGTTGGTGATTGGAATTTCGTGAGAAGATTCCGTCGCAACGAAAAACGCCTTTCTTTTAGTGATGTCCATCCCAAATCCTGTATCATTTCCCTGACGCTCTCTCCCATATTTCGCGATAATACAAAACGTGCTGCCTTTCTTTGAACTTTTTCGATGTACTCCGTCAGTCCTATCTGGTAATGATCCCACACCGCGCAGCAGTATTCTAAAAGAGGACGGACAAGCGTAGTGTGGGCAGTCTCCTTAGTAGGTCTGTTACATTTTCTAAGTGTCCTGTCAATAAAACGCAGTCTTTGGTTAGACTTCCCCACAACATTTTCTGTGTGTTCCTCCCAATGTAAGTTGTTCGTAATTGTAATACCTAGGATTTAGCTGTATTTACGGCTTTTAGATTAGACTGATTTATCGTGTAACCGAAGTTTAACGAGTTATTTTTAGCACTGATGTGGACGACCTCACACTTTTCGTTATTTAAGGTCAACTGCCACTTTTCGCACCATTCCGATATTTCTTCTAAATCGTTTTGCAGTTTTTTGATCTTCTGATGACTTTATTAGTCGATAAACGACAGCATAGTCTGCAAACAACCGAAGATGGCAGCTCAGATGTCTCCCAAATCGTTTATATATATAAGGAGCAGCAAAGGGCCTATAACACTACCCTAGGGAACGCCAGAAATCACTTCTGTTTTACTCGATGACTTTCCGTCAATTATTACGAACTTTGACCTCTCTGACAGGAAATCGCAGATCCAGTCACATAACTGAGACGATATTCCATAAGCACGCAATTTCATTACAAGCTACTTGTGTGGTACAGTGTCAAAAGCCTTCCGGAAATCCAGAAATACGAAATCGACCT
Source organism: Schistocerca americana (assembly GCF_021461395.2). Classification (NCBI taxonomy): domain Eukaryota; kingdom Metazoa; phylum Arthropoda; class Insecta; order Orthoptera; family Acrididae; genus Schistocerca; species Schistocerca americana. The sequence continues at coordinate 290,255,953 of NC_060120.1, read as the reverse complement.
GAAATTCCTTGTCAGTAGCACTCAGCACTTCATGTGAATGAAGAGCTAGTTGTGTTTCACAAGAACGATGTTTTCTAAACCCATGTTGACTGCGTGTCAATAGATCGTTTTCTTCGAGGTAATTCATTATGTCCAAATACAATATATGTTCTAAAATCCTGCTGCATGTCGACGTTAGCGATATGGGCCTGTAATTTAGTGGATTACTCCTACTACCTTTCTTGAATATTGGTGTGACCTGTGCAACTTTCCAGTCTTTGGGTACGGATCTTTCATCGAGCGAACGGTTGTATATAATTGTTAAGTATGGAGCTAATGCATCAGCATATTGCGAAAGGAACCTAATTGGTATACAGTCTGGACCAGAAGACTTGCTTTTATTAAATGATTTAAGTTGCATCACTACTCCGAGGATATTTACTTCTGCGTTACTCATGTCGGCAGCTGTTCTCGATTCGAATTCTGGAATATTTACTTCATCAACAAGAACATTATGACCACCTACTTGATAGCCAGTATGTCCAGCTTTGGCACGGATGACAGAGTCGACGAGTCTTAGCATGCAAGCAATAAGGCATTCCTAAGTCACTGGAGGGAGTTGGCACCACATCTGTTCACAGAAGTCACATTCAGGCAGCAGCAGCTGGGCGAGACAAACGCAGCAACAGGGAAGTATCCGACTTTATGACTTTGACGAGTTGCTAACCAGGAGCGAATTCTATAATTTCAACTGTGTGCTTTGATGATTTAGTTTCTTGGGTTTCCGGGAGCTAATTTATATCTGATAACCACTGTTCCCGCGTTTTCGTTTGCGTCGGAAAGTAAATTGATTTTTTGACATATTACAAGTTCCTAATCAGGGGCGAATTATTTAGTTTCACCTGAGTGCTACACTAATTAGGTTTATGTGTCTCAGCGTATTAATCTAATTTATTAGACACAGTTCCTGGGTTTTCGTAAGCGTCTACAGTAGAGTTCCATAGCACTTGCCGATAGTCCGTTTATCTGGATATTTAGTTTTCCGCAGTCTTTAGTATGGATAGGGACTGTGATTGTTGTGTGCAGATGCGAACCGAGTTGGTGACACTTCGCCCTCAGCTCCAAGCTGTCATGGCTTCAGTTACACATCTTGAAGCTGCAGAGGATGGCCACCAATGTTCTGGGCCAGCCGTGGGGATCCAATGGACGTCCAGCACGTCTGAGTCCGTCGATCGGTCCTCACCGGTGGCCAGTCCAGTTACTGCTCACACTGAGATTGACCCCTCACTTGTGGTCGAGTGGGAGGTCGCCCTGGGGCGTAGCAGGCGGCGAAAGACTTCCCAGGGAGCCGCACGTAAGGCCTCCCCAGTTAGTCTGACAAACAGGTTCCAGGTGCTGTTTGGCTGACACTGTCGCTCAGCCAGATGCCATCGCCTTTCCTTTTTCAGAGGAAACCTCTCAGCCTGCAAGATCTGGGCAATCACAGAGGGTGGGGCTATTGATAGTTGGGAGCTCCAACGTTAGGTGCTTAATGGGGTCCCTTAGGGACATGGCTGGCAAGATGGGGAAGAAAGCCAACGCGCACTCGTGTGGGTACCGCGTGAAGACATTCCAGATGTGGAGTGAGTCCTTCCAGATGCCATGAAGAGCTCAGGGTGCAGCCAACTGGAGGTGGTGGCTCACGTCAGTACCAATGGTGTGTGTCACTTTGGATCAGAAGAGATTCTCTCTGGTTTCGGGCGGCTAACAGAAGTGGTAAAGGGTGCCAGTCATGCTTGTGAGATGAAAGCAGAGCTGACCATTTGCAGCATTGTCGCAGGACCGATTGCGACCTCCAGTACAAAGCCGAGTGGAGAGTCTGAATCAGAGGCTCAGACGTTTCTACGACCGTGTAGGCTGCAGAATCCTCGACTTGCGCCATAGGGTGGTTGGGTTTCGGGTTCCGCTGAATAGGTCAGAAGCCCACTACACGCAGGAGGTGGCTACACGGGTAGCAGGGGCTGTGTGGCGTGGACTGGGCGGTTTTCTAGGTTAGAGGCCCTCGGGAAAACACAAAAAGGGCTTCAGTCACAAAGGGTGCAGGGCAAACACAGGAAGAATGTAGATACAGGACCCATAGGTGTAACAGTAGTACAGGCGTAGGTATGGGACACCACATATTTCTCACTTAAAAATATTTCCATATATTTTTCACTTAAAAATAATTCCACATATTTTTTAAATGGTTCAAATGGCTCTAAGCACTATGGGACTTAACATCTGAGGTCATCAGTCCCCTAGACTTAGAACTACCTAAACCTAACTAACCTAAGGACACCACACACGTCAATGCCCGAGGCAGGATTCGAACCTGCGACCGTAGCAGCAGCGCGGTTCCGGACTGAAGCGCCAGAACAGCTCGGCCATAACGGCCGGCACATATTTTTCACTTAAAAATATTTTCACATATTTTTCTCCTAAAAATATTTCCACATAGTTTTCTCTTTAAAAAATCCCTGTTGAATTCCTGTTATAAAAATTTCCTGTTAAATTCCTTTTAAAAACATGTATCGATAAGACTATTTTCATCATTTCCATATGTTTTTCCCATAAAAATATTTCCACAGAGTTTCCACATAAAAAATTCTCACAACTGTTTCACTGTTAAGTTTTAAAACATTTAGTGCAAAAGTGGCCGGTTCTTTGAATCCGTATCTTTTCGGCCAAAAGCTGGCGGCCACTTTTTGGCGTTCGCTTTTTTGCGGAATCATGGCGACTTTACTGGAAAAGCGGTCGCCGCTTTGAATCCGCATCTTTTTGGACAAAAGATGGCGGACACTTTCAGGTGAGCGCTTTTTTGGAAATCTTAGCGGCTTAAAGTAAGTGCGGAGATTGAGGACAAACCCTCAACATTTTGGGCAAAAGATAGCGAGCACTTTATGGCAGGCGCTTTATGGCGACCACTTTTTGGCGACCACTTTCCTGCGGACAGGCGTTGGTCAGTGCAACTGACGAGTTGTCTTATAAAAAACTGAATTGCATTATTGAAAAAATTAAAATTATTTGTGTTCTAAGTGGTTACCAAAGAACTGAAGAATTACACTACAGAAGAACAATTTCTTAATGGGTTGAGTTACGTGTGCAAACAATTAGGCTTTAGAGAGTTATACAAATTGTATTCAATGAATGAAAAATGCAGAGAAGTAATTGTGCAGTTAATCATGAGAGAAGAAATTAAATTAAATTGGCGTGCCATTTCAAAATGTACAAAATTATCTGAAAAGTTCATGCGCGAATTTCATGATGAACTAGACTGGGAGAGAATATCCGGTAACAAATAAAAGCTGTCAGGTAATTTGATTCGTGATTTCCAACATAAATTAGACTGGAAAGAGAAGCCATTGTACCGGAAACAAACTCAAGAAATCATACGGGAATTTCAACATAAAGTATACTGGCCATTTATTTCATATAATCAAAATTATCTCAAAAATTCATTTGTGAATTTCAATTTAAATAGACTGGAAGGGAATTTCAGACTGTCAAAAATTATCTGACAAATTCATCGTGAATTTCAACATAAAGTAGACTGGGAGGGAATTTCATGCTGGCAAAAATTATCTGAAAAATTCATGCTCGAATTTCATGATAAAGTAGACTGGCATATCACATCCGAAAAACAAAAGCTATCTGAAAATTTCATTCCTGAATTTCAACATAAAGTAGACTGGTACAAGATAGCAAGATACAGGACTTGTCGGAAGATTTTATAATGGAATTTCGAGATGGGTTAGATTTTGGAAGTAATTCCAATGTACCAAACACTGTCTGCATCATTCTTTGAAAAATTGTTTCGAAAGTATGATCTAATTGAACAGTGTCAGGAAAAATGTGCCATCTGCTTAGCTGAAGAAGAAAACCAGCAACGGCAATTTGTGGTGACAAATTGCAAGCACTTTCTTCATAAAGTGGCGAGCAATGCAATAAAATTGTCCAATGTGTAGAACAACTATCTTAGAGAACAACAGCAACAACAACCAACAATAGCATCCACAATTTATTTTCGTACTTCTTCTAAGCGTGAGAGTGAACCTTTTTACTGGATCAAGATCCATTAAAAAGCACTATATCTCTCAACTCGTTTAAAAATTCTCAGTAATTATTCCATGCTTAAGATCATAAGTCAAATTCCTCTTGCCGTACCTAATGATGTACGCCAAAATGCCATCAGGAATAGGTTCATTAAAAGTCGCTGACAGTTTCATGGCTGTCTTTTGAGCAGTAGCAACATTCTTACACTTGTTCATATTGATAGCATAAATTGGATATGAATGAACGAAAGCGTATGAGCTAATTTTAGCGCCATTACTCGATTCAGTTATTCTCTTGAAATCTGTGAATGCACTGTATGCCTTCAAACCAGTGGCTGGAGGGTTAATGTTCCACAGCTCTTCGGGAAATATCTTGCTCCTGCCGTTCTTCAAATAGATGTTTTGCAGCTTAACATGATCATACAGTGACAAGTCGGCATCTTGATTTCCTTTCCTGTTGGTCTGAAACACCACAAACACAAAATACTGCATGTCAATCTCCATAGAATTATAGTAATTTGTTATATCCAATTCAAAAATTCTTTTGCCGCTGATTCCCGCTACTTCCTGCATTTGGAGGTAAAAAAATGAAATAGGTATTTCAGGCTGCTTAAGCATCTTTTCTCTCAATTCCATTTCATAGTTTGGTTCGTACTTTACAATAGCTACTCGATTTTCCATATTCGTAACTGTAACTTTACCATGGTATGACCGAGAACCTGGAATGTCAGTGCCTTCACCCTTCTTTGAAAACTATCTACATAACGCGTCGCCAGCATTTGGACTTCCTACAACGTTATCGTTAAATCTCCTTCCCATATGATTTCTCTATAATCTTTAAAAAAACCGCCCAGCATTTTCAGCGTGTAAAGTACTTAATTTTCTTTTCTTTGCAATTTCCCATTGTTAATGAAATTTCCCTCGAATCTTGTGTCATCGTCCAGAGAAGGCGTTAGGTGATACAAAACTGTTGAAGAAACACTTGGATGTTCTAGCATGTATATAATCTGTCCTCTTTTCTTGACAATTACTACAACCCATAGTTGACTTGAAAAATTCTCAACTGGTTTCACGTTCGATTTGCATTCATAGGCAGTGTAATCTGAGCCGTCTTCGTGTGTCCCATTAAACGTCATGTACAAATAAGCATCATTATCAAACCAGCGATCACCAACTTTGACGTCTATTTTACATCTTTGTTTGGCAAGTCCAAATTATTTTTAGTCCTCTCGTTTACTGGAAAAGACTGCCACTGATAACTTTCTATCTTGCTCATATTTATTATAGCATTTCCAGAAGTACAGTTACATTCGCACCACCAAAATCTATGACAGAATCGTTTTCATCCGTTATAGTGACTTGCACATTTTGAACTTATCATGAATTGGGAAAAATAACGGATAGCTTGGCTCATATATGATAGAACTGCCAAACTGCAAATGATCAGCTAGTTCAAATAGCTCTACTAAAGAGACTGCTTACACCACGCTTGTCCACCCTATTCTGGAGCATTGCTGTGCGCTGTGGGAGCCGCATCAGGTGGGACTGACGGATGACATCGAAAAAGTACAAAGAAGGGTAGCTCGTTTTGTGTTATCGCGAAATAGGGGAGATAGTGCCGCAGACATGATACGTGAATTGGAGTGGCAATCATTAAAACAAAGGCGGTTTTCGTTGCGACGGTATCTGCTCATGAAATTTCAATCACCAGTTTTCTCCTCCGATTGCGAAAACATTCTGTTGCCACCCACCTACATAGGGAGAAATGATCATCACGATAAAATAAGAGAAATCAGAGCGCGCCGTTCGAGAGTGGACCTGTAGAGAGACAGTTTGAAGGTGGTTCATTGAACCCACTGCCAGGCAATTTATTGTGAATAGCAGAGTAATCACGTAGATGTAGATGTTTGGTTCAAATGAAGCGATAATGTTCGTTTCCCTATGAAAATGATCAGAGTCCTTTACAAACATGCCATCTGCTAAATTCAAATGGACTTTGATTTTATCGAAAGGTATGATTTTCGGCAGCTGTGCTAAAACAGCGTTTACTGCGAGCTCCACAGTTTGATTCTCCGTAAAACCCAGCAACCGCCCAATACTGTGCTCTCTACCAAAATACAGCTTGCGGCGAGTGCTCTGAATTTCGACTCTGTTGAGCGTACTATTTGGCTTAGTCTTTAAATTATCAACATTGAATGGCTGCTGACTCTGTATATATTTCTCTAAATTATCTACACTGTACTGGCCTGTGGGAATAGCTAATGTGTTAATGACACAGTCTTTCTCAAAGTACAGTATGTTGTTTTCACATATAACATTTGGAGTTAAAATGTTAAGTAAAAACCAACCAGTCCTACTTTTGTAACCACACCTCGTATAGGTACGTTCAGTCTTTTTTCTAAAGTCGAAGACTTACCACTGAGTTCAAAAATTCTGTTCATTTATTATTATAATAAATGACGACTGATTGGGAGCCAAAAATCAGAATTCGTGTAAAGAAACAGAAAAAGAGACATGGTGATCTCTTACCTAATAGGCCCAAGTGGCTGTGGGAAATCAACGTTAATAATTGACAATTATATCTTAGCGCCAGGATGGTTGAACTGGGAAAAAATTAACCATCTGTATGTTTACTCTAGAAGTTTAAATAAGCCGAAATATCAAGAATTTATAAAAGCATGCAAAAAAGGGAAGATAAACACAAAGAAAAAACTACTGCTTTTATCAGCAACACTGATGAAATTATTCCACTAGATGAATGTATAGACAACTCCGCTGTTTCTTTTGACGACTTCATTCTTGTAAATCAAGATATAGTCAGAGAATATTTTACCAGAGGACGACATAAGAACATTGACTTCTTCTATTTTGCACAAACGTACTCAAAAATTCCAATCAGTTGGTGAGAGATAACCTTAATTTTCTCAACGTTTTTAGGCAATATGACACGAATTTAAAGCACATCTACGACGAGTTTGTGGGTGGAGATTTGAAGTGGAACGACTTTACGGAAATTTGCAGTAAATCTTGGAACGAGAATTTTGGCTTTATAACTATCGATATGATTCGGAAAGCGAATTCGGGAAAATACAGAGATAAAGTTAAAACGTTTATCAGATTTTAATGAATCAAGATCCATACACTGCTTTTATTCACCCAACTATTGTGTGAGCTATCAAAGCCTAGCCACTTCACATAAACTTTATCACCTTTCTTTTTCAGAACTTTTTATACGAGGTAAACATCTAAGTATTTCGTCTTCTGTAATTCCTGCTCATAGAAGTTTCCCTTAATTTCGTCACCACTCATATCCTTCAACTTATAAGTAGACGGATTTGTGTTGCTGACATCAACGACTTCAAATAATTCAGTAGACCGATTTGCTGTGTAACCTTTCTCGAACAAACCCTTCATTTTGATGATTCTTACTTTATCACCTGATGCGTACTTGGCTGATTCACCTCTGAATTCCACCGCTTTTTGCCGTAGCGAATCAATTACATTTACAGGGCTCATGCCTATTGAACTATGCACACTGTTGTTGTACTTGTGTATTAACTTTGGCAGTAGGTCGACCCACCTGTAATTACCATGAAGTGCAAACTGTTTCCACATTTTTTCCTTGAGTGTTCTGTTAAACCGTTCGACGACAGACGGCTTAATCTCTGAAAAAGTATAATGGTGATTTATGTTTTCAAGCTTCATCAACTCTCTAAAGTGTTTGTTGTAGAATTCTTTACCGTTATCTCTCTGCAGATTTTTCGGCTTCTTTTCTGCCAATACATGTTTGAAAGCGCTAGTAACGTTTTCAACAATTTGTCTGTAACAGGAAGCGCCCAAGCATATTTCGAGAACACGTCTATCACAGTCAACAAATACCGCATATTTTTATTGATTTTGGATACTTTCTTTAGATTACCAGAACCCATCTCAACCAAGTTAGCTTGCCACAAATCGTCCATACCAAATGCCACAACAGCTATTCTTGGGAAGTTCTTTCTCAACGGTTTGTGCAGCTCGTTCACAATTTCTTCACGAATATTCTCAGTCGACCACTTCAGCTTTTTTTTACAAACTTGCTCTTCTTACTCTTACATTCTGCACAATTGCCCTCGATTCTGGCTCGGCCATTTTTTGTGGTAACTGAGGGTGAACTGTAAAAGTAATTCTTTTGCACCTCAAGCACCAAGTACGCCTCTCGTCGTCATTCATTTATAATTAACTTTTCATCCTCCTCTCTAGTGCATCAATCCTGCCTTTCATGTTATTTACCTATAAGTCATTTTTGCTGTAGTATTCGCCGAGGTCAGCTTTGCTCGAGCAGTTATTCAATAGTGTGAGAATACTTGTGTATTCAGCTTTGCTCGCGTAGTTACTTAATTGCTTTTCTAGATATCTTTTGGTAACTACATCATGGCCATCTATAGGGTCTTTTATATTTACTTATCTCTTACCTTTGAAGTCAATATAACCTTTCGTTATTTTAAAAACGCTATTTAATTACTTTCGAAATTGTTCAGCCTCACCTTCCATTTTTGAGTCAGCTTTACTGGCAGTCGATCTTAGTTCCTTATAAAATTGTTTGATTTTTGAAGCTAATTCCCGCAAGTCAGCTTTACTGGCAGTCGATTCTAGTTGCTCCTTAACCCCTTCTTTTATCTTATTCCCAAATATATCCATTTATTATATCGAGAATTTTGTCAAACGACCACCCGTCTATATGCAGCGTCATGATCACCTGATTAAAGAAAAAAAAAACGGTTCAAATGGCTCTAAGCACTATGGGACTTAACATCTGAGGTCACCTGCGACAGCAGCAGCAGAGCGGTTTCGGACTCATGCGCTTAGAACCGCTCGGCCACAGCGGACGGCGCTGATCAAAATATTGAACCCCCTCTGCGTTGTAAGACAAGTCATCCCGGCCTAGATAGTTCACTAACGCTTGTGGAATATCGCCACCAAACGTGTCAAACACAAATTTTTCACTAGTAAAATATCCAGTGAGTGCCTACGAGATCAGACGTGTCTATGTTAACAATTTCTGCTTCAACGTTTGCTGCTTTTTGCGGTAGTTCATCGATCATAAAGACGCCCCTAAAATTTGCAATTTTCAGTTGATTTACTAATTTTTCTATGTCAAAGTTGGTTAGCGGGTGGCTATACTTTTGCATCATTTCTTTGACTTCTTCTTTGTAAGGCATGACTTCTTATGTAAACTTGCCCCCACTTTTCTTTCCTCCATTTCTAGGTTATGTCTCTTCTGTTAAACTAACACTGCATCTTCCTTTTGTTTTTTATGGACAACATTCGTAATTGCTGCAGCACCACCGGCCAATGATCCAGTTGCGCCAAATGCAGCTAGAATCAGCAGTAAGAAGCCGCTTTCGTGTTTAGCTTCTTTTTCTGCTGTAAGATATTCAAGTAGGAGTAAACCACCGCCTTTTTTAACTTACTGGCTTTCTGTTTCACCTGTGATTCAGTAAGAAAATTATCAAGAAAGGCGTGACTTTACAGTTCGTCGTTGGAGAGCTTTAGCTTAATAGCTTTGGCTTACCACTAGATGTTACATTAAAATCAATACTAAATCCTTTCATTTATTAACAGGAGAGAAAAATTATAATGTCCAACCATTATCGTCTACTAAGCCCATGCCTAATTTTCTCTTTCCATACATTATCCCTGCAACATCAGTAGAAGCTAATCTTTCGCCTAGCGATGCGTCTTTGCTGAAAATTCTCTCTTTTGCTGCTTTCTGAAATTCTTTGTCTGCTTCATGTCTTTTTTCCAGATTTTTATGGTCTCTGTTTGCCGTACCATGTCTCTCGCAAGCTTCATCTAAACGATTAATTCCTACATCTCCACCTGCTAATCTCTCGTCTAATTTACTAAAAGGCCCGCAAAAGTTGTAGCCAGGCAGATGCATCTCGAACATTGGCAGATTATTAAATGCCCAATTGACTGGGCCTTTACCATGCTTTTCTGACTTCCAGAACGTGTGAGGGAGATTATTCAGAAATCAAATACGGAATTCCCTTCGCATTGTTCACAATAAAGTCGTTAAATTTACTGGTAAAAATTTTAGTTATACCTACTTTTTCGTTATGATAACTATTGGCTGGTTCAAATAGCTCTGAGCACTGTGGGACTTAACTGCTGAGGTCATCAGTCCCCTAACTAATCTAAGGACGTCACACACGATAACTATTATTTCCTGCATCCTCTTCACCGCGAATCACTATCAGGCTGTCGGTTAAATCTCTGACGTCATTCATCCATACATACTCGACAGGTTTTGCTGTATAGTTTTTTACAAAGCCCATCCCTTCTCTGCTGCTGTTGCCTGGTAACTTCGACGTCGAATTACTACGTACTTTCCTTAACGACTGCCATATCGGCTTAATGATGTTGTTGCACTTTTCGCTGCTGTTTGACTTTGGTTTATTCGTACTTGGACCTTTGTGGTGAAATATTGCATTCGTTTCCTTCAGCATAGTTGTATATGCTTCAAGGTCATCAGGTGTGTAGTCTTCGAATTATACGTTTTTCCGGGTTAGCAGTTTCATCATTCCGTCGCTGGCAGGGAAACCGTTACCTCTGATAGAAATAGTGTCATTGTGAAACGTTACTTCGGAATCGCCTATGCAGTGGTTTCCATCGTCAAACTTTAGGCCAAATACTGTATCACCGAGACCGCCCAAGTATTTTGATACTTTTGGCCCAAGATATGTTGTCGAGTAGTCTGTAACAGCTTTCATCTTCTCCCGCTCTTTTTCCTCAGTTTGCTGCAACATGGGCTCAAGTCTCTTACGCGTCTTTGGCATGTTCGGTTCATCATCAACAAATAAGCTTCTTTCAAAATATGATTCCTTAGGTGTAGGCGGGATAGGAAACACATCGTCATATTTCCCTTTGTAAGGAACTAGCTGTTTTTCAACCTCTAGATTTTTCACGATAACACTGATAACTTCTTTCCCTAAAGCGTCCAGTTTATCAGTAACAGGCTGGTCTTCTTTCTTATACTTCCCGTGTTCTGTTATCGGCTTCATCTTCCACTCTTTGAACTGGTTTTTCAGCTGTTCAGACTTCTTTCTGTTCTTCTTTGCTTGTTTAACAAGCTTTTGATCATACTTTGCAAACATCTTTGTTTAAGGAGAAACATTTAAAGATGCACGTCTTACGTCTACGTTTTCACGTCTCACTGAGCATGCAAACATTTAGCCACTGCTTTGCGGATATTTTGAGACCCGCCTGGCAGGTTTTATCAACCATAAAAATTTAACAGAATTCGATATCGTGAACGTTATAGCCATTGACATTCTTGTAACCTTTATATATCATCATCATGCCTATCAGCATTGCATAGCCCTCGTAAGTCAGCACTTTGTTTTACCTATCTGGTAAAAGAATCTTAAACTCGCCATCGAGAACTAAGATGTTTTATATCCATGTCTCATATTTACGCTGCTGGCGTTTGTAATTGAGTATAAACGTTCTTCTTCTAAGTCACTAACCTTTTTATGACACATTGGTGCGTTCACGTTATTGAGTTTCGTCATCAACTTATCTCGTTCCATTTTATTAAAAGTGGTTCAAATGCCTCTGAGCACTATGGGACTTAACATCTGAGGTCATCAGTCCCCTAGAACTTAGAACTACTTAAACCTAAGTAACCTAAGGACATCACACACATCCATGCCCGAGGCGGGATTCGAACCTGCGACTGTAGCGGTCGCGCGATTCCAGACCAAACCGCTTGTCCACACCGGCCGGCTCCATTTTATTGTACGAAATATATATTTTTTACCGATTTATCGCTTCTAGTTGGGCCACAGTATTCCTTAATGTCTTCATTATTGCCCTGAATGAAGAAGATGTCTTTGGGCAGTTTATGCAAAATAATGACAGTTCAAATTTACCTGCTCTCACTAGAACGTTCGAGAATTCATTGTATTCGTATAATATGTCGTCCTTGAAGAAGTACAACATGCCGTTTATGTATCTAAATACAGAGTCTAATGCTGACGGCACGCCAGGAAAACTTTTACTGATAACGCCATAGGCCTTTGCTCTAAAGCTGCATGCCTCTATTTCTGCAAAGTATACGTCGTCATAAAAAATAAACGTTCTGCCTGAATAAGTGTTTAAAGCTCCGTGGATGACAGAGTTTTGCCGCAGGCCTATATCAGACACTTTTTGAGGGTAGCCAGCTTCTAGCGCTAAACTCGGCACTTGAACCATGTATACCATATTATCGAGAATCAACGCGACTTGACCTGGTGGCCTCTGATAAACAGCAGATATATTTTCGAAGTTCTGAGGTAGAAATCTTATCCAGTCTGTGATTAGCAAAGGGTTAGTAGTAGCGTGCTCGTCATTAGTATTAAGAGCGCTCATCCAAACCCATCTTCCGTGGAAAATGTACAGGAACTCTTCCACAATAACACAGCTTTAGCCGGCCGGTGTGGCCGAGCGGCTCTAGGCGCTTCAGTCCGGAACCGCGCGACCACTACGGTTGCAGGTTCGAATCCTGCCTCGGGCATGGATGTGGGTGATGTCCTTAGGTTAGTTAGGTTTAAGTAGTTCTAAGTTCTAGGAGACTGTTGACCTCAGCTGTTAAGTCCCATAGTGCTCAGAGCCAACACAGCTTCCAAACTTTTTCAGGCACTGCTGGCGTCTACGGCTGAGTAGGCTCAGAAGCAGCAGCAGCACGTTTGCCGTATAAACTTTGAAAACCGCGTACATCGTCTTCTGATAGCTGCATGATAGTGCTGTTGTAGACTCATCGACGTCTGAATGCGCCAAACCTAGCGTGTGGCCAATTTCGTGAACTAAGTGAGCAAGTTTGTTTACGAAGAAGGCGTATTATTGTCCGTTTCCATGTACCAGTATTCATCCTGTTCAACGTGAATTTCAATAGGATCGTTGTACAAATTAGGGTAATCTGCAGCATGTGACCTCTCCCATCAAAACTGCGTTGACAGAATTGCAGCACTGTATTTTGTCTTCTATGACCTCCTCTCTTGTTCGAAATGACAATATCAGGATTTTGGTTGCTGTTCTCAAAAGTAAGATATGTGTGATCTTGGCACATTTTAAAAGCTGCTTCAGCTACCTGCAACATTTTTCTAGTCGCGAGATAGCAATGTCATTTTATATTCTTCGTGTTGCACTTGTAGATGTGTGTAGTAAAGCTCAAAACATCCTCTTACACGCCACATCTTACTTTCTCCATTAATTGCAAAGTTTCGTGAGTCAGCTCGCCATTAGCCACTAGATTATATTTCTGGTGAAATAACGTAAGCGCCTCTTTGAACACTTCGTCACTCAGTTTAGAAAGCTGATATTCTCCTTGGGCAGCCAGATAGCCAAAGTTGTGCAAGTACTTTATTGCTGTTTCATCAAGAGGAGATACTAATAAGGATAAAAAGATTGAAAGAACAAGTATTCCGTTCATAGAAAAAATATTATTATTACTTTTCATGCAATTCAATTTTTTCATGAACGTCTGCATTCAAATGTATTACAATAAATGATGATGAAGGTGACATATTAAAATATGAAGAAATTTTAAACCCGCTATCGGATAGCGAGTTAAGAGGTAACGAAGTCATCAATATTCATCAACGAATCTGCACTTTATTCACTGCTATTTACATCCACTAAAAATGAGGCTAAACAGGTTAGAAAATGGGTCACCCGCGAAGCCTTGGCTTGGATTCGAAAACACGGTGAGTACAGAATTAAAGACATGTATCAAGGCCAAAAACTCACTTGGAAAATTTAAGTAGAATTCACGAATAGCACATTCAACTTTTAAATGAATTATTACCTCATGTTGACCCTCAAACAGTCAATGAAAATTTGAGACACATGTTTGTACTCTTGATATTATTTGACGATGATTACAACTACGCTTACTACGTCATCAGAGTGAGAGAAGAAATTTGCAAAAGCATTTGTACGGTATTATGGACAGACATTCAAATAGCGAAGAAATGCTGAGGCTCGAGTACGATCAAGTACGATATATTTTTACCAAATAATGAAGGAAAACTTGAACATAGACTACCACATGAACTACACGCAAGATGAACTGATTAACGATATCAAGTATCTCCATGAGGCTAAGCTGTTGGCATAATTTTTTAATGGATCGAGATCCATTAAAAGGGTGCAAAACCTTCGGCGCCACCTGAAGGAAAGCCCGGAGGGAGTTTTTTCTTCTTCCAAGTTCTCTCTCATCTTTTAACCTCCGGAGTTTTTTCTCTCGATGTCCAAGTCCATTGCCAGGTCCAATGATCCGCGACGAGATGGAAGCTGCTCCTTCTTGCATCTGTCACCCGTCGTCTCTAATTGAGGGGGCAGGGCACAGGAACAGCAGCGACTTGATGATGATGATGATCCTCATTGCTTTGGGTGGCCAGACCAGCTCCCTAGCCTGAGGCAAACCAGGGAGCAGTAGCAGTAGCAGATTTATTCATCCGTAGATCTCTTTTTACAAGGATATACGACATGTCGAAGTATTTGTAAGTTTAGACCAATTTAAAATAAGCTAATTCGTATACACGTACATTTACAAACTTCTAGTTCGAGAAAATCATTGCATTTACTCCTGGTATACACACTGTTTACTCATATGTCACTATCAGTCACTGCACACACAATACACACTTTGTTTCATAACACACACAAACACACACACACTGGTGATCTCTGGGCCATTTTCTGTACCGCAACTTCCCATTTGCTATCCTGAAAAACTGATTCAGTATCCCTCTATAATGAGTGAGATTTTGAGCTCAAAAAGAGGAAGAGGTGTTAGTACTGTGCTATGCATAGCTTGGGGATAACTATTTCTAGAAAAGGAAAAAAGAAGGAAAAAACATAGTGTGAAGGTTTTATATAGAATGTTGGATGTTTTATAATCACTATTATTATTTATTTGTATAACATTTTTTTTTACCAAACCCCTACGCTGTTTATTTAAGTAATCCTTCAATGTATAAAATGTATTGCGTCACAGGTACTTTTTAGCTGCCTTTTTAAATAAGTGTATTTTTGTAATTTCTTTAAGCTCTTTTGGTAATTTATTGTACAGTTTTATTCCTTGGTAGAAAATGCTGTTTTGAGTTTTATGTTTATTTTTTATTGGTAAATGTAAGTTGAGTCGAGCTCTTGTTCCATGTTCATGGAACAACTGTTTGTGCAGTAATTACCAATGTTGTTTTTGATCTGTACAACTGACTGGTAAATGTATTCACATGGAGCAGTTACAGTCCACAGTGTTTTAAACAGATCTCTACAATGAGCTCGACTGCTATTTTTGGTTGCTATTCTTATGGCTCTTTTCTGGAGTTTGCAAATTGTGTTCATATTTTGTGCATTTGTCCCTTAAAAAAGAATGCCATAGCTAAGAACTGAGGGTACATACGAATAGTATGTAACTAAAAGACACTGCATGTTACACACTGATGATAGGATTCTAAGGGCATAACATGCTGATGACATTCTGTTTACAAGTACCTTTGTGTGTTCACACCACTTCAAATGAGAATCAATATTCATTCCTAGAAATTTTGCATTTGCTACACACTGTGTAGAGGTGCCATCTACATTTAATTTAACATTGTCATTTTTCCTCGTAAAACTCAAATTGATGACGTTAGTTTTCTTTATGTTCATTATCACTTTATTACTTATTGACCAGCTGTTAACTTCCTTGAGAGTTTCATTTGCGTTCTCTGCAAGGAGTTCTCTTGTTTTCTCAGTGACTATAATACTGCTGTCATCGGTGAAGAGAATTTTTTCACAATAAGTTACACTACTGGGGAAGTCATTGATGTGTATCAGGAATAGTATTGGTCCTAATATGCTACCTTGCGGAACCCCTATATTAATGTATTTTGGTTCTGATAAGAGTTTTACTAAATGTTTAGATCTATTTGAAGTATGTTTTATCTCTACTCTTTGTACTCTATCTGCTAGGTATGATCGGAACCAGTCATTAGCTACTCCTCTTATTCCTAATGCTTCTAATTTATTTAATAGAATCTTGTGGTTGACTGTATCAAAGACCATAGAAAGATCCAAAAATATGCCTGTGACACACTTATCTTTATCAAGAGCATCAAGTACAATTTTTTTGAATTCTACTATGGATGACTCCATATTTTTGCTACTTTGGAAACCAAACTGTGATTCGCTTAAAAGATTGTATTTATTCAGGTAATTCATTAATTTGTCTTTCATAATTTCTTATATTATTTTTGAGAATGGTGACAGCAGAGAAATGGGCCGGTAATTTTCCATGTCTTCTGCATTACCTTTCTTAAGCAAAGGTACAACTCTTGCCTGTTTTAACTGCTCTCCCTTGAAAAATCTTTTATTTTGATTTCTAATAGATGCGTTTGTAGGCTTGTAGTTTAGGGAACGATTTGATGCCTGATTTTAATGTTGTTATTTGACAGAGATCGTCTGATAGTCCGAGATCTTTTACAGCTACATCACATTTTTCCCTGTCCATATTTGTGGCCACATGGTCAACTACTGATACAGTCATTGTAGTACCCTTGTTGCGCTATTGACCAATAGGAACATGCCAAAACTTTGAAGGATATTTATGAGAGTGCTGCTGGATTCATTTATGACATTAGTGTTGATGTTAATGGCCCCACACAGAATTATGTTCACCCTTATACTTGAGACTTTATCACGAACTTCTGTTAATTTATTGTAAAAAGTGTCCACACTACCACTGAGAGATCTATATACACACAAAATGATTAATTTCTTGGTGATATCAAGCCCAGTAAATTCAATAGATGATGTTTCAAAGTGTTTGTCTTCACTTACTGTACTGAGGTCTTGTCTTGATTTGAACTATGTTCCTTTTCTGATATAAGTGCATGATCCTCCACCGCTTGAAGCAGTTCTGCAGTAAGAGTTTGCCCTTTCATGCAATGATAATACTACATGTTGGATTTCTGTGTCTCTACACCAGTGCTCAGTAACACAAACTACTGTGCAGTTCAAAGATTGGAGCTCAACTTCTAATAGTTGCATTTTATTTTTTATTGATTGCATGTTTTGATGGAGGATTGTTTGTTTAACTATGGAGGCTTGTCTCAGAAAACTACTTGTGAACTGAAAAAAAAATAGCGAGGGAAAATAGGGTCAAAGGTTGCTCTCTAGTACATACAGAGAAAGGCCTGCTGAACTTGGTAAATTCAGAGAAGGAACGTCTGGAAAGAATTCGGCACTTCCAATTCTCTCTATAGGTTTTCGAAGAAAAACAACAACAACAATAACAACGAGGATCCAGGAAAACAGAAAAACTAGGCCAAATTTTCCCGTTCAAGAAAAAACTGTTCACTTCAGTGAAAGAAAAGAAACTACCGTTCGAGATTCAACCATATGATCGTACGGTATTGTTAAAGAAATATAATGTTTGGCAGACAGCTTACACTATTAAAATCAAAGACTTGAAGAAAGGTAATACCTTGGAAGAAATGAAAACTGTCAGAAACACTGTACACGCAGCTATAAAAGCAATAAGAAAATTAACGGATTCCAAGCAAGGAGACAAAAAGAAAGTAGTTGCTGAAAATGATCATTTTAATTATGAAATTTCGTCGAAAAGGAATTTAAAAGTCAACGCTTCACGGCTACTTGATCAGATTGAAAGACTAGTAACATCCAACAAAAATGTAGACATAAACAACACCAAATTTTACTTTGAGGTCTGCAAAATACCTAGAGGTAAAGGTTCGAAGGGAAAGAAATAAGTGAATATTGCTTAAGATATAATTGGCAAGAGAAGTATAAACAAAATAACCAACAAGGATAACCTGTGCGTTCCTCGAGCAGTAATCACAGCTCTTCCCTACAAAACTAGAAACATACTGGGCAAGGAATTGATGGATAACGAAGTTCTCTACATTAGGAAAGGGAGAGTTCTGCGGGAAGAATTAGCAAAAGAGTTGTGCGCAAGACTCGGAAAGAACTGTGAAGAAAGTTTCAGTCTGGACGATATCAACGATGCAGCAGCTTTTTTGAATGTTCAGATTATAGGTGTTTCAGCTGTTAATTTTAACAGGGTAGTTCATTCCTCTGGCGCCGAAAAGGAAATATTTTATTTGTACTTAAATAATGACCACTATGACGTCATCAACAAAATGAAGGGTTTTTTAGGCAGCGTGTACTATTTATTGCAAGAAGTTTGATGAACCCTATGACCATAAAGACAAACACTCTTGCAAAAAAGATAAAGGAAATGTGTGCAATTTGTGTTTAAGACCAAAGCATGAAGGTAAACGACCAATAATTTATTGCAAAAAGTGCAACAGATATTGCTTTGGTAAAGGATGGATAGTAACAAGCGAGTGTGTGAAAAGGTTTACAAGTGCGAGAAGTGTAAAAAAATATGTAGAAGAAACCTCGGCGGACACAACTATGGCTTCTCTGATTGCCGTAATTGTGGTGAAGAATGTGTGATGATAAATGAACACAAATGCTACATAGAAAGGGGAAAAAGTTGTGGTGGTTACTGCGATGATAAACATACTTGCAATGGGAGTGGCATTAAAATATTTTTAAAAAATGCACTTACACAGAAAGGTACTACTTTTTCGATTTCGAAGCAGAATAAGATACAGGCGTACACATGCCAAACTTTGTGGCTGTGCTTGACTTCAAAGGAAACAGGTACGAATTTAGAAATAACAATGAATTTTGTGAGTGGTTGCTATCACACAGTAACAGGGGGTACACGTGTATAGCACACAATGCAAAGGATGCGTACTTCATTTTACAGTATTGTGTGAATAACGGAATTAAGATCAAAATCATATACCAAGGAACGAAGATTATGGAGCCAAAAATTCCTTCCCTAAGGCCCAAAATAATTGACAGCATAAACTTTATCCAAGGAGGTCTCGTGACGTTTCCCAAGACATTCGGTTTGAAACAGTTGAAGAAAGGTTACTTTCCGCACTTCTTCAATAGGCGCGAAAATCAGAATTACGTAGGGCGACTTCCAGCAACCAAGTACTACGGTGTTGATACTATGAAACCTGAAGCAAGAAAAGCGTTCTTAGAATGGCACGCCCATGCCGAGTATTGCCATTCTGATGTCGACATATTGCGCCGCGGCTGCCTTGAATTTAGGAGGATTTTCCTGGAAATAGCAAACATTGATTCTTTCCAATACATAGCAATTGCTATTGTTTGTATGGCTATTTACAGGTCAGAATACCTTGAGCCTAACGCGACTGCTGTAGTCAAAGATCAAAAGAAGGAAACGTTCAGCAAAGAGTCAGTTGGGTGGTTAAATTCATTTCCTAATGTACAACATGCATTGAGCGGTGGGGAAGTTATAATATATGGTGCAAAAGTTGACGCCTACTATGCAAACACGAAAACAGTTTACCAGAATCACGGTTGTTTCTGGCACGGCTGTCCAGAGTGTTATTCGCCCGATAGTATCAATAACTTCAACAACGAAACCATGGATGGTCTCTTTTCAGAGACAACAGACCGTACGCAAGAGTTGAGAAATGCTGGTTGTAACGTTGCCGAGATGTGGAGTTGTAATAAGACATCTGCAGTGTATATCGAACAGTGATGTTTCACGACGATTATCCTATTGGTCATCCCGTACAGATACTGACACCAGAAAAATTCGACGAAGAATGGTTTGGTTTTGTTAAATGCAAAGTGCTTGCGCATCCTGTGCTTCCAGTTAAGCAGGAAAAGCATTTGTTCGCTCTACGTGCGAAATGTGTAGAAGAAAAGCCTCATAGTTGTTGCAACCATAGTGACGATGAGCGAGCATTTGTAGGAGCGTGGACAGCGATAGAGCTCAATAAAGCCATCGAGAAAGGCTACAAAATATAGAAAATTTACGAGGTGTGGCATTTTGAACGGAAAAGTAAAGAGTTGTTCAGAGACTACGTTAAAACCTTCATGTAGATCAAACTGGAAACTTGTTCTTGTGAAGATAATTACAAGTAGAAATAAGGTACGGTCGAATTACCGAGGAAAAGCAAGATATCGCTCTCAATATTAACAATATTGACCCAAATGCTAGCAAGCGGTCTGTTGCCAAAATATGCCTAATTCCCTGTGGGGAAAATTCGGCCAGAGACAGAACTTGTCATAAACAGAATTTATAGACAACGTTGAGCGATGGTACGAGCTCTTACTCGACGATAAAACAGAAATAACTAACGTGATACCGATCAATAACTGAGGTGACATATCGCTACGATGATTTCTGCGTCGAAGATAGCAGAAGTACAAACATACTTGTGGCTGCCTTCATCACTTCCAACGCTAGAACTTCGATAGATTAGGTGATAAAATTATGTACTACGACACCGACTCTGTTGTTTATATTGTCTATGGTACAAATACCGTAGAAACAGGTTGCATGCTCAATGAATGGACTGACGAGTTTGGTTAAGATGATTACGGTACTGAATCGATAAGCACAGGACCAAAAATTTATGCATACAAAACATATGAAGGCAAACAGACTACCAAAATTAAAGGCTTCACTCTCAACCATCGTAATGCTAACGGTTTGAATATGGAAACGATGGCTGAGCTGGTACACGTTTCGAAAGACAAAGTCATAATTGTAGTGACTTGGCAAGACAGCCAAGCCACTAGGAGGTAGCCGAAAGGCACGCGTTTAAGCTCACGCAGGCTGGCGTGAGGTCTGGAACAGGTAAAGTAATTATACTATCAAGAAAAGTACGTAGCTTCAGGAATACTTAACTTTAATCCATAATTGGTGAACATCGGTCTGACTGTACATGCATCACAAGATAAATAGGAATTGACAATGGCGCCTTGCTAGGTCGTAGCAAATGACGTAGCTGAAGGCTATGATAACTATCGTCTCGGCTAATGAGAGCGTAATTGTCAGTGAACCATCAATAGCAAAGTCGGCTGTACAACTGGGGCGAGTGCTAGGAAGTCTCTCTAGACCTGCCGTGTGGCGGCGCTCGGTCTGCAATCACTGATAGTGGCGACACGCGGGTCCGACGTATACTACCGGACCGCGGCCGATTTAAAGGCTACCACCCAGCAAGTGTGGTGTCTGGCGGTGACACCACAAAAATAAACAACGATATGATAACGAGAGAAAAGAACTTGGTAAATAAAGCTGCAGCTAAGGAATTTAACTTTAACTACGACAAACGTATGGTTGTAGAAGAGAATGATGGAATAATCGATACACTTCCCTGGAGTTATTAATAATGAAATAAAATTATATATAAATGGAGGACAGCTACACTTCCACAGAGATTACAGAACGCATTGATGATACTGATCGTTGGTACGACCTGCTGGTGGATGATAAAACAGATATAATTAAAGTGATACCTATCAGCGAGGAAATAATTGAGGTAACTCATAACTACATCGCAACATTCTGATTTTGAAGGGTGGACGCCTTTTAAAATTTTGGTGTGATGTTGTTGCAAAAAAGTCGTTGCAAAAATGCACAAAGAAGTGGCCGCCAAAAAGTGATCGCAACCAAGTGCGCACCGAGCGACGACTGAGCGCTGCTTCGAAATCGCAAAAAAGTGGCCACATAAAAGTGGTCGTAAAAAAGTTGTCGCAAATAGGGGCCGCCGTCTTTTCGTCAAAAAGATGCGGGTTTGTCCCAAACATCCTCCCTTACTTAAAATCACCAAGATTTCGCAAAAAAGTGTCTACTAATAAGTGGCTGCCACCTTTTGCGCAAACAAAAAGATGTGGGTTCAAAGAGGCGACCACTTTTGCGCAAAATGTTTTAAAATTTAAAGTGAAAAAGATGTGGAAAATTTTTATGTGGAAACTCCGTGGAAATATTTTTATGTGGGAAACATGTGGAAATGATGAAAATAGTCTTCTCGATATATGTTTTTAACAGGAATTTAACAGGAAATTTTTATGACAGGAGTTTATCAGGGAATTTTTTTAAAGAGAAAACTATGTGCAAAAATAATTTTAAGAGAAAATTTAAGTGGAAACTTTATAAGACAAAAATATTTTTAAGAGAAAAATATGTGAAAATATTTTTAAGTGAAAAATATGTGGTGTCCCATACCTAGGCCTATACTACTTATAACAGTTGTTAAGTGTATCTGTGTTAGGAAGTACCAGAGCTACAAGCGCTAATAGAATGCACTGACGCTCAGATCGTTCCCGAAATTGAAGTAGATAATTCCTGTGAATTAGTAGGAGGACAAGTCATTGTTGACAACCGGACGCGCAAAACTATAGGCCTATATCTCTGACCTCGATCTGTTGTAGAATTTTAGAACATGCTTTTTACTCCCGTATCATGTCATTTCTGGAAACCCAGAATCTACTCTATAGGAATTAACATGGATTCCGGAAACAGCGATCGTATGAGACCCAACTCGCTTTGTTTGTTCATGAGACCCAGAAAATATTAGATACAGGCTCCCATATAGATGCCATTTTCCTCGACTTCCGGAAGGCGTTCGTAACAGTTCCGCACTGTCGCCTGATAAACAAAGTAAGAGCCTACGGAATATCAGACCAGCTGAGTGGCTGGGTTGAAGAGTTTTTAGCAAACAGAACACAGCATGTTGTTCTCAATGGAGAGACGTCTACAGACGTTAAAGTAACCTCTGGCGTGCCACAGGAGAGTGTTATGGGACCATTGCTTTTCACAATATATATAAATGACCTAGTAGGTAGTGTCGAAAGTTCCATGCGGCTTTTCGCTGATGATGCCGTAGTATACAGAGAAGTTGCAGCATTAGAAAATTACAGCGACATGCAGGAAGATCTGCAGCGGATAGGCACTTGGTGCAGGGAGTGGCAACTGACCCTTAACATAGACAAATGTAATGTATTGCGAATACATAGAAAGAAGGATTCTTTATTGTATGATTATATGATAGCGGAACAAACACTGGTAGCAGTTACTTCTGTAAAATATCTGGGAGTATGCGTACGGAACGATCTGAAGTGGAATGATCACATAAAATTAATTGTTGGTAAGGCGAGTGCCAGGTTGAGATTCATTGGGAGAGTCCTTAGAAAATGTAATCTATCAACAAAGGAGGTGGCTTACAAAACACTCGTTCGACCTATATTTGAGTATTGCTCATCAGTGTGGGATCCGTAGCAGGTCGGGTTGACAGAGGAGATAGAGAAGATCCAAAGAAGAGCTGCCCGTTTCGTCACAGGGTTATTTGGTAACCGTGATAGCGTTACGGAGATGTTTAGGAAACTCAAGTGGCAGACTCTGCAAGAGAGGCGCTCTGCATCGCGGTGTAGCTTGCTGTCCAGGTTTCGAGAGGGTGCGTTTGTGGATGAGGTATCGAATATATTGCTTCCCCCTACTTATACCTCCCGAGGAGATCACGAGTGTAAAATTAGAGAGATTTGAGCGCGCACGGAGGCTTTCCAGCAGTCGTTCTTCCCGCGAACCATACGCGACTGGAACAGGAAGGGAGGTAATGACAGTGGCACGTAAAGTGCCCTCCGCCACACACCGTTGGGCGGCTTGCGGAGTATAAATGTAGATGTAGATGTAGAATAAAATAATAATTGGATCCTTTTACCGACCTCCCAATTCAGGTGATATAATTGCTCAAAGGTTCAAAGAAAAGTTGAGTTTGATTTCAGATTCGTACCAGACTCATACAATTATGGTTGTTGGTGACTTTAATTTGCTCTCGATATGTTGAAGAAAGTACATGTTTAATTCGGGAAGTACGCATAAATCGTCATCCGAAATTGTGCTAAATGCATTCTCTGAAAATTATTTCGAGCAGTTAGTTCATGAGCCCATGCGAATGGTAAATGGTTGTGAAAATACACTTGACCTCTTAGCAACAAAACACGCTGAGTTAATAACGAGCATCAAAACGGATACAGCAGTTAGTGAACACAGGGTTGTCGTAGCGAGACTGAATACTGTAACCCCCAAATCCTCCAAAATTAAACGAACAATATACTTATTCGAAAAAGCAGATAAAAATTCACCCGACGGCTTCCTGAGAGACAACCTGCACTCCTTCCAAATTGACCAGATGTGGTTTAAATTCGAAGAAATAGTATCGGCAGCAATTGAGAGATTTATACCGATTAAATTAATAAACGACGGAGATGATCCTCCTTGGTACACAAAACGGGTCAGAACACTGTGGCAGAAACAATGAGAAACTTATGCCAAATTTAAACAGACACAGAATCTCCAAGATTGGTGTTCTTTTACAGAATCTCGAAGTTTAGTGCGTATTTTGATGCGAGACGCTTATAATAGTTTCCAAAACGAAACTTTGTCTCGAAACCTGGTAAAAAATCCAAAAAGATTCTGACCGTATGTCAAGAATCTAGCGGTAAGACACAATCAATGCCTTCTCTGCACGATAGCAATAGAGATTCTATCGAAGACAGTGCTGCCAAAGCACAGTTACTAAACACAGCCTTTCGAAATGCCTTCACAGAAGAAGACTAAGTAAATAATCCAGAATTCGAATCAAGAACAGCTGCCAACATGAGTAATGTAGAAGTAAATACCCTCGGAGTAGTGAAGCAACTTAAATCTCTTAATAAAAGTGATCCTTCTGGTACAGACTATACCAATTAGATTCCTTTCAGAGTGTACTGATGCAATAGCTCCATACTTAACAACGAAAGATCCGTACCCAAAGACTGGAAAGTTGCACATGGCACACCAATATTCAAGATAGTTAGTACGAGTAATCTACTAAATTACAGGCCCATGTCGATATGCAGCAGGATTTGGAAACATGTAATGTGTTCGAACATCATAAATTACCTCGAAGAATAGGGTCTATTGACACATGGTCAACACGGATTTAGAAAACATCTTTTGTATCCCGCCTGGAAGGTGGCGCGTGGGCCTGCTCCTGTAAATCGAAGGGTAGGCCGAATGTAGGAAGCGAGTAGGAGCAGGTGAGGTAAAAACTCTTTGTACTGCTTTTAAAGTAAGAGTAAATTTAATAGAGAATATTAGTCAGTGACATACACGTAACTTTTGGTAAAGATGAGCATGTGGGTGCGAAGCCGTTGTCCATGTATCAAAGCTAGCAGTTACTAGTAGTTGGGCAAAATATCATTGAAGTAACAAAGGCAAAGTCTGTAATAGCTAGCCCCCTATGAAGTAGAAGCTAAATTGCTTGGTCGTCTGCTCGGAATCAAATGGGCAGAATCTGAGCGGCGCTCATAGAGCTGCACAGCCCGGGCTAGAGGGCGCTGTCGTCGGTGTCGTAGTACCTACACTGTGGCATCGAAGCTGTCGATACCACAACATCGTTCTTGTGACAAACAACTAGTTGTTTACTCGCACGAAGTGTGTTGTGCTTTTGACAAGGGATTTCAAATTTATTCCGTATTTCTGGATTTCGTGAAGGCTTTCGGCCCTCTAATACACAAGTGGCTTGTAGTGAAATTGCGTGCTTATGGAATATCGTCTCAGTTATGTGACTGGATTCGTGATTTCCTGTCAGAGAGGTCACAGTTCGTAGTAACTGACGGAAAGTCATCGAGTAAAACAGAAATGATTTTTGGCGTACCCCAAAGTAGACTTTTAGGCCCTTTGCTGATCCTTATCTATATAAACGATTTGGGAGACAATCTGAGCAGCCGTCTTAGGTTGTTTTCAGATGACGTTGTCGTTTATAGAATAATAAAGTCATCAGAAGATCAAAACAAAATTGCAAAATGATTTAGAAGAGATATCTGTATGGTGCGAAAATTGGCAATTGACCCTAAATAACGAAAAGCGTGAGGTCATCCACATGAGTGCTAAAAGGGATCCGTTAAACTTCGGTTTCACGATAAATCAGTCAAATCTAAAGGCCGTACATTCAACTAAATACCTAAGAACTACAATTACGAACAACTTCGATTGGAAGTAACACATAGAAAATGTTGTGGGGAAAACTAAACAAAGACTGCGTTTTATTGGCAGGACACTTAGAAAATGTTACAGATTTACTGAGGAGACCTCCTACACTACGCTTGTCCGTCCTCTTTTAGAATACTGCTGCGCCGTGTGGGATCCCTACCAGATAGGATTTACAGAGTAGATTGAAAAAGTTCAAAGAAGGACAGTACGTTTTGTATTATCGCGAAATAGGAGAGAGATAGTCACTGAAGTGATACAGCATTTGAGATGGACATCATTAAAACAATGGCGTATTTCGTTGTGGAGGAATCTTGTCATAAAATTTCAATCACCAACTTTCTCCTTCGAATGTGAAAATATTTTGTTGACGCAGACCACAAGAGGAAATAAAGATCACCATGATAAAATAAGGGAAATCAGAGCTCGTACAGAAAGATATAAGTGTTCGTTCACTCCGCGTGCTCTACAGGATTGGAATAATAGAGAATTGTGAAGGTGGTTCGATGAACCCTCTGGCAGGCACTTCGGAGGGATTTTCAGAGTATCCATGTAGATGTAGATGTAGACAATTCCTGTAAATTCCGGGGAGGGAGGCGATGAGCTCTGACGCCACGTTCAGTCAAATTCCAGATTTTTTCGATAGGGTTGAGAGCTGACGAGCTGGGGGGTAGCAAATCAATTGGAGATCGCCACTGTATTCCTCGAACCACTCCATCATACTCCTGGCCTTTTGACACGGGTCATTATCTCGCTGAAAAATGTCACTGCCATCGGAAACACGATCGTTATGAAGGAGTGTATGTGGTGTGCTACCAGTGTACGATACTCCTTGGCCGTCATGGTGCTTTGCAGGAGCTCGACTGGACCCATGGACGCCTAACTGAAAACTGATCAGAGCGTAATGGAGTGCCCGCCAGCTTGTCTGTCCTGCAGCACAGGATTCAAGGAACTGTTCCCCTGGAAGACGACGGATTCCCACCCTCTCATCGGTATGATAAAGAAGGTATGATTCATCTCACCATGAAACGCTCTGCCACAGCGCCAACGTCCAGTGCCGATGGTCAGACGTCCATTTCAGTCGTCGTTGCCGATGTCGTGGTGTTAACACTGGCACATGCATAGGTCGTCGGCTGCGTTGGCCCATCTTTAGGAGTGTTCGGTGCACTGCGTGTCGAGACACACTTGTACTCTGCCCAACATTAAAGTTTGATGTTAGTTCCGCCACAGTTCGCCACCTGTCCTGTTTTACCAGTCTGCCCAGCCCACGACGTCCGACACCTGTAATGAGGGTGTCCACGACGCCTGGTTTCACCATATGCTGAAGACACTACAGCACTTTCCGCACAGCCAACTAGACGTGCAGTTTCCGAAATGCTCGAGCCGAGCCTCTGGGCCTTCACAATCAGCCATCGGTCGAACTCGGATAGATCGCGCGCCTTACACATTCTACAGACGGACAGCACGCTCACTGACACTATATGAACCGTGCGTTAGTCTGACTAGCAGCCAATCCTCGCCAGGTGGGGCTCCTATCGGCTGTACGATTTTGTATCTATAGTAAGTCGGTAGTCACAATGTCCTGGTTGACTAATGTACATACTGTATACAAAAATCCCGTTGTACAATTAAAAAACAACAAATTAACTTTTTCTGTCTCTTTGTGTTTTAAGTACCACGAAATGTTCGTAGAACATGCATCTTTGTTTAAAAATTGGAGTCTATCTAGAAATGAAACCCAGACCCCTCGCGCTGCGAGTAAACACTGGTTGTCGAAAAATATCTACTTATTTTAGCATATTAAACATGGTAGGACAACTTAGAAATCGTGTTTCTCGAGAATTTTTGAGAATTTCGTCGAACTGCTTTGGGAGGGATGTATTTGAGTTTTGAATTTCAAGGAGCATACATATGAATACGAGGGTTGGAACTTTAATAGTGGCAACTATTTATTTACAGCTCGTACAAAATAGATACGTGTTTTAAAGTTTTACGGACCTGCAGAGTAATTACCAGCATTGTGTACAATCCGTTGCCAGCGATGTGGAAGTCGTAGGATGCTCTTAGCAGTGCCAGTTGTCTTGACAGTTCGAGCGGAGCGGTCTATTGTCCGACGAATTTGTAGCAGCTCTGAAGCGAATGCCGTGAAGTGTTTCCTTCAGTTTAGAAATCGGGCTGCTAAGTGCTGTAACACCTACTGCACTCCTCTGACTTAAGCCCTCGTAAGTTCAACTCGATTTCTAAACTGAAGCAAACACTTCACGGCATTCGCTTCAGAACTGCTACAAATTCGTCGGGCAATAGACCGCGCCGCTCGAACTGTCAACACAACTGGCACTGCTAAGAGTATGCTACGACTTCCACATCGCTGGTGACGGGTTGTACACAATGCTGGTAACTACTCTGAAGGTCAGTAAAACTTTGAAACACGTATCTACACTCCTGGAAATTGAAATAAGAACACCGTGAATTCATTGTCCCAGGAAGGGGAAACTTTATTGACACATTCCTGGGGTCAGATACATCACATGATCACACTGATAGAACCACAGGCACAGAGACACAGGCAACAGAGCATGCACAATGTCGGCACTAGTACAGTGTATATCCACCTTTCGCAGCAATGCAGGCTGCTATTCTCCCATGGAGACGATCGTAGAGATGCTGGATGTAGTCCTGTGGAACGGCTTGCCATGCCATTTCCACCTGGCGCCTCAGTTGGACCAGCGTTCGTGCTGGACGTGCAGACCGCGTGAGACGACGCTTCATCCAGTCCCAAACATGCTCAATGGGGGACAGATCCGGAGATCTTGCTGGCCAGGGTAGTTGACTTACACCTTCTAGAGCACGTTGGGTGGCACGGGATACATGCGGACGTGCATTGTCCTGTTGGAACAGCAAGTTCCCTTGCCGGTCTAGGAATGGTAGAACGATGGGTTCGATGACGGTTTGGATGTACCGTGCACTATTCAGTGTCCCCTCGACGATCACCAGTGGTGTACGGCCAGTGTAGGAGATCGCTCCCCACACCATGATGCCGGGTGTTGGCCCTGTGTGCCTCGGTCGTATGCAGTCCTGATTGTGGCGCTCACCTGCACGGCGCCAAACACGCATACGACCATCATTGGCACCAAGGCAGAAGCGACTCTCATCGCTGATGACGACACGTCTCCATTCGTCCCTCCATTCACGCCTGTCGCGACACCACTGGAGGCGGGCTGCACGATGTTGGGGCGTGAGCGGAAGACGGCCTAACGGTGTGCGGGACCGTAGCCCAGCTTCATGGAGACGGTTGCGAATGGTCCTCGCCGATACCCCAGGAGCAACAGTGTCCCTAATTTGCTGGGAAGTGGCGGTGCGGTCCCCTACGGCACTGCGTAGGATCCTATGGTCTTGGCGTGCATCCGTGCGTCGCTGCGGTCCGGTCCCAGGTCGACGGGCACGTGCACCTTCCGCCGACCACTGGCGACAACATCGATGCACTGTGGAGACCTCACGCCCCACGGTTTGAGCAATTCGGCGGTACGTCCACCCGGCCTCCCGCATGCCCACTATACGCCCTCTCTCAAAGTCCGTCAACTGCACATACGGTTCACGTCCACGCTGTCGCGGCATGCTACCAGTGTTAAAGACTGCGATGGAGCTCCGTATGCCACGGCAAACTGGCTGACACTGACGGCGGCGGTGCACAAATGCTGCGCAGCTAGCGCCATTCGACGGCCAACACCGCGGTTCCTGGTGTGTCCGCTGTGCCGTGCGTGTGATCATTGCTTGTACAGCCCTCTCGCAGTGTCCGGAGCAAGTATGGTGGGTCTGACACACCGGTGTCAATGTGTTCTTTTTTCCATTTCCAGGAGTGTATTTTGTACGAGCTGTAAATAATTAGTTGCCACTACCACAGTTCCAACCCTTGTATGAATATACTGGGTGAATCAAGTACAAGTGCTATTGAGGTGTTTTTTTCACAGAATGGATTGTGTGGCAGGGGTTCTTATTGCTAGCCAGTCAACAGATTGTAATAATATTGAGAAAGTATATTTTACTGCAAAGAAACACTTTTTTAAACGGAACGATGCCTATTGACATTAACTGACTAAAAGTAGGGTAAATTAGAATGTCAGTGCTGTTTGTTGCAGGATTCTAGTGCGAGTCGCTTACAAGATACCGTATTTTGAAAAGTTCCACACCGACACTTGTGCAATACTTGTGATAGCACACACTAAAAAGGAACACAAGTGAATGAATGCCCTAGTTATATGGATTCTGAAGAGTAACGAGACAGCTGACCATCACAAGTTGTGTTGAAGATAACCACCACCAGCGACAATACACGCTTCCAGTCTGGTGTGGAACCACTGCAGTAAACGTGCTAGCATTTCAGCGGAGATTTGCTAATGCACTACTGGCCATTAAAATTGCTACCACCTCTGGCCGTAATAACGGCCTCGATACGCCTGGGCATTGAGTCTAACAGAGCTTGGATGGCGTGTACAGGTACAGCTGCCCATGCAGCTTCAACACGATACAACAGTTCATCAAGAGTAGTGACTGGCGTATTGTGACGAGCCAGTTGCTTGGCCACCATTGACCAGACGTTTTCAGCAGGTGAGAGATCTGGAGAATGTGCTGGCCAGGGCAGCAGTCCAACATTTTTTGTATCCACAAAGGCCCGTACTGGACCTGCAACATGCGGTCGTGCATTATCCTGCTGAAATGTAAGGTTTCCCAGGGATCGAATGAAGAGTAGAGCCACGGGTCGTAACACATCTGAAATGTAACGTCCACTGTTCAAAGAGCCGTCAATGCGAACAAGAGGTGACCGAGACGTGTAACCAATGGCATCCCATGCCATCACGCCGGGTGATACGGCAGTATGGCTATGACGAATACACGCTTCCAATGTGCGTTCACCGCGATGTCGCCAAACACGGATGCGACCATCATGATGCTGTAAACCATGGGTTCACAAACTGGGGTGGCGCGCCCCCCTGGGGGGGCGTTATGATGTTCCAAGGGGTGCGCGGGTGGAGTTAGGGGTATAAACATAATACTTCTTTTTAATATCGATATTTTAATAAAATGGCTCTGAGCACTATGGGACTTAACATCTATGGTTATCAGTCCCCTAGAACTTAGAACTACTTAAACCTAACTAACCTAAGGACAGCACACAACACCCAGCCATCACGAGGCAGAGAAAATCCCTGACCCCGCCGGGAATCGAACCCGGGAACCCGGGCGTGGGAAGCGAGAACGCTACCGCACGACCACGAGATGCGGGCGATATTTTAATAAAAATGAATGTGCAGGTATTAATGATAGATTATGGTGCTAAATGCAATCGTTTGGCGTCCCACTTCCCGCAATCCTATCTCAATAACCTATCCTAGAACATATACCTTTTGAAGATCACGTTTAGAATGTCTCACACAGAAACTCCCAAAATTACGATGGTTATATGCGTTAATTCTAATATATCAGATTTGTAAACAACTTACTTCTGACAATTGGAAAACAGAAAAGTCAGGTATTAACTACTCCGTACATTTGTACACATGAACTGAACGTAATCATGTTATAACTTTTAGCCGTAGTAGGCTATGTTCATCAGAGTAATAATCAATTATACTGCGTAATTGCAAAAATGCCGTTTTATTACCCTGTCAACCCGCGGATCCTTATGTGATGCGATTACAGTGACTTTAATAGACTGTATACGCTTCAAATGAACTGGTGGGTTCGTAATTTGGACGCCAGGGTTATGCCCTTTGTCACCAGAAAAATGTGCACGATTTGAATGCGAAACTAGTACAAGTGTTCGATCTGAGCTGAGGACTTCACACCGTTCTGGAAACATTGTCGTGACTGCTAAAAATGAAACATAATCCAGCTAGGTAGACAATGAAGTCCATTAGTGAGGCTATTTTGTTTCGAACAGTCAGTACTACAGCTCTTTCATTCGGATTACTTATCTGACAAAACAGTTATTTTTCTTCTGTCTTTTTGAAATACGGCATAATTTTGTTTGAGATGGTGTGACAATGGCTTCTTTTGGTACAAGTACAGAGATAACTGCTTGGCACTGTGCACAGTTTACAGCGATGTGTGAGGTGTATCCATGACCTTACTTAATTACTGTGAAATTTAACAACCAATTCATTGATGTTATCTCAAAACTTATAACGTTTCGTTTATAAGTAACGAAAGATAGGGGCACGAAAACGATTTTCGCATAAAATCCCAGGCTGTACTGCTCAGAACAGCACCGCAGAACAGGTAGCAAATTCTTAGGGTGCCTGTGGGCTGTTTCCGCCCTAATCCGGGAAAAGCCCGTTTCTCCCAGCAAGAGCCCTACTCGGCCACCAGGTCGCAGACAGACAGTGCACCAACTACCTGCGCTGCGGCTGGGCTTCCCCGTTCTTCGCCCCACTCCTCACAGGCAGTGAGTCATCTGAGGTGCCGACAGACGACAGTAGCTTTCCTTATTTCAGTTGGTTGCTTCCAGTTGTTGACACATCTGATGTTTCCAGTTGTTGACACATCTGATGTATTGGATTTTGCTGAAATCGCATTCAATCTTTCACTGTTGTGCCTCAGTAAAATCAGTGCTAGTGCGAAATTATATTGTGAACTTCTTTTTTTCTTTTTACTTCACCATGAGTGTCGTGAAAAAACGTAATTATAATGATAATTATACCAAATACGGTTTTGCTTCTATACAAAAAAATGGTGTTGGCCAGCCGCAAGTTATTTGCTATGAGGTATTGAGCAATGAGACCTTCTCGTCTGGAACGCCATTTGTGGGCAAAGCATGGTGCATTGAAAGAGAAGCCGAAGGAATTTTTTGCTGCAAAATGTGATAATTTGAAACGAATGAAGTTGGACACTGGTGGAGCCTTCGCTCAGACATCAGAAAAGGTACTGGAAGCCTCGTATGAGTTATTGCTACTTATTTCAAGGACCAAGAAAAGTCATATTATCGGAGAGACACTAGTCAAACCCTGTTTGTTGAAAGCTGCTGATATTGTTCTTGGGTCAGAAAGTAAACAAAAACTTTCATAAATACCGCTTACTGACAATACTGTGAAACGTCGGATTGGTGATATGGCCGAAGACATACAAAATCAATTAGTTACGGCCGTCAAACAATCGCATTTTTTCGCGATACAGTTAGACGAGAGTACCGATGTTGCGAATTGTTGCCAACTGCTAGCTTTCGTTCGCTATATAGAAAATGAAGCAATTAAAGAAGAGTTGCTGTTTTCTACAGAGTTAAAGACAACTTCAAAAGCAATTCATATAATGGCAGCCGTCTCTGAATTCTTTTGTAAAAGTGAGTTATCATGGCATAAACTGATACGCGTATGCACAGACGGCGCCCCATCAATGCTTGGATGTCGCTCAGGATTCGTGCAGACGGTCAGAGAAAAAAAAACCTAGTGTTACTGCTGTCCACTGTGTGATACACCGTCAAGCATTGGCAGCTAAGACACTTCCAAAGGAACTCAATGATGTCTTGAAATTGTTCATCAGAATCGTGAATCATATTAAAAAGAGTGCGTTAAATTCCAGGTTATTTACGGCTCTTTGTGAAGACTTGGGAGCAGAGTATAAAGCACTTTTATTTCATACAGAAGTACGCTGGCTCTCAAAAGGAAATATGCTAGGAAGGTTATTTGAACTTCGAGACGAAGTGATGCAGTTTTTGGAAAATAACAAACAAACTGAATTGTATGTGGAATTTAGAAAGCCCGGTGTTCATGTTGCATTGCCTATCTGTCAGATATTTTCGAATCTTTAAACACATTGAATTTGAAATTACAATGTGGAGAGTCAAACATAATTTTTCATCGGGATGCCATCAAAGTGTTTATCGATAAGTTGCAACTAGTTTTTAGCAAACAGAACACAGCATATTGTTATCAATGGAGAGACGTCTACAGACGTCAAAGTAACCTCTGGCGTGCCACAGGGGAGTGTTATGGGACCATTGCTTTTCACAATATATATAAATGACCTAGTAGATAGTGTCGGAAGTCCCATGCGGCTTTTCGCGGATGATGCTGTAGTATACAGAGAAGTTGCAGCATTAGAAAATTGTAGCGAGATGCAGGAAGATCTGCAGCGGATAGGCACTTGGTGTAGGGAGTGGCAACTGACCCTTAACATAGACAAATGTAATGTATTGCGAATACATAGAAAGAAGGATCCTTTATTGTATGATTATATGATAGCGGAACAAACACTGGTAGCAGTTACTTCTGTAAAATATCTGGGAGTATGCGTGCGGAACGATTTGAAGTGGAACGATCATATAAAATTAATTGTTGGTAAGGCGGGTACCAGGTTGAGATTCATTGGGAGAGTCCTTAGAAAATGTAGTCCATCAACAAAGGAGGTGGCTTACAAAACACTCGTTCGACCTATACTTGAGTATTGCTCATTAGTGTGGGATCCGTACCAGATCGGGTTGACGGAGGAGATAGAGAAGATCCAAAGATGAGCGGCGCGTTTCGTCACAGGGTTATTTGGTAACCGTGATAGCGTTACGGAGATGTTTAGCAAACTCAAGTGGCAGACTCTGCAAGAGAGGCGCTCTGCATCGCTGTGTAGCTTGCTCGCCAGGTTTCGAGAGGGTGCGTTTCTGGATGAGGTATCGAATACATTGCTTCCCCCTACTTATACCTCCCGAGGAGATCACGAATGTAAAATTAGAGAGATTACAGCGCGCACGGAGGCTTTCAGACAGTCGTTCTTCCCGCGAACCATACGCGACTGGAACAGGAAAGGGAGGTAATGACAGTGGCACGTAAAGTGCCCTCCGCCACACACCGTTGGGTGGCTTGCGGAGTATAAATGTAGATGTAGATGAAAACGTAAAATGTTAGCCTGCAATTATTCCTGCTTTCCCAGATTGTTTGGAATTCTGGAAGAAGCCCGATTTCAAAACGATTATAAGGATACTGATACTAAGAGTAAAATATCGAACCATTTGCAGCACCTCATTGATGAAATCGAACGATACTTCCCTAACAGTTGTGATGCTAAAATTTATTATAGGTTAGCGACGGATCCATTTCACGTTGACGTGGATGTGTTGCCAGACAGACTACAAGAGGAAGTCTTAGAAATTAAAAATGATTCTGCAGCGAAGTATGACTTTGAGAAGATGGATAAGCCTTTATTTTGGATGAAATATCTCACGGTGTATCCCAGCACCGCATAACAAGCACTGAAACTATATTTACCATTTTCAAGCACTTATTCGTGCGAAAGAGCATTTTCAGCGGTAGTGGCGATAAAAAATAAGCTTAGAAGCAAACTCAGTATTGCCAATGATTTACGTTGCGCAGTTTCTACTATTCAAATTGATTAATTTGTTTGTTTCTTGCCATTTAGGTGTGGAAATATTTTTATAATAAATACGTCACATTATAAGAGAACTTATTATTTTCCTCCTAACTATTCCTACATGTAGGTAACACTGTAAAATTATAAAAAACTATTTCGAAGAAATAATATAAAATAAACATAGTGAATCTGATTTAAATATAAATACTGCATGTGGTCCTTATGGATTCTGATGTTACGTGTGGTATGCTATTTCAACTAATAATAGTATTTCTTCTGGATGAAGACACAGCGAAAGTTTATCCTAGATACGGCAAGCGAAGAGTAGTTCTGAAATCGTATACTGGTGTAGAATTAGTGTGCAGCAAGGGAATGTAATCAAGGTAAGGAAGTTGTTTTATTCATATTTTTTAAAGTTCTGTGTAGTCTGCAAAATTATTTCATAAAACTTATTTTTCATTTTTTGTCTGGTTCTGGGAGCTGGGCCTTTGTCGCCGTTCGGTAACTGTCGTCGTTAACATAAATGCCAACCTATGCGCAATGACAATGGGGAGCGCTATAGGCGTACATCAGTGATGTTCGTTAACACCGCGACTGAGTGACTATTTTTGATAATGAGTGAAAGTAATAAGATACACTCAACTTAAAATAATGGCCCGCATCCACTAATCTGCAAAGGTCGCAAATATTTTTCCTTGTTTACCAAGGACTTTCTTTACTTTAGGAGTGGCTTATAAACACTAGACTAGACTGATGACGTAATAACTGCGACTCGATACATTAACAGCCCACCATGTTACATGACGTCACCATTGCAAATTTTTCAATAGTTTCTTGATAACTAATATAAATCTCTATATTTTTTTAGGGGGGGGGGACACGGAAGTTTTCTTTTCATCAGAAGAGGGGCGTGACAAACAAAAGTTTGGGAACCTCTGCTGTAAACAGAACCTGGATTCATCCCAAAAATAACTTTTTGTCATTCGTGCACCCAGGTTCGTCGTTGAGTACACCATCGCAGGCGCTCCTGCCTGTGATGCAGCGTCAAGGGTAAACGCAGCCATGGTCTCCGAGCTGATAGTCCATGCTGCTGCAAACGTCGTCGAACTGTTCGTGCAGATGGTTGTTGTCTTGCAAACGTCCCCATCTGTTGACTCAGGGATCGAGACGTGGCTGCACGATCCGTTACAGCCGTGGGGATAAGATGCCTGTCATCTCGACTGCTAGTGATACGAGGCCGTTGGGATCCGGCACGGCGTTCCGAATTACCCTCCTTAACCCACCGATTCCATATTCTGCTAACAGTCATTGGATCTCGACCAACGCGAGCAGCAATGTCGCGATACGATAAACCGCAATCGCGACAGGCTACAATCCAACCTTTATCAAAGTCGGAAACGTGATGGTACGCATTTCTTCTCCTTACACGAGGCATCACAACAACGTTTCACCAGGCAACGCCGGTCAACTGCTGTTTGTGTATGAGAAATCGGTTGGTCAGCACGTTGTAGGTGTCGCCACCGGCACCAACCTTGTGTGAATGCTCTGAAAAGCTAATCATTTTCATATCACAGCATCTTCTTCCTGTCGGTTAAATTTCGCGTCTGTAGCACGTCATCTTCGTGGTGTAGCAATTTTAATGGCCAGTAGTGTAGGATGCAGCACTACATCCTTGCATATCATCGGTGTAGCTGGTATGTCCTTGTAGACATCATCTTTCAGCTTTCCCCACAGAAAAAAGTCAACAGGCGTCAAATGGAGGGAACAGGCCATCTAAGGTACAGGTCCTCTGCGTCCGATCCAACGACTTGGAAACAATTCGTGAAAACATGCTGTAGTACTTCGTGCACTACGGGCTGGACAGCCATAATGTTGGTACCGCAGGTTTCTCCCCGTCTGCAGAGGAACGTCTTCTAGCATCCGTGGAAGATGGGCTGTTTGGAGGCTGCGATGGTTGTGCACGTTAAGTGTTCCGTCTACGGACAACGGGCCAATGAGCTGATGGTTCGCTCTCTCACATCACCCGTCTACACTCCACGGACGCCGACGTTCCACCGGACGAAGCCGACGGGGATTTTCGGCAGACCAATAGTACATGTTTCGACGGTTTATCTGGCCGTGATTGCTAAATGTGGGTTCGTCACTAAACGAGATACATTAAGCATCTAGGGTATCCTATCTTAATGCCAATGTACAGAGTCAACACGGTTCTCACAGTTGTTTCCATGCAGCTCTTGATGGAGAGAAAGAAATGTGATAGGGATGGAACGTATATCGATGGAGAATGCGTAGGACTCTTGCCTGACTCGTGCCAGTTCCTCGTGCGATTGCGTGGGAGCTAAAGTGCGGAGCAACTGCAGCGTCAACAAGGACATTAATTTCCCCCTCTTCTGTTGTCACCTATTGCCTTCTCTTACGTTGTCTAAGTGTTACACTACCACTTTCACATAACTGGTTGAAGAGATTGCCAACCGCTGTGGCCGAGCGGTTCTAGGCGCTTCAGCTCGGAACCGCGCTGCTGCTACGGTCGCAAGTTCGAATCCTGCCTCGGGCATGGATGTGTGTGCTGTCCTTAGGTTAGTTAGGTTTAAGTAGTTCTAAGTTCTAGGGGACTGATAACCTCAGATGCTAAGTCTCATAGTACTTAGAGCCATTTGGACCATTTGGTTGAAGAGGGTGATAAATAATTGCTGAGATGGTTGACGTCTATTGGGATATCTTGCCGTATACACCGTACAAGAACGAACTGCACTCTTCCTATTATGTCGATACACCATGTGCATGTCGGCTTTTTCTGCGCTCGTAAATCCCATTCTCCACTTACGAATTACTGCTTGGACTGTCACACACTAACTGACAAGCAAGTCGCAATGAACTGAAGGAACACGCAAGCACACTGTAAGCAAACAGCACAACATCGTATGTAGCAACTACGCATGTTGAATGGCACAAACAAGTGTCTGTGTGGAAATTTTGCACAATACGACTCTCTTAAACGACTCGCGCTAGCCTCCTGCAACAAACACCACTGACATTCCAATTTACTGTACTTTTAGTCTGTTAATGTCAACAGGCATTGTTAGATTTAAAAAACTGTATATCTGCACAAAAATTACACTTTCTAAGTATTATTATCTTCTGTTTAATGGCTAACAATAGAGCCCCTGACTAATAACCCAGTCTGTGAAAACCACTCATCAATAGCACTTTCCATTTTCGCAATATCTGCTGTGCAAGTTTTAAGTGATTCACCTTGTATAAATATAAACATAAAAAATTACAAAAATCTTTTTACCGAAAACAGTCAATATGGTCACATGTGGATGCACAATGTAATTCCACGCCTGGTAAGTTTGATTCATAAATTAATAAACTTTCTGGGTCAATCTTACATATAGGGTACGGTATACGATGCCCTGAGTCTCTCTCAGTACATCGAAAGGTGCCGTCCTCTTAATACCGTACGCTTGTAAGACACTGGTCATCTCTCGGAAACGGGGCTTCAGCGGCGGTCAAATTTAACCGCGGTGAACTCCCGTGTTTCACTTTCATCGAGGTCGGTGCACCAGAATTTTGCGATGAAGAATGTTAAATGCCGACTTTAGTTCCATTAACTTTTGGTTGAGGTTTGTGCACTCATCCGTGACACTTTCGTTGCCAAGAGACCGGCACGCCAGCATTCGCCAGCCACTTGCTTGAGGCTGAAGCAGCACGGATGACTTGTCCCAGGATGTCAGCCAAGCTCAGTTCGATTTGATGATTCACTGTTGCTGCAGAGGATCGCAGCTCTGTGTGCTACATGTCACTCCCCGTACGCCCCCCATTCCCCATTCGTGTTTTCTTCCTTCCTCATATATGTATGCAAAATAAGGAAAAGTTCTTTATTTCTCTGCTTCCTGATGATGCAGCTATGAGGGCAGTCAGTGTAATTTGCGTGTGCCTTGCTGCCTTCTCATGGTCAAACGTGGAATATTTTTTTCAGTATCTGTTAGTTCTAATTGTAACTTTTTTGACAAATAGATTTAGGATCTTTCGTAAATACCAAAACTGTAGCTGGAAGAACGTTACTGAAAATTTTAATCTAATTTCACTCTTTATTTTCTAAAGAGGACCAAATCAGCAAATCAGGTAGAAATACCGTTCTGTAGAACTAAGCTGCTAAAGCAAAGTGCCTTCTATTAGCTTTCTGTTTTAAAAATAAAACTATTAGCTTTTTCGTTTAAAAATAAAAGCTAAATGATAGAAAACCCACGAAAATTGTTTATCTGTGTGATAATTATATACAGGGTGGTCCACTGATAGTGACCGGGCCAAATATCTCACGAAATAAGCATCAAATGAAAAAACTACAAAGAACGAAACTCGTCTAGCTTGAAGGGGGAAACCAGATGGCACTATGGTTGGCCCGCTAGATGGCGCTGCCATAGATCAAACAGATATCAATTGCGTTTTTCTAAATAGGAACCCCATTTTTTTATTTCATATTCGTGTAGTACTAAAGAAATATGAATGTTTTAGTTGGACCACTTTTTTCGCTTTGTGATAGATGGCGCTGTAATAGTCACAAACGTATAAGTACGTGGTATCACGTAACATTCCGCCAGTGCGGACGGTATTTGCTTAGTGATACATCACCCGTGTTAAAAAGAACCGTTTACCAATTGCGGAAAAGGTCGATATCGTTTTGATTTATGGCTATTGTGATCAAAATGCCCAACGGGCGTGTGCTATATATGCTGCTCGGTATCCTGGACATCATCCAAGAGTCTGGACCGTTCGCCGGATAGTTACGTTATTTAAGGAAACAGGAAGTGTTCAGCCACATGTGAAAGGTCAACCACGACCTGCAACGAATGATGATGGCCAAGTAGGTGTTTTAGCTGCCGTCGCGGCTAATCCGCAAATCAGTAGCAGACAAATTGAGCGAGAATCGGGAATCTCAAAAACGTCGGTGTTGAGAATGCTACATCAACATCGATAGCACCCGTACCATATTTCTATGCACCAGGAATTGCATGGCGATGACTTTGAACGTTGTTTACAGTTCTGCCACTGGGCACAAGAGAAATTACGGGACGATGTTCTATTTAGCGACGAAGCGCCATTCACCAACAGCGGTAACGTAAACCGGCATAGTATGCAGTATTGGGCAACGGAAAATCCACGATGACTGCGACAAGTGGAACATCAGCGACCTTGGCGGGTTAATGTATGGTGCGGCATTATGGGAGGAAGGATAATTGGCCCCCATTTTATCGATGGAAATCTAAATGGGGCAACGTATGCTGATTTCCTACGTGATGTTCTACCGATGTTACTACAAGATGTTTCACTGCATGACAGAATGGCGATGTACTTACAACATGACGGATGACAGGCACATAGATGATCGCGTGCCGTTGAAGCAGTATTGAATAGCATATTTCATAACAGGTGGATTGGTCGTCGAAGCACCATACCATGGCCCGCACGTTCACCGGATCTGACGTCCCCGGATTTCTTTCTGTGGGGAAATTTGAAGGATATTTGCTATCGTGATCCACCGACAACGCCAGACAACATGCGTCAGCGCATTGTCAATGCATGTGCGAATATTACGGAAGGCGAACTACTCGCTGTTGAGAGGAATGTCGTTACACATAGTGCCAAATGCATTGAGGTTGACGGACATCATATTGAGCATTTATTGCATTAATGTGGTAACATGCTGTAACAGCATGCGTTCTCAGAAATGATAAGTTCATAAAAGGTACATGTATCACATTGGAACAACCGAAATAAAATGTTCAAACATACCTACGTTCTGTATTTTAATTTAAGAAACCTACCTGTTACCAGCTGCTCGCCTAAAATTGTGAGCCATATGTTTGTGACTATTACAGCGTGATCTATTACAAAGCGAAGAAAGTGGTCCAACTAAAACATTAATATTTCTTTACGTACTACACAAATATGTAATAAAAAATGGGGATTCCTATTTTTAAAAAAAAAACGCAGTTGATATCCGTTTGACCTATGGCAGCGCCATCTAGCGGGTCAACCATAGCGCCATCTGGTTTCCCCCTCCAAGCTAGACAAGTTTCGTTTGACGCTTATTTGGTGAGATATTTGGCCCGGTCACGACCACTGGACCACCCTATATATATTTGTTTAAAAATAAAAAGTAAATGATGGAAAATCCACGAAAATTGTTTATGTGTGTGATAATTATAAAACAAATTCGCTTTAGATCTCTTTCGGTAAAAAGAGTTAGTTCATTGCAG
The DNA here is from genome assembly GCF_021461395.2 of Schistocerca americana. Taxonomy (NCBI): domain Eukaryota; kingdom Metazoa; phylum Arthropoda; class Insecta; order Orthoptera; family Acrididae; genus Schistocerca; species Schistocerca americana. The sequence goes on along the minus strand of NC_060120.1, from coordinate 290,214,386 downwards.
TGAATTAGCCGTTCTGTTCCTATCCCTGGAAAGGCATGTTTTGAACCTCTAATCTGGAGAGGATTTCCTGCTACAGTTGTGCGCCGCGCCGCCGCTGGACTCTGCAGCCAGCGCTTCTACGGTGTGTTGCAGACGAGCCTGCATACCAGGCGCGTCCCGCGCTGACAGCACATACCTGTACCCCAGGCTGTGACTAACATTAAGCCATTTCTCGGAGTTAGCCTTTCTTCGAGAAGTGTTCCGGCGGAGAGGGAGTGTAGTGGAAAATCTGAAGCCCATCACACCTACGGCTGGGAAATGCATAAAACGAGCGAGGCTGCATCCAGTCCAGGCATAGAGATTTGAAGCTTACGGTCAGATGAGTGGCCGATCGCCAATTTCTTCCACCATACTTGCCTACCTCCCGACCTAAGGTCTCTGAAACGTGTAGTGCCACTCGACGTCGAGAAAGCCGGTTCGAATCCCGATGGGGGATGAAATTTTCACTGTCATTATTTGCCGGCGAAAGGAGGAGAAGTACTGGCGCAAAGTTTACAATCATCAGATTTTTCCCAATTTCGTGATTTGAATTCCAAATCTTTGCTGTCTCTTATGTGGTGAGGGCATATAACTCTGTTGATACTGATTTGTCCATTTGATGGTGACCCTAAGTTCGGCTGCTCCCTTCGTCTTATTCGAGAGCAGTAGGCTCCCTTTTCTCATCATTGTACAACAAAAAGGTGATATCATATTATGCACATACCCATTACAATTGCCTGCATTCAACCGATAGATTTAAAACACAAATCTCACAAACCAGGAAGAAACCCTTTCCGCTTACGAAACTGAACACTCCCTCGGTAGTCACAGCCAACAATCCCATACGACCTTTCCCTTCCTTTCCGCCATAGATGTGCAATAGAGGTCTGCCTCTGCAGTTTATGTTCAATCGAATTGCTCGGCTCAGGTAGTTCCGCATGAGTCCGACAATATAAATGCAGCCGCGTCGGATGCGGGGAGCAAACTGCATTCGGCTTTGCTCACGGTCGTTGGGGCATAGAATGCTCGAAAGGCACGACAGTCTAACTACCCGATAGCCGCTCGGTCGCACACCGCAGGTTCGTGGAGCATGAACGTGAGCCTAAAGAGGATGTGAAAGATTATCTAGATTACAAGGAATTTGTCTTGAGTGTGAAAAACGCTCGTCGTGGCAGTATTTTTTAAAGATTTTCACTCGCGATGAAACAGGCTAGAAGTCGCATTGATTAAGTGACTGTGGCACGTGCTCTGTTCTGATCTCTTTCGGTTCTACGGCGGCCTTCTGGACCACACGTCTGCATTAAATGCCAGAGAGTAAGTCCTGAACCACTACCAGCCTCGATGAAAGATGATGTTGCTAAAAAGTGCATAAATATGTGTACCTACATCTACATCTACATTTGCATGGTTACTCTGCAATTCACACTTAAGTGCTTGGCAGAGGGTTCATCGAACTATTTTAATACTACTTCTCTACCATTCCACTCTCGAATGGCGCGTGGGAAAAAGGAACACCTAAATCTTTCCGTTCGAGCTCTGATTCTCTTATTTTATTATGATGATCATTTCTCCCTACGTAAGTGGGTGTCAACGAAATATTTTCGCATTCGCAAGAGAAAGTTGGTGATTGAAATTTCGTAAATAGATTTCGCCGCAAAGAAAACCACCTTTGTTTCAGTGACTGCCACCCTAACTCGCGTATCATATCAGTGATACTCTCACCCCTATTGCGCGATAACATGAAACGAGCTGCCCTTCTTTGCACTTTTTCGATGTCCGTCAGTCTTAACTGGTAAGGATCCCACACCGCGCAGCAATATTCCAACAGAGGACGGACAAGTGTAATGTAGGTTGTCTCTTTAGTGGGTTTGTCGCATCTTCTAAGTGTTCTGCCAACAAAGCGCAGTCTTTGTTTCGCCTTCCCCACAATATTATCTATGTGGTCTTTCCAATTTACGTTGCTCGTAATTGTAATTCCTAGGTATTTAGTCGAATTGACAGCCCCAGATTTGTGCGATTTATCGTATACCCAAAATTTATCGGATTTCTTCCAGTACCCATGTGGATGACCTCGCACTTTTCTTTGTTTAGTGCTAATTGCCACTTTTCGCACCATACAGAGATTCTCTCTAGATCATTTTGTAATTGGAATTGTTCGTCTGATGATTTTACTAGACGGTAAATTACAGCGTCATCTGCAAACAATCTAAGGGGGCTGCTCAGATTATTACCTAGATCATTTACATTAGTATTGGGTGGAGGAGTTCACGCTTAATGTCAGGATCTTGTAGAAGTCGGTTCACAATTTGGAAGGCTGGACGTCTGCAACATTCTATCTCATCTTATGTGTCATACACAATGTTGAAAGACAAACTGATATGATGGTTTGGGAGTGTTGAGGCCGCGGGTGCGTCTGCCTGCAAGTGAACGGCCGATTTCTGGGCTGATCCATATCGAAAAAAGTGCTACCTATGCACAACTGCAGACTTTCTTTTGCATAATCGGACTTTTTGTATTATGCTAACGACAACTCACTTTCCCGAGAACAAAAAAAAAGTGAGAACCTTTATCATGAATGACATTGTTAAAACTTTGTTTAGTTTAGAAATTTTTGAAATCGTTATCTTGCTGTCAGATTTAATTTCTTGGCTGGACTCTAGTGTTGAGACATTTGCGAATGTAAATTTGAATTAATAAAGCAGGGTATCCTACAAAAAGAACTGGCTAAGTGCTCGTAGGACTCGAACACCGCGTGTTCAGTATGTATACAGATGGCTCATCCGCCCCGGGAATCGAGAAATCGACGATTTTTGCCTGTTATCGATAGCCGTACTGGCAATATGTCAAAAGATGTAACATAAACGACTGTATCTCTTGAGTGCACTGACGTATAAGTTTAAATATTTTAAACGGTTAAGGGGTGAAAATGAGTAAATACAGTGGTAAACATAAATTTAAGATTTACAGAAAACCCACTAGAACAGATGTCACATTCAGCAGCTCATCATGTAACCCTGAGCAAACACCAAATGGCTTGTGATAGGACAATGCCCAACAGAATGGAAAAAATCCCTTGGGCTCTCAAGATAAACTAGAAGAACTAAATTCAATCAAACTAATAGCCCACAATAGTGGTAACAGCTCTAATACCATCACTAAACTTCACAAAAGAATTAAAATATTGTAACAAAGGTAGTTGTAAGTTCAAAGGAAACAGCACTTTAGCAGAAATAGGTCCTCAAAACTCTGTGAAATACGTCTGGGTACCATTCATTGGTAAAGTGTCATATCAGGTTGCAAACCTATTCCGTGTCAAAAAATATCAAAATTATATTTTCTACAAACAATAAAATGAAAGGCAAAATTGTTCACAGCTTAAATTTAAAAACCAAGCTACACCACAGGTCTGGCACTTACAAACTAAATTGTTCTATGTTCCGCAAATTCTATATTGGCCAAACTGGTGGGAGTTTCAGTGTACCATTCCGGGAGCACATGGATAATCTCAGGCTCAACAACTTAAATAAATCAACTGTCGCTACTCAGTTGGCCCAATACGGGAACGCAGACATAAGCATGGACGAAAACTTAGAAATAGTACTTTTTGTAAAAAAAGAGTATAGATGAATTTGTTAGAGGAATTAGAAATATACAACCACATTGACAACAAAAGTGATTGTATACTGAATGATCACCTAAGATTAAAAAACCAAATGTACCTCCAAAATTCCATACAACTGTTATAATTTGAAACGACAGAAGCAGTCAATTGATAGAGAGAAATTTCTTCATTGGCCACTACCAGTATCTTTCAAACCTAAGTTATTAAATATCTGACTGTATAAAATTATCTGTACTACGTAGAAATATCTTTGAAGTAACTCCATAAGTGTAACATATCTGTACACATACCACGTTGTTTGGCACTTCAGGTCAGCAGTCGATATAAATAAATGTGTCCGTTATCTTGTTTTTAGTTCAAGTCATTGATCAGTGTGGATTGTAAAATAAAAATCAGACCTCTGTTCTATAATATGTAAGGAGCATACATCTGCATCTACATCTACATCTACATGGTTACTCTGCAATTCACACTCAAGTGCCTGGCAGGGCGTTCATCGAACCGTTTTCATACTTCTCTACCATTCCACTCTCGAGTGGCGCGTGGGAAAAAGGAACACGTAAATCTTTCCGTTCGAGCTCTGATTTCTCTTATTTTATTATGATGATCATTCTCCCTACGTAGGTGGGTGTCAACAAAATATTTTCGCATTCGCAAGAGAAAGTTGGTGATCGAAATTTCGTAAACAGATCTCGCTGCAAAGAAAAGTGTCTTTGTTTCAGTGACTGCCACCCCAACTCGTGTATCATATCACGGACACTCTCACCCCTATTGCGCCATAACACGAAACGGGCTGCCCTTCTTTGCACTTCCGTCAATCCTACCTGGTAAGGATCCCACACCGCGCAGCAATATTCCAGCAGAGGACGTACAAGTCTAATGTAGGCTGTCTCCTTAGTGGGTATGTCGCATCTTCTAAGTGTTCTGCCAACAAAGCCCAGTCTTTGTTTCGCCTTCTCCACAGTATTATCTATGTGGTCTTTCCAATTTACGTGGCTCGTAATTGTAATTCCTAGGTATTTAGTCGAGTTGATAGCCCTTAGATTTGTGCGATTTATCGTATCCCCAAAATTTATCGGATTTCTTTTAGTATCCATGTGGATGACCTCGCACTTTTCTTTGTTTAGCGCTAATTACCACTGTTTGCACCATACAGAAATTCTCTCTAGATCATTTTGTAACTGAAATTGATCGTCTGATGATTTTACTAGACGCTAAATTGATAAGTATAAAACTGTGTAATCAAAAAAAGTTTGTTAAATTTTAGAATGGAAATTTAAAATCTTTTGTAAACTTTGCATCACAAAAAATTTTATTGTATTTTAGGACTTGCCTGAAGTCAGCGGTACTATCTGACGATGGGCTCAGGTCCGAAACTGGTAATGGTATAATAAAATAATTTCGAGAAAAGCTGTGACTGGTTGCTGTATTTCCTGCAGTGTAATTTACGAAAACAGCTGCAGTGTTCTGCAACCAAAACAGATAACATTTTTTTTTCCTTTTCTTGCGGCATTGAACAAAATAAATTCGCCATTAGATACAGTCATCCAGGATAATAGGCCTATGTGTAGAGCGTGTCTGAACTGAACTGAGCGCTATTTCCGTCAGGTGGCGGGGTCATTAGCAGCGACACGAGGCAGCACGCGCACAGCTGCGGCGGCAGCAGCAGCCACAACAGATAAGAGCTGCGAGCGCCCCCTTCCCCCGCCCTCCCCCGCAGGGTCACCGTCCAGCCACAGCACGCTAGTCCCGGGCTCTCGCACTCGGATCACGCTCCGTCATTTATGAGGCAGCAAGGTCTCCTAATTTGCATACCGCTGTTGTTCAAGTGGCACATGCTGCTTCGTGTACAACGTAGATGTTGTCAAACATCTAATTCCAACATTCCTTCTTCCATCGCCAAAGTGAGCTCTGCTTAATTTCCTAACTACACTTGTGACAGATCTTTGTTGGTTACACATTATTCATCTGCAGATAACTTTTGAATTATATTTATCAGATCAATCAGCTTCATACAATAATAAAACGTAGCACTTACTGTGCTAGTAAACTGCGTAACTTGTTTTACACTGTCCAAAAACTGAAATACACGGTATTTTTGTTTAAAAAAATAGTGTGTGTTTCATTTATAGGGTGACAATTATTGAACTACATGAAAATACGTAAATTAGTTATAACGTACACCGTGCACACACTTTATTCAACACATAAACGTCACTAAAGATATTCGGATTTAGGTTATGACATGCTCGATATGTCTGCCATCATTGGAGATGATGTGGTGCAGACGAATAGCGAAATTCTGCAGGACCCGCTAAAGTGTTGGAACACAGATGCTGTCGATGACCTCCAGAATAGCTGCTTTCAGCTCAGCAATCGTTTTGGTTCAAGTGGTTCAAATGGCTCTGAGAACTATGGGACTTAACTTCTAAGGTCATCAGTCCCCTAGAACATAGAACTACTCAAACCTAACTAACCTAAGGACATCACACACATCCATGCCCGCGGCAGGATTCGAACCTGCGACCATAGCGGTCGCGCGGTTCCAGACTGCAGCGCCTAGAACCGTTCGGCCAGCAAAGGTTTTCGGACTGTTGCTGTACACCTTGTCTGTAATATAGCCCCACAAAAAGGAGCAGCATCTGTTCAGATCCGGAGAGTATGGCGGCCAATCGTGGCCCATGCCAGTGGCCTTTGGGTACCCCGAGCCAGAGTGCGGTCTCCAGGGTGCTCCTCTACATCAAACACTCTCCTGCTTCGATAGGGTCGAGCTCCGCCTTGCATGAACCATATCTTGTCGAAATCGGGGTCACTTTGGATAATGAGGACGAATCATCATCCAAAACCACGTACCGTTCGGTAGTCACCGTGCCAACAAGGAAAATCGCAGAGATTATTCCGTGACTGGACACTGGACGCTACACAGTCACCCGTTGAGGGTGAAGAGACTTCTAGATGGCGGAATGCGGCTTCTCAATCACCCAAATGCGCCAATTTTGCTCACTGACGGACCCATACAAATGAAAGTGGACTTCGACTCTAAACCAAGCCATACTGCGCATACTAATTCTCAACATGCTCCTCGGGCAACCGTGTAGTTTGAACGTTCAGAAGTTATGAAGACTTAATTTCATATAGTTTCACAATTGTCACCCTGTGTGTTGCTCCAAGTACCGACCGAATATTTCAAAACGTTTATGTTGTTCCTTGAAATCCCACCAAGAATCACTGTGTACGTTACACACTTATTGTGTTGCCGTCGACACCAGGTCAGTGATGATACCCTTGCCTCATCATTGTATGATTTGTTCATTCTCATACGTCTATCTCAAAAACAGAGCCAGGAAAGTGAGAAGTGTCTGTACAGGGGAGGAGGGTGTGGACAAAAATGTCTAAACGTCAAAAAGATAACACATTCCATGCCTAGATACGGTCTAGGAATCCCGTTGCCATTCAGAGCAGCTTCTAGTCGTCCCGTAATGGATAAATGATGATCCTGTATGGTTTTTAAATGAAATCGTGTACCAATCTTCCTGCAAATTAGAGACAAGCTCTGTTAATGGTGACGGAGATGGATAGCGATGACGCACCCTTCTCTGTAAAGTAGACCACAAACGCTCAGTAACACTGAGATCTGGTGAGAGAGGCGACGATTCCACCTCGTGCTCACAGAAACAGTCCTGAACGATGCAAGCTGTGTGAAAGAAGGGATCTGTCCTCTTGGAATACAGTATCACTATTCGGGAACGAACATTGTTCCATGGGATGGACCACATGAGCCACAATGATCACATAGTCATTGGAAGTAGTGCAATAATGCAGAGTACCCATGAGGCCCATAGAACACCACGATACGGTTGCCAAAATCATCACGAAACCTTCGCCGTGTTTCACTCTTGAGACGTAAACTCGGCAAGACATCGGAAACAATGTGCAAGAAGACTCATTAAATCAAATGAGTTTCATTCATTGTTCCATTGTCCACGTTTTATACCTTCGGCATCACGTTTTCCAGTTACGGACATTTGCATCACTGATGAGCGGCTTTGGATTCCAGTTCGCCTTCTTATTTTTTGTCACAACCCTCGTCAATGACCGTCCGTAACAAGCCCGACAATATATATATAGTTAAGGCTCACCGGCCATTTGACCATCTTCTTCTGTGCTGATGCGCAAACAGTGCCCCAACTCTTACGGGTATCGGCAAAAATCCGCGAGTAATGAGTATAATGCACAGGGGCACTTTGAATACAGTGCGGGACAATAATTTGAGAATGTGGGTCTCACGGGAAACGTGCCAGAGATAAGTCCCTTGCAGTCGCACTAACCTCTGTGTCCTCGGTGGCTCACATGGATAGAGCGTCTGCCATGTAAGCAGGAGATCCCAGGTTCGAGTCCCGGGCGGGACACACATTTTCACCTGTCCCCGTTGACTTATATCAACGCCTGTATGCAGCTAGGGGTATTCATTTCATGTAATAAACCCGACAATCATTTCGTCCGCGTTGTGACTTAGCGGGTGAAGTTTTCCCGCTCACCCTGTGTGCGGTATAAATCTTCGATATGGTGGTTCTTGAAATACGAAAGACTTCGGCCACCTCGGTTACGGAAGCACCTACCATAAGAGCACCAACAATTTTCCCGAGTTCGAATTCACTCATCTCCGACATAATGCACTCACAATCACACAGAACACTGTTCTGGCCACGAGTGACGCTTGTAACCTGTTGAGGACATCGCACAGGGGCTTTTCTGGTCAAATAAACAGCGAAAGCTGCAGGCTTGACCTGTATCTGCATTTATGTTCAGTAACGTCCTTCCATATTTTTGCCGAACGCGTGTAAGTGCTGTTCACATTATGCTTCAGTAACAAGTGATTAAGTTTAGATTGTGTGCCTTGTGCGATTGACAGCGTGTGTTAGGAATACTGATGCAGCGTTGTACATATAATATTCCTGCTGTTGTTTTTCAATATATGGAATCGATCAGGCTTGTCGGTGACTGTTCTGTACAACCCGAGTATAATATTCCACATTTCCTCTCCGCCAGACACAAAAAAAGTGCCCTACGTGCGTCTGACTAGGAAAGTAGTGTTGGAAAATTTTCCAGGCGCCTCCCTGGACTATGAGCTGTGTACTTGCCGCGAGAACAGCTGGTGAGCGGCAGAACTTGAGTGCGGCCGGTGATGTCAGCAGAAGACGGTGTGCGCGAGGGCAGCTTGCCAGGCGGCTGCGGCTACGTGCTTGGCGACGCACCAGCGGGCTGCGAGGAGGAGTGTTCTCCGCCACTGCCGCTCAGCATTCATTAGCAGTTGGACGCCGCGGGAAGCCCACGGCCAAGGTCAGACGCAGGCGATTTGTCAGCTCCCGTGTTAAACGTACGTTTCCAACAGCAGCAGCCAGTGCGGAAGCTTGGTCAACTCCCCGTGCTCCGCATCCGTACTGATTGTCCCAGGAAAGTCTAACAAAAATGCTTTTTAATAATCTGAGAACCAGTGCAGTCGTGTGGTCCACCTACATTCCTGTTTCCTAGTGACTACAGAGACGACAATGTGGTACGGCTGTTATTTTTGGGTGTACCACACGTTTGAAGACATGCCCATTACCTGGCGCGTCAAGAGCGTCTTTTCGCTTCCCACGGCTTTAGAAAGTATCGCTCCTGCGAAACGCAACTCGCCCTTTTTTCACATGATATCTTGCGAACCATGGATGAAGGGTAGCCGGCCGAAGTGGCCGTGCGGTTAAAGGCGCTGCTGTCTGGAACCGCAAGACCGCTACGGTCGCAGGTTCGAATCCTGCCTCGGGCATGGATGTTTGTGATGTCCTTAGGTTAGTTAGGTTTAACTAGTTCTAAGTTCTCGGGGACTAATGACCTCAGCAGTTGAGTCCCATAGTGCTCAGAGCCATTTTTTTGATGAAGGGTATCAGACGGATGCCATATTCCTTGACTTCCGGAAAGCGTTTGACACGGTGCCCCACTGCAGACTCCTAACTAAGGTACGAGGATATGGGATTGGTTCCCAAATATGTGAGTGTCTCGAAGACTTCTTAAGTAAAAGAACCAAGTACGTTGTCCTCGATGGTGAGTGTTCATCGGAGGTGGGGGTATCATCTGGAGTGCTCCAGGAAAGTGTGGTAGGTCCGCTGTTGTTTTGTATCTACAAAATGGTTCAAATGGCTCTGGGCGCTATGGGACTTAACTTCTGAGGTCATCACTCCCCTAGAACTTAGAACTACTTAAACCTAACTAACCTAAGGACATCACACACATCCATGCCCGAGGCAGGATTCGAACCTGCAACCGTAGCGGTCGCGCAGTTCCAGACTGTGGTGCCTAGAACCGCTCGGCCACTCCGGCCGGCTTCTATCTACATAAATGATCTTTTGGATAGGGTGTATAGCAATGTGCGACTGTTTGCTGATGATGCTGTGGTGTACGGGAAAGTGTCGTCGTTGAGTGACTGTAGGAGGATACAAGATGACTTGGGCAGGATTTTTGATTGGTGTAAAGTATGGCAGCTAACTCTAAATATAGATAAATGTAAATTAATGCATATGGAAAAAGAATCCCGTAATGTTTGAATACTCCATTAGTAGTGTAGCGCTTGACACAGTCACGTCGATTAAATATTTGGGCGTAACATTGCAGAGCGATGTGAAGTGGGACAAGCATGTAATGGCAGTTGTGGGGAAGGCGGATAGTCGTCTTCGGTTCACTGGTAGAATTTTGGGAAGATGTGGTTCATCTGTAAAGGAGACCGCTTAAAAACACTAATACGACCTATTCTTGAGTACTGCTAGAGCGTTTGTGATCCCTATCAGGTCGGATTGAGGGAGGACATAGAAGCAATTCAGAGGCGGGCTGCTAGATTTGTTACTGGTAGGTTTGATCATCACGCGAGTGTTACGGAAATGCTTCAGGAACTCGGGTGGGAGTCTCTGGAGGAAAGGAGGCGTTCTTTTCGTGAATCGCTACTGAGGAAATTTAGAGAATCAGCATTTGAGGCTGACTGCAGTACAATTTTCTGCCGCCAACTTATATTTCGCGGAAAGACTACAAAGATAAGATAAGAGAGATTAGGGCTCGTACAGAGGCATATAGGCAGTCATTTTTCCCTCGTTCTGTTTGGGAATGGAACAGGGAGAGAAGATGCTAGTTGTGTTACGAGGTACCCTCCGCCACGCACCGTATGGTGGATTGCGGAGTATGTATGTAGATGTAAATGTAGGTGTTGCAGTGTGTAATCTCCCCCCTCCTTCCTTCTTCCATCTGTTGTCCACTTTAAACAATGCCCAGTCCAGCTAATTGATAAGCAAAGTCTTTTATGAAGATTTGTGAAGAGCGAAGATTACTATAAACTTTCAAGTTTACTTAGCTTGTCATGTTGATATGGTTCCAGTTCTTCTTGTCTACGAGTCTGATTCTTGAAGCTGAAAATCTAACATCAGATCCTCGCGATTGGTTTGAACTAAATAATGTGAAGATTGTTGTTGCAAAATTTTTTAACTCAGTAAGTTTTCCATTGATTTTCTCACATTTCAGTATATCACACAGTATTTTGATTTTTCACATTAACAAAACCGAAATTACATTATTCGCACCTATTACACAAAAATACGTCCGACCGCATCAGAGGTAAGCTTACGACTCCCACGCTCTGCGGAAATAACGATATTCCAAAGGGTTTCTAATTTTTGTTAACAAATGGATTCCTACTAACTATCGTTACATTATTAATTTCGATTACTATTTCATAAATGAACCCACAAATAAACATAGTAAACAGTATAGGATTGCGTAATTAATAACAGAAATTTGAAGTCTGCAAATAACTCGTAATTTCAAATCTTTCTAAAAACAACTATTTTAACTGTACATTCAGAACTAGTGCTTACCGATTATAACATCGAAGATAATATATTTTGTAAAGTAACTCCTTTTCATAAATTTTATCTTGAAATATAACTTACTGTGTATAAAATTATATGAAAGTTTTCAGAATACCAGTTGAGATAATATTGATCTGTCCAGAGTTCGGAAATAATACTGGTATCGACAACTACTGTTGAGCAAGAGTAATACTAGAGGAGGATGTGGCGTTACAAGTGTTGTGTCGAGATCGGTGGGAAGAGGCAGTTCCAGCAGCGCAGTTTGCTTCCTTTTTATTATATTTATTACCCAATTCTCTACATGTACACCACTCGAAAGGATAACAAGATTCCAATATTCCAATTTTTCTCTTGAACACTGAGCCACAAGTATGCTCATCAATTAGTGGCTTTCGACAGTTCGTATATTTCTTTCCAACTAATAAAGTTGTTATATGACTCAGGTGTTTGTGCAGTGGACACCATCGGGACAAAAGAAGGCGTTTTCTGACATTTTGAAAAGGAATGACCTATTACAACGTGGAGTTTGTTTTCCCTTGGAAGGCTGTTTATTTTCTATAGAGCGGTAAGTTAATGACACAGTGGCAAGTCTATCGACTGCTCATGACCCCCATAACGTCTGTTTCATCAAAAGAAAGAATGAAACAGATATCTACAGCTGCTCTGCAATTCACAGTTAAGTGCCTGGCAGAGGGTTCATCGAAAGAGTTTCAAGCTATTTCTCTCCCGTTCCACTCTCGAACGGCGTGCGGGACAAACGAACTCGTAAATCTTTCTGTACGAGCTGCGATTTCTCTTATATTATTATGATGATAATTTCTCCCTGTGCAGGTGGACGCCAACAAAATATTTTCACAATTGGAGGAGAGAGATGGTAACTGAAATTTCATGAAAATCGTGCTGAAACGAAAAACGCCATTGTTTCGATGACTGCCAGCCCAATTTATGTATCATATCTGTGGCACTCTCTCCCATATTTCGCGATAATGCAAAACAAGTCATCCTCTTTTGAACTTTTTCGATGTCATCCGTCAGTCCCACCTGATACGGGTAACACACCGCACAGCAATACTCCAGAATAGGGCGCACAGGCGTGGTGTAAGCAGTCTCTTTAGTAGACTGCGTTGCACTTTCCGAGTGTTCTGCCAATGAATCGCAGTCTTTCTCCACAACATTATCTTTGTATTCGTTCCACCTGAAGTTACTCGTAATTCTAATCCCTGAGTATTTAGTTGAATTTACAGCATTTACGTTTCTGTGACTCATCGTGTAACTGGCATTTAGCGGATTTCTTTTAGTACTCATGTGGATGGCTTCACACTTCTAATTATTTAGAGTCAATTGCCACTTTTCGCACCATACTGATACGCCTGCTAATCCGTCGAAGACAGTGGGACAACAGCCTTACCTGAAGCACTTGAATGATGAACACTGAAACCAACAACTGTATTGTAGTTCAAACGTCGTTTATTTAAATAATGCTACCAGTTTCGACGCGAAAAAGCGTCAGCTTCAGGCCCCTGAACATGGAAACAAACACAGAATAAAAGTAAAGTATAATGAGAGTGCTGACAACAAAAATCATATAGTCATAAAATCAAATAATAAAAATTTACCATTGGTACCCGTGGAAAATAAAATTGACCATGTAATTTATATTGCTTAAATGTTTTTATATGTATATAATAATTACATAAATCAGTGATGTAATGTATTACACCCGCAAAGTAACCGAAGTCGTGTACCTCCCAAACCGGAACACCTACGAATGCAGGATGTACCAATAGTAAAACGAAACAACCTAATTACATAAAAGCAAACGACTGGAGTAAACAAATGCAAAAAAAACATAATGAACAAACGTTCTATAGACATCGCAAAGCCACCGAAATATCTCATTTACTCTAATTATTTCAACATGTAAACAATGTAAATCACGGTCAAAACCGTGCATAAAAATAGCACTGAAGTCACAAAAAACTGTAAACATATGCTCCATTGACATAACTATACAGCAACGCAATCATATCCCTAAGGTCCACGAACAAATGCGACAGCACATGTGTAACTTCTGTAAGTAAAAGGCCTTTTACTCCAGTCATCACTTGCCTTCTTTGGAATTGAAATTATTATATTCTTCATGAAGTCTGATGGTATTGGCCTGACACACACATCTTGCATACCAGATGGAATAGTTCTGTTATGGTTGTCTCTCCCAAGGTTATCAGTAGTTCTGACGGAATGTCGTCTGCTCAGAGGCATTAATTCGGTTTGGGTCTTTCAGTGTTCTGTACAGTTCAACTCGCAGTGTCATATTTCCTACCTCATCTTCATTTGTGTCCTCTTCCCGTTGTATAATATTGCGTTCAATTTCATCTGTCTTGTACAGGCCATCTATGCTGTCTTTCCACCTTTCAACTGCACGTTCTTTGCTTAGGACTGGTTTTCCATCTAAGCTCTTCAAATTCATAAAAATGCTTCTCTTTTCTCCAAAGACCTCTGTCTTTCTCGTAGTGGTATACGCTTCTAAATCCTTAAATTTGTCCTCTAGCCATTCCTGAATAGCCATTTATCACTTCCTGTCAATCTCATTTTGGAGACATTCGTATTCCCTTTTGTCTCCTTCATTTGTTGCATTTTTATTCTTTCCATTTAACCAATTAAATTCAATATCTCCTGTGTTATCCAAGGATTTCTACTAGGCTTTGTCTTTTTACCTATTTGATCGTCTTCTGCCTCCACTATTTCATCTCCCAAAGCTATCCATTCATCTTCTACTGCATTCCTCTCTCTTGTTTCAGTCAGTTGTTGCCTAACGCTCCCTCCGAAACTCTCAGCAACCTCTCGTTCCTTAAACTTAGTCATGTCCCATGGCCTTAATGTCCTTCCTTTTTCCAGTTTCTTCAGATTTAATCTACAGTTCATAATCAATAAATTGTGGTCAGAGTGCACACCTGTCGCTGGAAATCTCTTATAATTTAAAATCTGGTTCCGAAAGCTCTGTCTTACCATTACACAATCAATCTGAAACCTTCAGTTGTCTCCAGGTCTCTTCAGCGCATACAGCCTTCTTTCACGATTCTTCAATAAAGTCTTAATGATGATTGATTTATGCTCTGTGCAAAATTCTACCAGGCGGACTTCTCTTTCATTCCTTTTCTCCAGTAAATATTCACCAACTATTTTTCCTTCTCTTCGTTTTGCTACTATCGAATTCCAGTTCCGCATCACAACTAAATTTTCGTTTCCCTTAACTACCTGAATAGTTTACTTTATCACATCAAACACTTCTTTAATTTTTTCATCATCTGCAGATCTAATAGGCGTATAAATTTGTACTACTGTGGTCGGTGTGTGCTTAGTGTCTCTCTTGGCTATCATAATGCGTTCACTATGCTGTTCGTAGTAGCTTACACGTGTTCCTATTTTCTTATTCATTATTAAACTTACTCTTGAATTACCCCTATTTGATTTTGTATTTAGAACCCTTTACTCACCTTACCAGAAGTCCTGTTCCTCCTCCCACTAATCTTCACTTATTCACACTATATCTAACTTCAACTTATCCATCTTCCTTTTTAAATTTTCTATCCTACTTGCCCGACTGAGGGATCTAATATTCCACGCTCCGACACATAGAATGCCAATTTTGTTTCTCGTGATGAGGACATCCTTCTGAGAAGCCCCGCTATCCGAATGAGGGACTATTTTACCCCCGCAATATTTTACCGAAGAGGATTCCATCATTATTAAAAATACAGATGAGCTGCACGCCTTCTGGAAAAATTACGGCTGCAGTTTCTTTTGCTTCCAGCTGTACGCAGTACCAGCACAGCAACGTCGTCTTGGTTGATGTCACAAGATCATTATCAGAAAATCATCAAGAGTGTTTCCCTTACAACTACTGAAAAGGCCGCTACCCTTCTTCAAGGACAACACGCTTGTCTGGCCTCTCAACAGATGCCCCTCGGTTGTGATTCCACCAACTGTACGGGTATCTTTCCGCTGAGGTGCGCAAGGCACGCCACCGACGGCAAGCTCCATGGTTCATGTCCATACAAAATTTTGTTCCTCTAAGTGTGCGGAATGAAACTTAGGCTATACCTATTTATTACACTCTATGTATACTCTTGAAGTGCCAAAGAAACTGGTATAGGCATGCGTATTCAAACAGAGAGGTATGTAAACAGGCAGAATACGGCGCTGCGTTCGGCAACGCCTATATAAGACAACAAGTGTCTGGCGCAGTTGTTAGATCGGTTACTGCTGCTACAATTGCAGGTTATCAAGACTTAAGTGAGTTATAACGTGACGTTATAGTCGGCGCACGAGCGATGGGACGCAGCATCTCCGATGTAGCGACGAAATGGGGATTTTCCCGTAGTACCACTTCACGAGTGTACCGTGAATATCAGGAATCCCGTAAAACATCAAATCTCCGATATCGCTGCGCCCGAAAAAAAAAATCCTGCAAGAATGGGAACAACGATGACTGAAGAGAATCTTTCAACGTCACAGAAGTGCAGTCCTTCCAAAAACTGCTGCAGATTTCAGTGCTGGGCCATCAACAAGTATAAGTGTACGAACCATTCAACGAAACATCATCGATATGGGCTTTCGGAGCCGAAGGCCCACTCGTGCACCCTTGACGACTGCAGGACACAGCGATTTACGCCTTGCCTGGGTTCGTCAACACCAACATTGGACTGTTGATTACTGGAAATATGTTGCCTGGTCGAACGAGTCTCGTTTCAAATTGTATCGAGCAGATGGACGTGTACGGACACAGAGACAACCTCTTGAATCCATAAACCCTGCATGGAGCGTGTACAGTTGGAGTGATATGGGACCCCTGATATGTCTCGATACGACTCTCGCAGGTGACACGTACGTAAGCATCCTGTCTGATTAACTGCATCCATTCAAGTTCCTCGTGTTGCGCAATTACAGCAGGACACCCCACACGTGCAAAATTGCTACAGAATGGCTCCAGAATCACTCTTCCGAGTTTAAACACTTCCGCTGGCCTCCAAACTCCCCAGACATGAACATTATTGAGTATATGTGGGATGTCTTGCAACGTGCTGTTCAGAACAGATCTCTCCCCCCCTCCCTCCCCCTCGTACTCTTACGGATTTATGGACAACTCTATGGGACTCGTGGAGTCAGTTCCCTCCAGCACAACTGCAGTCGTTAGTCGAGTCGACGCACGTCGTGTTGCGGCACCTCTGCGTGCTCGCGGGGGCCTACCCGACATTAGGCAGGTATACCAGTTTCTTTGGCTCTTCGGTCTATAAAATTTAAAAGATTGTTCGTCGGCTATAGTGCATACCCGCAAGCTGTTGTGGTACTATTGGAAATAGGCCCTATTTATGGTATGTATTAGGTAGGTATCTTGTTAATCTTAAGTGCGAATGATACACTGAACCGGCACGCTAAAGAACTGAAAAACTTTAAGACTTCATTTTCCTTGCCAGTCGCAGAGCATACTGTTCCGATTCCCATTGGACAGTCGCTTGTTCTGTCCTGTCTGTCGCACATGCACATATGGTATTGTCGTTCGTGCGCACTGTGATAGAGTGAGGCTCTTTTGTCTTCAGAAGTGAAACAATGGTGCGAAAAACCATTAAAATGTGGCGAGAAAGAGCTTGTGTATAATGTCGACGCTGTGTTTCTTCGGCCTTTCACCAATGTAGGAGATAATTTCCGTAGTTGTGAAAAGTATTTTTGGTATTCTGACATTAAGTGCGCCAGTGAGGCAAAATGCGAACCGCAAGGATGTATCCTTCCTTATTTAGTGTTCAACCCAGTGGTTGATCTGCAGCAGTACACCATTTCCCTCTTTTGTTTGCCGTTCTCTTCGTTTCTGGGTATGTAGCGCACCCCACGTCATTCACAATATGCTGCATGCATGACATCCTTGGTCGCCTCCCGCCCCCCTCCCCCCCGGCGGTACTTTCCCTCTGTAGCTCCTTCTGCCGTTGTTTCAATGATGTTATTGTGTCTTAAAATGTATACTACGAGTTTGCCCCATCTTTTCTGTCTCTCTTGGTTTCCTACTATCCAATTTTCACAACTCGTGCCACAAGTGCTTCAATGCTTCAGTGATCCTTTCCATTATTTCCAGACTGATGTTCTTGCTGATGAATGCTCAAATTTAATGCAATTGTGGCCTACTTTTTTTCCGGCTTCTACCGTTTCGTACGATGCTGCTTTCCAAATAGAAACATTCTTGTATCCCTTCTAATACCTCTCTTCCAATTCTTATTCTTTGAGTGTCATATTCTTCTTTTTTCGATTCTTTATTTTCATATCACAATGATTACAGAAAATCCATCGACTTTGTTGAGAACCTTGTCTAGATCTCTTTTCGTCTCCATGACCACAGCAATATTATCTCCATAAAGCACGATGTCTGTCTTAGCTGTCCTTTACTCTTGATCCCACATCAGTAGTTTCGTGAACTTGGTCTGTGGCATTCAGGACGTAAGCTCTGAATATAAGACGAAAGGGAGCACATCCTTGCCTCAAGCGTTTTCTAATTTTTGCTTCTTATTTCTGGTGAAAATTTGTGATCACCGTCACTACGTTCTTATAGAAGCTGAGCATCACTACTATGCCTTTGTATTTTTTGACCTGCTTTTGTCAGCGCTCTGCTCATGTCTTGCTGGATAACATTGTTATGTAGTGTGCTTACATTTTACGGCGTGCGGTTGCTGCTGTAGCGCTTATAAACCTCATTACTGACAAAGTTATTTGTGCACTGTTATGCAGTTATTAAATTTAATAGTTTTCAGCGGTGTTTCGTGCCGTTTGTGGCGAAATAACGATTTAATAAACTTTTGGAAACGTTCTCTCGCTGTGTTTTTAGAGTTTTCTGTGCGTTGAAGCCGTTTAGTAAATTTCGTGCTTTAGGTTTCAGCTGAAGTTTCTTATTGTTTCTAGTGAAATATTTCATTAAAATTTTCAGTCAGTGTTTTAACTTCATTGAGTGTTCCAGCGGCCGCTTGAATTTTTGGGTTTAGCTAACAATTTTGTGAAGTTTTGTTGGTATTGGTATTAGCTGTGGTGTAGTAGTGTTAAAAGTAGTTCCTTTCTTAGTAGACAGAGAATTTCGAGACCACTATTATTAGCTCTATAAATAGTTCTGCTGGTGTAACTAAACTTAGGTAACGTAGATGTATAGTTTTTTTCAGTGACTGTAACATTTTGCCATGAGTGAGAAGTGTGGGCTCTGTCGTAGGTTTGTGAGTAGTGGGTTACGGTGTGTTATTTGTTCAAAATATTTTCATAGGGAAGGGGGGGGGGGGGGGGTGCAGAGGGGAAGCCAGTGGGCATTCTAGCGAGATCCTCTCCTGGGAAAGCAGAATCTGCAGTAGAAATAAGTTGATAGAGAAGCAGGAGCGTAAGATCTGCGCCCTTCAGGTGCATTTACAACGCGCATAGGAAGAACTAGATAGGTTGAGGAGGGTGAAGGGTGGCGCGGAATGGGTACTGGCAGATGGCAAGAAGGCAGCTAGGAAGAGGAGGTATTAGGAGAGTTATACTTCATATATGTACAATAGATTTGACCAGTTGTCAGAGTTGAGTGGAGAGGAGCCCCTTGCAGCTGTAGATGTAGGAACATGCAGCAGTCCTCAGCAGTTAGGAGGCCTAGGTCAGTAGCAAAGTCTAACAGAAAGAAGGTGGTTCTGCTGCTAGGTAGTTCGCACGGTAGAGGTGTGGGCCAGCAGCTGCAGGAAGTGTTGGGGAGTGAATACCAGGTCACCAGCATTGTGAAGCCTAGTGCAGGGTTGGCTCAGGTGACTGACAGCATAGGGGAATTATGTAGGAATTTTATGAAGGAGGATCAGGTAGTATTAACGGGTGGAGCAGGTAACAGCCTTGATAGGGACGTGGAATATGATGTAGGTGGTAATCTGGTAAAGATAGCTACTCAAACTGGTGGCACTAATATGCATTTCGTGCAACTGTTTCAGCGACATGGTCAGCCTAATCTTAATGCGGCTGTTGGGAGCATTAACATGAGACTGGAGGGGGCGCTGATGGCAGAGGGCATGGGTCACATTTCAGTGGTGTCAGTTAGGTCTATCAGTAGATTGGGTTTCACTATGCATGGCCTGGACCTCAACAGGTATGGGAAGGGGAGGCTGGCAAAGCTTATAGGTGACAGTGTAGTGCGTGGTGGTGGGATCACCCATGGAAAAATTCCTGTAGTAGCCGGTGTTAAAGCTGCACGTTTTTTTCGATTGAAGTCAGCTGATAGGTATATCTGCTTAAAGGAAGTCCCTCTAACTAAGGGCTCACCTTCAGAGGACTTCATGTTTTCAAGCGGAGAAGGAATTAGCATATTTCATCAAAATATAAGAGCTATTAGGCCAGCCAGTGTGGCCGATCGGTTCTAGGCGCTTCAGTCTGGAACCGCGCGACCGCTACGGTCGCAGGCTCGAATCCTGCCTCGGGCATGGATGTGTGTGATGTCCTTAGGTTAGTTAGGTTTAAGTAGTTCTAAGTTCTAGGGGACAGATGACCTCAGATGTTAAGTCCCATAGTGCTCAGAGCCATTTTTTAAGAGGTATTAGAGATAAAGTTAGTGATCTGCTTATAGTTGTTGAAGGAGTTACTTGCGGAGTGGGGGAGTGGCTATGTACTTAAAAACAGTATTCCATATGAGTCCATAGACGTATCACAATATTGCACTGAACAGATATTTGAATGTTGTGCAGGGGCAGTTGAATTTAGTGCAACTAATCTTCTAATTGTTGTTTTTTGTAGGCCCCCTAACTCTGACTTCAGTGCATTTCTGCTCATGCTAGAGATGGTTCTTGAATCACTTTGTAGGAAGTACCAGAAATTAGTTGTATGTGGTGACTTAAATATAAATTTTGTATATGATGGTGGAAGAAAAAGGATGTTGGTAGATCTCCTAAATTCATATGATCTAGTGGGACAAGGATATCATCTAGAACAAAGTGGGAATTATAATAAAATGTTAGAAGTAGTCGCAATCAAGCTACAGAAGCCCATTACAAACAGTATTGTAAGGTGCTTAAAAATGTTATTAGGAAGAAAAGAGTATGTGGTATGCAAATAGAATAGCTGTTTCACAGGATAAAATTAAAACCAAATGGTCAGTTATGAAGGAAGTGTCTAGTCAGCAGCACAAGGTCGACAATATAAAGTCAGTTCGTAGTAAAAATATTTCTGTTACTGATAAATCAAATATATGTACAGTATTTAACAATCATTTTATGAGCATTGCTGGCGTAAATTCTACAGGGAATCATATAACATTCTTCGCAAATGACTTTTAGAGCTTGCTGTCTGAAATACTCCTCTGTGATACAGATAAGGGGGAGATTGAGTCAATAATTAAATCACTGAAGACCAAGGATTATCATGGATATGATGGACTGCCTAGCAGAATATTAAAGTACTGTGCTGCACATGTTAGCCCTGTATTTAGCCATATTTGCAATTTTTCATTTGGTCAGTTTCCTGAGCGATTAAAGTACTCAGTAGAAAAGCCGCTTTATAAAACGGGGGAAAGGGATAATGTAGACAATTTTGACCTATTTCTATGCCATCAGTGTTTGCTAAAGTTATTGAAAAGGCTGTGTATGAAAGGATAATTGATCATTTCATATCACACGATTTGCAATCAAATATACAGTTTAACAACTGAAAATGCTATATTCTCTTTTCTCTGTGAGATACTGAATGGGTTAAACAAAATGTTTCAAACGCTAGGCGCATTTTTTGATTTAACGAAGGCGTTTGATGTGTTGATCACAAAATATTGCTCCAGACAGCAATGCTGAGAATGTCTGTGATGTGGGGTCTGAGCAGGGTACAGTCAAGTGCGGGGTGTCCCAGGGATCAGTGTTGGGGCAACTCCTGTTCCTTATTTATATAAATGATATGCCCTCTAGTATTATGAGTAACTCTAAAATACTTCTGTTTGCTGATGATACTACTTTCGTAGTAAAGGATGCAACATTGGCCCGGTTTCAAATAGTGCAATTCATGACCTCAGTTATTGGCTTAAAGAAAATAAACTAACGCTAAATCACAGCAAGGGACAGTTTTTACAGTTTATAACACACAATTCAACAAAACCCGACGTTTTAATTTCACAGAATGGGCATATGATTAGTGAAACTGAACAATTCAAATTTCTAGGTATTCAGATAGATAGTAAGCTGTCGTGGAAAGCCCATGTTCAGGATCTTGTTCAAAGACTTAATACTGCCATTTTTACTATTCGAACGGTGTCAAAAGTGAGTGATACTTCAACACGAAAATTAGTCTACTTTGCTTATTTTCATTCAATTATGTCGTATGGTATTATATTTTGGGGTGACTCTTCCCATTCTACAAGGATACTTTTGGCTCAGAAACGGGCGGTTCAGGCAATAAGTGGTGTGAGTTCACGAACCTCTTGTCGACCTCTGTTCACGAGTCTGGATATTTTGACATTGGCCTCCCAATATATATATTCATTACTGTTGTTTCTCGTTAACAATATTAGCTCATTCCCAAGAACAAGCATCTTTCACCAAGTTAAAACTCGGCAGATATCAAACCTGCATTTGGATCGGACTTCCTTAACTCTTGTGCAGAAAAGTTTGCAGTATACTGCTGTACCCATTTTCAGTAAGCTACCAATCGAATTCAAAAATATTAGCATTAATCCACACGCTTTCAAATCTGAGCTGAAGAGTTTCTCCATGGATCACTCCTTCTATTCTGTCGAGGAGTTCCTTGAAAAATGAAGCTGATTCTTGTTGTATTGTTGATTGCGTTTACTTAAACTTATGGATTGACTTTATTCATGTTCATTAACATTTTATTTTTATCTGTTATTTCTTTTATGTTGTAATTTCATGTACTGACACGTTCCATGACCTTGGAGATTTTCTTCTCAATTTGGTCCTGCGGTACTTGACGTGTAAATAAAATAAAATAAATGTCTCTTTCAGGCCTACGAAGGGAATATAAGTTGGTTTATTTTTCTTTATTTGCTTTCCGATAAGAAGCTTCAGTGCCACAATCGCATCTCTGGTACCTAATCCCCTCTTGAAACCACTTCCTTTTCAGTTCCTCTCAGAATTATAATATGAGAATTTTTGATGGATGTGGCACTAGGCTTAAGGTTCGATACTGTTTACATTTCGCAGTTGCCGCCTTCTTCAGTAAGAGAACCGTGATGCGTTTCTGGAATTCGGTTGCTGTGTCTCCTGATGGACCTAATAACTTTCAGCAGCATCATTTTCATGTTTTTACCAACATTCTTGATTATTTCTGCAGGAATGTCGTCAAGATCGTTGCTTTGTTGTCTTGTACATGTTTATGAGATGTCTCAAATTCTTCCTACAGAATGTCGTCTCCTTTGTCATCTTTGTCTGCTTCCTCTTCTTGTCCTTTTATATCCGACGATAAACGTGTTTCATCATACAGTTCCTCAATGTATTCTCTCCATTTCTTCGCGACGTCTTCACAAAACAGCATTTTTTCCTCTTGATCTTCGATTGTACGCGACATTTTTGTTTGGAGTTTTCTTTTAAAATTTGTTTGCTGTTCTGTAGGATATATCGGGTCTCCTTTCTCGTATTTTTTCTTCCACTGTTCTGCACATTTGCTCGAGAAAACTTTCTTTTGCTTTCCTAGCTTCTCTATGGACTCAGTCTCTTGTAATCAGCTTTTCCTTGTTCATCAGTTGCGTTTTTACGTTGTCTTCTGTTTTCGGTAAGCCGATTAACTTCTTGTGTAATCCATTTCCTTTTATTTTTGGATTTAGTTTTCCAAACTCTCTCTCCCGCTGATTTGTATATAGCAGATTTAATTTGTTCCCAGTCTTCTTTTACTCCACCATTTTGGAAATTTTTAGCTATGTTGTCGTTTGCTGTTCATAATGCCTTGGCAATCTCTGTTTTTTCAGTTTTTCTATTTCCCATTTCTATTTTACTGTCTTTTTCTTCAGACATCTGAATGTGAGCGAACTTTTCATCAGGACCAGGCTGTAGTCACTTTCTATGTTTGCAGTTGGATACCAGCTAAAATCTTTAACTTGCTTTCTGAAACGTGGTTTCATTAAAAGTGTAATCGACTGTTGTCTCCTTACGATTCATGGGGCCGTCAGGGTGTATCTTCATCGCTTGTTATGTTGGAAATCGGTCAAGGGTGGGGGTAGTAGGGCTAATGGCGGGGGGAAGGGGGTTTGGGGGAATGGAATATCGCTTAACAAAAGGAGAGTTGGGGTCCTCCACCGACAAATTGGTAAAATTTGGTGTTGCTTGGTTTTTGGTAACTGTTTTGGAGTTCAGGGTAAAAGCATGCCTACAGATTGTGTGTGCCCGGGAAAATAATACGATTTGACCCAGATCTCCGGTGAATTCGAAGTTTTTGTCTGGGGTCAGAAATTTAAGTGTTTGTAGGCATGCCCGGCATATTTAGCTTTCTTGATTATTGAGTGGTATTCGTGCATTAATATACATCCAGTATATTAATAAATAATAAGACGTCCGTTTTAAGTTAAATGATATTTATTGGTTTGGATAGTACGCTATTTCCCGCTCTTATTCTTTTGTTCAAATGTTGAAATACATTGCAACCTATATTGTTACATAATTATAAAAAAGAGAGTGAATTTGTTGAAGTAAGATATTTGATGATTTCTGAAGTCATTTTATCCAGTGTAATATGATATTCTATTTGGGGGGGGGGGAGGTTGAGGAACTATAGCCCCCCCCCCCCCTTGCCACCGCCCCAGCCTCTAGCAGAACACGATTAATCGGGCTCTAGCTTCATTACTTCTTCAAAGTGCATAGTCACCGGCAATCCCCACTTTGCGCTCTTCATCCAGACAAGCATCCCCCCCCCCCCCCCCCCCACATGACAATCAAGTTTTCACTCCCTTAACATGTCTTATCACGCTACTTATTTCTCGTATATTTCGTCAATATTGTGGTAAGGAATGAGAGAGGAAGCCGTTGGTAGAATTTTGCACAGAGAAAAACTTAATCATAGCTAACATTTGGTTTAAGAATCATGAAAGAAGGTTGTATAATTGGGAGAGGCCTGGAGACACTGGAAAATTTCGGATAGATTATATAATGGTAAGACAGAGATTTACGATCCAAGTTGTAAGTTGTAAGATATTTCCAGGGGCAGATGTGGACTCTGACCACAATCTATTGGTTATGAACTGTAGAATAAAACTGAAGAAGCTGCAAAAAGGTGGGAATTTAAGGCGATGGGACCTAGATAAACTGAAAGAACCAGAGGTTGTAGAGAGTGTGAGAGAGAGCATTAGGGAAAGATTGACAAGAACAGGGGAAAGAAATACAGTAGAAGAAGAATGGATAGCTTTTAGAGATGAAATAGTGAAATCAGCAGAGGATCAAGTAGGTAAAAAGACAAGAACAAGTAGAAATCTTTGGGTAGCAGAAGAGATGTTGAATTTAATTGATGAAAGGAGAAAATATAAAAATGCAGTAAATGAAGCAGGCAAAAAGGAATACAAACGTCTCAAAAATGAGATCGACAGGAAGCGCAAAATGGCTAAGCAGGAATGGCTAGAGGACAAATGTAAGGGTGTAGGGGTAAGATAGATACTGTCTACAGGAAAATTAAAGAGACCTTTGGAGAAAAGAGAACCACTTGTATGAATATCAAGAGCACAGATGGAAAACCAGTTCTAAGCAAAGAAGGGAAAGCAGAAAATTGGAAGGAGTATATGGAGGGTCTATACAAGGGCGATGTACTTGAGGGCAATATTGTGGAGATGGAAGAGGACACAGATGAGGATAAAATGGGAGATACGATAATGGGTGAAGAATTTGACAGAGCACTGAAAGACCTAAGTCGAAACATGGCTCTGGGAGTAGACAACATTCCATTATAACTATTGATAGTCTTGGGAGAGCCAGCCATGACTAAACTCTACCATCTGGTGACGAATGGAAAAACTGGTAGAAGCCGACCTCGGGGAAGATCAGTTTGGATGGCGTAGATATTTTGGAACACGTGAGGCAATACTGACCCCATGACTTACCTTAGAAGATAGATAAGGAAAGGCAAACCTACGTTTCTATCATTTGTAGACTTAGAGAAATCTTTTGGTATTGTTGACTGGAATACTAATTTTCAACTTCTGTAGGTGACAGGGGTGAAATACAGGGAGCGAAAGGCTATTTACAATTTGTTCAGAAACCAGATGGCAATTATAAGAGTCGAGGGGCATGAAAGGGAAGCAGTGATTGGGAATGGAGTGAGACAGGGTTGTAGCCTATCCCCGATGTTATCTAGTCTGTATATTGAGCAAGCAGTAAAGGAAACAAAAGAAAAATTTGGGGTAGGAATTAAAATCCATGTAGAAGAAATAAAAATTTTGAGGTTTGCTGATGACACTAATTCTGTCAGAGACAGCAAAGGGCCTGGAAGAGCAGTTGAACGGAATGGACAGTGTCTTGAAAGGAGGATATAAGATGAACATCAACAAAAGCAAAACGAGGATAATGGAATGTAGTCGAATTAAATCAGGTGATGCTGGGGGAATTAGATTAGGGAATGAGACACTTAAGGTAGTAGATGACTTTTGCTATTTGGGAAGCAAAGTAATTGATGATGGTCGAAGTAGGATATAAAATGCAGACTGGCTATCGCAGAGAAAGCGTTTCTGAAGAAGAGAATTTGTTAACATCGAGTATAGATTTAAGTACCAGGAAGTCGTTTCTGAAAGTATTTGTATGGGGTGTGCCGTATATGGAAGTGAAACATGGATGATAAATAGTTTAGACAAGAAGAGAATAGAATCTTTAAAAATGTGATGCTACAGAAGAATGCTGAGCATTAGATGGGCAGATCACGTAACTAATGAGGAGTTACTGAACAGAATTGGGGAGAAGAGGAATTTGTGGCACAACTTGACTAGAAGAAGGGATCAGTTGGTAGGACACATTCTGAGACATCAAGGGATAACCAATTTGATATTGGAGGGCAGCGTGAAGGGTAAAAATCGTAGAGGGAGACCAAGAGATGAATACACTAAGCAGATTGTACTTGGAGATGAAGAAGCTTGCACAGGATAGATTAGGATGGAGAGCTGCATCCAACCATTCTCTAGACTGAAGACGACAACAACATTTCGTCAACTATCACAGCCACTTCTTTGGATGTTGGCGTGCACAATTGTATTACTATAGTGTACTTTAGTTTAATTTGAACTTTTACCAGTATTATCCTAGAGCTGTATTGCTCATATCGGTTGACACGTTAGGCAGCGATTTTTTCTTAAAATCACTCCAATTCCTTTTACGTCTGGACTGTCTTGATCAAATGCGACGTGACTCTGTACTCTCCAATGCCAAAAGTCTCTTGGTAGGTGCCATCTCATCTCAGATATGCCAAGGACACCGATTTACAGTTGTTGACTTCAAGTGTTGGGTTTTGCAGTTTCCCTTGCTGCAGCAGTGTTCTCACATTCCAAGTGGTTAGTCGTCACACACAGTGGCGCCCCCCCCCCCCCCCAATTAGGAGGAGGTGTAGGAGTTTCCCTTCGTCGTGTCTAGGACCTTAACGGCATTTCATAGATCCCTCTAGTACTTTACACAACCTGTAGCATAAACATGCCCTTGTATTCGTAAGCGACTGTACTCGACAGGGCGTAAATTCAGTCCCGCGAGTAGGAGAATCCAGTGGAGTTAGTACAAACGAAAAACAACATAGGGCCCAATGTTGGCTTCCGTGTTTAACTTACGATGAATACAACGTAGTTCTGCAACCGTCTAGAACAAAATTAGAATTATATGTTACTACCTTCAGCTGCTGACAGGCGTTGATATATATATCAACGGGGACAGGTGAAAATGTGTGCCCCGACCAAGACTCGAACCCGGAATCTCCTGCTTACAAGGCAGACGCTCCATCCATCTGAGCCACCGAGGGCACAAAGGATAGTGCGACTGCACGCCTCCCGCGAGACCCACATTCCCAACTTAATGTGCACACACTGCATTCGTAGTGTCCCTACCCCATTTCCGAAAGAAGAGACACCATATGCATATAAATATAAAGTTCTGGCAATACCGGCCATGACCTCCTTCTTCTGTGCGGATGCAAACATATTCTCTCTGTCTCTATTCGTTTAGTCGGTTCCGACTCTTCGTGACCCCATGAACCAAATCACGCCACTTTTTCCTGTCTTGCACTTTCTCCCGTAGACCTTCCAGGTTGGAACACATAGCTTCTGTGATGCCATCGATCCATCTCATCCTCTGACGACATCTTCTTCTAGTTCCTTCAATCTTCCCCAGCATTAATATTTTTTTCCAGCGAGGCATGCCTTCGCATTGTGTGTCCAAAGTACGTCAGCTTTTGCTTTAACATTAGACCTTCCAGGGAGAAATATGGTTTTATTTGCTCCAATATTGATCTGTTGGTTCTCTTTGCAGTCCATGGAACCCTAAGAAGTTTCCTCCAACACCACAATTAGAAGGAGTCAATTCTTCGCCGTTCAGTCTTTCTAATGGTCCAGGTCTCACAGCCATACATCACAACTGGAAAGACCATAGCCCTCACATTACGGATCGTTGTTGCTAGTGTTATATCTCTGGACTTTATAACCTTGTCAAGGTTTGACATCGCCTGTATACCGAGCAACAGGCGTCTCCGGATTTCAAGGCTGAAGTCGCCATCAGCAGAGATCTGGGAACCGAGATAACTGAATGTGGTCACTACCTCCATGGTTTCTCCTGCTATATCCCACGAATTGGTAGGTGTAATTGCCATAATTTTCGTTTTCTTCCCATCAGCCTAAGACCGGCCTTTTCACTTTCGTCTTACACCTTCAGCAGGGATGCTCTCAATTCTTCTTCACTTTCTGCCAACAGGATCGTATCATCCGCGTACCTGAGGTTGTTTACATTTATTCCAGCTATTTTAATTCCCGTTTCTCCTTCGTCTAGCCTCGCATTCCTCGTAACATGTTCTGCCTACAGATTGAATAAGTACGGTGACAGTATGCAGCCTTGCCGGACCCTTTTCTGAATCTTTATCCATTTCGTTGTTCCATACGTAGTTCTCACCGTGGCTTCTTGGTCTAGGTATAAACTCAGTATCAGATGAATGAGGCGATCTGGTACACCCATGTTTTTCAGTTGTTGTTGTGGTCTTCAGTCCTGAGACTGGTTTGATGCAACTCTCCATGCTACTCTATCCTGTGCGAGCTTCTTCATCTCCCAGTACCTACTGCAGCCTACATCTTTCTGAATCTGCTTAGTGTATTAATCTCTTGGTCTCCCTCTACGATTTTTACCCTCCACGCTGCCCTCAAATACTAAATTGGTGATCCCTCGATGTCTCAGAACATGTCCTACCAACCGATCCCTTCTTCTAGTCAAGTTGTGCCACAAGCTCCTCTTCTCCCCAATTCTATTCAATACCTCCTCATTAGTTATGTGATCTACCCATCTAATCTTCAGCATTCTTCTGTAGCACCACATTTCGAAAGCTTCTATTCTCTTCTTGTCTAAACTATTTATTGTCCACGTTTCACTTCCATACATGGCTACGCTCCATACAAATACTTTCAGAAACGACTTCCTGACACTTAAATCTATACTCGATGTTAACAAATTTCTCTTCTTCAGAAACGCTTTCCTTGCCATTGCCAGTCTACATTTTATATCCTCTCTACTTCGACCATCATCAGTTACTTTGCTCCCCAAATAGCAAAATTCCTTTACAACTTTAAGTGTCTCATTTCCTAATCTAATTCCCTCAGCATCACCCGACTTAACTCGACTACATTCCATTATCCTCGTTTTGCTTTTGTTCATGTTCATCTTATACCCTCCTTTCAAGACACTGTCCATTCAGTTCAACTGCTCTTCCAAGTCCTTTGCTGTCTCTGACAGAATTACAATGTCATCGGCGAGCCTCAAAGTTTTTATTTCTTCTCCATGGATTTTTATACCTACTCCGAACTTTTCTTTTGTTTCCTTTATTGCTTGCTCAATACGTTCCATAATTTGTTGTGATCGACGCAGTCAAAGGCTTTTGCGTAGTCAATAAAGCAGAGGTACACATCTCTCTGGAATTCTCTTGCTTTATCCATAATCCACCGAATGTTAGCAATTTGATCTCTAGTTCCTCTTCCTTTCCTAAATCCAGGTTGTTCTTCTGGTAGCTCTCGATCTAGATATTGGCGAAGTCTATTTTGTAAGATTTTCAACATGATTTTGCTAGCAAGTGAGATAAGTGCGATTGTTCGGTAATCCGAGCATTCTTTAGAACTTCTCTTCTTTGGAATGGGGATGAATACTGATCTTTTCCAGTCTTCTGGCCACTGCTGCGTGATCCATATTTTTTGACATATTGAGTGCAGCACTTTCACTGCATCCTTTCCAGTGACTTTAAACAATTCTGCTGGTATTTCATCATGTCCACTAGTTTTGTTATCAGCCATATTTTCAAGGGCCCACTGGATTTCGTTCTCCAAAGTATCTGGTTCTATTACATATTACCCGAACTCTTACGGGACTTGGTAAGAATGTCTTCCACGAGAAATGAGTGTGTTGGGTAGCGACACTACGAATGTAGTGTGTGGACATATAAGGTGAGGATGTGGGTCTCGCGGGAGGCGTGCGCGAGATAGTCCCTGCAGTCGCACTATCCTTCGTGCCCTCGGTGGTTCAGATGGATAGAGCGTCTGCCTTGTAAGCAGGAGATCCCGGGTTCGAGTCTCGATCGGGGCACACATTTTCACCTGTCCCCTTGATATACTGTATATCAACGCCTGTCAGCAGCTGAATGTATTAATATATAATTCTAATTTTGTGCTAGACGGTTGCAGGTCATCAGTGGTGTCTGTTCTTTCGGACATGATCGAATGAACAGACACCATATCCATATAAACTCTTATTCGAGGTGATCGACGGATCACAGTCAGACACCTCACTGCACAACTATCCGTCCCTGTCGGTAGTGCTGACACGCTTGTCCAACTGTTGGGATAGCCAAATGTGTGTTCCCGCTGGGTTTCTCGTCCCTTACGGAGGGAAGGCCATACAGTGCAACGAAGGACCATTTGTGCGGCATTGCTTGCGCGTTACGAAGCTCATCTTGACAATTTTTTGTCGAACATCGTCACAGGCGATGAATCATGAGTTAATCACTTCAAACCGGAAAGGAAATGCCAATCTGTGGAGTGGCGCCACACCACCTATCCTCCGAAGAGAAAGTTCAAAGCCGCACCCTGAGCCAGTAAAGTCATGGTGACGGTCTTTTGGGACTCTGAAGGGGTTATTCTGTTTAACGTCCATACCCATGGTGCAACGATCAACTCTGAAGTGTATTGTGGTACCCTCAGGAAACTGAAGAAACGATTTCAGCGTGTTCATCGTCACGAAAGTGCAAACGAATTTCTCCTTCTCCGTGACAACGCAAGGCCTCACCCAAGTCTGCGGACCCGAGAGGAGTTCACAGAACTTGATTGGACTGTTCTTCCTCATACACCCCACGGCCCGTATCGCACCTTCCGACTTCTATGTGTTCGCCCAATGAGAGATGTACTCCGCAGGAAGCATTACGTGGATGATGGGGAGGTAACTGACGCGGTAATTCGTTGGCATCTACGTAGAATGATACCATGCAGGTGTAGAGGCCCACCGAGCAAGGTGATGTAAGGCCGTCGCATTTAACGCAGATTTTGCTGGAAAATACGATTTTGTTCCCAAAAAAGTGGGGAATAATATGGTGTATTGGAATCCTGAATAAAACCAATCTGCTCTCATAAAAAAAACGTGTTGCATTACTTATTGAAAGCCCAACGTAGAATTGCGTCCCAGTTTTCCCTCGGGCAGACATAGGGAACCTTTTATCAGTACAGTTTTGTTCCTCCTCTGTTAACTAGAAAGGGCCGTACGTTTCACTCTATAATCATATCTACTTGCAATTGTTACGATGCGCAACGTATATTCTTCGCCACTTAACATTCGCCACTGTGTGAGTTACCGCTCCTGAAAATCCAACAGCGATAATGGAACGTATAAAAAATAATCAAAAGTCGTTTAATCTCCGAGAGGCCCTTTACAGGTTACGGGGAAAACTATTCCTCTTTCCGTTAAGCACGTCATCTGGTAATAACAATTTGTGTTTTCTGGCTTGCAGTCATTCCAGTGTTTTTACTAAAAGTCTTGCTTTGGAGCAGCAACAGTGAAACACAATTGCACAATTGAATTTACTCTGCAAACAAGAGGAGAATGTGGCTCAAATATCTCTTAAGACATTTTTTCTTAAAAAAAGAAAGACAAGAAAAGGGTTTCTACAGATAGGTATCCTAGAAGGAAATAGCAAAGAGCCACAGTGGGTCGTGACGGGACGATAAAGCAGAACGTAAACATGTTGTGTGCTTTGCTGCGCCAAGGTCACCAGACAAGAGCGAGAGCTGCTCTGAGTAGAAAAAAAAAGCGGCTTGAGAACAATCTGTGGCAAGTAAACAGGGGCTAGTAGCAGAAGGTAGTCAAATTCTTTTTATTTCTGGGTGTGGGGTCAGACCAAGTTTACCTATTACTTTAATGTCCTAAAGTATAGCACACGTGTAACCGGCAGGAAGGCGAGGTAAGGAATACGCTGAAGACTTTAAAACGTCGTCGAAAGAGAAACGGCGAGAACTGCTGTATATTACGGTGAGCAGTTGCAGTAAATGGTCGTCTTCACTTCACCGCAAACGACAATTGCGCTCTCTGTACAGAAAACGAGGACTTCTAGCAACCATTAGAAGTATAGTTTAAAGACAAGTTTGTGCCACACTGCTGTCGTGTCTGACATATCAACTTACATCCTGAATAAATTAACTATAGTATTAAGCGACAGCGAGATTGCCTGCTCGCAGTTAATACATGAGACATCGGTGACCATATCAGGTCGTGAAGCAACGATGAACTGACGGGTATATATACAGTGTTATTCCGTGATGATGCTACAAACTTTCAGGGATGGTGAAGAAGGGTAAATGCTTCAGTTTGAGGTAAGGACCCTGGTCCGCAAATGACAGAGTCGAAAGTTATATGTGAAAATCGTTCTGATACCCTAACAGTGGAGTACATGAACCGGTCATATTGTTACCAAGATCATAGGATGGGCAACTTTCAGAGACAGTTTATGGACCAAAACAAGAAAAAAAGTCTGGTAAACATGGGGTTTACAATGCATACCTGAGGAGCTATTAGCACTTGTTCATATTCGCTATTGTGAAACACATATCTTCTACTGAACAAATCCCATAGCTCTTAAGGCGTGCATATCCGAGCCCACATTTAATAGACTTTATTCCTTGTGTCGGTCCATACTACCACCTCTGAAAGTTGTCTGCCTTACAATCTTAGCAAAAACTGAACAGAAAAATACACTCCTGGAAATGGAAAAAAGAACACATTGACACCGGTGTGTCAGACCCACTATACTTGCTCCGGACACTGCGAGAGAGCTGTACAAGCAATGATCACACGCACGGCACAGCGGACACACCAGGAACCGCGGTGTTGGCCGTCGAATGGCGCTAGCTGCGCAGCATTTGTGCACCGCCGCCGTCAGTGTCAGCCAGTTTGCCGTGGCATACGGAGCTCCATCGCAGTCTTTAACACTGGTAGCATGCCGCGACAGCGTAGACGTGAACCGTATGTCCAGTTGACGGACTTTGAGCGAGGGCGTATAGTGGGCATGCGGGAGGCCGGGTGGACGTACCGCCTAATTGCTCAACACGTGGGGCGTGAGGTCTCCACAGTACATCGATGTTGTCGCCAGTGGTCGGCGGAAGGTGCACGTGCCCGTCGACCTGGGACCGGACCGCAGCGACGCACGGATGCACGCCAAGACCGTAGGATCCTACGCAGTGCCGTAGGGGACCGCACCGCCACTTCCCAGCAAATTAGGGACACTGTTGCTCCTGGGGTATCGGCGAGGACCATTCGCAACCGTCTCCATGAAGCTGGGCTACGGTCCCGCACACCGTTAGGCCGTCTTCCGCTCACGCCCCAACATCGTGCAGCCCGCCTCCAGTGGTGTCGCGACAGGCGTGAATGGAGGGACGAATGGAGACGTGTCGTCTTCAGCGATGAGAGTCGCTTCTGCCTTGGTGCCAATGATGGTCGTATGCGTGTTTGGCGCCGTGCAGGTGAGCGCCACAATCAGGACTGCATACGACCGAGGCACACAGGGCCAACACCTGGCATCATGGTGTGGGGAGCGATCTCCTACACTGGCCGTACACCACTGGTGATCGTCGAGGGGACACTGAATAGTGCACGGTGCATCCAAACCGTCATCGAACCCATCGTTCTACCATTCCTAGACCGGCAAGGGAACTTGCTGTTCCAACAGGACAATGCACGTCCGCATGTATCCCGTGCCACCCAACGTGCTCTAGAAGGTGTAAGTCAACTACCCTGGCCAGCAAGATCTCCGGATCTGTTCCCCATTGAGCATGTTTGGGACTGGATGAAGCGTCGTCTCACGCGGTCTGCACGTCCAGCACGAACGCTGGTCCAACTGAGGCGCCAGGTGGAAATGGCATGGCAAGCCGTTCCACAGGACTACATCCAGCATCTCTACGATCGTCTCCATGGGAGAATAGCAGCCTGCATTGCTGCGAAAGGTGGATATACACTGTACTAGTGCCGACATTGTGCATGCTCTGTTGCCTGTGTCTATGTGCCTGTGGTTCTGTCAGTGTGATCATGTGATGTATCTGACCCCAGGAATGTGTCAATAAAGTTTCCCCTTCCTGGGACAATGAATTCACGGTGTTCTTATTTCAATTTCCAGGAGTGTAGCATGTCCATGGAGGAACCTTTATGAAACTGAGATTCACTTAATATCTTGTTTTGAGAGAAGTTCAATAAGTAGTAAGATTTGTCGGGATTTATTAACATTTCTCTTACTACCCTTATTATAAATGGATCTGATAATACCATATTAAAGTCTGCCTGGAAATATACTCTGTTGTACTGACGTGGTACATATACCATTAAATACACTGCATGTTTCTAAAGAACGGGATTTCTTTACTTTACTTGATGTATTGTCCATTATTTGTGACTTTTTCGTTTTGAGAGAGTTAATTACATTCTTAAAATCTTTGGCAGGGCGTGGATTATTTGTGATTTATCTGTACATATGAGGCGTTGCTACTTGCATATTATATTTACGTATCACTTGAACTGTCCATGCCAAGCGTCTGAGCTGCTAAAGACCGTAGTTATTAAATACTTTATCTGCCAGCATACCGTCATTTACCATTCAACTGTGTTCTTTAGTAGTAAAGTCCCCATACTCCTTACCTAATTTCCTGCTTTCTTTTATTGCCCATATATATCTAATATTATTAGCGGAATGTCCGCCCCCGGTAGCGGTAGCTGAGTGCTCAGCGCGACAGAATGTCAATCCTAAGACCCACGCCGGCACGGTAGCTCAGCGTGTTCGGTCAGAGAGCTGGATGGCCTCTGTTCTTTTTTTTTTTTTTTTAAAAAAAAAAAACCACCCTGGGCGAAAGGATCAACAACGAAACAACGAACTTCAACTGATGTCGCGTGACGTACGCTACGATCAAATATACCGAACAAAATGCAAAAAAAAATAAAATAATCTCGGTATAAACAACACTTGCCGGCGCAGTAGTTCAGCGTGTTCGGTCAGAGGGTTAGCTGCCCTCTGTAATAAAAAACTGAGTCAACGGCACAGCACTGAAATTGAACTAGTTACATGGGACATCCGCACCGAACAAATGCAACGAACTATTCGAACAAAATGAGATCAAAGAAAAAAGAAAGGGTCCGGGTTCGATTCCAGGCTCGGTCGGAGATTTTTTCCGCTCAAGGACTGGGTGTTGTGTTGTCCTAATCATCATCGTCATTTCATCCCCATCGACGCGTAAGTCGCCGAAGTGGCGTCAAATCGAAAGACTTGCAGCCGGCGAACAGTCTACCCGACGGGAGGCCCTAGTCACACGATATTATCTGAATAACTGGCTTCATACATTAAACATTTTGATTTTTAACCATTTTTCAAAAGACAGCAAAGTTTTTTTGAGATACGTTAGCAGTCCTATTTCTTTGTTTGTCCTAAATATTTGAAAAATTCCTTTTCCTTGAACATGACTTTTGATTTCTTATGTAATTCAGTGCATTTCAATGTCTTATTAATACCATCGTCTATTATTTTCTTCAAAAAACAGCTCTTAAAGATCGATAGAAGCCCATCTATAAAAAAGCACTTGCCAAGCAGAAATTATCCGAATGCGACGGAAATCGGCAGATGTGATGTACGCGTACAGATAAACAAATGATTAAAATTTCAGAAAAATTGGATAATTTATTCAAGAGCCTCACAAACTAAGCAAGTCAAGAAAACGTTGGTCCGCCGCTGGCCCTTATGCAAGCAGTTATTCGGCTTTGGATTTATTGACATACTTGTTGGACGTTCTTCTAAGGGATATCATTCCAAATTCTGTCCAACTGGCAAGTTAGATCGTCAAAATCCCGAGCTGCTTGGAGAACTCTGCCCATAAGTAAGCAAGTGTTCTCAGTTGGGGAGAGATCCAGCGACCTTGCTGGCCAAGGCAGGATTTGACAAGCACGAAGAAAGCAGTAGAAAATCTCGCTATGAGCGTGGCGGGCCTTATATTGTTAAAATTTGAGTCCAGGACGGCTTGCATTGAAGAGCAATAAAACGAGGCATAAAATATCAATAGTTACAAACCATTCAACACTCAAGATCACATGAAATATTTTTTATTAAAGACAACCGGTTTCAACAGACTACATTGTCATCTTCAGGCCTTAAAATCTTTTGTTGTAAAACATGTTCATTTCACGCTGACCTCACTCACAAGATGCCAAGCACATTATAAAAGGTTGGTACCTTATACGCTATTTAAAGTGGATTCACACTGTTTTTGGAATATGCCGAGCATGTGCAAACAGTTGTGCTATTGTGTACTGAGTTTGTACGATGCAACAAAGAACTGTGAGCAAAATGTACTTAGACATAGACTGTTGCACAAGTTACTTTACGCTTTTAAATATTTTAGCGATGACAAACATTTTATAATATGCTATTTTTATCCACTTGACATCTTGTGCGTGACTTCAGCGTAAAATGAACGTGTTTTACAACAAAAGATTTTAAGACCTGAAGATGACAGCATAGTCTGTTGAAACTGGTTGTTTTAAATAAATATATTTTATGCGATATTGAATGTTGATCAAGCAAGTCGCTCTTCTGATGTCTCAAAATGAGAAAATTCAAGCATAAAATTTGTCGACATACCGCTAGGTCTCGGACTACCACTACTGGTTGTCGAGCCATATAGCGGATGACAGGTTGGTAGAGTTCACGAAACCGCGCTGCTGCTACAGTCGCAGGTTCGAATCCTGCCTCGGGCATGGATGTGTGTGATGTCCTTAGGTTAGTTAGGTTTAAATAGTTCTAGGGGACTGATGACCTCAGATGTTAAGACCCATAGTGCTCAGAGCCATTTGAACCATTTGAGAGTTCACGAAGGATAACGTTGCCACTAGATGCGCAATCGGCAGGTCATGTGTGGCTAGAGCGGTAGTGGTGGGGGTTGCAGACAGTCGCTGTAGGGGAAATACCAAGTGCTGGAGGAGAAATGGCGTTCTAAACTCAACCCACACTCACATTTTTTGTAAATATGAAGTGGAGGCCTTCCCAGTCTACACTTAGGTTGTTAGTATCTAAAAGGAATTCCGCAAAAATCCAATAAAAGAAGTGACATTATGACCTGGCTTGTTAACGATTTGTAACTTTCAGAGAAGCGTCATGAGTGGCAAATTTTGAGTAAGACTTACACATTTCTCTGGTTGCCATGTTAGAATCCGCTTTCTTTCCCAAAAACATAGCGGATTTTACAGTGCCACCTCACTAACATATTGTGCAGATGCAATTGCGGGAGAATTCTGAAACGGTTAAGCTTATTAAGCGAAAAACTGAGGAAAAGTAAGGTCAGTACTTCTGAAAAATCTTATCCTCGATACAGAAATAATCCTGTAATATCTTCACTTACGTTGTTCTAAAGCCCCTAGGATTTCTCATTCGCCATTTATCGATGGCCCTTAAAAATTACATTCTTTCATCGAAACGTCTGTAGTTAGTGGAATAATCGGTAGATAACGAAGTTTTGCATAATAAGCATATGATATATTACTCTCCTCTTTGACTGCTATCGTTCGCCAAAATGTCATTTCGATATCTCAAACTGTTTATGAAATAATGAGGAATGTTGTAGATATTTCACTCAGGCTTTATCGCTGGCGCGACTGATCGCAAATGAATGTACTACATTACTGGCCATTAAAATTGCTACATCAAGAAGAAATGTAGATGATGAACGGGTATTCATTGGACAAATATATTGTACTAGAACTGACATGTGATTGCATTTTCACGCAATTTGGGTGCATAGATCCAGAGCAATCAGTACCCAGAAGAACCACCTCTGGCCGTAATAACCGCCTTGATACGCCTGAGCATTGAGTCAAACAGAGCTTGGATGGCGTGTACAGGTACAGCTGCCCATGTAGCTTCTACGCGATACCACAGTTCATCAAGAGTAGTGACTGGCGTATTGTGACGAGACGGTTGCTCGGGTCCGCAGCTAGTGGTCGTGCGGTAGCGTTCTTGCTTCCCACGCCCGGGTTCCCGGGTTCGATTCCCTGCGGGGTCAGGCATTTTCTCTGCCACGTGATGACTGGGTGTTGTGTGATGTCCTTAGGTTAGTTAGGTTTAAGTAGTTCTAAGTTCTAGGGGACTGATGACCATAAGTGTTAGGTCCCATAGCGCTCAGAGCCATTTGAACCGGTTGCTAGGCCACCAGACGTTTTCAATTGGTAAGAAATCTGAAGAATGTGCTGGCCAGGGCAGCAGTCGAACATTTTCTGTATTCAGAAAGGCCCGTACAGGACCTGCAACATGCGGTCGTGCATTATCCTGTTGAAATGTAGGGTTTAACAGGGATCGAATGAAGGGTAGAGCCACGGGTCGTAACACATCTGAAATGTAACGTCCACTGTTCAAAGTGCCGTCAATGCGAACAAGAGGTGACCGAGACGTGTAACCAATGGCACCCCATACCATCACGCAGGGTGATACGCCAGTATGGCGATGATGAAAACACGCTTCCAATATGCGTTCGCCGTGATGTCGCCAAACACGGATGCGACCATCATGATGCTGTAAACAGAACCTGGATTCATCCGAAAAAATAACGTTTTGCAAATTCGTGCACCAGGTTCGTCGTTGAGTACACCACCGCAGGGTGCTCCTGTCTGTGATGCACCGTCAAGGGTAATCGCAGCCATGGTCTCCTAGCTGATATTCCATGCTGGTCCGCCCCGGTAGCTGAGTGGTCAGCGTGACAGACTGTCAATCCTAAGGGCCCGGGTTCGATTCCCGGCTGGGTCGGAGATTTTCTCCGCTCAGGGACTGGGTGTTGTGTTGTCCTAATCATCATCATTTCATCTCCATCGACGCGCAGGTCGCCGAAGTGGCGTCAAATCGAAAGACCTGCACCAGGCGAACGGTCTACCCGACGGGAGGCCCTAGCCACACGACATTTCCATTTATTCCATGCTGCTGCAAACGTCGATCGAGACGTGGCTGCACGATCCGTTACAGCCATGAATAAGATGCCTGTCATCTCGTCTGCTAGTGATACGAGACCGTTGGGATCCAGCACGGCGTTCCGTATTACCCTCCTGAACCCACCGATCCATATTAGGCTGACAGTCATTGGATCGCGACCAACGCGAGCAGCAATGTCGCGATACGATAAACCGCAATCGCGATAGGCTACAATCCGACCTTTAATAAAGTCGGAAACGTGATGGTACGCATTTCTCCTCTTTACACGAGGCATCACAACAACGTTTCACCAGGAAAAGCCGGTCAACAGCTTTTTGTGTATGAGAAATCGGCTGGAAGCTTTCCTCATGTCAGCACGTTGCAGGCGCCAACCTTGTGTGAATGCTCTGAAAAGCCAATCATTTGCATATTACAGCATCTTTATCCTGTCGGTTAAATTTCGCTTCTGTAGCACGTCATCTTCGTGGTGTAGCAATTTTAATGGCCAGTAGTGTACATCTGATCAATTTTCTGGAGGTTCGTGATAGATAGTGGCCTCCATCCAAGTCTAAAAGAAAAATTCAGTATATTAGCTAAGTTTCGTACATAGCAACATATTATGTAATATGCACCAAAGGCAAAATCAAAGCGACCCCTTCTTTCCACTGCAAACGTTTTCGAATTTCGCACAGTATCATGCTTCCATGCAGAAAGAAATACGATAACTGTAACCATTAACAAAATGATGGGCACATTATGATGAAGCTAACATAAAAGCTGTATGTGATGCAAAAACGAATATTTTTTTTTACCAAATCATCACTGTAAAATCCTTTGAGAGAAACAGCACGGTGTGTGCCTCGATTCTGTCATCTCCGACCGGCCGAAAGGAATCAGACACTGTCGGCCTCCCCTTCTGAACAAAAGAATGAACTCGCCGAACGCTTTGGACGAAAATTGGTCACTGTGCATAGGCCACTGTATTAAGCGCGGACTTTTCTTTCCAACCGCTGCCCGAAGCGTCTCCAGACACGTCGTCGTTGTTGATCGGGGCAGAATCTCATTGTCTGGAGTAGAATTGTCTTCAGTGAAGAGTTGTTCTCCTAACTGAGCTCCGATGACCGGCGGGGGCGTGTCTCGAGACACTCCAGACAGCGGCGGGATACCAGTCTGACTCTGGCCCGCCATACGGCACGACAACGGCGAGTGATGGTCTGGAGTACAGTTTCTTTTCACAGCAGGACCCCTCTGGTTGTCATCCGCGGCACCCTTACAGAGAAGCGGTACGTCGACGATATTTTACGTCCCGTTTTAATGCTCTGCATGAGAAGCCACCCTCGGAATACATTTCAGCAACATAATGCCCACTATAGTGGCGTGGCAAGACAGCCAAGCCACTCTGAGGTAGCCGAAAGGCACGCGTTAAGCTCACGCAGATTGGCGTGAGGTCTGGAACAAGGTAAAGTAATTATCCTATAAAGAAAAGAACGTAGTTCTTGGAATACTTAACTTTAATCCACAATTGGAGAACATCGCTCTTGATGGTACATGTTTTATAATTTCAATATTAACTGGTAATGGCGCCTTGCTAGGTCGTAGCAAATGACGTAGCTGAAGGCTATGCTAACTATCGTCTCGGCAAAAAAATGGTTCAAATGGCTCTGAGCACTATGGGACTTAACACCTATGGTCATCAGTCCCCTAGAACTTAGAACTACTTAAACCTAGCTAACCTAAGGACACCACACAACACCCAGTCATCACGAGGCAGAGAAAATCCCTGACCCCGCCGGGAATCGAACCCGGGAACCCGGGCGCGGGAAGCGAGAACGCTACCGCACGACCACGGGCTGCGGACGTGTGGTGTCTGGCGGTGACACCACATTCCTCCTCCGCAAATCGGCGAACGGTTGTGTTATATGGCTTCCGCCCGCCGTGGGGAGGACCCCATGTTGACGTATGC
This sequence comes from Schistocerca americana, assembly GCF_021461395.2. NCBI lineage: Eukaryota > Metazoa > Arthropoda > Insecta > Orthoptera > Acrididae > Schistocerca > Schistocerca americana. The sequence goes on along the minus strand of NC_060120.1, from coordinate 290,173,252 downwards.
GACGAGGTGGGGAGCCTAACAACAGGCGAGGCTGTGCCACCCGCAACCTGCCATTCGGTCCGAGGGGAGCTAGGAAACGCCTGAAAACCTAGTCCAGGGTGCACGCCAACGTACGGTGTATGCGCCCGTGGAGAGACAGGAGGGGCCGAAGGGTCGACCTCCATCGCGTCGGGGTACCCGACGGGCGAAGACGACATCTGGTCCGGAGCGGGCAAGAGTTCCATGTCGGAGGACAGCTGCTCACGGGAAGCGATCGGCGGCGCGTGACCCAGGGAGGCGCCCGGCGCTTGCAGCGACGCGTCCACTGCGGGCGGCGCCGGCGGGAGAACAGGCGGCGGCGGCGGCGGCGGCGGCGGCGGCGGCGCGTCGCCATGGGGAAAAATGGAAGGCAGCGTCGGTAACACCTGGGGATGAGGCGAGCCAGTAGATGGGCCCCAGGGCGCTGACCGGACGGCACCGTCGCTGAAAGCAGACGGGGAGCGGCAGAACCCGTGCGACGACAGAGGCGCAGCTGATTGAGATGCCGACGCACCTCACCAGAGGCCCCCAAAACCAAATACATAGCGCGGCCGAGGCAGCGAAGAATGCGCCCTGCGAGCCAACGCCGTGAACCTCGATTGTGGCGATGGTATACAACGTCGCCTGGAGCAAAAGCATGTGGCTGCCGCTGCACAGGAACCTGATGCGGCGGATGTAGCAAAGACATCAAGGTTCGATGAGGACGACTGTGGAGCAACTCAGCCGGCGAGCGACCATCTCGGGGCTGAGAGCGATACGAGGACAAAAAGAGCAAGAACGCGTCCTCCCGAGAATGCGACTCTTTCAACTTCAACATCTGTGACTTGAAAGTCCGGACCAATCGTTCAGCGGCACCGTTTGACTGAGGCGAAAACGGCGCGGATGTCAGATGTTGAATACCATTGGCCTTGCAGAATGACTGAAATTCTGCGGACATGTATTGTGGGCCATTGTCGGAAACAATAGTCTGTGGAAGACCTTCAACGCAAAAGATAGCGGATAGCGCTTGGATGGTGGCAGATGACGTCGTGGAAGACATCCGGACAACAAAAGGAAAATTACTGAAGGAATCGACCAGACCAACCATCGAGCATTCCAGAATGGACCAGCAAAATCGATGTGCAAGCGTTGCCAAGGGGAAGTGGCTTTCGGCCATGCAAAGGATTTCCGCGGCGGTGCGGATTGTTGTTCGGCACACGCCATGCAAGAAGAGCACATATTCGTAATTGCAGCATCGATTCCGAACCAAGTACAGTGCTGACGAGCAAGTTGTTTCGTTCGCGCTATACCCCAATGTCCTTGGTGGAGAAGCCGTAAGACAGAGGACTGTAACGAACGCGGGACCACGACCCTGGACTGATCATTATCAGAACGCAACAGCAAAATACCACGTCGAACAAAAAGTCTCTCCTGGTGAGCAAAAAATCGGCGAACCAACGGATCCTCGATCCGTGACTTTGACAAGGGCCATTGCGTAGCAACAAAACGCAAAACTGTAGCAAGGACAGGGTCAGCAGCTGTGGCCGTAGCTACACGACGAAAATCAGTCGGAAAGGAGTCGACCACGTCATCGGTTTCCGCATCAATGAACATGCAAGCAAGTTCGGAAGAATCGAATGCTCTATCCTCAGCAACGGGCAAACGGGACAACGCATCGGCGTTTCCGTGCTGAGCAGTGGACCGATACAAGATATCGTAGCGGTACTGCGAGAGGAAAATAGACCAGCGAATGAATTTCTGCGCTGTACGTGGAGGTACAGGCTTGTTCGGATGAAAAAGCGACGTCAAAGGTTTGTGGTCTGTGATGATGGTAAAGTGACGACCATACAAGAAATCATGAAACTTAGTAACACCAAATACGAGAGCCAAAGCTTCCTTCCCTATCTGTGAATAATTTCTTTGCGCAGACGAGAGCAATTTGGACGCAAAGGCAATAGGACGATCGTGTGAACCATCTTTGTGCGCAAGCACAGTACCGATCCCGAAATCCGATGCATCTACCATCAACAAAAGGGGTTTCTGGGGATCGAATGGCGTACGGCAAGTATTAGAAAGCAACGCCGATTTCAACTGGCGAAAGGCGCGTTCGCATTCCGTCGTCCAGACGAACGGAACACCTTTACGGCGTAAGCGATGAAGCGGAGCTGAAATGGAAGAGGCGTGGGGCACATATTTGTTATAGTAATGTATTTTTCCCAGCACACTCTGTAGCTGCTTCAAATTCTGCAGCGAAGGCAAGTCTTGTATGGCACGGAGGTGCTCTGGACTGGGATGTATGCCTTGGGTATTGAGCACACGGCCCAGATAGGCTAACAAGGAGAGGCCGCCAATTGTGAAATTCAGATTCGATTCATATTGTGCATAATAAAAGCTCATGGCCAGAGGTGTAATGTGGCAAAGCACCAAGATGCACTTCTCAGCCGTTGTCGAGAAAATCGACAGTTAAAAGAAACCGTTGCGGTGAAATATTCTCAACGATTAACAATTTTCTACAGTGTCGTGGCGCAGCGGTAAGAGCTCGGGTTCGTAATCCGAAGGTCGCTGGATCGAATCTCGCGCCATGCATTTTTTTTTAATTATTAGTTTTTTGTAATTCAGATATATTAATGGCTTATGCATGTTGGTGAAGGCGGATCCATTTTTCCGTTTTTTTTAACAGGGTGTACCAAAGCTCTCCCGTCCGCACTGATTTTCGACAATGTTATAAGTTGCGCCAGGGACCGCATCTACCTTCTTTCGAAGTTAGCAGGCAACTACGCTGTTATGCGGCGGCTCGTTTCGGCCCATTCAACATCTGTCATTCAAGTGTAACGAGCGAGTAACGGAGTTTATATTTCATACCTGCCACAGCAAATTTGTATTCGTGGGGTCTCTGTTCTAATTCGAACGTTTGACTTACGCTATACGTATTAGTTTCGCAATATCGTTTCTACGTCTTCCGTTAACTATACGTGGTTAACATTATGAAGACAATTAATAACATTTGTGAAATACAACTTTGTTTGCGGAAAACATAATGATGTTCGAAGTCGCCAGTTTTTCCACGACAAACGACTTTCAACAACATATTATATGCATAATTGTTGCACAGATTGCCGGGAATTATATATATATATATTTGAATTATAAAAAACAAATACTAAAAAAAAAAAAAAAAAGGTTGCATAGCGAGAGATTCGATCCGGTGACCTTCGGATTACGAACGCGATCGCTTACCGCTGCGCCACGACGCTGTAGAGAATTATTAATCGTAGAGAGTATTTCACCGCAACGGTTTCTTTTAACTGTCGATTTTCTCGACAACGGCCGAGAAGTGCATCTTGGTGCTTTGCCACATTACACCTCTGGCCATGAGCTTTTATTATGCGCAGTATGAATCGAATCTGAATTTCACAATTGGCGGCCTCCCCTTGTAAGTCCCGAGCAAAAAACACACATTTGTCCTTCCGCAAGCGAAGACCATTTTGTCGCAAGACCTGAAATAATGTTCTGAGATTGGCTAAATGTTCTTCTTCCGTCTTTCCGGAGATCACAATATCGTTCAGATAGTTTGCTGCAGTAGGGACCGACGCACAAACAGTTTGCAGATATTGCTGAAACAATCCAGGGGCGGATGCACACCCGAATGGCAGTCTTTTGAATCTATACAAACCAAGATGCGTGTTAATCACCAAGACGCGCTGGGATTCGTCGTCCACTGGTATTTGCAAGTACGCATCTGCGAGGTCCAACTTCGAAAAATATTTACCCGGGCACAGTTTGTCAAAAAGATCTTCCGGGCGGGGTAAAGGGAAAGTTGCAATCACTAGTTGTGGATTCACCGTAGCCTTGAAGTCCACACAAAGCCTCAATTTTCCGGAAGGTTTTGGCAAAATTACTAAGGGTGAGGCCCAGAGAGAAGCCTGCACACGTTCAATTACACCTTGTGATTCCAAATCGTGTAATGTTCTCGCGACCTCATCACGCAATGTGTGGGGAACATTGCGCACTCTGAAAAATTTCGGTTGCGCGTTTATTTTCAGTTCCAAATGTGCTTTATAGTTCTTAGCGCAACCAAGGCCCTGTACGTTTGCACCCCAACGGATGCTAACAAGAAAGGCTGCCGCACGTTACCTTGAATTCTGTAGGCGACGAGATGGAATCCAAATTGGCGTGACCACTCCGTCCAGCTTTCCAGTGCCGCATCAAAAGACGAAAAGGTGGTGCAACTGCGTGTTGTGGCTGCGGTAGCGGTGGAGCGGCGGCGGCCGCATCGTTTTGCATTGCACGTTGACCCTGGACGAGCTGTCCAAGGGCATCCAATAACGCCTGCGTCTGCTGATTCTGCAAGCGATAAAATTCGGACAGTACATCTGGAGATTGTGGCGAAGCCATGACACAAGTAAATTAAGGCAAGATCAATTGGTACAAACGCGATTTAGCTCGTCGCCAACTGTAGTGGCGTGGCAAGACAGCCAAGCCACTCGGAGGTAGCCGAAAGGCACGCGTTAAGCTCACGCAGATTGGCGTGAGGTCTGGAACAAGGTAAAGTAATTATCCTATAAAGAAAAGAACGTAGTTCTTGGAATACTTAACTTTAATCCACAATTCGAGAACATCGCTCTTGATGGTACATGTTTTATAATTTCAATATTAACTGGTAATGGCGCCTTGCTAGGTCGTAGCAAATGACGTAGCTGAAGGCTATGCTAACTATCGTCTCGGCAAATAAGAGCGTAATTGTCAGTGATCCATCTCTGGCAAACTCTGCTGTACAACTGGGGCGAGTGCTAGTAAGTCTCTCTAGACCTGCCGTGTGGTGGTGCTCGGTCTGCAATCACTGACAGTGGCGACACGCGGGTCCGACGTATACTAGCGGACCGCGGCCAATTTAAAGGCTACCACCTAGCAAGTGTGGTGTCTGGCGGTGACACCACACCCACCTGCACATGGTGATCCCTATCTTGACCAGCAAGGTCGCCGGATTGTAGCGTTTCAAGTTTGTTCCGATCGAACGTTTGTTTTAGGATAGCTAGCTGCATGTACACTACTGGCCATTAAAATCCCTACACCACGAAGAATACGTGCTACAGACGTGAAATTTAACCGACAGGAAGAAGATGCTGTCTAGCGTCATCTCTTGGTCGGTTCTTGCATTCGTTTTTGGTTTCAATAAAACCAAAGGTCATTTCAGGCATGTTTGTCAATTTTTACCTATATACCTACACTACTGGCCATTAAAATTGTTACACCACGAAGATGACGTGCTACAGACGCGAAATTTAACCGATGGAAGATGCTGTGATATGCAAATGATTAGCTTTTCAGGGCATTCACACAAGCTTGGCGCCGGTGGCGACATCTACAACGTGCTGACATGAGGAAAGTTTCCAACCGATTTCTTATACACAAGCATCAGTTGGGCGGCGTTGCCTGGTGAAACGTTGTTGTGATGCCTCGTGTAAAGAGGAGAAATGCGTACCATCACGTTTCCGACTTTGATAAAGGTCGGATTGTAGCCTATCGCGATTGCGGTTTATCGTATCGCGACATTGCTGCTCGCGTTGGTCGAGATCCAAAGACTGTTCGCAGAGTATGGAATCGGTGGGTTCAGGAGGGTAATACGGAACGCCGTGCTGGATCTCAACGGTCTCGTATCACTAGCAGTCGACATGACAGGCATCTTATCCGCATGGCTGTAACGGATCGTGCAGCTACGTCTCGATCCCTGAGTCAACGTATGGGGACATTTACAAGACAACAACCATCTGCACAAACAGTTTGACGACGTTTGCAGCAGCATGGACTATCAGCTCGGAGACCATGCTTGCGGTTACCCTTGACGCTGCATCACAGACAGGAGCGCCTGCGATGGTGTACTCAACGACGAACCTGGGTGCACGAATGGCAAAACGTCATTTTTTCGGATGAATCCGGGTTCTGTTTACAGCATCATGATGCTCGCATCCGTGTTTGGTGACATCGTGATGAACGCACAATGGAGGCGTGTATTCTTCATCACCATACTGGCGTATCACTCGGCGTGATGGTGTGGGGTGCCATTGGTTACACGTCTCGGTCACCTCTTGTTCGCAATGACGGTACTTTGAACAGTGGATGTTACATTTCAGATGTGTTACGACCCGTGGCTCTACCCTTTATTTGATCCCTGCGAAACCATACATTTCAACAGGATAATGCACGACCGCATGTTGCAGGCCCTGTACGGGCCTTTCTGGATACAGAAAATATTCGACTGTTGTCCTGGCCGGCAAATTCTCCGGATCTCTCTACAATTGAAAACGTCTGGTCAATGGTGGCCGACCAACTGGCTCGTCACAATACGCCAGTCACTACTCTTGATGAACTGTGTTATCGTGTTGAAGCTGCATGGGCAGCTGTACCTGTACGCGCCTTCCGAGTTCTGTTTGACTCAATGCCCAGGCGTATCAAGGCCGTTATTACGTCCAGAGGTGGTTGTTCTGGGTACTGATTTCTCAGGATCTATGTACCCACATTGCGTGAAAATGTAATCACATGTCAGTTCTAGTATAATATATTTGTCCAATGAATACCTGTTTATCATCTGCATTTCTTCTTGGTGTAGCAATTTTATTGGCCAGTAGTGTAATTTTGGGGGCTGACATCTGCCGGCCTAACCGGAAGACACACGCGCATCTGTCAGTAGCTGCCGTGGGAAAGCTATCTATTGTCTCTTACTGGAGGCGTACATTCACCACCTATAAGAACCTCAATAAATGATATTAAATATTATTCAATCATTTTCGAAATCGGTACACTACCTTTTGACATTCAGGAGAAGATTGTGTTCAAATTTCAGATTTATAAGTATCATAGTTTCAGAGATAGAAAAAAATTGCTAAAAAAGTAAAAAACCGACTCTTACGGAACTGAATTCAGTTTGGAAATATAGTAGTTTATCTTTTGGTATTGTCTAAAAACATAAACAGAACTCTCAGTGAGAGGAATTAATTAATTGAGATTTCCGTATTAAAATTTTAATTATTTTTTGTTTTCGTAATATAAAAATCAGACAAAATTATTGTTGGTGTCTGATATTGTTGTGGGAGTATGTGTGAGTGAATGAGAGTGTGTACGTGACATTCATCAAATTTTAATGTTGCATTACATACCGTCTTAAGTAACGTGCAAGAGTTACGCAAGCCTGTCGTGGGAAAATATCATAGGGAAATTACCCACTTTGCTGATGACGTGTGTCTAGGTGTGATTGCTATCGAACAGAGCAGCCAGAAAGTTAGCTGGAGTAAAATCTGTATCTAAAGAATATTTTCAGAATTATTGTCTTTTAGTTTTCGTTCATTAAACATTGCTTTAATATTTGTATGTCAGAATGACGCAAATGCGTCTGTGTATAAGGATTGCTGCAGGCCAGTTTTGGCGCATGGTCATGAGCGAGGATTCTGATTGGCAGTCACTATGATCAGCCAATCAGAACTGAGATGGTTCCCGCTCGTTACCTGAGTTATATTGGGAGCGAGGCTGCAAGAGAGGAGTCGCTCGCCAACTTCGGTCGCGGAAGTACATGTTAAATGTGATTTTTCTCTTTATGTGTAAAATGACGAAATATTGAGTTCCTCGCATTTGATATGTGTCGTGACTTACGCTGATGTAGTTATGGACAGTTTTTTGAAGTTCGGAAGTTCTAGAACTGTTTAATTGGACAAATATTCGCATGTGCGATTTGGCCTTCATAGTATCCGCGTGGCATGTTTCAGTATTCAACCACTGAGCATTTTTGACAACCAATTTCTTTTTTGAAATCCACCAGAAGGACCGAATGTAATAACTCATGTTAGTGGTGGAATTAATGACTGTGGTAACGTTGTTTAACTCGGGTGGGATTTTGACAGATTTCTGGCTGCTGGGCATGCGAAATGAGTGTATGAAATGTGAACTTGGCGAAAATAACCAATAGTTTAAATGTGGACTGAATAGTACTGTTTCTTTGGCTATAAGAACAAAAAATTTTTTGTGTGGAAATTTCGGACATTATTTACCAGAAGCCAATCCATTATCTTACTTCCCGATAAATTTTTAATGACAGTTTTTCTACAGAAATTTTTTTTCATTATTAGAGTTGCGCGGCCGCAGTAATTGTAGATGTGTTTTTTATCAATACTGCTTTTACATCATCTTGTAAGTATCTATGCTGCCGAGTGAAGGGACATCGAGCAGACGCCATTCTGAGGGAGGTGAATTTCTAATTTGCAGCCGGCATAGGAGCACGGAATTTCATAACCCCGCCTCGCCGCAGAATTTCTCCCCAACTTAGGACGTTTGGGGCATTATGGGCAGAGACCTCCAACCACCTGGGAATTCTCACGATCTTACGCGCCGGTTGGACGGGATTAGGAATGACATTCCTCAGGAGGAGAGCTAACAAGTCTGCCAATCAATGCCAATTAACTGCTTGCATAAGGACCAGAGGTGGCAAATGCTTTATTGACTTCCTCAATTCGTGAAGCTCTTTCTCTTGAATAAATCATAGAATTTTCTGAAACTGTAATCACTTGTTAGTGTGTACATGTACATCACACCTACCGATTTACGTCCCATTCAGATAATTTCTTTGTGGGGCCTCTTTTTTTTTTTGTCTGTAGTGTAGAATTGGCGTCACTTGTTCTCAAAGCGTAGATGATAGAGCACGAGACTGCTCACTCTCTGGCTCGGGTTCTATCCTTAATACTGTCCAACGTCCAATTTTTTTACCTCTCTCTTGGCTGGTTTTTTGGAAATCATACGAAGGACGCGTTGAGCGACGGCTTCTATGGCGGGGCCGCTTGAATTTGCGCGCGCAACGGCCTGGTTCCTGAATAACTCGGAAACGGAGCAACGAATCAAATTATTTTCTGAACACTTATTTCTCAGCACAACCTGTACTGCAATACCCTTACAAGTTTTTCAGACTGTTTCTGATCACCTTGTATATTTGAGTGGGTATAGGCGTAGAGTGTGCTACAGAAGAATGCTGAAGATTAGATGGGTAGATCACATAACTAATGAGAAGGTACTGAATAGAATTTGGGAGAAGAGAAATTTGTGGGACAACTTGACTACAATAAGGGATCGGTTGGTAGGGCATGTTCTGAGGCATCAAGGGATCACCAATTTAGTACTGGAGGGCAGCGTGGAGGGTAAAAATCATAGAGGGAGACCAAGAGATGAATAAACTAAACAGATTCAGAAGATGTAGGTTGCAGTAGGTGCTGGGAGATGAAGCTTGCACAGGATAGAGTAGCATGGAGAGCTGCATCAAACCAGTCTCAGGAGTGAAGACCACAACAACACAACAGGTATAAGGTGTGGTACAAGATTCAGTTCTTGTTCCTCTGTTTCTCTCGAAATGTAATACTGATTAACCACTAAACGTGACAAATGACTCTAATTCTTATTTATTTATTTATGCAGACAACGTGAATGAATCTGTGAATGACGTGGACTGTAACGTCGTTGATACAGTAATTGTAGAGACAGACAACACCGTCTGGGGGATATAGTGTAGCTTCGTCTGCGATAACACACAATAAATGGTGACAATAAACTTAGAAAAAAATCGATATTTTACTAACAGAAGATAGTAAATAATTACTGAAGTCGAGCTCTTTTTATTGACCTGCTTAAGTTTGATGAAGAGCTTTCTTGGAAGTATCGTGTCTGCTGATACAGACTGAAATAAAATTCTTGACTGCAGGAAGCAGATTCAAATTGATGGAGTTTATAGTTTATCCTGGTATGGCAGTCCCATTCACTGACTCGGAATAATGTTCAGAACGACAGCAAGTCAAAAACTATTATTGTGTGCACAGCGTGTTCTCGTGCCTTCTACATTGCCCCTATTTTGTCTCTATTATGTTGAATGAAATCATTACCTTTTCTGCCTGCTGATAGAGTCACATGCTAAAGTAATGTTTCTACCTCATCTTTTATAAAGATATAATTTTATTTTCGTGAACTGTGCACCCCAACTCCATTCAGTGACAAAGCTTTTCCAGAATACCTGGTTAGTGCTGTCTAAATTTCACTATGCCAGTAATAAATGGTTGCTGTATAGTTTAAGAATTTCCCGGCTTATAGGTATCTTGTGAAATTTCAGGAGAGCTGCAGGGTGTTGGGTAACGAACCTTACTGTCAGAGATAGGAAATTTTTGTGCGAAGATAGAGTACAGAGAAGGGACAGATTAAAACAGTGCGTTTTCCACCAGCAAAACTCACGGCGCTTCTGGGACAGATAAAAGACGATTTAGTGGTGCGCAAGGCAGGATTTATAGGATTTTGTATCAAATATTTTACGTAGAACAAATCACGCGCGGCCGGCCGGCGTAGCCGAGCGGTTCTAGGCGCTTCAGTCTGGATCCGCGCGACCGCTACGGTCGCAGGTTCGAATCCTGCCTCGGGCATGGACGTGTGTGATGTCCTTAGGTTAGTTAGGTTTAAGTAGTTCTAAGTTCTAGGGGACTGATGACCTTAGATGTTAAGTCCCATAGTGCTCAGAGCCATTTGAACCATTTTTTTTTAATCACGCGCAACGTCCAATAACTAATTATGGATCACCAGCAGCGTACAGCACTCCTCCAAGGCAACAAATCTGCTATTACCGAACTCTGTATTTCTACTGCTCTTCAGCTGGACTAAAAATGAACGAAAGTTGTCACCCATATATCAACCCTTTCATGTAGAAATCAATGCAAGTACGAGCGTATGGGTACCTGATCAATGTGGGCGGTGGTTTCCAGTTGGGTACTACCTGAAAACCTTGTAAAGAATTTTTTTTGGAGTGTGTCACTTCCACTGTAATAGCCTTTCGTGTCTGTAGTGGTTCTTGCTGATTGTCACTTTAAAGGTTGTAATGTTCACCGTTATTTCCCTACGCCACAGCTGCTGTCGTTTTAACGAGAGCCTGATGGAAACACCTACCTATTCCTCCAACGATCATTCATCGTTGTCAAGAGGGAACTCTTCCGCTGCATTAATATACCAGAAAACATGCACTGCAAAAGATATACTGCAGTTCAGAGAGAATGAAATGAAAACCGCGCTCTCAATACTATTTTTCGTTGAATTTAGTAAATTGATTCATCTTTTTCTTGTGCCTTTGACACACGGTCATCATCGTTATTCACGGAACTGGCACGTTCATTTTTAAGGGGTGGCCAGAAACTCTTCCCATCAGCTCTCCTTCAGAACCCCCTCCCTCCAGCTAGTATTCGGGGAAAAATGAATTGCTCGAGACCTATGTGATCAGGATTGGCTCTGAGCACTATGGGACTCAACTGCTGTGGTCATAAGTCCCCTGGAACTTAGAACTACTTAAACCTAACTAACCTAAGGACATCACACAACACCCAGCCATCACGAGGCAGAGAAAATCCCTGACCCCGCCGGGAATCGAACCCGGGAACCCGGGCGTGGGAAGCGAGAACGCTACCGCACGACCACGAGATGCGGGCAATCAGGATTACAACGTTACGAAGTAGCATAATAGTAATTACGTTTTAAAATAATTTAGTTGAACTGAAACACAGTCGAACCCGTTAGTTTTTGTCTCTTAGAAAATTTCATTTTATTTCTCAGGCAGTAATAATCCCGTAGGTTGGGAATCACCGTTCTAGAGCTTGTAGAGGGGACTTAGAAGGTAAAGTTTTCATAAGGAAGCCATGTCTGTAAATGTCTTGTTCGGATGTAAAACAAGTTTGAACATCGGATCATTTTCAAATCTCTCGCCTTACGGTACGCACACAGCGGAGACAATGAGCTGTGACGTGTGTGCTTGCAGGAGTTGCTCCATGTGGCGACCCTGCTGTCCATGCCACCGGGTGTACTTGCTACGCACGCTTTCACAAAAACGGCCCACAAACCCTGGTGCGCGTCGGTGACATAACACAGCCAACCCTCCTAGTTGCGAGCGTACCAGTCTCTCGCAGCCGTTGTTGTAGTCTCCTGGAAATGGTATGTGATGCGCTGAAGCGACTCGGAAAACGTTCTCGATATTCCCAATGAGCAGCTTTACCATCAAACACTGGACCGTTAAGTGGGTAATTTGAAAGTGATCCGATCTTCAACTAGTTTTGTATCACAATTTTTATTTTGTCAAAACTTTACTTACTAAGTGCCCCTACAACCCCTAGAGCTATAAAAGGAACTGTGAAATAACTCCCCCCCCCCCCCCCCCCCCCGTGTGCTGCGGTTCTCGCGATGCCTACTCAAGATATATGGCGGTGGCAGCAGAACTGTCGAAAGGTCTTCCGCTCCAAATTTACGAAATATGGTTTCACAAGAACTACGCTGACTTTCTTCCAAGAATTTCCATTTGAGTTTCCCAAGCCTTTCCTATACTGGTTCGTATTGCCTATACCGACTAGTAACAACTCTCACAGCGAGTCTGTGTACTCGTTACATATCTGGTACTGCACCTTTGGCCTAAGGATCCTACCGAGCGAGGTGTCGCAGTGGTTAGCACACTGGACTCGCATTCAGGAGGACGACAGCTCAATCCCGCTTCCGGTCATTCTGATTTAGGTTTGTGATATCCCTAAATCGCTCCATGCTAATGTCTGGATGGTTCCTTTGAAAGGGCACGACCGACTTCCTTCTCCCTCCTTCCCTAATCCAACGAGACCGATGACCTCGCAGTTTGGACACGTCCTCCAAACAACCCAACCTCTAAGGATCGCAAACGCTAGAGCAATTTGTTGCTGTGTAGTGTTGGAGTTACTTTACAGATCGACTGCTGTTCCTCAGAACCCTTCCAGCAAAACCAAGTATTGCACCAGTTTTCCTAATACTGGCTTCGGTATTACTCGTAAGTACTTATAGAAACTGATGGGCTCAAGGTGTGCACGGCTGATCTCGTAATCTGGTACTATACAGTTCTTTTTCTTTGTTACAGACGTTACTTTGCATTTATCCATATTTAAAGAGAGCTGTCGTTCATTACGGCAAGTGGGAATTTCGCGCAAGTGTCTTTGCATTTTCTTATGGTCGGGAAACTACGACACTTCCGTGCAGACAACAGCATCGTCGGCCTTTACTCTTGCGTTGCTGCTGATCCTTCCTGGTAAATGTTCTATGTGTGGTGACGACATTCGAGGTCCTATAAGGGTGGCTTGCGGCACACACGATGTTACTTCTCTTGAACATTTGCGTGATTCGTCTTAGAATCGAAGTCCCAGGTGTACGCGAGAAGAAGTTTAGAAAAGGTCTGTTGGGACTCGTAAGGTGTTCTCATCATCAAACACTGGATGAGTATAAGCTGGGTAATTTGCGTTCAGTTTCAAGCAAAATCTACTTTTTCACTTATTCAATGTTTGTGACGTCATATCTCCTGAACTGTGAACCGTACTGTAATACAACGTTGCGAATACATTCAGCGGCATATGTGGACTCTGTCTGCAAAAATGTGTTGCGAAGTGGTGAGGAAGTCATAAAGTAAAGTCTGACGTTGGAGTTTTACCGCACGAACAGCGAGAATTTAGTAAGCGATAAACTTTTCTCGTTTCATTATTTTGTGGATAGTGTCAGGGAGAGAAAGGTCCGAAATCGTTTGAAATAGCAGCACGGAGTGACCGCGTGGTTTAAGGCGCCATGTCACGGATTGCGCGCCCCCTCGCCCCCAGAGGTTCGAGTCCTCCCCCGGGCATGGGTGTGTGTGTTGTCCTTAGCATAAGTTAGTTTAAAGTAGTGTGGAAGTCTAGGGACCGATGACCTCAGCAACTTCGTCCCTTAGGAATTCACACACATTTGAAAATTCGTTTGAAATTATGTGTAAGGTTTGCTGGAAGCCACTGAGTGCTCTCCTTCTCTGAAACTGGATGTACAACATATTCTGCATGATCTGGGCGGCGTGAGTTACTCTGCGTCAAGACACCTACACAGTATCTAGCTGCAATACTGACTTTCCTGTGTTACACTTTTAGCATATGGTTATACATCTTTATGAGGAGATTATGACAGTATTTCAAATTTTCAAATTTCGTTAATACTTATATAAAATACTTCAAACCGAATTTTTGCTGCCGCTCGAAGCTATGAGGCAGGCAGCCTGGAAATGGTACCAGGTTAGTCATTTAGTAATATACAGGGTGCCACAAAGGCCCGTTAACGTTTGAAAATTCACGGAGTAACGTAGGTAGAGAGGTAAAAATTGACAAACCTGTGCTTGAATCGACATGGAGTTTTACTGAAAGCAAAAACATGTACACAGAAAGTCCAACAGATGTCGTTTCATATGATACAACAGATTTGTAGAGACGACGATGTTCCTTATAATAGGCGCTTAACACGTCGACCGCCATTCTTCGACGATACCTGCACTTGAGGGACAACGTTGTCAACAGCACTGCACAGCATGCGAGTACGTTTGGTGAGAAACTGCCGTTATATGTTGTCTTTTACCATCTCTAATGAGGTGGGACGGTCGCTGAATACTTGCGACTTCAGGTAAGTCACACGGACTGCGGTCTGGGAACCTGGAAGGCCAAGCATATGACGGAAGTGGCGGCTCAGCACGCGATCCTCACCAAACGATGTGCGCGAGAGATCTTCATCTCATTTAGCAATATGGGGTGGAGCGCCAACCTGCATAAAAGTCGTACATTCCATCAGGTATTTATCAGCCACTGTAGGGATGATCTGAGTCCCTCTCTCACTACCGCTCATTTTATACACGATTCTCATTCAGCGTCACCAACATGTTGCTGTCTAGCGTCATCTCTTGGTCGGTTCTTGCATTCGTTTTTGGTTTCAATAAAACCAAAGGTCATTTCAGGCATGTTTGTCAATTTTCACCTATATACCTACACTACTGGCCATTAAAATTGCTACACAACGAAGATGACGTGCTACAGACGCGAAGTTTAACCGACAGGTAGAAGATGCTGTGATATGCAAATGATTAGCTTTTCAGAGCATTCACACAAGCTAGGCGCCGGTGGCGACACCTACAACGTGCTGACATAACGAAAGTTTCCAACCGATTTCTCATGCACAAACAGCAGTTGACCGGCGTTCCCTGGTGAAACGTTGTTGTGATGCCTCGTGTAAGGAGGAGAAATGAGTACCATCACGTTTGCGACTTTGATAAAGGTCGGATTGTAGCCTATCGCGGTTGCGGTTTATCGTATCGCGACATTGCTGCTCGTGTTGGTCGACATCCAATGACTGTTAGCAGAATATGAAAACGGTGGTTCAGGAGGGTAATACGGAACGCCGTGCTGGATCCCAACGGTCTCGTATCACTAGCAGTCGAGATGACAGGCATCTTATCCGCACGGCTGTAACGGATCGTGCAGCCACGTCTCGATCTCTGAGTCAACAAAAAAAAATGGCTCTGAGCACTATGGGACACAACATCTTAGGTCATAAGTCCCCTAGAACTTAGAACTACTTAAACCTAACTAACCTAAGGACATCACACACACCCATGTCCGAGGCAGGATTCGAACCTGCGACCGTAGCAGTCCCGCGGTTCCGGACTGCAGCGCCAGAACCGCTAGACCACCGCGGCCGGTCCTCTGAGTCAACAGATGGGGACGTTTGCAAGACAACAACCATCTGCACGGACAGTTCGACGACGTTTGCAGCAGCATGGACTATCACCTCGGAGACCATGGCTGCGGTTACCCTTGACGCTGCATCACAGACAGGAGCTCCTGCGATGGTGTACTCAACGACGAACCTGGGTGCACGCATGGGAAAACGTCATTTTTTCGGATGAATCCAGATTCTGTTTACAGCATCATGATGGTCGCATCCGTGTTTGGTGTCATCGTGGTGAACGCACGTTGGAAACGTGTATTCGTCATCGCCATACTGGCGTATCACCCGGCGTGGTGGTATGGGGTGCTATTGGTTACACGTCTCGGTCACCTCGTGTTCGTATTGACGGCACTTTGGACAGTAGACGTTACATTTCAGATGTGTTACGACTCGTGGCTCTACCCTTCACTTGATCCCTGCGAAACCCTACATTTCAGTAGGATAATGCACGACCGCATAGTGCAGGTCCTGTACGGGCCTTTCTGGATACAGAAAATGTTCGACTGCTGCCCTGGCCAGCACATTTTCCAGATCTCTCACCAATTGAAAACGTCTGGTCAATGGTGGCCGAGCAACTGGCTTGTCACAATACGCACGTCACTACTCTTGATGAACTGTGGTATCGTGTTGAAGCTGCATGGTCAGCAGTACCTGTACACGCCATCCAAGCTCTGTTTGACTCAATGCCCAGGCGTATCAAGGCCGTTATTACGGCCAGAGGTGGTTGTTCTGGGTACTCATTTCTCAGGATCTATGCACCCAAATTGCGTGAAAATGTAAACACATATCAGTTCTAGTATAATATACTTGTCCTATGAATACCCGTTTATCATCTGCATTTCTTCTTGGTGTATCAATTTTAATGGCCAGTAGTGTACAATATTCTATGAATTAGTGCATTTTCAAATTTAACGGACTCTTGGGCCACGCTGTTGATTCACCGAGCAGATCACACATCTGCGAAGGTGCTCTGCTCGAATGTGCCGGTACCTTGGTTATTAGTTTACGCTTTATTCGTTATTACCCAAAAGGGGTGGTTCTTGGTGATGATGGGGCGCTCAACTGCACAGTTTCGGCCGGCCGGTGTGGCCTTGCGGTTCTAGGCGCTTCAGTCTGGAACCGCGTGACCGCTACGGTGGCAGGTTCGAATCCTGCCTCGGACATGGATGTGTGTGATGTCCTTAGGTTAGTTAGGTTTAAGTAGTTCTAAGTTCTAGGCGACTGATGACCTCAGAAGTTAAGTGGCATAGCGCTCAGAGCCATTTGAGCCATTTGCACGGTTATCAGCGCCCGTACAAATTCCCAATATTTACACAGTCCAATCTCGCCACTACCACGACTGATCATGAAATGATGAGGAGAACACAAACACCCAGTCCCTGGGTGGAGAAAATTCCCAACACGGCCGGGAATCGAACCCGGGAGTCTGTGATCCAGAGGCAGCAACTCTAGCCACTAGACCACGATCTGCGGTCAATGGTTCTTGGGCTCGGAGGACAGTCCGTGAAAAAGCTCGCGCCTCTCTCAGTTAACGCACGCGAGGCCGGCCAGCGACTCGGAGAGAGCACAACGCGACCGCAGCATCCTGACCGAGCGCACGCGGCACGGCGCGGCCCTGCGCTGCGCGTCGAGCACTGTGCGAGGACACCTACTGTACGTCCTGCTGCTGCTCAGCTGGTAGGCCTGGCCTGGCCTGGACAGGACTGGGGCAAGGCCCCGCGCCAGATACGAGCGCGGCCCCTGTGGCTGGACGGCCCTGTGTCTCACCGCGCTCCTGGGACATCCTCACCGCAACGCGCCAAAGCTAGACATGACGATGGAACTCCGTCTGGACCGGGGGAGGTTCCACAGGCAACACGCCAAAGAGAGATCTTGCTCCTCTCTCAGCTGTAGTTTCTCGTAGGTCGTTGCTGCAATGGAAACGTCGATATGTAGCATGATTTTGGAACGTGTATTGTGTTCGAACACTGTAAATTAGAAAAATAAAAGAAAACGGTCTATTAACACACAGTCAATATGGGTTTAGAAAACATCGTTCTTGTGAAACACAACTAGCTCTGTATTCACATGAAGTGTTGAGTGCTATTGACAAGGGATTTCAGATCGATTCCGTATTTCTGGATTTCTGGAAGGCTTCTGACACAGTACCACACACACGGATTGTAGTGAAATTGCGTGCTTATGGAATATCGCCTCAGTTATCTGTCTGGATTTGTGATTCCCTGTCATAGAGGTCACAGTTCGTAGTAATTGACGGAAAGTCATCGTGTAAAACAGAAGTGATTTCTGGCGTTCCCCAAGGTAGTGTTATAGGCCCTTTGCTGCTCCGTATCTATATAAAAGATTTGGGAGACAATCTGAGCAGCCGTCTTAGGTTGTTTGCAGATGACGCTGTCGTTTATCGACTAATAAAGTCATCAGAAGATCAAAACAAACTGCAAAACGATTTGCCGGCCGGTGTGGCCGTGCGGTTATAGGCGCTTCAGTCTGAAACCGCGTGACCGCTACGGTCGCAGGTTCGAATCCTGCCTAGGGCATGGATGTGTGTGATGTCCTTAGGTTAGTTAGGTTTAAGTAGTTCTAAGTTCTAGGGGACTGATGACCACAGATGTTAAGTCCCATAGTGCTCAGAGCCATTTGAACCATTTTTTGCGAAACGATTTAGAAAAAATATCTGAATGGTGTGAAAAGTGGCAGTTGACCCTGAATAACGAAAAGTGTGAAGTCAACCACATGAATGCTAAAAGGAACTCAATAAACCTCGGTTACACGATAAATCAGTCTAATCTAAAAGCCGTAAATTTAACTAAATACCTAGATATTACAATTACGAACAACTTAAATTGGAAGGAACACATAGAAAATGTTGTTGGGAACGCTAACCAAAGACTGCGTTTTATTGACAGGATACTTAGAAAATGTAACAGACCTTCTAAGGAGATTGCCTACACTACGCTTGTCCGTCCTCTTTTAGAATACTGCTGCGCTGTGTGTCATCCTTACCAGATAGGACTGACGGAGTATATGGAAAAAGTTCAAAGAAAGGCAGCACGTTTTATATTATCGCGAAATATGGGAGCGAGTGTCACAGAAATGATACAGGATTTGGTCTGGAAATCGTTAGAAGAAAGGTGTTTTTCCTTGCGACGGAATCTTCTCACGAAGTTCCTATCACCAACTTCCTCCTCCGAATGCAAAAATATTTTGTTGACACCGACTTACATAGGGAGGAGCGATCACTACGAAAAAATAAGGGAAATAAGAGTTCCCCCCCATGAACCATGGACCTTGCCGTTGGTGGGGAGGCTTGCGTGCCTCAGCGATACACATAGCCGTACCGATGATGCAACCAGAACGGAGGGGCATCTGTTGAGAGGCCAGACAAACGTGTGGTTCCTGAAGAGGGGCAGCAGCCTTTTCAGTAGTTGCAAGGGCAACAATCTGGATAATTGACTGATCTGGCCGTGTAACAATAACCAAAACGGCTTTGCTGTGCTGGTACTGCGAACGGCTGAGAGCAAGGGGAAACTAAGGCCGTAATTCTTCCCGAGGGCATGCAGCTTTACTCTATGGATAAATGATGATGGCGTCATCTTGGGTAAAATATTCTGGAGGTAAAATAGTCCCCCATTCGGATCTCCGGGCGGGGACTACTCAGGAGGATGTCGTTATCAGGAGAAAGAAAACTGACGTTCTACAGATCGGACCGTGGAATGGCAGATCACTTAATCGGGCAGGTAGGTTAGAAAATTTAAAAAGGGAAATGGATAGGTTAAAGTTAGATATTGTGGGAATTAGTAAAGTTCGGTGGCAGGAGAAACAAGACTTCTGGTCAGGTGACTACAGGGTTATAAACACAAAATCAAATAGGGGTAATGCAGGAGTAGGTTTAATAATAAGAAAATAGGAATGCGGGTAAGCTACTACAAACAACATAGTGAACGCATTATTGTGGCCAAGATAGATACGAAGCCCACACCTACTACAGTAGTACAAGATTATATGCCAACTAGCTCTGCAGATGACGAAGAAATTGAAGAAATGTATGATGAAATAAAAGAAATTATTCAGATAGTGAAGGGTGATGAAAATTTAATAGTCATGGGTGGCTGGAATTCGGTAGTAGGAAAAGGGAGAGAAGGAAACGTAGTAGGTGAATATGGATTGGGGCTAAGAAATGAAAGAGGAAGCCGCCTGGTAGAATTTTGCACAGAGCACAACTTAATCATAAATAACACTTGGTTCAAGAATCATGAAAGAAGGTTGTATTCATGGAAGAACCCCGGAGATACTAGAAGGTTTCAGATAGATTATATAATGGTAAGACAGAGATTTAGGAACCAGGTTTTAAATTGTAAGACATTTCCAGGGGCAGATGTGGACTCTGACCACAATCTATTGGTTATGACCTGTAGATTAAAACTGAAGAAACTGCAAAAAGGTGGGAACTTAAGGAGATGGGACCTGGATAAACTGAAAGAACCAGACGTTGTACAGAGTTTCAAGGAGAGCATAAGGGAACAATTGACAGGAATGGGGGAAAGAAATACAGTAGAAGAAGAATGGGTAGCTTTGAGGGATGAAATAGTGAAGGCAGCAGAGGATCAAGTAGGTAAAAAGACGAGGGCTAGTAGAAATCCTTCGGTAACAGAAGAAATATTGAATTTAATTGATGAAAGGAGAAAATATAAAAATGCAGTAAATGAAGCAGGCAAAAAGGAATGCAAACGTCTCAAAAATGAGATCGACAGGAAGTGCAAAATGGCTAAGCAGGGATGGCTAGAGGTCAAATGTAAAGATGTAGAGGCTTATCTCACTAGGGGTAAGATAGATACTGCCTACAGGAAAATTAAAGAGACCTTTGGAGATAAGAGAACCGCTTGTATGAATATCAAGAGCTCAGATGGAAGCCCAGTTCTAAGCAAAGAAGGGAAAGCAGAAAGGTGGAAGGAGTATATAGAGGGTCTATACAACGGCGATGTACTTGAGGACAATATTATGGAAATGGAAGAGGATGTAGATGAAGATGAAATGGGAGATACGATACTGCGTGAAGAGTTTGACAGAGCACTGAAAGACCTGAGTCGAAACAAGGCCCCCGGAGTAGACAATATTCCATTGGAACTACTGACGGCCTTGGGAGAGCCAGTCCTGACAAAACTCTACCATCTGGTGAGCAAGATGTATGAGACAGGCGAAATACCCTCAGACTTCAAGAAGAATATAATAATCCCAATCCCACAGAAATCAGGTGTTGACAGATGTGAAAATTACCGAACAATCAGTTTAATAAGCCACAGCTGCAAAATACTAACGTGAATTCTTTACAGACGAATGGAAAAACTGGTAGAAGCCGACCTCGGGGAAGATCAGTTTGGATTCCGTAGAAATACTGGAACACGTGAGGCAATACTGACCTTACGACTTATCTTAGAAGAAAGATTAAGGAAAGGCAAACCTACGTTTCTAGCATTTGTATACTTAGAGAAAGCTTTTGCCAATGTTGACTGGAATACTCTCTTTCAAATTCTAAAGGTGGCAGGGGTAAAATACAGGGAGCGAAAGGCTATTTACAATTTGTACAGAAACCAGATGGCAGTTATAAGAGTCGAGGGACATGAAAGGGAAGCAGTTGTTGGGAAGGGAGTAAGACAGGGTTGTAGCCTCTCCCCGATGTTATTCAATCTGTATATTGAGCAAGCAGTAAAGGAAACAAAAGAAAAATTCGGAGTAGGTATTAAAATCCATGGAGAAGAAATAAAAACTTTGAGGTTCGCCGATGACATTGTAATTCTGTCAGAGACAGCAAAGGACTTGGAAGAGCAGTTGAACGGAATGGACATTGTCTTGAAAGGAGGATATAAGATGAACATCAACAAAAGCAAAACGAGGATAATGGAATGTGGTTGAGTTTAGTCGGGTGATGCTGAGGGAATTAGATTAGGAAATGAGACACTTAAAGTAGTAAAGGAGTTTTGCTGTTTGGGGAGCAAAATAACTGATGATGGTCGAAGTAGAGAGGATATAAAATGTAGACTGGCAATGGCAACGAAAGCGTTTCTGAAGAGGAGAAATTTGTTAACATCGAGTATAGATTTTAGTGTCAGGAAGTCATTTCTGAAAGTATTTGTATGGACTGTAGCCATGAATGGAAGTGAAACATGGACGATAAATAGTTTGGACAAGAAGAGAATAGAAGCTTTCGAAATGTGGTGCTACAGAAGAATGCTGAATATTAGATGGATAGATCACATAACTAATGAGGAAGTATTGAATAGGATTGGGGAGAAGAGATGTTTGTGGCACAGCTTGACCAGAAGAAGGGATCGGTTGGTAGGACATGTTCTGAGGCATCAAGGGATCACCAATTTAGTATTGGAGGGCAGCGTGGAGGGTAAAAATCGTAGAGGGAGACCAAGAGATGAATACACTAAGCAGATTCAGAAGGATGTAGGTTGCAGTAGGTACTGGGAGATGAAAAAGCTTCCACAGGATAGAGTAGCATTGAGAGCTGCATCAAACCAGTCTCAGGACTGAAGACCACAACAACAACAACAACAAGAGCTCGTACGGAAAGATATGTGTTTTCATTCTTTCCTTGCGGTATACGAGATTGGAATAATAGAGAATTGTGAAGGTGGTTCGATGAACCCTCTGCCAGGCACTTGAATGTGATTCGCAGAGTATCCATGTAGATGTAGATGTAGATGAAAGTACCTAGCAATGGGAAAAAATTGCAGGTCACTCCAGTTTTCAAGAAGGGCGTCGGATAAATACACATAATTATATCGCTGGCTTTGACGAGTAGTCAGGTCGGGAAAGACAACAATTTGAATTTGTGTGAGGTCCACACAAGTACGACGGGCGTTCACTAAGTAATGAAACACTTTTTTATGAAAGCAGGTTGTTTTTATTCAGGATTACAATACACCATATTGTCCCCCACTGATCTGGTTACAGAACCCTAGCTTTCAACATAATCTACGTTCAGTGCGGCAGTCTTACGCCGTCTTACTGGGAAGATTTGTATGCCCGCTTGGTATCACGCTATTGGTAGACTTCGGAGCCAAAGTTTTGGTACATCAGTAACCGCCCCATCATCGACGCATTGCTTCTCTCGGAGTGCATCCATCATTGGACCACACACATGAAAGACGGAAGGTCCGAGATTCTGGCTCGAGGATGGATGGCGAAGAACAATCCAATTAAGTTTTGTGACTATTAAAAACCAATCAAAAGACAAGCTCGCATTTTATACGATCTTGACTTTTGAATGGTTTTTAACGATC
This sequence comes from Schistocerca americana, assembly GCF_021461395.2. NCBI lineage: Eukaryota > Metazoa > Arthropoda > Insecta > Orthoptera > Acrididae > Schistocerca > Schistocerca americana. The sequence goes on along the minus strand of NC_060120.1, from coordinate 290,150,390 downwards.
AAAACAGATCGCCCTTCAATACCCTGAGAATGAGAAAATTCAACGAACTTTGTTAGCTCCTCTCGGGTGCGCGGACTTGTGTGTGGCCTTGCGCAGTCAAGGAGAAGTTCGTTTGCACTTTTGTGGAGACCAGTGCGCTGAAGTCGTTTCTTCAATTTCCTTACGGCAGCACAATGCACTTCACAGTTGATCGTTACAATACGAGTGAGCACATCAAACTGCATAAGTCCTTCAGAGTCCCAGAAAACCGTCGCCATGACTTTACCGGCGTTTTCCTCGAAGCCGATGTGGTTGTGGCCCAACTCCATGGATTGTCGTTTTGTTTCAGCTTCGAAGTGATGAACCCACGTTTCATCACCTGTGACAATGTTCGACAAGAAAAGAAAAAAAGGGTACGATCAGCCTCGTAATGCGCAAGCAATTCCGCGCAGATGGTCCTTTGTCGCTCTTTACGGTCTCGCGTTATGAGGTGAGGAACCCAGCAGGCGCACATCTTTGAGTACCCTAATTGGTGGACGAGTGTGTCAGCACTACCGACAGAGACCTCCAGTCGAGCAGCGAGGCGGTCCATAGTGATTTGTCACCTCGACTGAGTGTCCGGACGCTCCCAGATCGCTGGAGTCACAGCTGTGTGCGGTCAGCCGTCACTTGGGAGATCGGAGAGGTTTGTGCGACCTTGTTGCGATGACGACAGATGCCTCGCTCAACGACTCACCGTGCGTTTGTTCACTGCCAGGCGTCCGTAGGCATTCTCCAAGCGCCTATGAATATCGGAGATGTTCTGGTTTTCCGCCAAAAGTGACTCAATGACAGCTCTCTGCTTGGAACACACTTCCGTTACAGATGCTGCTGCGATGGCTACGATTAGCGCCACCATCTATCGGAACTTTGTGGCACTACAGGGCTTCATAGGGAATATTCCACGATGTCCCACAACAAATTGCACATCTTTTCAACTGAAATTGGCCGAGGAAAATATACGTTACATTACTGATTGTTTACGCAATTGAAATTATTAACAACGACGTCGAACAAACTGTATTTATTAGTTGATATAAATTACGTCAGTGTTCTGACAGGTTTGATGCGTCCCGCCTCAAGTTTCTCACCTCTAACAACCTTTTAATCTCGCAATCAGAGTAACACCCACACAAAACATCCTTTATAAAGATGGTATCTTCATCGGTGACCATGCAGCTCTCTTAGAACTAAATGATAATTAAATCAAGACACAAGCTGTCAACAGGCGTTGACATACATCAACGGGGACAGTTGAAAATTTGTGCCACGACTGGGACTCGAACCCGGAATCTTCTGCTTACATGGCAGACGCTCTGTCCAGCTGAGCCACCGAGGGCAAAGAGATTAATGCGACTGCAGGGATTTATCCCTTGAACGCTTCCCATGAGACCCACATTCCCAACTTAAAGTCCACACACTACATTCGTAGTGCCCCTGCCCATTACACTCATTACTTGCGGCAGGCAATCTTAACGAGTCATGTAAGAGTTCGGGCAATGCGTGTGCATCCAGCACAGAAGAAGAAGGTCAATGGCAGGTTAGCCTTAACTAAATGAAGATGGTATCTGTTCTTTCGGACATGTCCGAAAGTACAGATTTCCCGAACTCTTACGGGACTCGGTAAGACTGTCTGCCGCGAGCAATGAGTGTAACGGGCAGGGGCACTACGAATGCAGTGTGTGGACGTTAAGTTGGAAATGTGGGTCCCACGGGGAGCGTGCAAAGGATAAATCCCTGCAGTCGCATTAACCTCTTTGCCCTCGGTGGCTCAGCTGATAGAGCGTCTGCCATGTAAGCAGAAGATCCCGGGTTCGAGTCCCGGTCGTACCACACATTTTCAACTGTCCCCGTTGATGTATATCAACGCCTGTCGACAGCTTGTGTCTTGATTATTTCATCGTTTCAAAACGTCCTTAGTTATTTGTTGGATACATTCCAGTATCTGTCTTCCCTTACAGTTTCTACCTTCTACAGTCCCTCAAGCACTATGGTAGATATTCTTTGACCTCTTAAGACATATACTTTCTTCGTGTCGAAGTTTTCCACATGTTTCCCACCTCGCGAATTCTGCGATCAACCCCATTTCTTATCTTACCAGCCCACCTACTTTTCAACATACTTCCAAAGCACTACATCTGCAACTCTTCCGTTCTCTTCTATTAGGGGTTTCGCACAGGCTATGATTCACTGTCATACAATACCGTGCTCCAAGCGCACATTCTGGTTTTTTCGCCCATCATTCGTTATTTTACTTCCAAGGCTGCAGAACTGCTTCACTTCATTTGCTTCGCGGTTCTCAATCTTGACGTTAAGTGCCGGTCGCTGTGGCCTAGCGGTTCTAGGCGCTTCAGTCCGGAACCACGCTGCTGCTACGGTCGCAGGTTCGAATCCTGCCTCGGGCATGGATGTGTGTGATGTCCTTAGGTTAGTTAGGTTTAAGTAGTTCTAAGTTGTAGGGGACTGATGACCTCAGATGTTAAGTCCTATAGTGCTTAGAGGCATTTGAACCATTTGACTTTAAGTTTGTCTGTAATTTCAATTCTGCTATTCTTCATTCCTTTTGTCTTTCTTCAGTTTACTGCCGATCTATAGTTAGTTTGTAGTCATTATACTGTTCGATCCATTCAGTGGATGGTGCAGATCTTCCTGAGGATAGCAATGTCATCATAGAATCTTATCACTTATATCAGGTGTCCCAAAATGAATATCGGTGTTTTAAGGCTTTGTAGCATTTGTTACATTCAATTTAAAGTTATAAATAATACATCAACGAAAGAACAACTTAGACAGTTTTTCTTACTAGTGTGCAATGTGAGATCCATTCTTTCCAAACGGTGATCAGTGTTTCTTGAGTAATTGTTGCAACAACTGCTTCAATCCTGTTTCTTTGATCGGGAAGATCAGCTGGTAGCGGAGGCGCATACACACGATCTTTAATAAACCCTCCAAGGTAAAAATCGCATGATGTCAGATCATGTGTGAACATAGAGGCCAGTTAAAACAATTTCTGTCAGCCAGACCCTTGCGGTCAATCCAGCGGTCGGCCACGTCGTCGCTGAATCAATCGTGTACTGAGTTGTGCCATTGAGGCGGCGCACAATCTCGCTGCCAAATAAAGTTCTGTGCTTCAGCTCCTTCTAAGTGAGGAAAGAGTCATAGCTCCAGAGGATCAAGATAAGAAACACCATCCAGAGTCACTTCACCGAAAAAGGACGGCCCATAACGTTTCTGCCGGCACATGGTAAAAAAAAAAACAAAAACAAAAAAAAAAACCATTGGATTTAGGGAAGTATCGTTGTTACTGTTCCGTCTCGTGGGGACTTTCTGACATGCAGATGCACGCATTATGTGTGTGCACATTTTCACTTAACTCAAACGTCCATTCGTCATTGAAGACGACGGGCAGCTGAAAAAAGTAATCACCGTGGCCAACATTCCATTTGCACAGCTGGCACGCAAACAGTAGTCTGTAGGCTTTAGAGACTGTAGCAACTGCGACGATGAGAATGTAGCTGCAAGCATCTCCTTAAAAGTCTAGGCACAGACATCACTGGAATTGCTAATTCACCACTAGGCTTCCGAAGATTTCTTGGGTTACGCGTGAAAGCCTCTCTCACTCTTTCAACAAGTTCTTCAGTCACTGTTCGTCGACTCATACTCTTCCATTTGCAAGGACAGGTGTCTTCAAACTGATGATCTATCTACAGATGTTACAAATCCCTGGAGGGTTACAAAGGAACTTCATACGGAACGCACATTGCACTGTAACAACAGCTTCAGTCCTTGCAAGCTAAAAACACAGAAATGTATCTGTTCACTAGTTGCCATCTTTGCTACTAGAGCTTGCCAACGGAAGACACAGGAAACAATGCATACGCATGTGTACAGGTATACAAACAACGCTGTTTGAGTTTTGATGTATTATTTATCATCGTAAATTGAATGCAATAAATGCCACAAAGCCTTAAAACCGCGATACCGTACTCTCCCTCTGAATTTTGTTTACACTCTTTTATTTCCGTCAAGGCTTCCTCGATGTATAGATTGAACAGTAGGGGCTTTTCTAAATTGTGCGCTCCGTTCTTGTTTTTCCATTCACAGCTTTAAAAGTACTTAATAGTCTCGCCAAGGAAGCGAAATGTTTGGCAGGTAAGAGTAGAGTTTTAAAATACCTGTTAAAGTTGTTTCTCCTTCACTGATTCTGTGGCATAGGTGAAACCTTGAACAGAAAGGAATAGTTAATTAGGAACCTTTAAAAGCCGAAATTGTGACTATATAATTTTATTTTATTTTAAATAGAAATGTGAGCAGGTCTCGCTTTATGTCACGATGTTTATCGTTATTATTGGCAATGGAATGCGCAATTCCACTGGCAATTCATATGAGAAGCGTCGCTCCAGCCCAGTAGCTGCCCCACTAGTTGCTCACTCCGTAGACTTTAGGAAGGCTGTCCACCACTTATTGCCAGCTCGGAGTTGAGGATACATACAACTCCTCAGGCGCTTTCAGTGTGGACTCAGGTGGTGGCGTCCCATTGTCGGTATTATGAGGCTGCTGAGACAGACATCTGCACGCTTTAATCCTCAGACAACATGTAAAAGGAGTCTTCTTGCACTTCAGGAGTGTTACACGATATTACTTGAAGGCGTAGTATCGCCAGACAGCCCATTGTATGTGTAGGGACATCTCTCCGTCTTTTCTTTTCCAGCTTTATTTTTGATACCCTGTTGTCGAAACTCCGTAGCCGGCCGTGGTGGTCAAGCGTTTCTAGGCACTTCAGTCCGGAACCGCGCGACTGCTACGGTCGCAGGTTCGAATCCTGCCTCGGGCATGGATGTGTGTTATGTCCTTACGTTAGTTAAGTTTAAGTAGTTCTAAGTTAGATGTTAAGTCCCATAGTGCTCAGATCCATTTGAACTATTTGAAACTTTGTAAAACGGGTTTGTACAAGACGAAAACGTCTCTCAGTGGGATGTCATCGGGTTTCCAGCAGCGTCATGTGGTTAGAATGACGCGAGCTTTCGACCATTGTCAAGTGGAATGTCTACAGTCGCAGGTTAGAATCCTGCCTCAGGCGTGGATGTATCTGATGTCCTTAGGTTAGTTAGGTTTAAATAGTTCTAAGTTTAAGGTACTGGTAACCTCAGATGTCAAGTCCCATAATGCTTAGAGCCAGTTGAACCATTTTTTTTTCAAGTGGAATCACTGTTGATGCGCTCCTGGTACGCTCTTATAAACTCGTGCTGCCGGCTATGATGTCACTGGTGCTCACGGTATCACCACATACGGGCGCACGTGGACTTCCCGTTCGTTGCACCCGCTTCATCCTCGTGATGCTGGATCCGACGCCGCACAGTGTTAAGTGCGTTATCGGTGATTTATACTTCGATCGCTTCTCTAATATTTACACCGCTATAGAAGCAGTTAGTTCACATAATTAGAGGCCTCTGCGGCTGATGTTGATCTGTTTTAGAATTATTGTAGATCTCAACACGGAACAAAATCAACAGCTATGAAGGTAATTTCGGGAGTACTCCGAGGAAGTATGTTACGATCACTACTGTTTACAGCGTGCGAGTGTATAAATGACCTAGTAGAATACTTGGGAAGCTCTTTAAGGCTGTTGGCAGACAAGGTAGCAACGTCAGAAGACAGTACTGATTTGCAGAAGGACCTACAGAGGATTGATGAATGGTGGCAGTTCACATCGAACAATAAATAAATGCAACATACTGCGCGTAGATAGGAAAAGAAATCCACTACTCTACAACTGCACTATTGATGAAAAATTGCTTAAAACAGTAACCTTCGTAAAATATCGAAGAGTATCAGTCTGGACCGACCTTAAGTGGAATTACCACAAAAAACAAATAATAGGTAAAGAAGATATCAGACTGAGATTCATAGAAAGAATCTTAAGGGAATATAACTCATTCACGAAGGGATTGGCTTACAAGGCGCTTGTTCGACCGTTGTTCATCAATCTGGGACCATTATCAGGTACAACTGATAGAAGGGATAGAGAAGGCCCAAAGAAGAGCGGCGCGTTTCGTCACGGGATCGAGTTGTCGGCGCGAGAGCGTTACAGGGATACTCAACAAAATCCAATGGCAGGCATTACAAGAGAGGCGTACTGCATCACGGAGAGGTTTGCTATTGAAATGTAGAGAGAGTCTTTCCGGGAAGAGTCGGACAACATATTACCTCCTCCTGAATGCATATCACGGAATGATAACAATGAGACCATTCGAGAAATTAGAGCTAATACAGAGGCTTACCGAAATTATTCTTCCCACGCGCCATTCGCGGGAGGAATAGGGAAGTGAGTATGAGTTAGTGGTACTAGAAGTACCCTCTGTCACACATTGCCACGCCGAATATGATCCGGTGACACAGACCAAAGCGGATTTTTCGGGGTAGCGTAGGCGATGAAAGCTCTCATGCGTCTTCCTGCAGTCATCGGATCGAATTTGACGAAACCTCTGTGTGGCTCGCATTAGCGGCTTCAGGGACTGCGTGATTATAGAAGCCACCGAAATAAAACACCGATAATAGAGACGGGGGGCCACAGCACAGCTTGGAGTGGGTGCTGCGTACGCGGAGTCAACGTATGCCCATACATCGCGATGTCGTGAGCACCAGTGACGTCACAGCCGGCGGCTAGAGTATCTAAGGGCCTACCGGCAGCCCATCGTCAGCCATCCCATTAGACAATGGTGAAGGAGTGCTTGGTGGAAAGTTCGTGACGTTTTAACCATTTGACGCGGCTGGAGACCGGAGAACATTCCATTGACTGCTACTGCCGCAAGACTCTGGATTATTACAATGTCTCTCATGACAGTTTTCGCCATTACAGTTAGCGTCCACGAAATAGGATCTTGGTTCAGTGCTGCTTGTTTTGCGGAAGATTTTACTGTTTTCTGCTCTTCTTCCAACCTCGTCACAGCCACGCGAATGTGCAAAGACAGATTTGAGGCTATAAATCAATGCTTACCATAGATTCAACACTGAAGCGCCAAAGAAAGTTGTACAGCCATGCGTATTCAAGTACAGAGACATGTAAACAGGCAGAAGACGGCGCTGCGGTCGCCAACGCCTCTATAGGTCTCGCGCAGTTGTTAGATCGGTTATTGCTACTACAATGGCAGGTTATCAAGATTTACGTGAGTTTGAACGTGGTGCTGTAGTCGGTGCACGGGCGATGGGACACGACATCTTCGAGGTAGCGATGAAGTGGGAATTTTCCCGTACGACCATTTCACGAGTGCACCGTGAATATCAGGAATCCGGAAAACATCAGATCTCCGACATCGCTGCGGCTGGAAAAAGATCCTGCAAGAATGGAACCATCGGCGGCTGAAGAGAATCGTTCAACGTGACACAAGTGCAACAGTTCCGCAAATTGCTGTAGATTTCAATGCCGGACCATCAACAAATATCAGTGTGTGAACCTTTCAACGAAACATCATCGATATGGCCTTTCGGAGTCGAAGGCCCACTCGTGTAGCCTTCCTGACTGCACACCACAAAGCTTCACGCCTCCCCTGGGCTCATAAACACCGACAATGGACTGTTGATGACTGGAAACATGTTGCCAGGTCGGACTAGTCTCATTTCAAACTGTATCGAGTGGATGGACGTGTACGGGTATGGAGACAACCTTATGAATCGATGGACCCTGCATGTCAGCAGGGCACTGTTCAAGTTGGTGGAGGCTCTGTAATGGTGTGGGTTGGTTCAAATGGCTCTAAGCACTATGGGAATTAACATCTGAGGTCATCAGTCCTCTAGACTTAGAACAACTTGAACCTGACTAATCTAAGGACATCACACACATCCATGCCCGAGGCAGGATTCGAACCTGCGACCGTAGCAGCCGCGCGGTTCCGGACTGAAGCGCCTAGAACCGCTCGACCACAGCGGCCAGCTAATGGTGTGGGACACCGCTGATGCGTATAGATCTGACTCAGGCAGGTGACACGTACGTAAGCATCCTGTCTGTTCATCTGCATCCATTCGTTTCCATTGCGTATTCCGACGGACTTAGGCAATCCCAACAGGACAGTGTGACATCCGGCAAGTCCAGAATTGCTGCAGAGTGGCTCCAGGAATGCTCTTCTGAGTTTCAACAGTTTCGGTGGTCACCAAATTCCCCAGATATGAACATTATTGAGCATATCTGGGATGCCTTGCGCCGTGCTGTTCAGAAGAGATCTCCACGCCCTGGTACTCTTACGGATTTATGGACAGCCCTGCAGCAATCATGGCGTCAGTTCCCTCCAGCTTACTTTAGACATCAGTCTAGTGCATGCTATGTCGTGTTGCTGCACTTCTGCATGCTCGCGGGGGACCTGCACGATGTTAGGCAGGTATATCAGTTTCTTTGGCTGTTCAGCGTATATCTTAACAGTTTGAGAAATTGGATGTCCAGCTGGAAAGACTGAAGACCTAGATGGTAACAGCAGGGCAGCGTTTGGCTTGCTTGTGACTCAGAGGTGATTGCATCGCCGTTCAAGGAGATCCTGAAGGTGAGCTTGTTCTGCGTAGGAGGCTGGCGGGGCGTCGCTGAAGTGCAGCCGTAGCTCAGCAGTTTCCTGATCTTGCCAGCACTATCGCGCAACTCAAAATAAGTTTGAAGAGAATGGTGCCTCACTGGCCCACTAATTTTGTGGTTGACGCGCGATGGTACCTACCACGCAGCGTAGTTCCCACGAACACTTGCTCTCTTGTTTCTGCACCTCGCCGCGAGCGGGGCTGACCGCACCTGGTGGATTGGCTAACGCCGATGGTGTGGTCACCCATGTCCGGGGTGTGTCCGTCCCGAGACACGTCCGAGTATCGGCCGTCACCCGGAAATTATCTTTAATTTTTCACGTGAAGGACAATGCAACGGTAAATTTATTTGTAGGCTTTGCAACTGAGAAAGACATTGGTGTACAAAAAATGGTTGTTGAAAGGCTCATAGAAGAAGTTCGTAAACTTTTCTTAACTTCTTTTCTGTTTACATTATGTTTAGTCTTTAGTGAATCTACCTTAAAAAACAGCCAGGCGTACTTTGGGTGAAATTGGTAATCTCCAGAAAGTATGTTTTTTTCTCGATTTTGGTTCTATTTTCTTTAAAAGTTGACAGCAGGTGTACTGTGCGCCGTCTTAAAATTTTCATAAAACTTTGTCTCATCATCCATAAGACTAGGAAATAATATTCGAAACTCTCCCTTACTGGTGTTGTTTTCCAGGCACTGTGGATCCATATATTTCTTCTTTTTTTGTCTCACTTCATTTTATATTTGCTCTAAGGCACTTACAACTTTCACGAACAGGAATACAGACCACCACCTTCAAGTCACTACAAGGAACAGCAGGAATGCGGACGAGCCTCGTGTATGTGTGGTTCCTAGAGAAACAGGGTGGAGTACGGGCGTCACACGTCGGATGCTCGGCCCTGACACGGCCTGGACATGCGTGGCCGGACCTTAATAGTGGCGAGCTGGCCGCGCTACAACCGTCCTCCTCTTGCCCACATCCATTTATCAGATAGGATCAGCAGTACTATCAGTTTGTTTCCTGCTGTGTACAGCAAAATATCGTCGCTTGACGATTGTAAGGAAATGCAGTCTGGGATAAAATTTGCTCTTGATTTAATGAATTGCAGCTGTCTTTAAATGGGGATAAATTCAAGATAAAGTTTCTTACTACAAAGAGAAAGCTCCCCATTACAAGATGAGTGGTGAATATATCGAGAACATAGCATCGCGTTTGTATCTAGAGGTAATGCTAACAAGCGATACGAAATGGGACGGTCACATAAAAACAATCTTAGGGGTGGCGAATGGAAGACAGGTTTGTTGCAAGGGTTCTGGGAAATTTCATTGCATCTGTATAGCACATCGAATACAAGAGGTTAGTGCGCCCACTTATCGTGTAGTCTACGAAATTCTCGAGGCCTTATCAGTTAGGTATGAGAACAGACATCGAACGTACTCGGAGGCGTGCTGCGACGATCGTAACAAGTTGGTTTAACACATACCAGCATGGGACAGGAAGACTCGGGGAGCCTAAGTGAGAATGCTTTGAGGAAAACCCTATTGGGTGAATTTAGAGAGGCTGTGTTCGAAGAAATTCCTGGGACCATTATGCTGTCACACAGCGATGAGAATGAGATATGAGAGGTTAGAGCGGATACAGAGGCATGTAGACAGTCATCTTCCCCTCGCTCAAAAAGGAAGGATGTACCCTCTGCCGTGCACTGTGCAGTTGTCTGTGGAGTAAATACATAGCTGTAGAAGAGCGAAGTAGTCCATCTGTCACATTAATAGACTCCCTGCTTTCTCAGCCACGTTCCATATTTCTATTTATTTTGTCTTTCGCCCCTTCTATTAACTTTAACCCTTTTCTAGCTCGAACTTTCCCTGACTAGTTAATTTCTTCAAACTTTCTCTCTACTCGTACCCATTTCTGTTACAGTGGCAATAGACCCATGCGACAGGACCATGATTTTGTGAGAAGTGTACTCAAAATTATATTAACACGCATGACATTACTGTATTACTTATAGTCATTACTGTAGCTGTTATTGTTACTGTGTGGAGGTTATCTGCCACGCACATTCCTGTGTCAAGTTGTAAGCTGCCCTATGTATCTTAAATGAGAAGATCTACAGAAAATTGTCCTGTTTAAAAATTCCTGGCTATAACACAGCACTTTTGAACCATGAAATTTTATTAAACACTGTCTGAGTATAATTTTAAGCACAAATTCAGAAGAAGAAGGCTTACTTTGAGCAATGGTTAGGTGTATAATGCACATTGAAATGAACTATAGTGATCAAATTTCCTATTGGCAAATTCATGATCTGACTTACGAACTGTATCAATGCCCCATCTTGTAGACGAAAGCATATGCAATGCCAGACATGCCTCGAACTGCCATTTCAAAACTTTTCAACGAAATTGTATTATACGAGAGTAAACATCGAATAGAGAATGGGATATCGGCGTCTGCAGCGAAAATCTCGACGAAAGTTTTCTTCACTAACTTGAAAGATCATACAGAGAAGCTGGTAGCTAATGGCGCTGCCGAATATGTAAGTACTGACTGTGGAGCAGCTTCCATGAAAAAACAGTTTTGCTAAAGGCAAATGATTATAACAAAGGTCTACTTAGCTTTACTGCAAAGTACAGGAGCCCAAGGCAAGTTATATAGAAGCGTTACGTTACAGTTATCAGTTTAATGGTGGCAACGAAATGTAGACGTATTTAGTTTGCCTACGATACGTACGTACTATTAGGAAACGTATTTTGGCCCACGTGAATCGACATTATCACACAGCAGAAAGCGCGATAAGTCCTGTCACTTGATATGTGTCGTTGCAGGCTTGCAATCGTTGCACTGAATTAATATGTTAAACTGTGCAGCCCTAGGCGTTGCCTCACCGAAACTCGTAATTAGAGTGTGCTGAAAGCAATCTCGTGGCAAGTTTGCAAAGCTGTCTCCTTCACTAAGGACGTGTAAGCACAGAGCTGCACGCAAAAGAACCATGCATCCCGCCCCGAACCGTAAACATCATTAAACAAGTCTCTCTCTCTCTCTCTCTTTTATCCAGTTCTCCGTCTTCCCATTGGAACGCAGTTCAGGCTAATACAGGAACGAGGCCGCTCTGAGCTCCCATTGGCTGAGACTCTGCTCGTCAAAGTCTCCGCATTACGACTAGCAAACGACTATCCTCACATCAGACATCGATTACTGGGCGCAGAATACATTAGTAACGTGCTCGTGATTTATAGAGCGCGGAAAATACATAGTAAATGCTGAGTTGACATTTGTGGCAATTGGCTCTGTAGATGCCTGCATTAGAGGGTCTGAAGAGCCTTATCTTGCCACATAAAATACTGAAATAAACACAGAATTACTGTAGCTCTCGGGAAATTCTTCAGTCGATCAACTCCTCACAGCGAACAAAATTTAACTAGATGATATTCCGCCCTTTGACGCCATTTGAACACTACCGCAGCTGCAGAGACAAGAAATGTCATCACAACATGGACGTGACGTCAGGACTGTACAATCCAAATGCTGTATTGTATTAATCAGTAATTCACGAACAAAAGCTATTCATAGAAAATGATACTGTACCACCATCAAATTCTTCGAAAAACCTGTATTATTGGTACTAGTTATGATTGTCACAAAACATCATCACATTCACAAAATTTTTCAACCAGAGCATTTGTTGGGATAAGCACATGAGGGTGGCCACACTCTACGTAACGTCAAAAACTGAAAGTCAACTTTAGAACGTCCCTATAAAATCTAAACATCGTTCGCAAGGTCCAGTGCCGCAAAAAATAAAACGATATAAACCATCCAGCTTCTGGTTACCATCTTCTGATTACAAATCGCGATTAGACCTCTTAATCGCGGCTGATTGTTGTTTAGACGCATGACACCTTACCAGTATTCCGAAGCTGGGTGCCTCGTACCGTTTTATTACTCACACATCTTGTGAACGATGTCCAGATTTTATCTAACACTTTCTCATATTTAGAAAGAAGGAAGGTGCTCGACGGAAAGATCATCGTGGACAAAGTAAAAATTTTAATAAGGGACGTACTGGAAAGAAAATCGCCCGTCCTCTTTCAAAGAAAACATTCCGGCATTCATCTTAAGCGATTTAGGGAAATCACTGAAAACCTAAATGTGGTCGGGCGGACGGGAATTGGAACTGTCGTCCGCCGGAACGTGAGTCTAGCGTTTTAACCACTGCACCGCCTCGCCCGCTTTCTGCTGTTCACTTTGTGCCCTTCAGAGTATGAAGAATGCGGCTGGACAGCTTGTATGTATCCACAAAAGTACTCTGATCGTCAAACTCCATGTTCCTGACGATGATTTGTGACAGCTGAATCTAGCAGCAATAATAAAGTTTTTTTCTATTGCAGCTCATGGTGGTACAGTTCAATCTTGGATAAGTGTCTACAAACTGAAAGGTTTCACGAAAACAGTGTCAAAAAGATGTAGATGCTGTCACATTGTGTAAATTCATTACTTTCTTCTCATTACAGTATTTTATTTTGAGTTTAGACACTGACTGCGATCACGTAATACTTACAGCCAAGAACAGTATTAGATATAAAAAGCAATAACGAACAGTTGGGATTAAACGATGCATAGAAAACCACAGGTGTGAAATTTAGAGTGGAAACACATACAACGTATCAGGAAACTGTAAGCCGGGAGTAAATAAGATGATGTGTCAGTATAGGAGCAGAGAATGTACTAGGGGAAAAGGAACTGAAGCCAAGCAAATCACGGATGACACAAAAAAATTCTGGACGTCATCGAAGAACGAAATAGGTTGAGAAAATGAGATTTTTGCCGACACAAAAAAAAACCACTCTGCACCCCAGAGAAAAAGAGACAAGATGAACTCAAAAATTAAATCACTCCTGTTTAAATGCAGAACTAGTTGCAACATGCTTAAAGATAAACAAGGTAATATTATGTTTGAATCTGTAAAAAATACTACGAGATGGAGAGCATGTCACAAATGATTCAGATGCCATAAGCACAACGGAAGAAGTGGTAATGAACTCATAGGACCAACAGTTACCAAGTCAGAATTCGACTCTACAATAACAACTCTAACAACAACAAAGCGACTGGAACAGATAACATCCGTGCTGAGTTGTTAAAGGATGCTGGAGACAAGGCCAGAGAAGAACTGTACAAATCTATATGTATCTGGTATGAGAATGGAACACTACCAGTGGAATTAATAAAAAGCAAAATGATTACCCTTGCCTGAGAAAGGAAATGCCAATGATTGTTCGAGCTATAGAACCTTGGATTTGTAAGTCATGCTTCAAAAATTATACTCAGTATTGTCAAGGAAAGATTAAAAGCAAAGATTAACCACATTTCGAAGAAGGCTTAGTTCGATTTAGGAGCAGAAAAGGAACCAGGGTAGCTGTATGATCGTAGAAAGAAGAATAAAGCAGAATAGGAAAACGTATGCTGCATTTATTGAGTTACAGAGGGCTTTTGAGAGAGTGGACGGGAAGATACTGATTGTAAAATTAGATAAAACTGGAACAGAGTCCAGAGGCAAAATATTGATTCCCAGTTTATGCAAAGAGCAAAGTACAGAAGCCGATATCGATGGTATTAAGGAGGCTATGATAAGAAGTGTCCGGCAACGCTGTCCTCTATCTCCTTTCTTGTTTATAGAAAGTGCAATATAAACAATGAAAATGTACACGAAAGGAGTCAAAAGTAATCGTAAACAAATAAATAGCATTCGATTTGCTGTTGATATACTAGTCCTCACGGATTCTGAAAAGGATTTGAAGCATTAGTTAAAAATTTTGCCTGATGCCTTGGACAACAGAAAAATGAAAATAAACGCAAACAAGACTAAAATAACCGTGTCAGATAAACCAAAGAGGGCAGTGGTTGTAAATATTAAGATACGAAATAAAGTACTAACGCTAATAAATGAATTTTCGTATTTGGAAATTACAATAACAGATGAAATGTCATGGATATTAAAAGAAGAATTGTAATGAATAAACAAGCCTTGAGAAATAATGTTTACTAACAGAAATCACCTTAATACAGAAACAAGGAAAACGTTAATTATACATGTATTTTAACCATTTTAAGCTACGGTTGTGAGGGGTGGACTCTGTGGAAACAAGAAAAGCAAATATTAGAAGCAAAAGAGATATGGATACAGAGAAGGGCCAAAACAACATCTTGGGCCGACAGAAAATCTAATGAACAAATACTAAAAGAAATTAAGGAGAGAAGGACAGTGATTTACATGATACAGAGAAGAAAAGCTAAATTAACTGGACATTTAATTAGACGTATCGGCTTAAACAAAAATTAAAACGAAAAATCCTGGGAAAAAATCGAGAGCTAAGCCAAGATCATCTCTCTCACAAAGTGTTAGCAGGGGAAGGAGCTGCAGTGATTACAAACAAATCGTAAAGATGGTGAGCGCGGGATAGCGATGCGGTCTGGGACGTCCTGTCACGGTTCGCGCGGCTCCCCCCGTCGGAGGTTCGAGTCCTCCCTCGGGCATGGATGTGTGTGTTGTCCTTAGGATAAGTTAAAGTTAGATTAAGTAGTGCGTAAGCCTAGGGACCGATGACCTAAGCAATTTGGTCCCATAGTCCTTACCACAAATTTTTTTACAAAGATGGTGAGGCCTACAGCAGTAAGGCATTGCCTCTGGTGTCTGACGAGGATGATTACAAAATTGAGCATGTCTTTTTTAAAGTAAAGGCACCCATGTAACGCAGCAGCTCATACAGTGGAAACCACGTCTCAAAATATCGTAGCACCCGAAAAACACACCTGATAATATAATTATTCCCTGAAATGTGTCGTGCAGAATATAATTAAAGCAAATGTAATTTTGTAGCAGGGGAAACATTCGCTGGTGGTTAATTGACTTAAAAAATAAATGTGGTTAGTAGCAATATGCGATTGCCGAGAGCAACGAAATGCACAAAAGCAACGTTCCAAATAACCAATATTTTTCGCCCATAGGCGACGGAAATAAGCAATGGAATATGTTACGTGTTTGCCGTTGTCACAGACAACGTACGACAGTTACCTTTTTTAGTCGATTTGAAACGGCCGAGAGACTAACTAGGTGAGCCAACCAGCCTCGCAAGCGTCGCGGTCAGCTGCAGATGGTTATCGCCATCACCTGTGAAGGGAGAAGTTGCGTCAGGCGTGGACGCTGCTCGTTAGCGACGCTGGGTCGAAGTTTCTCGCTACGAGGGCGGGCAAACACGTCGCGCTCCTGCTTCACACTCGTCTATTCTTGTCCCTTGTCCTGTACTGCGCAGGCCGTATTACGCGTGTAGCGGAGGGTACTTCAGATACCACCATCTGGAGCTCGCCTTCACTGTTCCGCCGGCCGGGGCGGTAGAGCGGTTCTAGGCACTACAGTCTGGAACCGCGCGACCGCTACGGTCGCAGGTTCGAATCCTGCCTCGGGCATGGATGTGTGTGACGTCCTTAGGTTAGTTAGGTTTAAGTAGTTCTAAGTTCTAGGGGACTGATGACCTCAGAAGTTAAGTCCCATAAGTGCTCAGAGCCATTTTTTCAATGTTCCAAGTGTGAATGGCGCCTGGGAAGCGTGAAGATAGGCCTCGCATTAGCTCTACCTTTTTTTCCAGATTTCCCGTTGTTGTTATCTCGTATGTGGGAGAAAGTAATATGTTGTGCACCTCTTCACGCAATGTACTCTGTACTCTGCACGAACTCTCTCTTGTAGAGAAGCGTTTCTAACTGGAGTTCATTGAGCATCTCCGTAACTCTCTTACGGCGGGTAAACGATCTTGTGACGAAATGTGCCGTCTTAATTGGATCTTCTCTATCTCGTGTATTAATACACTGAAGAGCCAAAAAAACTGGTACATCTGCCTAATATCGTATAGCGCCCCGTGAGGACACAGAAGTGCCGCAACACGACGTGGCATGGACTAGACTAATGTCCGGAGTAGTGTTGGAGGGCTTGACACCATGGATCCTCCAGTGCTATCCACAAATCCGTACCAGTGCGAGGGATTGGAGATCTCTTCTAAACAGCACGTTACAAGGCATCCAAGATATGCTCAATAATGTTCATGTTTGGGGAGTTTGGTGACCAGCAGAAGTGTTTAAACTCAGAAGAGTGATCCTGGAGACACGCTGTAGCAATTCTGGACGTGTGGGGTATCGCTTTGTCCTGCAGGAATTGCTCGAGTCCGTCGGAATACACTATGGACATGAATGGATGCAGGTGATCAGACAGGATGCTTTCGTACGTGTCACCTGTCAGAGTCGTATCTAGGCGTATCAGGGGTCCCATATCACTCCAACTGTACAGGCCGCACATCAGTACAGAGCCTCCACCAGCGTGAACACTCCCATGCTGGCATGCAGTGTCCATGGATTCATGAGGTTGTCTCTGTACCCGTACACGTCCATCCGTTTGATGCAATTTGAAACGAGACCCGTCCAACCAGGCAACATGTTTCCAGTTATCAACAGTCCACTGTCGGTGTTGACGGGCCCACGTGAGGCGTAAAGCTTTGTGTCGTGCAGTAATCGAGGGTACAAGAGTGGGGCTTCGGCTCCGAAAGCCCATATCGATGATGTTTCGTTGAATGGTTCGTGCTCTTACACTTGATGGCGCAGCATTGAAATTTGCAGCAATTTGCGGAAAGGTTCCACTTCTGTCAAGTTGAACGGTTCTCTTCAGTCATCGTTGGTCCAGTTCTTGCAAGATCTTTTCCGGCCGTAGCGATGTCGGAGATTTGATGTTTCATCGGATTCTTGATAGTCACGGCATACTCGTGAACTGGTCATACTGCAAAGTCCCCATTTCATCTCTACCTCGGAGACGCTGTGTCCCATCGCTCGTGCACCGATTGCAACACCACGTTCAAACGCACCTATATCATGATAATCTGCCATTGTCGCAGCAGTAACCGATCTAACAACTGCGCCAGATACTTGTTGTCTTATATAGGCGTTGCCGACCGCAGCGCCGTATTCTGCCTGTTTACATATCTCTGTATTTGAATGCGGATGCCTATACCAGTTTCTTTGGCCCTTCAGTATATAAGGAGTATTCAAATGAAAAGGTATGAAACGTCGTAACAACTAAACTAGGCGGTGAGACATCTGGGCAAAGGAAGCATGCTTCGTCACTTCCCCCTAAAAAAGTCACAACTGTGCCCTCAGGTGTTGCTCACAGTCTTGTTCGACGACTGTGGTCCGAGACTCATCAAATTCCTCATGCACGGAGAAACCATTAGCAGTGACGTGTACTCTCAAACACTCCCTAACCTGCGCAAGTCTATCGAAAACGGCCTGGGCTGCTGACGGAGGGAGCGATTCTGTTGCACGATAACGCGTTTCCACGCGTCTCCGAGGTCACACAAAGCGTAGTGGGCAAATTCAAGTGGGAGTAGCTTTAGCATCCGATCTACAGTATGGACATGTCGCGCTGCAACTCCCGTGTCTTTAGTCAGTTAAAAAAAAAAGTCTCAGAGGGAAGCGCTTCAACTCAGACGACGAACTGAATGAAACAGTGGAGGACTGCCGCCTGTCACAGCTACAGCAATTTTGGGAACAGGGACTCCTTCGGCTCGTGAAACAGTGGGTTAGTTGTGTTCAGGCCTCTGGTGATTGCTTTTGAATTAAGGCTTCATTTATAGCCACAATGTTGTTCTTTTGATCGCCCCTCGTATAACCTAGTAAGGGTCACAGATTGATGAGCAATCGGAATCTTCCGGAGAGGTGTTTTGTAAGCCACTGCTTTCGTGCATGGATTACACTCCCATAAGATTCTCCCATTGGACTTCAGTCAGGCAACTGGTTTTTCTTTTAAATGGCTACTCCTCTACGGTCGCTCCGAATGGCTACCCCTAGGTATCTTACTGTAGTTACTGTTGCTAGTGATTTGTCGCCACTAGTGTCATGGAACATTGATGGGTTTCTTAGCCCATTTGTGTGCAGTACGTTAGAATTGCCAGTCCTCGCACCAATAACCGATCGCCGGGAAGTCTTCCTGTATTTCACTATACTCTTATGACGTTGCTACCTCCTTGTAAGCAACCGCAAGGTTTTCCAACAACCTTACGTAGCTCACGACGTTACCTACCAAATCATTTTACACTGACGGGAAAAAGTCCCAACACCAATGTTATGTGCGACATAAATGAATACTGGTATGCATGTTTCTACATCTGAAACAAGATGTATATTCAAATTTCGTGCCGGTCGCATAAGAGGGGCTCTTGTAGTGCCACTATGAAAATGCAAATCAGGTTTGCTTTAAGTGCACGCTGTAGCGGTCGTGAGCGTTAGTTACCTTTGAGATTGGACGCCCTTGGTTGATGTTGGTCAAGACGAACACGGCATTATCAACACCTCATTGAGTTTGATCAAGGTCGTGTAATAAACCTAGTAGAAGCTAGATGTTACCTCTGCGATATTACAGAAATACTTGGCAGGAATGTAGCCGCTGTATATGATTACTGGCAGTAGTGGTCACGAGAATTTACGGTAGCAAAAAGACCGGACTCCAGACAGCTACGTGGCACCACAGAGAGGGAAGACCACCATATTCGGCATATGGCTCTGGCGCATCGTACTGCATCTACAGCAGCGGTTTGAGCAGCAGTTGGCACCACTGTGACACAACGAACTGTTAGAAATCGGTTACATCAAGGACGCCCTGTGGCGTGCATTCCACTGAGCCCAAATCACCATCGTTTGCAACTTCAGTCGTGTCAAGCGAGAGCTCACTGGAGGGCAGGGTGGAGGACTGTTGTGTTTTATGATGAAAGCACATTCTACCTCGGTGCCAGCGATGGCCGTGTTAAGGGACTGCAACCAACGTGTCTGCGTGCTAGGCACACTGGGCCTACACCTGGAGTTATGGTCTGGGGGCAGACAGTAGGAGCACTGTCGTGGTTATCCCACGCACCCTGACTGCAAATCTGTACGTCAATCTGGTGATTCGACCTGTTGAGCTGCCATTCATAAACAGCATTTTACAGCGGGACATCGCTCGCCCACGTAAGACTCTACAGAGTGTCGATGTCTTGCCTTGTCCTGATCGATCACCAGATCTGTCTGTAGTCGGTCACGGACGGGACACCATGGGACGACAACTCCAGCGTCATCCACCAGCAGTATTAATTGTGCCTGCACTGACTGACCAAGAGCAACAGGCGTGGAACTCGAACCCACAAACTGACATCCGGTACTTGTACGTTACACGTTTGCATGCTTGCGTTCAACATTCTGGTACCTCCTCGGTTGTTAATATACAAGTATTTCAAATTTGCAGTGGCTTGTTTTGGACTTACATTACTTGCGATCTTCAGTGTTAATCACTGAAATATGTTTCCTAGACAAATGTATTCCAGAATTTCATCACTCTATATTAATCAATTTTTGGTGTTATGTTTTTTTCTGTCATGTATATGCTGGTATATGCTTTGAGAAAAACATTATGATCCCCATTCCAAAGAAGGCAAATGCTACAAGATGTGAAAATTATAGGACGCTCAGCCTAGTTACTCGCGCCTCTAAAATAGTAACCTCAATTATCCTAAAACGTATAGAACAAAAATTCGAAGCTACACTCTCCGAAGAGCAGTTTGGATTCCGGAAAGATAGAGGAACCAGAGAAGCAATATTTGCTCCAAAAATAATAATAGAGAAACAACTAGATAAGAACCTGACAACATACATAGCTTTCGTAGATGTAGAGAAAGCCTTTGATAATGTTAAATGGGATAAGATGTTTGAGGTTCTCAAAAAAGTAGCAATAGACTATAAAGATAGAAAAATGATATGGAACCTGTACAAAAACGAGACAGCAGTTATCAGTGGACGGACAAAACAAGAAGAGTTGCAGATACGGAAAAGTGTCCGACAAGGTTGCGCACTATCCCCTGTTATCTTTAACATATACATTGAAGAGGCGCTAAAAAAAGTAAGGGAAAATTCACAGACAGGTGTAATTCATGGCCAACGAATAGATATGATAAGATATGCCGATGATATAGCTGTCCTGGCTGAAAGTGAAGAAGATCTTGTAGTCCTACTGAATAGAATGGATAAAGTTATGGGTGAAGAATATAATATGAGAATTAATAAAGCAAAAACAAAAGTAATGGTATGCGACAAAGAAGATCAAGTGAAAGTCCAAGTTCATGTAGGCAATGAACTGCTTGAACAAGTTGATAAATTTACTTATCTGGGCAGTAATATTACCAGGTATGGAAGGAGCAAGGCAGAAGTGAGAAGTAGAATAGCTCAATCAAATGCTGCTTTTAACAAGAAGAAAAACATATTAACATCTAAGAGCATCAGCCTTGAAATCAGGAAAAGATTTTTGAAATCATATGTGTGGAGTGTGGCATGCTATGGGTGCGAAACATGGACTCTCGGGACAGAGGGAGACCAGAAGCTAAATTCTTTTGAAATGTGGTGCTATAGACGCATGCTCAAAATAAAATGTATCGACAAGGTCACAAACGAAGTGGTTCTGAAAAGAGCAGGTGAGGAGAGAAGCTTCTGGAGTTTCATTGTTAAAAGAGGAATGCAATTTACAGACCATCTATCAAGACATAAAGGACTCCTGAACACAATCGTACAGGGATATGTCGAGGGAAAAAGACCAAGAGGAAGACCACGGCTGAGGTACATGGATCAAATCGTGAAAGATGTGGGATGTAACACCTATAAAGAAATGAAGAGGAAAACTGAAAGACGCACAGAATGGAGACAAGCTGCCATTGTAGCTGTTGTAAACCAATCCTCGGATTGACCACTACAGAAGGTTATGGTAATGGTGTAACCAGGAAAATTACTTTTACATCTGTCGATTTTGTTCCGATAAGAGCGACTTGTTGAATTCTGCGTGCAAGGATATACTGAAACTGGTTACAAATCAGATCTTTTACTCGGTAAGCTAATATTTTGTTCACTACACGACACTATGGAACTGTATCAAATGCCATCCTGAAGTCAAGGAAAAAGGAATCAGACCTTGAGCCTTAGTCTACTCCGCTCTGGAAGTGATCAATCTGTGATCGAGGTCGAAAATTGGAATGCGTTACTTGGCAGTTTATCCCCAAACTGTCGCTCAGCGTGTTTTATAATGTTATATGCACATCCCCCTAGTCAATATAGTCGAACCTGTAACGCTGCGTCGTAGGTACAGACAGTATTCATTACTACCAGCGACTGCCAAGCTAATTACTTCTTCTCTTCCTTTCCTTTTATTACAGCGAGGGACCTGCTATTTTCTGCAGCCTCTGAGAGCTCTTTCTAGCTGGTTGCTGCAACATGGACGCTTCCTTAAAAGGACTACAGAGTCGTAAACGTGTTAGGACATGAAAGTTGTCCTCCACAGCAGGTAGACAACGCAGAATTCTCATCACCCCATCCCTAGTGGGCGACTCAGGGGCCGGGCTGCCTGCCACGAGTCTCCATTGTGTGAGACGCCTGATGGAATCCTTTTGGAAAGATAACGGGTGAAGGCAGTTGTAGCTTGCAGAATTGGAAAAGCGTGGTACCTTCCATTTCTCTGTTGTCACGCCACGAAAGAATGTCATTTAAAACCCTTCTGTAGAACATGTGTTGTTCTGCATGTGCCTAGATGAAAGCCGTTCGATACGCCACTGTTAGAAACCTGTCACGGAGTAGGAGAGATTTCCTGCCTTCCTCACCATGCGAGACCATCACTTGTTAATCATGACAAAAATAAGTGAGAGCACACGATCTACTGTAGCTGTCCAGTGAGATTCATACACTGCACTGGCAGAAACAGCCGAGATTAAGAGAGTTAAGTGCAAGGGCAGTTTCTGCCTGGCGATCGGTTAGTAAACACACTCACTGCTGGCAGATCGATGAGTAAAGACTCGCTGTTGAGGCGTCCTACAGAATGATGTCCTCATCCTAGAACAGAGTACAGAGGTCGAGCTGCACTCAGAATACGGCAATAGTAAGAACGAGCTGGCTATGCAGTCACTGAATCACACAGCTTTAATGTTCGCAGCCAGCTAATTGCTTCCTTCATGCACTTTGACGATTCCACTGACGTTTCTACTTATTTTTCCGTGTTTTTTTTTCTTCAAACCACTAACAGTTATTTCAATCATTGGCTGCATCTGCAATTTATTCTCATGATTACGCTTTTATCGTGTTCAGCAGCCTGTGGCAAGATTAGATTTCACAATTACAATTCCTTGTCCCGTTGTTAAATGTTCACGTCCATATGTCAGTGGGTAATTCATGTGTTCCTATTCCGTAGTAATAAACGAAACTGTCACCGTAAACGCTTTTTTCTATTGTAGACAGATGAGCCCCTTCATTAATATATCCATTTGTAGTGTGGTACCCATATTTTCATGCTTGATTGTGTCACCCCTATTACTTTTCCTTCAGTGAGATGTTCCTTGTGAACCATTACTTTTTTTTTTGTTAAATTTGCGTGATTTTATGGGGAATTCCGCTTTGCTGTAGGTCACCAGGGGTCAGCCTTATAGCAGCTTGGGGGTATGCTAAGCAGCTCAGCAGCCACCCCACGAATTACCTGCGTTGTAATCCAGTCGCTTTGGTCGCCGCAGCGACCCAACAACTCTACTGCTAGAAGGGGAGCAACTTCTTTCACACAATATCTGCAGGCTCTTTCTGTGTCTTTCTGCTACTAAGCAGCTTTACTTGAGGTTCTGTTCCGCAGTCACTTATCTCAACATCTGCCGTTTCGGCATTCGTGCAGCGGTCTTCCACGGTGAAGCAGTTTAGGACAACTGACTTCAATATTTCCGCTTTCTCTCGTTACCATCCGTTGCGGCACCAGTATGGTCACTGAACGACTAAATAGATCAATTTGTCCCGTCTGCTGACTTTATATAAGACAAAAACTTTTCAGAATGTTTAGTCTAATCGATTGGAAACAAAAATCTTTCAAATTCATTGAATGCTTATTGTTCTCCTTGATGTGATATTTCGTTTTATGTGGATACAGGGGGGAAAAGTTCGAAAGGGGACGACACAGCACTTCTCAGAGTGCAATTAAAACAGCTCTGGTCTTCAATCTCAACACAACTGGTGGGGCACTGGCCGTGAAATTCAAGGACTCGGGTGCAACGTCAAACTTCCTTAACCATTATTAAATAGTTCGTTTATTTAGAGTTGCACAACTTCGAAACGTTTCAGGCTGTACATCCATGAATAACTAGCGCATCCATTTAGACTAGATAGGAGAAACACGCCAAAGGAAACCGTCAACGTATGTTAGAACAAGCTGTCTGCAGCCGTAAGCGGAATAATGACAGGTATGATTGACCCACGGACCTTATTTCTAATTCTCTCTACTCGTAGTCTCTCCGCACGTTCTCTGCGTGTCAAGATCTGCCTGCCCTTACCTGGTCTGCAGTCAGTCTTACGCTGCGCTCCAGCTGGCGTGGCACAGTTACTATTTGCATTAACCCAACACTACTCTAAAAGAGGGTCGTACCCCATCAAATAAATAACATACTAGTCTGAGGAAACTCCACATATTGTTGAGGCCCTATGTCTTCCGATTAGTTTGGTGTACGGCAGTAACAAGATGAACGCAAAGATACAACTGCCATGCACCACAATTGCCAGAGTCTATACTGTGCATCTAGATGAATACTCTATAATTCACAATTAAGTGCCTGGCAGAGGGTTCATAGAACCAATTTCACTCTACTTCTCCACCGTTCCACTGTCGAGCAGTGCGCGGCAAACACGAACCCGTATATCTTTCCGTGAGCTTCCTCATTTCTCTTACACTATTACGATGATCGTTACTCTCTGTTTAGGTGTGCAGCAACAAAATATTTTCACACTCAGAGGAGGTAGTTGATGGTTGAAATTTCACAAGAAGATCCTGCCGCAATGGAAAACGTCTTTGTTTTAGTGATTGCCACGCCAATTCAAGTATCATGCCCATAGCACTCCCTCCTCTATTTCGCGATAATACAAAAAGACCTGCCCTTCTACGGACTTTTTAATGTCATCCGTAAGTCCTATCAGGTAAGAATCCCACACCGCACAGCAATACTCCATAAGGGGGCGGACAAGCTGCGGTGGGTCGGGTTTGTTGTCGCACGCTCGTTCGTATTGTCTTCATTAATTGTCCACCTACCTCAGTTGGGCTTTTTTACGACGTCCCTTCACTCTGCAGTAGTAGATACTCACTTCGCCGTGTAAAGCAGTGTTGATGAAACCACGACCTAATACCTACCACACAGAGGCCGCATGACTCAAGTTGCTAATCAGTTCCTGTTAGTACATTTTTAACAAATTTCGGATGGTGGTAAAATGCAGTTTACCTGCAGTAAGCCTTCGGAAATTCTAGCAAATTGGTTTTTATTCTTAAGGAAGCACATAAATTTGCTATCAAGTCCGAATTTACTATTTTAACTGCTCTGCTATTCCCATCTCACAGTCTGCACAAAATGTTCTCGCACGAAAAAAGCAGCCAGAATATCTACCAGTCCGACCCGATTAATATTCGATCTGACAGTCACTGACCCACTACTACGGCGAGTTGAAACTTCGGTCGTATCAGTGGTCTTCAAAGTTAGAAGTGCTCACCCAAGTAGTCCATAAAGTATAGGGAATATGCCACGTGGAATTTCACTAACACCGAAATATCACACGCTCATAACACATCAATTAATTAATCAAATTGTTCTCAAAAAGTTTGTATCTTAAACTGCCTGAGTCACGACACTTCTAACAGCAATTAACTCAACAGTTCTTCATTTTACAAGTTATTTTCTCGGCAACATTTAACATGATGTTACACGTACGAAGGTTGGCGAGCGACTTTCTCGATGGCACCCCACTCTCTGCATATCTAACTATCTGTGCGCGGGAACAGCTTAATTCTGATTGGTTGATGGGTCTGATTGACCAATCAGAATGATCCCTCTAGATCGTTCTCGCGGCAAAACTTGCCTGAGCCAATCACTACTCAGAAAATATTGACGTCATTACACTTCCAATTTCTAATATAATGTTTATTAAAATAGACCGAAATACAAAATAATCTTTAAATTAATTTAGAAACTTATTTCACTTCCGACTTCTATTCTGGCATTCTGGCTGCTCTCTTACAAAAGCATGCACACTTCGACATACGTCATCAGCATCGTGGTTGCACCACAGTTTTCCCACGATTCAACTTTATCAGGTTTTACATAAAACAATATTAAGTTTTTTTCGTATGTCCCACAGACACTCTCTCATTCGTTCCCATGTATACACACAACAAAATAATAAGCAGATAATAATTTTGAATAATTTTTTACACTACGAAATGCAGAGTAATTTTGAAAAGAAAAATTCCAGTTAAGTGATTTTATTTATTGAGAATTCTGGTATGGATTTAGATGCTAATAAAAGACAAACTGCTATTGTTCCTAACTGAGTTTTGAAACATAAGTGTCGGTTTTTGAACATTTAAGTAATTTTCTCAATCTCCGGAACTATATGATACAAAAATCTGAAATTTTAACAGGCACTTCTAATTAATGACAAAAGATGATATTCCAAATTTGAACAAAATCGGATGATAATTACTGTAGTTTATTTAGATTCGTAGGGGGTACGGATTTACGTTCCTACTAGATGTTACTGGAGACCTTTCTCACGGCCGATAGCGTTAGCTGCGCTGTGAGTCATAGCGGAGAGTAAATCCTGCAGCCACCTTGATACACGGTTGCGTGCTATACTGTACAGGATGTTATCCCGTAATAACTTGCTACGTTACAAAGTGTAGTGTTGGCAGCGTCTTTAGTAGCCCTGTTACATGTTGTAAGTGTTCTGCCAATAAAATGTAATCTTTGGTTTGCCTTCCCAAGAACATTATCTATGCAATCGTTCCAATTTGAGTTGTTCGTAATCGTAATCCCTAAGTATTTTGATGAATTGGCAGCCTTTAGATTTGTGTGGTTCATCACTTAACAAAAATTTAATAGAAACGGTCGCTGATGGGAGCCGTGTACTGTGCTCTGACGAGTCACACTTTGGAATGATGCGAAGCGTGGAGAGTACGGCAGCGTCCGAGTGAAACGTTTAACCCTCAGTGCGTGTGGCGCGTAACACGGGCTGGAGACACCTCTGTTATGTTTTAGTGGCGTTTTTCCACCCATTCAGGTCGCCGTGAACGTAAAACAGGATGTTTGTTTCAGTGTTCTCGGTGAGCAAGCGGTGCTTTTATTCTACATCTTCATGATGAGTGCACTGGGGATACTCACGTCTTCCAAGACAGCGACAGCCGTGTTCACGGAGCTGCACGCACTGTGTCCGTAGTTTGACGAACACTCGGGCACTCCGTCGCAGTTCCGCCGGCCTGCTAAACCGTCTGAATGTAATTCATTAGAAAACGACTGCAAATCATCAGAACAACGGGAAAAAAGTAACAATCAGGATTCCTGCACTGGTAATAAGCGGCATCTAATCATCAATGTGTGGCTACAGCTAGACAAGTCATTCTTAAATTCCTCGCTGAGCTGGGACCACAATGCTAGAGGCGCTCTTTCGCGTTACCGGAGTGTTATCTCCTTGGGATGACTAGTTTTTTGACCGTTGTGCTTATGTTCCATCTAAGCATGGAGATAACATTCTTAATGAAATAACCGTATTCAAAAACTCAAAATTCTTCAACAGTATTAAGCCAGTTCTAACTCAGTAGATTTAAGAAATGTCAATGCAAATAATTGACTGAACCAAGAATATCGATACAAAACCTCGATAGTTGATACAGACTCACATGCTACAGTCCGCAATCTTGTGTTGTGTGTATAACATCGAAGCAATTTGTGCAGTATCAGTCAGTGACAAAATATAATGTGCAATAGTGTAATGTCAATCAACAGTTGCGCCATTACAAATGGCTCTGAGCACTATGGGACTCAACTGCTGAGGTCATTAGTCCCCTAGAACTTAGAACTAGTTAAACCTAACTAACCTAAGGACATCACAAACAACCATGCCCGAGGCAGGATTCGAACCTGCGACCGTAGCGGTCTTGCGGTTCCAGACTGCAGCGCCTTTAACCGCACGGCCACTTCGGCCGGCGCGCCATTACACCAGTGATACAAGTGAAGCATCAAGATGATGTAATTGTAAGTGATCAACTGTCATATAAAAGCCTTTCACACTGAAACTTCCTGGCAGATTAAAACTGTGTGCTCGACCCAGACTCGAACTCGGGGCCTTTGCCTTTCGCGGGCAAGTGCTCTACCAACTGAGCTACCGAAGCACGACTCACGACCGGTACTCACAGCTCTACTTCTGCGAGTACCTCGTCTCCTACCTTCCAAACTTTACAGAAGCTCTCCTGCGAACCAAGCAGAACTAGCACTCCTGAAAGAAAGGATATTGCGGGGACATGGCTTAGCCACAGCCTGGGGGATGTTTCCAGAATGAGATTTTCACTCTGCAGTGGAGAGTGCGCTGATATGAAACTTCCTGGCAAATTAAAACTGTAAAGTTTGGAAGGTAGGAGACGAGGTACTGGCAGAAGTAAAGCTGTGAGTACCGGCTGTGAGTCGTGGTTCGGTAGCTCAGCTGGTAGAGCACTTGCCTGCGAAAGGCAAAGGTCCCGAGTTCGAGTCTCGGTCGGGCACACAGTTTTAATCTGCCAGGAAGTTTCATATCAGCGCACACTCCGCTCCAGAGTGAAAATCTCATTCTGGCCTTTCACACTATTTTCGTAACACATAACTGATGCAAATCTATCTGCATCCGATACAGGCTGTGATATACATAGTCAACAACAAAGAAGAAAAAGAAAACCAGCAGAAGACCAGCAGCTACAGTAAAAAACAAAGTGTTCTAGATTAACCTAGTTTAAAACTGTTTATTTTTAAGTATCATTTCTCTATGTATGTATGTATGTACAAACGCTTGAAGATGAACAGAACATGTTCGAAACGCGTTGCATTGTGTTAGATTACGCATAAAATAAAAAGTGACTGGTAGCAGAAACTTGAAATAAATAATTATCCCACACAGTCACGGTTCACAAACATAGCCATCATGGCTGAAAATAATAAAGAGATATCGAGCAGATATGATTTTACCATGTGTTGAAGTTAATTTTTTATCTATTAAACCGTTACGTCAATGAGTAGTTACTCAAAGACTTACGCGCCTGAATACATCACTCCTTCTCATGCCACACTCTGTATACTTATTTGACAACTAAGATGAAGAGGACTGCACGTATGCTAGACGACTTGCAAAAGATTTCTTGTTATTAATCTACCAAAAGCATTCTGCAGTTAAAGTGATGAACTTAAGGCATTCTGAGTTTTTGACATCATTGGTTTTCCAGGAGCAGTGTAGATGATCTCAACGCCATAACTCGCAGCTAATGATGCATCAAACCTTCCGAAATACATCGTAAATATTTAAAAAAATTAAAATTTTGTGGCTGTTTGCGTTGTGTTTTTATTTATATATGAAACAGTCAGGAGAATAGCCTATCAAACATCTGTGTGTCTGTAAATCAGACTAAGGAGATCTCTCGGTATGGTACAAGCTGTTTTCAGGTACGTGCTGTACTAAAAAGCAAGATTGCTACATTACGAGGGACAAAGATGCGTTATTATAACTACAGTTACTACGAGAGGCGTTCAGTAAGTAAGGCAACACATTTTTTTTTCTGACAGTAGACTGGTTTCACTGTCGGCCGGATTGGCCGAGCGGTTCTAGGCGCTACAGTCTGGAACCGCGTGACCACTACGGTCGCAGTTTCCAATCCTGCCTCGGGCATAGATATGTGTGATGTCCGTAGGTTAGTTAGGTTTAAGTAGTTCTAAGTTCTAGGGGACTAATGACCTCAGAACTTGAGTCCCATAGTGCTCAGAGCCATTTAAACCATTTGAACTGGTTTAGTTAAGGATTCTCATTCACCGTATTATACCGCACTCTTTTGGGTACAAAACCATATTTTTGAACATAGTCTCTGTTCAATGAGACAGCCTTATCCCGCCTTACTGGGTGGCCTGTATGGCCGCATGCTACCACTCTAATGAACGACGTCGGAGCCAACGTCTTGCTGAATCAGTAACCTCCCCATCATTCACATACTGCTTCCTGCGGAGTGCATCCTTCAATGCGCCAAACAGATGGAAGTCGGGATGTGAGAAGTCCGGGCTATATGGTGGATGAGGAACAACAGT
The DNA here is from genome assembly GCF_021461395.2 of Schistocerca americana. NCBI lineage: Eukaryota > Metazoa > Arthropoda > Insecta > Orthoptera > Acrididae > Schistocerca > Schistocerca americana. The sequence continues at coordinate 290,120,616 of NC_060120.1, read as the reverse complement.
CCAAAGAAATTTTGTGGTCCCATCTCAAATACGCAAACCTGTGTGAGATCTTGAGTTGTAGTGCAGGAGCGGCGAACACGCTGAAGTGATTTCTTCAATTTCCTGAGGGTATCACAATACACTTTGGAGTCATTCGTTGCACCACGAGGAAGGACACCCAAGAAGACCGTCACCATGAGTTTACCGGCTGCGAGTGCGGTTTTGGACTCTCTCTTCGAAGAAGAGATGATGTTGCGGCGCTCCGAAGGCGCTGCTGTTTTGTTTCTGTTTCGAAGAGATCAACCCATGTTTCATCGCCTGTGACGATGTGCGACAAAACCCGTCACGATCAGTCCTGTAATGAGCAATCAGTTCCAAACAGATGGTCCTTCGTTGCTTTTTTATGGCGACGAACCCAGCAGGCACACACCTCTGGGTACCCCAACTGGTGGACGAGTGTGTTAGCACTACCAACAGAGACGTCCAGTTAAGCAGCGAGGTATTCCAAACTGATGTATCACCTCGAATGAGAGTGTCCGCACGTCGCAACATTGCAGCAGTCACAGCCATGTGCGGCCTGCCGGCGCGTGGGAGATCGGACACATTTGCACGACCTCGTTGCAATGATGACAGACGCCTCGCCCAACGACTAACCTTGCTTTTGTTCGCTACCAAGACACCGTAGACAATCTGCAAGCGATGCTCTGCTTTTCCGCAAAACCCAATGACAGCTCTCTACTTGGAACGCACCTCCGTTACAGACGCCATTTTGAGGCTTCGTATAGAGCCGCCACCTATTGGAACATATCGGATGAAGTGGGAATGTTCCACGATGTCCCAAAACAGATTTCGCATTTTTTCAGCCGAAATTGGCCGAGAAAAAATGCGTCGCATTACTTACTGAACGTCTCTCGTATGAGATGCCGATAGAGTTGCTCAAGGTACCCTCCGCCCTACACCGCCAGGTGGTTTGCGGAGTATGGATGTAGATATAGACTGCGGTATGAAGTAGTACACCACTAACTTTTGCGACCTACGCCCGTCTGTCTATAAATTCACTTAACTACGGTGCTAAAAGGTAGCCTCACTTGTTACTAAATGAATGTTTTCGCAAAGAAATGGTTACGAAGGGAAATACCATGTCACTCTAGTTGTTAGTTTTCAGTTTTAGAGACAATTATTTCGTCGACCTCTGCACTGTTATCACGCATCTGTTTCAAAATCTTACAAGCGAAATAAACGGCGAAGTGACGTTCTGCATCGAAGCCGCTTACGTCACCGGGGTGTCGCCTGGGTGACGGCAGCAGCTGCGGCCTTGTAGGGAGACGTGTCTGGCTTCTGGAAAACCTCGCAAAGCTCTTTGTCTCCTAGGACGACGTCAGTCCATCCTGGTGCGTTTGCAGTATCTTCAATTCTTGAAAAGTAAACTGAAGTTTTGTCAAACAATAACGTGAGCAGACTTGCAATGTTTATTGAACGAAAATAATTTTCACATCACCTCAGTCTAAATTCTGAAATTTGGTTTCACAGGCCTTCTTTCGATGACAGCTAAGTGTGTATCAAGCCTGCAACCAAACTGAATCAAGTGCATCATCTAAAGATGTAAATTATTTTCCGAAACGCTACCTAGCGACGTACTAGTATCAGTAATTTGTTGTGTTGTTTCTTATATATGTATTTTATTATTAAATGAGTGCGTAGTGTCTGTTCTCTCGCACATGTCCGAAAGAACAGGCACCATGCGGAATCTTCAGCTGTGATACGTATTATGTAAATAGGTTGAGGGGAGGAGTGGGAAAAAAAAGATAAGAAATTGTAGATTTCAGCTGCATCGGGACTTTATGCAGAGTCTGCGGCGGCGTGAAAATGTGTGCCGAGCAGGGAGTCGAACCCGGAATCTGCTCTTACTAGGCAGATGTGTTAACCACTGCGCCATCCAGACACAGTGTTTAGCGCAAATGCGTGGACTATCATGGTACGCCCCTCGGCCGACCCATATTCCCACCTACCGCCACCTATCCGCAGTCCCCATTCTTGTGCCCTTACTCACTGCTTTTTCTCACAGAAGGTCGAACGTGACTGTGCATCGGCACTGAAGGTTGTGGATTCATTGCCCATTTAGGTGAGTCAGGCACGTCCGACAGATCAGACACCAAGCATTCACATAACTGACTCCACTCGACAGTCTATGACTCCAGCACCTTCAGTACGAATGCACTATCACGTTCGACCTTCTATAGTCCACGCAGTTGCGATAAACAGTATTTCCGGCTGGCAACGTGGTTAACGTAACTGCCTAGTAAGCAGGAGGCCCCGGGTTCGAATCCTTGTCCGGTACACATTGTCACTCATCGCCGCTGACTTAGTGTAAAGTCTCGATGCAGGTGACACCACGACTTCCCTTTCCTACCTCCCTCCCCTCTCCACCCTCAATTAATATAGTTGTTATTACGCCACTGTCAAGGATTTGGCCATCAGGCATTGTTATTCATATGTTTAACAGATTCTTCTTCGAAATTTCGATTGCAGAACAGTGTATATCAGCATAAACGCCTATACTCCACAAGTGACTGTACAGAGCGTGGCGGAGGGTACTTCGACAAGTATTGGCGATTTTCTGTCCTATTCCAACCTCGAGGGAGAAATGACTATATAGCTGTCTTTGCAATCCTCCTAATCCCTCTCTTGATCTCGCGGTATCCACGCGAGATACACGATGGCGGAAGCAAATCATTCTCACATACAGTTTCTCTGGATTTGCTCAAAAATATTTTGCGAAGATAGCGTTGCTTTTCTACGTATGTTCCTCAAGCGTCTCTGTTACACTTCCATTTGGACTGTACAAAGTGGTCACGTTCCCAACAGCGCTACGGTTGGCGGATTGACGTTCCTCTGAAGGGTGGAAAAGCACTGACGGCAAACTGACAAATCGGCGGCCATCACCTGACGATAGAACAGTTAGTGTGAAAGGTCTCTAGCAAAGCATTCGGCGAGAATGCTTCTGTGCCCTTTCTCACTTAAATGCGTTGGAGTAGCTTCTGACGATATGTAATTTAGTCATCCTTCTGTGAACACAGACGTAAAAATATGCTACCGGGAGTTCAGTCACTGTGGAATCGCCTCTTCATATTAAAATAACTGTTACTCTGAAAGTTGTAGGTTAATATCGTTCTTCACGGGCTGAACGTTATTAAGGCCGATGGCAGAACAGAAAGACGTAAGCACTCTTCCTCCTAAGACTAAAGAATATCTTGGGTTTCAACTGAACTAGGTTCAGTGATCGTACCTTTATTCGCAGTTTCGTTAGCCGAAAGTTCAGTGAACTGGACCTTTAAAATGGAGACCTTACCTACAGTACAGTGCGAGAATTATGCTGAACTGTTCTGTATAAAAGTCGGAGCGGTGCTTCATGTTTCACAATTGTATGGACACCTCTCAGGACTTCCGCAATCGTGGAGTAGCCACTGTCACCACACACTTAAAATTTCCGGTATAGAACATAAAAATGTTGTTCTGACATTTGCTGGCTCAACCATCGCCACTGCAATCAAGGAACTCAGTAATGTTACTACACTATGAGTGAAAAGACGTAAGAGTATAAACCAACTACCCAGAAACGGTCAGCTGTGTAGAAGCTAGACACCATAGTATTTCACAACGACTATGGACTGACACGATAAGTCGTTGTAACCGATGGAAAGACGTTCTGTGTCGTGGTGAATGACGGTCCATTACGCAGTGTCGACACGTAAGATGGGCAGTTCCAGAAACGCGCGTGAAGGAAGTCATGCTCGAGCCTGTTACTTCGGCTGCAGGTGCTGTCTGTGGATGAGCCAGAGGAATTTGATGCGCCGAGGATAAGCATTGTAATCGCCATGATGATGGAGCACCTGTAACAGTCTCTCGTTCTGGTGTCATTATTTTAGTAATTTTTAACCGTAATCTTGCTGATAGAGGTTTACTTAGGTCATCGGACTAACAGTTCCTATTTTCAAAACATACCATAATCAGTATACAGAAAAATGCGGATTTTGAAACGTTTTTTGTTACATTACACAAAGCAGTTATTTGTAGTTGTAGCGAGGTAACAGGACATTAATTTCAGTAAACACGGAAATTGCAAGCATTAAACTCAAAATAAGGTAATTACGTTTCTTCACTCACAGTTCCATGAGAGAACTATTTCGTGGAATCAACTTTTCACTAACTTACTAATTTACTAATTTTCTTATTTTTTTTTTTTTTTTTTTTTTTTTTTTTTTTTTTTTTTTTTTTTTTTTTTGAGTCATCGGTCTACTGACTGATGAATTCCTCTCCTATGCTAACCTCCTCATCTCAGAGTAGCACTTTCAACCTGCGTCCTCAATTATTTGCTCGATGTATTCCAGTCTCTGTCTTCCTCTACAGTTTTTCCCCTCTACAGAAGTCACTCCCTGAAGTTTTAGCAGATGTCCTCTCTTCCTGTCCCTTCTCCTTGTCAGTGTTTTCCACATGTTGCTCAAATGATTCCAATGGCTCTGAGCACTATGGGACTTAACATCTGAGATCATCAGTCCCCTAGAACTTAGAACAACTTAAACCTAACTAACCTAGGGACTTCACACACATCCATGCCCCAGGCAGGACTCGAACCTGCGACCGTAGCGTCAGCGCGTTTCCGGACTGAAACGCCTAGAACCGCTCAACCACGACGGCTGCCCACATGTTGCTTTCCTCTCCGACTCTGCGCAGAACCCCCTCGTACCTTACCTTATCAGTCCACCTAATTTTCAACATTCTCTTTACTGTGATACACTAAGTAACAACAAAATGACTTCCTGACACTAACAATTACGAAAATAATCTGACTGGTTTTGAATAAATCAACGTCTACTACTACTTTCTCTACATAGATATTCTATTAACGAAAGTAAACATGGACGAATATACTCTAGTCGCACATAAATAGAATGCTAAACAAAACTTAAAATTTATTTTAAATTTGTTAAATAGGACCGTCAGATTCAGTTTATTTTCTGACTAGTGACTGTATCACTGAACTTCAAATTTTACTTCAGTACTTCGGAATAACTCGTCTGATACTTTTCTTGGTGCTTTGTTCAATCTGCAATATATTTCTCAAGCATTTCAACTAAGTTAACCAATCTCTGACGTCTCTGTTAGAATAAATTTTACTTTCTTTCGCTGTAGTTAAAACAGAAAGGTAGATTTTAGAATACTGACGAGGATCCTATCGCAGGTAACATGACTTGAGTCATTGACAGTCTGGATAAATGCATGAACGGAATTCTGTCAACACATTAAACACTGGTCCTTGTATTTTAGAATTCCGACGTAAACAGTACTTCAGAACTTCGCCTCGTGGTGACGTTGCGAGGGTCCACGTTGACGTCACAGAGTGTTACGTAGGCTCAACGTAAGTGTTTACGTAATTCACACATGGCTCTTCTTCATGTTACCAATTGCCATGGAGCATAATATTACCATTCTATATCTTTAAATGCAGGACCAACATCCATCCGAGGCTCTGATTCCTGGAACTGGAGCCTCGCATCCGCATCGATATGTTTCGCTGCCTTCATCGTCTGTGTCTCCACCCACCTCTATCAGAGAACCACTCGCCCACTCCCGACATAAAAAAATGAAAAATTCACGGTTGAAGGAGGTCTCGAGAAACGAGATCCCATATCACCGAGACTGTTCTCAGCAGCAGTTGAAGAAGCTTTACGAAAATATATTTTTAAAGTCGGCGGTGGTCATAAAACTCGTCCAAAATCGTACTGAATGCCTTTTCAGAAAAAATTATTCTGAACAAATACTTCAGGAGCCCACAACTAGTTCAGGAGCGAAAACATACTTGACCTCTTAGCAATATACAATCCTGACCAAATAAGGAGCATCATGAGAGATACGGGGAATAGTGACAACAAAGTGGTCGTAGCTAGACTGAATACCGTAACATTCAGACGCACCAAAAATAAACGCAAAATACGTCATTTAAAAAATCAAATAAAATTTCGTTAGACACTCTCCTAAGAGACAGCTTTCATTCCGACCAATATGACTACGTAAGCGTAGAGCAGATGTGGTTTAAATTCAAAGAAATAGTATCGACGGCAGTTGGTAGACTAAACAGAACTCTAATGCAAAAGCAAAGAAGAAAGCATGCCAAATTTAAAATAACGCAAAATCCCGACATTAGCGAAATTTTACAGAAGCTGGAAATTTACTGCGAACTTCAATGCGAGATGCTTTTAATAGTTTACACAACGAAACTCTGTCTCGAAATCTGGCAGAAAACTCAAAAAGATTCTGGTCTTACGGAAATTCACCAGCGGCAAGACGCAATCAATACCTTCACCGCGTGATAACAGTGGTGGTGTTATAGATGACATTGCCACTAAAGCAGAGTTACTATACAAGGTTTTCCGAAATTCCTTCAGAAATGAAGACGAAGTAAATATTCTAGAATTCGAATCAAGAACAACTGCCAACTTGACTAACTTAGAAGTAGGAGTGAAACGTCCCCTTAGAACAATTATACGAGACTGTGCTTAAACTGACACACAATATTTTTTTAGCGCAACGCAATCTGACTTTCAATAATCCCTACAAGAGAATGGCCCTGACTAAATTAACCTATACGTTTCACAAATCACTTACCTCACAAAAATCTTCGTTACTCGAACTACTGCAATACAGCGAACGCCACTATTGCCAGCTAAATAAAAGATTCAAACTACGGAAGGCACTATCTACTGATAGGCATAGTTAGCAAATGAAAGATTTTAATAGAGAACAAACGATGTATTTACCTTAATAGTCATAATATATATAGCAGTTCATGCCATCCAGTCTTACAAATTTCAAAACTCCGCCATTTCTCTCCCCACATCCACCACTGCTGGCGGCTCACCTCCAACTGCGTAACGCTACGCGCTGTTCACATCCAGCTGCCCAACACTACAATGGCAGACAACAATGCAAACTAGCCACAGACTGCACACAGCACAGCCAGTGATTATCATACAGAGCGCTACGTAACGTTGCCGATAAGAAACCATAAACAGCCTACTTACATAGCCCCCATGCTCCCCACAAAAAATTTTACAAATTGTTTTGGGCAGTGGCCAGTAGTGATTTGATAAAATTTTTCATAATTACAATAACAAAGATATCAAATGCACACACTTATTGATGCAATGTTGGTCAAAATCTAAAATTTTGTCACAGTCCGTAAAGACAGTCCTGATCATTCATCACAGTAAAATTGCAGTGTTTCTCTCAAAGTCTGAGCAGTAAAAGAAAACGCACACGGAAGTAGTCGATTTCCATGCAGTCTTGAAGAAGTAGTGTTGTCCTTCCAACAGAAAGACAGTGCTGACTCTCGACATGCAGACAGGTAATGGGCCACAACAGAGCAAACCCACAGCAGAGTCATTCGAAGTTTTGAAGAATATTGGTAGGTAGGTCATCACAGAGTAGACCCACTGTAGTCCTGGTAGAGATTACGGTATTGGTGGGCCACCAGAGGTGCAGACCCACTGTAGTCCTGGTAGAGATTGTGGTATTGGTGGGCCACCAGAGGTGCAGACCCACTGCAGTCCTTGTAGAAATAATGGTACTGGTGAGTCAGCAAAGGTGTAGACCCACTGTAGTCCTTGTAGAAATAATGGTATTGGTGGGTCATCAAAGATGCAGACCTACTGTAGTCCTTGTAGAAGTAATGGTATTGGTGGGTCATCAAAGGTGCAGACCCACTGTAGTCCTTGTAGAGATGGCCAGCAGCCATCTGCTGCGACTGTGCAGGTGCACAATCACCATTGAAAGTCTTGCGGACAATATAGCAAGTCCATAACCACCACTTGTGCACTCACAAAGTTTTTGGAATTGGCCTTAGAACCAGCAATGCTGTTAATCAGTCCCTTGCTGAATTATTAACACACGTGCATACACTAACAGTCCCTACTTCTCACATATTGTCCATATACTATTACCAACAGAAACGTGTGCAGTGAAATGGAACTTACAAGTTAATAATATGATGAACTGGTGTCAATTGCAATTTTATAACATAATAATACAATTACAGAGGTACAAAATACATCATTAAAGAACATAACAATACAGATAACATTTGTAGTACAAGCTTTACAAAAGAATCGAAATAACATATGCATCAGTGTTACAGGAATTATGACATGAGTACATACATAAAAGAATAACTTTCGAAACATCAACTTCACACATGAGCATTAAAACAGAACAGAATAAATAATGTCTAAACATCTTAACAATGAAAATAACATATTATTAGAAAAATTCTACAACATAACTCTTATTAGCTAAACACATTAAGACAGGAAAAACACAAATTCACATAGTGTAATAACACAAAAATACAGGACAGGGTTTGTTTTCAGTAAGACATTTGGTACTGCAGTCCAACCCAAAACTTCATTCCATATATCTTTCCTCTTATTTCAACATTTGTGTCCACCAAAAAAATCCTATCCAAGCATGCTTTCTGTATTTATATGTTCACATATTTCTTACCTCATTATTTATTTTCCATTATCTTACCTCATCATTTATTTCCAAGAAAATCCTACCTAAACCTGTTGCCCCTAAACCCTACTTTTTTGGTAATATCCTCTTTCAAAATACTGTTTTGGCCAAACCATTTTCTTATAGCTTCTCTATGCATTTCTTCCAATTCATCACAACTCGTTCTCACATATAGCCTACCCCATCTTAAGCTAACTTAAATCTACTGAGCTCAGACGCTAAACTAAGGGACAAGGCAATGCAGCAGCACAAACCAATTAACACAAACAGCAATGACAAAAAAATGCAAATTGGCAAAGCAAGCAGCAATATTACAACTAATATGAGGCAATGAGCAGCAAAGAAGAAAAAAAAATCAGTAGTAAAACTGGCTTAACAGAGTAATGTAAAGTGAAATTTAGTAGCACTATGCCTGGCAAACAGCAGCAGCAAATGCAATAACTTATATCTAAACATGACATAGCTCATGTAGAAAAAATATTACACTAAAGACTACAATGCAGACAAGGGAAATGTATATTCACATCTTAATGTCTGTGTAATTAAAGTGGTGCACCACAACTTATTCTACCATAAAAATTACCAAGTACTTGAAAAGTAAATTATGTATGTAGTTACTATTATTAGTCCCTTCTTACTGTTCTTTCCTTCTCATGTGTTCTTTTTTTTTTTTTTTTTTTTTTTTTTTTGAGGAATGTGGATCATAAAATTATTATCTAACAGATCTATTGACAGAAAGTGTTCACATTAGCAAATGCATTTAATTTTATTTTATAAAAGCAATAATGCAACACACCTGGAAAACAGATATCAAATAAAATAAGTAACTATGTACAAACTAAAGCATAAAATAATAATTCAGTAGTCATGAGGCATTTCATAAGTTTGTAGAAATTCTCTCAATTCTCGTAGAAAGACACTTGTCATAATCAGGTGTGCAGATGTATGAATATTTCCCATCAGTTCATAAGCATTTCAGTAAGTAGCACAAAGTACGAGTAATCATATGTTTTCAAGTAATGAGCGTGTCATATTTGCGATGCTTTCTACAAAGGAATGTCAATAGTGAGGTTAATGGTCTCTTTTTTTCTCCACCTGTGCCTCTGAAAGGCACCCACTAATGGCTTTTTCTCAGGTCACTACCGCGCAGCTGGGTGCCCACCACGCATTACGTGAAGGTCACTTAACTTTCCTACCGAAATATTTACGTCAGCAGTTTCCACTACAGTGACAGTCTCATATAAAAAATTTCACAGGTCGAGAATTTGCGTTACAAATGTGTAGAAACAAAATCCTATCAGTATAACAGAGTCCAAAAAATTTTCAGCAGCATTGTGATACATTCACGTATGTACACACACTTCATAACTCTTAAAGTACGATTCTCAGCTTATTGATCATAAACAAACCTCAACAGCATAATACACATCGTCATCGCAATAATAACATCATAACAGATCAATCATATCTCAGAATCATCGCAGCTTCCTTCAATAATTTCAAAACCTAAAAAAATTCTCTGCTCATGTCAAAAGTGTCATCTACCTCAAACGTACTTTACAAATCATGATCCCATACCAAATACATCATTCAAAGCTCTCGTAGTATCACAATGGCTCCAAAAAAAAATGAACAGTTCACAAAGTACAGACAAAATACAGTTTAATAAGTGTGAAGTTATTCAACTGTGTAATTACGTAAACATCTGTCACTGATGTAGTAAAATAAATGTTTGTCTCTTCCAGTTAAATGATCAGATAGCTGTATAATTTATGTGTTAGAGAAATAAGGTACCAATGTGTAAAATTGTATAAGCCAAAACCATATTAACTAGGGCTCCTTGTGCTTGCCAAACACATGGTACACAAAGTAAGCGTGTACCCCCCTGAGGGTTAATGTAATTATACCCTCAGGTGTTACAGATTACAGCAATGGAATGAAATGTATCACGGAAAACCTTTGTATCATTGTACTTCAAATATCTTTAAAAATAAATGTTTTAAGTATAAAATTAATCATTCAAATACGTGTACTGTAGCGCTACACTTTGCGTCTTGTTGTAAGATAATCTCTGTGGATTGGTTGGTTGGTTTGGGGAAGGAGACCAGACAGCGTGGTCATCGGTCTCATCGGATTAGAGAAGGATGAGGAAGGAAGTCGGCCGTGCCCTTTCAGAGGAACCATCCCGGCATTTGCCTGGATTGATTTAGGGAAATCACGGAAAACCTAAATCAGGATGGCCGGACGCGGGATTGAACCGTTGTCCTTCCGAATGTGAGTCCAGTGTCTAACCACTGCGCCACCTCGCTCGGTAATCTCTGTGGAAGTGTCGTAGTTATCGTCCTCCGAAAGCTAAGTTCTGCAGAAGTCAATGTACTTACCTCATGATAAACAAAAGTGAAATGCTTTGCGTATAGATATCTTAGTTATTACGCTTATTGCCGTGATGAAGAAAGTACTGTGCTGTAACGTATTGTTGTGCTCCGGAAAAGGCTGCCTCATTGTAGCTATACCACAAAAGTTACTACTAAAACATGTTTTACTTTCCAGAATAATTCAGTAAAACTGTGCAGATATAAAACAGAAACACCGCAAAAGCAACATTGTAAATTGTCACTCATTAGTAGTGTCGTGATAAAATCGTGTAGCTGTCAGATAAACTAACCACTGTGTCATCTGGTATCTCACAGAAAGTACTTTAAATCCAGAATGTCTTTTCAAGTAAACCAAAATGTTACATTAATCTCATTAGCTGTACTGGTAAATGTTCTAAGTATGTGAGCCTTATAGTCATTACGTAATCGTGCAACTAACAAGCAAGAATGTACAAATAACAACACTGTGTCATCTGTTCACTATAACAATGCATTCGTAATTTCTGTTGAAATAAGTTCTCTTGGTTCTTGACTGGATATTTAACTTCAAACATTGTTGCATGTTAACAGTTCCTCAGTGTGACAAATTGTACTAGTAGCGTGAAGTGAAAAATTTTATGGCAAAGACTAAGTTAAAAAGCAGATTATCTTTCAATACACGGTTTTACATGTGAAACGTGGTGCAATCCTTTACTCTTCCTAGTACGCAGAGTTTCAACTTCACAGCAATTATCATGCGGTATACGTTGGTAAAGAATACTGGAATTTTTCTCAAGGTTAGCCTCTATGTTATTTTTCTCTGAGCCAGCCGGCGCACGTGGCTGCCTGCAGTGCGAGTCATTGTCTGCTATCTCTTTGTTGGCGTGCGTCGTTATTGGGATTAGGAGACCTAACTTCTGCAAATTCACCTCGTCGAGAGGGCCCTGCTCTGTTTGAATCCCGCCAGTTCTGATGCAATTCAGCTCTGTCGTTACGATCATATCGTCTGTCGTCATGTAGGTAGATTCCATAGTTTCTTTCTTGTCGGTCACGCGGTGGAGAATTTCTCCCTGAATCGTAACTGCGCGCTGGACCGTTCCGTCTAAAGTTATTCTGTCTCCCTTAATAATAATTATTTTGGTTCCGAAATTGTCTGTTTCTCTGATTGTCTCTGTGATAGTCACTACCGCGGAGAGGTGATCTTTCCCTGTAATTATTACTACTCTGCCAACGGTTGTCATACGGGTGATATCTGTTTTGGTCACGATTTGTGTTGTGAGAATAGCCTTGTCGTGTCCAGTTATTATTTCTTTCATCGCGGAATTGCGACGGATGTGACCTGTAATTGTTGTGTTCCTGTTTTCGCGTCCCGCGATTGTCAGTGTCAATTTCTAAATCTTGTAAGAGTCCCTGAAAAGCTTCAATGTCGTCGTTGCAACGTCCTGCCAAAATAATATGTCGTAAATGTTCAGGTAATTTGATTAAGCAAATGCGGATGAGTTCTGAGGGGCTGTATGGGTTTGACAGGTACTGATTCTTGTGCAACATGTCTTCAAAATATTTCACAAGACTGGAAAATTCAGATTTTTCGAAATGTTTCATCATTATGATGCTATGTTTTACTTGGTCTTGTGTAGCTTGAGACCAATATGCTGAGAGGAAGGCATGATAAAATTCTCCTTCACTATGGCAATCGTGAATGACCGATCGCATTCTTACAGCTGGTTCATTCTCTAAATAGCCACACATAAATTCTAATCTGTGCTCTAATGACCAGTTGGGAGGAAAACAATGAGAGAATTGATGGAGCCACGCTTGTGGATGAGTGTCGTTGCCAGAATTCTTAAATGTTTTGAATTTACGTGTAGTAATAAACAGCTTATAATCAAAATCATCATGTTGGCGAGTCGCATATCGGTCATTGTTACGTCGTTTCGGCGGTTCCATTTCAAAATTCGGTGAACCTTGCCAATTTCTTTCATAATTTCCGAAATGGGATGTGTTACTATTTTGTGGCTGTTCCGTATTTCTATGTCCCTCTTCCCGTATTGGGGCGCGAGTGTCCTCTGAAATACGTAATTCTTGTATTACCTGCGTCAGCTGATCTTGTACTTCCCGGATTTCTCTTTGGTGTTGCGTATTAATTTGATTCTGATTTTGTTTGAATTTCCTAATTTGTTCGCACTCTTCTGTGTCATTAAAGACCACCGGTTTTGTGTCATTCAGATTATCATCTACCTTCGTAGATAAATTATTTAGCTGATCCGAAAGTTCAACTACTTTCTCTGATAATGAACTAATTTCCTCCATGTGTCTTTCTGAACCAATTTTCAGAGTATCTACTGTGTCCTTTAAGTTTTCCTGAGTTTTTGCAAGTTGCGTAACCGAATCGGTAGATGCAACTGAGTGAATTTTAGCTTGCAAGGTCTCATGATTTTCATGAACAATAGTTTGCAGTTCTTTTATGGCTGCTTCGTGATTCTGTAATGCATTTTCATGCCGCGAAAAAATAGGTTGGAAATATTCACAAATTTGTGTTTTTACGTCATTACAGACTTTTTGACATTTCGCTTCGATTTTTTGTAACTCAGCAGTTAAATCTTCACGTGTTTGTTCAAGCGTGGTGTCTAACTTCCGAAGATTTTGTTCCATTGTGTCTAACTTTTGAAGCTTTTGCTGTGTTTGTCTCTGATTTTGTTCCATTGTGTCTAACTTTTGAAGCTTTTTCTGTGTGTGTCTCTGATTTTGTTCCATTGTGTCTAACGTTTGAAGCTTTTGCTGTGTTTGTCCCATTTGTTGTATTAATTGCAATAATAATGTATTAGTGTTTGGATTCTGTTCCTCTATGCTTTTCGGCAGTGCATTTGCACCGGCAACATTCACATTTTGACAAGCAGAAAATTTGTCTTGGCGTATTTGAGAAAACGGTGAGGACGCAAAACCTGAATCTACAGTATTGGCAAGATTGTGTTCTGTCATTTCGGATTCCTGAGACGAGCTGTTGCCGACCGATCGATCGATAGTGCTTCCCTGTTCACTAATTGTTTCACTGTCTACGCCATTGTTTGCTGACCGCTCCATTTCCCTATGCACAATTACCAAATCACTAGTTTGAACATTAGTTAATTCATTACTCGGCGGCGCTAACACACTGCTTTCGTCTTCACTGTCATTTCTCAGTTTACTTTGGAGCCTAGTATTACGTTTTTCAACGCCATTATTGTCACAATATTTCACACGACAACACAGAAAAGCACAATTTGAAGAGCAAAATAAGAAAACACATTAACATGGCACTGAAAATAATATCTAGTTAATTGCAAGCGCAGCTGCGAAATACTTGGTGCAAATCTACATGCATGCCACAACTGTTTTACTGTACAACAATGAAAGACTGCAACTACAAAGGAGATTCTCTCTACAATTATGCACCAGCAATAAACAATAGCTACACTAACTACACAAACTACAAGAAAAAAATCAGAAGATTCCAGTGAGGTATCCTCGGCTAAGGGTCGACATATGAAACGTCCCCTTTGAACAATTATACATGACTGTCCTTAAACTGACACACAATATTTTTAGCGCAAGGCAATCTGACTTTGAATAATCCCTACAAGAGAATGGCCCTGACTAACATTAACCTATGCATTTCACAAATCGCTTACCTCACAAAAATCTTCGTTACTCGAACTACTGCAATACAGCGAGCGCCACTATTGCCAGCTAAATAAAAGATTCAAACTACAGAAGGCACTATCTACTGATAGGCATAGTTAGCAAATGAAAGATTTTAATAGAGAACAAACGATGTATTTACCTTAATAGTGTTGAAAAATCATAATATACATAGCAGTTCATGACATCCAGTCTTACCAATTTCAAAACTCCACCATTTCTCTCCCCACATCCACCACTGCTGGCGGCTCACCTCCAACTGCGCCACGATACGCGCTGTTCATATCCAGCTGCCCAACACTACAATGGCAGACAACAATGCAAACTAGCCACAGACTGCACACAGCACAGCCAGTGATTATCATACAGAGCGCTACGTGGCGTTGCCAATAAGAAAACATAAAGAGCCTACTTACATAACAAAGACCTTTTCGCTGCGGCAGGATCTTCTCATGAAATTTAATTTGTGGTAAGTTCCTATGGGACCAAATTGCTAAGGTCATCGGCCCCTAGGCTTACACACTACTTAATCTAACCTAAGGACACGAACCACCGACGTGACAAGGCGCCCAAGGCCACACGGCTACCCCGCGTGGCTTCTCATGAAATTTCAATCATCAATTTCCTCCACAGAATCCGAAAATATTTTGTTAGCGTCCTCCTTCACAGGAAGCAATGACCATCATAATAAAATAAGAGAAATCAGACCTCTCACGGAAAAAGTTAAGTGTTCGTTTATCCCGCCCATTGTTCGAGAGTGGAACGATATACAGGGTGTTACACTAAACGTGTTTGCCTCTGTAAGTTTCGAAGTAATAGGCGACGGAAACATTTATTGCGGTAGGTCACCATAAGAAACGTTATACTGTCTGTGGAGCTATGAACATAGTTTATTGTGTCATTATCCAAAGAGTTACAGCAAAAAGATACAATTTTTTAAATGGATCAGTAGTTGTTTCTATCATGCACTGGAATTAGTAACACGAGCTGTGAATACATCAATTTAATTACATTCCTATCGCTATTAGTTTGGGAGTTACAACCTTTCTGGGTTTCAGGGGCAGATACCACATACGCTGCGCATAACGCAATGCGCCTTCTAAATGTGGTGTGGCCGAGTTGTAGCGTCGCCGTTGTCACGGAGCGAGAAGCTTCCTCGATGCGCTGTTACACTGCCGACTGTCGCTGCACATGGCCGTATACCCGACAGTTCGAGTCACACAAACAAACGGGGCTCAATATACCACAGTTACTGACCTCGAATGAAGATGGCACAACGAATACGTTGACATGTTGCTGATGCTCGGCGAGTGCTGACACGATGCCACTGAAGCAGCCATGGCGTACGCCGTGAGATATCCTAGGCGAAGAGCTCCGGCAGCCATTACGTTCTTACGTGCCGAACAACAACTTCGGGAAACAGGCAGCTTGGTAATGCGCCACTGTAACAGACGAAGAACTGCAGTAAGTGAGGAGACGGAGGTTTGTTTTAGCTCCAGTACACGACGATCCTCATGTCAGGTTACGAGCCATTGCTGTAGTCGCTGGTGTCAGTCTCACATCTGTGTGGCGTAATGTACGCGGCCACAGGTTTCACCTGTACCGCCTGTCACTGACCCAGGAGCTGCATGGGAACGATTTCCGTGCGAGTGTTACATTCCAGGAATGGGCCATGCGTAATTTCACGCTGGAGTCTTTACAAGGTGTTATGTTCTCTGAAGAGTTCACGTTCATAAATTACGGAGAAGTGAATCGTCATAACGTGCACTACTGGGCCGCAGACAATCCTCGGTGGATACGACCTGTCGATCGTCAACGTAGGTGGTCTATTAATGTATGGCGTGGAATCCTTGGGGATGAAATCATCGGTCCACACTACTTCCCAGGTATACTGACTGGTGCGTTATATCGTGCGTTTATACTCGACAGTTTGGGTGGTCTCCTTGAACATGTGTGTCTACACACGAGAGTCCATATGTGGATGCAGCACGATAATCATCCAGCCCATTCTGCACGGGCTGTTGTGGAACATCTAAACAACAGATTTGCAGGAAGGTGGTTGGGGCACCATGGTCCTCATTCATGGCCCCTCAAGGTCGCCCGATTTAACACCATTATATTTCTTTTTGTGATGATATCTAAAGGATCGTGTTTATGTCACTGAGGCCACATCCCGAGATGATCTAAAACGGCGCATCGAGGACGCATGTTGCTCCGTGACACCGGCCATGTTACATCTCGTCCGCAGATCCTTTAGAAGGCGCACTGCATTGTGCACTCAGGAACATGGACACACATTTGAACATCTCATTTAAATCAACTCACCGCCGCCAGAACATCCATCACCCACCACACAGCCATGTACTATGTACAGCGTGTGGTATCTGCCCCTGAAACTTTGAAGGGTTGTAGCTCCGAAACTGAAGGTGATAGGAATGTAATTAAAATTGATGTATACGCAACTGGTGTTACTGATTCCAGTGCGCAATAGAAACAACTATTGTTCCCTTTAAAAATTGTGTCTTTTTACTGTAACTCTTTGGATAATAACACAATAAACTATGTTCATAGCTGCGCAGACAGTGCAACGTTTCTTATGGTGACCTATTACTTCGTATCTTACAGAGGCAAACACATTTAGTGAAACACCCTGTATAAGCAGCTTGAAAGTGATTCGAAGATCCCTCTGCCAGGCACTTAATTGTGAATTTCAGTGTAATGATGTAGATGTAGATAGATGTAAATTCTTAAACTAGGAAAATGAAAAATTGGTACGTGTTATTGGAACACGCCTGAACGACGATCATTTCTGGTTTGATGATATTAAACAGTTCACCTCTAAGGTAGGCAAACTTAACTTGCGTTCTCAGTGTCCCGTCTCGTGTGGCCTGATCGGGGCACGTAGTCGTCCAACTACGCGGGAGACAGCAGTGTCGCCTGTGGGCGAACTGTGGGTAGGTGGCTGAAGAACTGCGTCTGAATGCATCTGGCTCCGAATCGGGAGGACTTCAGTTCCTACTTCGGACTTCGAGTTGTTGTTGGGATCCCCGGCAGACGGTCTCACGGAGAACGTGACAGAGTAGAGGCAGCTTGGTGACTAGGCTGTATGGCAACGGTCGTTGGTTTGCAGCCCGGCTGTGTCAATGGTAGCTGCGTCTGGAGTACGCGGTCAACCTGCTGTGGAGGCCGAGACACGATGTGTGTCGATGCGTACTAACGTTCTTCCTGGCTGGCCCATGGTATATGCCCCAGTATATGGCCCAAGGGGGCTTGTTCATACAGAAGGCAATGCCGTCGAAACTTCCTGAAGATGCTCATTGACCGAAGAACTGATTCGCTTTTGAGAAAGCTGCCGGCATGGCAAAATGCTGAGTTGGTTGGCTGCGGCTCACGGCCTGGATACGGCACAGTGCTGGTGTCCGGGCCTGTGCCATTGGTTACACACTATAAACTTTTCATGAGTTCTAAACATGGACCAATGATGAAAAACTATTTTAACGACTATGGTGGTGGTGGTGGTTAGTGTTTAACGGCCCATCGACAACGAGGTCATTAGAGACGGAGCGCAAGCTCGGGTTAGGGAAGGATTGGGAAGGAAATCGGCCGTGCCCTTTCAAAGGAACCATCCCGGCATTTACCTGAAACGATTTAGGGAAATCACGGAAAACCTAAATCAGGATGGCCGGAGACGGGATTGAACCGTCGTCCTCCCGAATAGGAGTCTAGTGTGCTAACCACTGCGCCACCTCGCTCGGTGCTTAACGTCTATGGTTTATAAACTGAACCCTAGTATGACAACAAAAACAGACGCATCGGCAATTTCTTTTATAATTAAGGTTCAGTATTTAAAAATGCATTTTCCCAATTTGATTGTACTTATTTCATATACTGTTTCAATTATAATGTATTTAACTTTTTCAGTAGTAGGGCAAGGCATTAACAGCGGTCCAGAATAAACGGGCGAGTAGATGGTGGATGGCTAGTGGATGGAATAGGGAACTAGAATGTGAGGAACAGGTAAGGCTTGAGAGGGAAGTGGGGACTCGCATGGGCAGTAGTATAGGGAGGGAGAGGGTATTCATCAGTGTGTGTGTGTGCGTGTGTGTGCGTGTGTGTGTGTCTGTGTGTGTGTGTGTGTGTGTGTGTGTGTGTGTGTGTGTGTGTGTGTGTGTGTGTGATGTAACTGTACAGGCGCGGCAGCGTCCTGTGGCTGGAAACTAAGGAGCAAACAGTGGGGTATGGGATTATTGTACCAGTTTCAAGATGATGTACACTACTGGCCATTAAAATTGCTTCACCAAGAAGAAATGCAGATGATAAACGGGTATTCATTGGACAAATATACTATACTAGAACTGAGATGTGATTACATTTTCACGCAATTTCGGTGCATAGATACTGAGAAATCAGTACCCAGAACAACCACCTCTGGCCGTAATAACGGTCTTGATAAGCCTGGGCATTGAGTCAAACAGAGCTTGGATGGCGTGTACAGGTACAGCTGCCCATGCACGATACCACAGTTCATCAAGAGTAGTGACTGGCGTATTGTGACGAGCCAGTTGCTCGGCCACCATTGACCAGACGTTTTCAATTGGTGAGAGAACTGGAGAATGTGCTGGCCAGGGCAGCAGTCGAACTTTTTCTGTATCCAGAAAGGCCCGTACAGGACCTGCAACATGTGGTCGTGCACTATCCTGCTGAAATGTAGGGTTTCGCAGGTATCGAATGAAGGGTAGAGCCACGGGTCGTAACACTTCTGAAATGTAACGTCCACTGTTCAAAGTGCCGCCAATGCGAACAAGAGGTGACCGAGATGTGTAACCAATGGCACCACGTACCATCACGCCGGGCGATACGCCAGTATGGCGATGACGAATACACGCTTCCAATGTGCGTTCACCGCGATGTCGCCAAACACGGATGCGACCATCATGATGCTGTAAACAGAACCTGGATTCACCCGAAAAAATCTAGTTTTGCCATTCGTGCACCCGGGTTAGTCGTTGAGTACACCATCGCAGGCGCCCCTGTCTGTGATGCAGCGTCAAGGGTAACCGCACCCATGGTCTCTGAGCTGATAGTCCATGCTGCTGCAAATGTCGAACTGTTCGTGCAGATGGTTATTGTCTTGTAAACGTCCCCATCTATTGACTCAGGGATCGAGACGTGGCTGCACGATCCGTTACAGCCATGCGGATAAGATGCCTGTCATCTCGACTGCTAGTGATACGAGGCCGTTGGAATCCAGCACGGCGATCCGTATTATCCTCCTGCACCCACCGATTCCATATTCTGCTAACAATCATTGGATCTCGACCAACGCGAGCAGCAATGTCGCGATACGATAAACCGCAATCGCGATAGGCTACAATCCGACCTTTATCAAAGTTGGAAACGTAATGGTACGCATTTCTCCTCCTTACACGAGGCATCACAACAACGTTTCACCAGGCAACGCCGGTCAGCTGCTGTTTGTGTATGAGAAATCGGTTGGAAACTTTCCTCATGTCAGCACGTTGTAGGTGTCGCCACCGGCGCCAACCTTGTGTGAATGCTCTGAAAAGCTAATCACTTGCATATCACAGCATCTTCTTCCTGTCGGTTAAATTTCGCGTCTTTAGCACGTCATCTTCGTGGTGTAGCAATTTTAATGGCCAGTAGTGTAGAATGTACGAAGGTGTTCGATTTGGGTGAGGAGTGGTGGTAATTTGATGACATGTTTTTATCAGTCCCTTAGAACTTAGAACTACTGAAACCTAACTAACCTAAGGACATCACACACATCCATGCCCGAGGCAGGATTCCAACCTGCGACCGTAGCGGTCCCGCGGTTCCAGACTGAAGCGCTTAGAACCGCACGGCCACACCGGCCGGCGAAATTAAAATTCTAAAAGGTTGAACTTTATACAAATGTTTTGAAAAACTGTTTCATGGATGATAATTGAAATATAACTAAAACGTTGATTGAGATTTAAAACAATTGCAATAGGTTGCAGGAAACTTAAACACTGTCCTGCCTTAAATTTTATTTCGTTACCACTTCGTGAGAGAGACGTGCGTTTAGGATGAATAATGGGGAGAGGCAATTGATCCTTTGGTGAAGTTTAAGTGCTTATGGAGATACTTTGTACAGGTGGATTAGGTTGTGGGACAGGGCAGTGCGGGAGTATGGATGACAGGAAAATGTGGAATTCAGGGTACAGATAGCTAGAGTGGGGGACAGGCCAGAGTCGAGGAAAGGAAGGAAAGGGAGGGTAGGGAGGGAGCGAGGGGGTGAAACCCTGATATCAGAAAGGGCTAGGGAGAAGGTGGCTAAATCTGGTAGGAGGAACAGGTGTCAAGGCGGACTTCTTAGCCAGGAAGTGGGGGTATTATAAAAGGGCGCTGGCGGGGGGTGTGGAAGGTGTGTAAGTGCAGAGCGGTTGCAACATGTTGATAAAGCTGAGGCAGGTCAGCATGATTCGTAACTAGGGGGAAACAATGAGTTTACCGAGAAGGACAGTATGTAAGGACGTGCTCAATGTGCGCAGGAAGTGATGTGCTGGTGATGGTTTATTGTAGGGTAGAGAAGCGGATTGACTTCCAAATTTACTAAAAAGTTCAGCTAAGAAGTTGTAAAATTGTTGTTTATTGAAACACAACCGATTTCGTGGCGTAAAGTGACCGTAAGAAACGGAAATACTTGCTTCGATATTTACCGAAATCTAACGAGACAGATCTTGTTATACATAGCGAGTCATTTCACCCAATTAACTATAAATCCGCGGCATTTCGAGCCATGTTAAAACGTATGTACAAAGTGTCCCTTACTAGTGTAGCTCAAAAGACTGAATGTGAGATTATACTGTGTATATCGTATCAAAAGGATTACGATACCGAATTTGTTAACGCAAGTTATAGAAGTATATTAAGAAAGGAAAAATCTTCTTTCTCATAGCGGATCGGAGGCAGATTTTATGACGTTTAGACCAGCCGAGAAGACAATGGAACGCTCTATTTTCTGTAGAATACCATATCTGGATGCAGTATCAGAAAAAAAAATAGGCAGATGTATGAGACCTAAAAACGGTATTCCAGCATATTTTACTTTTTTCGGATCTAGGTAGGCAACTCAGGAACAAGGAAAAAGCATAAATACACTATGTGATCAAAAGTATCCTGACACCTGGCTGAAAATGACTTACAAGTTCGTGGCGCCCTCCATCGGTAATGCTGGGATTCAATACGGTGTTGGCCCACCCTTAGCCCTGATAGCTTCCACTCTCGCAGGCATACGTTCAATCAGGTGCTGGAAGGTTTCTTGGGAAATGGCAGCCCATTCTTCACGGAATGCTGCACTGAGGATAGGTATCGATGTCGGTCGGTGAGGCCTGGCAAGAAGTCGGCGTTCCAGAACATCCCAAAGACGTTCTATAGGATTCAGGTCAGGGCTCTGTGCAGGCCAGTCCATTACAGGGATGCTATTGTCATGTAACCACTCCGCCACAGGCCGTGCATTATGAACAGGTGCTCGATCGTTTTGAAAGAATTGCTCTTCAACAGTGGGAAGCAAGAAGGTGCTTAAAACATCAGTGTAGGCCTGTGCTGTGATAGTGCCACGCAAAACAACAAGGAGTGCAAGCCCCCTCCATGAAAAACACCACCACTCCATAACACCACCGCCTCCGAATTTTACTGTTGTCACTACACATGCTGGCAGATGACGTTCACCGGGCATTCGCCATACCCACACCCTGTCATCGGATCGCCACGTTGTGTACCGTGATACGTCACTCCACACAACGTTTTTCCACTGTTCAATCGTCCACTGTTTACGCTCCTTACACCAAGCGAGGCGTCGTTTGGCATTTACAGGCGTGGTGTGTGGCTTATGAGCTCGAGCATGAAATCCAAGTTCTCTCACCTCCCACCTAACTGTCATAGTACTTGCAGTGGATCCTGATGCAGTTTGGAATTCTTGTGTGATGTTCTGGATAGATGTCTGCCTATTACATATTACGACCCTCCTCAACTGTCGGTGGTCTCTGTCAGTCAAGAGACGAAATCGACCTGTACGCTTTTGTGCTACGTACGTCTCCCTTCATATTTCCACTTCACTATCACATGAGAAGCGGTGGGCGTAGGGATGTTCAGGAGTGTGGAAATCTCGCGTACAGACGTGTGACAAGTGACACCCAGTCACCTGACCACGTTCGAAGTCCGTGGGTTCCGCGGATCGCCCCATTCTGCTCTCTCACGATGTCTAACGATTACTGAGGTCGCTGATATGGAGTACCTGGCAGTAGGTGGCAGCGCAATGCACCTAATATGGAAAACATATGTTTTTGGGGGTGTCCGGATACTTTTGATCACATAGTGTATAATCAAGTGGTGCATACTCTGTTACATGGAGTGATTGCCCTAAGAAATATGTAGAGCAAACCGGTATGTCATTTAGAATAAGATTTCAGGAACATCTTAATTTAAATAATTCCGAAGAGGGGTGCAGTATCACAAATCCTTCAGAAAATTTAAAAATACTTCACAAAAAAGCCATTGTATTAGAGGAAGCAGAAATTTTTAGATGTAAAAAACGAAATGCACAGTTCACGTTGAATAACCAATTAGATTTAAAGCACCATAACATTCTGGGTAATTGTGATTCTTTACACGGTTAGGTAATAAAATTCTGTATTATTCTGGCTTGCCCTGCTGTCGCATTGGTAAGATACATTCCACACGGTAACCTGCATAGTGCCGCGACTAACCATGTTAGCAGTGACAATTTGTTATCGCCATCGCCAATTGTACTCTTTTTCAAAAATATTTTTAGCGTCCTCTCACTATAAACATTTTTCTTTTTTCTTTTTAGATGCAGGCAAATTTGAAACATGGTTCTGTAACTGCAAATTTCACCTATCAGCAGTTTGTCTAAACGAATGGAGCACAGCTTCGCTACCTTTCGTTCGCGGTAGTATTGATAACATTCACTGAAAACTAAATTTTAACTATGAGCGATGGTTATGCCTATCATCTTGTAACGTTGTGGGTATATTTTAGACATTCCTTTATGAATATTAATATCCACGAAGTGGTGACGCTGTACATTGCTCTTTACCACGTAGGCTGCGCCTGATGATGCGGCTTCAGGCCGCGAAACCGGTTGTTTCAATAAACAACAATTTTACCAGCTATTAACTCCGGCTTTCAACAGCTGTGGGTGCGCAGAATATAATATAGTTTCTTACTACTGCTAGTTTCTAGACTTCTGGAAAGCGTTTCACACGGTGCCCATTGCAGGCTATTAAAGAAGGTACGGAGCATATGGAAGAGGTTCACATATATGTGAGCGGCTCGAAGGCTTGTTGTCCTCGACGGTGAGTGTTCATCAGAGACAAGGGTATCGTCAGGAGAGACCCCAAAGAAGTGTGTTGGCTCTGAGCACTATGGGACTTAACATCTGAGGTCACCAGTCCCCTAGAACTTAGAACTACTTAAACCTAACTAACCTAAGGACATGACACACATCCATGCCCGAGGCAGGATTCGAACCTGCGACCGTAGCGATCGCGCGGTTCCAGACTGAAGCGCCTAGAATCGCTCGGCCACCAGCGGCCGTTTTGGGGGACAACGTGGACAGAAATCTGCGGTTGTTTGCTGATGATACCGTGGTAAGGTGTCTAAGTTGAGTGACTGCATGAGGATACAAGAAGAATTAGACAAAGTTTCTAGTTGGTGTGGTGAATGACCGCTAGCCCTAACTGTAGAAAAATGTAAGTTAATGCGGATGAGTAGGAAAAATAAACCTGTCATGTTCGCATACAGTATTACTAGTGTCCTGCTTGACACAGTCGTGTCGTTTAAATATCGGGGCGTAACGTTGCAAAGCGGTATGAAATAACACGAACATGTGGAGATTGTGGTAGGGAAGGTGAATGATCGGTTTATTGGGATAGTTCTAGGAAGTTATCGATCTGTAAAGGAGACCGCATGTAGGACGCTGGTGCGACATATTCTTCAATACTTCTCGAGTGTTTGGGATCAGTACCAGGTCAGATTGAAGGAAGAATGGTTCAAATGGCTCTAAGCACTATGGGACTTGACAGCTGAAGTTATCAGTCCCCTAAACTTAGAACTACTTAACGCTAACTAACCTAAGGACATCACACACATCCATGCCCGAGGCAGCATTCGAACTTGTGACCGCAGCAGCAGCGTGGTTCCGGACTGATGCACCTAGAACCGCTCGGCCACCGCGGTCGGCCCGAATGATTTTACTGCCGCCAACATACAATGCGCGTAAGGACCACAAGATACAAAAAATCGGGCTCGTACTTAGTCGTATAGACAGTCGTTATTCCCTCGCTCTATTTCCGAATGAAACTGGAAAGGAAATGACTAGTAGTGGGTTCGGGGTACGCTCTGTCACGTGCTGCGCGGTGGATTGCGGATTATCTATATAGATGTACATATATAGCTGTGGATCTACACGAAGGAAATACAAGTTCATTGGCCGTTTAAGTGCAACACTTTCTCACCGCCGCCCTGTTCTGGGCATCGTCCAACTGGATTCGCAGCACGGGAGAAGTAAAGCGCGGAGCTTGGTGCTGCGAGGAAGGATCGGTGCCAAGCGGTGGGACGTGGAGGCCGTAAAGCTGTTGACTGCAGCAGCTCTGCGCCCTGGCCGCCTGCTTCCTGTCCGCCAGACAGTGCGGAGCAGACCACAGCCAGCGAAACAGCGCAGCGTAGCAGCACAGTGCTCAGCATGCAGAGGGCGCCTGCGCGACGTGCAGCCATGTGGCCCCTCACCCACCCCCCACCCACCACCCCTCCTCAACCAGCACACACTGCCAGCCGACCGGCACCTACCGGTACACGTCTGCGCGCGTAACAAAAGTCCTGTGCGCATCCCACGCCGAAAGGCCCGAGTCTGTCATCCCCGTCCACATCTGCGGATATTATTAGGTTGGTGCGTAAGTTAGTAGCGTTTTACCGTAAACACAACAGATACACATAACACAGATTTTAGTCAACGATAACACAGGGAGAGTCAAAAAAGGACTTTAAAACTTCGGAATGATCTAGAAATTTATTGACACAACTTACAGAAACGGTAGATGTGTCCTTTTGTAGCAAACAATCTCAAGTTTAACGTAAAATTGTCAAGTGCCATTTTCATTCGATGTGACTATCGTTTGCGATGCCGTTAACATCCCACCAATAATAAGTTTCTTCCCACTCTCGTTGCAGCAAATGTGGCCTAACTTGTGCAAGGGCAGTGTAGATTCGACTTTTCACGTCGGCTATAATTATTCGCTACGGGAGGAACATGCACACGGCCTTTAATGAAACACCAGAGAAAGAAATCCAGTGATGGCTGGTCTGGGGAGCGAGGTGCCCACGCGATTGGCCCTTCACGACCAATCCACCGACTTGGGAAGCGATTATCGAAGAAACCTCGCACTTCCGTGAGGAAATCTGGTGGTGCACCGTCTTCCTGAAGATCGTAAGTAGGCTGTTTAGGTTTTTATGTTGGTAACGCCACGTAGCGCCCGATATGAAAATCACTGACTGTGCTGTGTGAAGTCTGTGGCTGGTTTGCATTGTTGGAATATTTGCTATTGTGGTGTTGGGCAGTGGGATGTGAACAGCTCGTAGCGTTGCGCAGTTGGAGGTGAGCCGCCAGCAATGATGGATGTGGGGAGAGAGATGGCAGAATTTTAAGAGCGGACGATCAGGACATGTGTCCGCCAGAAGGAGTAAATTTGTAATACTGGATATCATGAACTGATATATATATATATATATATATATATATATATATATATATATATATATATATATATAATGAGTTTTGAACATTATTATGGTAAATACATTGTTTGTTCTCTATCAAAATCTTTCCTTTGCTAATTACGCCTATCAGTAGTTAGTGCCTTCAGTAGTTAGAATCCTTTGTTTAGCTGGCAGTATTGGCGCTCGCTGTATTGCAGTAGTTCGAGTAACGAAGATTTTTGTGAGGTAAGTGATTCATGAAAGGTATAGGTTATTGTTAGTCAGGGCCATTCTTTTGTAGGGATTGAAAGTCAGATTGCGTTGCGCTAAAAATATTGTGTGTCAGTTTACTGGTTCAAATGGTTCAAATGACTGAGCACTATGCGACTTAACTTCTGAGGTCATCAGTCGTCTAGAACTTAGAACTAATTAAACCTAACTAACCTAAGGACATCACACACATCCATGCCCGAGGCAGGATTCGAACCTGCGACCGTAGCTGTCCCGCGGTTCCGGACTGAGCGCCTACAACCGCTAGACCACCGCGGCCGGCTTGTCAGTTTAGTGATGATCAGAATAAGTAAAGAGAGAAATGTCTGAGTACGTTCAGTTTTGCTCAGTTGTTTATAAATCAAATAACGTAATAGGTTTATCAGCACAGTAATTTATAAAATTGTTGTAAGGGGACGTTTCAAGATAAACCGTCTCATCTCGGTCATCTTCATCGATCTGTGGGATTAAAAAGTTTTCAAGTTTATCCATATGCGCAATACCAGTGACAGTTTTCTCAATGAAGAAGAAAGGGCCTTACACTTTCAGTTTTATGTCGCAGTGAACAATCAGTCTCAACAAAATTCTTGTGCCAAGAGTAAACCGTTGGCCTGCTTCGAGCTTTTTTAGCGTATTAGGTGCGAAATTTACGCCGAGCAGTTGTTGCAGAATTCATTTCATGAAACCAAAACACACTGCGAGTATACTACGGACCAGCCAAAGTAGCCATTTTAACTGTGCTCTACGCTGACGCTCCTGGTGGCGGAATGGGGTACTGATGCACAAGTGAATCAAACGTGAGGTTGTTTGCTACAAAATGACACATCTACAGATCTGTAAGCTATCTCAATAAATTTCTCTGTCAAAAAGTCGTGAAGTCCTTTTTGACTCACCCCGTATATTCTCCTTCATTATTCAGAACAGTCTTCCAACGCTGCAGTAACGTTTCCATTCCGCGACTGTAGAAATCACGTGGCTTTGACCTGAAGAACTCGTCGAGCAATATCTGGAGTGCAGTGTCACCCAGAAACGATGTTCCTTGAAAGATGTTCGATAGAGAGCGGAAAATGCGAAAATCTGAGGGCGCAAGATCAGATGAATAAGGTGGGTGCGGAATCAGTTCCCAACCTGTGTAGTGCTTTTGTCAGTTTAGCAGGATGGCTCTGAGCACTACGGGACTTACCATCTGAGGTCATCAGTTCCCTAGACTTAGAACTACGTAAACTTAACTAACCTAAGGACATCACACACATCCATGCCCGAGGCAGGATTCGAACCTGCGACCGGAGGAGCAGCGCAGTTCCGGACTGAAGCGCCTAGAGCCGCTCGGCCACAAGTGCCGGCGTTTAGCAGGATGCGGACGAGCGTTATCATGGAGTAGCATCAGTTCACACAGTCTTCCTGGTCGTTGTTCTTCGCTTGCGTCTGCAAAACGTCTCATTTGTCGACATGAATGTCAGCAGTGATGGTTACACCTCTGGGAAGCCATTCGTAGTACA
The DNA here is from genome assembly GCF_021461395.2 of Schistocerca americana. Taxonomy (NCBI): domain Eukaryota; kingdom Metazoa; phylum Arthropoda; class Insecta; order Orthoptera; family Acrididae; genus Schistocerca; species Schistocerca americana. Next base: position 290,092,511 of record NC_060120.1, on the reverse strand, counting down.
CCACATCGGCGTTGTTCCACCATAGTCATAACACTATCTTTTTTGGGAGCACGTAGGTGTTTGTACAGGGAATTTCTGCTTTGTTTGGGCTTAATCGATCCTTTCTTTTCGTTATGTTAGCATAAACACACCGTTTCTCGGCACAAGTAACGATGCAGGATAGGAATGGTTGATGTTTTTCACGAGCCAATTGATGACGAGCAAGCACAGGCGCATAAAACGCCACCAGATGATTTTGGTGATTTCGGCTTAGAGCATGCGATACTCGTTCACCCGATTTTTGAGCCTTCCCCATTGCGTGCAAATTTCGCACGATGGTGAAATGATCACCGTTCGTCACACTTCCCAGTTCTTGAGAACACTGACTTGGATCATTGCGGATTAACGCGTTTAAACGATCTCCATCAAACCCCGAAGGTCTTCCTGAAAGTGGAGAATCACTAATGTCAAAGCGATCTTCCTTGGAACGAGAGAATCATTTTTTTGCCATGCTCTGTCCAGCGGGATGATCCCCATACAAGGACCAAATGTTTCTGGCTGCCTACGCTGCTGTCACCCATCTATTGAACTCAGATAATAGACTATGTCGGAAATGTTCCGATTTCTCCACTTGGCACTCCGTGTTCTAGTGTCCTCAGCTCCTCTCACTATCTCCAAATGTCAAAAAGACAGCAGCAGTGAACTAAAAATAAAAAATGATAGTCGATAAATAAATCCATACCAACCGGATACCAACATGCAAAACAAAAAAACGCTACAAATTTATGCACCAACCTAAAAAATATTGTACACCAAAACGTTCAGTGTGCTGCGGTTACACTAATGAGGCCAAACATTATGAGCACCTGCTTAGAAGTGTGTTGGACAATCGCTGTGGCGAGGATTCGGTAAGTTCTTGTTAGCTTTCCGTAGGTATGTGGCACTGGGCGTGTTCGCACAGGACACACAATTCCGGTAAATTACGAGCCGGTAGTTGGTAAGCGTAGAGCTTGCGCCCGATTCCGTACCGAATGTATTCCATCGGTTTCAGATCGGGCGAATTTGCAATTCCAACAAGTGTGACGCGGACAGTCACCCCGCTGGAAGATGCCGTCGCTTTCGGAGAAGACATGAAACATGAATGGATGCAGATGGTCCGCCGTTATGTTAACGTAGTGAACAGGTGTCCTGCTGCCTTCGATTGTGACCAGAGACCTTACGGCAGCATACTATGATACTATCCCTTCGGGCGCAGCGGTTAGCAGATTGGTCTCTCGGTCGGAAGGACGAAGGTTCAAATTCGCGTCCGACCATCCAGATTTGGATTTTCCTTGATTTTCCTATATCACTGCAGGTAAATGCCGCGACGATACCTTAAAAAGGCATCTTTCCTTCCCTTTACTTAAAACAATCCGAGCTTGTACTCCGTTCCTAGTGTCCCATTTGTCTACAGGACGTGAAATCCTAATCTTCCAGCCGTGCACGGTAGCCGCGCGGTCTCGGGCGCCTTGCCACGGTTCGCGCGGCTCTCCCCGTCGGAGGTTCGAGTCCACCCTGGGGCATGTGTGTGTGTGTGTGTGTATTGTCATTAGGGAAGTAAGTTTAAGTTAGATTAAGTAGTGTGTCAGCCTAAGGACCGATGACCTTCGCAGTTTGTTCCCATAGGAACTTACCACCTAATCTTCCTTTTAACACCGCCCACACCCGCCTGCGTCCGTGTAGTGGTGCGGCTTTCCCCTAGATTAGGGCCTCTCCTGACGCGACCACTGGCCTGGTGTAACAAGAAACCTGATTCACGCTACCGGGCGACACGTTTCCATTGCCCCATCGTCCAGCCTCCACTGCAGTCTTAACTGACGACATTGTTGGATCAACATGGCAGCATGTAGGTGTGGCACACAAGCGAGGCTCGTGTTCTGCGATGTGCGCCGAGCATCGTGCTCCGATACACTTGTGCCTGAACCAGTGTTGTACTCTGACGTCAGATCTGCCACTGATCACCACCTATCGTGCGCTAAGCCCGTTTTACATGAGCGATTTGCTGGGCAAAATCGACTACTCAAAGTGCGTGCATCTGCTATGCCTGCTTGTAAATCAGCAGGAGAATGTGTGCATAATGTCAATGATCTATAGATTGTGGACTTCTAAACATCCTAGGATGCTGCAACACCGCGAAACCTGAAGTTAATCTATACTGCACGACCTCACGCCTGTTATAGAAATGGATTTCGTACTTTCCTGTCTGCTTAATCGTTATTTTGTTATTTGCTTTGTTTTTGTGGCTCTTTGGTACCTTACATATAGTACAGATATTTCTTCGCACTGGTGTTATCTTACAAGACAGACGAAATATCTGAAACGAAAAAGATATCTGCAGATTACAGAGAAAAAATCTAGCCTACCGTATACAGAAACAAGAACATAAATAGATAAAGTGATGTAATGAAAATTGTTTCACCTGTTAAAACGTCAGAGTTACTTGATGAAAAGAATGATTTTCCATGTTATTTGGCACTCAGCAAGAAAATAAGATATAAAGGGGAAAGAACAAGAAAGGTTTTTACTGCGTTCTGGATATCGTTTGATGTGTTTGCGCTTTGCAGGTATACATTTTCTCGAGCAAAAAAAAGGTATGCCGGTATGTTATGAAATGTTTGAATGACACTTCGTATTCTTACAGTTCTCAGGAGTGTAAAAAATTTATCATCCGACATTTGAAAAGAACTTCCACAATGAGTTCTGCTGTTGACATTGATAAACACTACTATCATTACTTGTTGCAATATTTTGTTACCATATTCCAAGTTTTTTGTGCAAAGAAGTCCCTCATAACCTTTGTTTCGCCATTAAGATGCCAAACGCCACAGGAGACTGTGGTGTCACCGCCAGACACCACGCTTGCTAGGTGGTAGCTTAAATCGGCCGCGGTCCATTTAGTACATGTCGGACCCGCGTGTCGCCACTGTGTGATCGCAGACCGAGCGCCACCACAAGGCAGGTCTCGAGATACGGACTAGCACTCGCCCCAGTTGTACGACGACATTGCTAGCGACTATACGGACGAAGCCTTTGCTCTCATTTGCCGAGAGACAGTTAGAATTGCCTTCAGCTAAGTCCATGGCTACGACCTAGCAAGGCGCCATTAGCCTTACATAGTTTGATAGTTATCGTATGAAATGTCTCATCAAGAACGTTGTAAACCAACAAAGAATAAAAGTTAAGTATTCGAGGAGCTGCATACTTTTCTTATTAGAATTCACTACTTACCCTGTTCCAGAATTCACGCCAGTCGGCGTGTGTGTACGCGTGCCTTTCTTTCGGCTACCCGTCACTGTGGACTGGCTGCCTTGTCAGTCCACTACAGAGACAACTCTCATAATTTCGGTGCTGACTTGTAAACGGAATTAACACTTGAAACAGGCGACACTCAGTACAGGAATAAGACGCCAGGGGCGCTGCAGTAGACTCACTTGTCACGGGCAGTCAATTGAAACAAGAAAGTCGATCGTGTAAAAGGAGCTTTACAGAGCGAGCAAGCCCTCAGCTTCCATGGTGTACGGCGATTATGTGACGTCCAACATCTTGTCGCCTACTTGTAATTTCACCGCCCTTCCATAGATGCTCATGACAGTAGTACGAGAACTGCCGACGAGGTTCGCCGGCCGTTTTCCGAGAATCACGCTCCCAGTCACCGGGCAATAACAGTCTGCCCTTTCTCAAAGTCGCTAATGTCGTAGCTGGCGGTGGCTATAACGATTCGGCTCATCAGTGTATGACGGTAGGCTTGCGCCAGGTCTGAATTTTCGTCGGACCTTTTGATTTACATTTCACAGCCTAAGAACGTAAGTGCCCATCGCGATCACATTTTGATACAAGAAGTCTTGTCATATTATTGCTACGTTCCCTAAATTACACCTTCCTGTTCTCCTTACAGAAAAGAATTTTGTGAAAAGTTGTGTCGAATATTTCTTCGACGCTAGGATGTTGTGTTACAAGTTTTCGCCACATCTTGCAAACTGCTTAATGTTAGATGTAGAGTTCGTTTATCAACTGTATGTTAATTCAACATATTGTTAAATCACATTAATGTGTTATACTTCCGAACGTAACAAGAGATGCCGGCCGTTGTGGCCGATCGGTTCTAGGCGCTTCAGTCTGGAACCGCGCGACGGCTCCGGTCGCAGGTTCGAATCCTGCCTCGGGCATAGATGTGTGTGATGTCCTTAGGTTAGTTAGGTTTAAGTAGTTCTAAGTTCTAGGGGACTGATGACCTCTGATGTTAAGTCCCATAGTGCTCAGAGCCATTTGAACCATTTTGAACAAGAGACGATTTGTGTACTTGTTAACATTTTTAAGAGAAGCCGTTGATAATAGTGAACATTATTCGCGTCGTATGTGATATGCAAACGGCAGTCGGGCGCTGAAGTGAAAATTCCAGTGTATGGAGTGTCCTAAATTACCTTCCTGGTCTCTGTATGGCAACTTTCGATAACTGCAAAAACGGTAGTTCTTAATACGAACGAATTAGGAATGATTCAGACATAAGGCTGATACGACCAAAATAGGAAGTACATAAAAAATGAGGAAGATCTCCGTGTCCTCATCTTTAGTCTTTGCGGAGATCCACAGTGCAACTAACATCCCTATGACTGCAATATGAATGAGACACCTCTGGAATCGGTTAACTCGTATAATTACCTGGCTGTAACGATTTGTAGCAATACGAATTGGAACATTCACATAGACTTAGACGTAAATAATGCAGACGACAGACCACGGTTGATCGGTAGAATACCAGGGAAATGCACGAAGTCTACAAAGGAGATTGAATACAAAACTCTCGTGCGACCCGTACTACACTCCTGGAAATGGAAAAAAGAACACATTGACACCGGTGTGTCAGACCCACCATACTTGCTCCGGACACTGCGAGAGGGCTGTACAAGCAATGATCACACGCACGGCACAGCGGACACACCAGGAACCGCGGTGTTGGCCGTCGAATGGCGCTAGCTGCGCAGCATTTGTGCACCGCCGCCGTCAGTGTCAGCCAGTTTGCCGTGGCATACGGAGCTCCATCGCAGTCTTTAACACTGGTAGCATGCCGCGACAGCGTGGGCGTGAACCGTATGTGCAGTTGACGGACTTTGAGCGAGGGCGTATAGTGGGCATGCGGGAGGCCGGGTGGACGTACCGCCGAATTGCTCAACACGTGGGGCGTGAGGTCTCCACAGTACATCGATGTTGTCGCCAGTGGTCGGCGGAAGGTGCACGTGCCCGTCGACCTGGGACCGGACCGCAGCGACGCACGGATGCACGCCAAGACCGTAGGATCCTACGCAGTGCCGTAGGGGACCGCACCGCCACTTCCCAGCAAATTAGGGACACTGTTGCTCCTGGGGTATCGGCGAGGACCATTCGCAACCGTCTCCATGAAGCTGGGCTACGGTCCCGCACACCGTTAGGCCGTCTTCCGCTCACGCCCCAACATCGTGCAGCCCGCCTCCAGTGGTGTCGCGACAGGCGTGAATGGAGGGACGAATGGACACGTGTCGTCTTCAGCGATGAGAGTCGCTTCTGCCTTGGTGCCAATGATGGTCGTATGCGTGTTTGGCGCCGTGCAGGTGAGCGCCACAATCAGGACTGCATACGACCGAGGCACACAGGGCCAACACCCGCCATCATGGTGTGGGGAGCGATCTCCTACACTGGCCGTACACCACTGGTGATCGTCGAGGGGACACTGAATAGTGCACGGTACATCCAAACCGTCATCGAACCCATCGTTCTACCATTCCTAGACCGGCAAGGGAACTTGCTGTTCCAACAGGACAATGCACGTCCGCATGTATCCCGTGCCACCCAACGTGCTCTAGAAGGTGTAAGTCAACTACCCTGGCCAGCAACATCTCCGGATCTGTCCCCCATTGAGCATGTTTGGGACTGGATGAAGCGTCGTCTCACGCGGTCTGCACGTCCAGCACGAACGCTGGTCCAACTGAGGCGCCAGGTGGAAATGGCATGGCAAGCCGTTCCACAGGACTACATCCAGCATCTCTACGATCGTCTCCATGGGAGAATAGCAGCCTGCATTGCTGCGAAAGGTGGATATACACTGTACTAGTGCCGACATTGTGCATGCTCTGTTGCCTGTGTCTATGTGCCTGTGGCTCTGTCAGTGTGATCATGTGATGTATCTGACCCCAGGAATGTGTCAATAAAGTTTCCCCTTCCTGGGACAATGAATTCACGGTGTTCTTATTTCAATTTCCAGGAGTGTATTTCAGACACACCGGCACTCAGAGTCAACACGAAAAGGCCTAAGAAGGTAGCATAAAGGCTGTCAATGGAAACATCTCTCTCTGTGGAGCATTGATTCACGCTCTTATTTCAGGTTCGAAAACGACAGTTCGCACTGTGGTAAGCAATGGGACGACGTTCTTGACATCCATTGACATAACTGACAACCACAGACGATTCAACACTTCTCTAAGAACATCATGACCAGCAATCCCATTGAACATGATCGAACCAGTTTGGAGTGCAGTGCGACTGCAGTTTTTTCTCTGGTGTGCAGGCTAGAACTACCAGAGACCATTCAAATTCATTCGACAAAATATGAATGCAGTCTGAAGCAGCAAAGGGTGCTTATCCGTTTTCAGCTCTTGTGTTTCGGTGTGAGGTATGATATAGACACATTTGCGAATAAAACGTAAAATGCTCCCTCTAAGACCACGCCAGTTCGGCAATACCTTCGGTGCCACCTGCCCACCTTCACTGAGCACTTTGAAAATTTATTTGTACTAAGACTGTGACAGAGTCTTAGAGGCAACACTCCGACTCTGCATGCCTAGTAGGCTAGCTGCAGGCGCAAGAGCAGCAATGTTACCCGCCTGCAGGCGCCTAGGACTCCTGTCATAGTTTTCAAGATGCTACTCCAGGCAGGTGTAAAATGAATGTGCGCAACGGAAAATACTGAACACGCAAATGAAGATTTGGTCCTGTCTGACCACACCCTGAGGCAGATCTTAGGATCTCCTAATGGTGATATTATCTCCTCTTTCTTGCTCTTTAACATATAAATTCCAACATAAACATAAATGAATAATTAAGGGAACTAGTAACTACAAATGATAAATGCTGTTTCTGCTTATACATTTATTGTGGATTAAAACCCCTTTATATATTACAAATGTTTATATATCAATGTTCAATGGTTCAAATGGCTCTGAGCACTATGTGACTTAACTTCTGAGGTCATCAGTCCCCTAGAACTTAGAACTACTAAAAACTAACTAACCTAAGGACATCACACACATCCACTAATATGATTGATCAATTGCCTAAACCTGTCCCTTTTTATGGCTATGCAATATAATACCAATAACGCGAAATGACTGACATCATCTACGTACCAAACACTAGAGGACACTACTTTCAAAGATGATCTACAGTGGTGTGCAACCTTACTGGAAATAAAATTTACGTGGTCACAGCTGTTTAGCTTTATAGCCCTAATAAGCCGAAACAATTAGCGATATCACCGTATGTACTGCGTCCAGTGCGTCAGAGTGATGGTTCTCGTACACGTCTGTGACGACGGAACAATTCCAGCCACAAGATATAAAAAAAACTTCATTTGGACACTAGGACAGTAGAAGACGGTCCTCTGACTAGTATAATCTAATACTGTCTTCTGCTCTCTGTGTTCTACAGACGAGAAACGCGAACTCCCAGCCACAAGGATGGAGTTCAGATAATGTCTCAACGTAAGTAAAGGCAGAAGAAGTGCTCTCAATCACTGAACACTGCGTACTCATCGACGACTCCCTACCTGGAGCCTAAGTCCAGAATAGTGTAAGTTCGCAACAGTACAGTACCTAACCGTTCTAACGATAAAATCTCCTGAGAGCAAAGACAGCAAGTCCGTCTGTACCAACAAAAGCTGATTCTGAGCGACCGTCAAACACAGGCGCTCAAAACGGGAGACCTCTTTTTCTCCACCGCTGCCTTCCCAGAAAAGCTCAGTTCCTCTCTCTCGTAACTGCAGAAGGCGAATCGTATTCTGAAAACCACCGAATATTCTCCCTCTCTACAGATTATTCTGAACGCCGACCAACCATATTTTAGTCTTTTGTCGTCCAGCGCGAAAAGTTTGCGAGGAAATACCTATCCTCATTAATTAGGAGTACATACAATGGTACGCTTCTCAGAGTAAAAAATCCTCTGTGCTGCATCCAAAATTTTCAGAGTTTCCGAAGTATTGTCTGGTTATTCTTCCGACCCCGCTACAATATCAGCCGGCCGCAGCTGTATTGTGTTTCAGCACTTAGGTGCCTCGACCATCCGGCTAGGGCTACTTCCTCTGTTAAGCAGGACCAACACACCTGTGTGGGCCTTTCCACCCAGGGCCTGAGTTACGCCTGCCGTTTCGTCCCACTGACGTTCCCACGTCTACTAGTATAGGCAATCATTCATTACGCCGTTTTGATAATAAAGACACCCCATCACTTTTCATGCAGTAAGCGTTAACAACTATTTACAAGGTGTACACGACAATGTCATTCTTCTTTAAATATTCATATATACGATGTACAACCTATCAAATGATACGTAATTCCGGTTGTAAATCATGGCAAAGTATGTAGATGAGTGCTTGTAAGCTGCGAAATCATAGCCACCTTACAAGTTAGTCTCTATACTGGGTGATTTTTAAGGTGGTGTACAAGGTGGATGAGCGGCACCGAATTGGAGGTTCTCGGAGGACCCTTTGCTATTCAGTTCACGCGTATGTCAATGACACAGCTCTCCATGATCACTCAACAGGATGGTGCGAAACAGAAGGGCCAAGAACCCTTTACTGCTTTAGATTGCATTTAAATTTTATCGAGTGGGTTTGAACGGCGCTTAGTGATTCCACTTTGCACACCAGAGCAAACACTGCAGTTTCACTGCACCCCAAAAGGGTGCTATCATACTCCGTGGGGTTCCTGGCTCACAATGTCCTTAGAGAAGGGTTGAGTCGTCCAGGAGGGGGGGGGGGGGTGAATCAACTGTTTCGAAGGTTGTTAAGAAGGTCATCCTGTTGCTCAACACACTGTAAACTGAAGGTTTTCGATCGAGAAATGTGTGGGAATCAACGCCCGAAGGAAAGGGGTTATTTCATAGACGTCTTTTATGCCACCGCTTAATTTTGAGCGGCGGTGCATCTAGAATGTTTTCCTAGTCCACCCATAATAAAACCGCCTAATTTTAAGGCCGGGCGGTACAGTTCTGACCTTCTTTGCGGAGGCGCCCGAAGAGGGGGTGAAATGTGATAAGAGGGCTGTGACGACCTTCCCATTGTGTGAGACGTCCACGGTGGTGTTCGGCGGAGTTGTGGTGAAATTTGGTGTCAACGTGAGATAATTAACCCACCTTGGTCCTCGCACGAACTGAGCTATTGCCTAATTTCGGATGCGTCGGCAGCTCGCTGTCTGAAACTTCGCCGAGCCCGAGAGTGGCGTTGCAGGAAGCCACGCTTTTGCAGCCGTGTATAGGGAAAGGTTGCAGCCGCCTTTAACTCAACTTTCAAACTTCTATATTGCAATGGGAGACAACTACGCAGTTTCGAAAAATTGATCCCTTAATTGCAGTGTATATTAAGCAACTGAATTCGGTGCGTAAATAATAATATGTATATTTAGAATGGCCTCCAAAACCATGCGTTACACTTAGAAGAGGTCAGCATTAAATGGAGTTTCATTTGTGAAGAGAGGGATTCATATTCCTGTCTCACGAGGCAGATTTAGGTTTACTGCCAGTGAGATTCGGACAAATACTGAGAAGTTTCCCCTGAAGTGTCTACAGCGAGTCTGCTCTCCAGTCTTTGTCTAATCCAAGTCCGCGTAACGACACTAATGACTTCGTTGGTATTGCACATGAAACCTCTTCCATCTTTATACTTTGTGCATTAAGATGTGTGATACCTCACAACAGGGGTTGGGATAATTTAAAGGAAAAGCAGATAGAGGGTGGACCCACATATTTCGTCATTTGTCATTTCACTGAATCATTTTATTGCTTAATAATATTTATTATGGTTGAAAATTAAAAGGCTCCTCAAAAAAATAAATAACAGTGCTCACAATAATTTAAAGAACTTGAAATGGATCACTTCATTAAAAAAAAACTTTAGCAAAAATTGTTCAAATGGCTCTGAGCATTATGGGACTCAACATCCATGGTCATAAGTCCCCTAGAACTTAGAACTACTTAAACCTAACTAACCTAAGGACATCACACACATCCATTCCCGAGGCAGGATTCAAACCTGCGACCGTAATAAAATCCCGTAAGCTATAAAATACACAACCCCCTCGGAAGGCATACAATTTAAACGTGACTCCCAATTGGTAAACACCAGTAGAAACATTAAAAATGACCCTTAAATAAATATACAGTCCCTCAGAATACAAGAAAGGTGACAAATTATAGCAACCAGTTATCACAGGAAACTGGCAGCAACCACGAAAGTTTGACAATGAATGGAGTTAGCTAATGACTGCAGGTAAAAACACTCAACGGTTGATACTCGTAAGTAAAAGCCTTTTAAACTCAACATGCACAGAAGTAGCAAAATAGGGCCTGGAAGATTTAAACAAGTTGTTAAAGGGCAAATATACTCACAAGGAACTTCGGGCTTGTACAAAACACTTTAAGGCCTGTGTGCTTGCGCAACTCTCAATATTTGAATAGATCAAGGGTTCCGGAATTAACTGGGCGACACTCCGCCGTGGCACGTACGAAAACGATCAAATTTACTTAACTTGAGCTAACACGAGGCAGCTGAGAGAGGCGCCTGGCTGCGGGCGAACTAAGACGTCGTGCGACTACGGACGTGTCGCTGCAGCAGGAAGAAAACACGGCTCTGCTGCAGGCCCAGCAAACAGGAACGCGTCGTCCGCTGCCAAAACTACCCTGCCAACATGCACCAGAAAGGAACCAGTAATCTGTCCAAATAACGCTACAAGCGACAATATCTAAGATGGAGGAAATATTCAATTATTGCGGAAGTGGCTACACACACAAGTCACGAGCTTGACGCTCCTTAATATTATACGAAAACTGAGGGCGTGAACTAAAACCACCTGTAAATGCAAATACCAGGACACATCCTCGTTTAACAGTGCATTGCCTTCGACACAGACTATATTACAGACACAATTACTTTGACTCAGTTTACAACAGAGAGTATTCATACACTTGCGATAGATCTGATCTGGAATAAACAGATTAAAATCAGTTACACTCACCGGTGACCATCCACACAATCATTTGGAGGCGTAATGAAAATTACGAGGCCAATTCAACATTAACACACACGTGGGCTTACGATAACAGGTACTAATAAAAGATCAACACTTCACTCTCCACTCAGGTGCAAAGAAACCGTCACTCCAGGACTCCTGTCCGCAGCTCCTGGTCTAGTGGCTAGCGTTGCTGCCTCCGGATCACGGGGTCCCAGGTTCGATTCGCAGCCGGGTTGGGGATTTTCTCTGCCCAGGGACTGGGTGTTTGTGTTGAACTCATCATTTCATCATCCTACACAATTAACAGCTTCATCCTCTTCTGTAACTGTTGGTTGGTTGGTTGGTTGTGGGGAAGGGACCAAACATCGAAGTCTTCTGTCCCATCGGATTAGGGAAGGAAGGGGAAGGAAGTCGGCCGTGCCCTTTCAAAGGAACCATCCCGGCATTTGACTGAAACGGTTTAGGGAAATCACGGAAAACCTAAATCAGGATGGCCGGACGCGGATTTGAACCGTCGTCCTCCCGAATACGAGTCCAGTGTGCTAATCACTGCACCACCTCGCTCGGTCTGTAACTGTGTCAACGGACTTGTATTTCGTGACCCCCACCAGAAAGTTTCAATTGAATCTTGTTATTTTTTCGATTGACGTCATCATTCTTTGGAACTAAGATATTTAGCTCACATAGCCAATCGTGATCCCTATAAATATGCGCGATGTTCAGAAAAACCTTCTCAAAATCTTCAGTTGATGACTGAAGAAGACAAAAGCTCCGTGACGACGATACCTCCTGTGTTTCTGGAAGAACTGGAAGTCTGCCGTTGTCCATATCCAAAACTTGCTTGGTTAATATTTATGCAAAAAGATCTCCAAGTAAATGCACATGCATTATTGGTCCGGCAATGTCATTTTCTTCACATTTCTCCAGAGGGCCGAATTTTTCAGACATGCGCTCGTCTCGCCTGCTGGTGTTGACAAAATGTATATGGTACTCCAATTCAAACTCAGTCACCAATTACGAACCATAGAGTTTGTTATTATTGAGGACAGAGGCGTCGTTATGATTTTTGTGACCGACTGGACGATAGAGAAATTGATAAGCTGCAGCACCATTTAGTGGAGAGTTGGAACAAGGTAGACGGCGCGAAAATATTCTCCACGCTCAAATACCTATGTTTACCACTTTTCATGGCGAGCGGTTGAATGGCATAGAAGTTGATGTGCTACAGCGCTATCTACTGTCGAGTTACAGCAAATGGTATACCATAAAAACGTTCTCCATGAAAAACATGTATACATATATAAGTCAAATTTCATGGTGATCGGTCAAGTGATGTCAAAATCTATTTATCTCAAACGTACACACCAACATCCATTTTTATGTAGAAGATTGCTATATTGCCGTAACTTTTCGTGTTACTGTGATCCAAGAAAAATATCATTTTTGATAACATTTGTCGTGGAGAACAGCGGTCTGGCAAAAAGTACTTTAAAAATGGACAAAAACAGTGTCGACTGCAAAAACGATTATTTTGTGGTAACGGCTTTCGCTCAGTTTTTGACCATCCTCTATCCGCATACCATGATGGTAAGCGATGGCGATGACTGGGGCGGTGTTGTAACTTGAGCAGTTGACGTTCGTGGAGTTACAACACCCGCACCATTAACGGCCACCGCTTACTGTCATGGTATAAGGACTGAGAACGGTCAAAAACTGAACGAAACCGGTTACCACAAAATAAATGTTTTCGTGGTCGAGACTGTTTACGTACATTTTCAAGAAAAAAAGGCACTACAGAAAATTGTTTATCAAAATCGCTATAATTTCAGAATTATTACTCGTTATTCTGGGGTTGCGTGTGAGGGATAAATTCGCATCCTGCAACTAGATTTGGAAAGGTAGATCCACAAGGCCACGCTGGCTGTTGGTATCCCGTGTCTGGATGAAGTGTACTAACCTAAGATGCGCAGTCGAGTGCCCGCATCCCTTGCCAGTGGGTCGCGTTCTCCCCTGCAGGAGAATAACTGCGATCTCTCCAAACATAATAGCGAACCGTGTCGCCGTTGTAAAAGCGAGCGCGTGGTTCCGCAGACCCGCACCTCCTGTAAACCGGGTCGCGCGGCGTGCAGCTCCCCCGGGGTCAGCGGGCGCGCACAATGCTGGGAATGGGACAACGGGACCCAGCCTAGCATTCCCACGACACGCGCTCATCGCTGCTCGCGAATCTCAACGGCTGCACGTCGCTTATGTTCTCAGCAGCCGGCGGGCCAAGCATTGGGGACCAGTGTCAGATATAACTATCCGATCGTCTACGTCTGCGCATACAGGCTTTTCCACAATTCTTGTTGAAGGCTTCTAGTGGTTATAGAGACTAAGTTGATAAAGTTTTGGTAAGGAAGCCATGTCTAGAAATGTACCGTATGGATATAAAATAAACTTGAGGATCGGATCACTTTCAACTCTCCCGCTTAACTTTACGCACACAGACTGAGAGGAGCGCCCCGTCGTCAGTCGCTGACGAAGTTATGACATCACACACCATTTTCGTCTGGCTGAAACAACGGCAGCGAGAAACCGGTATGTCCACAACTAGGCCCGGTGGACTGCGGTACTCAACGGACGCGCCGCACTCTCAACTTTGAAGAGGACGTCCTCCTTCTACGTCTACGTGACCACTCTTCAATTCACACTTAACTGTCTGATAGAGGGCTCATCCAACCACCTTGAAGCTATTTGTCTACCGTTCCACTCTCGAACATTGCGCGGGAAAAATGAACACTAAATCTTCCTGTACGAGCTTTGATTTCTCTTATTCCATTGATAATTTCTTCCTATGCGGCCTGACGCCAATAACATATTTCCGCATTCACAGCAGAAAGTTGGTGGTGATTGTAATTCAGTAAAAAGTAAAACATCTTTGTCTTAATGAGTGACACACCATCTCGGTGTCATATCCGTGACACTCTCCACCCTATTTAGCGATAATACAAAACGACCTGACATTCTTCGGACTTTCTTGATGTCATCCGTCAATTCTATCTACTAAGGATCCCATACCGCACCGTAATACACTGGCAGAGGACGTTGAAGCGTAGTATAAGCAATCTCTGTAGTACATTTATTGCATCCTCTACGTGTTCTTTGGTTTGCCTTGCCCACAATATTATCTATTTGTTCCAGTTTAAGTTGCTCGTAATTGTAAACCCTAAGTATTTAGTGGAACTGACAGCCTTTAGATTTTCGTGATTTCACGTGTAACCGAAATTCAAGGGATTCCTTTTAGTAGGCAGACTCAGGTGGATAACCTCACACTTTTCGTCATTGAGAGACAACTGCCACTTTTCGGACCATACGTATATCATGTCTAAGACATTTTGCAATCGATTTTGATCTTCTAATGACTTTAGTAGATGGCAAATTTCAGTACCACCTGCAAACAATCTAAAAGGACTGCTCAGACTGTCTCTTAAATAGTGTACAGGTAGCTGTCATCTACCGTCATGCAATGTCATCAGAGGATCAAAACAAATTGCAAAATGATTTAGACAAGATATCTGTATGGTTTAAAAAGTGGGAGATGACTCCAAATAATGACAAGTGTGAGGTCTTACACATGGGCACTAAGGAATCCGCAAAATTTCAGTTACGCGATAAATCACACAAATCTAAAGGCTGTGAACTCAACTACAATTACGAATAACTAAAACTGGAACCATCACATAGGTGATGAGGCGGGGAAAGCAAACCAAAGACTGTGATTTACTAGCAGAACACTAAGAAAACGCTGCAGGTCTACTAAAGAGACTGCTTACACTTTGCTTGTCCGTCCTCTTCTGGAGTATTGCAGAGCAGTGAGGGTTCCGCATCATATGGGACCGACGGTGGACATCGGAAAAGTTGAAAGAAGGGCAGCTCGTTCTGTATTGTCGCGAAGCAGGGGAGACAGTGCCACGGATATGATACGTGCAATGGGGTAGCAGTCATTGAAACAAAGGCGTTTTTCACTGCGGCAGAGCCTTTTCATAAAATTTCAATAACCAACTTTCTGCACAGAGTATGAAAATATTTTGTTGGCGCACAACTACATAGGAAGAAACGATCATCATTGTCTCCCAACTACATAGGGAGAAACGATCATCATAATAAAATAAGGGAAATTAGACCTCGCACATGAAGCTTTAACTTTCCTTTTCCCCCCTCGCTGTTCGAGAGTGGAATGGAAGAGAAGTAGCTTAAAGGTGGTTCGATGAACACTCTGCCAGACACTTAGTTGTGAACTGCAGAGCGATCATGAAAATATCGAGTACATGCAGGTGCAGATAACGAATAGCAGAGGACCATAACAGTTCGTTGGGGAATGCCAGACATCACTTCTGATTTACTCGATGGCTACCCGTTGATTAATACGAACTGTGCCCGCAGCCCGTGGCCTTGCGGTAGCGTTCTCGCTTCCAGCGCACGGGGTCCCGTGTTCGATTCCCGGCGAAGTCAGGGATTTTCTCTCCCTCGAGATGACTGGGTGTTGTGTGTCTTTCATCATCATTGACCCGCAAGTCGCCGAAGTGGCGTCAGCTAAAGAGGACTAGCAATTTCGGCGGCCGAACACCCCGCATGGGGTCTCCCGGCCAACAATGGCGTACGATCATTTCATTTCAGTACGAACTGTGACCTTTATTACAGGAAATCACGAATGAAGTCGCACAACTGAGACTATAATCTGTAGGTACGCAATTTGATAAGAATTCTTGTCGAAAGCGTTCTGGAAATATAAAAATATGGAACCAGTGTGAGATTCCCTGTCCGTTACGTAGAAGAGAATTCGTCACGAGTACCGGAAAAAATGACCACGCAACGGGATCCCAAGGGGCACACAGGCCAGAGCTTATTTCGTCTGCCGAGTGTGTACCGTGAAGTTGGAGATTTGAAACTGATACGATCTTCAAACTTATTTTACGTCCAAACCGGACATTTCCGGACGCGGGTTGCTTAACGAAACTTCGTCTAGTAAAATCTCTCTACAACCCGTAGAAGCCTGTAGTAGAAATTGTGAAGCACACTGTATGCAGTGCAATTCTTTGTCGAGAGTCCTTTGCATCACTGCTAGTCATTTCTTTCCTATAACACTCCCAAATGGACCGAACGACAGGCATGGCTTGTATGCTTCAAACTCTCTAATTTTGTCCAGCGAAATGGACGGTGAAAATAATACAGTAGTTCCGCAATTTCTCAGAAAGTTTGGTTCTCTAAACTTCTTCAATAGCGCTTCGCGAAACGATCTTCTTCCCACAGAAGATTCCCATCTAAGCTCGCGCATCATTTTCCCAATTCTCTCGTGCTGATCTAACCTACTGGTAACAAATCTGGCGGCACGCCTCTTAATTGCTTCCCTGTCTTCCTCTATCGGACTTAGGCGGTTCCAACACTGGAGTAGTAATCAACAACGGATCGCACACACGTTCTGTGCACTTCAATTTCCCAGAAATCTTCCAATAAACCGTTTCCGACCATTTGCTTTCCCAACAACAGTTGCTTTTATGTGCTCGTTTTGTTTACGCCGTTTTGTTACGTTACGATTGATAATTAATGATGTGGCTGAGTCAAGCAGCAAGTCACTCAAATGTACACTGCTGGCCACCGTAAATGCAACACCAAGAAAGACAAGAGGTAGCACAACAAAATTTATTTTGTAGATAACATGTTGACCAAGTATCAAATGATTACGTTTACAGACGTCTGTGGCATGTGGTTCCTGCCAGAATCAGTAGCCAGAGTAGCCGCCATTGTTGGAGATCACCGCTGCCACACGTCTCGGCATTGAGTCAAAGAGACGTTGGATGTGTTCCTGGGGTACAGCAGCCCAAGGAGCTTCCACACGTTGCCAAAGATCATCTGGTGTGGCAGTTGGGGATGTAATCTGGGTCACTCGTTGAGCAACCATGGACCACATGTTTTCTATCGGCGAAAAATCCGGAGAGCGAGCCGGGCAGGGAAGCACTTCAATCTGGTTATTGACGAAGAACCTTTGGACAATGCGTGCCACGTGTGGTCGCGCATTATCCTGTTGAAATATGGCTGTGGCCGAGCCCTGAAGGTAAGGAAGGACAACTGGCTCCAGCACCTCGGATATGTAGCGCCGGCTATTTAAAGTACAGGCAATGCGTACTAGAGGCGTGCGAGAGTAATATCCAATACCGCCCCATACCATAATACCCGGTGCAAGACCAGTGTGGCGGTGCATAATGCAGCTGTCCAGCATCCTCTCTCCACGGTGTCTCCACACTCGAATCCGACCATCGTGGTGCTGCAGACAGAAGCGTGCCTCGTCAGTAAAGACAGCGTCATTCCATTCTGCCGTCCACATCCGTCTGGCATCACACCATTGGCGACGGAGACGTCTGTGGTTCTGCGTCAATGGTAGATGAAGCAATGGATGTCTTGCGGACAGACCACTCTGCTGTAAACGGCGTCGAATGGTACGCGCAGACACTGGATGATGCGTTACAGACGCAATGTGCTGTGCTATGGTTCGGGATGTCACTGAGCGATCCGTCACTGCCATGCGCACAATTTGCCTATCAGCACGTGCAGTGGTGCACCGAGGTGAATGCGATCGACCACGTCGGTCCGTCGTACCCTCCTGCATCCAACGGTCACATATCCGCATTACAGTTGTTTGGTTTCGTCCAACACGACTAGCGATTTCTCTGTATGATAATCCACAATCTCGGTAAGCCACTATCCTTCCTCTGTCGAACTCGGATACTTGATCAAACGATGTTCACTGTTGTCTACGAGGCATAACTGATCGTCTTGTGAAACAACCACAAGGTAAACACACGCGCCGAAATCGCCAAGCCTAAAATGGCGCTATGAGGTGGCGCCACAGGCGCGCGTGATGTGCGTCTGCGCTGAAATTCTAATCAGTTGCATATCTCATCGCTGCAAACCCATGGTGTAAATTTCACTTGATTCGGATGCTTCCTTCAGGGTGTTGCATTTACGGTGGCCAGCAGTGTATTTGAACATTAGGGAATTCTTTCTCCTTTGCATACGCATTTATGTATCCCGTCCAAGTAATTCCAAATCCCTCCCACTCACTCGACACAACGACGCTTTCCCGAGCACGTCGGCGTCACCAGTGAACGGCCTCAGATGCTTTTCACCCTGCCCGACAGATGGTGTGTGTGGGTACAAAAAAGGAGCGGTCGTGTGGCACTTAACCTGTGGCACTCCATTGTCGCTGCTGAACTCTCGTCGCCTTAGACAACGTTCCTGGATCTGTCACTCAGAATGTCTTGGAGCCAGTCACAAACATCTGGAACTTGTTTCGTACGCTTGGACCTTTGTCAACCGTCTGGGTTGTGGTACAGTGTCGAACACTTTTCACCTCTGTCCATAATGATACGATTCTGAAGTTCCACATCTCGAAGTCTAACATTTCCAACATTTTAGCACAACATTAGTGTCCCGCATATCCGACCAGCGACGGAGTGTTTCCTCAGACTGGAAAAGGGCAGAGTTTCACGCGTCTGAAAAAGAAAGAAATAAAAATAACAGGTCTGCAGAACAGATTCACAAAACGGTTGTGCTGTACCTCTCTCCTCAACTTGTATAGATTTCATGAATATATACAGAGTTAAGACATAATGTCCCAAATAGAACAATATAACTCTCTACCTGCCACCTAGCATAAGCTGTGAGAATATTAATTATGGAGGTAACCAGGCGGACAAGATGTACCAAGACTCAGAAAGCTTTTGATTCCGTAGCACAACCACGTCCACTAAAAAAACTGCCATCATACGGCATATACTCATTTGAGACTAACACAGAAACTTCTTGTAATGTGGAACACAGCACGTTATCCCGGATGAAGGGCTTCTGTGAGGGAGGTCTGACAGAACCACTGCTGTTTCTTTTACGTATTGATGGCTTAGCATGTAGCATCAGTTGCTATATCAGATTGTTTTCCCTTATGCTTCGTTTAGCTCGGCCCGCGTTCCACATATAGCTTACCAAATTTATGTTTTGCATGTAAGGGGGGACAAACCCAGCCAAGGTCATCAAACTCATGAAACACATTTCCTCTTTTCTTTGTCAAACAAAGATGTGAAATAACGCTTCCTCGAAAACAGCTAAATTCAACCCTAAACGTTTCAGCATCATCATAAATTATGTTGTTATAATTAGAGGTACTCTCCTTTGTTTACGTATCATATATCCTTCTAAGATTTTCTCTACCTCATTCTGTGTAACATGCGGTTCCATTCAGCTGGACAGTAAGGAGTGGTATTCCCAGTCATAATAAACATTTTATTTTGTATCAGGGAATACTACCCAGCAAAAGAGGTCGTGTCACTATTTTGTATATCTCAGTATTTGCGGAAGATACGCGACATGTTCGTAATGTATCACCGAAGTGGATAGCCACGTATGTTGTAGCTTACTTACTGTGACATGTAATAATTTCAGATGCGACTGGCTTGAGTGCACTTACTTCGCTAGATGTTGGTGTCTGATTTGGGCGTAGCAGCTGGCTGGCTGGCTCTGAGCACTATGGGACTTAACATCTTAGGTCATCAGTCCCCTAGAACTTAGAACTACACTCCTGGAAATGGAAAAAAGAACACATTGACACCGGTGTGTCAGACCCACCATACTTGCTCCAGACACTGCGAGAGGGCTGTACAAGCAATGATCAAACGCACGGCACAGCGGACACACCAGGAACCGCGGTGTTGGCCGTCGAATGGCGCTAGCTGCGCAGCATTTGTGCACCGCCGTCGTCAGTGTCAGCCAGTTTGCCGTGGCATACGGAGCTCCATCGCAGTCTTTAACACTGGTAGCATGCCGCGACAGCGTGGACGTGAACCGTATGTGCAGTTGACGGACTTTGAGCGAGGGCGTATAGTGGGCATGCGGGAGGCCGGGTGGACGTACCGCCGAATTGCTCAACACGTGGGGCGTGAGGACTCCACAGTACATCGATGTTGTCGCCAGTGGTCGGCGGAAGGTGCACGTGCCCGTCGACCTGGGACCGGACCGCAGCGACGCACGGATGCACGCCAAGACCGTAGGATCCTACGCAGTGCCGTAGGGGACCGCACCGCCACTTCCCAGAAAACTAGGGACACTGTTGCTCCTGGGGTATCGGCGAGGACCATTCGCCACCGTCTCCATGAAGCTGGGCTACGGTCCCGCACACCGTTAGGCCGTCTTGCGCTCACGCCCCAACATCGTGCAGCCCGCCTCCAGTGGTGTCGCGACAGGCGTGAATGGAGGGACGAATGGAGACGTGTCGTCTTCAGCGATGAGAGTCGCTTCTGCCTTGGTGCCAATGATGGTCGTATGCGTGTTTGGCGCCGTGCAGGTGAGCGCCACAATCAGGACTGCATACGACCGAGGCACACAGGGCCAACACCCGGCATCATGGTGTGGGGAGCGATCTCCTATGAAACTTCCCCTTTGAACAATAATACAAGACTGTGCTTAAACTGACACACAATATTTTGTTAGCGCAACGCAATCTGACTTTCAAAATTCCCTACAAAAGAATGGCCCTGACTAACATTAAACTATACCTTTCACAAATCACTTACCTCACAAAAATCTTCGCTGCTCAAGCTACTGCAATACAGCGAGCGCCACTACTGCCAGCTAAATAAAAGATTCAAACTATGGAAGGCACTAACTACTGATAGGGATAGTTAGCAATTGAAAGATATTAATAGAGAACAAACAATGTATTTACCTTGATATCATCATATATAAATATAGCATTTCATGACAAATTTCAAAACTCCGCCATCTCTCTCCCCACATCCACCACTGCTGGCGGCTCACCTCCAACTGCCCAACGCTACGCGCTGTTCACATCCAGCTGCCGCTGCCTAACACTACAATGGCGAGTATTACAACAATGCAAAGCAGCCGCAGACTGCACACAGCACAGCCAGTGATTTTCATACAGAGGTGGCGTTACCAATAAAAAAACCTAAACAGCCTACTTACATAGCCCCCATGCTCCCCACAAAAAATTTTACAAATTTTTTTTGGGCAGTGGCCAATAATGATTTGATAAAATTTTTCATAATTACAATAACAAAGAAATCAAATGCACACACTTATTGATATTATGTTGGTCAAAAGCTCAAATTTTCTCACAGTCTATAAAGACAGTCCTGATCATTCATCACAGTGAAACTGCCGTTTCTTTTCTCAAAGTCTGAGCAGTAAAAGACAATGCACACGGAAGTAGTGGATTTCCATGCTGTCTTGAAGAAGTAGTGTTGTCCTTCCAACGGAAAGACAGTGCTGACTCTTGACATGCTGACAGGTAATGGGCCACAATGGAGCAAACCCACAGCAGAATCATTCGAAGTTTTGAAGAATATTGGTAGGTAGGTCATCACAGAGCAGACCCACTGGAGTCCTGGTAGAGATTGTGGTATTGGTGGGCCACCAGAGGTGCAGACCCACTGCAGTCCTTGTAGAAATAATGGCATGGTGGGTCATCAAAGATGCAGACCCACTGTAGTCCTTGTAGAGATGATGGTATTGGTGGGTCATCAAAGATGCAGACCCACTGTAGTCCTTGTAGAGATGGCCAGCAGCCACTTGTTGCGGCTGTGCAGGTGCACAATCACCATCGAAGAGTCTTGCGGACAATATAGCAAGTCCATAAACAACCACTTGTGCACTCACAAAGTTTTTGAAATTGTCCTTCGAACCAGTAATGCTGTTATCCAGTCCCTTGCTGAATCATTAACACACGTGCAAACACTATCAGTCCCTACTTCTCACATATTGTCCATATACTATGACCAACGGAAATGTGTGCAGTGAAATGAATGCTTACATGTTACTTAGTTTGATAAACTGGTGTCAATTACAATTTTATAACATGAGAATACAATAACAAAGGTACAGAATACATCATTAAAGAACATAACAATACACATAACATTTGTAGCAAAACAGGCTTTACAAAAGAATAGAAATAGACATATACATCTGTGTTACAGGAATTATGACATAAGTAGATACATAAAATATCAGAATAACTTTTGGAACATCAACTTTGTACATGAGCATTAAAACAAAACAGAATAAATAATGTCTAAGCAAATTTACAAGGTAAATAACATATTATTAAAGCAAATTATATTTGAGAATAACAGTATTCCTCATCATAGTGAATGTAGCTTAGTATTAGAAAAATTCTACAAAATAAGTCTTATCAGATAAACATATAAATACAGGAAAAACATAAATACCCAAGGGTACACAAACATATAGCGGAATAATACAAGGAAAGGACAGGGTTTGTTTTACTGCAGTATTTTGCAAACAAAACTTTCTTTACTTCTCGGAGATCTCCCTTCGTTCTTCATTATTTCCAAAAGTCCTATCTATACCTGCTTTCTGTACTTTTCTCGTATAGCCTCTCAGTGCATTTCTTCAAATTCATTGCAACTCATTCTCTTATAGGCTACCCCCTCTTAAGCTAACTTAAATCTACTGAGCTCAGATGCTAAACTAAGGGACGAGGCAATGCAGCAGCACATAAAACAATTAATATAAACAGCAATGAAAAAAAAATGGAAAATCGCAAAGCAAGCTACAGTAAATCTAAATTACCAAGCAATGCAACATTAGGACTAATATGAGCCAATGTGCAGTAACAAGAAAGATAAGTCAGTAGTAAAACTAGCTTAACAGAATAATACAAAGTCAAATTCAATAACACTATGCCTGGCAAACAGCAGCAACTTATACCTAAACATGACATAGCTCAAGCAGAAAAAATATTACAGTAAAAACAACAATGCAGATAAGGGAAATGTATATTCACATCTTAATGTCTAAGTAATTAAAGTGGTGCACCACAACAACTTATTGTAAAAGAAATATTACCATGTACTTGAAAAGAAAATTATGTGTCCAGTTACTGTTACTGGTCCCTTCTTATTGTTCTTTCCTTTCCAAGTGCTCCTTTTTTTTAAAGAATGTGGATTGCAAAATTATCATTTAATAGATCTGTTGACAGAAAGTGTTCACATTACCAAATGCATCTAAGTTTATTTTATAAAACTAATGCTGTAACACAGCTGAAAAACAGGTATCAAATGAAATAAGCAATTACGCAAACCAAAGCATAAAAATATCATTCAATAGTCATGTGACATTTCATAAGTTAGTAGAAATTCTCTCAACTCTCGTAGAAAGACGCTTGTCGTAATCAGGTGTGCAGATGTAAAAATATTTCTCATCATTTCATTAGGCATTTCAGTAAATATCAGAAAGTACGATATGTTTCCAAGTAATTAGCGTGTCGGATTTGCGATGCTTTCTCTAAAGGAATGACAATGGCCAGGATAATGGCCTCCCTTTTTGTTCTTTTTTTCTTCCTGTGCTCTGAAAGGATAATGGCTTTTTTTCGGGCGGCTGTCGCCCAGGTGGGTGCACGCGACGCATTACGTGCAGGTGGTCACTTAACTTTCTTACGGAAATATTTACGACAGCAGTTTCCGCTACAGTGACAGTCTCACATAAAAATATTTCACAGGTCAAGAATTAGCGTTGCAAATCTGTAGAAAGAAAATCCTATAAATATAAGTGTCCAAATAAAATATTCGTCAGCACTGTGATACAGTCACGCATTTACGCACATTTCATAACTCTTAAAGCATGATTCTTGGTTTCCAACATACTTCTTATTCCTCATATACGGTAGCATCATCTTATTGATCATAAACATATCTCAACAGCATAGTACACATCGTCGTCGTAATAATAACATCATAACACCTCAGTCAAATCTCAAAAACGTCGTAGCTTTCTGCAATAATTTCAAAACCTAAAAAAAATTCTCTGCTCATTTCAATAGTGTCATCTACCTCAAACGTACTTTAAAATCATGCTCCCTTACCAAATACATCATTCAAAGCTCTCATAGTATCACAATGATTTCGAAAAAATATGAACAGTTTACAAAGTACAGACAAAATACAGTTTCATAAGTGTGAAGTTACCCAACTGTGTATTGCGTAAACATGTGTCACTGATGTAGTAAAAAAAATGTTTATCTCTCAGTTAAATGGTCAGATAGCTGTGTAATTTGTGTGTTAGAGAAATATGGTACCGATGTGTAAAGTTGTATAAGCAAATACCATATTAGCTAGGGTTCCTTGTGGTTGCCACACACATGGTACAAAAAGTAAGCGTGTACCCCCCTGAGGATTAATGTAATTATACCCTCAGGTGTTACAGATGTATCACGGAAAGCCTTTGTATCATTGTACTCCAAATATCTTTAAAAATAAATATTTTAAGTACAAAATCAATCACTCAAATACGTGTACTGTAGCGCTAAACTGTGCGTCTTGCTGTAAGATAATTCTGTGGAAGTGTCGTAATTATCGTCCTCCGAAAGCCAAGTTCTGCAGAAGTCAATGTACTTACCCCATCATAAACGAAAGTGAAATGCTTTGTGTATAGATATCGTAGTTATTACGTACATTACTGTGATCAAGAAAGTACTATACTGTAAAGTATTGTTGTGCTACGAAAAAGGCCCTCACATTGTAGCTTACTACTAAAACATGTTTTGCTTTCCAGAAGAATTCAGAAAAACTGTGCGGATATGAAACAGATACACCGCAAAAACAACATTGTAAATTGTCACTCATTAGTAGCATCGTGATATAATCGTGTATCTGTCAAAGAAACCAAATGCTAAGTCATCATTAATTCCACAGAAAGTACTTTAAATCCAGAATGTATTTTCAAGTAAACCAAAATGTTGTATTAAAATCTCATTAGCAGTACTGGTAAATGTTCTAAGTATGTGAGCCTTATAGTCGTTACGTAATCGTGCAACAAATAAGCAAGAATGCACACACACAATAACACTGTGTCGTCTGTCCACAATAACAATGCATTCGTAATTTCTGTTTAAATAAGTTCTCTTGGTTCTTGACTGGATATTTAACTTCAAACATTGTTGCATGTTAACAGTTTCTTAAGTCCGACAAAGCATACTAGAAATGTGAAGTGAAAAGTTTTATGGCAAAGACAAAGTTAAAAACTAGATTATCTTTCAATAAGCGGTTTTACATGTGAAGTGTGGTGCAATCCTTTACTCTTCATAGTACTCAGAGGTTCAACTTGAACGGAATTACCATGGGGTACACGTCGGTGAGGAATGCTAAAAATTTTCTCAAGGTTAGCGTGTATGCTATTTTTCCCTGAGCCCGCCGGCGCACGCGGCTGCCTGCGGTGCGAGTCATTGTCTGTCCCTTTGTTGGCGCGCGTCGTTATTGGGATTAGGAGACCTAACTTCTACAAATTCACGTTGTCGAAAGTGCCCTGCTCTGTTTGAGTCCCGCCAGTTCTGATGCAATTCAGGTCTGTCGTTACGAATATATCGTCTGTCGTCATGTCGGTAAATTCCGTAGTTTCTTCCTTGTCCGTCACGTGGTGGAGAGTTTCTCCCTGAATCGTAACTGTGCGCCGAATTGTTGCGTCTGAAGTTATTCTGCCTCCCTTGATAATAATTATTTTGGTTCCCATATTGTCTGTTTCTCTGATTGTCTCTGTGATAGTCATTACTACGGAAATGCAATCTTTCTCTGTAACTATTATTACTCTGCCAGCGATTGTCATATGGGTGGTGTCTGTTTTGGTCACGATTTGCGTTGTAAGAATAGCCTTGTCGTGTCAAGTTATTACTTCTTTCATCGCGGAATTGCGATGGATGTGACCTGTAATTGTTGTGTTCCTGGTTTCGCGTTCCGCGATTGTCAGTGTCAATTTCTAATTCTTGTAAAAGTCCCTGAAAAGCTTCAATGTCGTCTTTGCAACGTCCTGCCAAAATAATATGTCGTAAATGTTCAGGCAGTTTGGTTAAGCAAATGCGGATGAGTTCTGAGGGGCTGTATGGGTTTGAAAGATACTGATTCTTATGCAACATGTCTTCAAAATATTTCATAAGACTGGAAAATTCAGATTGTTCGAAACGTTTCATCATTATGATGCTATGCTTTACTCGGTCTTGTGTGGCTTGAGACCAATATGCTGAGAGGAAGGCATGGTAAAACTCTCCTTCACTGTGGCAATCGTGAATTACCGATCGCATTCTTACAGCTGGTTCATTCTCCAAGTAGCCACACATAAATTCTAATCTGTGTTCTAACGACCAGTTGGGAGGAAAACAATGCGAGAATTGATGGAGCCATGCTTGTGGATGAATGTCGTTGCCAGAATTCTTAAATGTTTTGAATTTACGTGTAGTAATCAACAGCTTATAGTCAAAATCATCATGTCGGCGAATCGCATATCGGTCATTGTTAGGTCGTGTCGGCCGTTCCATCTCAAAATTCGGTGCACATTGCCAATTTCTTTCATAACTTCCGAAATGCCCTGTGTTATTATTTTGTGGCTGTTCCGTATTTCTGTGTCCCTCTTCCCGTATTGGGGCGCGAGTATCCTCTGAAATACGTAATTCTTGTATTACCTGTGTCAGCTGATCTTGTACTTCCCAGATTTCTCTTTTGTACTGTGTATTGATTTGATTTTGATTCTGTTTGAATTTTCTAATTTGTTCATACTCTTCTGTGTCAGTGAAGGCTACAGGTCTTGTGTCATTCAGATCATCATCTACCTTTGTAGATAAGTTAGTGACCTGATCCGAAAGTTCGGCTACTTTCTCCGATAGTGAACACATTTCCTCAGTGTGTTTTTCTGAACCAAGTTTCAGAGTGTCCATTTGTGTTGAAATCGAATCTACTGTGTCCTTTAAGTTTTCCTGAGTTTTTGCAAGTTGCGTAACCGAATCGGTAGATGCAACTGAGTCAATTTTAGCTTGCAAGGTCTCATGATTTTCATGAACAATAGTTTGCAGTTCTTTTATGGCTGCTTCGTGAATCTGCAATGCATTTTCATGCCGCGAAAAAATAGGTTGAAAATGCTCACAAATTTGAGTTTTTACGTCATTACAGACTTTTTGACATTTCGATTCAATGTTATGTAACTCAGTAGTTAAATCTTCACGTGTTTGTTCAAGTGTGGTGTCTAACTTTTTAAGATTTTGTTCCACTGTGTCTAACTTTTTAAGATTTTGTTCCACTGTATCTAACTTTCGAAGATTTTGTTCCATTGTGTCTAACTTTTGAAACCTTTGCTGTGTTTGTCCCATTTGCTGTATTAATTGTAATAACAATGCACTGGTGTCTGGAACATGTTCCTCAGTGCTTTTCGGCAGTGAATTTGCACCGGAAACATTCACATTCTGACAAGCAGAAAATGTGTCTTGACTTATTTGAGAAAACGGTGAGGATCCAAAACCTGAATCTACAGTATTTGCGAGATTGTTTCCTGTCATTTCGGATTCCTGAGGCGAGCTGTTGCCGACCGATCGATCGATAATGCTTCCCTGTTCTCTAATTGTTTCACTGTCTACACCATTGTTTGCCGCCCGCTCCATTTCCCTACGCACAATTACCAAATTACTACTTTGAACATTAGTTAATTCATTACTCTGCGGCGCTAACACACTGCTTTCGTCTTCACTGTCATTTCTCAGTTTACTTTGGAGCCTAGTATTACGTTTTTCACACGCCATTATTGTCACAGTATTTCACACGACAACACAGAAAAACACAATTTGAAGATCAAAAATAAGAGAACACATTAACATAGCACTGAAAATAATATCTAGTTAATTGCAAGCGCAGCTGCGAAATACTTGGTGCAAATCTACATGCATGCCACAACTGTTTTACTGTACAACAATGAAAGACTGCAACTACAAAGGAGATTCTCTCTACAATTACGCGCTAGCAATAAACAAAGTCTACACTAATTACACAAACTACTACAAAAAATCAGAAGATTACAGTGAGGTATCCTCGGCTAAGGATCGACATATGAAACTTCCCCTTTGAACAATAATACAAGACTGTGCTTAAACTGACACACAATATTTTGTTAGCGCAACGCAATCTGACTTTCAAAATTCCCTACAAAAGAATGGCCCTGACTAACATTAAACTATACCTTTCACAAATCACTTACCTCACAAAAATCTTCGCTGCTCAAGCTACTGCAATACAGCGAGCGCCACTACTGCCAGCTAAATAAAAGATTCAAACTATGGAAGGCACTAACTACTGATAGGGATAGTTAGCAATTGAAAGATATTAATAGAGAACAAACAATGTATTTACCTTGATATCATCATATATAAATATAGCAGTTCATGACAAATTTCAAAACTCCGCCATCTCTCTCCCCACATCCACCACTGCTGGCGGCTCACCTCCAACTGCCCAACGCTACGCGCTGTTCACATCCAGCTGCCGCTGCCTAACACTACAATGGCGAGTATTACAACAATGCAAAGCAGCCGCAGACTGCACACAGCACAGCCAGTGATTTTCATACAGAGGTGGCGTTACCAATAAAAAAACCTAAACAGCCTACTTACACCTACACTGGCCGTACACCACTGGTGATCGTCGAGGGGACACTGAATAATGCACGGTACATCCAAACCGTCATCGAACCCATCGTTCTACCATTCCTAGACCGGCAAGGGAACTTGCTGTTCCAACAGGACAATGCACGTCCGCATGTATCCCGTGCCACCCAACGTCCTCTAGAAGGTGTAAGTCAACTACCCTGGCCAGCAACATCTCCGGATCTGTCCCCCATTGAGCATGTTTGGGACTGGATGAAGCGTCGTCTCACGCGGTCTGCACGTCCAGCACGAACGCTGGTCCAACTGAGGCGTCAGGTGGAAATGGCATGGCAAGCCGTTCCACAGGACTACATCCAGCATCTCTACGATCGTCTCCATGGGAGAAAAGCAGCCTGCATTGCTGCGAAAGGTGGATATACAATGTACTAGTGCCGACATTGTGCATGCTCTGTTGCCTGTGTCTATGTGCCTGTGGTTCTGTCAGTGTGATCATGTGATGTATCTGACCCCAGGAATGTGTCAATAAAGTTTCCCCTTCCTGGGACAATGAATTCACGGTGTTCTTATTTCAATTTCCAGGAGTGTACTTAAACCTAACTAACCTAAGGACATCACACACATCCATGCCCGAGGCAGGATTCGAACCTGCGACCGTAGCAGTCCCGCGGTTCCGGACTGCAGATCCTAGAACCGCACGGCCACCGCGGCCGGCACCCCGTAGCAGCTCATGTCTATATCTTCTTACCATATTTTTTATCTTTACACGTTACCAGAAATTAGGATTATCTTTGTTTCACTCAACTGAAAATCTTAACAGTGGAATAGAATGTCTTTTGAAATTGAATCCGTGCCTTCATACATGTGCCATCAAGAATTGGCTGCGGTGTTAGCACGCCTGCCAGAGACCTACAGTCCGCAGCTTGTAGGCGTGCGGTAGCGTTCTCGCTTCCCACGCCCGGGTTCCCGGGTTCGATTCCCGGCGGGGTCAGGGATTTTCTCTGCCTCGCGATGACTGGGTGTTGTGTGATGTCCTTAGGTTAGTTAGTTTTAAATAGTTCTAAGTTCTAGGGGACTGATGACCATAGATGTTTAGTCTCATAGTGCTCAGAGCCATTTGAACATAGAGACGTACAGCACCATGAAAACTACGAATTTCAGACACAGTAGAGGTATTCGTATCATTGACGTCTCAGTCGTGGTTTAAAGCTACTTTTCTGACATGAGGCAAAAGAAAATAAAAGAAAAGGAACCAGGGAAGATGCAGGTAGCGTAATTGCTTGTCATTCGGAGAATACATATGATTATAACACGCGCGATAATATCGAATCTCCACTCACAGATCAGCAAGACGCTGGAAGAATCAGCACGTGCATTTCAATGTAGCTAGTCTAGACGACATTTCTGAAAACGAACGCTCCCTCGATTTTATATATATATATATATATATATATATATATATATATATATATATATATATATACTCCTGGAAATGGAAAAAAGAACACATTGACACCGGTGTGTCAGACCCACCATACTTGCTCCGGACACTGCGAGAGGGCTGTACAAGCAATGATCACACGCACGGCACAGCGGACACACCAGGAACCGCGGTGTTGGCCGTCGAATGGCGCTAGCTGCGCAGCATTTGTGCACCGCCGCCGTCAGTGTCAGCCAGTTTGCCGTGGCATACGGAGCTCCATCACAGTCTTTAACACTGGTAGCATGCCGCGACAGCGTGGACGTGAACCGTATGTGCAGTTGACAGACTTTGAGCGAGGGCGTATAGTGGGCAAGCGGGAGGCCGGGTGGACGTACCGCCGAATTGCTCAACACGTGGGGCGTGAGGTCTCCACAGTACATCGATGTTGTCGCCAGTGGTCGGCGGAAGGTGCACGTGCCCGTCGACCTGGGACCGGACCGCAGCGACGCACGGATGCACACCAAGACCGTAGGATCCTACGCAGTGCCGTAGGGGACCGCACCGCCACTTCCCAGCAAATTAGGGACACTGTTGCTCCTGGGGTATCGGCGAGGACCACTCTCAACCGTCTCCATGAAGCTGGGCTACGGTCCCGCACACCGTTAGGCCGTCTTCCGCTCACGCCCCAACATCGTGCAGCCCGCCTCCAGTGGTGTCGCGACAGGCGTGAATGGAGGGACGAATGGAGACGTGTCGTCTTCAGCGATGAGAGTCGCTTCTGCCTTGGTGCCAATGATGGTCGTATGCGTGTTTGGCGCCGTGCAGGTGAGCGCCACAATCAGGACTGCATACGACCGAGGCACACAGAGCAAACACCCGCCATCATGGTGTGGGGAGCGATCTCCTACACTGGCCGTACACCACTGGTGATCGTCGAGGGGACACTGAATAGTGCACGGTACATCCAAACCGTCATCGAACCCATCGTTCTACCATTCCTAGACCGGCAAGGGAACTTGCTGTTCCAACAGGACAATGCACGTCCGCGTGTATCCCGTGCCACCCAACGTGCTCTGGAAGGTGTAAGTCAACTACCCTGGCCAGCAACATCTCCGGATCTGTCCCCCATTGAGCATGTTTGGGACTGGATGAAGCGTCGTCTCACGCGGTCTGCACGTCCAGCACGAACGCTGGTCCAACTGAGGCGCCAGGTGGAAATGGCATGGCAAGCCGTTCCACAGGACTACATCCAGCATCTCTACTATCGTCTCCATGGGAGAATAGCAGCCTGCATTGCTGCGAAAGGTGGATATACACTGTACTAGTGCCGACATTGTGCATGCTCTGTTGCCTGTGTCTGTGTGCCTGTGGTTCTGTCAGTGTGATCATGTGATGTATCTGACCCCAGGAGTGTGTCAATAAAGTTTCCCCTTCCTGGGACAATGAATTCACGGTGTTCTTATTTCAATTTCCAGGAGTGTATATATATATATATATATATATATATATATATATATATATATATATATATATATATATATGTGTGTGTGTGTGTGTGTGTGTGTGTGTGTGTGTGTGTGTGTGTGTGTGTCTGTGTGTATCAATTTGAACTTGAGCTATAATTCACACACCATCATCCTAGACAGTAGCAACAGTGCCTTTATAGATTTTTTTTCCACTCTGTATCAGTAACACTGCTCTCCCAGACGTCTTGGCTTGCTGAAAAGTTGAGTGATATATAAAAAATAATGCTAGGGTGTACCGTCCCGTGGTCGGTGAGGTCATTAGGATGAAACACACGCTCTCACTGTGGAAGGAATCCGCTGTACTCTCCTTAATGAATCATCGCGGCATTCACTTACCCGATTTTTCGATTGAGAGGAATAACGGAAAACCTATACCTTGATGGCTGGATGGGAACTGAACCTCCACCCTCTCGAATGTGAGTCTAGTGTCTTATCAGTCCGCCACTGGTTAAGGATCCAATTCTAACCCTTTATGATCGTTTCCACCCACTCATGTTTCTGATAATCCAACTTTAAAGTATAGTAGTGTTCAGTTATCTCTCTGCCGTGTTCCAGGTTATCTGTGGTGATCGCAGCATGACAAACTTTTTTTTAAAAAAAAAATGGTGGTCATCACCTTACCAGCTGACAAAACGTTCTATACCGTCTCCGGCGCACTCTCATCGGCATTTTCCCATTTCTTCCGCTGTTGTCATTAAGCTCAGCATTGATGGATCCACGCTTTACTCGCAATCACGAATCGCCGCGAAAAGTGGGGTGCAGTGCGGTTACACAACACCAAAGACTGCACTGAAACAGTTTTACAGATGCGTTGTTGGTCGAATGTCAGCAACCGCGACTCCTATCGTGCACACAGGATTTTCATTTTCATTTTTTTAATGCGAGAGACTATGCTAAGTTCACATGTCTATACTTACCGTCTAACCTCACTAATGCCCTTTCGCTCGGCTTTCCCAGATTGTTTTCTATGTACTCCGTTTTTATTATCCCAACTGGGTGGTAGGGCGGTCGGAGAGCATTTCACCTTCGACCATCCAGGAGTAAACGGCCTTCGGTGGTGCTGTGGAGTCCCCATAAACTTATTGCAACTTAGTTTTGATCTAGCGAGCACTGCATCCAACAGCAAGAAAATGATGAAATGAAAGTAGCACTTCGCCGGCAATTGCAGTTATTTCGGGAATTTCATGGGATCCTATCGTTCGTTCTCTTGATATACTGACCTGAATTATGTACTTCCCTGTGTCTACTTGTCGCAAATATCTTACGTGACACTGAACTATACACTGAAGCGCCAAAGAAACTGGTATAGGCATACAGAGATATGTCAACAGGCAGAATACGGCGCTGTGGTCGGCAACGCCTATAGAAGACAACAAGTGTCTGGCGCAGTTGTTAGATCGGTTACTGCTGCTACAATGGCAGGTTATCAACATTTAAATGAGTTTGAACGTGGTCTTACGGTCGACGTACGAGCGATGGAGCACAACATCAACCAGGCAACGATGAAGTGGATATTTTCCCGTACGACCATTTTACGAGCGTACTGTGGATATCAGGAATCTGGTAAAACATCAAATCTCCGACATCGCTGCGGCCGAAAAAGATCCTTCAAGAACGGGATCAACAACGACTGAAGAGAATCGTTCAAAGTGACAGAAGTGCAACCTTTCCGAAAATTGCTACAGATTTCAATGCTGAGTCATGAACAAGTGTCAGTGTGCGAACCATTCAACGGAACATCATCGATACGGGCTTTCGGAGCCGAAGGTCCAGTCGTGTACCCTTGATGAGTGCACGACACAAAGCTTTACGCCTCGCCTGGACCCGTCAACACCGACACTGGACTGTTGATACCTGGTCGGATGAGTCTTGTTTCAAATTGTATCGAGCAGATGGACGCTTACGGGTATGGAAACAACCTCATGAATTAATGGACCCTGTATGTCAGCAGGGGACAGTTCAAGCTCGTGGTGGCTTTGTAATGTGCTGAGGGGCGTGGTGAGTTGGAGAGATATAGGACCCCTGATACGTCTACATACGACTCTGACTGGTGAAACATATGTAAGCATCCGGTCTTATCACCTACATGCATTCATATCCAGGATGCATTCCGACGGACTTGGGCAATTCCAACAGGACAATGTGACACCCCACACGTCCAGGGATACTCTTCTGAGTTTCCGCTGGCCACCAGACTCTCCAGACATGAACATTATTGCGCATTTCTGGGATGCCTTGCAACATGCTGTTCAGAAGAGATCTCCACCCCCTCGTACTCTTACGGATTTATGGATAGCCCAGCAGGATTCATGACGTCAGTTCCCTCCAGCACTACTTCAGAAATTAATCGAGTCAATGTAACGTCTTGTTGCGGCACTTTTGTGTGCTCGTGGGAGCCCTACACGATATTAGGCAGGTGTGTCAGTTTCTTTGGCTCTTCAGTGTAAGAGGGCTATTTTAAAGCTGCGATCGATCGCGAAATTAAAACCACAGCGAAAATCCGATGAAGCTTTGTGCACATGTGTTGCCCTCTGTCTTAAGTATGCCTGTCGATAGCATCGCGTCGCAGTTTTCAATAGCGAGTGCACAGTGAGGAAATAAAGAGGCCTGCAACAGTAGAGCGTCCCGCGAAGTGTGAAGCGCTGGCTGCGATTCGGTGAGGGTTTCCGCCTGGTTTCATGTAACCCATATAGCGTAACTGCCAAGCACGACAGCAGACTGCGGTAATGGTGCAGACTGCACGGGTATCCCACGCGGCCCCAAGTAATCTATACATTGAGCAGGCTGTAAAGTGAACTAGGGGGAAATTGGGGAAAGCAATTACAGTTTAGGAAGAAAAAATTAAACGTTTTAGGTTTGTCGGGGACACTGTAACCCTGTCGGCGATGACAGAGAACTTGTAAGATCAGTTGAATAGAATGCTCACCGACTTGAAACGAGTTTATAACGTGAATACCGACAAATGTAGAACAGTGGTAATGAAGTGCACTTGAATTAAGTCACGTGATGCTGAGGGAATTCTGTATGAAAATCAACACTAAGAGTAGTAGATGAGTGTTGTTCTTTGCACAGAAAAATAGCTAACAATAATATAAGTATAAATACAGTAATGAAAGTCATAGTGTAATACAAATTACTTAAGAGTACGAGTACTAACTCACGTCCAGTATTCTGTGAGTCGCTACCTTTCCACTTATCAGAAGTGTTGCAGATTCAAGATGTAGACTGACAATAACAAGAAAAGTTTTCCTTGTAATTTGTTAACACTGGTACAAATTAAGTGTTAGGTGGGTAGTGTTTGGACAGTAGTATTCTATGGAAGCAAAATGTGCGGAATGTATTGTATGGAATGGAAGAGAATCAAAGCTTTTGAAATGTGCTACTTAAAAAAAATCCTTAGTTTGTCAGATACTTGAACATCACTTGTTAGTCTGGGATCTGCAGTAAATAGGAGTGACAGAGGAAATAGAGACTGTCCAAAGGAGAGAAGCGCTCTCCGTTACAGGTTCATTTAGTTAGCACGAAAGCGTCACAGAAATTGTCAACAAACTCCAGTGGCATACGCGGCAACAGAGGCGTCCTGCATCACGTTGTGGTGTACGAGGGTCGTTTGAAAAGTCCGTGTAAAAACAAAAACTACTAAAGTGTTTCTGGTAAACCTTTTTTATTTTTCGATGTCGTCTCCTTTTAGACTTATACAATTCGTCCAACGCTGTTCTAATTTGTTGATCCCCTCCGAATAATAGGAATTGTCCAAGTCTCCAAGATAGCTATTAGTTGCTGCAATCAGCTCCTCGTTTGAATAAAATCTTTGTCCCGGCGGCCATTTCTTCAAATTGAGGAACAACCAGTAGTCCGAGGGATCCAAGTCTGGAGAACAGTGGAGATGTGAAACGAGTTGGAATTCTATTTCCATTAATTTTGCGACCACAACTGCTGAGGTGTGTGCTGGTGCATTGTCGTGATGGAAAAGGATTTTTTTGCGGTCTAATCTCCGGCGTTTTTCTTGCAGCTCGGTTTTCAAACGGTTCAATAACAATGAATAATATGTATCTGTAATAGTTTTACCCTTTTCCAGATAGTCGATGAGGATTATCCCTTGTGAATTCCAGAAGACAGTCGCCCTAGTCTTTTCGGCAGAAGGAGTGGTCTTCTCCTTTTTTGGTGCAGATTCTCCCTCGGTAACCCATTGTTTAGATTGTTGTTTAGTCTCATGATTATAGTAATGTATCCATGTATCCATGTATCCATTATTGTGGCCATGATAGACACGAAGCCCACGCCTACCACAGTAGAATAAGTTTATATGCCAACTA
Organism: Schistocerca americana; assembly: GCF_021461395.2. Taxonomy (NCBI): domain Eukaryota; kingdom Metazoa; phylum Arthropoda; class Insecta; order Orthoptera; family Acrididae; genus Schistocerca; species Schistocerca americana. The sequence continues at coordinate 290,056,497 of NC_060120.1, read as the reverse complement.
GCTCCGCAGATGACGAAGACATTGATGAAATGTATGATGAGATAAAAGAAATTATTCAGACAGTGAAGGGAGACGAAAATTTAATAGTCATGAGTGACTCGAACTCGATAGTAGGAAAAGGGAGAGAAGGAAACGTAGTAGGTGAATATGGATGGGGGGGAAGAAATGAAAGAGGAAGCCGCCTGGTGGAATTTGGCACAGAGCACAACTTAATCATAGCTAACACTTGGTTCAAGAATCACAAAAGAAGGTTGTACACATGGAAGAAGCCTGGAGATACTGACAGGTTTCAGATAGGTTATATAATGGCGAGACAGAGATTTAGGAACCAGGTTTTAAATTGTAAGACATTTCCAGGGGCAGATGTGGACTCTGACCACAATCTATTGGTTATGAACTGTAGATTAAAACTGAAGAAATTGCAAAAAGGTGGGAATTTAAGGAGATGGGACCTGGATAAACTGAACGAACCAGAGGTTGTACAGAGTTTCAAGGAGAGCGTAAGGGAACAATTGACAGGAATGGGGGAAAGAAATACAGTAGAAAAAGAATGGGTAGCTTTGAGGGATGAAGCAGTGAAGGCAGCAGATGATAAAGTAGGTAAAAAGACGAGGGCTGCTAGAAATCCTTGAGTAACAGAAGAGATAATGAATTTAATTGATGAAAGGAGAAAATACAAAAATGCAGTAAATGAAGCAGGCAAAAAAGAATACAAACGTCTCAAAAATGAGATCAACAGGAAGTGCAAAATGGCTAAGCAGGGATGGCTAGAGGACAAATGTAAGGATGTAGAGGCTTATCTCACGAGGGGTAAGATAGATACTGCCTACAGGAAAATTAAAGAGACCTTTGGAGAAAAGAGAGCCACTTGTATGAATATCAAGAGCTCAGATGGAAACCCAGTTCTAAGCAAAGAAGGGAAAGCAGAAAGGTGGAAAGAGTATATAGAGGGTCTATACAAGGGCTATGTACTTGAGGACAATATTATGGAAATAGAAGAGGATGTAGATGAAGATGAAATGGGAGATACGATACTGCGTGAAGAGTTTGACAGAGCACTGAAAGACCTGAGACGGAACAAGGCCCCAGGAGTAGACAACATTCCACTGGAACTACTGACGGCCTTGGGAGAGCCAGTCCTGACAAAACTCTGCCATCTGGTGAGCAAGGTGTATGAGACAGGCGAAATACCCTCAGACTTCAAGAAGAATATAATAATTCCAATCCCAAAATAAGCAGGTGTTGACAGATGTGAAAATTACCGAACTATCAGTTTAATAAGTCACAGCTGCAAAATACTAACGCGAATTGTTTACAGACGAATGGAAAAACTAGTAGAAGCCGACCTCGGGGGAGATCAGTTTGGATTCCGTAGAAATATTGGAACACGTGAGGCAATACTGACCCTACGACTTATCTTAGAAGCTAGATTAAGGAAAGGCAAACCTACGTTTCTAGCATTTGTAGACTTAGAGAAAGCTTTTGACAATGTTGAATGGAACACTCTCTTTCAAATTCTGAAGGTGGCAGGGGTAAAATACAGGGAGCGAAAGGCTATTTACAATTTGTACAGAAACCAGATGGCAGTCATAAGAGTCGAGGGACATGAAAGGGAAGCAGTGGTTGGGAAGGGAGTGAGACAGGGTTGTAGCCTCTCCCCGATGTTGTTCAATCTGTATATTGAGCAAGCAATAAATGAAACAAAAGAAAAATTCGGAGTAGGAATTAAAATCCATGGAGAAGAAATAAAAACTTTAAGGTTCGCCGATGACATCGTAATTCTGTCAGAGACAACAAAGTAATTGGAAGAGCAGTTGAACGAAATGGACAGTGTCTTGAAAGGAGGGTATAAGATGAACATCAACAAAAGCAAAACGAGGATAATGGAATGTAGTCGAATTAAGTCGGGTGATGCTGAGGGAATTAGATTAGGAAATGAGACACTTAAAGTAGTAAAGGAATTTTAGGTGTTTGGGGAGCAAAATAACTGATGATAGTCGAAGTAGAGAGGATATAAAATGTAGACTGGCAATGGCAAGGAAAGCGTTTCTGAAGAAGAGAAATTTGTTAACGGAAAGTATAGATTTAAGTGTCAGGAAGTCGTTTCTGAAAGTATTTGTATGGAGTGTAGCCATGTACGGAAGTGAAACATGGATGATAAACAGTTTGGACAAGAAGAGAATAGAAGCTTTCAAAATGTGGTGCTACAGAAGAATGCTGAAGATTAGATGTATAGATCACATAACTAATGAGGAGGTACTGAATAGAATTGGGGATGAGTTTGTGGCACAACTTGACTAGAAGAAGGGATCGGTTGGTAGGACATGTTCTGAGGCATCAAGGGATCACCAAATTAGTGTTGGAGGGCAGAGTGGAGGGTAAAAAATCGTAGAGGGAGACCAACAGATGAATACACTAAGAAGATTCAGAAGGATGTAGGCTGCAGTACGTACTGGGAGATGAAGCAGCTTGCACAGGATAGAGTAGCATGGAGAGCTGCATCAAGCCAGTCTCAGGACTGAAGACCACAACAACAACAACATCCATGTTTCATCCACAGTGACGAAACAACGCTTGAAGTCCTCCGGATTAACCCTAAACAGCTGCAAACCATCATTGCAACACTTCACACGATTCCGTTTTTCGTCAAGCATGAGCAGTCGCGGAACCCATCTTGCGGATAGCTTTCTCATGTCCAAATGTTTATGCCAAATATCATGTACCTGTTCATTCCAGATGCCGACAGCACTAGCAATATCACGCACGTTAACTCTTCTGTCATCCATTACCAGATCATGGATTTTATCAATGATTTCTGGAGTCGTAACCTCCACAGGGCGTCCAGAACGTTCAGTATCACTTGTGCCCGTATAGCCACAAAGAAATAGACCAATATGGCTGAAACTTAACGTGCGTTCTTTCCAAAGATGCTACTAACTACACATTACCTCGATACGCGCCGGTGGTGCCATCTCTCGGAGTTTGCACGGACTTTTCAAACGCCCCTCGAACTGTTAAAAGTTCCGAGAGCGTGATTTCCTAGAAGAGTGAAGCAATATATTGCTTTCTCGTTTGTACATCTCGCGTAAGGACTACGGAGATAAAATCAGAGAAATTCCAGCCCAAACGGAGGCTTACCAGCAATCGCTCTTTCCCCGAACCATCGCGACTGGAAAAAGAGAAGGGGGAAGTGGGACTGGTACAAAAAGTACCCTCCGCCACACACCGTAAGATGGCTTGCGGGATACAGACGTAGATGTAGATGCAGAGTTTGGTTTAAGAACGCCACAAGAACTGCGCTGACCAGCTATGAAATTGTTTGATACACTTTCTCGTTATGTCCTGGGTGTCTTCCCGAGTTTGCTCGCGCTAACGCCTGCCGTGGCCCAGAGATACAGATCTCGCGCAGGCTTTCGCCCGCGGCAGCCCGCCGCCAAGTGAAGGCGAGGACGCTCCCGGCTGTTACCGGGGCTGCTGTGGCGGTCACGGCGCGTCGCTAAGAGGCGGGAGGGTCGGCGGTTAGTGGCCGCTCGCTAACCACCTGCTCGTGACCGGATGGCGCTGATTTCGCCACCGCCGGCTGGCTACCGGGCAAGCGCCGCGCCTCGCTTTGCTTTCTCTGTCGATAACTCAACTCAACACAGACTCCCGTGTGCTCGAGAGACAACACACCGTCAAGAAGGATTACTTAACCCCTTGTGACACTACGTCAATAGCGAGTAACACAGCACCTACAACTACACCTACATGGATACTCTGCAAATCACATTTAAAAGCCTGGCAGAGGATTCATCGAACTACCCTCATAATGACTCTCTATTATTCCAATCTCGAACAACGCGCGCAAAAAACGAACACCTGTATCTTCCCGTACGAGCTCTGATTTCCCTGATCGTTTTTTCCTATGTAGGTCGACGTCAACAAATTATTTTCGCATTGGGAAGAGAATGTTGGTGATTGGAATTTCGTGAGAAGCTTCCTCCGCAACGAAAAACGCCCATCCCTAACCCTCTATCATTTCAGTGACACTCTCTCCCGCTGTAATACAAATATCAAAAAAGTTTTGCATCACCCCGATTCCCAGAACTCCTGAAGATATATGTTGACTGTGGATATTGTATCACAGACAGTACCTTTGACTTTTGAGAGATGTCACTAAACCCGCCCAAAGATGTAAGCAACCATGCATGAGTAGCGGCTATTAGACGGAAGGGGTCCGACAGCCGATCAGTTCCAGTCATTCCAAAAGGAAGGAGGTACACGACTCGGTTCAAATGGTTCAAATGGCTCTGAGCACTATGGGACCTAACTGCTGAGGTCATCAGTCCCCTACTTAAACCTAAGGACATCACACACATCCATGCCCGAGGCAGTATTCGAACCTGCGACCGTAGCGGTCGCGCGGTTCCAGACTGTAGCGCCTAGAACCGCTCGGCCACCCCGGTACACGGCTCGTGTTGTATGTAGTTCAACCGCGCCTAGACGGTCAATACCGCGGTTCGATAGCACAGGCTTTGTTACTTTGTGCCAGGAAGGACTCTCAACAGGGAAAGTGTCCGGCGTCTCGGAGTGAACCAAAGCGATGTTGTTCGGACATGGAGGAGATACAGAGAGAGCCTCGCTCAGGCCGCCCGAGGGCTATTACCGCAATGGATGACCGCTGCCTACGGCTTATGGCTCGGAGGAACCATGACAGCAACGCCACTATGTTGAATAATGCTTTTCGTGCACCCACAGGACGTCGTGTTGCGACTCAAACTGTGCGCAGCAGGCTGCATGATGTGCAACTTCACTCCCGACGCCCATGGCGAGGTCCATCTTTGCAAACACGACAACATGCAGCGCGGCACAATGGACCGCTCAGCATTGGCATCACGTACTCTTCACCGTTGAGTGTCGCATATGCCTTCAACCAGACAACCGTCGGAGACGTGTTTTGAGGCAACCCGGTCAGGCTGAACGCCTTACACACTGTCCAGCGAGTGCAGCAAGGTTGAGATTCCCTGTGTTTTGGGGTGGCATTATGTGGGGCCGACGTACGCCACTGGTGGTCATGGAAGGCGCCGTAACGGCTGTACGATACGTGAATGCCATCCTCCGACCGATAGTACAACCATATTGGCAGAATATTGGCGAGGCAATCGTCTTCATGGACGATAATTCGCGCCCCCATCGTGAACGTCTTTTGAATGACTTCCTTCAGGATAACGACATCGCTCAACTAGAGTGGCCAGCATGTTCTCCAGACGTGAACCGTATCGAACATGCCTGGGATAGATTGAAAAGGGCTGTTTATGGACGACGTGACCCACTGAGGGATCTACGTCGAATCGTCGTTGAGGAGTGGAACAATCTGAACCAACAGTGACTTGATGAACTTGTGGATAGTATGCCACGATGAATACAGGCATGCATCAATGCAAGAGGACGTGCTGCTGGGTATTATAGGTACCAGTATGTACAGCAGTCTGGACCACCACCTCTGAAGGTCTCATTGTATGGTGGTACAACATGCAATGTGCGGTTTCCATGAGCAATAAAAAGGTTGGAAATGATGTTTATGTTGATCTCTTTTCCAATTTTCAGTACAGGTTTCGAAACTGTCGGAACCGAGGTGATGCAAAACTTTTTTTGATGTGTGTACAAGACGTGCTGCCCTTCTTTGATCTTTTTTGATGTACTCCGTCACTCCTATCTGGTAAGGATCCCACATCGCGCAGAAGTATTCTAAAAGTGGACTGACAAGCGTAGTGTAGGCAGTCTCCTTAGCAGATATGTTACATTTTCTAAGAGTCCTGCCAATAAAACGCAGACTTTGGTTAGCCTTCCCCACAATATTTTCTATCTGTTCCTTCTGCTTTAAGTTGTTCGTAATTGTAATTCCCAGGTACTTAGTTGAATTTATGGCCTTTAAATTTGATTGATTTATCGTGTAACTGAAATTTCATGGATTCCTCTTAACTCTCATGTGGATAGCTTCACACTTTTCATTATTTTGGGTCAGTTGTCAATTTTCGCATCATACAGATATCTTTTCTAAATCATTTTGCAATTGGTTTTGATCTTCTGATGACGTGACTAGAAGATAAACGACAGTATCATCTCCACACAACCTAAGACGGCTGCTCAGATTGTCTCCTAAATCGTTTATATAGATAAGGATCAGCAGAGGGCCTATAACATTACCTTGGCGAGCGCCAGAAATCACTTCTGTTTCACTCGGTAACTTTTCGTCAGTTACTACGAACTGTGGTCGCTCAGACAGGAAATCAAGAATCCACTCACATAACTGACATGATATTCCATAAGCACGCTTGTGTGGAACAGTGTTAAAAGCCTCCCGGATATCTAGAAATACGGAATCAGTTTGAAATCCCTTGTCAATGGCACTGAACACTTCGTCTGTGTAGAGAGCTACTTGTGGTTCACAACATTGATGCTTTCTAATTACGTGTTGACAATGTGTCAATATACTGTTCTCTTCGAGGTAATTCAAAATGTTGAGAAGCAATATATGTTCTAAAGTCCAGCTGCGTATGATATGGGCCTGTAATTTGGCTACTACCTTTCTTGAATATTAGTGTGACCTCTGCAACTTTCCAGTCTTTGGGTATGGATCTATCGTCGGGCAGGTAGTTATATATGATCGTTAACTATGGAGCTATTCCTTCAGGAAAGATATAATTGTTATACAGTCTGGACCGGAAGACTTGCTTTTATTAAGTGATTTAAGTTGCTTTACTGCTCCGAGGATATCTATTTCTAAGTTACTCATGTTGGTAGCTCTTCTTGATTCGAATTCCGTAATATTTACTTTCTCATCTTTGGTGAAGGAATTTCGGAAGGCTGTGTTTAGTAACTCTGCTTTGGCAACACTGTTGTCGATAGTATTTCCATTGCTATCGTGCAAATACGGCATTGATTGTGTCTTGCCGCTAGCATACGACCAAAATCTCTTAGGATTTTCTGTCAGGTTTCCAGATAAAGTCTCGTTGTAGAAACCATTATAAGCATCTCGCATTGATGTCCGCGCTAAAATTCGAGCTTCTGTAAAAAATCGCTAATTTTGGAGGCTTTACGTTCGTTTAAGTTTAGCATGCTTTCTCGTTGTTTCTGTAACAGTGTTCTGTAGTGACTGACACTTCGCAATTTTTCACGAACACAACTTTTACTTATGTACGTTTACAAGGTTGATGACTGAATATACAAACGAAAGGTAACAATAACGATGCCAGTAAAAGTCTCGTAATTGAGGCAAACAAAAGTTCACTTCTAATTTTCCATAAAGGTTCGTGGTAACACACGCACACTAGTAAAAGTCCAATTCAGAGACGAAGACGTAATCTTCAGCGGTCGACGTCCACGAGGTCGGCATCAGGAGTGAACTGAACTTTGGGCTGGTTCTAGCCCCTAAATAGCTGTCTCCAGCCAGTCTTGTTTTAGCGTAGTGATACTTTCTGCAGGCCATGGCTCGAGCTCCACCTGCAGCAAGTAGTGCTCGGAATGTCTGTTTCCATTATGTTGTATGTAAATAGCCGGTATTTACCATGGTGCTTTTGGTATGCCTTGGACATAGACAGTCCCGTCCTCTGTGGTGTAATATGGGTTGCCGGCCCTCAGAGGCCACCTTGGCTCCTTCATAAAATGTTCTGATTTTTGTGTACCAAGGAGGATCAACTATTTCATTTGTCAATTTATTTGGTATAAATATCTCAATTGCTATCGATACTATTTCTTTTAATTCACGCCAAATCTGGTCTACACCTACATTGTTAATATGAAAGGAGTGGAGATTGTATCTCATGAAGCCGTCAAGCTGATTTTTATCTGCTTTTTTGGGTAGGTATATTTTTCGTTTATTTTTCGAGGATTTGTGGGTTATAATAGTCCATCTCACTACGACAACCCTTTGTTCACTAATCCCCGACGAAGAGTACGAGGTTTTTCAAGTCATCTGTATGAATCCGCAAGTAATGAGATATAGGACAGGGGAATGGCCTGATGACTTTATTGCAACGGTATTGATACCAACTGAGAAAAAGTAAAATAGCAAAGAAAGTGAAGAGCATGGGACTATCAGCGTAATTTCTAGTGCAGCTAAAGTACTGCTGAGAGTACCGAGTAAAAGGCTTTATGACAAGTTGGATAGATGGATTGGGGAGGAGCAGTTCGGAATTAGAAGAGGGAAAGGAACAACAGAGGCCAATGACCTGTTAGGAATTAGAGGGGAAAGATATATTGAGTTAAGCACAAAATTTACGCTGTTTTTATTATTTGGAAAAAACATTCGGCAAGATTCAGTAGGCCGACTTGATGGATATTTTGAAGAGGAGTCGATTGGAAGGAGACACGACTGGTACAAAATCTACATTTGCAACAGAAAGTAAGAATAGGGATCGGAAGTGAAATGTCTGAAGGAAGCAGCATTGTAAGAGGAGTTATATAAGGTTGTTGCCTCTCCCCGTTGTTTTCAACTAATATCTAGCAGAGATTATTGCAAAAGGTTTACATGGAAAAAGAGAAGATTGAATTGGTGGGAAGAGGCCAGAATGTATAAGATTTTCTGATTATCAGTGGCAGAAAGTGAACTAACTGTAAATAAAACGCTGACAGATCTGAATGAATGTTGTGTGGAATATTGGATTAGAATCAATAGAGTAAAAACAAAGAGTATGGTGCTGGGTAGAGGAAAGATATTGACAAATATTAACATAGGACGAGGTATTATCAGCCAAGTAAAAGCATTTAAATACCTCCGCAGCACAATCACTGAAGACTTGAATTGTCATCAGGAGATGAAAACTCGCTTTGGTATAGCGAAAGAGGCATTCAGTAGGAAGAGGAAATTATTACGTGGCAAAATAGATAAGGGTCCGAGGAAAAGGCTTGGCAAGTATTTTGTCTGGAGTGTGGCACTCTACACATGGAAACTGAGACGAGAGAATGAAAAAATGCGAGAAGCATTCGAGATGCAGGTGCGGAGGACAATGGAGAGGATTAGCTGGTTGGAAAGAGTGAATAACGAAAGAATTTTCGAAAGGACTGGTGAGGAAAGAAGACTGCTGCAGGTTACAAGCGAAGGGAAGAACAACTGGATTGGACGTTCGCTGAAATGGGAGTGCTTGCTATGAGATTCTTTGGAAGGACTAGTTTGTAAGAGGCGACAGAGCAAGAAGAAGGTACAAGTTGACAGACAACATAAAGGGAAGCGGAAATTACACAGGCGTGAAGGGGATGGCAGAAGACAGGAGAGCCTGCAGAGTTACGACGTGAAAATCTGCCTTAGGTCAGAACATTAATGATGGTGTACCCAACTGAAGTCGTACACTGATATTTAGATCCAGCAGTGCCGACAGATTTCCGGTATGTTGATTTCCAAGTTGCACCCACTATATAAAACAGCCCTAGATACACTACTGGCCATTAAAATTGGTACACCACGAAGACGACGTGCTACAGACGCGAAATTTAACCCACAGGAAGAAGATGCTGTGATATGCAAATGATTAGGTTTTCAGAGCATTCACAGAAGGTTGGCGCCGGTGGCGACACCTACAACGTGCTGACATTAGGAAAGGTTCCAGACGGTTTCTCATACATAAACAGCAGTTGACCGGCATTGCCTGGTGAAACGTTGTTGTGATGCCTCGTGTAAGGAGGAGAAATGCGTACCATCACGTTTCCGACGTCGATAAAGGTCGGATTGTTGCCTATCGCGATTGCGGTTTATCGTATCGCGACATTGCTGCTCGCGTTGGTCGAGATCCAATGACTGTTAGCAGAATATGGAGTCGGTGGGTTCAGGAGGGTAATACGGAACGCCGTGCTGGATCCCAACGGCCAGTCGAGATGACAGTCATTTCATCCGCATGGCTGTAACAGGTCGTGCAACCACGTCTCGATCCCTGAGTCAACTGATGCGGACGTTTTGTAACACAACAACCATCTGCACAAACAGTTCGACGACGTCTGCAGCAGCATGGACTATCAGCTCGGAGACCATGGCTGCGGTTACCCTTGACGCTGCATAACAGACAGGAGCGCCTGCGATGGTGTACTCGACAACGAACCTGGGTGCACGAATGGCAAAACGTCATTTTTTCGGATGAATCCAGGTTCTGTTTACAGTATCATGATGGTCGCATCCGTGTTTGGCGACATCGCGGTGAACGCACATTGGAAGCGTGTATTCGTCATCGCCATACTGGCGTATCACCCGGCGTGATCGTATGGGGTGCCATTGGTTACACGTCTCGGTCACCTCTTGTTCGCACTGACGGCACTTTGAACAGTGAACGTTACATTTCAGATGTGTTACGACCCCTAACTCTACCCTTCATTCGATCCCTGCGAAACCCTACATTTTAGCAGGATAATGCACGACCTCATATTGCAAGTCCTGTATGGGCCTTTCTGGATACAGAAAATGTTCGACTGCTGCCCTGGCCAGCACATTCTCCAGATCTCTCACCTATTGAAAACGTCTGTCACTACTCTTGTTGAACGGTGGTATCGTGTTGAAGCTGCATGGGCAGCTGTACCTGTACACGCCATCCAAGCTCTGTTTGACTCAATGCCCAGGCGTATCAAGGCCGTTATTACGGCCACAGGTGGTTGTTCTGGGTACTGATTTCTCAGGATCTATGCATCCAAATTGCGTGAAAATGTAATCACATGTCCGTTCTAGTATAATATATTTGTCCAATGAATACCCGTTTATCATCTGCATTTCTTCTTGGTGTAGCAATTTTAATGGCCAGTAGTGTATTTTCTAGCGAGTTAAGATCGGATGATTTAACGGACCACTAGAAGTGCCATTGCGTGCCTGAGTTGTCGTCAATCTAGGAATCCACGCCGGGAGCCGTGTGTGACCGCGGCTGTTGTCTCTTGGAATACAGGAGTGTCCGTACATACTCGTCACAGTGATGTAAAAAAATGGCGAGATTTGGTCGACGAGAATTTTCAAATAAACATCCTGATTCATTTCCACGGTAATGTGAATGAGAAGGCCCAAGTCACATCGCAAAAAACACGCCCAAGATATCACAGAACCACCTCAGGTCTGAACTAAACCTTTCACATATTGCAGGTAAACGCGTCATTGGATTGTCGGTGCACTCGACCCCTCGAATCATTTGAAAAGAGGCAAAATCGCGACTTGCCGGACCGCACTACATGTGTCAGTCAACTACAAACCAGTTTCTGTTTTTTGGCGGGTATGAAAACGTGCAGTTTTGTTTGACTCTTGCGGGACACCCGAGTATAAGTGTTCGTTCCATGCGGTTCCCCTCGCTCGGAAACTGGCTGTGTCCGACCTGCATCCACTGACAGCAGAAATTCCTGTCGGGTTCCAAATCGACCGTCGTTGAGAAGGCGTGACACCTGCCTCCGGCCGCAGTCCATTAGGATCTTTGTGCGAACGCTTATGTCACACCGCGTTGCGTGGTTGCGAGTGGTGCGGTATTACTTATAGAAACGTGTCCAATCGGGCAACCACATTCACGGTGTAGCCGTAGTCCCCTCCACATACGACAGCTTCTTCCTTCCGCTCTGTCAAATCGTCCCATCTCGCTACGCCGGTCCCACACAACCGAGAGGCAGACACACTCCACTTTTCTGTCACGACTTAAAAATGGTTCAAATGGCTCTGAGCACTATGGGACTCAACTGCTGTCGTCATAAGTCCCCTAGAACTTAGAACTACTTAAACCTAACTAACCTAAGGACAGCACACAACACCCAGCCATCACGAGGCAGAGAAAATCTCTGACCCCGCCGGGAATCGAACCCGGGAACCCGGGCGTGGTCACGACTTACATTACCTCAGCGTTGGAGGGTCGCTTGACCGCATGGGCCGATTCCTACGTTATCTCAGAGCTCAAAAGCGACCGGTGGGGTCTTTTAACGGGGTGACTAATTTTTCTGTGCGCTGAGTTTCAGCTTTTTCTTAATTCCTGGCGACATTCCCACGACGGGACGGCATCCGGGTTTGTAATTCCTGGATTTAGCATTGCTTCATGGGATGAGATCTGTCTCTGCATCGTCGCTTTAACCTGAAGTGGGAGGGAAAGTTGCGTGCTCCACCACTTTGTGAATCGTGTAAAAAATGTGCTGAGTGATTTCCCATTTCAGTGTCCGCAGCTCGTGGTCTAGCGGACGGTGTCAGGCACACGAATAATGCCGGCTAGCTAGTGGCGATCGATGATGAACAAAGTTAAGGCCAGCGCACAGCTACACTCCGTAAAAGAAAGTCAAACTAGTGAACGAATTCATCTAGCGTCCATTTTGCCAGTACCAGCGCCGGACGTCTGTTATCAGCGACTGGATGTTTCGTATCCTGTGGAAATATTTTCAGTGTAAATTACAGCACAGTAACACTGCTCTCTGAAGAAAGTGGGGTAGTGTTAATAGATACTGACACAAAATGCAGAGCATTATTAGCACACAACGTCCTTAAAAGGTCAAAATTCAGCTCTACCAGCCTGACAAGTATACTTCTAAGAGCAGCAAGAAAGCCAAATAGCAACCGTCAACATTGGCAAAATACATTCAAAACTCGGCTTTCTCAGAACCGCCATAGTAGATAACCATTACGTAACCCAGGAAGACAAAATGAGCAACGCAAGGAAACGGTACCATCATATTAACGTTTAGCTTCTAACAGAATGGAAACTAAATACCCTCACGTCAATTGGCCTGACGTGTAGAAAAACATTCACAAAGAATGAGATTTTCACTCTGCAGCGGAGTGTGCGCTGATATGAAACTTCCTGGCAGATTAAAACTGTGTGCCAGACCGAGACTCGAACTCGGGACCTTTGCCTTTTGCGGGCAAGTGCTCTACCAACTGAGCCACCCAAGTACGACTCACGCCCCGTCCTCACAGCTTTACTTCTGCCAGTACCTCGTCTCCAACCTTCCAAACTTTACAGAAGCTCTCCTGCGAACCTTGCAGAACTAGCACTCCTCAAAGAAAGGATATTGCGGAGACGTTGCTTAGCCACAGCCTGGGGGATGTTTCCAGAATGAGGTCTTCACTCTGCAGCGGAGTGTGCGCTGATACGCAAGTTCCTGGCAGATTAAAACTGTGTGCCGGACCGAGACTCGAACTCGGGACCTTTGCATTTCGCGGGCAAGTGCTCTACCAACTGAGCTACCCAATCACGACTCACGCCCCGTCCTCACAGCTTTACGTCTGCCAGTATCTCGTCTACTACCTGCCAAACACTTGCCCGCGAAAGGCAAAGGTCCCGAGTTCGAGTCTCGGTCCGGCACACAGTTTTAATCTGCCAGGAAGTTTCAACATTCACAAAAATCATCTTACGCCAGATATTAGGATAGAATGGTACAAATTCGCCAATGAAATGATTCCATTGCGCACAAAGTTATACTCTATTAATTTTGCGGATTCACCGAATTGTGATACACCGGTTCACACGTCACAACACACGCTGAGTCTGGAATTTGACTCAACACAAACTTGCGTCACTACTGCGGACGACACCGCAGTATGTAAAGATACGAGGATCTGTGACACCAGACCAAAACCGATACCCCGGCAAGAAAATCGATATGGTAAGCTGGCTATCGGGTCAATTTGTACACTCGTGATAAAATCAGAAGTAAGGAGATCATCAGAATCAAGTCTAAACTGACAATATTACACCATGAACTGGAGAACAAATGAAATTATCAAAACAATTTCGTAGTCTACGCAAGCGCATGGTGACTCTGTACATGGGCTATTAAGACCTAAGTATAGACTGCTCCTTTTACTCTGTAATTAAGATTAATGCTTTTACCGATTATATTTCGTGTGTTTCAAATGTACCTCACGATCTGGAAGTAGGATACAGACAGTAAAAAAAAAAAAAAAATGCTACAACGAAAGAGAAGTCATTTATTTTATTTATTTCGCTAATTTCCCTGAAAAATAAACAAGAACTTTATTGTATTATTACTTTTCTTTTTCAGTTCCAATAAATGAAAACTTTTCCTTATCATATAATTCACAATTAAGAAGATGCCTCTAGGTCATGAGGTCCCATAATCGATTCCCGGAAGGGTCGGACATTTTTTTCGCTCGGGGACTGGGTGTTGTGTTGTCCTCATCATCATTATTATGATGACGAAGAGGCGTCAAATAAAAGGACTCGCACCAGTCAATTATGCCGTACGCACATTTCACTTCCCATTTTGACTGTTTGTATCTCCTTTTTATGGCGCGAAGATGGTTAACGTGCTGGGTATCCGCCTAGACGAGTGTAGGAAATCGACTAAAAGCCAAAGGAAACCTGGCCAGTATATCAGACAAGTAACGGTTAATCCGCTGCGTAAATTCGAACACGAACTGCCTTCCAGCCCAGTCCCGCTAGCTAGCGCGCTGTGCGTTATGCCACATAGGCCGAGCGTTGCGTATAACCTGTCTCTTTCTTTCATTTTACGGGTATCCTTCTACATCTGTCACAGAGTTCGTGGTTCGAGTGTGTGTGTGTGTGTGTGTGTGTGTGTGTGTGTGTGTGTGTGTGTGTGTGTGTGTAATGTTTACGATATTCTAAAGAAAAATGTGTCGTGGTTAAAAGCCAGATTAAAGGTCAAAAGTCTGGGGTTCGGTCCCAATGAGTCCGTGGGATTCCTCTCTCACTTATCACTTCTTTCATCTCTGGCATTTGAACGTCTCATCTTACGAACTTAAAGGTCCTCGTAAGGACTTCTTCGAGTATCTCCACCCCTTAATCTCTCACCTAGAGATCGTTTAAGATGGCTTCGTCTCATTTTAATAGTTGTTCCTCGCTTAGTAACAGAGAGGTAAAAGAGAGGTGATCCTTGCGGACATGAGCAACAGTGCTCCGACTGCATTTGAAACCTTGACTCAGGGATATGATGTACTATGAACCTGACAGTGTACACTATCTGATGATAGATATCCAGAGACCTCTATGTCACGCGGGACTGACGACTAGATGTCACGAGAGACGCACCCTCCACTTTCATTTGTGGCAGCGACTACTGTGTTGTCAATACAAGAGTGGGGATTTCCCCGTACGACCATTTCACGAGTGTACCGTGAATATCAGGACTCCGATGAAACATCAGATCTCCGACATCGCTGCGGACGGAGAAAGAGACAGCAGGAATGAGACCAACGACGACTGAAGAGAATCATTCAACGTGACAGATGTGCAACCCTTTCGCAAATTGCTGGGCCATCAACAAGTGTCAGCGTGCGAACCATTCAACGAAACATCATCGATATGGACTTTCGGAGCCGAAGGCCCACTCGTGTACCCTCGATGACTGCACCACACAAAGCTTTACGCCTCACCTGGGCCCGTCATCATCGACATTGGACTGTTAATGCCTGGTCGGACGAGTCACGTTACAAAGTGTATCGAGCGGATGGACGTTTACAGGTGTGGAGATAACCTCATGAATCCATGGATCCTGCATGTCAGCAGGGGACCGTTCAAGCTTGTGGAGGCTCTGTAATGGTGTGGGGCGTGTGCAGTTGGAGTGATGTTGGACCCCTGATACTCTAGATACGTCTCTGACAGGTGACACGTACATAAGCATCCAGTCTGATCACCTGCATCCATTCATGTCCATTGTCCATCCCGACGGGCAATTCCAGCAGGACAATGCGACACCTTACCCGTCCAGAATTGCTACAGAGTGGCTCCAGGAACACTATTCTGAGTTTAAAGACTTCCGCTGGACACCAAACTCCCCAGACATGAACATTATTGAGCATATCTGGGATGCTGTGCAACGTGCTGTTCAGAAGAGATGTCAACCCCCTGGTACTCTAACCGATTTATGGACAGACCTGCAGGATCCATGGTGTCAATTCCTCCCAGCACTACTTCAGACATAATTCGAGTCCGTGCCACGTCGTGTTGCGGTACTTCTGCGTGCTCGTAGGGGCACTACACGATACAAGTGAGGTGTACCAGTTTCTTTGGCTCTTCATTGTAATATGGTTAGCGTCTGTCAATAAAGTCTGATACGGATTACAACATTGTTGCCACTGCTTTTTATCCAATTCATGCATCACAGACAAATACCCTTTCCTCCTGAATACCGTCGTCAGATGATGACATAATCGAGCCAAGCAGATGTTGTGATCTGGATATAAAAGTTGGAACCCTCGCTGTTTTCACTACGTCAGACAGAGCCGCGGACTACGATGATGGAGGCAGTCATCCAAAGCTTGGAATTTTATCAGAATTTGAAGCGGCAAGTAATCCGAGAATTTTTAGTGCAATTATTGAAAAGGCCTAAGGTTATTTAATGAAGGACAAAAGAGGACCACACACAGCCAATGCATCTATGACCATATGCTGTCATTAAAAACACCTGATAATACTGCCATAAGACTACTCAGCATTAAAATAAACGATGCAGGAAGAACACTATGACGGGGTGAAGACCTGCCTCAAAACCCTGGAAAACGCACGTGAGCAGTGGTCCGGCAAGGCTGTGTCAGAACGTCCTCTAATGGCGAGGCGGCCGGCAAACGCGCCGTCACCAACCAGCTCACGGGGTCCCGCGACCTTCCCCTGCACGTAGTGTCGTCTGCTGTCGCAGTACAGCGTCGCTGACTCATCGCAGCCTCGAACAGAGTAGGAAAAGTACCGGACACTCCGGTCTGCGTACTCAAATTCACGGCCAGCGAACGTGTAAACGAGCAGCCAGACCTCGTTTCTGCGTTCTGTGCCTGCCGTGCATAAGAACCGCTAATCACGACACACATGCTTGTTGGCCAGTTTTCATGACACGTATGACATGAACGAGCGAGGTCTGACACTTCGATCGTTCGCTTAGTCACTTCTGTCGTAAATCGCGAGCTTTAATTTTCGTACCTAGCGAGCGGCACTCTCATCAGTATGAGAAATCTCTAACGATTTTATAACATTTTCCTTTTGTACCTCACATCACCAAAAGTGGCCAGTAATCATGTACTAGCACACAAATCAGAAGCATGTGACTACCGTATGCATAAGTCGATGCGTATGGACGCTGCATCTTAGTTACGTAATGTTGCACTCTTCACGATTCCTTACGTATGCAACTAAATGAAACATCTTTTTTGTCATACGGATTTCGCTTTTGCATTTACATCTACATCCATAGTCTGCAGATTACTACGAACTGTGTGGTGAAGAGTAGTTTTTACTGTGCTCTGCCTTAGAGACTTCTTCAGCTACTACTCACGTAACGAGAGTAGGAAGAATGCGTGTTTCTACGCCTCTGCCAGAGCTGCCGCGTAGGGAACAGATGGATACTGGGGAATTCGATGCCGCAAACCGATTCTCGGATTTTTTTCAAAGTAGGTTTACTCCAAATATTAGAAGGCTTTCTTCTGGCGTCTGCTAGATCGCAGCTTACAACAGTTGTGTGACACCGTCTCATGATTCAAAGAATTCCTGTTTCCCGTCTTTGTACACGAACGATGCAACTGCCGTAAAATCGTGAGTGTCCTCAAATACATTTGCTCGAAATTTACTTTATAAGGGTCCCACAAGGTCACAGAATGAATGCAAGAACGACGATGTGTATCGCGCAAGGCTATAATCTTCTCCACAGTTTCAGACTTGCAGCATACGAACATAAACAGCAAGCTGTCGTACCAGAAACAAGCCGCAACGAATGTTTCTATGTACACTGTAAGACAAAAAAAAGAGAGAGAGAAACGACGCGCCATGAGGAAGTTATACAAATTGGTCACAAATTTATATTCATACAAGTATGGACGGTAAAAGCAAAATTGTAAACTTTGGCGGCTGATGGATGGGTGTGTAACGCTGCAGACAAATTTCAACGCGCTGCTGCCAAGGATAGAAAAGAGGGGACATGTCGATGCAAGGGCATAAAGTCTTTGCGAATGTCATTCCGTGCACTCAGTTGGACAGTAACTATGCCTCACAGGCAGGCGCGTGAAGGGTGTACGCAGATGTCAGCATTTGAGAGAGGACGTGTAGTTGGGCTCAAAGAACCCGGTTGTAGTAATGTTCAAATCGCTCGACATTTGAATAGGAGCGATGTCACTGTTCTTCGGTGTTGGCAGGAAAGAGTGAACCGTGGCTGAACACAGCGTCAAGAAAATAGCGGTCGATCTAGAGAAACGACAGAGTGTGAGGACCGAACAATAGTCAGAGAGGCATTCATACACCCGGATTCGTCATTATCATCTATCCGACGTGCAACTGGTGCTTCAGTGACCACAAGGATCATTAATACGAGGCCCACAGAAAAGGGGGCTGAGTTCACGTAGGCCCTTGCGCCAACTACCATTAAGGTCTGTACGCCAACAAGGTCGTTTGCAGTGGTGTCGGACACATTCGGCCTGGAATCTCATTCACTGGAGCATAATTGTCCAGTGATGAGCCCCGCTTCAGTGATGAGCCCCGATGACCGTCGAAGACTGCTTGTCTTTGTGCTTGCCAAACCCTACGTTGGTCAGAAAG
This sequence comes from Schistocerca americana, assembly GCF_021461395.2. Classification (NCBI taxonomy): domain Eukaryota; kingdom Metazoa; phylum Arthropoda; class Insecta; order Orthoptera; family Acrididae; genus Schistocerca; species Schistocerca americana. The sequence continues at coordinate 290,038,030 of NC_060120.1, read as the reverse complement.
GTAAGCGAATGTCTCCGCAACTGAGCAACGTTTGGAGCATTATGAGCAGGACCCGCAAATCTCTTCGTGATTATGGCGATCTAACGCTCCAATTGCACAGAATTTAGCACTATATCGTTCAGGAGGACATCCGACAACTTTATCGACCAATGGCAAGGAGAATAGGTGTGTACATTAGGGCAAGGGGTAGACCAACTCGTTGCTAACTTGCCCACTTTGTGAAGCTTTCTCCCCTGAATAAATAATCCAGGTCTTCTGAAATTGTAACCAACGACTGCTTCATCTACATCTACATGAATACTTTGCAAATCACGCTTAAGTGTGTGATGCTAATGGAAATTTAAGGAAAGCCTCTAAATGTCCTAGATATCTTTGTAAAGGAAAAAAACTTATTGTGTTCGGAGTTACGACTGCAAAAGCTTCAACAGCAGGAGGAGTTGGGACCGGGGAAGTTTTGTAAAATCGCTATCACCCACAAAGTCAGGCCCTTCTCCTTATCTGCATCTCCCCTTGTCCAGTACAATTTTATTTGGGGGGGGAGGGGACAGAGAGAATGACACTCCTCTTCAAACACTGTGGTTAATTCTGGAATGATGTGCGTGAAAGGACACGATCGGAGCGTTCAATTATTAGTTTCTCTATTAAACATATGTGCAGTGTGATGTAGTTCGATGTTCGTTATGGAGGAAAAGAGCAGTATACAGAAGGGATTTTTATATCCTACATATAAACCGGTGAAGTTATAGTGAGAGTACCCACGTCGGAGGTTCGAGTCCTCCCTCCGGCAGGTGTGTGTGTGTGTCGTCATTGGCATAAGTTAGATTAAATAGTGTGTAAGCTCAGGGACCGATGACATTAGCAGTTAGGTCCCATAAGACCTTGCCACAAATTTCCAAATTTTACAATGAGAGTTTCAAACCTCTCAAAGTCCAAGTTCAGTCCTTTCATGCATTGATCTGTAAATGTGTACAGTGCCAAGTTGCACCATGGTTGGGAGTCTGAGCAAAACTGTAGGTACCCCCCCCCCCCCTCCCCACCTTCTCGCCCCCGTCCACCACTATATAACTAGTGGGGTGAGTGAGTTCAGCAGTCGGATGGAAGACCGCACTTAGTAGAGCACAACGGTGTGGTGGTAAGTTCCTATGGGACCATACTGCTGAGGTCATCAGTCCCCACGGCGGTGTCCAGACCAATTTTCGAGTTGTGGACTGCTTTATCTCCTTAACACTTTCTGCTAGTCGTGGCCGCATACGAGGAAACTCGAGGCGTATGGGGCACCAGTCGCATCGCTAGCAAAGCACCGCAGAACGCTGGCCCTGTACAAGGCTGCCCGTGCTTTCATAATCCCGGCGGTTTTCTTTTTGAAACGGGGTGACGGCCAAGGCCGTAGGCAGTGAAACAAATCGTTCCCAGCTCACCAGCGTCAAGGAGAGCGGGCCGGTTTCTGTCGTCTCTGCAAGCCAAGCCTTACAGCGTCATAGCCGTGTTTATAGTCGTGTGTGTGTGTGTGTGTGTGTGTGTGTGTGTGTATGTATGTACGTGCTTGTGTGTGTGTGTGTGTGTGTGAGAGAGAGAGAGAGAGAGAGAGAGAGAGAGGCAGACAGACAGACAGACAGAGAGAAAGAGAGAGAGAGAGAGAGAGAGAGAGAGACTGCGCACGGTGGGTCTAGTGAAAACGAGATACTGCACCGGTTTAAAACATACAATCTGGTATCTTTTTTTGTAAATGAATGACGCTATTCTGTCGTCATATGTCAAGTTAAATCTGACTGCGTCGAAATTCATTTATTACAAAAATGGCTATGAGCACTATGCGACTTAGCTTCTGAGGTCATCAGTCGCCTAGAACTTAGAACTAATTCAACCTAACTAACCTAAGGACATCACACACATCCATGCCCGAGGCAGGATTCGAACTTACGACCGTAGCGGTCGCTCGGTTCCAGACTGTAGCGCCCAGAACCGCGTTTATTACAACCACGTTGCTTGCTTTGTTGCTCTGCCCAGACTTTCAGCACGCAATTTATGACGTAATCTCTGCTTACACGCAGGGGGCGTTCAGTTTCCTACTACGAGCCAAAGTACATCTAAGATAAGTTTGCTACCAACTGAAATAACTTTTGACACTAGCAATAAGCCCGTCACAATGGAGAGACAGTATGGGAGAGGAGAGGTTTGGGTGTGGAGTGAAATACAGCGAAAGGTGTGAAGTGGCATAAGAGGCGTAAATCAGGGATGTACTCTCTCGTTGAAATGTAGCCACATCTCACAATGTTATTACTGATAACAGTTAGTTGGTGAAAGCATTTTAGACCAAACAGTTTTGCACTTCGAATTACGAGGGCAGTTCAATAAATAACGCAACACATTTTTTTTCTGAAACAGGGGTTGTTTTATTCAGCATTGAAATACACCAGGTTATTCCCCAATCTTTTAGCTACATAACTCTATTTTTCAACGTAATCTCCATTCAATGCTACGGCCTTACGCCACCTTGAAATGAGGGCCTGTATGCCTGCACGGTACCATTCTACTGGTCGATGTCGGAGCCAACGTCGTACTGCATCAATAACTTCTTCATCATCCGCGTAGTGCCTCCCACGGATTGCGTCCTTCATTGGGCCAAACATATGGAAATCCGACGGTGCGAGATCGGGGCTGTAGGGTGCATGAGGAAGAACAGTCCACTGAAGTTTTGTGAGCTCCTCTCGGGTGCGAAGACTTGTGTGAGGTCTTGCGTTGTCATGAAGAAGGAGAAGTTCGTTCAGATTTTTGTGCCTACGAACACGCTGAAGTCGTTTCTTCAATTTCTGAAGAGTAGCACAATACACTTCAGAGTTGATCGTTTGACCATGGGGAAGGACATCGAACAGAATAACCCCTTCAGCGTCCCAGAAGACTGTAACCATGACTTTACTGGCTGAGGGTATGGCTTTAAACTTTTTCTTGGTAGGGGAGTGGGTGTGGCGCCACTCCATTGATTGCCGTTTTGTTTCAGGTTCGAAGTGATGAACCCATGTTTCATCGCCTGTAACAATCTTTGACAAGAAATTGTCACCCTCAGCCACATGACGAGCAAGCAATTCCGCACAGATGGTTCTCCTTTGCTCTTTATGGTGTTCGGTTAGACAACGAGGGACCCAGCGGGAACAAACCTTTGAATATCCCAACTGGTGAACAATTGTGACAGCACTACCAACATAGATGTCAAGTTGAGCACTGAGTTGTTTGATGGTGATCCGTCGATCATCTCGAACGAGTGTGTTCGCACGCTCCGCCATTTTGCAGGAGTCACAGCTGTGCACGGCCGGCCCGCACGCGGGAGATCAGACAGTCTTGCTTGACCTTGCGGTGATGATGACACACGCTTTGCCCAACGACTCACCGTGCTTTTGTCCACTGCCAGATCACCGTAGACATTCTGCAAGCGCCTATGAATATCTGAGATGCCCTGGTTTTCCGCCAAAAGAAACTCGATCACTGCCCGTTGTTTGCAACGCACATCCGTTACAGACGCCATTTTAATGGTTCCGTACAGCGCTGCCACCTGTCGGAAGTCAATGAAACTATACGAGACGAAGCGGGAATGTTTGAAAATATTCCACAAGAAATTTTCGGTTTTTTCAACCAAAATTGGCCGAGAAAAAAAAATGTGTTGCATTACTTATTGAACTGCCCTCGTAGGTTGAAGTGGGGTACATTCAGTAAATGATCGGAGAGTTGTGTTCTACTGACTTGGTGTTAATAATGGTCCCGATTTTTAACAGTTGCTTGAATAAAACGCAAGCTTCATTTTTGGCTGTTTATTCTATTCAAGAAAAATCTCTTCATACATCGAAATAATCAGCAGCCAGTTGCATAAAACAAATTTGATTCCCTTCACCGGTTTGAGGCACTAAGGTGCGGTTACAGTTTGCAGTCCCATGATGCACCTCTCCGAACAGCTATAATGAGGTCGCTAGCATGCTATAGTTGAAGTCAGAACGATGGCGGTCGAGTTTACAAGTGTTCTGCGCGCCTACGTCATGCATTCTCCGACAGCCAACGAACATTCAGAAGTGTTCTGAGCACTATGCTGCGAATGCCGTAGCTCAGGCGAGCATTAAACATGGCCGTAGTGAGTTGTTTAGTGAATTTCTATTCCATTTGCTGTCGCTGATGGTGGTGCTAAGTGATAAATTCTGCATAAGGGAGCCAGAGACATAACTTGCGGGCTATATGCTTTCTTCAAGCGGAAAGCACGCGCGTGCGCCTACCGCAACTGTCGCTTGAAATCGCAACAGCACCATCCCCATTCGTGCCTCGACATGCGCGAACCGCCATCGTTCGTAGATAGGACTGTAGCAGGGAGCCTGTCAGCAAAAACAAAGTGCGAATCGCATCATGGGGCTGGAAACTGTAGCCGCAACTTCTGAACAAGGGCACTACGGGTCTCAAACCAGTTAAGGAAATAAAATTTCTTTTGTGCAACTAGTTGCTGATTATTTCGATGTATACAACTATACTTGCTGAAGATTGATAAAATACTAAAAATCTCTTCGTTTAGTTTGACATAGACGATACAGTCCACTTTCATCGTAAAAACAGCGAAATGGAACTTCCTTTTGCATAGTCCAATAACTGTTCACATACGTGACTCAACTTTCCCGAGTTACAAGCACGTTAACACAGTTTCTTCCTCAGACTTCGTTACAAACATGCCGACTTGAGTGACTGGTATCTTCCGAAGGCAAAGGCACACTTCTACCAAAGACAGTATTCCAAGAAATTGCATTGGTATGAAAAAATGTAGACCGTGACATAAATTTTTGTACATGAAAAAGTAGAAATTTATCCTTTATTTCAAAATATAATTTGTCTTAATATATTTAGTTATTGTTTATATTCAAATTCGTTTTAAATCAAGTGTGAAGTACCTGGATGGCTATTCTTCACGGAGCTACAGCATTTACGTCTACTGAAAACATTAAATTAGAAATTATTCTGCAAAAAGCCGAACGCCGAGCAGATATAAATGGGCGCCCCCGTCAAAACCGAAAGACGCGTAAGTTAACAAAAACTGTAGCAGAATCTTCGTTTACGAAATCAGGCTTCGATAATTCACTGCTGGTCACAGAGCGTCAGCCTAGGATCGTTATACACCGTTTAAAACACGAATGTTTTTAATATATCTGCTCTCCATTGTTGTTTTAAGCGCCATATGTTTTCTTGATCTTCTCAGTTTCGTTTCATCTGCACATCTCCAAATCTGTGGATCGTAACTATCGTATCCGTAATGGGCCTGAAAGTTCTGCAGTTATTTCCACTAGAATAGTTATTACATTACACTAATACTTAAAATTTTGTGACTGGTTGTATTTTAATACTACCTTAGTTTCCCTTTTTTCACACCATGGTCGGTTAGGTAGCAACCATATTGTTAATCTTGAGCCTCAATTCATTAACAATACGTGACAGAGGGAAAGGGCAGGAGTGAGAGGTTCGCCGTTGTTGTGAGAGGTGAGACTGGATAAGGGAACCGCGGTGCGTGCAGGATGGCAGACTCAGGCTGTAGGTAAAAAGGGAAAGTTGACGTCATGTTCAGGAAGAAGGGGCACACCGAAGTAGCTCTGAGGTCGTGGGAAGGTGCTAGAAGAAGGCGGGGCAGCGGCCCGACCTTACAATGAGTTGACGTTGAAGGAACAGTAGGATTTTCGAAGATGTCCGACGAATTTACAGAAAAGAGAAAATATGACTAGCTGCAACAGGATGCATTCTTAGAAGAAAGATAGACTCACAAATTTAGACAGAATCCAAGACGTTGAAGTAGCTGTAAGGGGTGGTAAAAATATAGTAGGTGTAGAGCTCCAAGCTACGTAAGCGATGTTTAAGTTTAGGTAAGAGAAGCCCTTAATAAGTGTGGAGGATGGTGGAAAAATGTAATCCACACGTTAGGCCTATTAGGAGTTCTCGTCTGTCACGGGCGAGCCATTGCCATTGCCACTGGCAAATAGAAATGTTGCTTGTATGCCTCTGTACGAACCCCCAGCTCCCTTGCTTGGACTGGGTGTTGTGTTGTCCTCATCATCATTTCATCCTCATCACCGGCCGCAAGTCGCCCAATGTGGCGCCGAATGAAAAAGGACTTGCACTTGGCGACCGAGCCCGACCGGGACATCCCAGCAACAATGCCATACGATCATTTCATTTCAATGTCCCTATGCAAGACGAACGTTCAAATGGCGCTAAGCACTATGGGACTTAACATCTGAGGTCATCAGTCCCCTAGACTACTTAAACCTAACTAGCCTAAGTTCATCACACACACCCATGCCCGAGGCAGGATTCGAACCTGCGACCGTAGCAGCAGCGCAGTTCCGGACTGAAGCGCCTAGAAACGATCGGCGAGACGTACGTTGCATGCAGTAGAATCTTTCTGCAGTCTGTGTCAAGAATTCCCCAATAGCGTTTTGTAAAATGGTTGTCTTCTTCCGCCCTAGAAGTCCCACATAAGATCATGGATCACCTGCTGAGCAAAGAGACCAGTAACAAGTCTTACAGCACTCCTGCGAACTGGTTCGTGCCTGCGATCTCTCAGGTCTTCCTGGTATGGTTAATCGATGACGTACTTCCAGGTGTTCAGTAGAGTTTGTATTTCCAATTTCTCACTTTTTCGGTTATCTACACACAATTTCGACCACCGACCCAGTTGTCTTCCTCAGGTGCTGCGAGTTTTGCTGTTACGTGTATTCGTTGCCTGGATTCCAACCAGGCAGTGAACTATTGTTGTTCCTGAGCCGCCATTTGTAGCTTGTTGTGTGTTCCACTCCAGATGCCCACTAGGACCTTTGAGCCTGTTTTGTTTTTCAGAGACTGCAATGATATTCCATGAAGCACACAGTCGCTCAGTGTTTCCACACTCTTGTACTTGTGATGGCCACAGAGTTCTTAATAAGAGAGCTATTTTTTTTCAACCACCAATCGGTCTCCAAATCAAAACCACCGTAAAAATCCGATGAAGCTTTGTACAAATGTGTTGAGCAGTGTCTCTAGTGTGCCCATCGATCGCATCAAGTCACACTTTTCAGTTCTAAGCGAACAGCTAGCACATACAGGTGCCTACAGATGTCTCCGCCAAGTGTGAAGTGCCTGTTGAGAGGCTGCGCCTGATTTCACACAACCTGCATAACGTAACTGTAATGGGTTTCCTTCTTTAGAACAATTCTCGGCGTCAATTGCAGATGCAGCGAATACACTCCTGCAGCATTTTCGATGGGAAGTGTCTCAATATCGACCTTACAGCCTGGATTTGGCTCCCTCTGATTGTTAAGTCTTCACTCACAAGAACTCCTGGCTACGAGCACAGCATGTAGGTGCAGACAATGGGCTGCAGACCAGCGTAGAAACTGTAGAAAGCTCCTTCTATGGTAAGGGTATTGGAAAGTCTGTACCATGATATGACCCATGTCTAAGTCAGAGTGGCAGTTATGTGCAGAAGTAGCTGCAAAGTACAGCCAAATTTTACGAATAAGACTTTTTTACTTTCACTGTGATTTCCATTTCACGACCGATGGAAGACTGAAAAAAAAATTATATTGAAACTTCCATCCACGTTTGTTAGATTCTCCAACATCTTTATTTAAATGGACTCGGTAACTAAGCTGCCCCAGAAACTTGGCATTTGCACTACTTTACTAGTCTCAACATATTTCATTTCTTGTACAACCCTGAAATATGGAAATGGTTTGATCGCACAATTCTTTATTAAGCTCAATAAAGAATTGTGCGATCAAGAACTTTCCATACTTCAGAATTGTGCCAGACCTGAATGGTTGCTGGAACCGCGCTGCTGCTACGGTCGCAGGTTCCAATTCTGCCTCGGTAATGGATGTGTGTATGTCCTTAGGTTAGTTAGGTTTACGTAGTTCTAAGTTCTAGGGGACTGATGACCTCAGATGTTAAGTCCCATAGTGCTTAGAGCTATTTGAACCATTTGAATGGTTGCCTGCCTCTACATATGGATGTATTTTTCTATTATGTAGTAGTGGGATATTTCATCTCATGATTATGTTCGACGCAGTGCTTGGCGATTGTTGACTTGCATTTTTGTTTTAGCTGGATGCGTTGCTGATACTCTTCGTGATGTTCTGGTGCCAAAATGGAAATACAAACTCGGCTGCACTCCCGGCAGTACAGCACTGCTTCATGTGTCCCTTTAATCGGATCAGATGAGGATCCCAAACACTCTAGCAATACTCAGAAAAAAGTGGCACAAGCATTCTGTGTGGTTTATTCTTCATGGACGCGCTACATTTCCCATAACACTCCCAATAAACCTAGACGGCCATTCACCTTCGCTTCAACTAACCTTATGTAGTCGTTCCATCTGACATCGTTTCACAGCGTTGGATCTACATACTTAATCGACATGACAGACTTAAGCAGTATACCGATAATATTGTACTCCAACGTGACAAGAATGCTTCTCCTACCCATCCGCGTTAGCTTACATGTGTCCACATTTAAAGTAAGCTGCCATTAATCGCATCAAACAGATTTTCTGCGCAAATCATCCTCAATCCTCCTAGAAATCATTCGAAGATAACACTGCCATTTAGATAACAGTGTAAGCAGCAAAAAAATCTCAGATTCTCCACCTTATCCGACAGAGGTTTATTTACACGGAGAGCGGTTGCGGTCCTATCACACGTCCCTGGGGCACTCCTGACATTCCCTTTGTTTCTGACGAACACTGACCGTAATGAGAAGTGTCCGAAACTGATCTTAGGGTGTTGTGAGGTGTACATAATCTTCGCGTAAGGGGGACATTTAAACACACATTGTTTGAAAGATGCACCAAATCCACAATTTTGAATACACGGCAATAAAATTTTGTACCACGCTTTGCATGATATTAACACATTTACTGTCAAAGTTCCTAATCTTTTCATGGAACTTTATTTACAAAAATAATATATGTACGTTTTTCTCATAAACTATTCAAGAGATTTCTACAATTTGTTTCTCTGCTTTATCTCTTTGCATGTAATACACTTGTCCCGTGAGATTTTTTTTAAAAATCGAATTTTTTAAGTATAAATATGTAAGTATAATACAAATTTCATGCAAAATTTCAAGCACTTTGCTTCATATCTCAGCTTACATTCAGAATTCAAAATTTACTGTTGAGACAACATTTACTGGGTTTATAGAAATAAGTGTACAACATTTCATAATTCTAAATTTCATAGGTTTTACGAAAAAGGTGCATAAACTTTAAAAAACATAATGTTGGGGGAACTCCATTTTGAAGCTCAACCTGTCGTTTTTCTTATGCCGTCTATTCAGAAGAGCGTAGATTTGTGTTCAGGCTCCTCTTTTCTGTTAAGGTTTCTTTTTTTCTGCTTTCTTTCCTTTACCTGGTCTTCGACTGACTTTTCAGCTGCAGAGAGACGCTGTAAATCTGTTTTCCTCAAGACGTCTTGAGTGAAATTTCCTATCTTAACGACTATTATCTCTAATATCTTCATTCTCTTTAATTTCCCGCTATTAAGTACAAGAACTGATCACAAGTTGCAATTTTAACAACTTTAGAAGATGAAAATGTGGTTCTAGGGCATACCTTCCATATGGGTGAATTTATAGATTCGGTTGGATTCTGGATTTTGCCATGAACACATTTTCTTTTACAATTTCAGCATCGGCCAGAAACCAGTAAGTGGGCTTCGCAACATACCGGTTTTGAAGAGCCTCCTTGTGAATGTGCGGGTTGTTACCCCTCTGAGCCTATGGATCTTTACAACAGCTAATGTGGCACAGATGATGAATGGGATGTTTCTCTGGATTTTTCACGCACTTCGGATGCGATTTCGTTATTGAACCTTGGGAACTCACTGTCCATGAGTGCTACTAATAAACAAAAAGTAAAGTGAAAATTGACATTTTCGGCCAAATTCATGTATGACCCCTCTTAAACTGTTATGTGGCAGAGGTGTGAGTGTGTTCCAGAGTGTTTAAATCTTTCCAGTCAAGGGGCTTCGAGCTAGAACGTTGCACGTTCACCACCGTCTTTCGGATCAATTCTATAACAGTGTTCTACTTCCAGATCAGATACCGTTTGATCGCGGTGTTGGGAAACGCAGTAAGAGTTCGCGGCATGCGCGGTTAAAATGGAGCACACACACGCGCCTCGCCACTCCACTGCTCGGCACACAGTCTCCTCCCGTGCTTGACAAGGCGTTCCCTCAAGCCCCGTCATTTGTTCGCACAACCGCCACAGCCATTTCCTATGCGTGGCAACCGCTCATGACTCAGGGCTTGCAAGTATTGTGGGTGTGACGACACACTCTTTGTTCTAAAGACGGCTTGTATAAATCACACATAGAGCTTCCTCGACGGCGTCGTCTGACATGCACACAGCGACGCGCCGTCGCATGAAACTTTAATCATTTCCGAGGGTGCGATTCGTGCATGTGTTTACCACACCTCTGCGACTGGACGTCTCGCAACAGAGGCACAAATACTTACTGCAGTGAGTCCACCAGTCCACGCATTCAGTTTCGCTCATATCGAGTCCTGTTGATTAACTCCAATTTTTTTTGTAACACACAGGGAGGCAACACAAAAAAGTGATCTGTACCTATATCTACACTCTGCCAAACACTGAACTGCGTAACAGTAGGTACCGTATCTTACATTAAGGTTTTGTGCAGTAGGGGTCCGCTACTGAATGGGTTTATTAATATAAAAATTTGATTTTTATTTTTTCACTTTATGTTCGTCAGTGCCTTCCGCCTGGCGGTAAGCTGCAGCGTCTGTCACGTTGCCCTGCATCGGACAGAACCACCCTGAAACTCACGTGTTGAACCATCAGCAGCTAAACTCACGTGTTGCTGACGAGCTAACGCTACCCAACTACGCGTCAATGGGTGGTCAAGTGGGGCTGCCGTGAGCTGACACGCCGTTCGCTCTCTTCTGCTGGCAGCTTCCAAACCGATCAGACGCCCTCCTCACCTGCTCTCTTGGGCGGCTGCCCATTCACACTCGGCGGCTTCTCCAGGCCTGCCTATCTTTACGGCATTAAAACTTCACACAGGTTAAACTATGTTTTATTCTTCACCTCAACGGGTGCCTACCGCTTTCCGCTCCTGGCCAATCCTGACGCATTAACAGTTATTACTCGTTCCCGTCACTCATAGAGTTTGCGAGCTGCTACGAGGGGCTTGCTGTAAGTAATGCAACACTTTTTTCTTGTCCAGTTGCGACTGAAAAAATGCAGAATTTGTTGCAAGACATCATGGAAATTTCTCACCTCAGCCCCTGTGGTTTCATGAAGTTCTGATGGGTGGCGGCGCTGTACGTAGCCTTCAAAATGGGGTCTGTAACAGAGGTTTGTCCCAAGCAGAGAGCGGTCACTGAGTTACTTTTGACGGAAAACCATCGAACATACGAGTATTAAAAGGTGCTTGCAGAATGTCTACGGCGACCTACAGAGAAGAAACGCGCGGTGAGTCGTTGTGAGAGGTGTCTGTCATTATCGCAACAAGGTCGTGCAAACCTCTCGCATGCCAGCTGTCCGCACATGGCTCTGATTCCTGCAATGTTGGAACTTGCGGACACTCTCATTCGAGTGGTCGAAACACCTCGCTGCACAACTGGACGTCTCTGTTTGTTAAGCTAGTACACTCGTCCACCAGTTGGGGTACTGCCCTCTGGGTTCCTCTCAGCCTAACACAAGACCGTAAGGAGCAACAAAGGACAATCTGTGCAGAATTGCTTGCTGGTTGCAAGGCTGATAGTGACAAATTTTGTCGAACATAGTCACAGGTGAAGTAATAGGGGCCCATCACGTCGAACCGGATACAAAACAGCACTCCATGGAGTGGCGCCACGCCACCTATCCTCTGAAGTAACAGTTTAAAGCCGCACCCTCAGGCGGCAAAGTCAAGGCGACGTTCTTCTGGGACTCTGAAGGGGTTATTCTACACTACTGGCCATTAAAATTGCTACACCAAGAAGATGACGTGCTACAGACGCGAAATTTAACCGACAGGAACAAGATGCTGTGATATGCAAATGATTAGCTTTTCAGAGCGTTCACACAAGGTTGGCGCCGGTGGCGACACCTACAACGTGCTGACATGAGGTACGTTTCCAACTAGAGATGGGTCGAACTCGTTCATTCCAGTGAACTACTTCATTCATTTCACTCTTTGCCGTGAAGCGTTCAAATGAAGTAGTTCATTCGTGAAGTACGGAAGCCTGTCGAAGTTGCCCAGTTCGCCGCTCGGCCGCTGCTACGCTCGCTTCGCCTCGCTCGTACAATGAAGCTTCTTAATACTTCATAATTTTACCAACAGATGGCCGAAATATGCAGTAACGTGCACGCAACGTTTTACGCTCTTACAGCGTCTGAGTTAACTTAAATAGAGCATGGTCGAAGGGGACAAAAGAAAGATAAACAGAGAAGCCTGTCACATATAAAGAAGGTATTACATTTAATCTTGCTCGAAATTTTCTCATGAAGCGTCCAAAAAAGTCTTTATCTGCCAAATGAAATATTATTTGTTGTATTCATGAACTGAAAAATAGGGCTACCAACGAAATGCAGTCCAATTTTATGTTCCTTGTAAAATTTAATCCAAAATAGAATGAGTATGTTTACCACTGTCACAGTCTATATACCTACGTTAAGTAATTATTCAGAAGTTTTCCTGTGGATTTTATTTTTGTTGAGAATAATAACCCTCCAGATTCAAAACGTAAACTGTCACCTGTAGTCATTGGTACGATTTCAGGTAAAATCCCTCCTTCAGTGTTATTAACAAACCTTTTATTTTCATGTTGGCTGTGCGTGCTCACACAGCCAGCCCCTTCGTTTATATCTTTAATATTCATTTGTCTGCAAGCGCTGCCAACGGTAGGCTACCCGTAGACGCGAAGTATAACTGCACAAATAGTCACGAGTAATGTCAGCACTGCACGTAGCAGCTGACGCTGCTTTCCCCTCGCCCCTCACCCCCCAACCACTCGTAAACCTATCGTTCCCCACAAACCCCGCGCGATTCGTCGACAGGCAGCGGAGGGAGGACTGAAGTGAAGGGAGGATGAGTGACGTAGTGCCGATGTAGTGGGAGAGGGAGAGGGGAAGAGAGTGAGTGAACTAGAAAAAAGTGTGGAGTGTGCTATCTGTGAAGAGTTTGAAGTACCAGTTCATTGAAATTGAGTGGTTAGTTCACACTTCACGGAAGTGAAGCGTTCATTTGAACGACTCATTCACGAGCTCCCCATCACTATTTCCAACCGATTTCTCATGGACAAACAACAGTCGGCCGGCGTTGCCTGGTGAAACGTTGTTGTGATGCCTCGTGTAAGGAGGAGAAATACGTACCATCACGTTCCGACGTTGATAAAGGTCGGATTGTAGCCTATCGCGGTTGCGATTTATCGTATCGTGACATTGCTGCTCGCGTTGGTCGAGATCCAATGACTGTTAGCAGAATATGGAATTGGTGGGTTCAGGAGGGTAATACGGAACACCGTGCTGGTTCCCAACGGCCTCGTATCACTAGCAGTCGAGATGACAGGCATCTTATCCGCATGGCTGTAACGGATCGTGCAGCCACGTCTCGATCCCTGAGTGAACAGATGGGGACGTTTGCAAGACAACAACCATCTGCACGAACAGTTCGACGACGTTTGCAGCAGCATGGATTATCAGCTCGGAGACCTTGGCTGCGGTTACCCTTGACGCTGCAACACACACAGGACCGCCTGCGATGGTGTACTCAACGACGAACCTGGGTGAACGAATGGCAAAACGACATTTTTTCAGACGAATCCAGGTTCTGTTTACAGCATCGTGATGGTCGCATCCGTGTTTGGCGACATCGGGGTGAACGCACATTGGAAGCGTGTATTCGTCATCGCCATACTAGCGTATCATACAGCGTGATGGTATGGGGTGCCATTGGTTGCGCGTTCGGTCACCTCTTGTTCGCATTGACGGCATTTTGAACTGTGGATGTTACATTTCAGATGTGTTATGACCCGTGGCTCTACCCTTCATTCGATCCCTGCGAAACCCTGCATTTCAACAGGATAATGCACGACCGCATGTTGCAGGTCCTGTACGGGCCTTTCTGGATACAGAACATGTTCGACTAACGCCCTGGCCAGCACATTCTCCAGATCTCTCACCTATTGAAAACGTCTGGTCAATGGTGGCCGAGCAACTGGCTCGTCACAATACGCCAGTCACTACTCTTGATAAACTGTGGTATCGTGTTGAAGCTGCTTTGGCATTGTACCCGTACACGCCATCCAAGCTCTGTTTGACTCAATGCCCGGGCGCATCAAGGCCGTTATTACGGCCATAGGTGGTTGTTCTGGGTACTGATTTCTCAGGATCTATGCACCTAAATTGCGTGAAAATGTAATCACATGTCAGTTCTAGTATAATACATTTGTCCAATGAATACCCGTTTATCATCTGCATTTCTTCTTGGTGTAGCAATTTTAATGGCCAGTAGTGTATTTGATGTCCTCTCTCATATTGCAACTATCAGCTCTGAAGTTTATTGTGCTGTCCTCAGGAAAATAAATAAACGACTACAGAGTGTTGGTCTCCACAAAAATGAAACGGACTTGTCCTTCTCCGTGACAACACAAGACCTCACACAAGTCTACAGACACGAGAGGAACTCACAAAACGTTATTGAACTGTTCTTCCTGATCCTACAGCGCGGATCTCGTGCCTTCCGATTTCCGTCTGTTTGGCCCAATGAAGGATGCACTCCGCTGGTAGTAAGCAGTAGGTTGGTGATGGGGAGGTTATTGATGCAGCAAGACACTGGCTCCGGCATTGACCAGTATAATGGTACCATGAGCGCATGCAGGCCCTCCCAGTAAGGTAACTTGAGGCCGTCGCATTGAACGGAGATTAAATAGAAATCGGGGTTTTGTAGCGAAAAGAGTGGGCCATAACATGATGTATTACGATCCTGAATAAAACCAACCTGCTTTCAGAAAAAAATAATGTTGCATTACTTACTGAATACCCCTCGTATTTGCCTAATAACGTCTGCTCCATCTCCAAGGAATAGATGAGGAGAGCACGAAAGAATGTTAGTAGTTTCTGCCCATTAAGACGGTTCTCGAAGTTTTCTAAGCAGGTACTCGTGAGATATACAAATCCTTCTTCGACTGTCTTCCAGCTAAGATTTTTCGACTCATTTTGTCGCACTTTCTCGCCAGTCAAGCTCAACTATGGGCCTTATAAACATATTATACGCGATCTCTTTTGCAGATGATCTGGAATTCCCGGCATCCTAACACTGAGTCGTGACCTGTCACTTCCTCCATCCACAACGCAGCCTTTGTGCTCGTTCCATTTCAGCTCTCTGCATACTGTTACTCCCAAGCACAGTATGCTTCAAAAAATTTGGTACTTCGAATGCAGAGACTCTGGACCTGCGGTATGCTATGACTTTGCTATAAAAAGTCGTTGCTTACAACTGAATACTGCAAGCTCGTTAACCAAATAGTCGTGAAACAACACGTAGCAAACTTATAATCCTAGGGGAAAACGACACATCTCTCCCTAGTCAATGAACAAATGTTATCAAACAAGACGAGGGATTGCAATGTTCGTTACTTTCACTGAATAATAAGAGAGTATTGTTGTGTTTGGCCACTGTGCACGACAATAACAGCGTCAGAGGGACGCCACAAGTTATATTTATTATTAGTGAGTAGCCTAACGATGTAAAGGAATTAGATGATCTAGTAGTTTGAACCAAGTCTAACAGATTTTTATTTGGTCTAATTATTGGTCACAATTCACAAGTAGCAGAAATCAAAGGTTTCTGAAACTCTGGATAGAAATCACACAAAAATGTTCATAACACTGTGGCGATGTAATGAATTATATGGAGGACTGCGGGGAGAAAACGCAATAACTTATCCTTGTGTGGGGCAGCTCGCGAATTCTATGTTAATGAGACGGAGTCACAAATTGTAATCAAATACCAAAACAAATAATTAGCAAGCTGCTCAGAGTGCAGATCCCGCTGCCGTAGACTGCGAAATTTCCATTTCCCCAAAACCAGCAAAACATGTTCCACCGGCACCAGATGGTGGCCGTAACATCTTCTACTGGCAACAGGACCCTGAGGCCACGCCGGGGGTACACCTCACCACTGCGAAGAAACCAAAACTTTCCTCCGAAGCCCACATGTCCAGTACTCCCAGTATAAATATCACTGAGGGATATACGGCAATAATGTCACATGATGTACGTACACTTTGAGTTATCACAGAAAATTTATTTCCCTAGCTACAAGGTTAAATTTATGAGAAAATGAAATCATAAGTATTCTCAACAGATTGTAGGCGAGTGTTACTGCGATTCAGAGACATCGGAGATGGGATTGGGAATGATTCACCTGGAAGGTTAGCAAGTACACACCTACAAGAAAAATTTCTACGTCCACAGAGCAGTATGTGATGCGCAGGAAGGCTGATCAGTGCGACCTCTCATGGCTACAATCCTTAACTATTTCAGTGTTCACCTCGAGGCTCTTCAGTTCAAAGATCTAAGTTCTAGAAGTGTTCGACACATTTTGAAGAGAAACACGTTGTGTTTTTTCATTTCGAGGCTAGCGCAACAGCTAAGCGACAACGATAAAGACGGGAAGGTATAATTTTGTGAATGATTTTAGGAAACAGTGAAATACGGTCAGGGATTTGCGGGCTTCTTTTGTGGCGCAGATTCACATTCACGCCTAGGCTGTCTCTGAACCATTGAAACATTCTCAGAATTCCAGTAATATTTAATAACCTGCTTCTGCTTCCACTCTTCAGAGCTCCAACTAATGTTGGCCATTTTGACGTTAGCCTTCTCACACTTACCGGGTTTCGCAGCTAGATCTGTGATTCTACTGCCCTGCGTTGGGAAAACATAACATTACTTTTTGGTTCAAATGGCTCTGAGCACTATAGGACTTAACTTCTAAGGTCATGAGTCCCCTAGAACTTAGAACTACTTAAACCTAACTAACCTAAGGACATCACACACATCCATGCCCGAGGCAGGATTCGAACCTGCGACCGTAGCGGTCGCGCGGTTCCAGACTGTAGCGCTTAGAACCGCTCGGCCACCCCGGCCGGCCGTTGCTTTTTCACAGAAATCTAAGTTTGTAACTAGAAAATAAATATTCTCTGAGAGTTTAAAGTGCATGTACATTTTTTACGCACCCTGGATTGTTATGACGTAGCATAATCTAAGAGTGTCTCATTATTCCTATAGTTATAGGATGCCACATGCGTTTCGTGGATTGCACACGTCTTCATTGCTGTATATCAAGGGTTCGTTATTAGTTCTTGCACCGGGATGGCATTTTGATGAGTTTTAGCTGTATGCTACTGTTAGTTTTACCAACCAACTCTAAAACTGTTTTTTGGACGTGAAGGGGATAGTACACCTTGAATTTATTACCCAGTCTGCCACAGTTAACCAGCATTACTGCTTTCAAGAGAAGAAATCAATCCCTGACGCCATGATGAGATAAGTTCTATGTAGCGGCAACTCCTCCGGCCCCTCTTTCGTCGTCCGCGTGTTCTCGGAAATGTCATCATCCATCGATCACCTCAACACCCGTGACGCCGTCATCTCCGTCTACAGACACAGAGCAGAACCTTGCCACTCCAAGATACATGATTACTGCTGCCAGAATTGCGTCACGTGCAGGGTGATGTTTTCCACAGTGTACAGACTTTAGAGATTGATCGACGAGAGGGTACGAAACAAAAGAGGTCTCGTGGATTTATGTCCGAAAATGCATGGTTTTCACTCTACAGACCATTTATTCAATCATACATTGTCACTGAGACTGCGATGTGATGCGCGCTGTACCATGCAACCACAGTTACAGTATGTGCTGAAAATGTTTTCCATGTACCTCAATTCATGCGGGTACGCGCCATAGCATGTTCTGTCTCACAGGTTCACATCGGCCAGGCTGTATCCGAATATTGTCAAAGGCAGCATGAATACGCTAATCCAGTGTCTCCAGACCTCGAATTGGCTCTACATACACGATACTTTTTAGATGGCCCCATAACCAGAAATCGCATGGGTTGAGTTGAGATCTGGTCAATGAGCAGGACCCCCAAGTTCGATCCATCAACCAGGGAAGACACGACTGAGATGCATCTGGACTTTAACGGCTAAGTTTGCTGGAGCACTGTCATGGAACAGCCACGTAACCTCTCGAATTATCAATGGCACTTCTTCCAGCAGGGGAGGCAAAGTCAGCCGCAAGAAACGCCTATAGTTCCGGCCTATTATGCGACATGGAAGGAAGACTGGTTCCAAAGTAGGGTCGCCATTTACCTCGGCCCACACATGCCTGCTGCACTAATGCTGATGATTCACTGTCACAATTCCATGGCGATTCTGCATACTACCCCACAGATGACTGTTATGAAAGCTGAAGAAACCACTCCGCGCAAAGGTGACCTCATCCATGAATAGGATGGATTACACAATTCCCGGAATCGTGGTTGCATGGTGAAGAAACCAGTGGCAAAACTGCTCCCGATGCAGAAAATCTGTAGCTAGTAAGCCCTGCACGCGGTGTAAGTGATAAAGGTAGTAATTATTGTCACGGAGAATGTTCCACACGGTCGTCTGGCTTACCCTGTACTGGGGGGCCAGCTGCCTGGTACTGGAACGGTGATCGCCTTCCACAGTGTTAATCACATTTTCCTCCAAGTCTGGTGTCCAAACATTTCGGGTATGCCCTTTATGATTTCCTGCTTTCTGAAACGACCCTGTCTCAAAGAAACGGCCGGCTAAACACTGTTGCAAACATTGAATGCTTTGGTTGCTGTCGGCGGGGATAGGTCTCCTGATACAACCTTGCTGTCTGTTGCCATTTGCGTTTCCTTAAGTAAACACCATGTCGGTAAGCTCTCTATTCGAATACGGAACCGTTGTGTACAACGCTGCATCACATCCACTACAAGGTAAGTCAGCAAGAGATATTTCATGAGAAGGTTATGTCGCAGTGAAAAAAGCCATTGTTTTAATGATTGCCATCCCATTTCGTGTATACTATCCGTGGCACTCGCCCCCCTATTTGTCGATATTAGAAAACTTGTTGCTCTTCTTCGAACTTTCTGGATGCCCTCCGTCAATTCTATGTGATGCGGATCTCACACTGCACAACATTACTCTAAAAGAGGGCGGAAAAGCGTAGTGTCGGCAGTCTCTTTTTTTTCTAAGCATTCTGCCAATAAATCGCAGTTTTTGGTTTGCTTTTCCCACAAAATTATCTATGTGATCGTTCCAATTTAAGTTATTCGTAACTGTAATCCTTAAGTATTTAGTTCAGATTACAACTTTTAGATTTGAGTGATTTGTCGTGTAACGGAAATTTAGCTAATTCCTTTTAGTGCCCATGTGGATGACTTCACCCTTTTCATTATTTAGAGTCAATTGCCACTTTTAGCGCCATACAGATATAAGAACCTTCAACATCGCAGCGCGTCACCAATCGTTGGTTAATATATTAAAAAACTAGAAACCCGCCTCGATTGCAAAAAAACACCTAGTGTTAACCTAGGTTTCGGCGTAGATAACTACACCTTCTTCAGAACAATAAAATCCACAGGTGCCTAAGAAGACCTTTGTCAATGATTAAAGGACCACCATAGCTATACATTTATAAACGAAATAAAGTCTAAAAGGCTTTGTACATATGTACTGTTTGTGGTTTCCTTTATTTCGTTTATAAATGTATAGCTATGGTGGTCTTTTAATCATTGGCAAAGGTCTTCTTAGGCACCTGTGGGTTTTATTGTTCTGAAGAAGGTGTAGTTATCTACGCCGAAACCTAGTTTAACACTAGGTGTTTTTTTTGCAATCGATGCGGGTTTCTAGTTTTTTACCATACAGATAGCTTTTCTAAACCATTTGGTACTTCTATTTGATCACCTGATGACTTGACTTCGATAAATGACAGCAGCATCTGCAAAGAACCTAATACGGCTGCTGAGATTGTCTCCAAAATCGTTTATATAGATCAGGAAAAACAGAGCGCCTATAACACTTCCTTGGGGAACGTCAAATATAACTTCTGTTTTACTCGATGACTTTCCGTCAGTTATTACGAACTGTGTCCTTTCTGACAGGAAATCACGAATCCAATCACACAACTGAGACGATATTCCATAGGCACACAATTTGAATAGAAGCCGCGTGTGAGGAACGCTGTCAAAAACCTTCTCGTAATCTCAAAATATGGAATCAATTTGACGTCTCCTGTCGATAGCATTCATTACGTCGCGAGAATAAAGAGCTAGTTGTGTTTCACAAGCACTATATTTTCTGAATCCGTGTTAGCTGTTTGTCAATAAATCTTTATCTTCGAGGTAATTCATGATGCTCGAACGCAATACATGTTGCAGAATGCTACTGCAAATCACCATTAGTGATATGCCCGCATCTCGTGGTCGTGCGGTAGCGTTCTCGCTTCCCACGCCCGGGTTCCCGGGTTCGATTCCCGGCGGGGTCAGGGATTTTCTCTGCCTCGTGATGGCTGGGTGTTGTGTGCTGTCCTTAGGTTAGTTAGGTTTAAGTAGTTCTAAGTTCTAGGGGACTGATGACCGTAGCAGTTAAGTCCCATAGTGCTCAGAGCCATTTTGATCCATTAGTGATATGGGTCTGTAATCCAGCGAATTACTCCTACTTCCTTTCTTAGACATTGGTCTGACTTTTGCAACTTTCCTGTTTTTCGATACGGATTTTGCTACGAGCGAGCGGTTGTATGTGATTGCTAAGTATGGAGCTATTGCATCCGCATTCTCTGAGAGAAACCGGACTGGTATATAATCTGGACCGGAAGCCTTGCCTTCCTTAACTGTTTTAAGCTGCTTCCCTACAACGAGGATATCTACTTCTAAGTTACTCATGTTGGCAGTTGTTCTGGATTCGAATTCTGGAATATTTACTTCATCTTCTTTTGTGAAGGTTTGGCTGGCTCTGAGCACTATGGGACTCAACATCTTAGGTCATAAGTCCCCTAGAACTTAGAACTACTTAAACCTGACTATCCTAAGGACATCACATACACCCATGCCCAAGGCAGGATTCGAACCTGCGACCGTAGCAGTCCCGCGGTTCCGGACTGCAGCGCCAGAACCGCAAGGCCACCGCGGCCGGCTTTTGTGAAGGTATTTCGGAAAACTGTGTTTAGCAACTCTGCTTTAGTGGCACTGTCATCAATAACATCACCATTGTTATCGCACAGTGATGGTATTGATTACGTCTTGCCCTGGTGTACTTTGCATACGACCAGAATCTTTTTGGTTTTTCTTCCAGACTTCGAGACAGAGTTAGTGTGTTTGTGAATTCCTAAGGGATCAAATTGCTGAGGTCATCGGTCCCTAGACTTACATACTACTTAAACTAACTTATGCTAAGAACAACACGAGGGAGGACTCGAAACTCCGGCGGGAGGGGCCGCGAAATCAGTGACATGGCACCTCTAACCGCGCGGCCACACCGCGCGGCGAGACAGTTTCGCTGTGGAAAATACTAAAAGTATCTCGCATTGAAGTTTGCTCTAAATCCCGAAAACGGCGCACACTGTTTGTCTGAGTAAGCCGCCTGGCTGTTAATACAACACCTCGTTAGCCTGGTCCGACGCCTCATGGTACCCGTCCTTATGGTACCCATTTAGACCCTAAGCTGGCAGGCGCCTGTGAGAGTCCTTTTGATGAGAGGTGCAGTAATTTTCCTGCAAATATTCGCTGTTACCGGAAGCCAGTGATGGTGGCACGTAACACAGGTTGGAGGAGGTGGAATGCGGCGTATTACACGACTTTCCGCAGCACTGCAATCAGCGCTCTTACATATAATCCGCGCCTGCAGGAGAGTAAAAACTACAACAGCCTTGGTGTGCCCTTAGAACAACCTCCTGCGCGCTTCATAACGCAGGGGTCAAAGTGTTGTGTGCAGTAAACCTGTCTGCTGCGCTTTTTCCGGACTGCTTCGGAGGCAGATAAGACTCGAAACACATACTTCATAAGCCGAAAGATAAGATGCCTTTACTTAACTGCTGCATCGATCTGTCGTAGAAAGCCATTTCTAATATTATGCTACTTGTGAAATGCACAAGCTCATTGCAAATTTGTGAAATTTAGAACTTCCTGGCGGATTAAACATGTCTGTCAGACCGGACTCGAACCCAGAAGCCCTGCATTCCGTAAACAATCTCCAGCTAATCCATTTCTCCCCCTTATGCTTTCTTACATATGTCCTGATCCTGCAGGTATGCGCGAGAACTTCCGTAAAGTATGCGCGGTAGATGATGAGTTACTGATAGAAGTAGGTCTGTGAGTGCGGGTTTTGGATTCGAGTCCCGCTCCTATATATAGTTTTAATCCGCTAGATGGAACACATTTGGACGTCGATGACGAATAGGCGACGAACTTTCTACAACTCAGATGCTTCTCGTGTGAGAAATGTGACTCTGTAGGTACTACGTATGTTAGCATACATTGTTTCAGGCAAATGTTTAGCTTTTTTTCAAATATCATCTCATGCGTGACTCTCATGAGTCTACTGATCAACACTGTTTCACAGAATTCTTTCTTCAGTGATTTGTCCTTCTGTACTCTAGATTCATTTGTTTATGAGCTGCAATTTTACACGCAAACAAAGCTTAATAGACAAATTTCCTTAATTAGTGGTAAAACAGACACATCTCCGTATTTTATAAGAATTTTTAATAGGTTTTAGGCATTCGAGTAAGTGTACTTCTCTTGTAAAAGCAGAAAGAGGTGTCGTACATGAGGAAGTGGTATGGAGTATTTCTGTTATTATTATTTTAACACTCGAGATGAAGAAATCTCTGTTGACGAGATGGTGGAGATCTCTGTTATCCCACAATTTCCTCACATTTTGGACTCTGTGTCGCATTACTACCAAATCGTCCTGGCCTCTTCGGCTCATAGCCTTGCACGTAGACATTTCTAGAGTTGTATCGCGCCTTATGTAAACTGGATATCAACAACACGTCAAGTCTCGTTTACCTATGTCTAACACTTGCCAACGGTTGAATCTGAGACTTCACAACATGGGCCGTCAATAAAGGATAGAGATCTCAGGAATAATCGGCGTACTTGTACAGTTTAACAAACCACATTTTGTTAAAAAAATATCTTGCTTTACACCAGGAGCTTCATGTGGTCAAGGCGTACAGCAAGATGTCTTTCAAGCTACGTGCACCAATCATACTAGATTTTCTAATACGAGACTTTTCGCAAACAACGATGTGCTTGCCGTGACGTATCGGTGCGCCATTGTTTTTGGAACTAACGCTGTATCCTTTGGCTGCAACACATTTCATAAAACTCGATCAGCGCAGTACCATTAGACGTGCAAGCGCTCAACGGGAAGGTAAAAATGGCGGAATTCCTGGGCAGTTTTTTTTTTAAAAAAAGAAAAAAGCCGTCAACTTTTCGAGAGGCTAGACGTTGACATCCATATTTTCTTACCGAGTGCGAAACTTGTCATCTCCATGCAACCACTACACCAAACACCGTTTACAATCTGCTGTGCATATTCTAGTCTTAATTTGCTCCCTTTATTTCTCCCCTCCACTGTTCCTTCCAGCGCCAAGTTAACAAATTCCTAGAGCCTCGACAGATGTCCGATTGGCTTGCCCCTTCTTCTAGTGGAGGCCTTCCATGGGCCTTTATCCTAACCTACTCTCCTTGGTACTTCTTCATTTTCTACTTTAGCTGCGAGCTTAATTTTTGACATTTTTCGGGAGCCCCACTTTTCAAATGCTTCGAGTTCCTGATTTTCAAGATTTCCGATGGATCATGTTTCACTTCCACTCAATACTGTCTTGCAGACCAACTCTTCCACGAACGTATCCCTAGTTCCATGTTAATATCAAATATGTGATATCAGTAGAATTGGTTTATCGTACAAAATATTCTTCACCTGTGCCAGTCTACCGGGTGGTTATAATTACATTACAGTTATTCACAGACGTCCATTGTGGGCTGTAATTAACGTGTGACAGAGAAACGTGATAGATATGCTAATGCGTTAATGCGAAACCAATTTACGCTCGAAAAAAATTAGTTCCAATTTTGGCCACCAGGTGTGAGAAATCTAGCGCTGAGAATGCAAGAGAGACGTATAGAAATGTTTCCATATGCAATGGATTAGGAGCGGGACGTGGGCATAAAAGGTCAAACAAGAGACAAAAGCATAATTTTGATTTTAATACTACCTTCCTCTTACACAATTTGTTCAATATGAACACTGGTGACGTCGTCATCCGTAAAACAACAGTTGGTCGCAGCAGTTGCGGTGGAATCTGAGCGATGCGTTCCTGTATACTGGCCATCAGACCAGGTAGAGACCGAACGTGTCCCTGCCAAACGCATTCTTTCAGATGTCCCCAGTGCCAAAAGTCACACGAATTCAGATCAGGTGATGTTGCAGGCCAAAAGCCTCTGGACATAAAACATTCGTGGAATGTTGCATTAAGCAAAGCTTCCGCTGAACGATCGACATGAGGTGTTGCCTCCATGTTGGATGCAAACAGTGGTTTCCACACAGTTGCGCTCTTCCAAAGCAGGAATTACATGATTTATAAGGAGATATCGATAGCGTGCCGATGTCACGGTACACCAGACAAGCCCTCTGGCGGTATTCTGTTCAAAGAAGAATGGACCGAGAGTAAGGTGCTTGTGAATCCACGCCACACAGTCACATATGAAGAGTGCAGTGGCTCTTGGCGCACAATATGCGGTTTAACAGTAACCGAAATTCGACAGTTCTATGTAAGCACTGTATTCTGTAGTGTACAATGTGCCTCGTCACTGTAAAGAATATTGACCGGCCACGTGTCAACAAATTCGATCCATGCAAGAAACCGAAGAGCAAATTCAGAACATTGCTGCGGATCTTGAGATTTCAGTTACATCTTTTACGGGTATCACTGTAAAACAGACCCAAAAATTTCCGCTCTGTTGATCGTGGGGTGGACAATTCTCGTTACACACTGCACCACCCGGGGCACGTGGCACATGGTCAGTTCCAGCAACAGCAACCTTGTCAGTAACTTCCACCAGGATAGGACGCCTTCCTCTTCTAGGCATCACACTAAGCTCACCCCTGTTTTCGAATACCATTATCATCTTCTTTAAACCATTTAATGACATAGTGCCTCGCCTTTCAGTCGGCGATACTCTGGCAATGCAGCACTCCAATTGCTGCCGTTTACATCAAACACTTTGCCGGCCGGTGTGGCCGAGCCGTTCTAGGCGCTTCAGTCTGGAACCGCGCGACCGCTACCGTCGCAGGTTCGAATCCTGCCTCGGGCATGGATGTGTGTGATGTCCTTAGGTTAGTTATGTTTAAGTAGTTCTAAGTTCTAGGGGACTGATGACCTCACATGTTAAGTCCCATACTGCTCAGAGCCATTTGAACTATCAAACAGTTTCACTGAAAGCGCACGGTCTCTCTGCTCTACAGCCTACTGTTCCCTCACGTTATGGCTTGTCAAACGACAGTGTGAAAGTCATCCGTCATACAAACAGTGTACAGCGTCAGATTTGCGCCTGGTTCCCACGGCTGGAACTAATTTTTTTCCAGCGTAGATTGGTTCTGCATTAACGTATTAGCATATCCACAAAATTTCGGTGGCATATGACAATAACAGCCCACAATGGACCTCCGTGAATAGCTGCATTTTAATTATAACCACCTGCTACTTCCAATACCTTCCTGGCTTAGGCTGTTGCGAATTATTGTAATTCGTAGATGGAATTCCCTCACTTCTTTCACTATCGTGTCTGTCCCAATTTCGATTTGAAGCGAATCATTACCCTCCTTATCACTACTGCTCATTACCTTTTCTTTATTTACCCGTCACCTGTATTCTTTGCTAATATGCTATCCATTGCTTCTATACATCCGTCTATGAGACCTATGTCGCCTGCGAACTGTAGTACCTGCGCCTATTCTCTTCTCAGGTTTATTTCCTTCTGCAAATTTTCTTTCAGCCTACGAAGAGATGTGGTTGGAACAAATACAGACGTGTGTGGGCTTATGTGTGTCCTACTTTTCAAGATAACCACCACTGACAGATCATATTTGGCTAGTATGCGTATTGGCATCATCATTCTGTATTCTCTTGTGTCGGATCTCACACACATTTTGCGGCGGAGAGCAAGACATTGTAACGTATATACAACTAATATAAGTAACGTAGCTACAGCCAATGTTGCCTATGTTCGTCTGTGAAAATGGACTCGGTAAGCATCCTGAGCTATCAGTAAACGGAATCTAACCTGCACAACACAGTGTGCGTGTTGTAAGAGTGTCAGCTTCACTGTCATTTAAGCCCTCAACAGATCGTTACATGAAAAACTTAAAATTAACATTTGGATAAGCTATCTGACTGCGTATTTGAATACGAAGAACCTGTAACAATGAATACCTAAGCTACCTAACTGCGTTTTTGAACAAGAATTTGCAAGTGATACAGAATCTGACTTGTGCAACTGAATTTACTGGATTAGAGTACATGGCGTGTTGTAGTGTGTCAGCGTCTCTGTTTTGGCCCTAAGTTTTCCCCTCACCTCTTTAGACTGATTTTTTCCATGTGGTTTACAGCAGTTCGCAGCAGGATGCAGCGGCAGCGGCTAAAGCTTCTTGTTAGTAAGAATGAATTTAATAAAAAGGAGTTTGTTTGGGTCCTGTTAACTACTAAATAGCTTGTGAGAAGGGATTTCATTAATTAAGTGACAATGACATAGGTATCAATCATCGCTGAGTGCCAGATTAACAAGTTTTTTCAATTTTAAAGTTACATTAACATTTAATCACCACAGCATTTATTACTTAATTAGATGTGGAGAATAATTATTATTATTTGGAGGATAAGGAGGCTTTCTTTGACTGACAAGCAAAACACTGGATTGTTGCAAAGTCGGACTAACAATCACGAGCCTAACCCTGCAATTGCTTTTGGGCTATGCTTGCGAATTTTACCTTGAATTCCATCTTCAGGCGTAGTTATGGCATCTAAACCTCTCCCGGCTATATCAATGAAATCAGGCCGTGACTGTGGCCAGATCTGCCACCACTTACGTGAAGGCAGCGTGACACGTCTTCTGTCTCCGATCTCTCGACCGACACTACTACTTCCACTCTCTCAGACAGACCTCGTCACAGAACAATGCTTAGAATCGCGCTCCCATATTTAGCCCTCAGATTGTTACTATCTGTATCTAGGTGCTTACACAATGCAAAGAATAGCGTTGACTGTCTTGTTTTCAATGTAATGGAGAGTTCTGAGTTGACTATATTGTTTTCAGTGTAATGGAGAGTTTGTAAGTAGGCTGTTTCGGTTTTCTTATTGGTAACGCCACGTAGCGCTCTGTGTGAAAAATGACTGGCTGTGCTGTGTACAGTCTGTGGCTAGTTTGCATTGTTGTCTGCCATTGTAGCGTTGGGCAGTTGTGTAAAATTGTTCTAAGGGGACGTTGCATATGTCGACCCTTAGCCGAGGATACCTCACTGGAATCTTCTGATTTTTTTTCTTGTAGTTCGTGTAATTAGTGCAGATTTTGTTTATTGCTAGCGCGTAATTGTAGAGAGAATCTCCTTTGTAGTTACAGTCTTTCATTGTTGTTGTGGCATGCATGTAGATTTGCACTAAGTATTTCGCTGCTGCGCTTGCAATTAACTAGATATTATTTTCAGTGCTATGTTAATGTGTTCTCTTATTTTTGCTCTTCAAATTGTGTTTTTCTATGTTGTCGTGTTAAATATTGTGACAATAATGGCGTGTGAAAAACGTAATACTAGGCTTCAAAGTAAACTGAGAAATGACAGTGAAGACGAAAGCAGTGTGTTAGCGCCGCAGAGTAATGAATTAACTAATGTTCAAAGTAGTAATTTGGTAATTGTGCATAGGGAAATGGAGCGGGCTGCAAATAATGGTGTAGGCAGTGAAACAATTAGTGAACAGGGAAGCATTATCGATCGATCGGTCGGCAACAGCTCGCCTCAGGATTCCGAAATGACAGGACACAATCTTGCAAATACTGTAGATTCAGGTTTTGCGTCCTCACCGTTTTCTCAAATAAATCAAGACACATTTTCTGCTTTTCGAAATGCGAATATTGTCGGTTCAAATGCACTGCCGAATAGCACTGAGGAACATGTTTCAGACACCAGTGCACTGTTATTACAGTTAATGCAACAAATGGGACAAAGGCTACAAAAGTTAGACACAACGCTTGAACAAAATCAGAAACAAATGGGACAAAATCTTCAAAAGTTAGACACAATGGAACAAAATCTTCAAAAGTTAGCCACAATGGAACAAAATCTTCGGAAGTTAGACACCACACTTGAACAAACACGTGAAGATTTAACTACTGAGTTACATAACATTGAATCGAAATGTCAAAAAGTCTGTAATGACGTAAAAACACAAATTTGTGAGCATTTTCAACCTATTTTTTCGCGGCATGAAAATGCATTACAGAATCACGAAGCAGCCATAAAAGAACTGCAAACCATTGTTCATGAAAATCATAAGACCTTGTGGGCTAAAATTGACTCAGTTGCATCTACCGATTCGGTTACGCAACTTGCAAAAACTCAGGAAAACTTAAAGGACACAGTAGATTCGATTTCAACACAAATGGACACTATGAAACTTGGTTCAGAAAAACACACTGAGGAAATGTGTTCACTATCGGAGAAAGTAGCCGAACTTTCGGATCAGTTCACTAACTTATCCACAAAGGTAGATGATAATCTGAATGACACAAAACCGGTAGTCTTTAATGAGACAGAAGAGTGCGAACAAATTAGGAAATTCAAACAAAATCAGAATCAAATTAATACACAACACCAAAGAGAAATCTGGGAAGTACAAGATCAGCTGACACAGGTAATACAAGAATTACGCATTTTAGAGGACACTCGCGCCCCAATATGGGAAGAGGGACATAGAAATACGGAACAGCCACAAAATAATAACACAGCGCATTTCGGAAATTATCAAAGAAATTGGCAAGGTACACCGAATTTTGAAATGGAACTGCCGAAACGACGTAACAATGACCGATATGCGACTCGCCGACATGATGATTCTGACTATAAGCTGTTTATTACTACAAGTAAATTTAAAACATTTAAGAATTCTGGCAACGACATTCATCCACAAGCATGGCTCCATCAATTCTCCCAGTGTTTTCCTCCCAACTGGTCATTAGAGCACAGGTTAGAATTTATGTGTGGTTATTTAGAGAATGAACCAGCTGTAAGAATGCGATCGATCATTCACGATTGTCACAGTGAAGGAGAATTTTACCATGCCTTCCTCTCAGCATATTGGTCTCAAGCTACACAAGACCGAGTAAAACATAGCATCATAATGATGAAACATTTCGAACAATCTGAATTTTCCAGTCTTGTGAAATATTTTGAAGACATGTTGCATAAGAATCAGTATCTTTCAAACCCATACAGCCCTTCAGAACTCATCCGCATTTGCTTAATGTAATTGCCTGAACATTTAAGAAATATTATTTTGGCAGGACGTTGCAAAGACGACATTGAAGCTTTTCAGGGACTCTTACAAGAATTAGAAATTGACACAGACAGTCGCCAGATGCGAAAGCAGGAAAACAATCACTACAGGTCACATCCGTCACAATTCCGTGTCGACAGAAACAATAAATGGACACGACAAGTCTATTCTTACAACGCAAATCGTGACCAAAACAGACACCACCCGTATGACAACCACTGGCAGAGTAATAGTTACAGAGATAGATCGCATTTCCGTAGTAATGAATATGATAGAGATAACCATGGAAACAAACAATATGGGTACCAAAACAATTATTATCAAGGGAGACGTAATAACTTCAGACGCAACAGTTCGGCGCACAGTTACGATTCAGTGAGAAATTCTCCACCACGTGACGGACAAGGAAGAAACTACGGAATCTACCGACATTACAACAGACCATATATTCGTAACGACAGACCTGAATTGCATCAGAACTGGCGGGATTTAAACAGGGTAGGGCCTTCTCGGCAAGGTGAATTTGTAGAAGTTAGGTCTCCTAATCCTAATAACGACGCGCGCCAACAAAGAGACAGACAATGACTCGCACAGCAGGCAGCCGCGTGGGCCAGCTGGCTCAGAGAAAAATAACATAGATGCTAACCTTGAGAAAAATTCCAGTATTCTTTACCGACATATACCACACGATGATTCCGTTGAAGCTGGAGCTCTGCATAGCAGTAAGAGTAAAGGTTTACACCACATTTCACATGTAAAACCGTTTGTTGAAAGATAATCTGCTTTTTAACTTTGTCTTTGCCATAAAACTTTTCACTTCACATTTCTAGTATGCTTTGTCAGACTTAGAATCTGTTAATATGCAACAATGTTTTGAAGTTAACTATCCAGCCTAGAACCAAGGGAACATTTTAGACAGTATTCACAAAAGCATTGTTATACTGAACAGGCCACACAGTCTTATTGTGTGTGTACATTCTTGCTTGTTAGTTGCACGATTACGTAACGACTATAAGGCTTACATACTTAGAACATATACTGGTACTGCTAATGAGATTTTAATGCAACATTTTGGTTTACTTGAAAATATATTCTGGATTTAAAGTACTTTCTGTGAGATACCAGATGACACAGTGGTTAGTTTATCTGACAGCTACACGATTTTATCACGACGCTACTAATGAGTGACAATTTACAATGTTGCTTTTGCAGTGTTTCTGTTTTATATCTGCACAGTTTTTCTGTATTATTCTGGAAAGTAAAACATGTTTTAGTAGTAACTTTTGTGGTATAGCTACAATGAGACTGCCTTTTCCGTAGCACAACAATATGTTACAGCACAGTACTTTCTTCATCACGACAATAAGCGTAATAAGTAAGATATCTATACGCAAAGCATTTCACTTTTGTTTATCATGAGGTAAGTACATTGACTTTTGCAGAACTTAGGTTTCAGAGGACGATAAATACGACACTTCCACAGAGATTATCTTACAACAAGACGCACAGTTTAGCGCTACAGTACACGTATTTGAGTGATTCATTTTGTACTTAAAACATTTATTTTTAAAGATATTTGAAATATAATGATACAAAGGTTTTCCGTGATACATTTCATTCCATTGCTGTAATCTGTAACACCTGAGGGTATTATCCATTAATCCTCAGGGGGGTACACGCTTACTTTGTGTACCATGTGTTTGGCAAGCACAAGGAGCCCTAGCTAATATGGTATTTGCTTATACAACTTTACACATCAGTACCATATTTCTCTAACACACAAATTACACAGCTATCTGATCATTTAACTGAGAGATAAACTTTTTTTTTACTACATCAGTGACACATGTTTACGCAATTACACTGTTGGATAACTTCACACTTACGAAATTGTATTTCGTCTGTACTTTGTGAACTGTTCATATTTTTTCGGAACCCTTGTGATACTATGAGAGCTTTGAATGATATATTTGGTATGGGATCATGATTTTTAAAGTACGTTTGAGGTAGATGACACTATTGAAATGAGCAGAGAATTTTTTTAGGTTTTGAAATTATTGGAGGAAGCTACGAAGATTTTGAGAGTTGACTGAGGTCTTATGATGTTATTATTACGATGACTATGTGTATTATGCTGTTGCGGTATGTTTATGATCAATAAGCTGATGCTATATGAGTTATTTGAGTATGCTACGTATCTGTTATGATGAAATATTGAAGAAGTGTCGACGAATGAGGTAAGGAATAATGAGTAGTGGTTAGGGACTCTGGTTTGTGAAAAAGGATGTTGGAAACCAAGAATCGTACTTAAAGAGTTATGAAATGTATGTAAATGCGTGAATGTATTACAATGCCAACGAAGATTTTTTGGACTCTGTTATATCAATAGGATTTTGTTTCTACAGATTTTTAACGCAAATTCTTGACCTGTGAAATATTTTTATATGAGACTGTCACTGTAGCGGAAACTGCTGTCGTAAATATTTCCGTAAGAAAGTTAAGTGACGACCTGCATGTAATGTGTCATGGGCACCCTGCTGTGTCAGATGCCTGGAGAAAAAGCCATTAGTGTGTGCCTTTCAGAGGCACAGGTGAAAAAAAAAGAAAAAGAGGCCATTATCCTCACTATTGACATTCCTTTGTAGAAAGCATCGCAAATATGACTCGCTCAAACTTGAAAACATATGATTATACTGTGGTGCTCTTAATTTATGATATTTACTAAAAATGCCTAATGAAACGATGAGAAACATTTCACGGCTATTGTCTTGCTAGTTGAGAGAAGTGCCATATAGACTGTGAGAAAATTTTAGCTTTTGTCCAACATTGTATCAATAAGTGTGTGCATTTGATATCTTTCTTACTGTAATTATGAAAATTTTTTTCAAATCTGTATTGGCCAGTGCCCAAAACAATTTGTAAAATTTTTTGTGGGGAGCATGGGGGCTATGTAAGTAGGCTGTTTAGGTTTTCTTATTGGTAACGCCACGTAGCGCTCTGTGTGAAAAATGACTGGCTGTGCTGTGTACAGTCTGTGGCTAGTTTGCATTGTTGTCTGCCATTGTAGCGTTGGGCAGTTGGCTGTTAACAGCGCGTAGCGTTGCGCAGTTGGAGGTGAGCTGCCAGCAGTGGGGGATGTGGGGAGAGAAATGGCGGAGTTTTGAAATTTGTAAGACTGGATGTCATGAACTGCTATGTATATTATGATTTTTCAACACTATTAAGGTAAATACATTGTTTGTTCTCTATTAAAATCTTTCATTTGCTAACTATGCCTATTAGTAGTTAGTGCCTTCAGTAGTTTGAATCTTTTATTTAGCTGGCAGTAGTGGCGCTCGCTGTATTGCAGTAGTTCGACTAACGAAGATTTTTGGTGAGGTAAGCGATTTGTGGAACGTATAGGTTAATGTTAGTCAGGGCCATTTTTTTGTAGGGATTTTTGAATGTCAGATTGCGTTGCGCTAAAAATATTGTGTGTCAGTTTAAGAACAGTCGTGTAAAATTGTTCTAAGGGGACGTTGCAAGTTCTGAGTTGACTATATTGTTTTCAGTGTCATGGAGAGTTCTGAGCTGACTTTATTGTTTCCAATGTAATGGAGAGTTCTGACACACTCCTCACAACATGTCTCCAGTAAACTGACGGTTCACTTCCACAGAGATGACGGATTTTGATGTAATCTGTCACAGCATTAAGTTCAAGTATCCTACAGATGCAAACATCATTGATTTTTGTTTCTGTTAACACCTTCAGACCACGTTATACAGCCGTCCTCTGCCGCCCAGGTCACTGTCCACCGACCGCACGACCGGTAGTCGCCGAAACGGCCAGTCAGTACTGGCTGCACGCACGCAAGACATTCACGGCCAAGAGGCGATGCCACACGCTCAGGTGGCAGTCGTAAAAACGAGCGCTGAAGGCAAAGAAGCCAACGTCCTCCGAGCAGCTGGTTTCCGCAAGCCCACGCTAAAGCCACGTTCTGGATAGCATTTCTAAAGTATACTACTTTTTCGCTGAATTTATCACTTTACAGTCTGCTTTATACTGCACCTAAGAAACGGAAGAGTAGTAATGACCACCCCGAGTACGAGTGTTGTTGGACTGTGTTTGTAAACAGACGGGACGAAATATTAGTGACGCCTTAAAGAACACAAAGACCTCTGTGGAGCGCCGTAGATCTGTTACCAGACTGTCATGTGAAGTCGATTGCATTAAGTCACGGTAGTAAAATGGTGTGCTTGAGCCAGTCGGCTGTATGGAACGTGAGTCGACGAGTCCATGTGACGTAATGGCAGAAACGAGCTATCTTGTTTGGACGTGTTCATTGCCAAGCTATCAGTAGCTTACATGATTTGCTTCCGTATCTACGAAGAATGATGTGCCGCTCGCGGCCTTGTAACAGGGCGTGAGAACAGTGTTTCTAGAAAGAACGTAACCGACAGGAACGCATTCGGGAGGACGACGGTTCAATCCCGCGTCCGGCCATCCTGATTTAGGTTTTCCGTGATTTCCCTAAATCACTCCAGGCAAATACTGGGACGGCCGACTTCCCTCCCCATCCTTTCCTAATCCGATGAGACCGATGACCTCGCTGTTTGGTCTCTTACCCAACCCGACAGGAACGACAGACAAGTGTTACAACAATCGTTTTCAAATTCGATAGGAATTGCTGCTCTCAGCCAACGCAGGTCAGTCTAAACCAGTTTCCGAGTGAACGTCGCTACGGGAAGTGCATGCAATGGACATTTGGAATCGGGTACTTCTAAAAAGGCGATTGTCCATAGCGGCACAGAAAGCTGCATTTCTTCACTGCGTAATACATCACAGGAATTAGAGAGAAGATGACGGGAATGTACTGTGGTCCGACGGGTCGCAATTTTGCCTCTTTTCAAACGAAGAAAGGCGTCGGGTGCACGGACGGACAAATGAGGCGTTTAACCTAGAGCGTTTGGAGAGGGTAGTTGAGGCCAGATACGGATCCGTGATACTTTTGAGATATTTCGCAAACCATGACTTCGGTTAACTCTCAACGTGAAGTATTTCAACGTTCTCGGTAACCAAATGTCGCCCTTCCCTCACCTTCGTGACGAGTCTGCCGCGGACACTCCTGTCTTCCAAGATACAACAACCGCCTTCACAGTACTTCACGCGTACGTTCCTGGTTTGGCGAAAACTCAGCCTGTATCACCACGACTGGCCCGCAAAATCGCCCGTTCTTAATTCCATAGAAAATGTCTGAGACTATCTGGAACACAGTGTGTAGCGTAGCAATTGACATCCCCGTAATTTGGTAGCTCTCCGGTATCTAATCATAAATGGCTGGCTTCACCTCGGTATGGTATACTTGAACAAACGTATCGATTGTCTTCCTCACCGAACTGAGGACACGATGAAGTCTACAAGCGGTGTTACACAGTATTAACGTCATGTCTCCTGGGAGTGACTAATTCCTTATCCGGCTTGCTTATTATTGGGCCCTTTCGCGTTGTTAATAGTGCTACAAACGTCTCTGAAATAATTGAAACGAAGAAATAGACGCTAAAATTATAAAGAGAAGGCACTACACACACACACACACACACACACACACACACACACACACACACACACACACAAACTGCAATTCGTACATTCAGCTGAAATGCTAAATGTTGTGGAGAACGAAAAAAATATTTCTTTACATGTAGTGTTAGGGAGTGGTGGTTGGATGGAAGCAGGTACGCTATGTACACGGTAGACTGACTCCCTTTCACTATGAATGAGGGAGAAAACTCAGGTTCATCGATATTAGATTTGTATATTCCAGGACTTGGGGGTAAATAGAGAATTAAATAGAGAAATAATCCTATTTATTACTTGATAACATTTATAAAACAGATTTTGAAACACAGGGTGGGCCGAAACTCACGAAGTCAGGAAAGGGTTATAGCTGCAAATAACGTTTATCATTAATTTTCATGATTCGTTGAACAGTAGCTACTCAGTTTTTTCGTGGTCAATCTCCCTTCCTTCCTCTGTCAGACTCTGAAGCAAAAAAGGGGAAAAGAATATCTATACCTGCATCAATACTCCGCAAACCACCTTTGTGTGTAGCCGAGGGTACTTCTTTTACCACTGATCCCCCCTTCACTGTTCCACTCACGAATGGCGCGAGGGAAGAATGACTGTCTGCAAGCCTCTATGTTACTTCTAACTTCTCGAATTTTCTCGTCCTGGTCATTCTGCCAGATGTATAGGAGGAAGTAATATGTTGCACGACTGTTCCCGCAAAGCGGTCTCTCCATATGTCAGCAGTAAACCTGTCTGTGATGCACAACACCTCTCTTGTATCGTCTTCGACTGGAGTTTGCTGGGCATCTCTGTAACGCTCTCGCGCCGACTAAACGATCCCTTGACGAAACGCGCCGCTCGTCGTTGAATTTTCTCTGTCTCCTCTGTCTATCCCACCTGGTAGGGAGGCCATATTGATAAACAGTACTCAAGAAATGGTCGAACAAGCACCTTATAGGCCACTTCCTTCGTGGATGAGTTACATTTCCATGAGATTCTGCCTATGAATCTCAGTCTGGCATCAGCTTTTCCCACTGTTTGGTTTATGCGTTCTTTAAACTTAAAGTCGCTCCTAGATATTTTACGGTAGATACTGTATCCAGTAATTCGTCGTCAGTAGTGAAGTTGTGCAGTAGCTCATTTATTTTCTATATTTGCTCAATATGTTAACATTTATTCACGTTCAGGGTGAACTGCCACAAAATGCACGATTTATCAATTCTCTGGAGGTCAGTCTGCAAATGGTCACTGTTTTTGGCGTTGCTACTTTGTTATAAACAATCGAATCATCTGCGAACAGTCTTAAAAAGCTTCCGACGCTTTTTTCTATTCGATCATTTGTATATATTGCAAGCAGTAATGGCCTATCACGCTTCCTTGGGGTACTTCGGAAATTACCTTTGCATCTGTCGATTTTATTCCGTCAAGAGTGACGTGTTGAGTTCTATCTGCAATGAAGTCTTGAATCCAGTATCAAATCTGGCCCAGTACTCGGTAATCTCGCTTTTCTTTCACTAAACGGCAATATGGGACAGTGTCAAATGCCTTCCTCAAGCCAAGGAACATGGCACCCGCCTGAGCGCCTTTGTCTACGGCGCTATGGATCTCATGGAGGAACAGAGTGAGCTGGGTCTCGAAAGATCTCAGTTTGCGGAATTCATATTGATTTTTATAGAACTGATTTTGCTTCTTCAAAAACATCATAATTATTGAGCACAATAAATAAAAAAGTTATGCACACTTATAACCCCTTCATGACTTTTCGCCTATCCTACACGTGTTAATAAACAAATAATTAAAAAGCGCAGCAAATTCAATAAATCAACTCACAAGGCAATTATAAATTGTGAAAAGCCTTCTACTGAGTTGGCAGAAAACTGCTACGGCAGATCATTAAAGAATACAGGTACCTGATAGACTTTATACACAATATTGGAAAGTTACACAATACTTAGTGCAACGTAGTTTTTCCCGGCCAGCATTTACACCCTTGGTGAGTTTAGCTGGAGATGTTTAATAAACTCAAGTGACAGACTCTGCAAGAGAGGCGCTCTGCATCGCGGTGTAGATTGCTCGCCAGGTTTCGAGAGGGTGCGTTTCTGGATGAGGTATCGAATATATTGCTTCCCCCTACTTATACCTCCCGAGGAGATCACGAATGTAAAATTAGAGAGATTAGAGCGCGCACGGAGACTTTCAGACAGTCGTTCTTCCCGCGAACCATACGCGACTGGAACAGGAAAGGGAGGTAATGACAGTGGCTCGTAAAATGCCCTCCTCCACACACCTTTGGGTGGCTTGCGGAGTATAAATGTAGATGAATGTAGATGTAGAAGCCTTAGATCACAGCCTCATGTCCATAAAACTAAAATCAGCAAGAATACCAAAACAGTCATCGACCTTCAAAAGTCAAATGATGAAAAAAGAATTATGGATCATGGTCTCCGAAACGGATGCAACCTTTCAGTTTGAAACACAAATGAGTGAAAACTGGCGACAGTAGGATATCACAGGGGCTTATTGCTGCTTATGATGTTTTAACTGTAGGTAACGCAGTAATCGGTCTGCAATTCTCTGTTCATAAAATGAATCAGATCTGCACTGACTAGAATTTACTGACCTCAAAAAATCAAGTAACCGCATTCGTAGCAACATACGTGTGTTGAGCAAAAAATAACTATCGATAATAAACCTGTTTGACAAGTTTCTCACTATATGAAAAGGTTTTCTTCAGAGACCGGTACCGTTCACAAAATTTGTTAACTGCCCAAGCAGCAACATGTTTCTAAGTACAAACCTCATCTTCAAGCTACAAGAGCAAATACAAAAATAATTTAATAAAAATCCAGGTAGATCTCAGAGTTGTTCTGTAGGGTGCTGGCACGTGCTGCGGTCGTCCTATGGAGAAAGAGAAGGATAACATAATATGAGCAAGTATTCATTTCTTTTGTTGGCCTGCAGCTCACATAAAAAAATTTAAGTAATCGCCCACTGTGTTCATATTAAATGGCTTTCTTCTTGTGGTGTGTTCATATATTTCCGTTGCTATGGCTTCTAGGATGCTGTTAACTACTCTTCATGAACCTGTAAGGGATACTTAAAACACTACATCACAAGCAATTATTATGTAGTAGAAACAAGATGGCAGTCAAAACAAAGCTTGTTTCGATTTAATGTCTTCTGTGCAACTCGTTGTCGCATCTCTGATTTTAGTAGACAAAATATGTTGCAATTAGCGAGACTGTGACAATCTGATGTTAAAAATGACAGTACAAAATTATTTTAAAGAATTACAAATATATTTCTGGAACACAGTTTCATGTACGTCCGTAATTTTTGCGTATGTTTCATATTAAGAGTATTGAATTGAAATACGTAAAAAAATGTGAGGTCTTTAACTTTGTAATTTCTTTTAGGATCTAATTTTTCAACTTTTGGTAATGTATGAATATTTCCATTTCCTCCGAGATGTACATGATCCAGCTCTTTAGTAAAGCATGCAGTACTTCAGAATATTGTCTATTGTAACACTATTAAAATTTCTACGCCTTTGGCCAATGTAGTATTTGTTGCAGTGACTGCATATTAGTTAGCTAATTCCTTATTTGCTCAGTTTGTCAACTGGTTGTGAGATGTCATGCATTAGTCTGTTCCTTAAGTATTGGTGGTGGCAACAGTGACCCTCATAGCTGTGTTTTTAAAAAGGCTGGTTATTTTGTGTGAAGTGACTCCTAAAAATGGTACAGTTATATACTTAGGTTTTTTTCACTGCCGCCGCAAAGAGAAGGGAGTTACGAGTTTTTAACCACCGATGCAAAGAGAGGGGCATTATAAGTTTAACATGTGTATCTGTCTGTGGCCCCCAAACGAAAGGCCCGAATTTAATGCAGTTTTTTATATTTGAAAGCTGATTTAATCGGGATGGTTTTTATCTATGTTCCATGGGAGTCTGTTCAGCTATTTAAATTTTATCAGAGACATTAAGTAAAAATGTTTTCCGCCAGAGCGCTCTCTTGACATACGTTACGTAATAAATAAGAGCTACATCCATTTACGTTGTACCAGATTGTAGAGCTCAAAAAGATACAAATAAAAGTCCGCAGAACATATATCTATTTTTACGGTTGACCAACATTGATAATTTTTTTATCTTTTTCTGTTGTTCAGCCGCTTAAATTTCACCAGGGAAATGTTTTCCTCCAGAACGGTCCCTTGATATGTGCTACGTAATACATAAGAGCTACATCAATTTACGTAGCACTAGACTATAGAGCTCAAAAAGATCTTAGACATCCAAGAGAATATATGTTTACCGTTTACGGTTGACCAACAATGATGACTTCGGTCGTTTGAGGTCGCCTGTTTCAGCACCTACAAAGCAGAAAAAGGGTGACTGTGACTCAACTGTAAAAGATAAACATAAGCGCTCGCATACATTTGTACTTCTTTTTGAGCTCCACATTTCGGTACCAAACCAAATAATTGTGCCCTAATAGTTTAGCCAGCCTATTGCAAGAGAGCGCAATGGCAACCCACTTTCTTCCGATCTGATATAGAACTACTGCCACTGCTTATTGCTTATGTCACCTAAATTAGCCAACGGTAGACTAAAACACAGTTAATGAATATACTTGTGAATCAAAAACAGAAACACGTAAATCGAGTAAGTGAAGAAAATATCAAATAAAAGAAAAAAGTCGGAATAATAATTTCAGATTGAAACTCAAAACCGTACATGCGATATTACATTTCCAAAATCGTGTAACTGTAGCAATATTTACGAAAATACATCCATTGTCGGAATACGCAGATTTCGATGAGGCAATATCTCGCGTCGCAATTTCGTGCTTCGTTCCGAAAAGTATTTATGTGACTATGGGGATAGAGTAGCGATAGAGCCGTGTCTACTAGTAAGATATAAAGTATGGAAAGTACGAAATAGAACTTGAATTAAAAATTTAAAATAACGCTGACAAAAAATCGTCTAAAAATTTTAAAAAATATGTATTGTCCTTTAATTTTAATATAAGTCGTAATATTATGATCCAAGTGTCGTCGCGTCGATGAACCACTAAGTAAATAAAATAAAACACAATACATCTAAAAATGATTAAGTATGAATTTTAAATACAAGTAAGCCACCTAGGCAACGTAGGTAAATATCATAATAACACTACCTAATCTTTAAATAATTTACTCCGAATAATTCGCAATACACACACATTCGCCATTGACACCTGCCCTCACACGAATGCACATTCGGATCGCCGTACTTGATCACGTTGTAATGTTCCCCAAGTGTTAGCGGATTTCGTGACAGTGTGCTTTCGTGCAGTAGCGCTGGGGCGATTTTATCGCTGCTTAACAGACTCTGTGATTACAATAAAACCTCTCTGTAATTTCATTATCTATGTAATTTTAAATGAACCGGACCGACAACCTTTTGTTCGCTCTCTTCCTGTTCAGCCATTGTCCGGTACGGTCGCAATAATCTGTCTTACGTAGAGATTATGTTTTTTATGCTCATTTTGCGTAACAATAACTACTTAATTTGATTCTGTTTATCATTATGACTAATCATACCTTTTTTCCTCAGCTTTTCTCATGAATTTGAAAAGTAAATGTGGCTTACTTTGTGTGGGGATGTTTGTTGGTGAATGAACGCATATTAACGGCACCAATCAGTGTAATACGTTTGGTTTGCTTTCAAAATAGAACCTGCATCTAAAATTTCACTTTTTGCAAAACGAAGTACGATAGCTGCTAGAAGTAAATCACGTCCCAAAATTATATTCACCAATAGACAATCCCGGTAGATAAGCCTAGCTAAAGAAATATGAATCTTGATGGTGGTAATTAAATTCCAAAAATAAAATAAAATATAAAATAAAAAAATAATAATAAAACCACCACCATAACGTAACGCCCCGGGCTTTGATGAAGCGTGAGTTAGTTAGTACGCTGTAGCCAAACCAGTGCAGGACATTGGCCTCGTAAGACAGATCAAGGCATCAAACTAACTTCGTACGTAATTATGTAAAATATGGTAAACATAAATAGGTAACCTCATTCTTTAACTACGTTAGGTTTATTAAGGACGGACTGGTTCTCAAATTTTATATGATAAGTAATTGTAACTTCACTAGCTGTTCTGAGGTGCAACTGCGGGATGCACAGGATTGGAAGAGATGACGTCAATCAGAAAAGCCTTATGCAAGCAATGAAAGTAGGCTGTTGCAGAAATTATAGCTGCTGTTAACTTCTTGCCGGCCGGGGTGGCCGAACGGTTCTAGGCGCTACAGTCTGCTACCGCGCGACCGCTACGGTCGCAGGTTCAAATCCTGCCTCGGGCATGGATGTGTGTGATGTCCTTAGGTTAGTTAGGATTAAGTAGTTCTAAGTTCTAGGGGACTGATGACCTCAGAAGTTAAGTCCCATAGTGCTCAGAGCCATTTTTGTTAACTTCTTACTTATTTTATTTACTTAGCGGACCCCCGAGGCGACGGCGCTTGGATCAGAATATTAATACTTATGTTAAACTTAGAGATATATAGGGTGTTTCACTAAATGTGTTTGCCCCTGTAAGTTACGAAGTAACAGGCACGGAAATATTTATTGCTGTAGGTCACCATAAGAAACGTTACACTGTCTGCGGAGCTATGAACATAGTTCATTGGGTTATTATCCAAAGAGTTATAGCAAAAAGAAAATATTTTTAATGGAACTATAGTTGTTTCTATCATGCATTGGTATTAGTAACACGAGCTGTGTATACATCAATTTAAATTACATTCCTATCACTTTTAGTTGGGGAGCTAAAACCCTTCAAAGTTTCAGGGGCAGATACCAAACGCTGTACCTAATACATGGCTGTGTGCTGTGTGATGGATGTTCTGGCGGTGGGAAGTTGATTTACATGAGATGTTCACATGTGTGTCCATGTTCCTGAATGCACAATGCAATGCGGCTTCTAAAGGATCTGCGGACGAGATGTAACATGGCCGGTGTCACGGAGCAACATGCGTCCTCGATGCGCCGTTTTAGATCATCTGGGGATGTGGGCTCAGTGACATAAACACGATCCTTTAGATGTCATCACAAAAACAAATATAACGGTGTTAAATCGGGCGACCTTGCGGGCCATGAATGAGGACCATGGCGCCCCAACCACCTTCCTGCAAACCTGTTGTTTAGTTTTTCCACAACAGCACGCGCAGAATGGGCTGGGTAACCATCGTGCTGCATCCACATATGGGCTCTCGTGTGAAAACACACATGTTCAAGGAGACCACGCAAACAGTCGACTTCAAACGCGCGATATAACTCACCTGTCAGTGTACCTGGGAAGTAACTTGGACAGATGATTTCATCCCCAAGGATTCCACACCATACGTTAATAGACCACCTGCGTTGACGGTCGACAGGTCATATCCACCGAGGATTGTCTGCAGCCCAGTAGTGCACGTCACGGCAATTCACTGCACCATAGTTTGTGAACGTGGACTCATCAGAGAACATAACACCTTGTAAAGACTACAGCATGAAATTATGCATGGCCCATTCATAGAATGTAACTCTCGCACAGAAATCTTTCCCATGCAGCTCCTGGGTCAGTGACAGGTGATACGGGTCAAATCTGTGGCTGTGTACTATACGCTACACAGATGTGAGACTGACACCAGCGACTGCAGCAACGGCTCGTAACCTGACATGAGGATCGTGGTGTTCTGCAGCTAAAACAAACACCTCCGTCTCCTCACTTCTTTCAGTTCTTCGTCTGTTGCTGCGGCGTATTACCAAGCTGCCTGTTTCCCGAAGTCGTTGTAATGGTTGCCGGAGCTCTTCGCCTACTCACAGCGTGCGCAATGTCAGCTTCAGTGGCATCGTGTTGGCACTCGCCGAGCGTCAGCAACATGTCAGCGAACTCGTTGTTCGTGTGTGCCATCTTCAACCGATGTCAGTAACTGTGGTATATTGAGCCCCGTTTGTTTGTGTGACTCGCACTGTCGGGTATACGGCCGTGTGCGGCAACAGTCGGCAGGCAGTCTAACAGCGCATCGAGGAAGCTTCTCGCTCCGTGACACCGGCGACGTTACAACTCGGCCGCACCACATTTAGAAGGCGCATTGCGTTATGCGCACCGTATGTGGTATCTGCCCCTGAAACTCAGAAAGGTTGTAACTCCCAAACTAATAGCGATAGGAATGTAATTAAATTGATGTATTCACAGCTCGTGTTACTAATTCCAGTGCATGATAGAAACAACTATTGTTCCATTTAAAAAATTATAGCTTTTCGCTGTAACTCTTTGGATAATAACACAATAAACTATGTTCATAGCTCCGCAGACAGTGTAACGTTTCTTATGGTGGCCTACCGCAATAAATATTTTCGTCGCCTATTACTTCGTAACTTACAGAGGCAAACAGATTTAGTGAAACATCATATATATATTCTTTTTAGAGATTTTTTTGAGTCGGAGATTTTTTAAATTTTTTGTTTAAGTTTTATGTGTGTTGTTGTGGATAGTAGCCGTGTCAGTTTGCTTTCGCATTTTGTTATGCGTTGTGAAATCGCATCTATCTGATATTCGTGACAGCTGTTACTCTTACGTAGCGGAGAAGGAATTCAAAAATGGCTCTGAGCACTATGGGACTAAACATCTGAGGTCATCAGTCCCCTAGAACTTAGAACTACTTAAACCTAACTAACCGAAGGACATCACACACATCCATGCCCGAGGCAGGATTCGAACCTGCGATCGTTGCGGTCTCGCGCTTCCAGACTGACGCGCCTAAAACCGCACGGCCACACCGGCCGGCGGAGAAGGAATTCCTTAGATCAGTCAAGGGACATACAAAAGATAACAATTAATGTAGTCAGAGAAGAACTTAAATTGTTTGGTATCAATTATAAAATAAAAGATATGAGAAGGAACTGGAAGGAGCAGTTAAATAGGATGGGGAATGGAAAAATACCAAAAGTGATTTACGATTGCAGGCCAGTGTATTGGAAAGCCCGGCAAGAGAGTAGTGTGATACGATTGAAACGGGTCATGCAGGTAGAAGCACGTGCATAATATACTCTAAAATAATCGTCGTAAATTTATCTACTATCTAATACAGCGTTTTGCATTTATTTTGCAGTTTTAACTATCATAACGAATAGTGCATTAGATATGGCGCGACTGCAGACATTGTACTATGCTACAAGCAT
This sequence comes from Schistocerca americana, assembly GCF_021461395.2. Taxonomy (NCBI): domain Eukaryota; kingdom Metazoa; phylum Arthropoda; class Insecta; order Orthoptera; family Acrididae; genus Schistocerca; species Schistocerca americana. The sequence goes on along the minus strand of NC_060120.1, from coordinate 289,993,645 downwards.
ATCCGATACTACAAACTTCATTTCGTATTCACATTCGTTGGCTTCGCCAACTCACAAGCAAACTGTCACCCTCCGACCTAATTTAGACCTTGAGGTATGGTAAAGATCAATCTGCCACCACAACCAAGATTTCAGCTGAGTGGGATAGGGGCACTTTCACTCTTTAACCACATATATGACGTAGAATTCCTTAGAGAAGGGGGAGAGGATGAAAAAGAGTTTCTCGATATACAGTCGCTAAATGATGGAAGCAGTGTCGTGGAGGTGGGATGTTATCTAACGTAAGAGTGAAGTCAGCAATTACAATTATTTAGTGGGTAAATCTTTGTTTCATAATTTTGGATAACGAGATAAAATTACTGTCATGCATTTAATGGGCTACGATACGTTTCGGTGAGTCGTTAGCGTTAATTTGCGTTTCCTATGACGAACCAGCTGACGCCATATCTCCTGCTCATGACTCACTACCGCCACCTGCGTTTCCATTTCGAAACTAGCGCCGTCGTCCCGCTTCTGTAGGTCACCTCGTGCCCTGCTTTGTCTGACCTCCTTCGACTGACATTGTACCAAAGTCGTTTACATTTTTTTAAGCCATTAATATACACAGACAAACGTCCTTGTTGGCGCTTCACAGTTGATGTTTGTTCTGTGCGCCGGTGAAGTTTGCAACCGTTGTGGAAGATGGCAGAGCCATAGCATAGCGTCAAAATGGCTCCTACATAGGACTCACGCTATAAGCAGCGTGCTGTTATTGAATTCTTGTGTGCAGAAAAAGAAACCGTGGTGAACATCCATAAACGTTTGTGTGCAGTGTATCCTCCCTGCAATCCGGACCTGGCACCCTCGGACTTCCATCTCTTTGGGCGGGAAACACACTTTGAAGATGACGAGACTGTCAGCCATGCAGTGAAAACATGGCTACGCCTACAGGACAACAGCTTTTATGATGGTTCAAATGGTTCTAAGCACTATGGGACTTAACATCGAGGTCATCAGTCCCCTAGACTTAGAACTACTTAAACCTAACTAAGCTAAGGACAGCAGACACATCCATGCCCGAGGCAGGATTCGAACCTGCGGCCATAGCAGCAGCACGGTTCCGGACTGTAGCGCCTAGAACCGCTCGGCCACAACGGCAGGCTAGAGCTTTTATGAGCAGGGAATACATGCTCTTCCACAACGTTGGCGTACGGCCGTAGAATGTGACGGAGACTACGTAGAAAGATAGGACATGGATAAGACATGTTGATGTATATTGTCACCAAATTCTGACTCTTAACAATAAATACGTTCTAAAAAAAAAAAAATGTGGGACATTACTTATTGAACGACCCTCGTAAAATAAGCTAGAATTTCTACTTTTGCACAACAACCACCACCGTACAAAAACAGATTCAGTCTCATTAGCCTTACGAACATTGCGAGTCCTTACAACTAGAGGCATACTGGAAGTGAAGTATGATGTTCCGATAAGGGCCACATCGGCATCGCCGACAGCGTGTACAAGGCGGTTGCGGCAGCCACTGCCGCAACGGGTGGGCACTCGCTCGGGCCCTGCCGTAGCGCGGCACGACACGTCCTGGTGTGCCGTGCTGCGGCGTGCCTAATGCGTGCCGTCTTGAGGGGGCGGCGTAGCGAGGCGAGGCGCTTGCGTCACAGCCGCCACGGTAAACAGACGGAGACCGGTCGGCCTTGGGTACGAGCGGCGCTGTACAGTGTACACACACTGCGGTCAGCTGGGGGGCGCCCCCTGCACGTGGTAGCGCGGTAACGTGGTACCCGGCACTGGCGAGCACGCCACTCCAGCCAGCGCAAACATTCCACTGTGCCGTCATCAGCTGCGAAAGCTGTCCGCCACTCCACACCGTACTCTTGTAACATATAGAATTGCGAACCATCCCTAGTTTGCCACGTGCAGTGAGGAGGGCGTGGGCGGCCACGCAAGGCTGGAAACACGGGATGAGTCGATAAGTAATTAATGAATATGAAATCAGGTGACAGATTCGGGACTTTCTGACGAGGAATAGACCGCTTCTCTATCTATAATTTGTATCAATTTTAATTCGAAGTATCTAATGGTTGAATGGAAAAACTGGTAGAAGCCGACCTCGCGGAAGATCAGTTTGGATCCCGTAGAAATGTAGGAACACAGAATACTGACCCTACGACTTCTCTTTGAGCCGGCCGGTGTGACCGAGCGGTTCTAGGCGCTACAGTCTGGAACCGCGCGACCGCTACGGTTGCAGGTTCGAATCCTGCCTCGGGCATAGATGTGTGTGATGTCCTTAGGTTAGTTAGGTTTAAGTTGTTCTAAGTTCTAGGGAACTGATGACCTCAGATGTTAAGTCCCATAGTGCTCAGAGCCATTTGAGCTTCTCTTGGAAGATAGGTTAAAGAAAGGCAAACCTACGTTTCTATTGTCTGCAGACCTACAGAAGGATTTTGACAGCATTGACTGGAATACTCTCTTTCAAATTCTGAACGTGGCAGGGGTAAAATACCGGTTGCGATATGCTATTTACAATTTGAACAAAAACCAGATGGCAGTTATAAGAGTCGAAGGGAAATGAAAGGGAACGAGTGGTTGAGAGGGGACTGAGACAGGGTTTTCGCCTACCCCCGATGTTATTCAATCTGTATATTGAGCAAGCAGTAAAGGAAACAAAAGAAAAATCTGGAGTAGAAATTAAAATCCGTGGAGAGGAAATAAAAACTTTGAGGTTTGCTGACGACATTGTAATTCTGTCAGAGCAGCAAAGGCCCTGGAAAAGCAGTTGAACGGAATGGACAGTGTCTTGAAAGGAGGATATAAGATGAAAATCAACAAAAGCAAAACGAGGATAATGGAATGTAGTCGAATTAAGTCGGGTGATGCTGAGGGAATTAGATTAGGAAATGAGACACTTAAAGTACTAAATGAGTTTTGCTGTTTGTGGAGCAAAATAACTGATGATGATCAAAGTAGAGAGGATATAAAATATAGACTGGCAATGGCAAGGAAAATGTTTCTGAAGAAGAGAAATTTGTTAACGTCGTGTATACATTTAAGTGACTGGAAGTCTTTTCTGAGAGTATATGTATGGAGTGTAGCCACGTATCTAAGTGAAACATGGACGATAAATAGTTTAGACAAAAAGAAAATAGAAGCTTTTGAAATGTGCTACCACACAAGAATACAGAATATTGTATGGGTAGATGTTTCAAATTGCTCTAAACACTATGGACTTAACATCTGAGGTCATCAATCCCTTAGGCTTAGAACTACTTAAACCTAACTAACCTAAGGACATCACACACATCCATGCCCGAGGCAGGAAATTTACGGTAAGATCTTATGGAACCAAACTGCTGAGGCCATCGGTCCCTAAGCTTACAGCCGGCCGCGGTGGTCTCGCGGTTAAGGCGCTCAGTCCGGAACCGCGCGACTGCTACGGTCGCAGGTTCGAATCCTGCCTCGGGCATGGATGTGTGTGATGTCCTTAGGTTAGTTAGGTTTAAGTAGTTCTAAGTTCTAGGGGACTGATGACCACAGATGTTAAGCCCCATAGTGCTCAGAGCCATTTTTGAACCTAAGCTTACACACTACTTAATCTAGCTTAAACTAACTTACACTATGGACAACACACACACCCATGCCCGAGAGAGGACTCGAACCTCCGACTGGGGGAGCCGCACGGGCCGTGACAAGGCGCCTTAGACCCCGAGGCAGGATTCGAACCCGCGACCGTAGCAGGCGCGCGGTTCCGGACTGAAGCAGATGGGTAGATAACGTAACTAATGAGGAGGTACTGAATAGAATTGGGGAGAAGAGGAGTTTGTGGCACAATCTGACTAGAAGAAGGTATCGGTTGACAGGACGGATTCTGATGCGTCAAGGGATCACCAAATTAGTATCGGAGGGAAGCGTGAAGGGTAAAAATTGTAGAGGGAGAGGAAGAGATGAATACACTAGGCAGATTCAGAAGTATATAGGTTGCAGCAGGTATTTGGAGATAAAGAGGCTTACACAGTATAGAGTAGCATGAAGAGCTGCAACAAACCAGTTTCTGGACTGAAGACCACAATAACAACAACAAGGACTGAACCGCGAATTAAAGCAGCTAAATAATACAGAAACTAAAGAAACCTTGTAATAATAATTCTCTAGATACAGAGAAACCGAAAACCGTAAACAGACCACGTCTGGCGTCATTTTGAGAGGAATTAATAAACTCTTCAAAATGGCGGCGGCCTTTAGAAAGGTTCAAGTTGAAACGGAGCGTCTTCTTTTTCTTGAGGCAGCTACGAACACAGAACATCCAGCCATCCCAACGGCCGAGGCTGTACCAGGTTAGCAAACTTCTGGGGAAAGAAAGGAAGCTATCACTTCTATGGCCCAGCACGCGGCAGCTAGCGGCTTGACCATCCAGCAAGTTGGAACCGGAACTACTTGTTTCAGCCGTAGCCATACTAGTGTGAGGTGCCGGCCAGCTAACAAAATACTCAAGCATCGCCGCTCCGGCCCGTTCTAGAAGGTCTTCGTGGGAGGTCCACTAGCTGCCGTCTCGCGCTCGACCGCCTGTTGTCTATAGGTGTGCGCTCCGGCACAGTCTAATAACGATGCCCGGGTTCGATCACTATTACGGTCGTTTAGCGACGGCGAGTATTTCGCGATACTACGGGAGAGCAGCAGCGCCAGCCATGCGGTAAGGTTCACCCAAGTCTGCCACCCCTTCCCCCCCCCCCTTTCCCCTCTTTTATTGCCGAAACCTAGTTCTCATGGTTCAGTATTCTCCTTCAGGAGTGTTCTCAGTTAAACATGAGTAGTTATACATGAATTCTACCTCTATACGTCACTCTTTGAATGTATCTATGTCAGTGCAGGCCGCCCTCGGTTAAGAGTACGTTGTTCTCCGCTGGTTCAGGATACACGTCTTTGTGCTACTTTCTAAATCTTTTATTTCTGTTGCGATTTCTACCACCTTCCCCCATATAACCTCACGCGTATTTAGGCCAGCTAATCGGTTGCCCAATATTTGTACGCTGTAAGATGAATTTGTTGTACGGCTGAACACTAGCGGGCAAAGGTCTCAGGACGCACCACGGCAGTTCCGGCTTGCGGCTAGGTGAACGCTACGAGCGAATTCAGGTACAAAGACTAGCAGTTGAGCCAGAAATGGGAAAAATTCTAGTACGGGAATTGTGACGGCTGTTGTTCACATGGCCTTTGTGCAGGAGACGATACTCCAAAAATGGCGGAGTGTCACAGAGTCTTAAAGGTGGCTAAGTTACAGCTCTCTGAGATTCGACAGTAGCCCACAGTCGTGTATTAACGCAAATCTGGATAATCGGAGACCCCAGATAAACGAGGTGCATCGAAATACACGACATTATTTCAATATTTTTAAAACTGCAGAAGTTAATGTATCACTGTGAGTAAACATTTATATGATGAACCTCTGAGTTAGCAAATTTTAAGCGCTTCGTGCGATGTCAGCAAACGCTATCACGTATGAAAGCATTGCACGGTAGCTATCATCTCAGAAAGCCATTTATCTGTATTTATTTTTTTATATTGGCTTATGAAGTCTTTTGTATCTTTTTTATTAAACAAATATTTGTCAGACCATCGTATTCTCCAAAGTTACACAGAAAATGAACACAGTATGAATACTTGCGTATTTATTTAATGAACAGTTTCCTATTTAGCCAGTAACTTTATTTAAATGATGACTGTAAGTGTTATTAAAAACTGAGCTATTTTAAGAAGTGGACAATTGCATGTGTTAGCTCTGACACCATCTTTGCAAAAGAGTACCAAAAGACACTTCTGACAAGCAGGTCTAAACAATTCATTAAACAATATATAGCGTACAATCTGTTATCGTGAGCACACTTATGCCAGAATACAGGCTTATTTGTGTATGGACAAAATTTATTTATATTTACTGTTAATGGTCTGACTGTGACCAAATGTTTATAACATTTAGCTATTTAAATTTTGTTATAATAAAGAGTCTGACAGAAAAATGTATGCACTCTTTGTCAGGCTCTATCGAGATATCGATATTGTCGTTCGATTTGAGTTACGATTGTGCTGTAGTATGGTCTTTGGCTCAACCGATGTTAGTACTTTCATCTAGGTATTGAGAAAACAAGATGGCTGGAGCACGTTTGACATTCGAGCAACGAAAATGTATTGTAAAGTGGTTTTTCAGGTTTGACAATGCCACTGAAGTGCGATGTCAATGGAGGCGGGAGTTTGAAACTGTACCGCCAACCCGCCTAACAGTTAAACGCATCATTGACAAGTTTGAATTGCATGGAACGATTTTTGATATTCACAATGGAAGACCGGCAAGACAGCGTACAGCTACAAGTTCTGCTTCGTCTGCTCTCGTGTTGGAGACGTTTGTTAACTCTCCATAGAAGTCTGCTACGCAATGTGCACGTGAAGTGGGGGTTTGCAGTGTACGAAGAATTCTGAAAGCTGCAAAGTGGAAAGTTCACATTGCACGATTACTGCACGAGATTAAAGATGACGATTCTGATCGCCGAATGCAATTTTGCGAATGGTACCAGCAAATGGTAAGTGATGACGAACAATTTGTGACCAAGGTAGCGTGGAGTGACGAGGCACAATTTAAACTTAATGGAACCGTGAATCGGCGTAACAGTGTGTACTGGGCACCGGAAAATCCGCATGTTTATCTGGATAAAGCGGTCAATCTACCAGAGGTTCATGTGTGGTGTGGACTGTCATCTAGGGGCTTCGTAGGACCCTTTTTCTTTGATGCTACTGTCACTGGAGAAGTGTACCTGGAAATGTTACGCACACTAATTTTGCCAGGTAAACGTGCACTTTATATAGCTGATGAAGAGATCTTCTACCGACAGGACGGGGCGCCACCACACTACCACCTATCCGTAAGAGCTTCCCTGGATGACAATTTTCCAGGGCACTGGATTGGACGAAGAGGGCCCATTGAGTTCCTTCCACGGTCACCAGATCTAACACCTATGGACTTTTACTTGCGGGGAACTGGGAAAGATAACGCCTAACGACGTAAGCCACGCACGTTGGAGGAACTTCGTCAGGAGATTACAGCGACATGTGCAGCGATCTCCACTATAACATTGACGTAGTTGGGGCGACCGCTCATCGTTCTGTTATGTGTATAGCGGCCTACGGTGAACGTTTTGAACATTTAAAGTAACCATGTGCTAAACTGAAGGTTGTACAACATGTGTGATCAATTATTAAATGTAAAATAAACACAGAAGTAATACTTTTCGTTCCTTAAAGTGTGTATACATTTTTCTGGCGGACTCTGTATATTACTTTAGTTCGGGAAGTGGTCATCCTGAATCAAATCGTATCTGTAGAGCTTCAGAACGGTGTACTTTTGGTGAAGATAGCCATCGGCCAATGAAAAAGCCGACGGAAGCGGAACACTACGGGAGTCAACTGGAGACTGGGATTTTTCGAGTGAAGAGCTCAAGGGAGCGATTCTGGCACTTTGCGTCGAGTTCTTGAAGAAGGCAGACCTGCCTGCAGTGAAGTGCGTGATTCGGTCTTATAAGTGATTAATTCTGGACGGTGAACGACCGATCTATACTTCAACTTCTGAAGAGACTACAAATCTCGAGAGGTTTGAATGTGCTCCTGAGCAGGACTGTAGGACTTGTTGGTCTGGTCAGCAGACGTGACGTTACTCCATTCTGCAATGGTCCAATGTTGATGTGCAAGAGACCAGGTCCTTCGACTGCGTCGGTTCCGTTGGTTCAGTGCAAAGCTTCTCATTGGTCTTCTGGAATGAAGATCACCCTGACGCAATCTTCCAAGCACTGTTTGGTCTGAGATACGAATCCCTTTTGCCCGGGAGAAGTCAATATCTCTGGCAGTTGATGCCGGGCGCCTGCGAGCCGACGGTTGGAGGAAACGATCCTGCATTGGTGTTGTCATACAATCACGACCACTGCGAGGTCTGTCGTTCACGTTTCCCTTCTCTCTGTAATTTCTCCACTCCTTAGACACAACACTTTGAGTGACATGTGACCGACCGGCAACATCTTCTGCGTATGACCCGCTGAAAGTAAAGCCACTATGCTGACTCTGTCAAAGTGTTGTATGCCCGCATGTGGCATGTTACTGCAGTGCGGAACACTAACCTGAATGAAGCTGTTGTCGCTGCTGGACTGCTCGCAGTATGTCGCTGCGGCAACGGTATGTTTACATGGCTGGGAAACGGCCGCAAACTATGCCAGTAGTAAACACCGTACAGTACATGGGCTCTGACTGGATAATGCATGACGTGCCTATATTAATAAGGCCTCCAGGATAGTAGACCACATTTTCCAAAAGTATTGCAAACTTTTGTTGAGCAGTGTATATCTGTTGATGACCGTGTATTCAAGATTGCTTGCTGCGTGCTCCCTACCGGGAAATCCTGAATACCGCCACAAATTGCATCTGATATGATGGCACCTTCGTTAATAAGCATGTGTGTAGCACTGAGTCCAGTGCCTTTTTGATGTCAAGAAAAGTTACATCTGCCTGACCGCCTTGATCCATAGATTTAAGATTATCATGGTAAAAAAATATGAATAACAAAAGGAAGGGCAGTATTGCTTGTTTAAGAAGAAATCTTTATTTCTGTTGCAAATCCATTTCAATCATTGAGTAGCCATCATCAGTGCTGTAGATAAAACAAGAATAAAATAATCAGACTACACCATAACATAAAACATCTACCCAGTCATACAAGTAAGAACATATAGAAGATAAACAAGAACCACTTCATAATAGCAAACTGTAATGTTTTATTGTAGACTAAGTCTCAACTGCAGTAAAGTAGGGTAATCATTCTTCGGATTCAAAACGCCATGAGCATGTTATGTCAATACATGATGGCAATGTCACTTTACCTAAATATGATTATGAAAATTTTCTATGCTGGTTTTAAAAGGTTTTAGATGGTGTTTTATCTGTGTTAGCATCTAGATGTTTTTCATTCGTCATTCAAATACATATGAGCGTCAAAATTAAGGCCGAAGGTGTGAGTACAGTCACTCTACCTAAATATGATTAATGACGAATGTGGAATTTGGATTTTATAAGTTTTTACTCGGTGTTGTGTATTTCCATACCTACATTGTATTTTAAACATGTGTATCATGTGGGTATTTGAAATTGTATGAGCATAAAAATTAATATCAAACTGCATAACAGTGTAACCCAATTCTTTTGGTTTCGCTGGAATTATTTCAGTGTTATGTTAATATAATGGTTGTAATGCTATGTTCTCGAATGTCTCATGGTACACCGCATGCGTCGGGGCATGGTTCTTGTAACACACGGTAGAAGGCGTGAGCACTGTCAGTTTTATGATTTTACTATTAATCCTCCAGATTTATACGTTTAAGGTTCTTGATGCGTGCGATGATTAGATACTATACTTCGTCATGTCTTCTATTTTTATTAATAAAAAAATTGTGATAATGGTAATTAAAGAGGACGCTGTTGCGTCCGACGTTGGCAGTGAGCGCAGCTGCGTAGGCCAGTGTAAGCATCCAGCACAGCTGCACTCTTATTTTCAGTTCTACTAGTACTCGTCACTGATATATGCAGATATTACAGTTTCACTGCTTGCATTTATGAGTCCACAAGGCTGTACTACCAAATATGTTAATGTAAACGATCGCTTCTGTATGTCCTTACTTGTATATTTGGGTGGATGTTGTATGTTGTAGTCAAGTCTGATTATGTTATTCTTGTTTTATCTACAGCATTGATGACGTAGTGATCGAAACATATTTGCACCAGAAATAAAGATTTCTACTTCAACGACCAATGCTGACCCATCTTTTGATATTAATACTGGTGTGGTCGTGGTAGTTCACGCAGCTCCCGATGGAGTCCGCATTCAGACACATGTGAGCTGGTTTATTTATGTCCCAGGAGCTGACAGCAGAGTTTGGAAACACATCATACGGGAAGGTGTGGCCCAGGCTCCCGTGCCTTCGCCTTCGCTGCCACATGAGCTTTCCCATTGATATTCTGTCGTGGCCGCTGATCGATGTTCGGAACTATTATCGTAGTAATATTTTTTTTCAAATGGTTCAAATGGCTCTGAGCACTATGGGACTTAACATCTGAGGTCGTCAGTCCCCTAGACTTAGAACTACTTAAACCTAACTAACCTAAGGACATCACACACATCCATGCCCGAGGCAGGATTCGAAAGTGCGACCGTAGCAGCAGCGCGGTTCCGGACTGAAGCGCCTAGATCCGCTCGGCCACAACGGCCGCCAATATATATATATATTTTCACTGTGAACAACTTGAACGATGTGTTAAATAAAATAAAAGTCAGTATTTTCTGATGTGGACAGTCTGTTGGAGACTTTTTTTCACTGTGGCTCCTAACAGTGACTTACCATACATCACTTTTTTCATATGTGTACCGAGATTGGTTGAAATTTTGCCAGCAGTTCCAGTGTTAAATTAGAAGATTCACACACGCCCGCGCCTTCTGACATAAACAGCTCAAAAAAGGTTAGTGCCACAATATTTCCGCAAATATAAGTGGACTTTGGTTCAAGGGGAGCAGGGAATTGAACAGCCAGTCTGTTCGAAAGTACACATCTTTCCACATCTGTGAAATCAAAATCTACTGCTGGGTGAAATACAGTACCATCTTTCTCCATCCCTAGCACTCTTACGCGCCTGGGTGCTAGTTGGCAAGCTATCCACGAGGTGGTGGAGGCGCTGCTGCTCAAGTCCGTAATGTGCATCTCTCCTGAGGTCTTACAGTGCACGAGGAGGGCCCATACGACGACGCATTGCGGACTTCAGCTCGGCATGCTCGGTTGGGGACCTCGGAAGCAGGTACCGCAGGTCGTTCAATTCGGATGATTGCTGCTTGTTGGAGGAATATGTTCACGAGGAGGGCGCAGTGTATTCAGGCATTATTGTATTGAAAGACGAACCCATCGCCGAAATGTTGAGTGTGGGTCTCGACAATAGGTTACAGGATCCTGTCTCCCATACTGCACAGCCCTCAAATTGTGCTAGATAGCTTTGAGAGCCGTCCGACATTCGCACCTGACACCAGCCCAAAACATGTCTCACCCAGCTTCCTTCTGAGGCCATGGAGCTGTATGTCTGAGATGTGCTGTACTTTGGTGTTTGGCCGCCATTACACACTTCTACGATGACCGTAAGCGTCAGACAGATGCTACACTCGTCAGTCAAGATAATCCGTTGCCACTGATCCAGGTTGGATTCCAGATATTTCATTGCCCATCATTTACAAGCACCACAGGCTTGGAGCTTTTTACTGTTTTTTGTAGGGCACGCCCAGAGACCACGCTGACCGAGAAACACTACTGAGAAAACTTAAGAGGACCGGCATTTGTAGCTGACTTCCAAACGATTCTACTGCTGCCGACATACAGTGCGCGTGAGGACCACGAAGATACGAGAAATTAGGGCTCATACGGAGGCATACAGATAGTCGTTTTTCCCTCGCTCGATTTGCGATGGGAACAGGAAAGGAAATGACAACTGGTGGTACAGGGTACCCTTCTCCACGCACCGTACTGTGGCTTGCGGTGTAGTTGTAGTTGTAGATAGTGTGGAGACGGTTACGTACAGTCGACAGAGTCCACCAGTTCCCTCCAGAAAGTTCTGTTGCGTTCTTATCGGGGTACCTCTGAGCTATAGGTAGGAAACAGCGGCTATCAACTGATGTTATTGATCGTATGTGACCACAAAGCAGATCTTTTATGTATTGTGTCTCGCGTTAGTGGTTTAATGCTCGGTGGGGTGCGTCAGTTCAACAGGAAACTTCGCGTACTGAAAACCGTTCTTGGTGTAAAGGGACGGATTGAAGATCGTTCACAACGCCGCACTGTCCCGTTCATGATTGGAGGTACAGCGAGTTCTACGAAATTTCATCTTGAATGCTGGTTTACTTTACCTCTGTTACACAGATAGCAATTACCTGCGATCAAAAGAATGTTGAGAAAAGTGTTTCCGCTCAAAAGCCACAAACTATGCAGAGCTAGAAGGCGGTGCGAAACTTTATGAGCATATTTAATAGGTAATTTCGTACTCATCATTTGGAAGTGGTTTTGTCATGTAGAACTGTTTCGTTTAATTTACTACAGAACTTGCTCTGATCAGTTTGTTACTAATGGCCACCGGCCTAACACCGCGGAACATATCCTGGCACTGGTTTTTGCTGAAGATGCGTCTCACAGGCGACCATGGAGAGCGGACGATGCGCAACAGCGCGTTTACGTCAGACTGGAGACAAGACACACACACACACACACACACACAGGCAGGCAGTCCAAGCCGCGCGGGAGGTGCGCGCGCTATCTGCCTACGTGAGATCAGAAACCGCGACTGCTTGCACGTGGAACCACGGCTCCAGAACAGGCAGACTTCTGTGCCAAGCGGCGCTCTTCTATCTCCACAGCTCCGCGGAATATTTAACTTGCCATCCGTAGATTCCGACTGAACCTGCCGAAACCCGTAGAAGAAAGGAACCACGTGGACGTCTGTTTTACTTCATCTCATGTATGTAAGCGTTAACTGCCATGCGAACGCGCGCCTAATCGGAATATCCATATCTACATCTACACGTATAGTTCCCAAACCATTGTCCTCTGCGTGGCGGATGGTACTTTGAAAGTACATTTCCTGTCCCATCACGTACTGAAGGAGGGAAAAGCGACGGTCTGTATTCCTCTGAATTACTCCCTAATGACCCGTATCTTATTCTCATTATCCCTTCGCCTCCCATCTCTCGAGTATTACATTAAAAACTGAGACGACGTGATATACTGCGTGTATGTTGACCACTTACCTTGAAAGCGAGTAACCTACTATCGGGCTGTTTCTCTTTCTTCTGGGAATTACATTGCGTTTACCCACAACCAGAGAGAGTTGCCGTTCTTTACAGTACGTTGAAATGTTGGGCAAACTTTTCTGAATATCGATGATAATTTCCTGTAGACGGCATCGTCAGCGAACAATCTGACAATGTTGTAGATCCTATCTGATCCATCGTTAATGTGTACAGAGGACACTAAAGGTGATGGTAGACTTGCGCGTTCTCGCCCTAGATGGGTCAGTGGGGCCCGACCGACCGTCGTGCCATCCTCCGACAATGGCGTCATCGTATGCGGTATTGAGGGGCATATTGTCAGGACAGCACTCTCTCGGCGTTTGTCGGGTTTTTCGACCTTCGAACCGCTACTGACCGGTCGAGACTGAGTGCACCCCGTACGACCGAGGAAAAACCCCGGGTGTCGAAACCTGGTACCCCGCATGGAAGGCAGCCATGCTGACCAGCTACAAAGGTGGACACGGAGAGCATCAGAGGTCCTGTTAGACTTCACTGGAACTTTCCTTTCTGCTGAACGTCCACTGCCCAGTATAACGTACTGTGTTCGGTTGCCAAAAGTCCTCGACACAACTACATATTTGTAAAGATAGTAATGAGAGTCACCTGGATGGTGTGGTACAGTAGGGGACGTCTTTAGGAAACAATGAAGGCTTTCACGACCGGATGGTACTGTTGTTGATAATTCTTCCGGGTTATATGGCCGTGGTCCATGGAATGCTTCTATTCCTAACGTTTCGTCCAGTACTACGTTGGACATCCTCAGAGTTTAGTAGACAGGGCAAAGCAGATTTATACGCCGGAACATCTGGATACGGAACTGAATCATCTGAAACAGGCCTTCGAAAAGAATGGGTATTCAAACAAAGAAATTATTAGAGTTTTAAAACCTAATTACAGCAGGCCAAAGGACAAGGATGGTTCAAACAATGGAAGAACACGGTGTCTTTACCTTTCATTGGTAAGGTTACAGATCGAATCGGCAAAATTTTGCTGAAACATAATGTGAAACCGGTATTCAAACCTACCAGAAAAATAGGACAAGTACTTCGTTCTGTTAAAGATAGATGGCCACCATTATCATCTAACGGTGTGTATAAAATTCCGTGTACCTGTGGCAAGGTCTACATTGGTACTACGAAAAGACGTGTGAATACGAGGGTAAAGGAGCATAAAAGTCTTTGCCGACTGGACAAAATAGATAAATCGGCCGTTGCGGGAAATGCACTTCAGTCCGGTGACCATGTAGTTAAGTTTTCTGAAACTACAGTTTTAAGTGCTACCACGAACTATTATCCACGACTGTATAGGGAGGCTATTGAAATTTATAAATATGAAGATAATTTTAATAGAAAAGAAGAGGCATTGAAATTAAGCGAGATATGGACAGTGGCGTTACAGGATCGATAAGTGATTTTTATTTATGACGGACTATTATCGATAGTTACATTTTATCTTTGACTAGTTTTCCCTCTGCTACTGTGTGCAAGCTAGACCACGCCCACTTTCCTCGGTATTTAGGCCGCTCTCCGACGCCCCACTCGTCAGTCGGCAGGACTCAACAGGACCAGCCATACCTCTGAGGATGTCCAACATAGTATTGGACGAAACGTTAGGAATAGAAGTATTCCATAGACCACGGCCATATAACCCGGAAGAATTATCAACAACAGTCTTTCGGAAACCTGAGATGTCCGCAGTCCGAAGCTAATCGCATGTGAGTGAAGCAAGCTCTGTTTGATCTTTGTTTACATCTCGTGGCTACATTGCAGCGAGCAGTTGAACATACTTTAATCGACGTTACGCCACCTATCATCCTTCCTTCCAATGACTGTTACACATCGTTTTACCTTTTGAATTCGATGTGCTCCGTTTAATTCCTTCTAACTGCACGAAAAAATAAATGTTCATTCTTACCTCATTAATTTCGCATAAGCAAGCGTCGCCTGAAGAAGTCCGTACAGAACTGAAGTAATAGTCATAACCAGCCATCAACAGTAAAATGTTCTCCATTAGGAGACTAACTCAGCCCTCCACATTTGTGAATGATTTTGCAACTGACTGTAGTGAGGTAAAAGCCTTGGATCAGTCATGGGATGCTCTGGGTTTAGATTTTCTACAGATAAGTTTGGATTCGTCCATTTGCAGCATTCATGGCTCCTTTTTAAGTCACATGCTTTGTAAATGTTCTCAGTGCTTCAGATTCAGAGAGACGAGGTACAAGAGAGGCCAGTTACATAACGAGGATCATACTTGATAGCAAGCTCAGCTAATAGGCATTCTTGCATGCTCCAGATTCAGTTCTTGGAAAGAGGACAGAGAGTATCTGCTACAACTTTCTGAAGTCCACAGATGGTTGTGCCTGGAATGGACTGCATGAATTCCAGCTGAAAAGAGTACCAAGAGATATGCATTAAAATATCATCTACGCTGTCCACCATGAGAGGATTCTGCTGACCACAGGTGACAACGGGACCAACGGCATAGACACTTTCTGTGCTGGAATTAGTAAGTGACCACTGTCTATCTGACTGAAGCGCCTCGAGCTGCGTCATACAGCATCCTGTTCGATCGACTATCGTCGCCACTCGGTTGATCGCTCCCGCTATACAGTCGTGTTCCTCCAATCACCAGCGATCCACAAAGCCAGTCGGGAACGAAGGAGACCGGAGATAAGCGTCAGTCCACGGTTAAAGCCGACTGTCGTACTGGATGGTCAAGAGATTCCGAGCTATTTCCGATCTCCTGCAGTACAAGAGAAATTACATTCTGGATTGCAAATTTAAATGGTTAGTCCACGACCTCTTAAGTAAACAACGTAGTTATTTCTCAAATTACACTGGTTCGTCTAAGCGTCTGCTCTGCCTCTGATAATCAACTGCAGTGTTTACATCGAGGTACCTCTGATGTTAAGGTTACTTAAGCAGGGGAAATGTAATCATAGCCTAATGAATTGAAGATTTCGTCCACCTCCTGTTCCGACTATGGAAGAAGGTAATGCTTAGTTCGATGGCAGAGCATTTCGGAACTCGGAAAGATAAATCGGCGGATACAGTAGTATGGGAAGTCTGCACATTACCTAGCACGTAGTCCCCCTACGTGCACTGTCCCTCCACAGCCTCATGCATCCTTGACTGGGAGAGTGGCAGGAAGTGAGGCAGAAGATATTCCCATCAATTGTACCAGCTATCTGCTCAACGTGTAGCTCCTCCCAGCCAACGAAACTGTCTTCATCCAGAACGTCATCTTTCCGGGGTACATTAGTGACCCTACCGTAGGCAGTTACCGCTGTGGTACAGCGGAGATGTGATGCAGCGCTTCCATCGTCCAAAACTGTAACAAGAAACTACACCACACTGTACAAGCGCTCGCTACAGACAAGTTGCATTTTATGCACAGGACAGATATTGTACACACAAGATGCTACCGTGTTCGAATTATGAAAAAATTATTGTTCCAGTTATAAATCCATATATTTTGTAGCACTAATAGTACGTTATTTACAACTAGAACAGAAACTAGAGTGCATCTGTAGGAGTGTAAGTACAAGAAACTGAGGCAATAAATGAGAAGAGAATAAGACAGGATTCTGGCCCATCTGTACACTGAGCAGCTGTAAAGGGGACCAACAAGAAATCTGGGACAGGCATTAAAGTCATGCGGGAGGAAGTAAAAATTTTGAGGTTTGGCGATGGTGTTGTGATTCTGGTAGAGACGGCTCTGAGCACTATGGGACTTAACATCTGTGGTCATCAGTCCCCTAGAACTTAGAACTACTTAAACCTAACTAACCTAAGGACATCACACACATCCATGCCCGAGGCAGGATTCGAACCTGCAACCGTAGCAGTCGCGCGGTTCCGGACTGCGCGCCTAGAACCGCTAGACCACCGCGGCCGGCAGGTAGAGACGGCAAACTACTTGTAACATGAGTTAAACAGAATCCACAGTGTCCTGAAAATAGGTTACAAGAAGAAAATCAATAAAAGTAAAAAGAGGGTAAAGGAGTAAGTCGAAGTAAGTGATGCTGGAGGAAGTAGGTTAACTGACGATGGCCAAAGTAGATAGTATGTGAAATTTTGATGTGTAGTTTGGCAACATTAAGAAAATCATTTATGAAAAACACAAATATGATATCATCAAATTAAATTTAAGTGTTAGGAAACCTTTTCCTAAAGATTTGTCTAGGGTTAGCCTTGCACGGGAGTGAAAGGTCCGCGGTAAAGAGTTCAGACAGCAAAGGAATAGAAACATTTGAAATGTAGGGCAGCAGAAGAATGCTAGAGATTAGATGGGTAGCTCAAGTAACTAACGAAGAGATTAAGCTGTGAAGAAAAGAACTTTACTACACAACATAGCTAAAAGTGTTTCCATCCTGCTGCTCAAGGAGTAGGTAATACTCTAATGTAGGGACGTGTGAGAGTGAAATGTCGTCGAGGAAGACTAAGTTTTTGAGTATACAAAGCACGCTGAAGTGGATTCTGGTTGTAGTAGTTATGCAGTGTCGAAAAGATACACTGAAGATAGAGTAGTGTGGAGAGCTCCATCCGGCCAGTCTTCGGACTGAAGACCACACAGCTACAGTGAAGCTATACCGGTAAGGTACCGTCCTGCTCAGAAGACAGCATTGGAAGACGGTTCGCAAGCGGCGTTGTGGCGCTGTGCCGGGACGTTGGCACGCAGCGTGCGTGAGGGACGCGTCGGCATGCGTGGCGTGCGTGTCAGACGCGCACAATGCGCATTGTCGACCGCTCACAATCAGCCGTGGGCCCTTGCGGCGTACAAGACGCGCTCACTGCGCTCCCCCTACCCCCTCCTCGCGAAAACAAACACTCGCAACGGTACTTCACCTCCAGCGCATTGTCTCACTCGTAATGTCACTTACTGTGACGATAACCAACCGTCGGCATATGATTCGTCAACTGGAAATATCCCCTTTGTGACGTGTTCTTGTACATACAGGGTTTCCCAGTAGAAATGGTCAATATTCAGGGATATAACAGGAACGCTCGTTTGAAGCAAAAAAGTTCACATGGAAGTATGCCCTATTCCTGATGGCTTCTGAGACAAAACTCACTTAATTTAAATTCGTTTTTGGGCTAGTAGCGCGCACGTGCACCAATGAGCCAAAACATTACGACCAACTGTTTAACAGCGTGTTGTTCCACTTTTCAAACACAATACAACATAAATTCTGCTTAGCATTGATTCTATAAATCCTTGACAGGATTCCAGAAATATGAGGCACCAGACGTCTACGCAAACGTCAAACAATTCTCGCTAATTACAGAATGGTGGTTTACGAGCACGCAGCTGGCATCCGATATGTGTTCCAATGGATACAGATCAGGCACATTTTCTGCCTAAGACATCAATGTGAGTTCACTACAAAACCCCTGAAACCACTGTAGAACGATTCTGACCTTGCAACACGGACAGTTATCCCGCTAGAAGATGTCAGTGCCTTCGATTACCACCACAGATCCCATGGAAGCCCAGCTCATTGTGCCACACAGCATAATTCTGCCCTTACCGGCCTTCACGTGTGGCGCGGTGCATGTTTCTTGCAGCCATTCGCCTGCATGACGGCGTGTGAGGACCCAGCCATCGACCTGGTGTAATAAGAAATGCCTGCGGTTCATTCGACAGGCGACAGGGTGAAAACCCAGTGAATCTGTGCCCACTGCAATCATAACTGACGATGTAGTTGAGTCCACACAGGCACACGT
The DNA here is from genome assembly GCF_021461395.2 of Schistocerca americana. Classification (NCBI taxonomy): domain Eukaryota; kingdom Metazoa; phylum Arthropoda; class Insecta; order Orthoptera; family Acrididae; genus Schistocerca; species Schistocerca americana. The sequence continues at coordinate 289,975,020 of NC_060120.1, read as the reverse complement.
TGGGGTCGTGTGATGTGGAGCTCCATGTTCAACAATGGCTTTGAACGGCGTACTCCGAAACATTTGTGACTGCACGACCATTGTATTATGTCGTGAGATCTGCCGCAGATTGCTGCCTATCCTGTATTACACAGTGGGGGACCTTCCGACCTCTACGTTTTGTGATGAGTCGTGGTCACCCAGTACCATATGGCCTACGCATTATTCCACCATCCTTCAACCACATCCCATACGTGCTCACGACATTAGCACGCCAACAGGCGACCAGATTCGCCGTTTCAGAGATTCTCGTCTCCAGCCGCAGCGGCACAACGATCTAGCCTTTGTCAAAACCGCTTATATCAGTGGATTTCCGCATTTGCGGCCCGTATATCCGCTTTAGTGACTGCCCGTTCGTCTCTCTTCCGCTCGTATTCTTTCCTTACTGCTTCACACGTCTGCAACAGTACCAGGAACTCAACCTCGCGGTGGGCAGTGGTCACAATGTTTTGGCTCATCAAAGTATGTGACCCTAGACAGTCAGCCTCTGTAATGTTTTACTCCAGCCCAAACTACCTCGCTGTTTCCAACCTCTTCGCTCAGGATCTCTTTCCGCTATTACACTAGCTCGTTGAACGTGCCGTTGTTCCTGGTTTGTTTGTGAGTGAAATAGTGCGGGATACTGTAACAGACAGAAGCATCGGTTAACTGTGTTTGTACACGCGCTGGCCAAAATGCCACAAATCTACACGAATGTTGAAATTGCAGGTAAGGTGTATATTTACGACTTCTGCAACCGTAGTGTTCCTGCTGCTGTCGAAGAATCCCGTCCGCCCTTTCCGACATGCCGAATACCTGGTCGTGGAGCATTTACCAGAGTTTTTAGCACACTGCTTGAAACAAGTATTCAACCAAGTTCCCATTCTTCTTCTGAACGTGCAGTTCAACAACCTCTCCAGCAACAGCAACACAGCGTTGAAATGGTGCAGCGTAGTGCTGCTACCAGCACACAGAGACTTTCTGCACGTACCAATGGGCCACGAACAACTGTATGGCGAACATTACATGTGGAAAACTTGTGTCCGTAGCACATATGTATAGTGTGTCCACAATTTTCGCTTTGGCGACAATGCCTCACTACTTGGATTTTGTCGATGATTGCATGACAATCTTCAATTGCTCCCGTTGATACTGTTCACTGAGGAAGCCACGTGTACACGGAGTGGAATTAACGACACACGTAATAATCATCTACAGTAGCAGGAAAATCCACACGCTACAGCGGAAACCAATTTCCGGGTTTGTTTTTCAATAATTGTTTGGTGCAACATGATCGGTAGCATTTTGATAGGTTCAGTCATGTGAGGGGACATCTGAACCACACTTTTGCTAATCACTGGATTGTTCGTTGTAACAAAATTAACCGGCCACGGAGATCGACAGACCTTACACCGTTAGAGTTTTGTTTATAGTGTTGGATGAAGTCTGAGATCTACAAACGAAAGAAGCGAGATGAACTGCTTGGTCGCAGAATGGACGCTGTTGCCGTCCTTAGGGAAAGTGCACACACACACACTCAGACAAGCAACATATGTCTCTGAAGAGCGCACAAATGCACTGAAGCTGACCGTGGGATATTCGAACATTTATTGTGAACAGTACAGCAGCTGTAATGTGACGTGTACGACAATGGTTTGAGGTGAGTGTGTTAAAATACGTATTTATCAACTGATACTTTGTAAAACGCGTGTTTTAATGTTCACTAACTGTTGTGGAAGTGTAAACCTGACAATGTACCGAATAGTAGGGAAAATAAATAACATTATATATTAAATTGTTCTGTCTCGAAAAACCATTTGGAATGGGACATACGTCTGTGTGAAGTTTAATGCTTCAAATGATCGTTCCGTTATATCCCTAAATATTTACCGTTCCTCCTGGGACACTTTGTATATAAATTTTTTAAGGAGGTTTGATAGTTCCACGAAATATCTGGTGGTGAACAGGTAGCATTTTCGCCCCACACATGTAGAATACCTTAGCCTTTATCTACAGGGTGCTCTAAAATTCCCCTTAAAAAGTTCTAGGACTTGTAGAGGGGACAAAGACGATAATATTTTGAATGGGAACCCGTCGTCCTGAAAAGTATCATTTTCGCGCTAAAACCATTTAAAAGCATGTTGATGACGCGACCACTTTTACAAGTAATTTATTAGGTATAACCCAGTACATCTTTTTTTTACAACTCCACTCATTAATAAAGAAACAAACAATTAATCAGTTTTCATGAATACCGTGCCTCTTCCGATTCAGGTTTGCGGCGTCTCCTTGGAGCATGAGTCACGCCTGCTGACGTTGAAGGTTCCCCTTTCTCGAAGCCGTTGCGTAATTGTGGCGAAAAGGGTATGCGATGGAGCCGGACGTTGTGGCTAACGATCTTGATAAATGCGACGGGCAGCTCTTTCATTCCCGTGAGCTTCGTCATACAGAAACTTTATTTATCTGTAATAGTTTAATTATCACAACAGTTTGTCTATGAGATGAATTTTGAGTGCACGTTTACCATTCACTAGACTTATCTGGGGCATTATGCTTGTAATGTCACACAAAGTGTGGCAGTCTCGTAACAACATCCATATAAATATGTTATGCCTCACATCTTGTACTTTGACATAAAAATGAGTAAATACGACAATTTATTTCAAGTGTCGCACACACTTGACCAGTATTCTAGTATGCGTCGCACGAGAGTTTTGTATTCAATCTCCTTTGTAGACTTCGTGCATTTCCCTGGTATTCTACCGATCCACCGTGGTCTGTCGTCTGCATTATTTACGTCTAAGTCTATGTGAATGTTCCAATTCGTATTGCTACAAATCGTTACAGCCAGGTAATTATACGAGTTAACCGATTCCAGAGATGTCTCATTCATATTGCAGTCATAGGGTACTACATTTTCCCGTTTTGTGAAGCGAAAATTTTGCGCTTCTGAGGACTGAGCGCCGAGCAGACAAGGCGCTGCAGTCACGGACTGTGCGGCTGGTCCCGGCGGAGGTTCGAGTCCTCCCTCGGGCATGGGTGTGCTTGTTTGTCCTTAGGATAATTTAGGTTAAGTAGTGTGTAAGCTTAGGGACTGATGACCTTAGCAGTTAAGTCCCATAAGATTTCACACACACACACGCATTTGAGGATTGACCCTCTATTTGTCTCTGACCAGCTTATGTACTTTCCTTACGGCGTCACGTGCCAGCAACGTCACCAGGCGACAATTCACACGTAGTGTGGGCAAGCGCTGTGGCTCACCAGTATACAGGGTGATTCGGTGACGAGGTTGCGAACATTGAGGGATGAGGGAGAAGGGTAAATGTATCAATTTGAGGTCAGGAACCGTGGTTCGGAAACGACAGAATCGAAAGTTATAAGCGAAGATAATTCTCATACCTCTGACAGTGGACCTTTGCTACTGCAGGTTCTTTGCTTTCCATGTTTTGGGGTGAGGTAATATGGACCAAAACAAGAAAGAAATTTCCGGTAAACATGGGCTGCGAACTGCAAACATTACGAGGTATGAGATCTTGTTCATCTTTGTTACTCTGAAACACGTCTCTTGCAACAGAAGAAGTGCTCACAACTGGAGAGGCTTGCATTTTAATACACCCCAATCCGTAAAAAGGGGACCCTCATAGGATAGCTTTGCTCTCTATCTGTCCGACTGTTTAGAACCCTTTTCCTCAGGTACAGATAAATGTATCAAGTTGTCGCATATTAAGGTCTACGCTCTCATGGAATAAAATACACTACTGGCCATTAAAATTGCTACACCAAGAAGAAATGCAGGTGATAAACGAGTATTCATTGGACAAATATATTATACTAGAACTGACATGTGATTACATTTTCACGCAGTTTGGATGCATACATCCTGAGAAATCAGTACCCAGAATAACAACCTCTGGCCGTAATAACGGCCTTGATACGCCTGGGCATTGAGTCAAGCAGAGCTTGGATGGCGTGTACAGGTGCAGCTGCCCATGCAGCTTCAACACGATACCACAGTTCATCAAGAGTAGTGACTGGCGTATTGTGACGAGCCAGTTGCTCGGCCACCATTGACCAGACGTTTTCAATTGGTGCATTATCCTGCTGAAATGTAGGGTTTCGCAAAGATCGAATGAAGGGTAGAGCCACGGGTCGTAACACATCTGAAATGTAACGTCCACTGTTCAAAGTGCCGTCAATGCGAACAAGAAGTGACCGAGACGTGTAACTAATGGCACCCCATACCATCACGCCGGGTGATACGCCAGTATGGCGATGACGAATACGCGCTTCCAGTGTGCGTTCACCGCCATGTCGCCAAACACGGATGCGACCATCACGATGCTGTAAACAGAACCTGGATTCGTCTGAAAAAATGTCGTTTTGCCATTCGTGCACCCAGGTTCGTCGTTGAGTACACCACGGCAGGCGCTCCTGTCTGTGATGCAGCGTCAAGGATAACCGCAGCCATGGTCTCCGAGCTGATGGTCCATGCTGCTGCAAACGTCGTCGAACTGTTTGTGCAGATGGTTGTTGTCTTGCAAACGTCCCCATCTGTTGACTCAGGGATCGAGACGTGGCTGCGCGATACGACTGCTGGTGATACGAGGTCGTTGGGATCCAGCACGATGTTCCGTATTACCCTCCTGAACCCACCGATTCCATATTCTGCTAACAGTCATTGGATCTCGACCAACGCGAGCAGCAACGTCGCGATACGATAAACCGCACTCGCGATAGGCTACAATGCGACCTTTATCAAAGTCGGAAAAGTGATGGTACGCATTTCTCCTCCTTATACGAGGCATCACAACAACGTTTGCCGCCCATGGTGGCTGTGCGGTTCTAGGCGCTTCAGTCCGGAACCGCGCGACTGATACGGTCGGAGGTTCGAATCCTGCCTCAGGCATGGATGTATGTGATGTCCTTAGGTTAGTTAGGTTTAAGTAGTTCTAAGTTCTAGGGGACTGATGACCTCAGATGTTACGTTCCATAGTGCTCAGAGCCATTTGAACAACAACGTTTCACCAGGCAACGCCGGTCAACAGCTGTTTGTGTATGAGAAATCGGTTGGAAACTTTCCTCATGTCAGCACGTTGTAGGTGTCGCCACCGGCGCCAGCCTTGTGTGAATGCTCTGAAAAGCTAATGATTTGCATATCACAGCATCTTCTTCCTGTCGGTTAAATTTCGCGTCTGTAGCACGTCATCTTCGTGGTGTAGCAATTTTAATGGCCAGTAGTGTATTAAGGTCTACGCTCTCTTGGAATAAAATATTTAATCTTCTAACTCGGTACAAGCAAAAGATACTCTTAGATTCACTCATCAAAACCTAAGGGCTACTTCTCGTTTACCTACAGTCATGAAATCTACAGGAATCCAGTCCCAGACTCTTACAGTCGTCAGGAGAGCGCTCGAAGGGATGCGGTGACGAAGACATAGCTACGCTCATGAGTGCCAAGAATACGTCTTTGACAATAGTAGTTTTATTGGGCAGTAAAAACAATTATCTTCCAGAGCGCCACGCCACAGTTGGGCCAGCAGAGCAGTGATTGTCTTGCCATACTGCCAGGACACCGAGGCTTCGGGTGGCGGCTGCTACATCAAGAAGCGGCCGTCGATCTGCGGCGTCCAGCTGTACGTGTCGATCCCCAAAGTGCACTAATTGTCGTCGAAGATCTGCAGTCAGAAGTCTCGCGCAGTTGCACCGGAAGTACTCGCTGGCATGCAGGTGTCGGCTCTCAGCCCTGTTTAGAAGTCGGCAGCATTGGCATCTACCACTGGAGCGGGAATAGCAGCTGCAGTACCCCCCTTCTCGGAGGCGGATGACGAACTTTGCCCAGGTCATGCAGGTCAAGACTCCGGCAAAGACGCGCCCCATCATTGTTTTTTCAGAAGATGGCAGTGCTGCTGGCAGCAGCAGCGTCCTTCCAACCAAATTCGTCATTCCATAGAAGATCGAAGACAGATACGCTTGCCGAGGGTCGACCTCCATAGCCTCCCTTCACACTCGGTAGATGCAACTGACAAATGGACTAAGACTACGCACTGGGCGGTCAGCTATCACCATTCAGCAGTGAGACATTTGTTATGAATGTGCGGGGTATTTGTGGTGGTGGCAATGACGTCATGTGTCCTGGTTTTCCTTCGCTGTCAGTTCTCCTAATGTTTTCCGATTTTCGCAACTTCACCTTTCAGAGGCTCTTTTCTGCTGGCTCAACACCTGAATAATCATTGTTGCGTCGTAACTAGCCTTCCTTACGAAACTCTGTCATTAGTATGACAGTATCTCTCAGCTTCCTTAAAGTCATTACGCTTAGCTTGTAAACTAGGGCTCTCGGTCGTTCCCCATGCTGCGACAGCTTCCGTGTTTGCAGCAACTCGCTCAGCATTTCCTCCTAGCTGGCGGTCTACTGGTCATTGACACAGGCGGTTCGGCTTCCAACAGCTGCCAAGGTAGAAGTTGAACGAGATTTTAGTGTCCGCCGGGAGTACTATCCTGGAGCATAACAAATCTGACAGGAGACGATCTCTCACAGTACAAGTATAGAAAAAAGAAGCCCGAAAATATTTAAATTGTAATTATATTATATAAAAAATATCTTTTCGCCATTATAACTTAAACTGCATTCATCATGCGTCAGAAGCGTAATTGAAAAAATATTACCGCATGCAATCATAAAATGTAAGTTGTGGTCTTCTAGTAAGTAAATAAAAAATATTTTATTAAATACTTTCTTTATAGATATATAAATGGAAGTCACCTATTCGCTCCATTCTGTATGTCCAGGCTAGTCCCAGGAGCTACTGTGGACATTTCTATACGGCATTCGAATCCCTGGGACCGATATCTTGCCAGTATCGACATCGACAACAGGCAAAAACTACCGAGATTCTCGATTCCCGGGATGGATGAACTATCTATACACATAGCTAAGTTTGTACAGAACCCTCTGTGGACGAGTCCCAGCGGCACTTGACCAATTTTTTTGTTTTTATTCTGCTCCCCTCAAAATATGGAGAGCTTGCAGTACAAGAGGTCGATTGTCAGAGGCATCAGAACGATTTTCGCTCGCCGCGCGGGGTAGCCGTGCGGTCTGACGCGCCTCGTTACGGTTCGCGCGGCTCCCCCCGCCGGAAGTTCGAGTCCTCCTTCGGGCATGGGCGTGTGTGTCGTCCTTAGCGTAACTTACTTTAAGTTAGATTAAGTAGTGTGTAGGCTTAGGGGCCGATGACCTCAGCAGTTTGGTCCATAACACCTTACCACAAATTTCCAAAAACGATTTTCGCTTATAACTTCCGGCTCGGTTGCTTCCGAACCAGAGTCCCTTACCTCAAATTGACACTCTCACCCTTCTCTATCATACCTGAAAGTTTGCAACATCGTCAAAGAAGCGGCCCGTATATCAGTGAGAGAATCATAACGTTTGGGACGGTTTCTGATGCGGACGTGTGCGGCGATAAAGTGCTGGAATAACCTCGATCATCGACTTGGCAGCCGTACGACCTCGACTAGCGACATATGAATACTGGCCTCAGGCCGTGGCTGATACACAGGGCTGACCGGCCTATCAGACTACTGAGGGCCGCCGCTGCGTGCCGCCTCCGGTGGCGAGGTTCACTTGCGGTCTGAGTGACAGGCAGGAAGGTGGAAGGTTTCCACCCGAGAAACCCGTTTAGCGCCGAGTCGGCGGTGCTCGCGCAACAGGAGCAGCAACAGCCGAGGTGTGACACACAAGCGCCACTTGCCGTTCGCGGTGGCCTCGTCCTAGGACAGCATGCAATGGGGACGAGCAAGTCTGACCTCCAACAGAAGACACAGAGGTCACCCGACAGCTGCCGCCGGCGCGACCGTCCTCGCTGCGTCGCGGCATCGACAACTCTAGGTAAACCAGACAGAGGCCGACTACGGCCAATCGTCTGCTGTCCGACGGAAACCGTGCTCGTGTTTTGGGAATTACGAGAAAGGCTGAAGAAAAAACAAACAAACGAATTGACCGGAGAGCAGACTGCGGAAGGCGACATAATTATCAACAAAATAATGGCTCTGAGCACTATGGGACTTAACATCTGAGGTCATCAGTCCTCTAGAACTTAGAACTAATTAAACCTAACTAACCTAAGGACATCACACACATCCATGCCCGAGGCAGGATTCGAACCTGCGACCGTAGCAGTCGCGCAGTTCCGGACTGAAGCGCCTAGAGCCGCTCGGCCACCCCAGGCGGCCTAATTATCAACATATTCTCATTTTATTTATTTATTTCACCCTATCTGATAGGGGCCATCAGGCCCTCTCTTACACCGGACGAGGACTTCACACATACTCTACATATTACATCATAGTTACCTATGGCTATGATGTGGGGTCTGAGGGGATACGGTCAAATGGGGGGTGCCACAGGGATCCTCGCTGCGACCACTCCTGTTCCTTATTTATATAAATAATATGCCCTCTAGTATTACAGGTAATTCTAAAATATTTCTGTTTGATGATGACACTAGGTTGGTAGTAAGTATATTGTGTGCCATTGGCTCTGTTTCAAATAACGCAGTTCATGACATAACTTAATGGCTTGTAGAAAATAAACTAACGTTAAATCACAGTTAGACTCCGTTTTGCATTTTCTATCACACAATTCAACAAAACCCGTTTTAATTTCACAGAATTGGCATGCCATTGGTGAAATTCAACAGTTCTAGGTGTTCAGATAGAACTGTTGTGGAAAGCCCACGTTCAGGATCTTGTTCAAAGACTTAATGCTGCCATTATTATTATTCGAAGGGCATCTGAAGTAAGTGACAGTTCGACACGAAAAGTAGTCTACTTTGCTTGTTTTCATTCGATTGTGATCTATGGTATTATATTTTGGGGCAACTCTTCCCATTCCCAAAGGATATCTTTGGTTCAGAAATGGGCGGTTCGGGCAATAAGTGGTGTAACTTCGCGAACCTCTCTTCACTAGTCTGGGCATTCTGATACTGACCTCTCAATATATGTATTCTTCACTGTCGTTTCTTATTAACAATATCAACTTATTTCCAAGAATTAGGATCTTCCACTTAGTTAATACTAGGCAGACATCCGATCTGCATTTGATTCGCTCTTCCTTGACTCTTGTACAGAAAGGCGTACAGTACACTGCCGTACCCATTTTCGTTAAGCTACCACAAGAATTCAAAAATCCACGCGCTGTCAAATCGAAACTGAAGAGTTTCCTCCTGGGTCACTCCTTCTATTCTGCCGAGGAGCTGCTTGAAAAATTGACCTGTATCCTGTGTTATATTGTTGACTGCGTTTACGTAAACGTACCATTTGTCTTTTTTGGGTTCATAAACATTTTATGTTATCTGTTATTACTTTTATGTTGTAATTTAATGTACTAACACGTTGCATGACCTTCGAGATTTGCTTCTCAGTTTGGTCCTAAGAAACTAGACGTGTAAAATAAATAAATAAATAACACAATAACTATTTTAGTATGACAACTAGTATTAAAATGATTCGAGTGTCTGCATTGGCGGTATGACTAAATTATACTGACTATGAACTAACAAAGTTAATATTGCCATTACTTCTGCTACTGCGGCTGCAGCCACAAATAGTGACAACACTAACTGCTAAAACCATTCAAGAGCATAGATCGCCTAAATATTTCTTTATTTTTGAGACAACCAGTCTTAAAGAAATATTTAAATGATCTAGGCTGCTGAGTGTTTTAGCAAGTAAAACAGATCGCTCCTTCTATATTCTCAAAATGAGAAAATTCGATGATAATAATAACAACAATAATTGTGACCGCATACCGAAAAGTTCGACACATATAGAATTCAAGAAACAAAGATCACAGAAGAATGAAAAAAAAAGACAAACAACTGGACTGACTTCTGTTGTAAAATAATTACCAAAGCCAAAGAATTAATCCCACTTCAGGAAAAGGCGTAACACCCATCGTGGGATTCCAACTGCGAGCAGGCCAGCATCAATCGCCGAATAGACTTTCAGAAATATAACAGTAACAACTCGCCGGAAATCCTACAACATTTCCTCTGTATCCACAAAGAGACCAACAGAACCATCAGGGAAACCAAACGTGACTACATCACCGAACAGCTCAACTCCATTGAGGACAACTTCAGAAATTACAACAGCAGAAATTTCTATAGAGCTTTCGCTAACCGAATCAAAGGTTACTCACCACGAAATTTAACCTTCATGAAAAAATATGGGAAACTCGCACTCGCCAACCGAGAACTGCAAAGAACTAGCACACTATTTTTCCGACCTTCTTAATTGCCCTTAACCATCCGAACGATTCCCACACACATCCCCAAGTCACACGGTACCCGACGCCGATCCGCCGAAAAAACAAAAAAAAAAAATCCGACCCAACATCACAAAACTGAAGAACTGAAAGACATCAGGAGAAGATGGGATCATGACAGAATTAATGAAAAAACTCGGAATACAGTCATTAGAGGAAATCACACAGATCATTCAGAACATATGGCGAAGTGAAGAACTCCTAGACGACTGGAAATGCGCACTCATCCACCCACTTCACTGAAAAGGAGACAAATCTAATGTGAATCACTACAGATGAATCTCCTTTCTTCCCGTTCCTTACAAAGTCCTAAGATTTATCTTAGAACATACGTAGGTAAAAACCTACGTTTCTATCATTGGTAGACTTAGGGAAATCTTTTGACAATGTTGGCCTGTATACAGTCTTTCAAATTCTGAAGGTGGCAGGGGTAAAATACATGGAGCGAAAGGCTATTTACAATTTGTACAGAAAGCAGATGGCAGTTGTAAGAGTCGAGGGACACGAAACGGAAGCAGTGGCTAAGAAGGGACTGAGTCAGGGTTGTAGCCTACCCCGATGTTATTCAATCTGTATATTGAGCCAGCAATAAAGGAATCGAAAGAAAAATTTGGAGTAGAAGTCCAAGGAGAAGAAATAAACCCTTTGAGGTTTGCCGATGACATTGTAATTCTGCCAGAGACAGCAAAAGACCTGGTAGAGCAGTTGAACAGAATGGATAGTGTCTTGAAAGGAGCATAAAGATGAACATCAATAACAGCAAAACGTGGTTAATGGAATGTTAGCCAAGGTGCAGCTTTCCTTCTTATTTTTCTGGTCTTTAAGGGGGCATGTTTGTCACGTAGTTGAGCGAGTTTATTAGTAAACCTACGAAGTTTTTCTTTTATCTCCGAGAGAGTAATAGAAGACGTCCCCTAAGCTATTTATTTCGCATCAGTTGCAAGTTCAGATAAATTAATGCATTTGAAGTCTCGCTATGTAGTCAACTGCGGTTTCTTTCTGGGATATTCTAACGAATACGTCATAAAAATTATGTCATGGGCGGACAAGAGCAATGCAGACAATAGAGAAGTACGATTTACTCTGGGGATTTAGTTGCAAATATATCTGTGAGAGTGTGACTACTGTTGGTGTGATGGGTAGGAGTAGCCTGAAGTAGTGACCCATCTGAAGAAGAAAGCACCCGCCTACATTCGCACTGTATGGACTATTTTACATCAAATTTGTATTAGTGTCACCAACTATAATTACGTGCTCGTGTGTCGCTTCGAGACTTGAAAGAGCAAAAAAAAAAAAAAAAATGGCTCTGAGCACTATGGGATTTAACATCTATGGTCATCAGTCCCCTAGAACTTAGAACTACTTAAACCTAACTAACCTAAGGATAGCACACAACACCCAGTCATCACGAGGCAGAGGAAATCCCTGACCCCGCCGGGAATCGAACCCGGGAACCCGGGCGCGGGAAGCGAGAACGCTACCGCACGACCACGAGCTGCGGACCTTGAAAGAGCAGTTTCGAAAGACGCAAACCCTTTTTTTTTTTTTTTATTCTGTAGAGGAGACATATCAGGCACTCTCTGTTGAGGGATTTAGTCTCTATGAACATAAATTCCACTTGTCTATCTTCGATATTGTTGGACGTGTGTAGCACCTAGGTGAGAAATCCCCTACTCCAACCCCTCTAGATTTACCGTACTTGTGGGAATACTAGGTTTGCGCCAGGTCTCTGACAGAAGTATTAGATGCATTTCTGTGTCTTGAAATATATACCGGGGACTCGTCGAGATGAGTTGGCAGAGATCGGATATTTGACATTTTCGTGTGCAATATGTAGCTTAATACTTTCGGGCGCGAAGCTCACAAGGATGCCAGTAATGGACGTCTGCGACGTTGGGCCAGTGACAGTGGGGGATCACATCACCGTAGTGAATCCCGCATACGTCACCAACGCACTCCTGTGCGTCAGCACAGACTCGGAGGCAAGCCGGTTTGAATCCTGGTGGTGGATGAAATTCTCACTGCCAGTAATCGGCCGGCAAGGGGAGGGGAGAAGAGGTGGCGGCGTAAAGTTTCTGATCATGTCTCTCTCTCTCTCTCTCTCTATGCCAATCTTCTGGGTTACATTCCAAACTACCCCACAGTGTCTCATAAATATTCATAGATTTACAAAAAATGTTTGATGCAGTGCCCCACTGCAGTCTGTTAACAAAAGTTTGAGATACCGAATAGCTTGCTAGGTATGTGAATGGCTCAAAGACTTCTTGAGTAATAGAACCATGTAGGTTTCTTCAACGGCGAATGTTCATCAGAGACAAGGGTATCGTCAGGAGTGCCCCAGGGAAGTTGAGAGAGGACAAGTCACTCTCTCACTATTCTCCTCTCTCAAGGGTACAATTTAGTGATGTTGATTTCTCTCCTACAACATCACAAGCTATGGCCGAGCGGTTCTAGGCGCTTCAGTCCGGAACCACGCGGCTGCTACAGTCGCAGGTTCGAATCCTGCCTCGGGCATGGATGTGTGTGATGTCCTTAGGTTAGTTAGGTTTACGTAGTTCTAAGTCTAGGGGACTGATGACCTCAGATTTTAAGTCCCATAGTCCTTAGAACCATCTGAACCATTTTTTTGACATCAAATTTGTGAGACGTCTTGAAGTATCATCATGAGCAGGGAATGATGGAAGCATGCACATTGTTAATGTACGCGTGGTTTTTATGGTGGCCCTCCTTCCAACAGTATTTTTCTGGAGTTGAGAACAAGAGGCACTTTGGTCATTTAACAACAAATCTTGCAGTGAACGCTTGGGGCTTGAAAGCCACATGCACCTATTAGCTAAAGGGACGTCTCAAAGCACTTACTGGGGACAGAATTCTGGGCCCAAGAACTTCTCCCATGGAGTGCAGATAATGCATTCGGTCGACGATGTGGAAAAACGGCCTACCTAGATATATCTGTTAGACGCACCTTGCCACAGCATAGGTCGGGGGCGTGAGAGAAATCCACTTCACCAGGCCAATACGTTACGACAGCATCACAAACGGCCTTAGTGAACAGTGATGGTGACCATAAAAATTCGCGGTTTCCATGCTGATCGTGGCAGGACGCTGTTGAGGGAGCCATCAGGTGCTGTCATCCCTCAGCCTGCCAGAGTTTTTTGGGAAGCCTCAGACATTACAATCAATTTTAGAAGGAATAGAACATTTATGGGAGCTCTGAAACGATGATGTTGAGATACAAAATCACTTCTCTTGGTTTGACAAGGACAAATGGTCGGTCACGCGGTAGCATTCAGGCCGTCCAGAAAATGATCTCCATGATAAATGTGTTGTTCACTCTAGAGTTACGAGGAAACTCAAAATAACATGCTGCCAAAAAAAAAAAAAAAAAAAAAAAAAAAAAAAAAAAAAAAAAAAAAAAAAAAAAAAAAAAAAAAAAAAATCGGGAGCGCAGCGGCTCCTCCTCTCTGCACAGGAATTTCTGAGTCAGGGATTGGCCGCTTCTCCTGAAAAGTTAAGAATATTGTGAACTTTGTTTATGATTGGTCGATGAGTAGAACAGATGAGTTACAGGGGAGACATGGAACTCATGGAGACTTGTGATTGGCAGGAAACCCTTATTGGGTCAGTTGCAGGAATGCTTTTGTAGAGTTTACCAAGGTTTGATGTAAAGTGAGGAGAGGAGATATTTGGTCTTCCAATTCAGGCTCTGTTCTGGAGTGGGTCTTCCAATTCAGACTCTGGGTTGTAGTGGGCCTTCTGATTCAGACTTCGGTCTAGAGAGGATACTGGTCTTGACTTTTGTTACGAGTGGGCTGCACTTGGGACACATAACCTGAGCATGACTCTGCGCTAGCGCTGATGTTGACTGGGGAACCTGTGGTGAATGCTTAGATGTAGCGACAGTTTAGGCCTCAGTCATCACGGATAACTGGCTGTGCCGAGGTAATCTTATTCTTGACAGGTCTGCCGCTTTGACGTTTGATCTCCTTGTGTGCACTGCTGTATAAGAAGTGAGTCAAATTGGTCCACGGTGCGACTGGTGAGCGGGAGTGTCACACGCTGGATCAGCTGCGATTTCAGAGCTCCATTAGAGAGTATTTGCGAACCATCTAACAGATCGCTAGCAGCGACTTTGCATATTTTGTGCTCACGATAGGGAGTTACAGGCGCCACACATCGCTGCTCTGCAGACGCTTGAACCACGACTGTCACCTGAGACAGTACTGCAAATCAAGAAAAGCTGCTCTGGCTTGCTAGGGCAAACAAGATGACAATCTTGCCACTTGTTCTCAGGTGCACCAACGTAGTATAGCTTCTGTGTAGAATAAATGCATCAAGGTTTATTGAGTGTTAGATAATTTCAAAATGAGTTATCCATATTTAGAGCCAGAGTAAATAGTTCAATCAGACAAACGTTAGTCTTCGCCAACCAGCCATCCCACACGGTTGTCAATTGTTCGTTGCATATTTGTGCTACCATCAGATCATGTTTATTTTTTATCATCATGCTTAACATGTATTTTGTCCAATTTTTACCAATAAACTTGTGCCATAACTTTTATAAAAGACCAATCCCCTACTGATACATTAATCACCCATCAACTGTTGACAAAAATAATGACACGACCACCATTTCGACAACACTGTTTCAGCATTCATGTTCACTTAGATTCTATCAGTAACACACACAGTTGAAGGGCAAAATCGATGTATCAGATGCTTGGGACAGGTAGGCAAGCGGAAGGTTTACTCGTTAAAGCGATTTCTGTCAGCGCGGTAAACCAGAGTCGCCTGTCCCCTTCCAAAACATACCGCAAGTGCAGTACAGTCTTGCAAAGTGTTCTGTACATGTGTAAATGTTCTGGCAGACAGGATGAGCGGCAATCTGTGGCTGTTTTTGCTGATGACACTGCGGTGTACAGGAAGATGACATTGTTGAGTAACTGAAAAAAGATGTAAGATGACTTAGACAAAGTTTCTAGTTAGTATGATGAATGGTAGCTTGCTCTAAATGTAGAAAAATGTTAGTTAATGCAAATGAGTAAGAAAAACAAATCTGTAACGCAACTTCCTGTCAGATTACAACTGTTCAAAAAATGGTTCAAATGGCTCTGAGCACTATGGGACTTAACTTCTGAGGTCATCAGTCCCCTAGAACTTAGAACTACTTAAGCCTAACTAACCTAAGGACATCACACACATCCATGCCCGAGGTAGGATTCGAACCTGCGACCGTAGCGGTCGCGCGGCTCCAGACTGTAGCGCCTAGAACCGCTCGGCCACTCAAGCCGGCATTACAACTGTTAATCTGGCAGGGAGTTTCATACCAGCACATACTCTCTCCATAGCGAAAATATCATTCCGCAAACCCGTAATTTTCGAATACAACATTAGTGGTAGCGAAAATGTCATTCCGCAAACCCGTAATTTTCGAATACAACATTAGTGGCGTGTTGCTTGACACAATCACATCAATTTAATATCTGGACGTAATGCTGCAAAGCTAGTGAACTGGAACGAGCACGTAATGACGGTAGTGCGGAAGGTGAATATTCGACTTGATTTTATTGGAAGAATTTTGGGGAAGTGTAGCTGATCTATAAACGAGACGGCATGTAGAATAATAGCGTCACCCAGTCTTGAGTACTGCTCGAGTGTCCTTTGACAGATACAATTTCTGTGGAAGCTAATCACACAAGTTCATACGTCACTGCTGTCGTTAATATGACTACGGCTCTTCTAGTGCCTCTCTTCTAGTCCGTCGTGTGGTGCCGGTCTACTAGAGCGGCCGAGGCTAGGCGGCGCGTCTCTTTTATTCTCTTCGTGTAGAGGCCGCTCCCGTCGTGGCGCGGTCCCCGTCAGCGTGACGTCATCTCACAGCCCCCTCTGCTGTATCGTTCTTGATCTTTGTGCCCGCGCTAGTCTTTACGCCGGAACACTGTTTTCTATCAGTTGATGTAAGATGGTTGACGAATGTTTCTTGGTGTAGCAAAGCTGAACGTTATGACACAGTGTTACAGTAAGTTTTGTCCCTAGCCGGCAGTGAGAGCCATTTTAACACTTGCCCAAGGACAAGAGCCCCTGTACACAAGACTGAATTAATAAATATTCTTGTTACAAAGTTTTTTTAGAGGGGTAATTGTTCTTTACAGTTGTACGTAGCGATGGGTCTAAGTTAGCAGAAAATTCCGCTGCCTCGGTAATTTTCCATGACGTCTGAAAATTAATTTGCGGTATTTGACGCAGAACACTGCGCGGTCCTAAAGTCCCTGCAACAGATGACGTGTGTCTGAGCTATGTAATAATTCAAGGGTATGTTCTGATTGTGTAAGTACCGTTCAGACCATTAGGTGGGCGACACTGAACTCAAAAACACTTGCACGGTTTGTCACTGGTTGTCTTATACCCAAATCACATGACGAAGTCTGCGATCAAACATTAGAAGAATAGTCTGTACTGATGTGAAATTTATAAGTCTCTGTGAGGCAGTAGGTGTTCCTATTACTGTTACATTTACTGCACGTCGCGATTTAGGTCAAAGAGGAGCTTTATAAAGAATATCCAAGAGCCAGCACAATCACCAGAGAAAGCTCGTGTGGATCAAAAGAAAGCAACTTCTTTCAACGCGAGTGAGTGGGTGAGAACTGCTGAAGAAACTGCGTAGCAGAACCCTTAAGCGGTTGAGGACTGAAGAAGACACGTGAAAAGATAATTTAGTTAAGTGCTTCATATTAGAAGACCCGGGTCTCATATGTGAAAAAGTCAATCAATGACGCATATTTTAACCTGACCTCAAATGCCGCGCCGTGCGGCATGACGATTCTACTATTAGCGGCCGTCTAAGCAACAAAACAGGCAGAATATTATCACAAGAAAATTTAAGCTGCTGTTAGAAATGTCTTAGTCTTCGTCGTTTCAAACACTCATGTCATGTTAAATATTCCATAGTTTCTCCTTGGAGTTTGTAAAGCGTATAGGTTCCGTCACGAAATATAGCAATAAATTATGCAGACATACCTAGCAGACAATTTGGCACATGATGTACAAGACACCATTCACCTAAAAAACCGACAGAGGAAGGCTTTATCCTTCTGCTGGGTGCCAGATCAAGTGCGAAACCAGTGAAACGAGCCAGAAGGCACGGCAGCAAGAGACGCTTGCTCCGAAGAAAATGCACTAACACGTCATTTCTCTTGGCTGTTATTGCCTCTTTGTTGGTGAGAAGCGTTGTATGACAATGAGTGCCTCGAGGTACACAATAACGACACGCGAAGATAAAACCAGCCAGTCTGCCACGGCGACATCCTCCTAGTCACAAAAATAGAAAACGGTGTGCAAAATACGACTGACAATAGGGCGCAGCACTGTTTCTCGTCTCCCGTAAGGAGAACGCAGCACTGTATACAAGTGTGGAACCTGTTTTGTGCTCACATATTAAGGCCTTTTCGGAGATCGAAAACATTCATGTTTCTTTCACTTTCGCAAGACATTCGACACAATTCCGCTATGTAGATAAGTGAAAAAAATGACCTTGCTGAGTATCAGGTCACATTTGTGAATGTGATCGGGACTTCCCCGCAGATAGAACTTAACAAAAATGGTTCAAATGGCTCTGAGCACTATGGGACTTAACTGCTGAGGTCACCAGTCCCCTAGAACTTAGAACTACTTAAACCTAACTAACCTAAGGGCATCACACACATCCATGCCCGAGGCAGGATTCGAACCTGCGACTGTAGCGCCTAGAACCGCTTGGCCACTCCGGCCGGCAGAACTTAACACACCGCTCTTAAAGGGACAAGTTCAATAACTGTAAAGGTAATTTCAAGAGTGTTCCAAGGGAGTTTTTTGAGAAAATTACTACATACAATACATATAAATGATCCAGTGCATAAAGTCGGAAAATCCGTGATGCTGTTCATGGACAATTTTGTTGTCTATACAAAGGTTAGAATACCAGTAGATTGTATGGAAATGTATGGAGGTATGTAAGGATCTAAGATTGGCGCAGAGACTTGCATTTGACCCTGATCGTGAATAAGTGTGACGTGTTGCACATAAACAGGCGAAGAGATACTACTGGATGATTACGCGGTTGGCGATAAATCAATGGCAACAGCAACAGCCGTAAAACACACAGATGTAATCGTACAGAACCGCCCAAGCGGGACGACCACATAAAGCGAGTCACAGGAAAAGCACTTGCTAGGCTAAGATTCATTGGAAGAGTTCTTTCACGAAGGAGGTAACTTGTAAAACCGTCGTTTGACAAATGGTTCAAATGGCTCTAAGTACTATGGGACTTAACATCTGAGGTCATCAGTCCCCTAGCCTTAGAACTACTTAAACCTAACTAACCTAAGGACATCACACACATCCATGCCCGAGGCAGGATTCGAACCTGCGACCGTAGCGGTCGCGCGGCCCCAGACTGTAGCGCCTAGAACCGCTCGGCCACAGGGGCCGGCCGTCGTTTGACAGATAGCTCTGTAGCTTGCAACGATTACCAGGAAGTGTTAATCGTTAAATGATGATTATGATGAGGTCCCATACTCCGAGCAGCGTAGGGGACGATGCGGGAGACCCGCACCGCCGATTAGGCAAGATACTAGCGAAGGTGGTTTGCCATTGCCTTCCCCGACCGTAATGGTGATGAATGATGATGATGAAGACGATACAACAACATCCAGGCATCTCGAGGTATGCACGATTTTTTTATGTTTTCTTCAGAAGTTAATTTTGAAATCTTTAAGACAGTGGTCGTCAAACGGTGGCCCGTGTTAGTGGGTGTTGGTATGGCTAGTGTTCAATCAAGTGTTAGTGTGGCTATCGGTTCTCAGCCTATTTTATCATAATGTGCATGTAGCAAATAACAGCCGAATCCAAAAAGTCAACCGACGTTAAGAGCTTCTTAACAAAGTAGTTTTCCTGCTCTGTGAGGTATAGAAGTACTTTAAGAGGCAGTAGCATTTCAATATGTGCTTAATTTTAACTGAAGTTGGTGAATTTGGTTGCCAGCCAAGTAAAGTTGTGTGCATACCTCAAATAGCGTGGTCACTGCGGGGTTAGAGATGCGAGACTGGGAATGTTTTACTGTTTGTCTTCCAGTACTGACCACTAACGGTCGTGCGCTGCTCGCACCGATCCACTGCGGCGGTATACCGTAGATTTTGACACGGAAGTAACATGGATTCGTTAGTGCGCTTTATAGAGACTGTCGTGTTCAAATGCGGCACATATTTGTAGCAAGTAACATGAAATTAAATTAAGAGTGCAGCAATATACCAAAACGATAAAAGAAAAATAACATTCAAAATACTTCGTAAGATTTTTGAGGTGTCTCACGTTCAATAGTGTATTTAAATACGAGGGTAACCCAAAAGTGAAGTCTCCTAGTTTTTTATAAGTACACAGAACTGTTTATTTCTACAATGATTTACTTCAGTTTACAGCTTGAACGTTTAGCTATTTTTCGACATAATCACCATTTCTGTCAATGCATTTTTGTAGACGCTGTGGCAGTTTTTGTATGCCCATGTCATACTAGCTCGCCGCCATGCTGAAGAAGGATGCTGTCACTGGCGTGACTGTTGCTTGGTCTCAGGTGTAAAGTGGTATGCCCAGGTTTCGTCACCCGTGACAATTGAGTCCAGAAAGTTGTCCTGTTCGACTGCAAGGCGGTGAAGAAAAGCGCGGGAAGCATCACCTCGTTGCCGCATGTGGTCCTCAGTCAGCATGCGTGGCACCCATCTTGCGCACACCTTCCGGTGGTTTAATGTTTCCGTTAAAATTCTGTGAGCGATGCTTCGGGAAACGTCAGGAACCAACGTGCAAAGATCATCCAGGGTGATCTGCCGATCTTCACGCATGCTTTGCTCAACCTTCAACACTGTCTCCTCAGAAATTGACGGTCTCCCGCATCTTTGTTAGTCGTGAATTTCGGTCCGACCAGCTGCAAACTCTCTACACCACTTAGGAACATTTTTGATATCCATGCACGACTCACCATACACTTCCGTCAATTGGCTATGGATTTCAATCGGCGCAGTGCCCTTTGCGTTCAAAAACCGAATAACTGCGCGCAGTTCGCACTTGGCGGCAACATGCAACGGGAGCTCCATTCTCAACGGCTGCCAAGCCAAGACCGAGCGCCTCAGCGCGGCGTGCGCATGTTTACACACATGGCGTGAAGCATTCTTCATAACAGCGTGACCAACTGCCACACAAACAGAGTTCTGTACTTATAAAAAAATAGGAGACCTTACTTTTGGGATTACCCTCGTATAAGCGGAGTTACTGTTATTAATCAAGTAATCATCGGCTCACACAGACAACACAACAAAACTTCGTCAGGCAAGTACAGTACTTTGGGTCACTCAGAGTGGCAGGAATATGAAACAGAAGAGTCACCATAAAGCGTTCCGAATGGTGCCGACTGTTAACGATCAGTACTTGGGAGCCAGCGGCCGACTTACGAAGCCGTTACTGTAGCTACTCTGCTGGCGGCTTGTAACACACTAATTTACGTAGCTTACAAATAAATCGTAAGATCGGTACGTATGCGGCCCGAGAGGACGCCCCACCATGTTAGTACTGGCTCTTGGACAAAAAAGGTTGACGTCCACTGCTTTAAGTAGGTTCATAGCAAGGGGACAACAGAGGCAAAATCCTGCGTTATCAGTTTCCAAAAACAAAAAACCAATAACTTAAAAAGAAAACATATTTTCCACATATTGCGTATACGGAGTGGTCAGAAAAAGTCTGAAAAGCGTGTAAGGGTTGCAGGGTAGATTGTATTGCAGGGTAGATTGTACTGAGAAATAATTGTTTCGAAAAAATTCGATACGATGCGCTATTTCCCAGTTATTTACCATTGGAGTTGGTCAATTAGGCCGTTGCGCGCGCAAATTCAAGCGGCCCACCAGAGATGGTGTCGCCAAACGTGTTCCTCGTTTGGTTTCCTAAAACCAAACAAGAGAGCGATGCAACAATTGGACATCGGGCGGTAATAAAGGCTGAACCCAACCCAATGGTTATAGTCTGGGAGACGAGTCTTTGGTATTGACAGCTCGGTAGCGTCTTTCCGTTGCCTAGCGACCGCAGGCAGGCAGCCAATGACGGCCTGACTTTGAGCGGGTAGCAAGGGCCACGTTGCCGCTCTGAAACCCGGTCGCGCGCGCTTATGAAAATTACCAGTGTCTCGCGTGCAGGCGGTGGGGTCGTTCGCCGTTTGTCTGAAGTTGAATTAGCAGTTTATTTCGTTTTTGTTGTTTTTAGTGTTTCTTTGTTTATGTTTCGTTGTAAGTGAAACGGAGGAAGAAAAGTGTGCTACACACCCAGGCCCGTGAATTCGTGTGCTGGTTCAAAATGGTTCAAATGGCTCTGAGCACTATGGGACTTAACATCTATGGTCATCAGTCCCCTAGAACTTAGAACTACTTAAACTTAACTAACCTAAGGACATCACACAACACCCAGCCATCACGAGGCAGAGAAAATCCCTGACCCCGCCGGGAATCGAACCCGGGAACCCGGGCGTGGGAAGCGAGAACGCTACCGCACGACCACGAGATGCGGGCAATTCGTGTGCTCTGTGAGGGATTACTTTGAGAAAGAAAAGGACAAAGGTGGGCCCTTAATTCCTGTTGTTCAGGTTGTGAAGAGAACTGCAGCAGCATTGAAAATATGTAAGAACACTGTTGTAAAGATAGGGAAAGAACAGTATAGTGTAGATTGTGACGAGAGTGGCACAACAAAGCTGCACACACCAGGAAAGAAGCGACCGAGAAATAAGCAGGTGACAGCTTTGGACGATTTTCAGAAAGACGCTATTCGTCGTCATATATACAGCTATTATAAGAGAAGGGAACATCCCACTCTATCTAAATTACAGGTGTCGCTTCAGAAAGACGATCTTTTTAAAGGGAGCAAATTTTCATTGCGTACAGTGTTGAAAGACATAGGCTTCAGCTATTCACTGTTTAACGGACGCAAAATATTAATGGAAAGGACAGATGTAGTTGCATGGCAGTGCAGATTGCTGCGCAGGATCATGGGTGTGGAATTCGAAAGTATAGTGTGGTTAGATGAAACTTGGGTCAATGCCAGCCATTCTTTACGTAGTGGCTGGAATGATGGAACGCCCGAGGGGACAATGGCAGTGCCTGTTGGCAAAGGAGGGCGTATTATTGTCTTACATGCAGGAACATCGAAAGGTTTTGTGCCAAACTGCTTGAAAATGTTTCGGTCAAAAAAGACGGGAGATTACCATGAAGAAATGAACAGTGTAGTATTTCAAGAATGGTTCGAGACATCGCTTATGACGAATCTGACAAGTCCATCAGTGATTGTTATGGACAATGCGCCTTATCATTCCGTTGTTCACGATAAGGCACCAACCTTGGCAACAAAAACAGACGATATCATTCAGTGGTTGAAACGGCAAAAAGTAGATTTCAGAGAAGATTTAAGGAAGGTGGAACTGCTCGAAATTGTGGCACAAAAGAAACCCCAATTTCTAACATATGTAATTGACGAGATTGCTAAAAGGCACGGGCATGAAATCGTTCGGCTTCCTCCATACCACTGTCACTTCAATGCAATTGAAGGAGTGTGGGCGCAGATAAAAAATTACATTGCTGCAAACAATAAAAAAATCACGATCTAAGTGGAAACTCTCCTTCCAGCAGCTATCAATAAAGTGACAAGCGAGACGTGGGCTAAAATTGTAAACAGCACTGCAAGTGCCATCAGAGAGGCGGCCAAAACCGAAGGGGTTGTGGAAGAATGCATCGAAAATTTAATTATACATCTGGCAGAGAGCAGTGATAGTTCGAGTAGTGCTGAGGAAGACAATGTCAAATCAGATTCTGACAGTGATGTGAGTGGTGTTTTTCCATTACAGTAACTACAACGTATTCAGGAATGTAAGGAGGGAGTTTGCTATCGGTCTACAACCAGATCATCATATTGCGAGTACTTTCTTCAGATTATAACTCTTAATACACTGACCAATTATTCTGTAGCTTGTAGTAGAACAAATTAATAATGCTAATACTTAACAGTGGAAACCAAAACTGCTAATGTTCAACAACTTGCGAAAATAGTTTTCATTTCAGTTGTGAAGTTTAACAAATAACTTTATTATGTTTCAGCATCTTAGGTACTTGTACCAAATAGCTCTTATCAGTTTTCGAGTTAATATATTTCAAGCATCAACTTTAAATAAATTCACGCGTACCAATACGACTTGTACTTTGTCTCGCTTTTATTTCTGCTGCTAGAGAATGCGTGTAGCAGACAGGGCGCCGCGTGCTGTGAGCCACGTTCGGCAACAGCGCCGACTGCCCGCCGGAACTGTCAGTACCAATCACTCGTCTCACGGACTATAAGCAGTCTCGTGTGCTATCATCTACGCTGTGAAAACAACTGATACTAATTGTATGTGGCGGCCCGTTAGAATCTGGGCGCTCAACGGCCAGACTGGCTAACTTCAATGCTAGTTAACCAGGAAACAGCTCAACGTATCGAATTGCTTTCTGAGCACACTGTATGCAACACCGTGTGGAATCATACCGTTGCCAGTCAATAAACAACACAATACAACGTAGAAAAACATCAATCCTACAATTTTGTTTCTAAAATATTTTGAAATTAAACTCACATACTTACTCTACATCAATCTGACATTTTTACAAATATGTAACTAACACAAACTGCAATGGTAACATCGCGTATGAATTTTGACCAATGTTCCACGTAGTAACAGTAAGTTCCAACTACTGATGGAAACTTAAATAGCAGTTCTTGTCTTTGTTGAACAAAGGTATACATCACATTTTCTACAAGAAACGAAAGTATACCCACGACATCGAAGATACCTGCATCGATTTCTTTTGGCATTCCACTTAAGGTGCAAAACTACCCTCTGCCACACACCATTAGGTGGTTGCGGAGCATGACGCAGATATAGGGCAGTGGCCATTAGTGTCACTTCGCACATCTTATTGTGGGAGAATACTCCTGGGACACTTCTTTCTTGTCTCTAGTTACTGCTGTATTATATTGTTTGATCTTCCCTTCTTTCGTCCAGATCTTTCTGTGTTACGAAAAAATTGCACCATCTTAATCCTGAACTGTTGCTGATTTAAGGGTTGCTCAGCACTACTTCCTTATAAACGGCCCAAAAATTTCTGATTGAAAGATCAGGCAAACGGTAAACCAGCCTGAAATATTTTTCTTTCGTCTCGATAATTTAAGTTCCTTTTAAATTTATTTAGTTCCTCAATGAGGGAGAGGTTCTTTCTTTCCCATATGCACTGGTTGAGTTTTTTAGTTGCTTTCATGCTTTTAGGTTCACCATTCTTGTGAGAATGCTTATGAGCACAGTCATTGGGTTTGCTGTTATGGTACTCAATTATTCATTTAACATAACGAGAAATATGCTCATTTCCAACCCTTTGTGAACTACTTGCAGGGATGTGTCATAACTCTACAGTCTCTGTTTTATCTTTCGCTGAGAGATCATTTTCAGAACTGGTGTTAACATGTTACTTCTTCGGATTTGCTGCAGGATCTTCATCACTGCAACCGCCAAAGTCACTAAGCTCATCAGCATTCCCATAAGGTAAGAAAACACTGTGATTAACCTAAAACACTTTTTTTAAATCACAGCCAACAGCCGCGTTTGGTAGCCGCGCGGTCTTGGGCGCTTTGTCACGGTTCGCGCGGTTTCCACCATAGGAGGTTCGAGTCCACCCTCGGGCATGGGAGTGTGTGTTTTCCATAGCGTAAGTTCGTTTCAGTAGTGTGTAAGCCTAGGGACCGATGATCTCAGCAGTTTGGTTCCACAGGGTCTTACCACCACAAAAAAACAGCCAATAATTAACTGCTGTAGTACCTGTACCATCCTAAAACATAACACCCAACACAAAAACAGAACATTGAATGAGAATACTTACGTAAAAAATCCTGACAAAGCAAAGCGGTCTGAATAGTGCTGTGTTTCAGTATTCACACTAGGTTCCACACATGCAACATACACAGTCTGAAGTTGTATAACTTGCACAGCTGTTTTTGTTTAATATGGTTCTACATACTTGCTTTAGTTTGTGTGATTTTCCCCTACTTCCTAAGCTGGCTCTTAGTAAGGCTAACGCAATCCAAAACCAAGAAAAATTCGTACTCGACAGCTTTCTCTGGTCTCATCCAAAGAGGTTACCAGAAGTCCGCAGTGCAGCCAACAACTACATGCCTAGTATCAGAGATTCTCTCTGTGAGCTTCTTTGCATCTGTAAAACTTGATTAGTTCACCAAATTTCCACTAGAGGTGCACAAAACAATTTTTACAATCCATGTTTCAAATATGGAACACTATGCAGTTAAGTGTTAGTAGAAGAACGAAGAGCGGCACATTTCGTTGTTAGATTGTATAATTACCGCGAAAGCGTTACGGAGATTCTGAACAAACACCTGGGGCAGACGCTGCAGGAGAGTCTTGTGAGTCACTCAGAGGATTGTTGTTAAAATTTGACTAGCGTACGTTACAACAAGAATCGGGTAACGTATTCCGTCTTCCCACATATGTCTTGCGAACTGACTTGGACGAGAAAGTTAGGGACATTCGACCTGATACTACGGCGACATAAGCGAAGGAAACAGGGAAATGGGGGCAAAATCGTAGTTCTGCACGAAAGAGCTTTGCCATATACGGCAAGGTGGTTCAAAAAATGGCTCTGAGCACTATGGGACTCAACTGCTGAGGTCATTAGTCCCCTAGAACTTAGAACTAGTTAAACCTAACTAACCTAAGGACATCACAAACATCCATGCCCGAGGCAGGATTCGAACCTGCGACCGTAGCGGTTTTGCGGTTCCAGACTGCAGCGCCTTTAACCGCACGGCCACTTCGGCCGGCGGCAAGGTGGTGTGTGGAATATAAATGCAGATGTCATTTACTGCCTATCAAGATCAAAGACTTTTGTCAGTCCATGGTCATGAAACAACAATGGTTATGTGTATTAAGTGAAATTCTGATTCAAACTTAAACGTATATAAAACAAGAGGAAAGCTTTGTTTCATTGGTAAGATGTCTCTGAAGAACATTTTGTACTATACGTTTATATGGCGTACGATGGAATACTGTTCACTGACATGGTGACGTTACCGTCATCCAGGGTACACGGACTCTAATGTTCAGAGGCTTGTTTGTCTACTCAGAGGGTGTTACAGAAACGTAGAGAAAAATTTAGAGTAGAAAAATAAGTCTTCGTGTCGTGGTAAAGGCGAACTCAGAAAACACCAAGAACGAGTATTCATCGAGCTATCTACGGATATTATTCAGACCCGTCCGTGTTGCCCCTCTTGAGACAGTAGCTGTGACCGAGCGTATTTCTATTGTCTAACACTGGAAACAGGGTCATCTTGCAACTATGAGAGACCAAACTAGCTGCGCAGTTTCTTCTTTTTATCGAGCAAATATTCGACTACAAAATGTTTTAATCCACTTTCAAAAACGGAACAGTTAACAGGGAGTGATAAAAGAGCTGCATCCTCGCATCTACGTTAAAGCAGATTGGGAAAAGTAAATGCAACTGTGTATATAGCGTCCCACGCGGCCCGGTCTGGAATTGTATCTCACCAGAGAGATCACAGTTCTCACGTTACTTCTGCTGATGGACTGCAGTAGCTCTGGGAACCCCAGGCCCCGCTGGGTCTTTGTTCTCTCTCACCTACTGAACTCGCTGCCATTGTTCAGTTCTGGCCGTGCAGCAGAGGGCACCAAGCGACTCCGTACTGTCTGGCGACAGTTGCAAATCATTGCTTCTGAAGTCGTTAAGGAAAGGCATTATTCCTGTCTCTCGTTACGGCCTTAGCAATTACTTCCGTGTCTCATGTGAACAGGAAGAGGAACAAAAGCATTATATGAAACGGAGCTTTCCCTAGGTCTTTAAACAAATTACAGGGTAATTCGTTTCCGTTGATAATAGCACATCTGTTCCACATGGTTACTATTGCCAACATGATATTAAATTTCGGTGCACGTCAATGCAAGAAGGTATGCTGCGTTTCAGAATCGGACATTTCCACAATGTAGCATAATTAAGCTCGTATGTTACGCAATGAAACTCACAGCTGCTTTGAATTAAGAAATACAGTGGGTTTAAAAAAAGTGTCACATGAAGTATTGGTCAAAAACAGAAGAAGATTTCCTATAATGATGTGTCCGGACACCAAAAGCTGTTGCAATGCGGGTCGTGGAAGATCAGCAATCCGCAGCCTGCATTTTGTTTTGAGATAGGGTAGGATTCACATGAGGTGGCGTAGGAAAGAAACGCAATACGCACGTGTGGGCGTTCTCAAGCAAATGTGGAGGTGAGGCCTCAGGATAGCTTCACTATCACTGTACTGGCAGAAATTGTCGGCGAGAGACTTACAGGGTCATACACTTTACCAAACAGATTCAAAGATGTTGTGTAACACCAGTGTCTGGGCGATGGACTACCAGTGCTACTGCTGAAACTTACCTATGCGAAAGACGATTGTGGCTTATGCACTATGGGGCTCCATTGGTTTCCCGGCGGATCGTGCGACTCTACCTTACTGCAAAGTTTCATGAACGATGGATTGGTCTAGGTCAGGTAGAATGTTCGTGGACCCGAATCCTTTGGAAATTTGTAATTACATTGACAGGCACCCACATGCCTTGCTCATACTGTGGCATCAAGCAGTCAGGCCTGCAAGATGAGTGGTCTGCCAAGCGAGTGGATTCATTCTTATTTATCAAGTAACATGAACTCTCGTACTCACAATTAAGTTACAAATTATCCTCCTGTGTGAATATTATGCAACGGAAACGCACATCTGACTATTAGTAATTTACACTACTCTGACTGTTCACTACGCACTGGCAATACCACATTTTCTTTTTTCTTTTATTTAACGGCTTTTATCAACACGTGGCCATCGCACTGAATATGAATGGCGCACACATTATAAATTCGGGATATCATGACAACATACAATTCGAAGGAAAAGTCCACCAATCTTTTTCTTTTCACTATCGTATTTATTCCAATAAATTCTATAAGCTAAACACACAAATTCTATAATCTACAACAATAACACATGAGAAATTCCGCCCAGTGGGCATGGCTTTACATTGGTGATTCTCTACCTTATGGTCTCGTAATTATTTAACGCTACAGTGCACTTTCTGGATAGGATGGTGGATCTTTTGCTATATCTCACACTTCGACTCTCACAACCATCATCATGAAACTTTCCTCCAGACCGAGCGGTACAAAAGGAACATGCACACCCACTACCTTTGAAACTACCTTGCAACTCTCCAATGCAAACCACACATACTTAAATTACATGACATACACCACACTACAACATGGAATACAACACAAGGAATAGTCACAACATTATCACTTTCAGCTTTCCCACTTCAATTAGTATTTATCCCAGTTTCACACGACACTGCCCCACTTCGTAATTCTTCTTTCCTACTATGAATTCTGGAGATATATGCACATCTTCCTGTGCAATGCAAGCCAAGTGGCGTTGCTGGATAGACGGCTGACTCACCTTGCTTCTCTCTCAGAGTATTATAGATTGAATCAAGCGTCACACGGAAACATATCACGCAAAGTAATATAAAGAACATGTTCATCACACACACGAGTCCTCAACTGATACCATGGGCGAGTACTTCTCTTTATCCTTTGTCTCATACACAGATTGAGACTCACACAGTACTCACCACGTGGAAGTACTCGCCTCTAATTCAAGTCTTGCACACGCTATTTCTTAAATATTTCAACTTATAGTACACACGCTAGTAATTCAGCTTAACTTAAGCACACGGAAGTATTTCAACTTATTGCTACACGTGGTTTCATTGTGACCGTTGGTCACTTCCGAAGATTACTACGATCCCATTAATATTACCTGCCTGACATTTAATTCTCCCCACAAAAGTTCCTGAAATAGAGAAATTATTATTTCAAACTACTCTTAAATATTCTACATGCATACCATGTCTCCACTCTTTTGTCTTTACGGAGCACACCCAAGACAGGTCTTAACAGCACAAGATCCAGCGGCAGAGTGCTGAAACATGGCCGTTCTTCAGGTCCTCTCGCACCTCTGTCGAAGTGGGGGAGCACCTTGCTACCGTATTGGTCAGCCACATTTCAGGTGCTCAAAGCTCAGGTAAATTTCATCTCTTTGGTCCCACCAAAGGTGGCCAAAGGATCGTCTCAAAGATGATCATATATTCAAATTCACTATCTGCGGTTAGCAGACGACCATACATTCATTCATTTCACAGATCTCACCAAACTGGATGTAGGGATTTATTTTGTGGGAGTGCACATGTGATCAATTAAATAAATAAATTGTCATTCTTTCCCACACTGGTATCCGGCTTCACTGTATTAATTGAAATTGAGTTATTATTACAAAAAAATGTGTTGTTATGACAAAAAATAGTGAAGTATGTTGTACCTATTTTCAATGTCGGGCGGTACTGTACCCTTTCAACGTTTAAAGGCGTTCGGTAAGCCCAAGCTATCGACAATTTGCAGATGTTACAGGGGTGTGTCACCGATGCCTGTTACGGAATCCGAAATGAGTCAGTTGCAGTTGATAGAGTGTGTGATTCACTGCTAAAAGGGGCTGAAGTATGTGTCAGGATATGCCTATAGTACCTACTTCCCCGTTAACAGGCAGGTTGTGATGAGAGGACAGACTGGCTCTACCTCCTGCAATCCACCTGCTCCTTCCTACTTCCATCTATAGTCTACTTTGCTCAATGTCTTTTATCAAGATTTGAGAGAAGCGAAGATTACTGAAAATTTTCTAGTTTACTTAGCTTGTCATGTCTAGGGGTCTGATTCATGAAGCTGAAAACGTTACATCTTAAATCCGCACCGGTGGATTGAACTAAACAAATTTGAAGATTGTTGTTGCAGAATTTTTGTTTTTATGTAAATATATTTTCTCAAATTTTAGTGTACCATACAGTATTTTGATTTTTAACATTACCAAAGCCGAAATTAAATTGTTCGCACAAAAATACAAAAATACGTCCCATCACATAAGAGGCATACTTACGACTCTCACACTCAGAGGAAATAACAATATTCCAAAGGGTTTACAATTTTTCTTAACAAATTGATGTCTAGTAGTTTTCGTTACATTATTAATTTCGATTATTATATCATAAATAAATCCAGAAATAAATATAGTAAACAGTACACAATTGAGTAATTAATAATAGAAATTTTAAGTGTGTCAATAATTCGTAATTTCAAATGTTTCTAAACAAAAATAATTTCAACTGTGTGTTCAGAACTAGGACTTATCGATTATAACACCGAGACTAAAATACTTTATACAGTAATTCTTTTTCATAAAATTTAGCTTGAAATATACCATACCGTGTATAAAATTATATGAATTTTTTCAGAAAAGCAACTGAGATAATATTGACCTGTCCAAAATTCGAAAAATAATACTGCTATCGACAACTACTGTTGAGGAAAAGTAATTCTAGAGGAGGACGTCCCGTTACAATCCACGGGTACTGGTTTCCAGACACACACTGTGCAACAAAATTAAAGAATCACTTTCTCGAAGCATGGTAATTGTCTCCATTTCCAACGCATAAGTTTGAAATTTGGCCCAAAGATGCGTGCAACATACTTCTGTAATGGTGAAAAAGCGGGCCGTCCTGCGACGTTACCTTCGAACTCGGCAACGATTCAAACAGAGAGGTGTCGACACGCGCGGAAAGAAAAAAAAAAAAAAGTAAGCTCAGTCGCTCGTGTGAGCTGTAAGGCGAGTTAATGATGTCACAATGGCACCAAATTTCACCACAGTTCTGCCCAGCGCCACCATGCACATGTCGCACGATGGTAAGGTACACACATCCTCTTAACCACATTTCACCCTTTCTTTCGACGCTTCTGCGATGGAGGTCAGAACCGCGACACCCAGCGTTAAAATCACGCGGTTCTTCTGGGTGGCCGAGCTAAACATTTCACGCACGCCGCCGCTCGGAATCAACACGGAAAGGTCTCAGAGGTGGCATAAAGGGAGTCAATGAAAACCACCCCTTGACTTGGGGCGTTGATTCGCACACATTTCGAGGTCAAAAACGACAATTCGGAATGCGATAAGCAACAGAAGGATGTTTTTGACACCCTTCGACATCGCTACATCTACATCTGCATCTAAATGTATACCCTGCAAATCAGACGTAAGTCCTGGCAGGGGGTTCATCCAACCACCTTCACAAAAATTCTCTATTATTCTAATCTCTAAAAGCGCGCGGAAAAAACGAACACCTATATCTATCCATCCGAGCTCTGCTTTCTCTTATTTTGTTATGATGATCGTTTCTCTCTATGTAGGTCGGCGTCAACAAAATATTTTCGCATTCGGAGGAAAAACTTGGTGATTGAAATTTATTGAGAAGATAACGCCGCAACGAGAAACGCCTTTGTTTTTTAATGAGACCCACCTCAAATCCTCTATCATACCAGTGACACTCTCTCCCCTACTTCGCCATAATACAAAACAACGCGCAGCAGTACTCCAAAAGAGGACGGACAAGTGCAATGTAGTAGACCTGTCCCATCTTCTAAGTGTCCTGCTAATGAAACACAGTCTTTATTTCACCTTCCCCACATCATTTTCTGTATGTTCCTTTCAATTTAAGTTGTTCGTAATTGCAATTCCTAGATACTTAGTTGAATTTACGTCCTTTTATTTGACTGATTTATAGTGTATTAGAAGTATAACGGATTCCTTTTAGCACTCGTGTCGATGACCTCTCACTTTTATTTATTTAGGGTCAGTTGCCAATTTTCGCACCATAGAGATATCTTACCTGAACCGTTTTGCAATTTATTTTGATCTTCTGATCAGTTTACTTGCCGGTAAACGACAGCCCCATCTGCCAACAACCCAAGATTACTGCTCAGATTGTCTCCTAATTCGCTTACATAGATATGGAACAGTAGAGGCTCTATAACATTACCTTCGAGAACGCCAGAAATCACTCCTGTTTTACTCGATGATTTCGAATTGCGACCTCTCTGATAGGAAACCACGAACCCAATCGCATAACTGAGACGATATTCCATAAGCGGCCGCTGGTTGCGCAACCGCGCGATTGCGTCACCGTGCCAGCAGTAGGCTCGGCCCTTAAAATTACTAGGGCCGAGCCACCGAGTTGTGCAGGCTATTTGACACGGGGTCGATAACGCGTTGGGACGAGTTGCTACAGCGGCCGCTACAGAGCGCTTATCGCGCGGTTACATAAGCGAGCGTTCCCGCGCCAGCGGCTCATACGCGCTGCTGCTGTCGCACAGGCAACTGCATTGAACGCCGCCAGCATGCGGTACAGAAGACTACGTCGTCGTGCAAGACATACAATATATAAGACCATTGAAGATGTGGAAATGACAACTTCAACTGCAGACAAAAAGAAGAATACAATAAAATCTGTTGCTGCACACTCGCTTCTAGATGGACCCGCAGTTTTCTGTGGATGTAAACTGAACTTCAGCATCGACATTAACGACACATTTGTGAGGTACGGTGTTTGGAGCGTTCTGGAAATCTAAACAAAAAAAAGGAATTAATTTGAAATCGTTTGTCGGTAGTACTGAACACTCCATCTGAATAAAAAGCTAGTTGTGTTTAACAAGAACGATATTTTCTAAATCTGGTTTGACGATGTGTCAATAGACAGTTTTCTTCGAGTTAATTCATGATATTCCAAAATCCTGCTGCGTATCCACCTGTAATTCAGTAGATTACTCCTACTGCCTTTCTTTATTATTGGTGTGATATATGCAATTTTCCAGTCTTTGGGTACGGATCTTTCGGTGAGAGAGCGGTCGTATATGACTGTTAGCTATGGAGCTACTCCATCAGAATACTCTGAAAGGAACGTAACTGGTATACGGTCTGAACCGAAAGACTTGTTTTTATTAAGTGATTTAAGTTGCTTCACTAATCCGACGATATCTACTTCTAAGTTACTCATATCGGCGGCTGTTCTTGATTCGATTTCTGGAATATTTACTTTGTCTTCTTTGCTGAAGGAATTTCGGAAGAATGCGTTTAGAACTCCGCTTTGGCAGCACTGTCTTCGATAGTACTCGTATTTCCAATGCTGTTGTGCAGAAAAGGCATTGACTGTCTTGCCGCTAGCATAATTTAAATACGACCAGAATCCCTTTGGATTTTCTGCCAGGTTTCGAGACAAAGTTTCGTTGTGGAAACTACTATCAGCATCTCGCATTGAATTCCGCGCTGAATTTTGAGCTGCTGTAAAAGACTGTCAACCTTGGAATTTTGCGTTCGTTTAAATATGGCATGCTTTTTCCGTTGTTTCTGAAACACTGTTCTGATCTCCTTTGTGTACCATGGGGGGATCAGCTCCGTCGTTTATTAATTTAATCGGTATAAATCTCTCAACTGCTATCGATAATATTTCTTTGAATGTAAGCCATACCTAGTCTACAGTTACATTGTTAGTTTGGAAGGAGTGGAGATTGTCCCAGCTTTTCTGAATAGATATATGTTTCGTTTATTTTTGGCGGGGTTTGGTAGTTACGGTATTCAGTCTCACTACGACAACGCTGCATTCACTAATCCCTGTATACGTTCTGATGCTCGTTATTAGCTTATTGCTAAGATGTCAAGAGTGGCCGGCCGGGGTGGCCGAGCGGTTCTAGGCGCTACAATCTGGAACCGCGACCGCTACGGTCGCAGGTTCGAATCCTGCCTCGGGCATGGATGTGTGTGACGTCCTTAGGATAGTTAGGTTTAAGTAGTTCTAAGTTCTAGGGGACTGATGACCTCTGCAGTTAAGTCCCATAGTGCTCAGAGCCATTTTGAACGTCAAGAGTGTTTTCACAAACGTTTTTATTCGAGTGGGCTCGTGAACTAATTGCTCGAAATAATTTTCAGAGAATGCATTTAGCACAATTTCAGATGAAGTTTTATGCATACCTCCGTATTTAAACATGTATTTTCCCCAAAATATCGAGCGAAAATTGAAGTTACCACCAACTGTAATTGTATGAGCCAGGTACGTATTTGAAATTAGACTCAAGTTGTCTCTGAATATTTCAGTAGTTGTATCATTTGAGTTGGGAGGTCGGTAAAAGGATCCAATTATTATTTTATTCCGGTTACCAAGAATGACCTCTGCCCACACTAACTCACAGGAAGTATCTACTTCAATTTCGCTACAAGATAAACAACTTCTAACAAGAAGAAACACGCCACCGCCAACTGTGTGTAGCCTATCCTTTCTGAAACCGTTAGGTCCTTCGCAAAATTTTCGGCTGAACTATCTACGGCTTTAGCCAGGTTTCCATGCGTATAGCGATTTGAGCATCAGCGCTTTCTATTTACCAAGCGAGGTGGACGACGGTTCAAACCCGCGTTCGGCCATCCTGATTTAGGTTTTCCGTGATTTTCCTACATCGCTTCAGGCAAATGCCGGGATGGCTTCCGTCCCCGTCCTTCCGTAATCCGATGGGACTGATGACCTCGCTGTTTAGTCCCCAGAACCCGAAACCCAACCACCCTACGGTGCAAGTCGAGGAATCTGCAACCTACATGGTCGCAGAACCGTCTGAGCGTCTGATTCAGACCCTCCACTCGGCGCTGTACCAGAGGTCCGCAATCGGTCCTGTCGACTATGCTGCAAGTAGGGAGCTCTGCTTTCATCTGGCAACCAAGACTGGCAGCCTTTCCCACTTCCGATAGCCGCTCGAAACCAGAGAGAATCTCTTCCGATCCATAGCGACACACGTCATTTGTACCAACGCGAGCCACTATCTGCAATTGGTTGCACCCTGTGCTCTTTATGGCATCAGGTAGGACCCGTTCCACGTATGCAATGACTCCACCCAGTATGCACACGGAGTGCACTTTGGTTTTCTTCCCCTCCTTGGCAGCCATGTCCCTAAGGGCCACCATAACGTGCCTAACATTGGAGCTCCCAACTATCAATAACTCTGTGGTTGCCCGGATGTTGCAGGCTTAGAGGTTTCCTCTGAAATAGGACAAGTGACTGTATCTGGCTGAGGGCAATGACAACCACACACAGCACCTGGTACCTGTCTGTCAGACTAACTGGGGAGGCCTTACGTACAACCCCCTGGGAAGTATTTCACCGGCTGCTACGCCCCGGGGCGACCTCCCACTCAACCGCAAGTGAGGAATCAACTCAGTGCGAAATGTAACTGGGCTGGGCACAAGTGAGAACCAATCAGAGGACTCAGGTGTGCTGGACGTCCTTTGGATCCCCACGGCCGTCCCACAACAGTGATTCCCATCCAAAGCAGCCTCAAGACGAGTAACTGAATCCAATGAAGCATGGAGATGAGAGCGAAGTATGATCACCTCGGCTCGCATCCGTACACAACAATCACAGACCCTATCCATACTAACGACCTTGGAAAACTGCACTAAACAGACGTACAAACAACTATCGACCCGCGCTACGAAACTCTACTGTACAGACTGACGGAAACGGAAGACCTGTGCCTAATAAATTAGATTAGCACGCAGTGATTCAAAAACTAAACTACCAAAGCACACAGATGGAACTGTATGATTCGCTCCTAGTTAGACATTTTATGAATATCACAAAATCTGTTGCTTCCGTGTTGTTGCTGCCGCTGTCACGGTCGGCTGCTGCTGCCTGCCTGCATGACTGACTAATGCCAAAGAGTCTGCTGACAACCACCGGACGATTGAACACTTCACTAAGGACATCGTAGGGTTGCAACACCATTGAACGAGATCTGATATATTTCCAATGTAGCGCGACCACAATCTTTGCTCTGCTTTACAGCTTGGACTGTTAAAAGCCATTCGACGAAATTTGAATGAGATCCGAGGTAGCAAAGGATGTTTGTGTTTTTGAGTCCCTTTGTATTACGCGCCCCTGTGGGCGTGGTGATTTGGGGGGGGGGGGGGGAGGGGGGGGTGTAGCATTGGCATGTACGTGAATAAAATGGTGAAGGATCCCTCTTAGTTCGGCAACAACCTTGGCTCCACCTGTACACCTTTGTTGAACACTTCAAATCCGTACCTGTATAGAAACTTCGATGCTCATTCAGCTGAGCGAAGCTCTACTGCTGCTCTAGCTCCTGTTTGCAGGCATGCGGAAACTAAGGGCTGTCTATCGGGTTGCCGGCCACTTGCTTGGCGTGGGACGTCCATTATTGGTTCCAACGAATTATCGGCTCGTTCACTGTTCTTCTTTCGTTTGTAAGTCGTTCACTCACCAACCAAGATGATGAAAACGTGAATAAATGCATTGTCGGTGCCTCTGATTTCACTAGCTTCTCAACGAGAACCAGAAGGAAAGAGAAGCGAGTAAGTGAAAATTTTCCTATCCAAGTGCCATTGCTCGGGTAAGAAATTGCTAATTTGGGACCACTGATTGTCGTTTATCTATCAGACATAAATAGCCCATTTGACAAGATGTAAATAGGTGTATAAGTTCCTTTCTAGTTCCGTTGCCACTGAGCTGTAATCATGAAAAGATCACTAGACACATCTGAAATGATGTTTAAGTCAGCTTTTTCACTGTGGAATGAAAGTTGCACATACGTACGTATGATTTCAAAGATAATAGTGGTTTCAAGCTTTTGAAATCGAGGAGATTTAGGGTGAGGAAAATCCTTACAGAATTCTATGAGATGTAATTTGTTACAATGTTTTCATGAACATAAAAGGATGAAATACTCGATATTGTCGCAGTACAGCAATTGTCTTTGCATGGGATGAACGCTACAACAAATGTAACCAGCGCAGAGACTGCAGTGTCCGTCTGGTCGCCCTCTTTCATCACGGCGCGTCCTGAGCTCCACCGATCTGGGCGTGTAGCCCGTGGCAGCACTTCATTTGATAACCTCAGTGCGCACTGTGGTCGTTCATTGTTCAGACTAAGTGCCTCAGTCCTCTGTCGCGGATTCTTTGTCGCAGACTTTTTCACGCTACCGTGCAAATAATCGTGTCTGTGTCTAGGTTTAATTCAAGGAAACCAGAAAGCTCAAAAGTCAGTCATCTGCTGCACTGATGAAAAAAATTTCTTTATGCAAACGAAACAAAGCTGCATCGCTTGCTGAAGTAGGTTTTCGGAAAAAGGTTTAGTTTTTACATAAAAAATTAAAAGCCACAGATTTTGGATCAGCTTGTTTTCTCGCTATTCCGTCGATTTCAAATGATTTCTGGGAAACTATTCGGTAAAAATATTTTGTATTTCATAGTCCCACATCGCAGCTAGACGATGAAGTGGCTATCTTTTCATTACTGACAATATTTATTACGATATTCGAAGTTAAGTAACTCACTGCCCGTTGTTCGAAGTATTTTCAGTGACTCACGAGTGCGAAGTGCGACTGATACTGTGAGGAAAGCAGAAATTGGGAGCTTCACACTGTCGTCTTCTTTCGAAATGCATTCCTCAATCAACTCTAGGAGTCTTTCGAAAACTTCTGTAGTCACCAGCAAGGAGTTTCTGAATTCCATCACAACCTTCGTTTTTAGCGTCTTTGCCATAAAAATTCTTTCAAGAAGCTCTCGCATCTACCATTGTTTATGAGAAATTCTGCTACTTTTCGGTTGGTGTACTTTATATTATACATTGCTATGTACCAAATGCAGCTAACACATCTGAATAATTTTTTGTGCTTGTAAAATACCTGTACATCTTTCTCGCCTGTGGGGATTCGTTTACCAGTCTTAGACAGGATATCAATAATTAAAGTTCCAGTTTGACAACGCTGTAGAAAGAGAGCCACTGCTCATTATGAGAACAACAAATATTTTAACGAAACTTTGATCAATAGGTGACGCTGCAAGCGTCAGAATATGCACGCCAACAGACGCACGGCACACGGCTGTTCCTCAGTGTGCGTCAGAGACGGCCAACATGCCTGCCTCCATGACTGCTACTCCACCCCATCACTACCAGCATAACGGCTGGTAAAGTTCTTTTACAAGAACAGTGACTGTACGCCAGTAGCCCTGCAGAAATTTCGGACACTCAACGGTATGAAAAAGTCATTGGTGCGTTGTCTGCAAGAAATCTGGAGTAAATGATTACAGAATTCGAAAAGGCGGGTTCTTTTGAAGCGCAATGTGATAGAGGGAGGAAAGCAGTTGACGCGATGTCTGTTGAAGTTGTGGCCACGGCATTGCTGGAGGGGTCGAGAGGTGTGTGCGAACATGCAGTGCACGGGGAATCGCCCGAACATCGGACATGCCTGCGAGCACAGTGCATAAAATCCCACGAAACATCCTGCATTGCTATCTATACAAAATTACCCAGTTCAGGAGTTGCTTCCTGCTGACCTGCCAACGAGACAAACGTTCGATCTGGAATTTCTTGTACGCAAGATACCCATGGAACATCATGTGGCCAGACAAAGCCCATTTCCAACTCCAAGGATATGTCAATATGCAGAACTGCAGACTGTGAGCAACAGAAAATCCACTCGCACATCAGCCGGTATCACTTCATTCCACAGGTTGGCGGCATCGTTTATCACACGGTCTTATTATTTCGAGGAGATATGTCCTGCGGGTCTTATTACCTGTACCGTCATTGGTAAATGCTATGGGAGTCTTTTGCACGCCAGCGTCATACCAACCCTGCAACAGCGTGGATGTGTGGGTATGATCATTTTTATGCAAGATAGCGCTCCTCCTCATATTCCACAAGCAGTGAAGCGGCTGCTGCAGAGGCATTTCGGAAATGCTAAAATTATCAGCCGTTGTTTCCCTACAGCCTGGCCGTCCAGATCTTTTGATATTAATCCGGGTTACTTCTGGCTATGGGGTTATGTGAAAGATGTTGTTTTAAGTGCTCCAGTTACGAACATAGCTGAAATGAAGGCTCGCATAGTGCAACGCCATTTGAACGTCATCCCCAAGACACTGCGATCTGTTGTGGAATATGATGTTGCTCTATTTCAATTTGTGGTACAAAACGGTGGACAGCATACTGAACATGTCTTACGCCAGTCTCACGACGATTAAAACCGATGTCATTTTGTTTTTTACCCAGTCTTTGGCTCCAAGACATTTAAAAACCGCTATCATTTTGCTTTTCAAATGGCTCTGAGCACTATGGGACTCAACTGCTGAGGTCATTAGTCCCGTAGAACTTAGAACTAGTTAAACCTAACTAACCTAAGGACATCACAAACATCCATGCCAGAGGCAGGATTCGAACCTGCGACCGTAGCGGTCTTGCGGTTCCAGGCTGCAGCGCCCTTAACCGCACGGCCACTTCGGCCGGCTCATTTTGCTTTTAATGATGTTTTTGACCTCGGGACACTTAAAAACCGACTTTTCCCATCCGGTGTGGTACGACCGTGCCTTGGCGCATGGGCTTACCTAACTGACAGTGAAACAACTGTTGACTGTCGAATTTGTGCAGTGATGCACATTGAACAGTATGGATAGTGTAATGTGTAACTCAAACCATAGCCGCCGTATTGCGATTCATCTATCTTTTGTAGCCGACCCATTTACGTTAAGACGCCTAGAGCGCCATTTATTGGTAAAATTTGACTCTCTCTTTTTTTTTTTTTTTTTTTTTTTTTTTTTTTGCGGTTCCCTCTCCGTCCATAATATGTTGTTCAAATTTAACGCTATTCTTAGCAGTGGTTCTCTTTCTGCATATACTGTAAATTCAAAGTGTCCTGGCAAATACTATCTGAATATGTTAAGGCGCGTACATACTGAGCGTGCCGTCAGTACGTCAGAGGAAACGGAGCCTTCGTGAGCGCTCAGTTTGTACGGGGCTGTAAACACGGTGCCGTTACACTGTCCTTTGCCGGGTAATACACAGCGCAATGATATCTGTGTTAATCTTACAATGAACAAAATGTAGCAATACTGTATTGAGAATTTTGAGATTACTTGCGTATACGGATAAAAAAAATGGCATGCGCAGCATGTAAGGCTACTGAAGGTGCTTAATAATGAATTGAGGTGAAAAGTTCGTAGCGAAATATAAATTGTATTAACTCAGTTGCAAATAGACGTAATATTAAACTCATCAGTATAGTAAATGTCAGTTGCAATACATTCTTGACAAATAATGTTACATTTTCGCGACACTTTTGTTCAGAAATACGTTACCGTGTGTTTCTCGCTCTCCGCTACCCGTTCTTCACACACTCTTCCCTTCTTTAAGGGCCATACCACCTGGAAAAACCCATACAAAGAAGCTTTTCTGAAACGGGATTTTACCATGACAGTGAATAAAGCTAATGAAAAGCGCAGTTTGTTTTGTCAAGTGGAATGATAACAGAAGAGAGTATGAAATCCGGGAGATTAAAAGACATTGAATTCCTCAAACGAAAAAGAGGCTGCGCTGAAAAGTTCACGCATGACTTCATGACGCTACTTCTTCCAGCCACCAGTAAGAAGTTAATTACTTTTGAATACATTATGGGAGTGACAGTGATCAATGTGTTACAAATATTTACTATCAAAAACAGTCCTGATCACAACTTATTTATTACGGTGACCGGTTTCGACCACTATTGCAGTCATCTTCAGACCTACAAGTCGTATACAAAGCTTTAATTAGAGGGCTACATACATTAAAGAAAATACATATAGTTATAAAGCTATAGAACGATGAATTACCAATGAGTAAGAATCTCCTTCCGCTGGAGAATCACTACTGGAGAAACCAGTGCACCTCTTACAATATGCCGGCCGGTATGGCCGTGCGGTTCTAGGCGCTTCAGTCTGGAACCGCGTGACCGCTACGGTCGCAGGTTCGAATCCTGCCTCGGGCATGGAAGTGTGTGATGTGCTTAGGTTAGTTAGGTTTAAGTAGGTCTAAGTTCTAGGGGACTGATTACCACAGATGTTAAGTCCCATAGTGCTCAGAGCCATTTGAACCATTTCGTCTTACTATATACAGGGTGAGTCACCTAAGTTACCGCTGGATATATTTCGTAAACCACATCAAATACTGACGAACCGATTCCACAGACCGAACGTGAGGAGAGGGGTTAGTGTAATTGTTTAATACAAACCATACAAAAATGCACGGAAGTATTTTTTTAACACAAACCTACGTTTTTTTAAAATGGAACCCCGTTAGTTTTGTTAGCACATCTGAACATATAAACAAATACGTAATCAGTGCCGTTTGTTGCATTGTAAGATGTTAATTACATCCGGAGATATTGTAACCTAAAGTTGGCGCTTGAAACCTCCGACGTTCAGTTGCGTGTTGTAACAAACACGGGCCACGGTCGGCGAGCAGCATCTGCAGGGACATGTTTACGATGACGACCGTGTTTACGAGTGTGGCTGTAGTGCACTGTTGTGGTTTGGTGTAGCTGTCGCAGTGTCCGCACGTAGCGCTTGCTGCTATTCTTATCCTGCATTCGTCTCCGCACGCAGACCAACTGTAGTACACCGTGTTACCAGACGTCTGTGATAGTGTAGTGTTGTAGGAACTGTGACCATGGTGTATTCGAACTCTCAAAAGGCGGAGATGATACTCATCTATGGCGAGTGCCGACGAAATGCAGCTGAAGCCTGCAGGGTGTATGCAGAACGATACCCGGACAGAGAGCATCCAACGTGCCACACATTGCAAAACATCTACCGCCAACTGTATGCAACAGGTATGGTCGTAGCACGCAAACGGGTCCGTAACAGGCCCGTCACAGGAGAAGCGGGTGCAGTTGGTGTGTTAGCTGCTGTTGCCATGAACCCACACATGAG
This sequence comes from Schistocerca americana, assembly GCF_021461395.2. Classification (NCBI taxonomy): domain Eukaryota; kingdom Metazoa; phylum Arthropoda; class Insecta; order Orthoptera; family Acrididae; genus Schistocerca; species Schistocerca americana. The sequence continues at coordinate 289,932,863 of NC_060120.1, read as the reverse complement.
CACACGGGACATTGCGAGAGCCGGTGGACTGAGTCAAAGTAGTGTCATGCGCATAATGCATCGTCACCGCTTTCACCCGTTTCATGTGTCGCTACATCAGCAATTATATGGTGATGACTTTAATCATCGGGTGCGATTCTGTCAATGGGCATTAACAGAGAATGCGTTGCAGTTCTACCTATTTACCGATGAAGCGTGTTTCACAAACCACGGGGCAGTGAATCTACGGAACATGCATTACTGGTTCGTGGACAATCCTCGCTGGCTCGAAAATGTCCCACTGGAAACGCGTCGACGTATGTGGTATCAGCATGATGGTGCACCTGCACATTCCGCAATTAACACTGGGCTGACCCTTGACAGGATGGTCGACGGGCGTTTCATAGGACGTGGAGGACGCATAAATTGGCCCGTTCTCCTGATCTTACACCTCTGGACTTCTTTCTGTGGGGTACGTTAAAGGGGAATGTGTACCGTGATGTGCCTACAACCCCAGAGGATATGAAACAACGTATTGTGGCAGCCTGCGGCGACATTACACCAAATGTACTGCGGCATGTACGACATTCATTACGCCAGAGATTGCAATTGTGTGCAGCAAATCATGGCCACCACATTGAACATCTATTGGCCTGACATGTCGGGACACACTCTATTCCACTCCGTAATTGAAAACGGAAACCACGTGTGTACGTGTACCTCACCCCTCATGGTAATGTACATGTGCGTCAGTGAAAAAGACCAATAAAAAGGTGTTAGCATGTGGACGTAATGTGCTGTTCCAGTCTCTTCTGTACCTAAGGTCCATCACCGTTCCCTTTGGATCCCTACGTAATTCGGTGCTCTCCGATACAAACGATCGAACAGCGGAGGAGTGGTACTCAAGCGTCAACTTTAGGTTACAATATCTCCGGATGTAATTAACATTTTACAATGCAACAAACGGCACTGATTACGTATTTGTTTGTATGTACAGATGTGCTAACAAAACTAACGGGGTTCCATTTAACAAAAAGGTAGGTTTGTGTTAAAAAACATACTTCCGTGCATTTTTTTATGGTTTGTATTAACCAATTACATTAGCCCCTCTCCTCACGTTCGGTCTGTGGAATCGATTCGTCAGTATTTGATGTGGTTTACGAAATATATCCAGCGGTAATGTTAGGTGACTCACCCTGTATAATGGAGGCTAGGCCCACTTCTGACGGAATGATGTCATTACTATCCAATGGGTTATAGGTCGAATAACAATGTAAAATTTCTCAGTTAAAAGAACATTGTCAAGAAATAAAAATAAACACACACTAAACTTAGCTCATTTAACAGCTATTGTCAATTAAGAACCGTTAAAAATATTTAAACATGTGGGATAAATGAACTTCGTTTTGACAGTACATGGGTTGCCCTCTCAAGGCCTGTTAGTGAACCATTTGGAACCACTGGTTGCCATGGTGAAGTTGGATGCCGTTTCAAAGATGAGGCAGCAGGCTCCTTTCCACTGAAGTTGTTGTAAAGTCGATAGGCAAACTAGTGGTTGCCATCGTGAGGGTAAACGCCAGTGCAGAGATGTGGCAGCAGGCTTCTTTCAAACGAAGTTCTTGCGAAAGTGGAATGGCAAAGACTGTCACGTCAGACGATGTACTATTGAGCAGCAACATGTCTTTATTCAAAAATGGTTCAAATGGCTCTGAGCACTATGGGACTCAACAGCTGTGATCATCAGTCCCCTAGAACTTAGAACTACCTAAACCTAACTAACCTAAGGACATCACACACATCCTTGCCCGAGGCAGGATTCGAACCGGCGACCGTAGCAGTCGCGCGGTTCCGGACTGCGCGCCTAGAACCGCGGCCGGCCATGTCTTTATTGAAACGATTTTCAATGAGTAGGTTGCAATAATCTTTATCTGGTATGTACAGTACATGCTGCACAGATACGATTTACTGGTGTAATAAGAGACTTTCATTTACATAGGTTACATAATAATTCTTACAGATCAATACTAAGAGAAAAAAATCGAGAGGGCACAGTAGTTGTGCGTATTTATGAAATATTGTCTACGAAGTTCGTATGTAGATTCCATTTTTTTTAAATAACATGTGACAACTTTTAAAAAGACATTGCTATTACTTATGTTGCATGCCAGTCTTATAAAAAATAATGAAAATGGAATGAATTTAGAATTATAATACTACGAGCCGTACTGTCAAAAATAAAGGGATGTGAATTAGCAATATGCAGTCTGAAAGCAAATAAGCAAATATTCTAAAAACAGATAGTCAGTCATAAAATAATGTTTGGTGAAATAAAATTATAAAGTAAAGACAAAATATTTCCTAAAAGTCTTAATAATTTTAAAAACGAAGGACAGAAGAGTGAACATTCTAAAGCAGATCATCGGAAAGCTCAAAGAAATGTCTGTCTTTGAACTGAAGTTGTTCGTTTAATACAGGTAACGGATTACTTTTGTGAAGTGAAAAGATTTCAATTTCTTCTAAAGTATTTAGCAGTAGTCCTTTTGGCACAGTATGTAATATTTTCAAATTGTTAGAAATGCAACCCTCAGAATGATTGTATCCATCAAGATGTTGACCAAATATTGATTTGGTACGTGCAGTACCAGTAGTATGATCCTTAATACGTGTTAGAAAGTTACGGCCACTTATTTAAGAATACAAGCGTGACAATAGCATTTAAAAGCAATAACCCACTAAAGATGAAACTGAAACACGCAACTGGGGAATCAAATATATACCATAAGTCAGGCATTTACACAATACTACGTAATGACTGTGAGAAACAGTATATTGGACAAACTGGCATGTCGTTTGACTTGAAAAAAATAGTTCAAATGGCTCTGAGCACTATGTGACTTAACTTCTGAGGTCATCAGTCCCCTAGAACTTAAAACTACTTAAACCTAAGTAACCTAAGGACATCACACACATCCATACCCACGGCAGTATTCGAAACTGCGACCGTAGCGGTCGCGCGGTTCCAGACTGTAGCACCGAGCGAGGTGGCGCAGTGGTTAGCACACTGGACTCGCATTCGGGAGGACGACGGTTCAATCCCGTCTCCGGCCATCCTGATTTAGGTTTTCCGCGATTTCGCTAAATCGTTTCAGGCAAATGGCGGGATGGTTCCTTTGAAAGGGCACGGCCGATTTCCTTCCCAATCCTTCCCAAACCCGAGCTTGCGCTCCGTCTCTAATGACCTCGTTGTCGATGGGACATTAAACACTAACCACCACCACCACCAGACTGTAGCGCCTAGAACCGCTCGGCCACTCCGGCCAGCGTTTGACTTGAGATTCAAATAATATACCTAAGCCAGCAATAAAAACAGCATTAGGTTTACATACGCAAAATGAGGGACATAATATTCGTAGCATTGCCAATAACTAAAAATCGTACACAGTGTCGAAGCAAGAAGATGGTTAGAAAGTTCAGAATAACTGGTGTTTTACTTTCTGAAACGCAAAGAACCGGATGAACTCCTCAGTGAAAAAAATTAGTTTGCAGATCGTGCTTATTTTAACATTAACGACGATTTACTCAGCTGAATTAGTCGCTGCTTCCTGCATACGTGCTCCAGCTGAGTGTGGGCCTCCTGGTGAACGAGCACCGCGTCTGCGCTTCCTAAACACCTGCCCAGCAAACTAAACACATCGCAGCCGGAAGAAGAGTGCCAGCGAGCTGCGACGAGGAACTGCCCGGTCTTTCATTCTGTGACGTCTCTTCTAAGTCTATGTAAAGTGGCGTAAACATCTAGCAGCCCGAAGTCCAGCGTCACCGGTCACTGGAAAATATACCATCAGGACTGCTAGTCAGTCTCTCATATCGTCAGTGCCTCACTCTGTTCTACATAGATTTCACTGTCTTAACGACGTCACCCAGGTGAGAAGACGATTCCTACGGCGATGCGGCTGGCGTTTGAACTGGTCCCAGGCATACCCATTCAGGTCCACAACAGCATGCACTGCAGGCAGTAGGGTAGTAGGTGGGCAGAATATAGGGGAGGGGTGAACTGGAGCCTTAATTTGGAATGGAAGAGGTGGAGCAGGTTACAATTGATTGGATAGAGCTCAGGATTGACTTTATGGTCTGGAAGCGAAATAGGGTGACCAGCATTTGAAGATCGTTTTGAGGGAGATGATCAACACCTGGCCTTGATTTTAAGGGATGTTAAGGGGAATGGCTAGAGGACAAATGTAAGGATGTAGAGGCTTATCTCACTATGGGTAAGATAGATACTGCCTTCCAGGAAAATTAAAGAGACCTTTGGAGAAAAGAGAGCCACTTGTATGAATATCAAGAGCTCAGATGGAAACCCAGTTCTAAGCAAAGAAGGGAAAGCAGAAAGGTGGAAGGAGTATACAGAGGGTCTATACAAGGGCGATGTACTTGAGGACAATATTATGGAAATGGAAGAGGATGTAGATGAAGATGAAATGGGAGATACGATACTGCGTGAAGAGTTTGACAGAGCACTGAAAGACCTCAGTCGAAACAAGGCCCCGGGAGTAGACAACATTCCACTGGAACTACTGACGGCCTTGGGAGAGCCAGTCCTGACAAAACTCTACTATCTGGTGAGCAAGATGTATGAGACAGGCGAAATACCCTCAGACTTCTAGAAGAATATATTAATTCCAATCCCAAAGAAAGCAGGTGTTGACAGATGTGAAAATTACCGAACTATCAGTTTAATAAGTCACAGCTCCAAAATACTAACGCGAATGCTTTATAGACGAATGGAAAAACTAGTAAAAGCCGACGTCGGCGAAGATCAGTTTCGATTCCGCAGAAATGTTGGAACACGTGAGGCAATACTGACCCTACGACTTATCTTAGAAAATAGATTAAGGAAAGGCAAACCTACATTTCTAGCATTTGTAGACTTAGAGAAAGCTTTTGCCAATGTTGACTGGAATACTCTCTTTCAAATTCTAAAGGTGGCAGGGGTAAAATACAGGGAGCAAAAAGCTATTTACAATTTGTACAGAAACCAGATGGCAGTTATAAGAGTCGAGGGGCGTGAAAGGGAAGCAGCGGTTGGGAAGGGAGTGAGGCAGGGTTGTAGCCTCTCCCCGATGTTATTCAATCTGTATATTGAGCAAGCAGTAAAGGAAACAAAAGAAAAATTCGGAGTAGGTATTAAAATCCATGGAGAAGAAATAAAAACGTTGAGGTTCGCCGCTGATATTGTAATTGTGTCAGAGACAGCAAAGGACTTGGAAGAGCAGTTGAACGGAATGGACAGTGTCTTGAAAGGAGGATATAAGATGAACATAAACAAAAGCAAAACGAGGATAATGGAATGTAGTCGAATTAAGTCGGGTGATGCTGAGGGAATTAGATTAGGAAATGAGACACTTAAAGTAGTAAAGGAATTTTGCTATTTGGGGAGCAAAATAACTGATGATGGTCGAAGTAGAGAGGATATAAAATGTAGACTGGCAATGGCAAGGAAAGCGTTTCTCAAGAAGAGAAATTTGTTAACATCGAGTATAGATTTAAGTGTCAGGAAGTCGTTTCTGAAAGTATTTGAATGGAGTGTAGCCATGTATGGAAGTGAAACATGGACGATAAATAATTTGGACAAGAAGAGAATAGAAGCTTTCGAAATGTGGTACTACAGAAGAATGCTGAAGATTAGATGGGTAGATCACATAACTAATGAGGAGGTATTGAATAGAATTGGGGAGAAGAGGAGTTTGTGGCACAACTTGACTAGAAGAAGGGATCGGTTGGTAGGACATGGTTTGAGGCATCAAGGGATCACAAATTTAGCATTGGAGGGCAGCGTGGAGGGTAAAAATCGTAGAGGGAGACCAAGAGATCAATACACTAAGCAGATTGAGAAGGATGTAGGTTGCAGTAAGTACTGGGAGATGAAGAAGCTTGCACAGGACAGAGTAGCATGGAGAGCTGCATCAAACCAGTCTCAGGACTGAAGACAACAACAACAACAACAACAAGGGGAATTTAGTCGCAATAAATTTCAACTGCACGACTACATCGCGTTTTCTTGGATTTGGTGATACAGACAAATGTCCATAGATTTTAAAGAAAAGTGTTTCAATTTCTATATCTACTGCATCACATGCATGTTTTGTTGCATTATGCAGCATGTTATTTGAATATGTGGTTTCACCAAGTCCCTGTTGTCTTCTTGAAACAATTCAAACATACAGTTATGCTTTCGTTTATTAACGTTTAATTATCGGCACAGTATGCAGTGATGATTCAGTGAAGGCTTGATGAGTCTGTGAACATCAGCCTGTTCAGTAACGTATAGAAACATATTTCTTATTGCCTTTTCATGGTCAAAATACCTTCTATTTTATTCGTTGGAGCGAAAAAGTTGCTTGATTTAGCTGGATCTTTCAAGACACCACTGAAGTTCTCAACACTTTTTGTAGCCAAAACCTGTTTCACAGATGCTTCTGCCTTAGTTCCAGCACATGTCATAACCTTTCCTAAATTGGAATCGTGGAAAATATCCATCAGTAGATAATTTATTTCCACAATCCATACTTCTGTTGCTGATACTATCTTTGACAATGTGAATAACTATGGCTAGCTCACCTGTAATGCTTTTAATGTCCTTGCTGCCATTACCAAAATATTTTAGTAGATTTGAGAACGCCTTCACTTCTTTGTCGTTCCAATGATGAACTTCTGTAACAAGAACGTTGATTTTAATCGACATTACCCTTTGAGCCATTCTGAAGTCACGCTTACACAGCTGACAGTAACCTTGTGCAGGTCAGCTGAGAAGTATATAATATAACGAGTGTGTTTGAACCCGAATGTCCCTATAACCTGCTTTCGCGAGTCCTTGTTAGTTCCGTGCTTTATTTATACTACAGCTACTGATCGGTACCAGCCGAGCACATCCGTTGGTTGCCAGTACGGACCAAGGAACAAGTAAGCATTACCCCTCTCACGACCTCTCAGGACTCGAAGCTACGTCATGCTTTCTCCGCTCTTCATCTACATCTACATCTACATCTACGTGATTACTCTGCTATTCACAACAAAGTGCCTAACAGAAGGTTCAATGAACCACATTAAAGTTGTCTCTCAACCTTTCCACTCTCGAACGGCGCGAGTGAAAAACGAGGACTTAAATTTTTCTGTACGAGCCCTGATTTCTCTTATTTTATAGTGATGATCATTTCCCTCTATGTAGGTGGGTGCCAACAGAATGATTTCGCAACCGGAGGGGAAAATTGGTGATTGAAATTTCATGAGAAGATCCCGTCGCAACGAAAAACGCCTTTGTTTTAATGGTTGCCACTCCAATTCGCGTATCACGTCTGTGGCACTATCTCCCCTATTTCACGATAATACAAAACGAGCTGTTGCAGGGGCAAGAGTCTGGATGATTGACTAATCTGGCCTTGTAACACTGACCAAAACGGCCTTGCTGTGCTGGTACTGTAAACGGCTGAAAGCAAGGGGAAACTACAGCCGTAATTTTTCCCGAGGGCATGCAGCTTGACTCTATGGTTAAATGATGATGGCGTCCTCTTGGGTAAAATATTCCGGAGGTAAAATAGTCCCCCATTCGAATCTCCAGGCGGGGACTACTCAGGAGGACGTCGTTATCAGGAGAAAGAAAACTGGCGTTCTACGGATCGGAGCGTGGAATGTCAGATCCGTTAATTGGGCAGGTAGATTAGAAAATTTAAAAAGGGAAGTGGATAGGTTGAAGTTAGACATAGTGGGAATTAGTGAAATTCGGTGACAGGAGGAACAAGACTTCTGGTCAGGTGAATACAGGGTTATAAATACAAAATCAAATAGGGGTAATGCAGGAGTAGGTTTAATAATGAATAAGAAAATAGGCATGCGGGTAAGCTACTACAAACAGCATAATAAACGCATTATTGTGGCCAAGATAGATACGAAACCCACGCCTACCACAGTAGAACAAGTTTATATGCCAACTAGCTCCGCAGATGACGAAGAGATTGATGAAATGTATGATGAGATAAAAGAAATTATTCAGATAGTGAAGGGAGACGAAAATTTAATAGTCATGAGTGACTCGAACTCGATAGTAGGAAAAGGGAGAGAAGGAAACGTAGTAGGTGAATATGGATTGGGGGGAAGAAATGAAAGAGGAAGCCGCCTGGTGGAATTTGGCACAGAGCATAACTTAATCATAGCTAACACTTGGTTCAAGAATTATTTAACGAGGCTGTATACATGGAAGAAGCCTGGAGATACTAGAAGGTATCAGATAGATTATATAATGGTAAGACAGAGATTCAGGAACCAGGTTTTAAATTGTAAGACATTTCCAGGGGCAGATGTGGACTCTGACCACAATCTATTGGTTATGATCTGTAGATTAAAAATGAAGAAACTGCAAGAAGGTGGAAATTTAAGGAGATGGGACCTGGATAAACTGAAAGAACCAGAGAGTGTAAAGAGCTCCAGGGTGAGCATTAGGGAACGACAAGAATGGGAGAAAGAAATACAGTAGAAGAAGAATGGGTATCTTTGAGAAACGAAATAGTGAAGGTAGCAGAGGATCAAGTAGGTAAAAAGACGAGAGCTAATAGAAGTCCTTGGGTATCAGAAGAGATATTGAATTTAATTCATGAAAGGCGAAAATATAAAAATGCAGTAAATGAAGCAGGCAAAAAGGAATACAAACGTCTCAAAAATGGCCGGCCGGAGTGGCCGCGCGGTTAAAGGCGCTACAGTCTGGAACCGCGCGACCGCTACGGTCGCAGGTTCGATCCTGCCTCGGGCATGGATGTGTGTGATGTCCTTAGGTTAGTTAGGTTTAAGTAGTTCTAAGTTCTAGGGGACTTATGACCACAGCAGTTGAGTCCCATAGTGCTCAGAGCCATTTTCGTCTCAAATATGAGGTCGACAGGAAGTGCAAAATGGCTAAGCAGGGATGGCTAGAGGACAAATGTAAGGATGTAGAGGCACATATCACTAGGGGTAACATAGATACTGCCTACAGGAAAATTAAAGAGACGTTTGGAGAAAACAGAACCACTTGCATCAATATCAAGAGCTCAGATGGAAACCCAGTTCTAAGCAAAGAAGGGAAAGCAGAAAGTTGGAGGGAGTATATAGACGGTCTATACAAGGGCGTTGTCCTTGACGACAATATTATAGAAATGGAAAAGAATGTAGATGAAGATGAAATAGGAGATATGATACAGCGTGACGAGTTTGACAGAGCACTGAAAGACCTAAGTCGAAACATGACCCCGGGAGTAGACAACATTCCATTAGAACTACTGACAGCCTTGGGAGATCCAGGCCTAACAAAACTCTACCATCTGGTGGGCAAGATGTATGAGACAGGTGAAATACCCTCAGAATTCAAGAAGAATACAATAATTCCAATCCCAAAGAAAGCAGGTGTTGACAAATGTGGAAATTACCAAACTATCAGTTTAATATGCTACGGCTGCAAAATTCTAACACGAATTCTTTACAGACGAATGGAAAAACTGGTAGTATCCGATCTCGGGGAAGATCAGTTTGGATTCCGTAGAAATGTTGGAACACGTGAGGCAAATCTGACCTTTCGACTTATCTTAGAAAATAGATTAAGGAAAGGCAAACCTACATTTCTAGCATTTGTAGACTTAGAGAAAGCTTTTGACAATTTTGACTGGAATACTGTCTTTTAAATTCTGAAGGTGGCAGGGGTAAAATACAGGGAGCGAAAGGCTATTTACAATTTGTACAGAAACCAGATGGCAGTTATAAGAGTCGAGGGGTATGAAAGGGAAGCAGTGGTTGGGAAGGGAGTGAGACAGGGTTGTAGCCTCTCACCGATGTTATTCAATCAGTATATTGAGCAAGCAGTAAACGAAACAAAAGAAAAATTTGGAGTAGGAATTAAAATCCATGGAGAAGAAATAAAAACGTTGAGGTTCGCCGATGACATTGTAATTCTGTCAGAGACAGCAAAGGACCTGGAAGAGCAGTTGAACGGAATGGACAGTGTCTTGACAGGAAGATATAAGATGAACATCAACAAAAGCAAAACGAGGATAATGGAATGTAGTCGAATTAAATCGGGTGTTGTTGTGGGAATTATATTGGGAAATGATACGCTTAAAGTTGTAAATGAGTTTTGCTATTTGGGGAGCAAAATAACTGATGATGGTTGAAGTAGAGAGGATATAAAATGTAGACTGGCAATGGCAAGGAAAGCGTTTCTGAAGAAGAGAAATTTGTTAACATCGAGTATAGATTTAAGTGTCAGGAAGTCGTTCCTGAAAGTATTTGTATGGAGTGTAGACATGTATGGAAGTGAAACGTGGACGATAAGTAGTTTAGACAAGAAGAGAATAGAAGCTTTCGAAATGTGGTGCTACAGAAGAATGCTGAAGATTAGATGGGTAGATCACATAACTAATGAGGAGGTATTGAATAGAATTGGAGAGAAGAGAAATTCGTGGCACAACTTGACTAGAAGAAGGGATCGGTTGGTAGGGCATATGCTGAGGCATCAAGGGATCATCAATTTAGTATTGGAGGGCAGCGTGGAGGGTAAAAATCGTAGAGGGAGACCAAAAGATGAATACACTAAGCAGATTCAGAAGGATGTAGGTTGCAGTAGGTACTGAGAGATGAAGACGCTTGCACAGGATAGAGTAGCAAACCCACCCTCTGTGAATGCCCAGACTTTCCGGGCCGAGAAGCTTCCTCCGGAACATGGTGGACGACTGCATCCGGCTTGGAGACTTCGTCAGCCACAGATAAGAGCCGAAACCTGTTCGTCAAACGAATCGGGGAGGCTCAGCAATCGGCCCCTCAGAGAGTCTTTCGCTGGCTGCCAGATGTTGGAATGATCTCCCACTCGACCACAAGTCGACCTCAGTACAGTCAGTGGACTGATCGGGGGACACGTGGGACGTGCTCGACGTCCCCTGCATCCCGGCGTCCGCCCCCCCCCTCTCCCCCCCAAAGTGATGCCCCTTGGCAGTAGCCTCAAGCTGTGTGACAGAAGCCAACACTGCCTGCAGCTGTGAGCGAACGTTCACAAACTCAGCTCGCATCTGCACACAGCAATCACTGTTCCTATGCATTACTGAAGTCGCTCCTGTTGGATGCTCGTAAAAATATGTAACAAACAAACAGTGTACTCTATGAAGATGGTATCTGTTCTTTTGGACATGTCCAAAAGAACAGATACCATCTTCATATAGTTAAGGCTAACCGGCCATTGACCGTCTTCTTCTGTGCTGGATGAACACACATTGCTCGAACTCTTACGGGAGTCGGTAAGATCGTCTGCCACGAGTAATGAGTGTAATGGGCAGGGGCACTACGAATGTAGTGTGGTGACATTAAGTTGGGAATGTGTGTCTCATGGGGAGCGGCCTCTTGTCTCGCGCGTCGTTGTAGGCTGAGAAGGCGTGTTAGACATAAGCCGCAGCCCTCTCGTGTCACTGCTTCGACCCGCTTGGTGACGCTTCGACCAGGAGAGGGAAATCCTTCAGAGTGCGTCGGACCACAACATCCAGGAAGGCGTGCTCTTCCAGCAGGGCAGAAGGCTTCGCACGTGACCCACCTTACTCCCCTGGATGTTTCTTATATTCCGGGGCCTACACTGAGCAACAGCTACAACAAATGGGAGTAGCATGTACAAAGAATATAATGTGCCTAACAACGAGGATCATACAATATAAGTTGGACCCAGACTATACCGTGGTGACTTCTGACATGATTACAGTACTGGGAGCCTTGATATTTGCGCAGACGACCATTGAAGGAAAAACAATCATAACTAATAGTGCGTTTCCAGAACACGCCGAAGCACGCCTTTAATCAACGGCGACGAGAAACACTGAGAGATCACAACAGTCGAAACATTCGACAACATAACCGACCTGCAATTAATCAGAAAGCACCACAGTAGCCATACAAATCCAGTAGCTAACATGGCCTTTGTCATGTTCGAGATGAATAGAAAACATCGAAAAATCGGAATAACTGCGATGAAAGGCCACTCTGGAATACCTGGAAATGAAAAGGTAAACATCCTCACTAAGCAGGCATCTGCAAATGGGAACGTTAAATACGAGAAAATCGTTGTAAAGAATATGATTCCCTTGCTCAAACAGCAGATGAGATTCAAATCGCAAGGTGAATGGTCAAGAATATCTAAAATCAAAGGTGGCTATTATGCATTAATTAATCGAATAACCCTGCAGTTACGTGGTTTTCATGAGAAAAACACTACAGCTATTCAAGACTGAAGTTTAATCATTGGAACTTCAAGAAACATCTTCACAGGGTCAGCCTTAGTACCAGACCACTATGTGATACAAACTACAAGTTTTCGTTCTTTTTTCGATGTGTCAGGGAGAACGAGCACGTAAAATACTCGAAAGTAATCTTAAAAAACTTGGCCAACAGTTTCCAACTAGAATCCAAACCCACTTAGATTTAAACGATTTAGCATCTTATCGACTATTGTCCGAGCTAACAATCAACGGTAACAAGTCACTATTGGAAACTGAGCTACTGAACTAATGGAACTCGTGCTGTGCCTTCAACATTTGTAACACATTTAGCCGCATAACCAGTTTTAGGCAGGTTTATACTGATCTAGAGGGACGTGGAAAGTGTCTATACCTTATACGTTGCCTGACAAGAAAGTGAATCACTCAGAAATGAAAGCAAAGCTTGACAGGATCATCATCATCATTTTTGTTGGGTCTTTGTCCCACTTCAACGCGGGGTCGGCCTTGTTACTATGGATTTGGCGATGTTAGTGTCAGAGGGTGGCCGGATGGCCTTCCTGTCACCACCCCGTATCCCCCTGGCACAGAAGTATTGTACCCCAGCTATTTGCATCTAGTGTAAACCATGAAATAGTGCAAACGTATTCAAATATCTGCGAGTCGTGTAACTGAGGCGGAACGTGGGAATCAGCCAGGTATTCACCTAGTGGGATGTGGGAAACTGCCTAATAACAGCATCCAGGCTGGCCAGCACACCGGCCCTCGCCGTTAATCCGCCGGGCGGATTCGATCTGGGGCCGGCGCGTCTACTCCAGCTCAGGAAGCAGTGCATTAGCGCTCTCGGCTAACCTGGCGGGTCAAAGCTTGACAGGATGTGTGATGTTATTTCAGTGATTACAATATAGAACCAAATTTACAAAGAACATGGTAGTATGGGACCACTTATCAGTACATCGTTACACCCCTTCTGCTCCGAATGCGCGCACTGACTCGATCGGTGTAGGGTGCCATAAATCCATTGTATCTTCTCCTGAGACGAGCTGGCCCACAGCTGTTGTAACTCATCCTTGATATCCCGGATATTGGCACTGGGACGGAGTTAATGTCCGACCTGGCCTCACACATGTTCTGTCGAGAACGATCGGGGGATCTTGCTGGCCACGTGATTACCACGATGGTTCATAGAGACGCGAGACATATTTGGACGAGTATTATACTGTTGAAAAATGGCCCCACAACGGCAGCCTACATTGGACGGTAATTCTCTTGTCCAGCTGCTGCTAGTGTCTGACCAATGATGCAAGTGACACAGAATCTGCAGAGAATCCACAACATATCCTCGCTTGGCAGGTGTAGACGTGAAGGGGTTAGTAAGCAACTGGTGCAAATTATGGTGATCCTCCATTATGGTGGTCAGAGGTTGCCGACAGGAACCTTGACGCCTATTGAACCTGTCCTCATGTTCCCAACATCTGGCAACTGTGACTTCCACGATGTCCCACAAATCTGGATACTGCACGACTTGACCAGCCAGCCAAATGGAGACACACTGTGAGGCCGCTTTCAAACTCCGTCAGGTGCTGATAACACTGTGTCACACGAGTGCGCAGCATCTCCGTGTCCTTCACAGAAATCACTCAGTATACGACAGTGTCCACGCCCATTATACACCCTAGCAGACCTGATAACAACACCAAACACGAACTAATGTAATGCACTCTGGTGGCCGTTCTACCTGCCACAGAGAACTGCAGCTCTAATCGTTTACATACCCAGCGGGTGTGTGAAGATACGTTGACTTCCCACCATGTCTTCTCGATGCGTCACTGTTTTTGTCTGGCAGTGTAAAAAGGAAGTTATAAGTGTATTCTGCACGATTAGACAGAGTATCTCATTTATCCTGTCATATTCTTCATTTTTTTGACTCTTTGTTTTAAATATTGTTTGTGATACTTTATACTTTATTCAGTTTATGCACCTTGGTTCCTGAACCTCTATTGCAGTATTGCGTACCCCATCAGCCCATAAAGTTTCGAGTCCGGATTGATAAACAACAGAGAAAAGTTAAGATCATGGTTTTAATGATTCAGGTGTTCTATAAAGTCTCCCTGCACTTGAGTACAACGGACACAACTTTTATGTAATTAAGTGAATCTAATCAACTCGCGCACCATTTGGTTTCAGTGTCGTCATGTCGTCAAACCGTTGACCCTTCACTGAAATTTCCACACTGTATCGTCATCTGGTAGGCTCGCATTGATAACACCACGTCTTGTCACCGTTGATGGTGTTTTCCAGTCCGCGTTTTGCTTTTACAGCAAGTCACGGCAGGGCTCCACGCGCCATTATTTTTCTTCGGAAGTCAAAGTGTGTGGGACAAACTTTGCTCAGACTTTCCTCTTCTTTAAAACCTTCTGTAGAATGTCTTGAACCCTTGGTTTAGACATGTTGCTGCATTGTGATTTGTAACACAACGACGTCAACACGAAATGGCCTCCGGCCACTGCTTACCACTGCCTGCTGACAACTGAATGGTCGGACGTGCATATCTCTTGTTTATACTTCTTACTTCCAGCTGCCACCGCAGTTATTGCGCTGGCGTTGCTTTTACGCCAGGAAAAAAAATCAGATACGGAACTTTTTGGTAATTTTTAAATGTAAGGTGTAACCTGCACCTTCCTAATCGGCCTACTGGATTGCAATATGACTGACCGTGATCGCATATGCCTAATGAAATTTTACAGTGAGTAGTAAGACTATCGTTATGGAAGGAAAATAACACCGGTCAGTTGGAGGAAAATGTTCAACAGACTCTTCTGAAGGAAGAATCTGTTCTAAACTTAAGCTGAACACTTATGATTATTTTGAAATGGGTGGAATATATTGCAATCGCTCACGAAGCACACATGGGGGAGAGGGGGAGGGTAGCATTAATATTTACTACAATATTACTGATAATACAATTAAACACTCATTAGCTCCAGAATCTTAAGAAAGGCAATGGCAAAGAAATTTAAGCAATAATCACTGGCGCAGCAACAGAAGATTGTCACCCTTTTCCGCACCACAACAGTTCACGAGAAAATAAATGAATCAGAAAGCACTGATTTTGCAGTTACTTATTCTGAAATATTAAATTTTGAAAATAAAGTTAAATGGAATTACTGGTTAAATGTAACTAAAACTTTATTATGTAAAAAGAAAAAATTACTTTCAGTAACCGTAGTGTAACGTAATGCAAAATTTAGAAAAAGGCAAGCAATTTGCTTTAATATTGAAAGATTGAATTAAGTTTAGTTTAAGCAAATGAGCAACTGATTTTACTTTTAATATAATAGCAATAAGATATATACGAATCCAGCAGAAGTCACTCACTAAGGCAAATACAGAATAAATGAAACGTGCACTCTTAATTTGTGCTGTATCTTTTAGTTATTAGTTTTGCCAGTTAAATTTTAGGTTACTTTAAGTAGCCTTTGTCATGCAATACGAGAATGAATAGTTACAGAGGCAGAAAATTTAGACTGAAACTTGTCAATAGCAAACACGCAAAACTGGCCGTAAATATTTAATCAATTTTCATATTCTTACGACATTCGGTGATTGCATGGAAATAAAAAGTGACCCTGCTTGTTAATAATGTCTGAGGTCAATGACAACACTGGTGCGCTACAAGTTTTAACTATTGCATGTTATTATTCAGGTTAGCCATACTTTATGAAAGAAATGTTGTTGGGTAATATCTACGTAAGTTTATAATTTTTCACTTAACAGTCTTACGATATTGTAGCTTTGCGACGACGAAGAATGTAGCCGACCACAATGCTGAGCTGTCGTTGTTGCTGCTGCTGCTGCTGTTCGGTGAGAACCCTGGTGTTGTCTCCAGAGCCACGGATAATTATGGCACAGGCAACAGTTGGAACTGGAGCTTCCTCCGCCTGTCCACTCCTACCGTGCTCTCAGTAACTGCCTGTTAAAGAATTAGGCAGCCAACGGATTTGCCGCAGTGGTAACACCGGTTCCCGTCAAATTACCGAAGTTACGCGCAGTCGGGCTGGGCTAGCACTTGGAAGGATGACCATCCGGTCTGCCGGGCGCTGCTGGCAAGCGGGGTGCACTCAGCCCTTGTGAGGCAAACTGAGGAGCTACTTGATTGAGAAGTAGCGGCTCCGGTCTCGGAAACTGACATAGGGCCGGGAGATCGGTGTGCTGACCACATGCCCCTCCCCATCCGCATCCAGTGACGCCTATGGACTGAGGATGACAAGGCAGCCAGTCGGTACCATTGGGCCTTCATGGCCTGTTCAGGAGGAGTTTAGAAAGAATTAGGCGCGCCAACACTAGTGCAAGCATTGCTGTACACCGCGTCTGCGGGAGCGCACAACAAACACTTCCGCACTCTTTCATAACTCAAAAAAAATGTGTGTGAAATCTTATGGGATTTAACTGCTAAGGTCATCAGTCGCTAAGCTTACACACTACTTAACCTAAATTATCCTAAGGACAAACACACACACCTATGCCCGAGGGAGGACTCGAACCTCCGCCGGGAGCAGCCGCACAGTCCATGACTGCAGCGCCTGAGACCGCTTGGCTAATCCCGTGCGGCTCATAACTCAAGCTGCTCTGTCTCCTCTCTGCTCGCGGCGCGACAGAGACTCTCCATACGCGAAGATAAACAACGGCACAGCTACTGCCGTTTCGTCGTTGCTATCGATACATTTAAACAAAGTTCCCTCGGCTATCACCCAGCAATTTACAATATTTTTGTTATAATTGCAATCAATTATATACAGTCAAAAATAAATACACTATTATATCGATTACGCATTAAATACGGTTTCTGCCCGCATCTCGTGGTCGTGCGGTAGCGTTCTCACTTCCCACGCCCGGGTTCCCGGGTTCGATTCCCGGCGGGGTCAGGCATTTTCTCTGCCTCGTGATGGCTGGGTGTTGTGTGCTGTCCTTAGGTTAGTTAGGTTTAAGTAGTTCTAAGTTCTAGGGGACTGATGACCATAGATGTTAAGTCCCATAGTGTTCAGAGCCATTTTTTGAAATACGGTTTCTGTAATACGGCTTAGAGATTCATAAACAGAAGTACAGTACGAGTTATCAACGGATATTAAACGGCAAATATTTTTGTATGGTGCAGAAAGTATTTTATCTGCATTTTCGGTGTTACAAAGGAACCTGAGGATGACAGGAGGCAGAAATATGGAATTAAAAAAAGATCGTAGATAATATGTGAATAAACTTTCACTTATTAGGGATTGTTGCTTCAGGGCGCCCTTTACCAATTTTCTACCAGGGCCCAAATGGGACGGACGTTTCCATCGCAGCATGCTGTAAGGTACGTTAATAACCACAGAAGGATGCTGTGGCGTCGGCACTCGCTAAGCCGGTCAGGTAGTGGGTGAGTGGCGCGTGTCGCAACCCGCCCCTCCCTACCACAGCAACGCGGCTGCAGAATACGTCCTGTATAGTATTGCGGCCGCCTCGGGATTCAGCCGGCGGAGCAGGGGTGAGTCAGTGTGACGTGAGCCGGTGCCACGTCAGCGCAGGGAAGTCCCAGTCTCCTGCGTCCCGCCGCACCGCCCTGCAGGTGGAGGGTTTCGCTGCGTGGGAGGAACGTGCGCGGCGGCAGCACACCTTGCGGAAGTGGTTCGTTCGTCCCCTGAGCGAACGTCGGCTTGGCGCTCCCACGCCGCTCCTGCCATCATTACTCCCACTTTTTATTCCCTTTTATCTTCATCGCTGCGCAGTCCTTTTATTGCTGCACTGAATGGTTCAAATGGCTCTGAACACTATGGGACTTAACGCCCGACGTCATCAGTCCCCTAGAACTTACAACTACTTAAGCCTAACTAAGGACATCACACACATCCATGCCCGAGGCAGGATTCGAACCTGCGACCGTAGCAGCAGTGCGGTTCCGGACTGAAGGACGTAGAAGCGCTCGGCCACAACGGCCGGCCATTATTGCAATTACAAGTCCTGAATGCTTCACGGTAGTTACGTGAGGTGCCATTTTCAATTGCCGAAATTGCACTGGCTCTAGCTCAGCCCCGATAGGGGTTTGTCTGATCGTGTTCCGAAAATATTTTAGAGTTCGTCGTATTACCGCCCCAGATGTACCGCATGAGTGCGTACTTATTGCTCCGGTAATCAGTCGCCTTCTGCTCACCAGATTTTGCCAGAATGCAGTTTACTACAATAAATGAGGCGTTTTTATACCATCAATACGTCGCATTAAAATCACACTCTGTGCTTAATACCAACGCCGCGTTGTTTGTATACCGCAACCGCTCTTCCATAGGACATACAACAGCCGTCAAAAAAGATACGAGGCTGATGTTAATCCTTGCGTGTAAGCAACGTCAGCGCAGTAATTACGGTTGCAACATCAACTAACAACTGTAAGCAGCAGGCTTGCATTCGACCATTCAGTTGTGGGCAGCAGTCTTAAGTAGTGGACCTGCGGCCGCAGTGCGTCAACATTGCTGTGCCAAAACTCGCAGTAGAGAAACACCTCTAAACCGACTGTTAAGACTTTTCCAGAATGTTTTGAAGAAGAGGAAATGAAAAACGCGGGGCAGTTGTTTTCTGGAAGAAACCATCACAGGTGACGAGATTTGGTGTTATCAGTACGAACCTACCTCAGAAAGACAATGTACAGAAATTCACACACCACAAAAATACAATGTCCAGAAATTCACATATTAAAAAATGACAATGTGAAGAAATTCACATGATGGCTCAAACGCTTTAATGACGTAACTGAAATTCAAGCCAATGTGACGCGCGAGTTGAGCAACATCCGAAAAAGAAGGACTTCTCTGATAGTTTCACATGGTTGTGTGTATGCTCTGTGTGTTGTACTGACGTGGCAATGGGGGGGGGGGGGGGAGCGGGGGCGGCAGCGACAATGACCAGCTGCACTCAACAGCAGCTTGAAATGTTCAAAACAAGGCTACCTCGGAATGGCAGTACGCGTGCAGAGCGCCTCTGTGGCAGTAAGAACATATTACGGAGCTCTTGCTCGATCTGAATTCCAGCGTGATGAGTTTCACACAACTCCGTCCCCTTCCCATTTCACTGCCCTCCTCTTTCTTCTTCTTCTTCCTCTTTCTCCTGCTATACTCTCCCTTTCCTTTTGCCCTTCCTCAGCTTTTCCGCCTGTTACAAAAATACTCATCCAGCGCATGCACCAATTCTGTACGTCACTGGACGTGGCACCTAGTCTACAGGATGTTTCAAAAAGGACTTTACAACTTTAAAAATTCATATAAATTTATTGAAAGAAGATATAGAGCTGGGCTTAGTGTTATTTTGAAGGGAAACCCATCAAGTTTTTTTTTTTTAACCTTTGACTAAAGTTCTCCTGCACGCGTCCCATCGGAAGTCAATTTCTTCCCAAACTCGCTGTAGCATTGCAGGTGTATCTTTCTTAGTGGCGGCGTAAATTGTTGCTCTAATTTCTGGTAGGGAAGCCGGCACAGGAGCAAGAAACACTATATCTGTGATGAATCCCCATAAAAAAATCGAATGGTGTCAGGTCTGGGGAAAGTGGGGGCCATGCAATTGGCGCATCACGGCCAATCCATTGACCTGGAAAGCGGTCATTGAGAAAATCCCGGACGTCAACCAGGTAGTGGGGTTTTGCACCATCTGGCATGAAGTAAACATTTCGTTCTTGGTCATCCTCATCGATCTGTGGTATCAAAAATTGTTGTAACATATCCAGGTACACTATCCCATTGATGGTTCCCTCATGGAAAAAAGGACCTGTACACTTTGTTCTTGCTCAATGCATAAAAAAGTTCAGTTCAGGGCTATCACGAACATGTTATAATGTTTGATGTGGATTTTCACTGCCCCAAATCCTACAGTTGTGTGTGTTAACCTTGTCACTTAGGTGAATAGTCGACTCGTCAGAAAATATGATTTTGTCCAAGAAATGTTCATACTCATGTAATCGATTTAACATATCCGCACAGAAGTTCTTGCGAGCAATTTTTGCCGTGTCTTTTATTGCTTGTACGATCATCAATCTGTACGGTTTCAAATGCAAATGGTTTCTGAACATACACCAAACAGTATGTGGGATTTTCACGCCGGGTCGATTTCGTAGGGCTGTTGACAAAACGTTGTCTCACTCGCTCAATGACGTCGTTAGATGTGCTTGGACGACCTGATGATTTCCCGTATCTTACCGAGCAACCTGTTTCTACAAAACATTAATCCACTCATAAATTGTAGGCCTTTTAGGAGGATCATTAGCGTACTTGGTACGGAAATTACCCTGAACTGTTCTCGCCGACTTCGATTCTTCAAACCAAAACACACAGCTAACACGCTCGGGTCCAATGAAGACAGCCATCTTTAACGCAACTGCAGCTAGCGCTCCTTACGGTGCGATTCTGCACTAGCGAAGTACGCGAGACAAAACTTTATGTATTTCCCTACAAATTGACACTACAATCACCGCTGTAAGTACTGTCAATTAATTTATATGAATTTTCAAAGTTGTAAAGTCCTTTTTGAAACATCCTGTGTGTGTGTGTCAGGATCAGGCAATGGAAAAATTCTCAAGTACACCATTACTTAGGACTACCTTCACGGCTGACACCTATTAACGAGCTGACGCTAACTGGTCATCACGATTTTCGCTTTACGAACATTCATTACCGACAAGGAAGGAAGGAGAGCGTGCGGTGTACGGTTCAGCGCCAGCAGACGGCCCCTGTGTCAGTACCTGCAGTTAGAACTGCCGGCAGTGTGTTGCGGGGTGAGGTTGCGCTAGAACGGTGACGCAGATACATCTAGAGGAAGGGAATGCGCGGTCCTCCGGGCCGTCGGTATTTCCTGGCAGATGAGTAGCCTGCCTCCCAAGAGCCGGCACCGGAATCCCCACCCATACCTTCCATAAGCAACACTGTAACAATACGGTGGTTGAACGAAAATATGAAAACATCGCGAGAAATCTAGATGCTAGCCAAGCCTGTAGGTGGCGCTGCTGCATTTGACCACGAATGGCTCCTGTGAAATGCCCTGAATAACTTATAAGTGTCGGTTGTGGTGCGAACAGTGTTTTGTGTCGTAGTGAGTGCATTATGTCGGAGCAAAGTGAATTCGAAAGCGGGCAAACTGTCGTTAGGTGATTCCGTAACCAAGGTAGCAGAAGTGTTTGATGTTTCAAAAGGAACCGCATCGAAGATTGGTACCGCATACGACGAAAGCGGGAAAGCACCATATGCTAAGTCACAACGCGGACGAAAGTGTGTGCGCTAGTTGACTGATCGTAACAGGCAGTCATTGAAGACCATTGTGAAGAAAAATATGAGGACGCCAGCTTAAAAGTCATTGTAGAACTGAATGTCGCACTCGTGAACCCTATCAGCACCAGAACAACACGAAGGGAGCTCCAGAAGCAGACAATTGCATGGCGAGCTGGAATTGCAAAACCACACATCAGTGATGCAAATGACGTTAACAGAAAAACGTGGTTCAAATGGCTCTGATCACTATGGGACTTAACATCTGCGGTCATCAGTCCCCTAGAACTTAGAACTATTTAAACCTAACTAACCTAAGGACATCACACACATCCATGCCCGAGGCAGGATTCGAACCAGCGACCATAGCAGCAGCGCGGTTCCGGACTGAAGCGCCAAGAACGGCTCGGCCACAGCGGCCGGCAAAACAATCCAACTCGACAATTGAGACGTCCTGCAGACGCAATCCAGCAGCAACGACCAGGAAGACTGCGTGACGTGATGCTACTCCACGATAACGCCAGTCCGCACTCTGCTAGTCTGACAAAAGGCACTACACAGGAGTTGGGTAGGGAAGTCAATCCGCACCTCCTTATTCACCTGATCTTGCGCCCTCAGATTTTCACATTTTCCGCCCTCTATCGAACAACCTTCAAGGAATTTCCTTTCCGAAAGAAAATGCGCTCCGAGCACGGCGCAACGAGTTCTTCGCTTCAAAACCAAGTAGTTTCTACATTGGCAGGCGGTTGTAAAGGAAAATACATTATTGATGACTAAGGTCTCTTGCCGGACGAAGTGGCCGTGCGGTTAAAGGCGCTGCAGTCTGGAACCGCAAGACCGCTACGGTCGCAGGTTCGAATCCTGCCTCGAGCATGGTTGTTTGTGATGTCCTTAGGTTAGTTAGGTTTAACTAGTTCTAAGTTCTAGGGGACTAATGACCTCAGCAGTTGAGTCCCATAGTGCTCAGAGCCATTTGAACCATTTTGAACTAAGGTCTCTGCTATGTCTGTTTGTTGTGTTTAGTAAACTTGTGGAAAAACGCTACGGATTATGCACCAACCTAGTACTGAGCGCACCGCCACACATTGTAGCCCACCAAGCGCGTCAATCTTTACGCTGTCGACGCGCACTGTGCAAGTGGGTTGGAGGTCAACGTTTTCGTACCGAATTGGCATTTGTTGCTCGGTGCTCTGTTTCTTACTGTGGAGGGCACGCCCAGTCACCACATCCGAACCGTTCACAAAATTTGACCTCGCACAACGCCCGATCAACGAATATCCGGGGGTAGTTTCCGTGCTGAAAAGCGATCAGATCGCCGTCCATTTATTGATCGGTTTCACCCCAATAGCTCAGTGGTCAGCGCGACGGACTGTCACGCCAAGGGGCCCGGGTTCGATTCCCGGCTGGGTCGGAGATTTTTCCCGCTCAAGGACTGGGTATTGTGTGCCGGCACGGTAGCTCAGCGTGTTCGGTCAGAGGGCTGCGTGTTCTCTGTAATAAAAAATAAAAAATAAAAAAAACTGAGTCAAGGAATCAACGATCAACTTGAACAGAAGTCTTGTGACGTCCGCCCAGACCAAGCGCAACGAACAATACCGAACAAAATGAAAATATTAAAAAAAAAAAAAAAAAGTGGTCAATGCGATGGACTGTCACGCCAAGGGGCCCGGGTTCGATTCCCGGCTGGGTCGGAGATTTTTCCCGCTCAGGGACTGGGTGTTGTGTTGTCATCATAATCTCATCCCCATCGAGGCGCAAGTCGCCGAACTGGCGTCAACCAAAAAGACTTGCAGCAGGTGACCGGTCTACCCGACGGGAGGCCCTAGCCACACAACATTTCCATTTTTTTTTATTTTTTTTTTTAATTGATCGGGTGGACAAGACAGATTATAGCTTGATAACGTTCACAAGTAGGCCAGTGCTTTCTCCCGCCCACCTGTCAGTGTGTTGAGGCAGGAGGTGCGCACTGCAGTCGCAGTCGCGAGCAACGCACGCCCGCGCGCTTTCTGCGCGGTTGGACGCTCCTGGCCCCAGCTCGTAAAGTGCGGCGGAAGCGCGGCGCGTGCTCGAAGGGCGAACTTCGCAACGCAGCGCAGCGCCGCCTCTGCCCTCCCACGCTGGGTGACCTCACCTCACCAGACGACAGCGGGAAGCTCACACGGGCGTCGTGTGTGCTGCTGGTCCCTCTCCACTGCCGGTTCCCCTTCTTAACGTTGTCAAACGTTGGTAGGGAGCTATCAAGCCATGTCATACCAGAGATATGAAATAATGTTTTTCTACATTTCAAGTAAAGCTGTAAGTTTGAAGGCTGTCAGACTTGCAGTTACTCATTCGTAAGTTTCCAGTTTACACTGAAGTAGCTGCGGGTAAACCTTTCGGAATGTGAGGTCGTGGTCCAAGAAACTATTCCGCTCCTGACGTTTCGTCGAATACTACGCTGGACATCTTCAGAGGCGCTCCTCCTTTGAGTCATGTCGACTCAGTGCGTCTGAAGATGTCCAGCGCAGTCCTGGACGAAACGTCAGGAACGGAAGAGTTTCTTGGACCACGACCTCACATCCCGAAAGGTTTACCAGCAGCCATGTGATCCGGTCGTGAAAGCCTTCATTTTACACTGAAGTGAGACAAGACGTGGGATACCTACTAATAGCATGGCGGACCTCTTTTTGCCTGGCGTAGTACTACAGATCGATGTGGCATGGACTCAACAAGTCGTTGGAAGCCCCTGCAGAAATACTGAACCATGTTGCCTCTTTAGCCGTCCGTAATTGCGAAAGCATTGCTGGTGCAGGATCTTGTGCACGAACTGGCCTCTCGATTACGTCCCATAAATGTTCGATGGAATTGATGTCTGGGTGGCCAATAAACGCTCGAATTGTCCCTAATGTTCTTTAAACCAATAGCAGACAGTTATGGCCCGGTGACATCATTGTTTGCGAACATGAAGTCCATGAAAGCGAATGCTCTCCAAGTAGACGAGTGTAACTATTTAAAATCAATGGTCGATTTAATTGGACCAGAGCACCCAGTCCATTTCACGTAAACGCAGCCCACAACAATATGAGGCCATCACCAGCTTCCACAGTGCCTTGTTGACAACTAGGGTCTATGGCTTCGTGGAGCCTGCTCCACACTCGAACCCCACCATCAGCTCTTACCAACTGAAATCGGGACTCATCTGAACACGTCACGGTTTTCCGGTCATCTAGGGCGCAACCGATGTGTCACAAGCCCAGGAGACGCGCTGCAGGGATGTAGTGCTGTTAGCAAAGGCACTCGCGTTGGTGTTCTGCTGACATAGCCTTTTAACGTCAAATTTTGACGCACTGCCCTAACGGGTACGTTCGACGTACGTCCCACATTGATTTCTGCGGATATTTCACGCAGTGTTGCATGTTTGTTAGCACTGACCATTCTACGCGAATGTCAATGTATTCGGTAGTTACGCGAAGGCCGTTGGCCACAGCTTTGTCTTAACTTTCACATTCTCGGCGCACTCTTGACACAGTGCAGCACGGAATATTGAATTCCCCAGCGATTTCCGAAATGGAACGTCCCATGCGTCTATCTCCACTACCATTCCGCGTTCATAGTCCGATAAGTCTCGTCGTACAGCCACAATCACGTCGGAAACCCTTCCACGTGAATCACCTGAACACAAATGACGGCTCCGCCAATGCACTGCCTTTTTATACCTTGTGTAAACGATACTGCCGCCATCTGCATATGTGCATATCACTATCCCATGACTTTGGACGCCTCAATGTAATGTTCCCCGTTTGACTTCTACTGCACTCACCATTTCATTTATGTAGTCCTTCCCGCCTTTCAGTCAATCGTGCCTAGTGGTCTCTTGGAAACTCTCACCAACCTCTGGTTCTATCAATTTATCCAGGAGTCACCTCCTTAATTTCCAGTCTTTCTGCAATTTCATGAGTTTTGATCTGCAATTCATGAACAAATGGTCATGGTTCTCATCTACCGCCCCCAGAAATGATGTGCAAATTAAAATTTGGTTTTGAAAACCCTGCCTTGCCGTTATGTAAACAGTCTGAAAACTTTCGGTCTCTCCACGTCTCTTCCACGGATGCATCCCATTTTGGGAATGAAACTAAGAGTGTAAAAAAATACGTGCACACGGTAATAATCAGTTTTTCCTTCAGGATGACCAGTGAGTACCCGGCAAAAGCACGGCCAGTCTAAGCAGAGCACTATATACTCAGAGTTGGGGCCAACGCGAACGAAGCTTTTAATGTTGATAATCTAAAAAGTCGTGTAAAGATTTTGGGAACCCACATAAATGTGGAACAAAGCTTGCTTTATTCTCAGATGATATCTTGCAAACAACAGACGGAGGTGAACAACTACATTACGTCGTCCTCGGTTATGAAAGGCGTTCAGGACTGTATCACATATTGATTAACACCCTATATATGATCATGTAGAGCAAGAGATATGCGACTGGTTCGATGAAGTATTTACTAATAGAACTCACTATTTTATAGGGCGGAGAAAGTTCCACACACAGAAAATAAATAATGGGCGTGCCCCCAAAAAAGGGGAATACGATTTCTAAAGTTCTCAGTATACATAAATGGTTTATCAAAGAACAACAACACTGACAGTCTGTAACTTGGCGATGCTGTTGTCTGCACGAAAGTACTATGTAGAATGATCGTACAGAAGTGTACATAGGCCTGGATAAAATACCTACTTGGTGCTATGTTACGGCAGTTCTCTTTGTGTGTGTGTGAAATCTTATGGGACTCAACTGCTAAGGTCATCAGTCCCTAAGCTTACACACTACTTAACCTAAATTATCCTAAGGACAAACACACACACCCAAGCCCGAGGGAGGGCTCGAACCTCCACCGGGACAAGCCGCACAGTCCATGGCAGTTCTCTTTCAGTGTGGATAAATACACGAAACACCTGTAACAAAGAGAAAGAACCAATTACAAGATTAGGCCCGAATGTTATGAGCATGTCACATCGCATAAATTTCGAGGGATAATATTGAAAAGTAATATGAACAGATGTGACAGATGTTATCAGTATTAAGGAAAGTGACTCGATGTGACGGGTGGGGTACTAGAAAAGTCCATTGCATCTGTAAGGTAAATTGCTTACAAGACATTAATGCGACCACTGTAGAGTTTTATTCCGGCTTCTCGGGTCCTTAGGAAATAGGCATCGCGCCAGACTTGGAACGAATTCAAAAACACGCTGTCAGAATCGCAACGGGTTGGTCAAGATCGTACTAAATATGTAAGAGGTTTTTGAGGAATTTGACGGAAAAAAATTGGAACACTCCAAAACAGTTAATGTAGAGTAATTAAATTTCGGGAATACATTTGTCTAGGTAATGTATTTAAGTGATTAATATCGCTACATCAAAATTTAATGTAAGCGAAAGATAAGCCATTGCAAATGTGAAATGGTGGTATATTAGTAATCTATGTAACCATCAGAATGTTCAGTGCAAGCATACAAACGTGCATGCATTGTGTCGTACAAGTGAGGATGTCAGTTTGTAGTATGGAGTTCCATGCCTGTTGCACTTGGTCGGCCAATACTGGGACGGTTAATGCTGTTTGTGGATGACGCTGGGATTGTCGTCCAGTGATGTCCCATATGTGCTCGATTGGAGACACGTCTGGTGATCGAGCAGACCAAGGAAACATGTCGACACTCTGTAGAGCATTTTGTGTTAGAACAACTGTATGTGGGATTGCGTTATCGAGTTGGAAAACACCCCCAGCAATATTATTCATGAGTGGCAGCACAACAGGTCAAATCACCAGATTGACGCACAAATTGGAATCAGGATGCGTGAGACAACGACGAGAGCGCCGGAACTGTCATTCGAAATCTCATCACAGACAATATGGATTTATGGCTTGGGCGCGGTGTAGGTGTAGGTCCAGTGTGACTAAAATGCAGGCAGGTTGGCTGTGGTACCTCAACTGGCCTCCTCCTAACCAACAGATGGCCATCACTGGCGCCGAGGTAGAGCCAGCTTTCATCAGAAAACACGACAGATTTCCATCCTGCCGTCCAATGAGCTCTCGCTTGACACCACTGAAGTCGCAAATGGCGGTGGTTTGAGGTCAAAAGAATGCACGGTACAGGGTGTCTGGGTCTGAGCTGTCCTTGAAGTAACCGATTTGTGACAGTTCGTTGTGTCACTGTGGTGCCAACTGCTGCTCATATTGCTGCTGCAGATCTAGTACGATGCTCCAGAGCCAGAAACGGAAAACGATTGTCTTCCCTCTCTGTAGTGCCACATGGTCGGCTTGAGCCCAGTCTTCTTGCGACCATATATTCTCGTGCCAGTGACTCCCAGCAGTCACGTACATTGCCTACATTCCTGCCAATTCTTTCTGCGATATTGCTGAAGAAACATCCAGCTTCTCGTAGCCCTATAACAAGACCTCGTTCAAAGTGAGTGAGGTGTTGATAACTACGTCTTTGTCGCCTTGAAGGCATTCTTGACTAACATTAACTCACTACGTTCAATTTCAAAAGTAACTAACGCTCACGACCGTTACAGTGTGTATGTAAAGCAAACATGATTTGGATCCTCACTCACTAGCGCCACTCTTACGCGACTGGCGCGGAATTTTAACAGATATCATCTTTCAGATGTAGAAACACGCCTACGAACTTTCGATTATGTCGCACAACTCATTGGAGTTGAGATTTTTTTTCCTTCAGTGAACGTCTGTAAGAAAGGTGACGCTACCGTCGCGAAACGTGCTGGGTAAATTTAGAGAACCTCTGTTGAAGGGAAATTTTAGGAGAATTCTGGTGCCACCATCGTATGCTTCGCGGAGGAACCGTGATGATAAAATAAAACAAATTGACATGTACGTTGTGTCAATTCTTTAGGAGATGTCCGAAAGAACAGACAACACGTATATAATCAAAGCTGGGCCAGTGATGTCTTAAGTGCAGATGCACACCACGCTCGAACTCTTAACGGGAATCGACGAAATGCCGCGAGTAAAGAGCATAGTGGGCAGGGGCACTACGTCAGTAGTGTGTGGATAAGGTGAGAATTTGGACCTGACGGGAAGCATGCTAGGGTAGTTTGTACAGTTGTGATGACCACTGTGTCGGGACGGCTTAGTGGTCAGACCGTCTAGCTAGCGAGCAGGAGGCCTGGATTCAAATATCACTCCAGCACAAATTTTAAACATCCCCCATGGGTGTAAATCAGTGTCCGCTGTCAGATAAATGTCATTAATTCCTGGGTGTCTTAAAGCAAACTGAAGGCCATATGCGCTATCTGATCAAAAGTAACCGCTGTGTAATGCGAAACTGACCACCAGATGTCACGAGAGGCAGACACGCAAGCACAAAAGTTGGCGGGTAGTACTGTGTTGCCGGCCGGTGTGGCCTAGCGGTTCTAGGCGCTTCAGTCTGGAACCGCGCGACTGCTACGGTCGCAGGTTCGAATCCTGCCTCGGACATGGATATGTGTCATGTCCTTAGGTTAGTTACGTTTAAGTAGTGCTAAGTTCTAGGGGACAGATGACCTCAGACGTTAAGTCCCATAGTGCTCAGAGCCATTTGAACCATTAGTACTGCGTTGTTAGTGGAGAACCAGGAACAGCTGAATGGGTCGTCCAGGAGAGCTCACTGAATTGGAACGTGGACCAGTCTTTAGATATCACCAGAACAACAAATCCATTAGGGATATTTCAGTCCTTCTACAGCTGCTCCATCCACTGTTGGTGATGCGATTGTGAAATGGAAACGCAAAGGAACAATCACAGCTAAACCGAGACCAGGCAGAGGTCATGTACTGAGGGATAGGGACTAAGGAGGATTGTATTGGGTAATTGTAAAAAATCACGTGAAATCAGGCGAAGGAATCACTCGTGAGCTCGAAAGTGCTGCCAACAGTCTAGGTAGCACGATAACTGTGCGAAGGGATTCAAAAGGAATCGGTGCGGGGGAGAGGAGGGGGGGAGGGGGGGGGCGGGAGGACAATGGTCGAGGAGCTCTTCATAATCGACGTACTTCTATAGTCAATGCTAGATGACCGCTTGAGACGGTGTAAAGAGAGAGTGGATGACAGGAAAGATCTGATTTGGTCTACTGGCTGGAGGTCGTTACGTGCCATGCATGACCTGCTGTGCGAATAGTGGAGTACAGAAGAGATGGTGTTGCGGCGTGGGGGTGTTTCTCGTAGTTAGGGTGTGGTCCACTTTTTGCACTTAAGAAAACTCTTAATGCGGAAGAATACGAACTCACTTTACAGCATTTTCTACTGCGTACAGCAGAGCAACAACTGTATCAGTATGACAATGCACCGTGTTATAAAGCGGCATCTGCGAGGCAGAGGTCTGTGGACATTAACATTACTGAAATTGACTGGCCTGGCTGCAGTTCCGACCTGAACCCTTTGGAACTCCTTTGGGGTGAGTTAGAGCGTCCTCTTCACCGCAGACCCCAGCGTCCAACTTTTCTCGTTCCGGCTCTTCAGGAAGAACTGGCTGCCATTCGTCCACAGATATTTAGAGACCTCATTGACAGCGTCCCCAGCAGAGCTGAAGCCGTCATAAGGGCGAAGGCGTGACACATCCCATTTTCATATCCCCCAGTAGATGTCCTGATACTCTTGATCAGATTGTGTTCAGGTATATAAACATCATTTTTCTTTCTGCGCTCAGTACGCAAATCGATTAGGAGAGAGAATCGCTAATATTGTTACGAATCACCTTCCGCCACGCGCTATCCATTGGCTTACGGACTACGTTCGTAGATATGGGTAACTAAACTGTTTTGGGGGCAAGTGCTGCATCTTGAGGGCAGCCCGGCGTTCCCACACTGTGAGCGCAGAGTCGCTTCCTCGGCGCCGTCCGCAGAATTTTCGAGGAACGCCGTCACGGCCAGAAGTGGCTCGCAAACAGCGCCCGTGGCCGCTAACAGGCGAGTCCGCCGCGGCCTGCCGGGCGGGTGTCAACGCACCTGGACGCGGCTCGCCGGTGACGCACGGCGTGCTGACTCACCTGTGGTGCCCAGAGAGTCAGAGTACGTCCTGTAGCCGTCCTCCCGCACTCACTTCGGGACCACCAATCTCCAGGCCGTCTTCTGCCGGTCCCGAGAAGTCCTCTAAATTCACTTTTAAAAGTCGAGTTATTTATGTTAACACTTTCAACACTGCCCTCTTTACAACCGGCTGTGAACTGGCATATTTAATGGATGTTTGAAATTAGATTACAAAGAACAGAAAAATTATAGGAATTGCATCATTTAAAAGGAAAAAGTTAGAGCTTTACATGAATCTGAGACTATTTTACAATATAAAATACAAATGGGTGTTATAATTAAAAAAAGAAAACACAAAAATATCGTGGATAAAGAAGTTTTACATGATCTCTCTCTTGAGTAGTGCCATTATTACTGTATCTAAATTTAAAACAAAATATCACTGGACTGTCTAACTGCAGGTACCTGTAAACTAGAGTATTTTAATAGTTCAGATGTAGTTAGCCTTTGTGTGAAAATCTTGGAAACACTGTGGGAGGCAAAGGCCAACGCCACAGTCCTTGCACCACCATCTACTTCCTTCCTGATGCGCTTACCCGTCTCTTTCTTCCCCCCGTCTGAACATACTTTGCAGTACCTAGTAGTATTCACCTTGTTTGCAGTGGGTGGGAACGTCTCTGGAAAGTGCCTTGCAAATGTCCTCTCAATTTGTGAGGATGAAGCGGCTTGTTGCTGAAAGATATTTCCGCCCTTCTCAGCCAATTTCTTCCCCACTCTGTGAATAAAGTCTACTAGGGATACATTCTTCCTAGAGTTCTCTTTATATAAAATAAAACTGTTGACAGTTGACACGATAAACAAGTGGAAAAACAGCTTTTACCACCACTTCAAAGTTTTTCGGTCAAACGGATAACAGCTGGAGAACTGATCTGCTCTGTCTACCCCAGCTTTATTCTTATTGTAATCAATAATAACGTCTGGCTTTACAATTTCTGCTATTCCACCTTTGGCCCTCACTTGAATATTAGTGCTGGTAGACTTATGCTTTGTGGCAAGACAAAAAAAATCTAGTTTTGACTTCCACTTCACTGCCAAGAGATGGTGTTTCCTTTTAAAAACGATCTTTTTTTATAGTTTTAGTGTTCTGAATATTCGTCGCAAACCGTTCCTGTTTTTCATTATACGCTCCTGGAAATTGAAATAAGAACACCGTGAATTCATTGTCCCAGGAAGGGGAAACTTTATTGACACATTCCTGGGGTCAGATACATCACATGATCACACTGACAGAACCACAGGCACATAGACACAGGCAACAGAGCATGCACAATGTCGGCACTAGTACAGTGTATATCCACCTTTCGCAGCAATGCAGGCTGCTATTCTCCCATGGAGACGATCGTAGAGATGCTGGATGTAGTCCTGTGGAACGGCTTGCCATGCCATTTCCACCTGGCGCCTCAGTTGGACCAGCGTTCGTGCTGGACGTGCAGACCGCGTGAGACGACGCTTCATCCAGTCCCAAACATGCTCAATGGGGGACAGATCCGGTGATCTTGCTGGCCAGGGCAGTTGACTTACACCTTCTAGAGCACGTTGGGTGGCACGGGATACATGCGGACGTGCATTGTCCTGTTGGAACAGCGAGTTCCCTTGCCGGTCTACGAATGGTAGAACGATGGGTTCGATGACGGTTTGGATGTACCGTGCACTATTCAGTGTCCCCTCGACGATCACCAGTGGTGTACGGCCAGTGTAGGAGATCGCTCCCCACACCATGATGCCGGGTGTTGGCCCTGTGTGCCTCGGTCGTATGCAGTCCTGATTGTGGCGCTCACCTGCACGGCGCCAAACACGCATACGACCATCATTGGCACCAAGGCAGAAGCGACTCTCATCGCTGAAGACGACACGTCTCCATTCGTCCCTCCATTCACGCCTGTCGCGACACCACTGGAGGCGGGCTGCACGATGTTGGGGCGTGAGCGGAAGACGGCCTAACGGTGTGCGGGACCGTAGCCCAGCTTCATGGAGACGGTTGCGAATGGTCCTCGCCGATACCCCAGGAGCAACAGTGTCCCTAATTTGCTGGGAAGTGGCGGTGCGGTCCCCTACGGCACTGCGTAGGATCCTACGGTCTTGGCGTGCATCCGTGCGTCGCTGCGGTCCGGTCCCAGGTCGACGGGAACGTGCACCTTCCACCGACCACTGGCGACAACATCGATGTACTGTGGAGACCTCACGCCCCACGTGTTGAGCAATTCGGCGGTACGTCCACCCGGCCTCCTGCATGCCCACTATACGCCCTCGCTCGAAGTCCGTCAACTGCACATACGGTTCACGTCCACGCTGTCGCGGCATGCTACCAGTGTTAAAGACTGCGATGGAGCTCCGTATGCCACGGCAAACTGGCTGACACTGACGGCAGCGGTGCACAAATGCTGCGCAGCTAGCGCCATTCGACGGCCAACACCGCTGTTCCTGGTGTGTCCGCTGTGCCGTGCGTGTGATCATTGCTTGTACAGCCCTCTCGCAGTGTCCGGAGCTAGTATGGTGGGTCTGACACACCGGTGTCAATGTGTTCTTTTTTCCATTTCCAGGAGTGTAGTTCCCACTCCAAGAGCTTTCTTTTCCCATAACATGTCCAAAAGAGATGGACTGGTGTAGTACCTACCCATATAAGTGCAATGTCCTTTGCCAAAGTACTGTGAACACAACCTTTTTACAATGTCCTGGATACTATTGTCAACACTGCCTGCAGAACCTGTATGTACATCACAGTTTAGCATATAACCAGTTGATGAATCGCAGAGAGCATACAATTTTATTCCATATTTATTGGGTTTGTTTTTCATGTATACTCTGAAGCTTGTTCTACCACGAAAGGGACACATTGCCTCAGCTAATGTCAGATTCATGCCTGGACGAAAACTAATTTTGCTTTTATTCACAAAGAAATCAAACAAAGGCCTCACTTTGTGAAGTGGGTCGTGCTTTTCTTCGCCTCTGCTAATTAACGTAGCATTGTCATTCAAGTGTAACTTCGACAATGTAGCGCAAAATCGATCGCGACTCAAAAATTTACTCTCAAATCATTTCTGCGGAAACGAATCTGTTGCCCAATAATCACTGATTTTCGGCAATTTGACGACCCACATATGCAAAATAATACTGAGAGACCAGTAAATCTTTTGCAATTTTACTGCAGACCACTTATGCCAAACAGAGTTTATTTTCAAGCTACCTTTGCGTTTCATTATCGTAATAACGTTACCAGCGTACAGATTGGTTTCACTTTTGATGAGCCGAATAAGATTGTCATCAAAGAAATAACTAAAATGTTGAAGCTCCTCAGTGGCATCTGAAAAATATGATGCTACGCCGACTACTTTCTGGAAATCCGGCAGTGCTGGCTGATCGTCCAGTTGCGACCAATCTTGCTCTTTGTGCTCAGTGAGGCACACACGACCAGGTACCACAGACGGTGACTGATGGTCTGTACCATTGTCTGCACAGAAAAAAAATAATACTAACATTGGTACTAAAAGGTACTAAATGCAAGTGAAGTAATGAACATTACTCACAATACAAAATGCGGTAATGAACTCTTCACTTTATGAACAATTGAGACATATACATACCTGAATCATCACTTGTACTTTCGTCTGGAGAGTACGAATCCTCTTTGTAAGAATCGTCAATTTCAGATCCTGCATCTCCATAAAGAATATCTAAGATCTCTGCCTCCGTCAACTCGCTGCACGATATTTTCACGGTCGTAAACACCTGTGAATGAACTGCAAGTAACTTCGTCATTGCAGTGCTCATAGCCGCTCCCATGATGAGATAGCCGATAAGTGCTTGCCTCTTGCGGAAGAAGAATGAAATACCTCCACATTAGTTAACGAAACTGCTTCGAAGACGCGCTAAACGCGCTTACGGAGCGAAATAAAGTCTCGCCCGTACGGTATACGGGCGCCGTCGCCAACGTCAGAGCGGCCGCGCCCGTATGGCGTACGGGCACCGTGCTGTAAGTGTTAAACAGGCTACAATGGCGTAGCAAATACACAGTCCCCAATGTGTTAAAAAACCCGTCACCATCATCATCAACATCATCATTATCCTTTCAAGGATTATCCTGTTGCCTGTTCCGACTTCACAAAAACATTCCCATCTTTTTCGGGGACTTCTGGTATCTCTTCTCCCATTTCCGTCTGTTGATCAGGATAAGCGGGATTCTGTAACCTGTCATTCTCCTGACGTATTGTCTCCAGTCTTCACCATATGTTTGAATTTTCTCATTTATCTTGCAGATATTTAATTCTGCCCTAATGTCTTCATTTCTAATCACATCTCTTCTCGTGCAGCCCTTCCTCTTCCTTAGCAACCTCATCTTTCCTGTTTGATTTTTATTTTATTTTTATTTTTTGTGGTAACCTAGCTTTCGCTTTCATGGGATAACACAGGAACTGCCATCACTTTAGAGAATACCATGAAGGGTCTCTTTTTGTTCTTTACGGCCCAATGTTCTCCTAATGGCACCACAGACAGCTTGGAAGCTGTTTATTTGACTCTCAATATCTGAGTCAAAATCTAAGTTTACAGCACAGCCTAAATAATGGAAATGTAAAGTAAATGAGAGCACATATACACTGAAGAGGCAAAGAAACTGGTACTCCTGACTAATATCGTGGAGGGCCCCCGCGAGCACGCAGAAGTGCCGCAACACGACGTGTATGGACTCGACTAATGTCTGAAGTAGTGATGGAGGGAACTGACACCATGAATCCTGCAGGCCTGTCCATAAATCCGTAAGAGGACGTCAGGGCGGAGATCTCTACTGAACAGCACGTTGCAAAACATCCCAGGTATGCTCAATAATGTTCATTTCTGGGGTGTTTGGTGCCCAGCGGAAGTGTTTAAAATCAGGAGAGTTTTCCTAGAGCCACTCTGCAGCAATTCTGAAAGTCTGGGACTTCGCATTATCCTGCTAGCATTGCCCAAGTCCGTCGGAATGCACAATAGACATGAATGGATGCAGATGATCAGACAGGATGCTTACGTACATGTCATCTGTCTGAGTCGTATCTAGATGTATCAGGTGTCCCATATCACTCCAACTGCACACGCTCCGCACCATTACAGAGCCTCCACCAGCTTGAACAGTCCCCTGCTGACATGTAGGTTCCATGGATTCATGAGGTTGTCACCTTTACCGTGCACATCCATCCGATCGATACAATTTGAAACGAGACCCATCCGACCAGGCAACATGCTTCCAGTCATCAACAGTCCAATGTCGGTGTTGACGGGCCCAGGCGAGGCGTAAATCTTTGTGCCGTGCAGTCATCAAGGTTACACGATTGGACCTTCTGCTCCAAAAGCCCATGTGGATGATGTTTCGTTTAATGCTTTGCACGACGACACTTGTTGATGGCCCAGCACTGAAATCTGCAGCAATTTGCTGAAGGATTGCACGTCTGTCACGCTGAACGATTCTCTTAGGAAATTTGATGTGTTACCGGATACGGGAAAATCCCCACTTCATCGCTACCTCTGACATGCTAAGTCCCATCGCTCGTGCGCCGACCAAAACACCACGTTCAAACTCATTTAAATCTTGACATCTTGCCATTGTAGCAGTAGTATAGGCGTTAGCGATCGGAGCGCCGTATTCTGCATGTTTACATATCTCTGTATCTGACTACGCTCGCCTGTACCAGTTTCTTTGGCGCTTCAGTGTAGAATATCATGACGCTCTCTTTTTGTTCTTTATGGCCCAATGTTCTCCTAATGGTGCTACGGACAGCTTGGAATCTGTTTGCTTTTACTCTCAATATCAGAGTCAAAATCGAAGCTTATGACACAGCCTAAATAATGGAAATGTAAAGTAAATAAAGGGATTAAGAGTACGAATGAGGAATACCTGAATGTATTTTCGTTTGCAGACGACATTTTTATTATTCAAAAGAGTGAAGATGACATCCAAAGTTCAATATACCAGCTGAATCAAATACGTAAGAGACTCAACTTTAAACTTTCTAGTAATAAAACAAAAATAATGCCATTCCGAGGTAAACATCGTCGAGAGCATAAAGTATTTTGGACAATTGAGTTCTGGAATAAGTATATAAAAAACCACTCTTGGGTGCTACTGATGTATACAACTTTGGTCAAGTTTCCTATTATTGTCTCGCGTATTCAGTTTACAGATGTATAGAAGATATTCGAGAAAGTATTGCATCTCTCGCAAATTATACACAGTCCAGTCACATTAGTGTGACCGCCGCCTATATCCGAGGTCAACGTTCAAGAATCACTCACAGAGCGGAGGGGGCAGTACTAGCAGTGGACGGTATATAAAGCGTGTCGGGGGAATGAGGAAAACAATGCACTCGTTGTCATAAAGCGGAAACGGAGCTATTTATGAGATGTCCAAAGGGGCGTGGTCATTGGCTTTCGGGCCAAGCATGGAAGCATAAGTTTCTAAACTCTTCGGATGCCGCCGTGGTTAAAGTATATCGTGCATGGTAAAATGGCGCCATCCAAAACCGGTGCCGAGACAACTATGGTGCATCACGAGCCATAGATGACAGGAGAATGAACGACGGCCGAATTGACTTGCAACTGTTGAGCAACTGACCGCCCAGATGTCAGAAGGGGCTACCAACAGTGTCTCGTCAACGACCACTCAGCGAACGTTGCAGCGTATGGGCCTCTGTGGCAGGCGCTTGGTTCAAGCACCCACGTCGTAGGCTGGTATTTGCTAGCCAATACAGCATCTGGACTTTAATTGAGTGGCGACAGGTGGCCGTTTCATATGAATCACGTTTTATGCCCCATCCGTCGTGAAACGTCTGGAAACAAAAACATCCTACAAAAATCATCGGAAGAGTCCAGGCCGTAGGACGAAGTGTAATGGTCTGGGGAATGTTTTAGTGGCACTCCCTGGGTAGCCTCATCATTCTCAAAGGTACACTGGATCAACAAGTATTCATCTGTCCTTGGGGATCATGTCTGCCCCTCGGCACGATGGCATCTACCAGCAGAACAATACAACGTGTGACACAGCTCACAGCGTATGTGCGTGGTTCCAAGAGCACTAGCATGACTACATAGTACTTCCCTGGCCACCAGGCTCCCCGTATTTAAAACCCAGCCGAGAATCTGTGGCGCCACCTCGATCGTGCTGTTCTCGCCATGGAGCGGCAACCCAGAAACCTGGCGCTGCTGGCCACGGCGCTGGAGTCGGCATGGCTACACGTCCCTGGTGATACCTTCCAGAACCTCACTGCCCGCATCTCGTGGTCGTGCGGTAGCGTTCTCGCTTCCCACGCCCGGGTTCCCGGGTTCGATTCCCGGCGGGGTCAGGGATTTTCTCTACCTCGTGATGGCTGGGTGTTGTGTGCTGTCCTTAGGTTAGTTAGGTTTAAGTAGTTCTAAGTTCTAGGGGACTTATGACCACAGCTGTTGAGTCCCATAGTGCTCAGAGCCATTTGAACCAACCAGAATCTCACTGACTGCCTTCCTGCACGTCTCGAACCAGTCCAGGCTGAAAAAGGTGGTTATTCCGGCTTTTGACAGGCGGTCACATGAACGTAACTGGGCAGTCCAGTTATATGACTCGGTTCCTTCCGTTTTTTGAAAAATAAACTTTTTATCTTAATTTTCTCCCTAGACGTGTTTCAACAAATCTGCGCCGTCATCAGTGGGGTTTTAATCAAATCTGAAAATACAAAACTTTTATGAAGACAGTGTCGAAAAATATGTTAGCGTCTATTGCGATTTTTTACTTAAGTTACTACTTCGTTAACATCTGTTTTTTTACAATGAGTCCGCAGCTCGTGGTCGTGCGGTAGCGTTCTCGCTTCCCACGCCCGGGTTCCCTGGTTCGATTCCCGGCGGGGTCAGGAATTTTCTCTGCCTCGTGATGACTGGGTGTTGTGTACTGCCCTTAGGTTAGTTAGGTTTAAGTAGTTCTAAGTTCTAGGGGACTGATGACCATAGATGTTAAGTCCCATAGTGCTCAGAGTCCATTTTACGATGAATGGGGAACTTCATCTATCGGATCAACCCCCAGCCTGGAGGACCAGATAATTTTTGTTCACTGTTGTCTTCCTTTAGCCTTTGATAAGTTAATATCTAACAACAGGCACGAGCTGGCAGTTTTGGTCCGCCCGGAGTATTTCATTTTTCCGAGATACGCCGTATTTAATGATCATTCCTCCACCCGCCACTTGGGTAGGCGCCCTATGGGATAAACAGATCAGAAAGGAGACAAATGAAAAAGTCTTCAAAACAATTATCAGAAACGTTATGACATGTGGATCAGTAGCATCGACAGTTCAATCCGAATTAGTCAAAAGCAAATCAGGTGGACTATTTGAGACGGTTTACAGGGTATCCAGCGTAAAAGGGTCAGAAATGAAGTTCTGGGGATGAAAATAAATATTAAAAGTTTGATTTTTGATTTTATGGAAGAAAAACAACTCTTATGGTATCTACATACGTAAAGCACGTCAGAGGACAAATAGCCACTACAAATCACGGAACGGGAATCACAACGAAGGAAGAAAAGAGGGAGACACCGGTCACATAGGTACAAGGAATTCAGACATTACACCTACGTCTGCACCTGCACGGATACTCTGCAAATCACACGTAAGTGTCTGGCAGACGGTTCGTCGAACCACCTTCACAATAATTCTCTATTATTCTAATCTCGAACAGCGCGCAGAAAAAAACGAACACCTATATCTTTCCGTGCGAGCTCTGATTTTCCTTATTTTATTATGATGCTCATCTCTCCCTATGTAGGTCGAAGTCAACAAAATATTTTCGCATTCGGAGGAGAAAGCTGGTGATTAAAATTTCGTGAGAAGATCTCGCTGCAATGAGACGCGACTTTGTTTTTTAATGAGGTCCATCCCAAATCCTGCATAATCACCTATATAGCCATAATACAAAACACAGCGCAGCAGTACTCCAAAAGAGGACGGACAAGCTTAGTGTAGGCAGTCTCTTTAGTAGCTCTGTTGCATCTTCTAACTGTTCTGCCAATAAAACACAGTCTTTAGTTTCCCCTTCCCTAAATCATTGCCGGCCGAAGTGGCCGTGCGGTTAAAGGCGCTGCAGTCTGGAACCGCAAGACCGCTACGGTCGCAGTTTCGAATCCTGCCTCGGGCATGGATGTTTGTGATGTCCTTAGGTTAGTTAGGTTTAACTAGTTCTAAGTTCTAGGGGACTAATGACCTCAGCAGTTGAGTCCCATAGTGCTCAGAGCCATTTGAACCATTTGAACCCTAAATCATTTTCTATGTGTTCTTTCCAATTTAAGTTGTTCGTAATTGTAATTCCTCAGTATTTAATTGAATTTACGACCTTTAGATTTTACTGATTTATCGTGTAATCGAAGTCTAACGGATTCATTTTAGCACTCATGTGGATGACCTCACATTTTCATTTATTTAGGGTTAATTGCCTATTTTCGCACCATACAGATATCTTTTCTAAATCGTTCTGCAGTTTATTTTGATCTTTTGATCACTTTACTAGGTGGTAAACGACAACGGCATCTCCAAACAACGCAAGACGGCTGCTCATATTGCCACCTAAATCGCTTACACAGATAAGGAACAGCAGAGGCCAATTAATACTGCCTTGAGGAACGCCATAAATCACTTCTGTCTTACTCGATAACTTTCCGTCAGTTACTTCGAACTGTAACCTCACTCACAGGAAATCACGAATCGATTCGCATAACTGAGACGATATTCCATAAGCACGCAGTTTGATTACAAGTCGCTTGTGTGGTACGTTGTCAAAAGCCTTATGGAAATCTAAAAATACAGAATCAATTTCAAATCCCTTGTCAATAGCACGTGGCACGCCGTGTGAGTAAAGAGCTAGTTGTGTTTCACAACGACAATCTTTTCTAAATCCGTGTTGACTATGTGTCAATAGACCGTTCTCTTCGAGGTAATTCATGATGCTCGAACAGAATATATACTCCTCCTGCATATCGACTTTAATGATATGCCCCTGTAATTTATTGGATTACTCGTATTGCCTTTCTTGAATATTGGTTTAAGCTGTGCAAATTTCCGGTCTTTGGGTACGGATGATTCATCGAGCGAGCAGACGTATATGACTGTTAACTGCGGAACTACTGTCTCAGCATACGCTGAAAGGGACCTAATTGGTATATATTCGGGACCAGAAGACTTGCTTATATTAAGTGATTTAAGTTCCTTCACTTCTCCGAGGATATCTACTACTAAGCTACTCAAATTGGCAGCTGTTGTTGATTAAATTCTTGAATATTTACTTCGTCTTCTTTGGTGAAGGAATTTTGGAAGGATGAGTTTAGTATCTCTGCCTTAGCAGCACTGTTGTCGATAGTATTTCCATAGCTATCGCGCAGAGAAGGCATTGATTGTGTCTTGCCGCTAGCACACTTTACATACGACCAAAATCTCTTTGGACTTTCTGGCAGGTTTCGAGACAAAATTTCGTTTTGGAAACTATTATAAACATCTCGCATTGAATTCCGCGCTAAATTTCGAGCTTCTGTAAAAGACTGCCACTCTTGGGGATTCTGTGTTCGTTTAAATTTGGCGTGGTGTTTCCGTTGTTTCTGCAAAAATATTCTAACCCGTTTTGTGTACCATGGAGGATCAGCTACATCGTTTGTTAATTTATTTATAAATCTCTCAGTTGCTGTCGATACTATTTCTTTGAATTCAATCCCAATCTCGTCTACACTTACATTGTTAATTTGGAAGAAGTGGAGAATGTCTCTCAGGAAGGCGTAAAGCGAATTTTTATCTTCTTTTTTAAATGGATATATTTTTCATTTATTTTTTGAGTATTTGGGAGTTACAGTGACTCCCTCCGGTAACCCTGAGTTTAACAATCCCTGAATCAGTTTTGATGCTCGTTATTAGCTCAGAACTATTTGATGTTAAGAGTTCCAGAGTGTTTTCACAACCGCTTACTATTCCAGTAGGCTCATGAACTAAATGCGCGAATATAATTTTCAGAGAACGCGTTTAGCACAATTTCGGACGAAATTTTGTGAGTACCTCCGGATTTAAACATGTATTTTCACCAACAAGTCGAGGGTAAATTGAAGTCACCACCAACTGAAATTGTATCAGTCGAGTATGTGTTTGAAATTAGACTCAAGTTTTCTTTGAACCTTTAAGCAACTTTATGATCTGAGTTGGGCGATTGGTTAAAGGATCCAATTATTATTTTATTCCGGTTGCCAAGAATGACCTCTATCCTTACTATCTCACAGGAACTACCTGCTTCAGTTTCGCTACAAGGTAAACTGCTTCTAACAACAACAAACACGCCACAGCCAGCTCTGTTTAGCCTATCCTTTCTGAACACCGTTAGGTCCTTCGCAAAATTGCGGCTGAACCTTTGTCCGGCATTAGCCAGCTGTCAGTGCCTATAACGATTTGAGCATCAGTGCTTTCTATTAGCGTTTGGAGCTCTGGTACTCTCCCAACACAGCTACGACAGTTTACAGCTGTTATTTCGATGGTTCCTGGGTCTAGGTTCTTCCTGTTTTCGGCCTGCAACCTTTGAGACTGAAGCCCTTTTTGTGTAATTCCAAGACCTTCTAACCTAAAAAACCGCCCAGTCCACTCCACTCAGCCCCTGCTACACGTGTAGCCGCTTCCTGCATGTAGTAGACTCCTGACCTATTCAGCGGAACCTGAAACCCAATCACCCTATGGCGCAGGTCAAGGAACCTGTAGCCTACACTGTCGCAGAACCATCTGAGTCTCTGATTTGGACCCTCCACTCGGCTCTGTACCAGAGGTCCGCAATGTGTGCTGTCGACGACGCTGCAAATGATGAGCTCTGCTCTCATCTCGCGAGCAAGACTGGCAGCCCTTACCACTTCTC
The DNA here is from genome assembly GCF_021461395.2 of Schistocerca americana. Classification (NCBI taxonomy): domain Eukaryota; kingdom Metazoa; phylum Arthropoda; class Insecta; order Orthoptera; family Acrididae; genus Schistocerca; species Schistocerca americana. The sequence continues at coordinate 289,890,421 of NC_060120.1, read as the reverse complement.
TTAGCAGCTCGAAACCAGAGAGAATCTCTTCTGATCCAAAGTGACGCACATCACTGATGCCGACGTGAGCCACCACTTGCAGTTGGCTTCACCCTGTGCTCTTCATGACATCCAGAAGGACCCGTTCCACTCCTGGAATGTCTTCACCTGGTATGAGCATGGAGTGCACATTGACTTTCTTCCCCTCAGATGGTTCAAATGGCTCTGAGCACTATGGGACTTAACATCTGAGGGCATCAGTCCCCTAGACTTAGAACTACTTAAACCTAACTAACCTAAGGACATCATACACACCCATGCCCAAGGCAGGATTCGAACCTGCGACCATAGCAGCAGCGCGGTTCCGGACTGAAGGGCCTAGAACCGCTCGGCCACAACGGCCGGCTTTCTTCCCCTCCTTGGCAGCCATGTCCCTAAGTGGCCACATAATCCGCCTAACGTTAGAGCTCCGAAACAACAATAAGCCCACCCTCTGTGGTCTCCCATTCCATGCAGGCTGAGTGCTTTCCTCTAAAATTGGACAGGTGACTACATCTGGCTGAGCGGCAGTGTCAGCCACGGACGGCACCTGCAACGTCTTTGTCAGACTAACCGAGGAGGCCTTACGTTCGCCTCCCCTCCCCCCCCCCCCCCCCCCCCAGCACATCTTTCGGCGCCTGCCACGCCCCGAGGAGACCTCCCACTCGACCACCGGTCCGGTGAGGGGTCAATCTCAGTGGGAACAATAACTGGTTTGACTGTTGAGTCGGGATGGATGTCCGTTGGATCGCCAAGGCCGGCCCTCAACAGAGGTGGCCATCCACTGCAGCCTCAAGCTGTGAAACCGAAGCTATCACATCCTGGAGCTGAGAGCGAAGTGTCACCAACTTGGCTCGCATCCACACACAAGAATCACAGTCGCTATCCGTACTACAGGTAACGGAAAACTACACTACACAGACAAAGGACTAGCGACACACGGTATGGAACTCTACTGTCGACACTGACGAAAACGCAAGAAAGGTGTCTAATAAATTAGATTAACATGCAGAGATACAAAAACTAAACTACCAAATCACTCAGGTGAGACTAAATATTTCGCACCTGATTAGGAACTTGTAATTGTTATTGTTGTTGTTGTTGTTGTGGTCTTCAGTCCTGAGACTGGTTTGATGCAGCTCTCCATGCTACTCTATCCTGTGCAAGCTTCTTCATCTCCCGCTACCTACTGCAACCTACATCCTTTTGAATCTGCTTAGTGTATTCATCTCTTGGTCTCCCTCTACGATTTTTACCCTCCACGCTGCCCTCCAATACTAAACTGGTGATCCCTTGATGCCTCAGAACATGTCCTACCAAAGCACTCAGGTGAGACTAAATAATTCGCACCTGATTAGGAACTTGTAATTGTTGTTGTTGTTGTTGTTGTGGTCTTCAGTCCTGAGACTGGTTTGATGCAGCTCTCCATGCTACTCTACCCTGTGCAAGCTTCCTCATCTCCCGGTACCTACTGCAACCTACATCCTTTTGAATCTCCAAAAATCTGTTTACTTTCCGACACAAACGTAAACACCCAGAAATTCAAGAAACTAAACCACTAAAGCACACAGGTGAAACTATGTAATCCGCTCCTGGTTAGGATCTCTTAAAATGTCACAAAATCGGTTACTTCCCTTTTGCTGCTTGTGTCTCGGCCGGCCTCTTCATTAGAAGAAGACACACTGAAGAAGATGTATGGACAGATAGAATGTTCACTAACTGGATGGGTCGCATATCTGCAACAAGATGGTATTTCATGATAATAATTAAGAAGTTATTGAAACTCAATTCTTTCACTCTAATTCTGTGAAAATATTTCGTGTGTACTAACAGTTCGTTTAGACGTTCTTAACATTAAGGATATGTTCTTCCAGTGAAAATGGGGGTGTAAAAACGCTGCACATGTTATTCTTTGTAACGGCACTTACAAGTTCGTTAACTGCAAACACAATGCTCATGCTCTTGCTATACGTCGATATCCTATTGCTGTACTACTTAATATGGCGCATCATTTGAATTTCTGTCTTGATCTTGTTTTCTCAAGCACTAGAGCGCGCGCGTATATGAGTGTGTGTGTGTGTGTGTGTGTGTGCACTCCAACCTTCTAACTCTATATGTGTGCTCTTTTCTGTATAATTCTTTGAATGTATTAAACATTGTGCTGGATAGCGTAATGTAATGATATAAAAAGAAAGTTTTCTTGAATGGCAAGTTTTTGGTGCAAGTTGTTCTTTTAGAACTGTTTCCACTTTTACTGAACAGTGGCTGCGGGCAACTTAGTGGTCAGCAAATGTGACTGTGATTTTTTTAATAACTGAAAAAAATGTTCTGAGCGCTAATTTTCTCTGGCAATTGTTACTGTAAAATATCATGTAACTTCATATTTCAATACATTAGGTACCGACGGAAGAACACTAAGATGTGCTGTAAAGTGTGTGAACAAGAAACTAAAGTAAGGAGAATTGGTGTTTTGCCTCAACAGGCAGAATCCGATGCAATTATTTATTCTAGAAACCTGTTTTCAGTTAGAGCGTAAGGAATCACATTATAATTATTGTACTTCTGTCGTTACAGTTACTTTCGATTTCGTCTTGTGGTATTACGTAAAATTAATTTTGAGGCTGCACAACGATGTTAATAGCAGCTTCCTCCCTTATGACTCTCCATACTTGCACCTCGTCTGCTTTTTATTGCGTCTGCTTTATAGAGCTGTTCAAACGACATTTTCACATCGAAATGGTTGACTTGGTGGTAGTGAGCATTTCTGCCAGATGATCTCTTTTGCTACTTTGACCTTCTGTGATGGTTTGAGTAAATAAGTCTGCGTCTGAATTATCTGCCCTCCGTGGACATGAATCTTGTGTGTGTTGTTACTCTTACTTCGATGTGACAGAAAATTTTCAAGTAATGTTCTTTTGTAAGACACGTCCTAAGAAGTTCTGTGTAAGGTCACGTCACTTTTCACTCATCGCTCTTATATTAGCTCTTTCACTATCTTATACACAGTTATGCCGTAAGGAGACTTGTTTTATCAGGAGTTACTTGTTAAAGTGTGTACATTACAGCACTGAAGGTGTATGTGCTGAATTTAATTTCAAGGCTAAAGCCTGTAGCTAACTACATCGCTCTGTAGTTGGTCAGCTTGTTCATACATCGTCATATTTCTGAGTCATCATTGTGCATTTATAAACAATAGTAGTGGTTTCTTTAGTTGAAGCTGATGTAGAAGCGTACTCCTACTGACAAATATTCATACCAGACAAATTTCAACAGAGGAACATCATAGTACTGATAATGAAAAACCAAACGGTATATCCTGGGAATATTGACGTCATCGGGAAATAGGGTTCAGATTCATTTGGCATCATCAAGTGAGGTGTTTGATGCGATGGATTCGGTAGGAAAGCAGCTCAGATCCACGATTTTTATTTGGCTTTTCTGTGGTTCAGACGAATGCAGGGATGGGTCCTTAAGATAATCATGCACTGCTTTCCCTGTCCCTTCCCTGCTAAGCTCTCTCTTTCGCCTGGGCTGATGCTCCATCTGTAACGACCTCGATGCCGTCTGGACGCTAAACTCGGAGATCCATTCATTGGTTTCTTCATTAAATTAGAAATAGACTTGCTGGTGAAAGACTTGTAGCTGAAAAGACGGCCGCTGATTTAGCGGACATGCTTTTATTACGACTTTGCCTTCCTTCTATATGCTGAAATGGCGAATTGTGTTCCACTTCTCATGCTCCTAGGCCTGAGAGGAGGGCGAAATTAGTTGGGGGTTGACGTTATCTACTGTGCCAATGTATTTCATTTTAATGAAAAGATTTCATCCAACTCAGTAGCAATGACGCAGCGCAAATTACACTGCCGAGCCAAAAAACTGGTACACCCGCCTAATGTGTAGGGCTCCCGCGAGCGCGCAGAAGTGCCGCAACATGACGTGGCATGGACTCGACCAATGTCTGAAGTAGTGCTGGAGAGAACTGACACCATGAATCCTGCAGGGCTGTCAATAAATCTATAACAGTACCAAGGGGCGGAGATCTCTTCTGAACAGCAGGTTGCAAGGCATCCCAGATATGATCAATAATATTCATGTTTGGGGAGTTTGGTGGCCAGCGGGAGTGTTTAAACTCAGAAGAGTGTTCCTGGAGCCACTCTGTAGAAATTCTGGACGTGTGGGGCGTCGCATTGTCCTGCCGGAATTCTGTTCAGAATGGACATGAATGGATGCAGGTGACCAGACAGGGTGCTTACGTACGTGTCACCTGTCAGAGTCGTATCTAGACGTATCAGGGCTGCCATATCACTCCAGCTGCACACACCCCACACCATTACAGAGCCTCCACTTTAAAACTTCTTTATTTAAATGTGTGTGTATGTACTTAAATTGCTGAATGACTGAGAAGATGAAACTTCTACGTCATTTGATTCTGAAACAACTGTGCAAAACTTAACGTACTGAGCCTACTTTCTCTTTACTTTTTCTTATCATGTCAACACTGACCCACAATATTCTAGCGCAACGCAATCTGACTGCTCAAAAAATTACAACTTGACTTCAAATAATTAATTCAAAAGAATGGCCCTGACGAAAAAGAAATCTTAACAATAACCTATACATTTCATTAAGCACTTACCTCACAAAAATCTTCATTACGCGAACTACTGCAATACAGCGAGCGTCAATACTGCCAGCTAAATAAAAGATTCTAACTACTAAAGCCACTAACTACTAATAGGCATGAGGTTAGCAAAGGAAAGATTTTGTTGCAAACCAAATAATGTATTTTTTACCTTAATAATATGACACCCAGTTCAAACACGAATATAAATCGTCATTGAAATCCAGTACTATCACGAATAATTTTCAATCTCCAAGTCGGATACTTCCAGATCGTTAGCCTACGCTAACACTTCAGACCTCTACCCTCCATCAGTGCTAACTTCTCACATTTAACATCCATCACTGCTGGCTGTTCACCTCCAACTGCCCAACAGTACTTTCGTCACTGCTGGCGACTAACTTCCAACTACCCAACACTACTGGCGATTATCTTCCAACAACGAGTCCAACCAGTCACAGAGTCTCTTACAAATAAAGGGCAGTCAGAGATTCAATGCCAAGCGCTACACAGCGCTGCCAACACAGAAGCAGCCCACTTACAACTCGGTTGAACAGTCCCCTGCTAACATGCAGGGGCCATGGATTCATGAAGTGTGTCCATTCCCGTACACGTCGATCGGCTCGATACAATTTGAAACGAGACTCGTCCGACCAGGCAACATGTTACCACTCATCAACAGTCCAATGTCAGTATTAACGGACCCAGGCGAGGCGTAAATCTTTGTGTCATGCAGTCATCAAGGGCGCACGAATGAGTCTTCGTTCCTAAAGCCCATATCGATGATGTTTCGTTGAATGGTTCGCACGCTGACACTTGTTGATGACGCAGCATTCAAATCTGCAGTAATATACGGAAGAGCTGCACTTCTGTCACGTTGAACGATTTTCTTGAGTCGTCGTTGGTCCCGTTCTTGCAGAATCTTTTCTGGCTGCAGTGATGTCGGAGATTCGATATTTTGCCGGATTCCTGATATTCACAGTACACTCGCGAAACGGTCGTACGGGAAAATCCCCAGTTCATCGCTACCCCGGCGATGCATTGTTCCATTGCTCGTGCACCGACTATAACACCACGTTCAAACTCACTTAAATCTTGATAACCTACCTGCCATTGTAGCAGAAAAAACCGATCCAACAACTGCGCCAGACACTTGTTGTCTTATATAGGCGTTACCGACCGCAGTGCCATATTCTGCCTGTTTACCTATCTCTGTATTTGAATACGCATACCTATACCAGTTACTATGGCGTTTCGGTGTATATCGGCGTAGAAGCTATCCTGCACAGGTGGACTACTTGCCGGGACGAGAAGCTGAATTTTACGCAGAAATAACGACCGCTGATCCTGACGTGAACTCATTCTAGCTTGTAACAGCATTTCTACTGAACTCAGTGACTCTAGAAAGATTTTCTGGCTGTAAATTTTGCGGATTTAACTACTTTACTCGGCTGGAAAGCCGCGAGTGTTACAAAAGGCGACTGAGCTTATCACTAATTGTGGAAAGTTTGTAACTGTATCTGGATAAAATCCGGCTCAGTTTTCTCTCTTTTCCGGAGCTGCGGAACCCGGGTATTGATGCTACATGTGGGATCTCCCGCCTAATTCCTCTGGCATTCCCATGACTCCTCGACTGTGAAATCAATACTCCGCTTTAGAAAACGATGTGTGCTACTGCGAATGTTCAAGCCTCTTCTGTCTGAACTGATGTGAAAAGGCACGAACAGTTTACTTACGCATAGCCAGACCTAGGCATATCTATCTCTATTACGCTGCGCCCTCACCCTCCTAGAATCATAGTTCACAAGCAGAAAGACACGTACAAATATGCACACTCTATTGCATTCAGAATGGACAATGATGTTCTTAATGTTATGTCTTTAACTATAGTATTAAGGAGCTAGTTTCAGCACAGTACCGAACCACAAGAACTTGTCTCAAGGAAAGCTTCGCGACCAAGAAGTAACATCTGACAGCCAGTTGTCAGAATTTTTAAATGTTGGTAAGCTTCTGTTTTGAAATGTACGCAAGTGTGATAATACTGTTTATCTAGAGGAATGTCTTCTCTTTGAAAATCGATAGTAGTAGACGCGACTCGTTGTAATACAAAATCGTGTCGGTGGGTAATACAGTCCGTAGTATATACTGGACTCAAAACGTCACGTGTAAACAACAACTGGTGAGGTTTCAGGCCTAGGATCAGAATAACAAACTACAAGTTCACCATGATGGCGCTTGGTGTCCTGTGAGCAGTCCTTCTCTCCAAATCATATTTCTCATAAACGACACGTTTTATTTATTTCCTTAGCGTGTGGCTAGATCACAAAAAATTACTATCACCTCAAATTGTAATCTACACTACTGGCCATTAAAATTGCTACACCACGAAGATGACGTGCTACAGACGCGAAATTTAACCGACAGGAAGAAGATGCTGTGATATGCAAATGATTAGCTTTTCAGAGCATTCACACAAGGTTGACGCCGGTGGCGACACCTACAACGTGCTGACATGGGGTAAGTTTCCAACCGATTTCTCATACACAAACAGCGGGTGACCAGTGTTACCTGGTGAAACGTAGTTGTGATGCCTCGTGTAAGGAGGAGAAATGCTTACCATCACGTTTCCGACTTTGATAAAGGTCGGATTGTAGCATATCACGATTGCGGTTTATCGTATCGCGACATGGCTGCTCGCGTTGGTCGAGATCCAGCAGAATATGGAATCGGTGGGTTCAGGAGGGTAATACGGAACGCCATTCTGGATCCCAACGGCCTCGTATCACTAGCAGTCGAGATGACAGGCATCTTATCCGCATGGCTGTAACGGATCGTGCAGCCACGTCTCGATCTTTGAGTCAACAGATGGGGACGTTTGCAAGACAACAACCATCTGCTCGAACAGTTCGATGACGTTTGCAGCAGCATGGACTATCAGCTCGGAGACCATGGCTGCGGTTACCCTTGACGCTGCATCACAGACAGGAGCGCCTGCGATGGTGTACTCAACGACGAACCTGGGTGCACGGATGGCAAAACGTCATTTTTTCGGATGAATCCAGGTTCTGTTTACAGCATCGTGACGGTCGCATCCGTTTTTGGTGACATCGTAGTGAACGCACATTGAAAGCGTGTATTCGTCATCGCCGTACTGGCGTTTCGCCTGGCGTGATGGTATGGGGTGCCATTGGTTACACGTCTCGGTCACCTCTTGTTCGCATTGACGGCACTTTGAACAGTGGACGTTACATTTCAGATGTGTTACGACCCGTGGATCTACCCTTCATTCGATCTTTGCGAAACCCTACATTTCAGCAGGATAATGCACGACCGCATGTTGCAGGTCCTGTACGGGCCTTCCTGGATACAGATAATATTCGACTGCTGCCCTGGCGAGCACATTCTCCAGATCTCTCACGAACTGCAAACGTCTGGTATTTGGTGGCCGAGCAACTGGCTCGTCACAATACGCCAGCCACTACTCTTGATGAACTGTGGTATCGCGTTGAAGCTGCATGGGCAGCTGTACCTGTACACGCCATCCAAGCTCTGTTTGACTCAATGCCCAGGCGTATCAAGGCCGTTATTACGGCCAGAGGTGGTTGTTCTGGGTACTGATTTCTCAGGATCTATGCACCCAAATTGCGTGAAAATGTAATCACATGTCACTTCTAGTATAATATATTTGTCCAATGAATACCCGTTTATCATCTGCATTTCTTCTTGGCGTAGCAGTTTTAAGGGCCAGTAGTGTAACATCCAGGCCACGAATGTAGTCTACTGGTCTCTCCGTCACCACCAGGAACTCTGTTGGATCTCAAGGAGAAGGTCTCAGAGGACATTCTTGATCCATATAGTCTGCTTTTCAACACCACAGTCACAACTTGGAGAAATTATTTTCTTCCATTTGTAAAAAGAGTCGGCACACCTTTCAGTGTTGGATCGTGTTCGTTTAAGAACGGAGCAGATCTTGCGTGGCAGTTCAGACCTAGGTGGCTTGGTCAATATGCACCGCATCTTAAGTTGCTCCGTCGCAGCATTAATCTGCTTTGTGTGTCTCCATCAGTTATCAGTAATAAACGATGTATTCTTCATCACAAAATGAACCACTGCGACGTTCCTACCGGTCCTCGAAGCGTTTTTAGACGTCCTGTAACATTCCGTACCATACTAAATGACTTTCATCAAAGCAAAATGTAATGGACAGCGTACTGTATGTAAATGTTCCTGAATGTAAGTTTAGGTTCGACATACCATGCTACGTATCTAAAACAGAAGTAAACGTCAGTAATACAGAAGTTTTTGTGTAAAGTACATGTACACAATAAAAAAGTAAAATTGCTGCACAATATCAAGGCTTTTGAAAAATTGGGAGTCTACTTGGTGAGCATGTTGGCGATGAAGGGTGTGATGTGAAGACATCGAAATACTAGCAGACTTCTCTTGGCCATGAATTCCGACTTTGACTGTGCTGTGTCCACAGGCCCTGGGGAGCAATCGATACCGATCTACCGCCGAGTCATCCTCCGCCACTGGCATCATTCTCTTTGTTTGTGCTAGTCAGATTTTTATGTCCTCCTTGCTTGGCACGCCATGTGTTATTTTTCTTCCAAAGTAGCAGAATTCCCTAACTTCGTTGCTTCGTGGTCAATAACTTTGATGTTAAGCTCCTGGCTGCTCTCATTTCTGCTACTCCTCATTACCTTCGTCTTTTTTTCGGTTTATTCTCAATCCACATTCTGTACTTATTAGGCTGTTATTCAGTTCAGTACTTCCTGTAACGCTTCTTCACTTTCACTGAGGGTAGCAATGTCATCAGAGAATCTTGTCATTGATACCCTTTTACCCTGAATTTTAATCCATGTCTTGCATCTTTCTTGCATTTCAGTCACTGCTCCTTCGATGTAAAGACTACATCCTTGTCTTACGCTCTTTTTAATCCGAGCATATAGATATTGGTCTTCCATTATTATTGTTCTCTCTTGGTTCTTGTACATACTGAATATTATCCTTCTTGCCATATGGCTTACTCATATTCTGCCCAGAATTTGGAACATCTTCCATCATTTTACAGTGACCAATGCATTTTCCAGGGCGACGAATCCTGTGGACATATCTTGATTTTTCTTCAGTCTTGCATCCGCTATCAACCACAACGTGAGGACGCCTCCCTGGTACCTTTACCCTTCTAAGGCGGAACTGCTCGTTATCTAACAGATCCTTCATTTTCTTTTCCATTCTTCTGTATATTGTCAACGCCTTGGATGCATGAGCTGTTAAGCTGTGCGACAGTTTTCGCACTTGTAAGTTCTTGTTATCTTCGGAATTGTGTTGATGTTTTTCCGAAACTTTGATGGTATTTCGCCAATCTAATAGTTTCTACACACCAACCTGAATAGTCGTTTGGTTGCCGCTTCCCCCAATGAATTTAGAAATTCCAATGGAATGTTATCTATTCCTTCTGCTTTATTTGATCTTAAATCTTACAAAGCTTCTTTAAATTCTGACTAATACTGGATTCCCTATCTCTTCCACATCAGTTCCAGTTTCCTCTTCTATCACGTCATCAGACAAATCTTCCCGCTCGTAGAGGCCTTCAGTGTACTCTTTCCACCTATACGCTCTCTCCTCTGCGTTTACAATGGAATTCCCATAGCACAATTAGTGTTACCACTCTTGCTTTTTATTTCACCGAAGATTATTTTGACTTTTCTACACGCTTAGCCAATCGTTCTGACGAACATTTCTTTTTCTACTTCTCCAGATTTGTCCTGTGGTCATTTCGCTTCTGCTTCCCTGCACTTCCTGTTTATTTCATTCCATTTATGTTACTGTATTCCTGTATTTCACTGAACATTTTTGTACTTCCTTCTTTCGTTGATCACTTGAAGTATTACTTCCGTTTTCCGGTGTTTCTTCGCAGTTACCCTCCTTGAACGTATGTTTGGCAGGCCAACTTCTGTCATCGCTCTTTTTAAAGATGTCCATGCGTCTTCAACTGAACAGCCTACTGTGATATTCATTGTCACATTACCCATGCCCTCAGAGAACATGAAACGCATTTCATTCTTAATCAGTATCCTACTTAGTTCCACATTGAATCCTCCAGATGGTTCCATTGAACTTCAGTCTGCTCTTCATAATTACTAATTTGTGATCTGAGTCTGTGTCTGCTCCTAGGTACGCCTTACAATCCAATATCTGATCTCGGAATCTCTGTCTAACTATGATGAAATCCAGCGGGAATCTTCCCGTGTCTCCGTGCCTTTCCCAGGTTACCTCCTCTTCTTGTGATTCTTGAACAGAAAATGAGCTATAACAAGCTGAAATCTATTGCAGAACTCAATGAGCCTTTCTCCTGTCTCACTTCTACTACCAAGCCCACGTTCTCCCCCAACCTTTCTTCTATCCCTTTCTCTACTGCTTCATTCCAATCGCCTATGACTAGCTCCCTTTGCATCTGAATTACCGTTTCAGTATCCTTATATACCTTCTCTATCTCTTCGTCTTCTGCTTGCGATGTCAGCATGTATACCTGGCCTATTGTCAGTGTTGGTTTGCTGTCGATTCTGATAAGAGCAATCCTATCATGCACTCTACACAATAACTCACTCGCTGCCCGATCTTCCTACTCATAATTGAATTCTACATCCTGCGTCCCTTTTCTGCTGCTGTTGATATTACCCAGTATTCATCTGCCCAGAAATCATTGTCATGGTCACCTCTCGCTTTGCAGTCCCCTCCCGAAGATCTGAATAGGGGCCTAGTTCGGAATCTTTTGGCAATAGAGAGATCTCCAAGACACTTTTTAATTACAGGTCACATATCTTGTGGATACATCTTACATGCCCTTAAGTCAGTGGTTTCTGCTGCCTCTGCATTCTCATGCTGTCGGTCATTGCTGATTCTTCCGTCTTTTAGGGGCAGTGTCCCGCCCCAAAGGCAAGAGAGTGCCTGAACCTCTGTCCGCTCCTCCGCCCTCTTTGACAAGGCCTTTGGCCGAACGAGGGTGACTTCTTATGAAGGTAGTCTCCAGTCAGTATTGCTCATAATTTTTTTCAATATCTAAGGAGGGGCTAGGTTCGAACCCAGGACCCAGGTCGTTTGGTCAGTACACGGAACTCCCATCCTAGACCGGGAGAAAGCTGTCCGAATCTTTGTCCAGCCATGCAGATCTAGGATTCTCTGAATTGCGTAAGGAAACCGCCGGAATGGGTCCTTTGCAAAGGATACGACCGATTTCCTTACCCAAACCGTGAGATTTGTGTCTAATGAATTCGCCGTGGTGGGGCGTCAATCCCACTCGTCGCAGATGGACGTTAAAGCCTGCCTCAGCTTCCTTCCTTCTGGCTGGTATGCAGCTTGCAGTGAGGTTCACACGTTGTGGCGTTTATACCACGCTGCTTATCGTACTGTAATTCCGATACAGAATTACGTTCAGTGCTATGGCTGTGCCCGTCAGAAGAGGTAGTCGGGCTACACACTCCGAAATGACGAATGGTCATCTGGACCTTGAGTGAGGGGGAGTTTCATCCGGCCGAGGACTTTGCTCGCGAGCTAAACCAGACCGTTGGAACTCCCGTAAAAGCTGACGGTAATAGCTACAGCTTTAACTTACGGTAACTAATAAACACTTCATCAAAAAGCAAGCTGACCACAAGGGAATCCTTATTCATGCTGAAGTTTCATAAATGCAACATTATTTTTTTAACAAAAGCTTTCGGAAAAAACACAAATGAACCAAATTAACGTAACGAATGTCAGCAGAAATGGCGCCCATCTCTGATGGGTATGCGTCTTGAGAGGCCAGGGGAGCAATCTGTTAGATGTGGTCATCAATCAGTTTAGCTCGGTTGCTCGGTAATGTTTAACATTTAACTCGTTAACGAAAGATATACATGTTAAAAGTGCCTCGACGACGCCTAATGCAATATTAAATTAAGGGATTTGTGGAGTAAAGTGGTAACCCACGAGAGACTCATTTTGAGTTACTGCACCTTTTACGATCGTTTAATTTCCAATACAAAAACATAATTGCAGAGTAAGACAAAAGAATTTACTTAGAAAATAGTTCTTCCTAGCGGTACCAATTGAAATACGTGTTACCAGCATGATGTGCATTCGAAAACACAACTGTTAATATGATCAGACTAATCTATGCAGTGCCGGCCGGAGTGGCCGAGCGGTTCTAGGCGCTACAGTCTGGAAACGCGCGACCGCTACAGTCGCAGGTTCGAATCCTGCCTCGGGCATGGATGTGTGCGTTGTCCTTAGGTTAGTTAGGTTTAAGTAGTTCTAAGTTCTAGGGGACTGATGACCTCAGAAGTTAAGTCCCATAGTGCTCAGAGCCATTTGAACCATTTTTAATCCATGCAAAACAGAGACTTCTTCCAACAACCCTTCCAAGTGGTTCTCAAGGAAAGACAGTGATATTATGCACAACAGTTGCTGCGTCCGATGTCATGATTAGACATCGCGATTGTAACATTGATCTATGCATTTTTACTGGCTCTCATGCGGCAGTTATATTACCATACCTACCGATATAAGCATTTCCATTATTTCAGCAGATATACAGATAAATAAGATGGCGTCCGTTTTTATTAAGTCAAAAACTATGAACATTCCTGTAGTGCCATGAGTAGCGATCCCCATAGCCACACTTATTTTCACTGTTGAAAATAGCTAAGTTAGAAGCTTTGACCTATGGAGAGCAATTCCAATTGGGACAACGAGACATTTTTAGATGGCACAAGATGAGCAGATCTCTGTTCTTACAATCAACCAATCATGACATGCAGACTGTAAGAATTCGCTCTCGTAATTTGTCCGACGTTGCCCTCCATATGCAGCTTCACGGAGGGAACAGCTTACAGAGTTAGCTTTTTCAGATGCTGTGATGTGTCATGCTAGGGAGATTCCATTCTTTTCATAAGGCTGGGTATTGCTACAACTTGAGTGTTACAGTACCTAAATACATTAAAAATGAAATATAATTCGTGAAAGGTTTTGGAATGTTACAGATTTCTCAGGTGCATAGATCATGAATGAGAAGTTGATGCATTATTTTCGTGAACAGTGAGTAATACTATCCATGTGAGCTATCACCTTTCCAAGTATGGCACTGAGGCATTAAGACATCCTATGATGGGGCCTCATGCAGGTGCAGAGAAGGGTCAAAAGAGGGAAGAAAGGAAGATAGGTTAGAGGTGATGGGGTGATGGCCTATCAATGCCGCATCACTAGAGATGCAACACTACTACAGTCAGACAAGTAGGGAACAGGAAATCGACTGCAACTTTTTTTTAGAGGGAATTATCTTAGAATTGGCCAGAGCTGATTGCATGGAACATGTGGTAAACTGTGTTCGATAGGGGCAGCAGGGATTTGAATCCAACTGCTGCCTGACAGAAACTTTGTGTCTTACCTACTCCACTGACTCACTCGGTGGAAACAGATGTGCTGTTTGGTGTTTTCAAATACCCATGTGCCTGTTACCTCGACTAACAAGCTGTGGCAGTGGTGGGGCAGCGCGAGGCGGTAAACCGGCGCGCCGATGAGTCAGCAGTGGAGATCACAAATGGAGCGCGTTAAGAGTCTAACATTGAGAGTTGCATACCTAACAAATCAAGGCGCCGCTGTTACGTCAGTCCTTCCTTCCTGCCTCCCTGCCTGCCTTCCTTCTGTAGTTCCGCGAGTGTGATGAGCCCGAGAAATGTGGCGCTGCAGTCGCTTCATACTTGTAGACTTTTTCTTCATAAATTAAGCGTGCAGGAGTATAAGGCTAGTCGTGACTACTTGTTAATATGGAAGTTGAGTACACGATCTTGCTGTTGTAAAGTAGTACCAACAAGGCGAAATGACCAATTGTCAGGATCAGATGGCCAACGAAACTGTGTTTTCTGAGACTGTGGATGGTGTAAGGCGGAACTTGAGCGATGCAGTCTATACAATTGCAAATGTGTTCCATTAGAAGAGGAGTGATGTCTTAAATAAGTTCCATACTACAGTCCAAGCTTCAGATGCAAAACATAGCAATTTCGTCCAGTGCAAACAAAGTGGTTATATTCTTGTTTATTCCACCTTCAACATGAGAAAACATGTGTGCTGCTTCATACGAAAACTGGCCACAGAGGAACGTCACTGTTCTGCCCCGCAACCAAAAAGCGCGCTATTCCATCGATCATGGCCATGGTAACATTCGTTTGTGGACTAACAGCGAGTTGTGTAATTTATCGTTCGCTTCTGTATTTATGTTGTAGACTATTGTAAATCTATTTTAATAAATAATCACCATTTAGAGAAAGTACTTCGTCCTCATGTCATGTTTTCTTGTACTGTCATCACATGCTTGGCAGCGCCTTAAAAGTGTGTGTATGGCAACGTAGTTATTAGACATTCCCTGAATAGATGTAGTTTGGACCCCTTCTATCCAAACCAACCAACCAACTGGCGGGAAAAAATCGCAACACAAAAAATAATTAATGTAGAGTAATGTAGTTTCGGAAATGCATTCATCTAGGTAACATATTTAAGTGATCAACGCTGCAATACCTAAGGTTAATGTAAGCGCAAGATCATCCATTGCAAATGTGAAATTCTGGTACATTAATAACCGTTGCAACCACCAGAATGTTAAACGCAAGCATGCAAACGTGCTTGCATCGTGTCGCACAGGTGCCAGATGCCAGTTTTCGGTCTGGAGATCCATGCCTGTGGCACTTGGTCGGTCAATACAGGGGCGGTTAATGCTGTTTGTAGATGATGCTGGGGTTGTCGTCCGATGATGTCCCACGTATGCTCGACTGGGGACAGATCTGGTGATCGAGCAAGCCAAGGCAAGATGTCGACACTCTGTAGAGCGTGCTGGGTTACGATAGCGGTATGTGGGCCAGCGTCATCCTGTTGGGAAACATCACCTAGAATGCTGTTTATGAACGGCAGCACAACAGGTCGAATCGCCAGACTGACGTACAATTTGAGGTCAGGGTGCATGGGATAGCCACGACAGTGCTCCTGCTGTCATACAAGATAGCACCCCGACCATAGCTCCAGGAGTAGGTCCTACTACGAAGATGGACTGGTTGAAGGTCCTCAAATGTGTGTGTGAAATCTTACGGGACTTGACTGCTAAGGTCATCAGTCCCTAGGCTTACACACTACTTAACCTAAATTATCCTAAGGACAAACACACACACCCATGCTCGAGGGAGGACTCGAACCTCCGCCGGGACCAACCGCACAGTCCTTGACTGCAGCGCCCTAGACCGCTCGGCTAATCCCGCGCGGCGAAGGTCCTCAACTGGCCTTCTTCTAACCAACATCGGCACCGAGGCGGAACCACCTCTCATCAGAAAACACAACATACCTCCACCCTGCCCTCCAATGAGCTCTCGCTTGACATCACTGAAGTCGCAAATACTGGTTGTATGGGGTTACTGTAATGCACACTTCAGGGCGTCTAGGTCGGAGCTTTCCTTGAAGTAACGTGTCTGTAACAGTTCGTTGTGTCACTGTGGTGCCAACTACTGCTCAGATTGGTGCTCCAGGTGCAGTACGATGCGCCAGAGGCATACGCCGAAGACGATGGTCTTCCCTCTCGGTAGTGCCACGTGGCCGTCTGGAGCCCAGTCTTTTTGCGACCGTGCATTCTTGCGACCACCGCTGCCGGCAATCATGTACACTGGCTGCATTCTTTCCAAGTCACTGCAGTATTGCAGTAGGGACGTCCAGCTTCTTCTTGTCCTATTACACGACTCGTTCAAACTCGTTGTTGTCTAACGTCACTTCACCACGTCCAATCTCAAAAGTATCTAACGCTCACGACCGTTACGACGTGTATTTAAAGCAGACCTGGTTTGCATCCATAGTAGCTCTGCTAGCGCCACTCGTATGCGACTGTCACGAAGTCTGCATAGACATCGTCTTTCAGATGTAGAAACACGCCTACCAACTTCCGTTTACGAGGTGTGGCTAGAAAAAAACCGGACTAGTACTGGTGAAACAATAAAACGAATGCAATAAGGCTGAAAGTCGCGTGGCCTGTCACGTGACTCTCGCTCCTCCTACTGCTCGAGTTTCATCTGCCTCCTGCACTCAGTCTGCCCGTGGCGTCTGTTTTAAGTAGTTGACGTTTTGTCTGTGCGTCGGAAAATGTTGAGTGTACAGAAAGAACAGCATGTTAACATCAAATTTTGTTTCAAACTAGGAAAATCTGCAAGTGAAACGTTTGTAATGTTACAACAAGTGTACGGCGATGATTGTTTATCGCGAACAAAAGTGTTTGAGTGGCTTAAACGATTTAAAGATGGCCGCGAAGACACCAGTGATGACACTCGCACTGGCAGACCATTGTCAGCAAAAACTGATGCAAACATTGAAAAAATCGGTAAACTTGTTCGACAAGATCGCCGTTTAACAATCAGAGCAGTGTCTGAGTTAACAGGAGTTGACAAGGAAAGTGTTAGGCAGATTCTTCATGAAAGTTTCAACATGAACAAAGTGTGTTCAAAAATGGTTCCAAAGTGTCTCACAATTGAACAGAAGGAACGGCGAAGAATGATTTGTTCTGACATCCTGGAAAACTTTGAAAGTGATCCCACCTTCTTACAAAATGTTATTACTTGCGATGAATCGTGGTTTTTTACTTACGATCCCGAAACTAAACGCCAATCGATGCATTGGAAAACTCCTGGTTCTCCACGACAAAAGAAAGCACGAATGTCAAAATCGAAATTCAAGGCAATGATGATTGTTTTTTTTTTTTGACATCAAAGGGATTGTGCACATTGATTGGGTACCAGAGGGACAAACAGTGAATCAGCATTACTACATTAGCGTCCTGGCTACCCTACGTGAGCGAGTACGGAGAAAACGGAACGATTTGTGGAGAAAAAAGTCATGGATCCTTCACCAAGACAATGCCCCAGCTCACAGTGCGTTGTCAGTGAAGACGTTTTTGGCAAAACACAACATTCCCATCTTAGATCATCCACCCTACTCACCTGATTTGGCCCCCTGTGACTTTTTTCTTTTCCCTAAAGTCAAGTCAGCTTTGAAAGGAACTAGATTTGAGACTGTTGAAGCAGTAAAAGAAAAAGCGACGGAAGTAATGTATGGACTTACCGAAAATGATCTGCAGCATTGCTATGAACAGTGGAAAATTCGTATGGAGCGGTGTAGAGACCGAGGAGGAGAGTACATTGAAGGAGATAACACGAAATTGTAAATAATTGTAAATAAATGTTAGTTCCAGCATCAGTCCAGTTTTTTGCTAGCCGCACCTCGTATGTCGCACTACTCCTGCTTGGTTTTCGCGATCTTTTTCCCGTCAGCCACTCTATTGGTATATAATAATCGCCATGCCCAACCGTTGCGTATGTAGTGGCAGTGCCACTAGTCGGCGGTTATACTTGTAAACTCGTGTGCTCGCCTCCTTCCCAGACGGGTCGAGCCCCTTATTCCCGACAAAAGACTCAAGCGAAGAGTTTTCAGTTAGATGAGTGGCGGCGGAGACTCGTGAGTCGGGAGCGGAGGGACGTGAAGGAAGAAACAAGCCTCCCAGCTTGTGATTTTAACGCCAGACGTCACCTCCTGGATCCATATTTTCACCTGAATATCTACTAGGAGAGTACAGTGACAAAGCACACTGATTCATTCAATCTCTGGTTCAGTCACACATTGTGCTTCATAAATCCCATGACAAAGTAGAGGTTTCAGGGTTGAGGAAACACTCAAATTACACACCAAAAGGCAGGAGCAAATAGTCCTGGCTGCTTCTGTAACGTATACTAACATCAATTTACAACTAATGCATATTTACTCGCGCTGATAATTATGGCAATGACTTCCAAATAACTTGATTTATATTAGAGAAGAAGCTGCTAATTTGGGGAAAAACACTGATCCTTCTCTTTCACTCACTAACTTCTTTTTCGTTCTGCTCCTTCATACTAAGCATTTATGTAACTCTACCGATGTCACTACTTTCAGCTGTCTATATACAGGTAAAGTTGGAAACGTGTATAACACGAACATAGGCTGAGTGGTCAGTGGAACTTAGATCCCACGGTCCAGGTATTCTGACCAATTGTTAGAGTGGCTCATAAGATACTCTTTTATTTCGCTTTTCAATATATCCGGTGATTTTCAGTTTTCTATCTGATATCTATCGGCAGTCTCTCATAGACTTCTGCACATTATTTATTTATTTGTCAGGTTCCGTGAGACCCGACGAGCCAAAACTGCTTCGTCATACGAGTCGGTATATGGTTTACAGAACGCTGGTTAGAAAACGTATATAAGAAAAGAAACTACAGAGTTCATGAAACACGAAAACAAATATGAGATAGTGTAATAATATACAGCCAGGGACAAAGATGTACGAGGGCAGTTCAATAAGTAATGCAACACATTTTTTTTCTCGGTAAATTTTGGTTGAAAAAACCGGAAATTTCTTGTGGAATATTTTCAAACATTCCCGCTTCGTCTCGTATAGTTTCATTGACTTCCGACAGGTGGCAGCGCTGTACGCAGCTGCTAAAATGGCGTCTGTAACGGATGTGCGTTGCAAACAACGGGCAGTGATCGAGTTTCTTTTGGCGGAAAACCAGGGCATCTCAGATATTCATAGGCGCTTGCAGAATTTCTACGGTGATCTGGCAGCGGACAAAAGCACGGTGAGTCGTTGGGCAAAGTGTGTGTCATCATCGCCGCAAGGTCAAGCAAGACTGTCTGATCTCCCGCGTGCGGGCCGGCCGTGCACAGCTGTGACTCCTGCAATGGCGGAGCGTGCGAACACACTCGTTCGAGATGATCGACGGATCACCATCAAACAACTCAGTGCTCAACTTGACATCTCTGTTGGTAGTGCTGTCACTATTGTTCACCAGTTGGGATATTCAAAGGTTTGTTCCCGCTGGGTCTCTCGTTGTCTAACCGAACACCATAAAGAGCAAAGGAGAACCATCTGTGCGGAATTGCTTGCTCGTCATGTGGCTGAGGGTGACAATTTCTTGTCAAAGATTGTTACAGGCGATGAAACATGGGTTCATCACTACGAACCTGAAACAAAACGGCAATCAATGGAGTGGCGCCACACCCACTCCCCTACCAAGAAAAAGTTTAAAGCCATACCCTCAGCCGGTAAAGTCATGGTTACAGTCTTCTGGGACGCTGAAGGGGTTATTCTGTTCGATGTCCTTCCCCATGGTCAAACGATCAACTCTGAAGTGTATTGTGCTACTCTTCAGAAATAGAAGAAACGACTTCAGCGTGTTCGTAGGCACAAAAATCTGAACGAACTTCTCCTTCTTCATGACAACGCAAGACCTCACACAAGTCTTCGTACCCACGAGGAGCTCACAAAACTTCAGTGGATTGTTCTTCCTCATGCACCCTACAGCCCCGATCTCGCACCGTCGGATTTCCATATGTTTGGCCCAATGAAGGACGCAATCCGTGGGAGGCACTACGCGGATGATGAAGAAGTTATTGATGCAGTACGACGTTGGCTCCGACATCGACCAGTGGAATGGTACCGTGCAGGCATACAGGCCCTCATTTCAAGGTGGCGTAAGGCCGTAGCATTGAATGGAGATTACGTTGAAAAATAGTGTTGTGTAGCTAAAAGATTGGGGAATAACCTGGTGTATTTCAATGCTGAATAAAACAACCCCTGTTTCAGAAAAAAATGTGTTGCATTACTTATTGAACTGCCCTCGTATGAGGTCCCATGGCTCACATTAGGTTAACTATAAATGATTAAATATTTTTCCACGATATTAAGCAATTATAATTGTCATGTGTAAAAGAAACTCCACTGAAAGTTAAGGAATAATGCGATTATAAAGAAAAACTATTATCTGTAACATAAGCATTATTTTGTTCTTTTTGGTATCGGCGTGAAACAAAAAGCGCCAGGCTCTATCCTGCTTTGTCTTGTTCGGATAGGACGCCATTGTGCGCAGTCTACATAACAAGGTGTGTACACGTTTTATTATTTGAGCAGTGAGTTCCAATATATGTCTACAGTACTGATGTTGTTAATTTTAACTGTAACCTGCACCGCATATTCCGTTTGCTTGTCCCATCATTCTTAAAAGAATTTCAGACGCCGCGCCGGCAGCAAGCTGAACATCGCTGGGCGGCGACAATTGGCCGCCATTAAGCGGCAATTTGAAATTATCGTAATTTTTATCTCGTTCTTTCCATAGGGGACGATGGAGATCGGCGATGTTATTTCTTTCGTTTATGATCTATGGGAAACTATTTTCAAAGTACTTAACGATTTATTCAGACGATTTATGTTACATGCAATAGGAGACAGATTTGGCCTGCACTAAGACGTAATTAAATCCTACGTAGGTCCTTACGTATTGAAAATGGTGAAATACATTTTTGTGTGTGTATGTAGCCTATAATGATTAACTGTTTTTGAGCATGGATTCGTCTGAGTAATTTCAATAGTTATACAGGATCTCACGCTACATTTTTGTGTCAGTAAAATCTAAAAACGATCCGTGCCTTCGCATTCTTTGCAGTGAAACCAAAATCAAATTAAAAATAAAAATAAAATATAAATTATATTAAATAATAAAACCCCACATTTCATTCAACAACACACACATCAAGAGATATGTATATATCACTACAAATGCAACGTCCACAATGACCGGCCGGCCGCTGTGGTCGAGTAGTTCTAGGCGCTTCAGTCTGGAACCGAGCGACCGCTACAGTCGCAGGTTCGAATGCTGCCTCGGGCATGGATGTGTGTGATGTCCTTAGGTTAGTTAGGTTTAAGTAGTTTTAAGTTCTAGGAGACTGATAACCTCAGATGTTAAGTCCCATAGTGCTCAGAGCCATTTGAACCATTTTTTTTTGAACCACAATGACCAGTCATTTTATTGACAGGTAAGGTCGCAGGTAGATCACCATTGTAGGAGTGTATGATAACAAATTCAGACCAAATGAAACGCACACGTCACGGTAAAGAGTTACCAAACAGTCGCATCAATACACAGTGCACCCCATCTCTGGCAACAACACAGGCGTTATTCCGGAACGCAAACGTCATGAAACTGCGATAGATTGTCCCAAGCACAATGCGCCTCTTTTTGTAATTCGACACTGGTTCTTACGGGCTGTGGAGAACCATTATGTTCCTGCTTCACGATGTTCCATACGTGTTCAATTGGCGAGCGATCTGGTGTTCTTGCTGGCCAGGGAAGTTGGTGCACACCACGAAGGGTACATTGTGTCGCAGCAACTATAAGTGGACCTGCATTGTCTTGCAGGAAAAGCATATTACCTTCCTGTCGATGAAATGGTAGTAACACTGGGCCAACAGCCTGTGCACTGTAGCGGACACTGGTTACTTTACCCTGAAAGAACGCCAAATGTGGCCGCGAGTTGTAACTGGAGGCCCATCACAGCATGACGCGCGGAGTGGGACCTGTGTGGCGTGGGTGGATGCACTCCGGAATAGGCCGTCCACCACGCCTACATCGTACACGTGTACGACCATCACCCGCATACAGGTAGCACCTTCCATTATCACTGAAGACAACAGAGCGCCATTCAATTCTCTAGTCGTCTCTTTCGCAACACTAGAGTAGCCACGCTTGGCAGTATCGTGCTATCAGTGGTAGCCTGGCCAGAGGCACACGCTATTTTAATCCTGCTGCAAGTAGGCGCTTCCCTATGGTCCCTGATGATACGGCAACACTTACCCCATTTCGCCCCTGGACGATGATCGGCCGGCCACTCCTTCACGCACAGTGCGTCTGCCTTGACGTGAGTCTATACTACGCGGACGTCCATAACCTGGTCTACAGACATGGAAATGTTCCGCATACCACTGTTGAAAGCAGCGACCACCACCGATAAGTTGTGCCCAACATGAGCAGCAGTCCTTCGATACGCCCACCCAGCTTCAAAAAATGGCTCTGAGCACTATGGGACTCAACTGCTGAGGTCATTAGTCCCCTAGAACTTAGAACTAGTTAAACCTAACTAACCTAAGGACACCACACACATCCATGCCCGAGGCAGGATTCGAACCTGCGACCGTAGCGGTCTCGCGGTTCCAGACTGCAGTGCCAGAACCGCGCGGCCACTTCGGCCGGCCACCCCACCCAGCTTCCCGCATGCCACAATGCGACCCCTTTCAAATGCTTGAAGCTGTTCAACAGGATTACGTACTCGTCTGTGGGACAAGGTTGTATCCTACAATGAACACTGCAGATACCGTTCACATCTAAACTCAGAAAAGTTAGAGCCTGCAGAGTCAAGACAGTGCGCACACACGCACGCCGATGACAAATGAATCACAACAGCTCCTCAGTGTGCACACATTACACCCAGGTTCCGCTGAACATAGTCGTTGAAGGTGCTGCATTTTTTCCCAGCAGCGCATAACAGATTATAGAGAAAGGTCATCAGTTTCTGCGAGGAACTCCTGTACAGAAATCTTTCCGCTTGTATTTGAAGATTTGCGGTTTGTCAGTCACTTTCTTTTCGGTTCCGCTGGAACCTTGTTGGAAATGAAATCTGCTGAAAAGTTCACACGTTTCTTTACAACGCTTAAGAAAGTTTTATTCAATTGCAAATCGTTTTCCATCTGGTGTTCAATGAATGAATGTTCCAGTTTCTTCTGAGTCAGTCGACATAGTCGACAACAAATCCCATTTTAGTGTATACAGGGTGATTCAAGTCTAGTCCCGTAGGACAAACAGGGTGAACCAAAACTCCACCGAAGAACTTTATAGAGGTGGTAGTATGGACCAAAACAAGAAAAAAAAGTACCTAGTGAACATGGGCACTAAAATGCGTATCTTACAAGGTATTAGCATTTGTTTGTTTGTCGGTGGAGTGGTGGTTCGCTCTATTTGCCCTGTGGAACATTACTTTTGAGTCATCCTCTATGTAGATTGATGAAAGAGTTTGAATTCTAAGATCTATGCGGGACAAGAACCCTTTGGCATGACTCTGCTGACGCTTCAGGTTGACGTATACGTGCGAAGATTTTCTCCCCTCTCTACGACTCGGAAACACAGAACTGGTGAAGTATCTGTGTCGAATTACCAGGTGTAGAAAGTATGAAACCGAAATTTCCCTATAGATGGTGCTAGCCGTCAGATTAGGGGCCCTGAGACCTCGTCTACAGCGCCATCTGCTTCCTGTAACGGCTGACGACGAATGTCAACACTCAGTAACCCAAGTTCCATACATCGGTATCTGTTTCAAACCCATAAAAATGTCAAGTTTTGTGCCTACGAACTACGATTTGTGTGCAGCATTGGTTTTCTGTCATCATTTGAAAAAACTGCTGCAGAATCGCATTGAATGCTTTTCGAAGCTTTCTGTGCTTCAAAAAAATTCGAAAGTGGTCATTTTGACGTGAGAAACGACGAGCGCGAGAAACCACAGAAAAAGTTCTAAGACAACTAATTGCAGGACTTATTGGATGAAGATGATACTCAAACTCAACAATTGAATGTGTTGAATGTGACACAGAAAGCCGTTTCTCTTCGGTTGAAAGCTCTAGGAAAGGTACAGAAAGTGAGAAAATGGCTTCCGCATGAACTGAATGAAAGACAGCAAGCAAATCGAAGGACTACTTGTGAAATGCTGCTCACCAGATAAAAAAGAAAGTCTTTCTACATCGAGTAGTGACAGGAAATGAAAAATGGATATATTTTGAGAATTCTAAGCGTCTAATTCATGCGTGAATCCAGACAAACCATCCACATTCACCACAAGACCAAATCGCTTTGGAAAGAAGATAATGCTCTGTGTTTGGTGGGATCAGAAGGGTTCCATCTATTCAAATGGTTCAAATGGCTCCGAGCACTAAAGAGTTGAGGTCATCAGTCCCCTAGAACTTAGAACTACTTAAACCTAACTAACCTAAGGACATCATACACATCCATGCCCGAGGCAGGATTCGAACCTGCGACCGTAGCGGTCGCGCGGTTCCAGACTGAAGCGCCTAGAACCGCTCGGCCACACCGGCCGGCCAGCTTCGGCGGTATCATCTACACTCCTGGAAATGGAAAAAAGAACACATTGACACCGGTGTGTCAGACCCACCATACTTGCTCCGGACACTGCGAGAGGGCTGTGCAAGCAATGATCACACGCACGCCACAGCGGATACACCAGGAACCGCGGTGTTGGCTGTCGAATGGCGCTAGCTGTGCAGCATTTGTGCACCGCCGCCGTCAGTGTCAGCCAGTTTGCCGTGGCATACGGAGCTCCATCGCAGTCTTTAACACTGGTAGCATGCCGCGACAGCGTGGACGTGAACCGTATGTGCAGTTGACGGACTTTGAGCGAGGGCGTATAGTGGGCATGCGGGAGGCCGGGTGGACGTACCGCCGAATTGCTCAACACGTGGGGCGTGAGGTCTCCACAGTACATCGATGTTGTTGCCAGTGGTCGGCGGAAGGTGCACGTGCCCGTCGACCTGGGACCGGACCGCAGCGACGCACGGATGCACGCCAAGACCGTAGGATTCTACGCAGTGCCGTAGGGGACCGCACTGCCACTTCCCAGCAAATTAGGGACACTGTTGCTCCTGGGGTATCGGCGAGTCTTCCGCTCACGCCCCAACATCGTGCAGCCCGCCTCCAGTGGTGTCGCGACAGGCGTGAATGGAGGGACGAATGGAGACGTGTCGTCTTCAGCGATGAGAGTCGCTTCTGCCTTGGTGCCAATGATGGTCGTATGCGTGTTTGGCGCCGTGCAGGTGAGCGCCACAATCAGGACTGCATACGACCGAGGCACACAGGGCCAACACCCGGCATCATGGTGTGGGGAGCGATCTCCTACACTGGCCGTACACCACTGGTGATCGTCGAGGGGACACTGAATAGTGCACGGTACATCCAAACCGTCATCGAACCCATCGTTCTACCATTCCTAGACCGGCAAGGGAACTTGCTGTTCCAACAGGACAATGCACGTCCGCATGTATCCCGTGCCACCCAACGTGCTCTAGAAGGTGTAAGTCAACTACCCTGGCCAGCAAGATCTCCGGATCTGTCCCCCATTGAGCATGTTTGGGACTGGATGAAGCGTCGTCTCACGCGGTCTGCACGTCCAGCACGAACGCTGGTCCAACTGAGACGCCAGGTGGAAATGGCATGGCAAGCCATTCCACAGGACTACATCCAGCATCTCTACGATCGTCTCCATGGGAGAATAGCAGCCTGCATTGCTGCGAAAGGTGGATATACACTGTACTAGTGCCGACATTGTGCATGCTCTGTTGCCTGTGTCTATGTGCCTGTGGTTCTGTCAGTGTGATCATGTGATGTATCTGACCCCAGGAATGTGTCAATAAAGTTTCCCCTTCCTGGGACAATGAATTCACGGTGTTCTTATTTAAATTTCCAGGAGTTTATTATTAGCTGGTAAAACTTGGTCAAACCGTTACCACTGATCGCTACCAACAGCGAATGATCGACTTCAATCGAGCATTAAATGAAAAACGACCGGAATATGGGAAAAGGCAACACAAAGTCATGGTGCTCCATGATAACGCCCCATCACACACAGAAAAACGCGTTAGGGAAACGATCGAAGCGTTCAGTTGGGAGACACTAGGGCATACGGCTTATCCTCCAGACTTGGCTCCGTCCGATATCATCTATTTGCGTCACTGGGGTACGCTCTCGCTGAGCAAAGCTTCAATAAGTTCGCTGACTGGTTAGCTTCAAAAGAAAAAACTGTTTTAGTGGCGTGTCATTCATAGCCTGCTGGAGAGGTGGGAGAAATGTATAAATAGGAATGGATTTTGTTTTTAATAAAATATTTTTTATCCGTTTCAAACAACAGACGTGTAATTATTGCAACCAAATTCCGGTTTCATACTTCTACAGCTGGTACACGCGGGGTGTGTCGAGAAAAAGGTGTGTTTTTGAGGAACTCGTCGTATAATATGCAGCCAGCCATGATATCTGATTGATCCGTCACTGTGATAAGTCAAGTTCAAAACCAATGGCCGTGGTTTCAGCAGGCACGCAACTTCCCCGAAGCGCGCGCGCCCACACACACACACACACACACACACACACACACACACACGCTGACTTTCCTCTCACGTCAGAGTGGAATTGTTGTATGTGACCCATGACGGCCACGGATGCTTCCGTTGTTGCGTCACCTGATGGCACAGGACGAGGATTTCTGCGACCTCGCTACTCAACTGACGTTAAAAACTCACTGCGGAGAAAAACAGTATTGCCTTAAGCAAATACAGACGAAGTATTCGACAATGTTGACCGGAAAACAGTGTTTGAAAATTCAGGTGTGAGACATAGTTATGGCCTATCCACTACGTTATTCAAGCTGTACATATGTACCAAACGAAAATTTGGAAAGGAAATGAAACTTCGGGTAGAAGAAATAAAATCTGATCTTATAATTCTGTGGGAGATTGAAAACGATTTGGAAGAAAAAGAAAGAGAAGAATAATGGAGTGTGATCGAATTTAGTCAGGCGACGCAAAGGGAGCTAGATTAGTAAATTTGAAACGAAAAGTAGTTGTTGAGTTTTCGTACACGGGCAGCAAGATAACTGACAATGGCCGAAGTAGAGACGATATAAAATGCAGAATGGTAATATCAAGAGAAGTGTTTATAAAAAATAGAAATTTGCTAACAAGAAATTTACGTGTTAGAAAGTCTTTTGCAGCCAGTTTTTGTCTGGAATGTAACCTTGTACGGAAGTGAAACGTAGACGATAAATAGTTCACACAAGAAGAGAATAGAAGCTTTTTAAATGCTGTGCTGCCGAAGAATGTTGGATATTGCATGGATAGTCGTAATAACTAATGAGGAAGTACTGGATCGAAATGGGAAGAAAAGAAATTTGTGGCACAACGTGATTAAAAGAAGGAATCGTTAGACAGGACACATTCTGAAGCATCAATGAATCGCCAGGAGAAAGTGTGGGGAGTAAGAATTGTAAAGCGAGACCAACGGATGAATACAGGAATCAGGTTGGAATGGATATAGGTTGCAGGAGTCACGCAGATATGAAAAGTCTTATTTCAGTGCTCTGTGTTTCCGTAGCGTTTCCCTTGTACTGTTTCTTGGTCTACAAGGTAACTAGTTTTGGACACGTGTACCCACTAACCCGTCCCGTTCTGCCGGTAATTGACTTCCTTCCTACACTATTATACTTACTTTCTCTTCTTTCCGTAAAGTACTTATCCGATTAATTTTTACACCCTTTTGCAACAGCACATTTCAGATGATTTCAGATCATTCTCGTGTGTTACTATTACACTTTCATTCAATGCTTTCCTCAGAAGGAACAGCGTGACACATATCCTTTCGCTGTTATGTGCCAAAATGTGACGCATAGTGATGCTCTGCTGTATGGGAAAACTTTCTTCGCTTGGCTCTATCAGCTTCTGATGACATCCTCTCATTGGCTCTCTTGTGCAATCCACATCTTCCCTTAATCTGATGTCTAGGAAGTCGATAATTTGTTTTCAACTATTATGAATTCCTTTCATTTGTTTTCATTGATACATATTGTACAGCACATACGTTGTAGATTCGATTAAACAGTTCTGTTAAGTTCTTGAGAATTGGCATCTGTTATGCTTGCAATTTTTTTTCTGCTCTGAAATCGAGTTTTATTAACACAATAGCGCCCACCATAATAATTAGTGTTCAATTTTTCAGTTTTATTTCTTTCATCTTTATTTACTTTTTAAATTTTTACGGGTATAAGATCATTCATTTATCCTCTTCTTTTCCGAATTCCCGTCGCAGCTCGTGGTCTCGCTGTCGCGTTTTCCCTTCCTGAGCACGGGGTCGCGGATTCGATTCCCGACGGGGTCAGGGATTTTCACCTGTCTCGAGATGACTGGGTGTCTGTG
This sequence comes from Schistocerca americana, assembly GCF_021461395.2. Taxonomy (NCBI): domain Eukaryota; kingdom Metazoa; phylum Arthropoda; class Insecta; order Orthoptera; family Acrididae; genus Schistocerca; species Schistocerca americana. The sequence goes on along the minus strand of NC_060120.1, from coordinate 289,861,886 downwards.
TTGTCCTCATCATTTAATCATCATTTGTGTAAGTAGCGAGAGTGGACTGAGAAAGGTTGTGAATTTGCACGGGCGGTGATAACCGCGCAGTTGGGCGCCCCACAACCAATCATCATCATCATCATCCAAATTCCGAACATCGTATTACACCCTACAATGTTGACGCGTCTGTCTGGGTCCATAAAAGTGATGAAGGTATCCTGATGTATCTTTATACACATCGGACGCCCCGCCGTCCACAGCGATATAGAGGAGCAGCTTTCCTGTAACCCGCATCTTCTGAAGCTCATCTGATCTTCATCCGGTAACGCTTACATTTTTCTTTCTATTCTTCTGTATATTACTAAAGGGAGTTAGATATGTAGATGAGAAGTCAGTCTGATGGTCCAATAATTATCACATCTGTCCGGTTCTGGTTTCCTCTTTAGTATCACCGTAACGCTTTTTCTGTAAATAGTCGTCTTTCGTACGTTTTCCTAATAAGACGAAATAATTCTGAAATTCTGTACCTCATCTATCCAACTCACACTTTGTGTTGACAATGGTTGCTTAGAAAACTTTAAATCATTGAATGCGTTGTCTTTAGGACAATGAATATCTGAGAATGCTCTCGTCTGAAGACCTAAACTAATAATAAGGCAAAGAATAACACGCGATCTGCGGCGGATTCGTACGTACGTTAATTTCTATCACTGCGTTTGCTGTTGAGGAAGTTTAGAGAACCAACAATTGTAACAGACTGCAAGGTGTTTCTACAGCCTCTAATGTTTCATCTTACAAAGACTAAGTAGATAAGGGCTCATACAGAGGAACACAAGCAGTCGTTTGTGCTCCCTCTGTTTGCGAGTGGAAGGGAAAGCGAATGCCTAGCAATGGTACGAAATACACTCCGCCATGTACTACCTGCAGAATAATACTCCTATTGGAGCACAAAAATTGCGAATATGCTGCCATTTATTTAAAAGACTCTGACTGAAAAGTGGAGTACCAGGTGCCTCATTTTACCTTCTTCAGCACCTCTAAAAATTTTCCCAAACATTTTGGAGTGCTAACATAAGCGCATTCTCTTTAACATGCAACTCATCTCTCGCTCCCCCAAACTCCCCTACCTGTAACTCATTCACACTTACTAATCCATCACTGTAAGTCGCTCATACCCATCCATTCTACTACTTGACCATTCTCATTCACTCATTTAGCCAAACCCACTGCCGTTATCCGTTTGTGTCTCTCTCACTGTCATTGTCTCCAGTCTCCTCTCACTGTCACTGTCACTGCCACTGCACTGTCTCCCTCTTGCTTTCGTTTACTGCTACTGGCTCATTTATTCCTTCACACTGCTGTGGTGTCTTCTCACTGTCACTATCTCTCTTCTTCGTAGTCGTCGTCATATACCCAGTCTCTCATTATCACTGGCTCCCACCCATTTCCCCTTTCTCCTCTTTATTCCTCTCCCACTGGCACTGTCCCTTCACTCCTTTCTTATCACTGTTCTCTCACTGTCACCTATATTCCACTGCCACTGTGTCCCTCTCTTTCTTTCACATTCCCATTGTCTCCTATCTTCCAGTATTTATTACTTTTCCGTCTCTTTGTCATTGCTCCTGTCTTCTTCTCTCTCAGAAAAAAAGCGCGAATATGTTCGCATCCCAAAATTTTTGGGAACATTTTTAAAGGTGCTGAGGAAGGTAGAAAAATGCAGCTCATACCCCACTTTTCAGTCAGAGTCTTTAAAAAAACAGCAGCATATTTGCAATTTTTTGTGCTCAAATAGGAACCTTTTTTCCGCTTGTTCCCATCTTCTCCCTGCTGCAGCAGGGCATGTAACTCATATGAAAAGAAATGTAATGGGTCATTAAAATTTAGATAGGATATTTATGTGAAACTGAAATAACGCTAAACTAACTTCACACCTCAGACATGATTTTACGTGCAAAAAATTTTGCATGTGCTTCAGTACTATAACATGGGATTCCAAGATGATGACAGAGATACTTTACAGCATATTTCTCCGTGCTACATCATCTTATAAACAACGTTTTCGCCTCACACCGGATTTTACGCGTACAAGTAGGGGTAGATTTGAACCTCTGTGTCTCGGAAACGGATAAAGACATCCAGAAAATTTTCAAGATTGTTCGAGATCGGTTTTCCGACAAAGTGCCCATTAACTATTGGTGCCTCCACAACTCCTATCAAGCCCATTATAGACCACATCAGATGCAAAAGAACCAAACTATTTCGTCCTTTTTCGTAAATAGGAGGAAGTGTGATATTCACACTTTGACCATGTACTATAGAACAATCCTTTGTTGCGTAGACAAATGGTCCCTGGGCCAGGGGCTATCCAAAACACTTTACCCTACCTTTTCATTACCAATGGAACCCGTGGTATGAGCACCATAAAACTCCGTTTTTATGCGCGGCGTTTTAGAACATATTACGTACGCGTGCTGTCGCATGGATACTAATACAGTAGCTTGCGGAGTTATGTCTGTAGATGAAGTGTTTCAGGGCAACCAGCAAAAACAGAAATCTCGATGGCTGGACTAGATTTGAACCCCACTGCTTCCAAATGAGAGTCCATTGTCTGTCTTGACCACTGCGTCATTTCGCTCTGGCGAACTCAGCACGCCCACACACTGAGAACCGTGATGCCTGCGGTCCGGGACCGTGAGGCCACCTGCCACAGGAAACGAGAAACCTCAGGATGTGACGGGCGCCTGGGGTACGCGGCCTGCAGTTGTGCCACAGACCTCTCTCTGCTGCTCCGCAATGCGGTTTCCTAGGCGGGGATAACCCAGTGGGGCTGGGAAAACCCGGGAAGTGCGGGCTCTGCGTATCGATCACGACGGAGAAGCCAGCATTGCCGCTGCTTCTGCCTGTCGTCTACATTAGATTAGACGATCCTATTGTTCCAATAGATCCATAGTGAGGAGATCCTGTAGGATGCAGACTGTGTCAGAGAACAAGAACAACAGATATGCCAATGTACCTTCCCCAAACCCCAAGTAAAGTGGTCCTTATGGGTATGGAATAAGTTAAAAATCTTAAATATTTTCATTTAAAAGGTAATAACAATCTTGTCACAAAACAGGAAAGCCGGCCGCGGTGGTCTAGCGGTTCTAGGCGCTCAGTCCGGAACCGCGCGACTGCTACGGTCGCAGGTTCGAATCCTGCCTCGGGCATGGATGTGTGTGATGTCCTTAGGTTAGTTAGGTTTAAGTAGTTCTAAGTTCTAGGGGACTGATGACCACAGATGTTAAGTCCCATAGTGCTCAGAGCCATTTGAACCATTTTGTCAATGGAGAAAAAGCAGATAGCCACCAATAAATCCATTATTTTCCTCTTAATCTAAACTTTATCTGAAGTTAAACTGTTTATCGCTGCTGGCAAGTTATTGAAGATGTGCGTTCCTGAATAATGGACACATTTCTGGCCGAAAGTAAGCGACTTTAGTTAAGTTGATTTGGAAAAGAGATACATTTTAATAACAAATTTCCTTAAGGAATAAATATATTGGTGAGCAAAAGTTAGTGTCCGTAGTTTCCTAAACACGCCTGAACAGGACGTGCTTAAGTTCGCGCCACAAATAATTCTTGATTAAACGTTTTTGGACGCGGAAAATTTTAGTTTGGCTTGATGAGTTACCCCTGAAAATAACCTCGTATGACATTATGGAATGAAAGTAAGCGTAGTAAGCTAGCATTTTTTATTTTTATATCACCTAATTGCGTCTGACAACATTCGTATTGCAAATAATTATTTCCTTAGGCCCTTCACAAGTTCTACGGTATGCTCCTCCCAGTTGAATTTATTATCGAGTTGTAATCGCAAGAATTTAACGCTGTAACTGTTTCCATCTGCTTATTATCATATTTGAGGCATTTACTGCCGGGAAACCTCCTACAAGTTCTGAACTGTATGTAGTGTGTTTTTCAAAGTTTATTGACAAAGAATTGGCTAGGAACCATTTACAAAAATCTCATAAACTGGGCTTTCTAAAATTATAAAACATTTGCTATTTTGCAATTTTTGTATTCTCTTCAATCAATAAAAATTTGGCATAAGGTAATGACACTGTTGAAAGGTCACTGATATGCACAGGAATAGGTAAGAGATATGAGATGGAATCTTGTGTTGCATCCATCCAGAGATCGAGCACTTTAATGCCCCACCAGAAGGTTCTCTAGAATGTGGTGTGCTCTAACGGACTGTGATCTGTATCCAAAATTTCCTGGCAAAGGAAATGAAGGTATATGGATAGTGTAGGAGGGAGAGGGAGGAGGGGTGGTTCATGAATTATGCCATTCTTGGGAAATTTCAGTAGGTTTAAATAGATTTGTCTGGTTTTTTTCTCCTCCATTTCTTAATTTGCTTTCTTCGCTCAATCCACATTCCGAAAACTACACTATTTACCTCTACATCTACATTCCTCAAGTCACCTTACTGTTTGTGGTGGAGGGTACCTCTGCCCCTTCCTGTTTCACTCGCCAACGGTGCGTAGCAGGAATGAATGTCCGTAAAGTTAACGTATGAGCTCCGAATTCTCTGATTTTTCTCGTCAGACTCATCTCACGAGATGGTTTGGGACGACGACGACACCCTGCCATAGAAAATGAAGAATTAATTTGTTGTCCTACCCTTACCGGAACGTACGCTCTCTGACTTTTCAACAATAAGCCTCTCTATGATGCACGAACGCCTCTTTTCCTCATAGCGTCTGCTGCTGAAGTTTGTTGGGCACCTCGCGCTGGCTAAATGATTCCCTGACGAAACGCGCCGCTCTTCTGTGAATTTTCTCTGTCTCCTTCATTAATCCAAATCAATAAGGGCCCCATACTGATAAGTAATAGCCAAAAATCCGATTTGCAATTGTTTTTTAGCAAACAGTTTGTTGCTACCCTCTATTTTTACTTATCTTCTTACTGCTAGTCTCTTACTTAAGGACAACTGCGGATGGTATTTCGTAATCTTTTTACATAGTCCTAACGTATCCCGTTCGCGTATGACGTGCGTGCTCATGTCCAGTATCTCATTCGCATGGTACCCACGCCCAAAGGTTGTAGATGTACTGCAGCCTGCTTCGAATATCTGTTTTCTAGATTTATCCAATAGTGTATGGCGAGAACGAATTCACTTTTCTTCCAAAGATTTCAACTTCGAGTTCTCTCAGCATCTCCGTTACACTTTCGTAAGGGAAGCGCTCGAGGTGTTATCAGACAAGCAGCGCGAGTCTAAATTCTTTCAACGTCAGCCATCAGATCCATTCGACAAGGATTCAAACACTGGACGAGTATTCGTACTGGAGTACTGCATGCGCTTTCGTTAACACACCGCGTTATTCACCCAAAAAATCGCTGTCTTACAACCACAAATTCGTTTCATTGACATCGCTTCGTACTACTACTCACAGCCATTTAAATGGTTTGACTGATTAGGGCTGTTTACTGTTTTTTATGAGTCTCGTCAACGCTTACAAGCAATACAATAACGGATATGAAATCCTTGGCTTTCGACGCTTGTGTGTAATGTGGAAATCATTATGGACAACAAACAGTTGCCAGTTATTAAAATAAACAGCTCAAACGCGTTTCACGACCCATAAATATATCCAGGAGTGAGTGAGAAAGAAAGAATAAGCCTCATTAAACTGAATAACAAAATATTTTGGAAAAAATCTGTGAAATGTTTTGTGAAATTTTTTACTTAAGAGAAATATTTGACGCGCCTGATTTGTTGTACATGATTTCTAGCATTATTCAAAAGCAAATGAAATATATGTGTAATATACGAGGGTTGGAATTTTAATACTGGCAACTATTTATTTACAGCTCGTACAAAATAGATACGTGTTTCAAAGTTTTATTGACCTTCAAAGTAGTCACCAGCATTGTGTATAACCCGTTGTGGATGTCGTAGGATACTCTTAGCAGTGCCAGTTGTGCTGACAGTTCGAGCTGCGCGGTCTATTGTCCGACGAATTTGTAGCAGTTCTGAAGCGAATGCCGTGAAGTGCTTCTTTCAGTTTAGAAACCGAGTTGAACTCACGAAGGCTTAAGTCAGGGGAGTGCAGTAGGTGGTATAGCACTTAGCAGCCCCATCTGACCAAAAACTTTTGATGTGGAGTAAAAACAAAACAACAGCTAGAATAAAGGTAGCCTGTTCTAAGGTGCACATGAGTGAAATCAAACTCTGTTGCTGGATAACGTTCAGAATTGTGTTGCTCACCCCGCCGCCATCCTCCCTCCCCATACATTGGAACGTCTTGCACCATTCCCTACTGTTGGACGTTTTCTCCAGGTAAACAAATCCTACGAACTTGTTTTGATTTTTCTTAAGTCTTCCATCATGAAACGCAACGACAGAACTGCCTCTCTGGTGCCTTTACCTTTCCAAAAGCCACACTGATAGTCACCTAACAGATTCTCAGTTTCCTTTTCCACTCTTCTGTAGATTACTGTTGTCAGGAACATGGAAGCATGAGCCGTTAAGCTGATTGCATGGTAGTTCTCGCGATGGCTATCTTCAGAACTGTGTGGGTGATATTTTTCCGAAAGAGTGACGACATGTCTCCAGAGTTATAGATTCTACATACCAACTTGAATAGTCGCTTGGTTGCTACGTCCCACAACGATTTCAGAAATTCCGAAGGAACATTATCTGTGTTTTCTGCCTTATTTGATCGCAAGTCTTCCAAAGCTCTGACTCTAATATGGACTCCTTACGTATTTCATATCGACTCTCATTTCTTCTTCTATCACATCATCAGACGCGTCCTTCCCCTCGTAGAGGTCGTGTACTCTTTCCACCAGAGCTGAACGGTGGTGGTCCTGTGCCCTTGGCAGAATGCAAAGTCTGCGCCCCCCCCCCCCCCCCCCCCCACACACACAAACTAACACTCTGCAATTTTTTCTGTATAGATTTAGGACATTTTTGTAACTTCTGTCTCACAAGTTACAAAAAATTTAACATTATTGGAAAACATTAGTTAAATGAGCTATACAGGGTGATTTTTTCCAGCGTGTATAAACTCTAGCGATTGATCGACGAGAGGATATGGAACAAAAAAGGTCTAATGAACTTATGTCCGGAAATGCATGTTCCGTGCTGGAGACCATTTATTCAATCATATTTTGTTACAGAGACTGCGGTCTAATACGAGCTGTACCTTGTAGCCACATTTACAATATGCATGGTTTGCGGCTGGAGGGTGGTACTGCTCCTCACACGTCATGCACTCGCGCTCTCTCCTGCCACAGTCATTGGCAATGTGTCCGATTCACTTCTCTTGCTGACTCACCATGTAGTGGATGTGATACAGCGTTGTACGCAGTGGTTCTGTATTCGAATCGAGAGCTTGCCGACATGGTGTTTACTTACGGAAAGGCAGATGGCAGAGGGCGGCGGACAGCAAGGTTTCATCAGGAGACCTATCTTCACAGACAACAACCACAGCATTCAATATTTGCAAAAGTGTTTCACCGTCTATCTGAGAAAGGGTCATTTCAGGAAGCACGAAATCATGAAATACGTACCCGAAATGTTCGGACACCAGACTTGGAGGAAAATATGATTAACACTGTGGAATGCGACCGCCGTGTCAGTACCAGGCAGTTGGCCCGCCAATACAGGGTAAGCCAGATGACCGCGTGGAACATTCTCCGTGACAATTGTTACTACCTTTATCAGTTACAGCGTGTGCAGGGCCTACTAGAGACAAATTTTCCACATCGGGAGCAGTTTCGTCACTGTTTTCTTCACCAGGTAACCACGTTTCCGGGGTTTGTGTCATCCATCCTATTCACAGATTAGGTCACCTTTACGCGGAGTGGTATCTTCAACTTTCATGACAGTCATCTGTGGGATAGTATGCAGAATCGCCACGGAACGGTGAAGGCGAATAATCAGCATCGGTGCAGCCGGCATGTGTGGGCCGAGGTAATTGGCGACTGTATTTTGGGACCAGTCTTCCTTCCACGTCGCGTAATAGGCCGGAACTATCGGCGTTTCCTACGGGTGACTACGCCTTCCCTGCTGGAAGAAGTGCCATTGATGATTCAAGGGGTTAATCTCAATCGTGTCTTCCCTGGTTGTGAATCCGACGAGGGGATCCAGTTGCATGGCCTCCTCGTTCGCCGGGTCTCAGCCCATGCGATTTCTGGTTATGGGGCCACCTCAAAAGTATCGTGTCCGCAGAGCTCATTCGAGGTGTGGAGACACTGGAGCGGCATATTCATGCTGCCTTTGAATCTGTTCGGATGGAGCCTGGCCGATGTGAACATGTAAGACAGAACATGCTATGGCGCGTACACGCATGCATTGAGGTACATGGAAACCATTTTCAGCACATACTGTAACTGTGGCTGCATGGTACACCGCGCATTAGACCGCGGTCTCTGTGACAATGTATGATTGAATAAGTGGTCTGTAGCAAGGAAACCGTGCATTTCCGGACATAAACCCATTATACCTCCTTTGTTTCGTATCCTCTCATCGATCAGTCCCTAGAGTTTGTACACGGTGGAAAAAAATGACGCTGTATATTATCATCATTTAAGCAGAAATGAGCCAGAGGCTGTAAAATGAAAACTGGAGTAGTACAGAAATCGACAAAAATCGTATGCTTTGAGTCAGGCAGCATATTTGCTTCAGCACCCACTCGCGAACCTTCGAGGTCCTCTAATAACATTGCGAAGTTGCAGCGAAATCTTTAAAACTCAGTTGCTGACCAGGAGCAAACAGTGCAGGCGGCAGTTGTATGAAGCAACTGCAGCGTTGGCGCATAACCTCTGTGACGCCTGTTCGGTAGTAACTTCGTTACGATGGTACTTGGAGGAGCTGACATTGTGACAGCAGTGTTCGTCTACGGTCTCGACTCCTCGCAGGCAGAAGGTAGTAACACACGGCAAGTGAACTGACGCAATTCTCGCAGTTAGTGTTAAACCGACCTCCGTGATTTTTTCACCCTCATCCAGTTTCTGCGCCCTCTGTATACCTGCGTCCTGGGCGGGGGCCTATCTCGCCGTGGGCTCAGTAGGGCTCTGGTTTCCACTTACACGGTCGGTCTCTCTCTCTCTCTCACTCTCTCTCTCTCTCCCACTGCACTCTTGATGTTTACGTCCTTGCTTTTAATAATAAACACGCTTTAACAAGAACGGGTGCGGATACGAGTCTGTGTATGACACTTGCCAGGAGAAGGGACGCTTACTGGGACATATTCGACGGCCGCCAGGGACAGTTAACAGATGGCACTGGAAGTAATGGAGGGGAAAAGTAACACAAGCAGACCAAGGGTACAATACATAAAACAGGTTATACAGACCATAGGGTGCAAGAATTATAGGTTAAAACTTCAGTCCAAGATAGTAAAACGTGGAGAACAGCACCACATGAGTTCTAATACATTACATTCTTTCTCTTCTTTTTGAGATGAATTCAAGCGTCGCCGTACTTCTATTGCACAACAGACAATCCACACGATGGATGCTCCAAACTCAACGACAGAGGGAAAAAAAATGGTTCAGATGGCTCTGAGCACTATGGGACTTAACTACTGTGGTCATCAGTCCCCTAGAACTTAGAACTACTTAAACCTAACTAACCTAAGGACCTCACACACATCCATGCCCGAGGCAGGATTCGAACCTGCGACCGTAGCAGTCGTGCGGTTCCGGACTGCGCGCCTAGAACCGCTAGACCACCGCGGCCAGCAACGACAGAGGAAACATTGGCAGCGTAGACAGTACGGTACTGGAGGGTCGACGGGTAATAGTGTATCGTACAGCTGGCGACGCGGGCCAATAAGAAGAAAGGGAGCGGTACGTCATCCTTGAAGATTTGGCTGAGACAAAAGTAGACGAAAGGTCAATGCCGCCGGGGTAGCCGCGCAGTCTACGGCGCCTTGTCACGGTTCGCGCGTCTTCCCCCGTCGGAGGTTCGAGTCCTCCCTCGGGCATGGGTGTATGTGTTGTCCTTAGCGTAAGTTACTTTGAGTTACATTAATTAATGTGTAAGCCTAGGGACCGATGACCTAAGCAGTTTGGTTCCATAGAACCTTACCACAACTTCCAACTTTCAAAGGTCAATGCGAAAACAACGTTTCAGTAGCAACTGGACCATTTTAAGATGAATCCGGGAATTGTTGTGGGTCGCTTTGTTGCTGAGCGTGGGTCGTTAGTTCAATAAAGTCACAGCAGAAACGAAATATCTGCCTAAGAAGTGGGAGGAAGTCGAGGGCCCGACACCAGAGATGTAGGCGTCGATTTCACGTGCTGGAAATGTTTTGATACCTACATCTCCCTAAAGGCAAGGCGAAGGGTCCTTGTCTACTGCACTGTATACACTGACCGACAAAAAAATGTGAAACATTCGGAAAACATAGTCGGATGTCAGTGTAACTAGGTACGCGTACACACCGTCGGCGGGCTTGTAAGTGATTAGAGTTGCAATTCTCTGTGACAGGAAGTACAGCCACCAGGGAGCAGTAGAGTTGTTAGTGTTTAATGCCGTCACCAGGCCTGGCAGGGTAGGGTAAGAGGCGTCAACAGCGTCAGATGTTGATCGCTGTGAAGCACGTGCGTTGTTAGTAGCATTAGTGTCATGACTTGCCGAGAGGTTTGTTTATAAATAATTCTTCTGCTACCAGTCACGATTGTTTTTTTGCTTTTCACACTACGCGTTTCGGGAAATGATTCCCATTTTCAAGTGCGTTTTCTGTGTATTATGCCATTTCTGTGTGATGTTGTCGATGTGTGAGAGTTTGTTTCATTTCGTTGACTTCAATTTTTCTTATGTTCCATTTGTTCAGAGTTTCACACACGCTAATCATCACACACAGCCCTAAATGGGAGCTAGAAAAACAAGTGCGTTTTTTGACTTGTGTCACTGATAGTCCAATAAATTTTCGCCACTTGACGTATGTTCGTGGGAACTGTTGATACGAGTGATATTCCCCCAGTGTTCCCACGACCAGTAGAGCAGAGTTGAAAGTCTTGACCCTTTCAGGAAAAGTAATCGCTCTAGCTACGGGCGATGGCGTAACGCCTTCTGCCGCCGGTCTAGAGGTTCCGCAACACCAAACGGCGAGCAGAGTTTTTAATCATTACTTGAAAGTTAGAAAGCCTTTGACTGTAATCTAACAGTACTCCTATACCGGGTTATGCAGGAGGAATGGTCATTATTCCGGGATATGACAGAAACGACCATTGAAAGCAAAAATGTCTCTGTAAACACACGCTCTAAAAGGCACTTACTCATCATTGCTACTGTGAAACACAACTCTTCTACTGAACAAATGCTCACAGCTTTTAAGGTATGCTTTTAGAATCCACGTTTACAAAAAAATGGCTCTGAGCACTATGGGACTTAACTTCTGTGGTCATCAGTCCCCTAGAACTTAGAACTACTTAAACCTAACTAACCTAAAGACATCACACACATCCATGCCCGAGGCAGGATTCGAACCTGCGACCGTAGCAGTCCCGTGGTTCCGGACTGCGCGCCTAGAACCACTAGACCACCGCGGCCGGCTCCACGTTTACTGGACTTTATTACTTCGAATGATCGTTCCTGTTTTGTCCACGAAGTTTGACCACTCCTACCTGCGCATCCTGTATAAGGGAACCAGCGAAATCACTACTTCTCTCTCCTATCAGATATCACATCAATTCTGGAACCTTTATTAAGCAAAGCTGTTTCTATACTTTAATTGCAGTTTCGGAAGATCTGGGAGATATCCACCTACGGATAGCACAGTCTCTGTTTTAAACCAAAAATATTTCTCCAGTCGCAAATTTCTTTGCATGTGGGACAGGTAGAAGTATGAGAAAGCCAAATCTCTTGGGTGGGATGGAGATCCCTGCAAATCGTGCTTCAGATCGTTCTGTTGTTCCACAGCGAAGGCACTGGCAGGAAGATTTTCGTGAGCGCTCATCATTGCTCGGTTGGCCCTCAAGATTTGCTTAGAATTCATCACTTATTGTTTCAGCGATTCAGAAGTAATCAGTAACGGGAATCGCTTATGCATCCCAGACAACCTTCGGAAGTGTAATAGGAGTCTTGCTGTACATGTTATACACTAATCACTAAGCGGGTAATATTAGTTGCAGTCTAAAACTTTTCGCACATGTTTCGGTTGTCTATGAGAAAATTATACCTGGCAAAAAGTGAAACAATGTTCAGTTAGATTTCAACAAAATACGAGCGTGATGGAAAGATAGGCGCCTCGGTCTTGATGTAGAGAAATGAAAAGTTCTGTATATCACGCGATTTGGAGTCATTCACGCCGTACGGACATTGCAGATTAACATTGTGCGTGAAATGGAACGACTGCAGAAGCTCAGTTGTAGGTAACCCAAATGGCAGGCTACGTTTCATTCACTGGTGGGAGACTGGGAAACTGCTGTTCGTCTACAGTAGAGTGTGCACAGAAGACACTTCAAAGGCCCGTACTTGAACACTGCTCAAGTGTTTGTGATCAAAATCTACATCTACATGGTTACTCTGCAATTCACACACTTAAGTGCCTGGCAGAGGATTCATCGAACCATTTTCATACTATTTCTCTACTAAATGAGGTCGGACCAGCAGGAGACAGCGGGCATACAGAAAAGGCGGCGCGAATGGTCACAGATTCGTTTCACCAGCGAGAGACCTATAACAGAAACGTCTAAAAATCTTAACAGACAGACAGGCAGGCAGGCAGGCAGGCAGGCAGGCAAGCCTGAGGAAACTTCAAGAACCGACTCTCAGGGAACAAACTACGAATATTCAACAGCCTCCTACGTATATATGAGAAGGTGCTGATAAGTCCTCGGCTTTATAAAGAAAAAGTACTGTTACAGGATTGACAAAAAATTATTTGCTCAACATATTTCCCCTTGAGCTCAACACATTTATGACGGCTTTGTTCCAACTTCAGTTGTTTCGATTGTACTGCAACCCACTCATCCTCAGCCTTTCTGGCTTCCTCAGAGTTCAGAAATCGTCTTCCCTTGAGACGTTTCTTGGGGTTTGGGAACAAATAATCAAGTCAGGTGAATAGTGGACGTTTGAGTATTTCAGAATGAATATCTGCCAGTTTTTGCTGCGTGATGGCCATCTTGTGAGGAGCGGCATTGTCCAGCAAAATCTAGGTTCCTTTTCTCAGCTTGCCGTGACGTTTGGAGACCTCGCGAAATTCAACATAGTACTTTGCCGTTATGGTTTAACACTGTTGTAAGTAGTCAATAAATAGGCTTCCATCTTTATCCCGAAAGACGAACATGAGCAGTTTGTCTGCTGATCTTTGTGTTTTCAACTACTTTGGACGTGGAGAACCACTGTGTCTCCATTCTTTGGTCTCTGGATCATAAGTGTACGTTTTGTCCATGGTGTCGAAACGATCCAAAAATCTCTCAGGATTCCGGCGAAATTGGACAAAAACGGACAGTGAAGGAATCACTCGTACATGCTTTTGGTCTGTATTGAAACATTTGGGAACTCATTTGACCGAGATCTTCTTCATGTCCGAAATCTGATGAATAATATTACGCTGAAGTTCTCGGGATATGCACACAGCCTGTGATGGAATGAACAGCATCCACGGTTTGAGGAACTGTGACTTAAGTTGGCCTTGTAGGACGCGCTTGATTTTTAGCACTGTTTTAAACCTTGATAGTGGAGTAGGACGGACAGTTACCGCTCAATGTAACTGACATATCATCATAAATTTGTTTAGCGGTGTTACATTTTCAAAAAGAAGACAATCACAGCACGACTCTCTTTCACTACGAATTACCTATTTTCTTGCAGCCATGTTCACTTCAAATCTGCCCAGAAAAATAAAAACCAATGTTATTACTATGCAATTACTATCAAAAAATGGTTCAAATGGCTCTGAGCACTATGGGACTTAACATCTATGGTCATCAGTCCCCTAGATCTTAGAACTACTTAAACCTAACTAACCTAAGGACAGCACACAACACCCAGCCATCACGAGGCAGAGAAAATCCCTGACCCCGCCGGGAATCGAACCCGGGAACCCGGGCGTGGGAAGCGAGAACGCTACCGCACGACCACGAGATGCGGGCGCAATTACTATCACGTGTAATGTAAAGAACAAGGGTTAATGCCAAAACATCAGAATTAATGTACATTCATTTCACATGGAAGGGCTTGTTAGCACCCCATTGAATGTCATAGAGGGTGTTATTTCAGCGATTACAAAATCGACTCAGATTTATATAGAACTTAGCAGTATGGGCCCATGTATTAGTACGACGTTGCACTCACTCTGACCTGGACGCATCCACTGGTTCGGTTGGGAATGCTGTCATAAAGCCGTTCTGTTCTCTCCGGAGGCAAGTTAGCGCCGACTGTTGCAAATGATCCTTGATATCCTGGCTATCGGCAACGGCACAGAGTTGAGGTCCGTGTGGGACGGATGTGGGAATCTTGCTGGTAATGGGAGTACCTAAACGTCACGCAATCGCCAAGTGTGGGCGACCATTGTCCTGTTGAGAAATGGCACCACAATACTGCCGCACGAAAGGTAAGACACGAGGACGCAGGATGTCCGTAGCATACCTTTGAACGATCAGAGTTCCCTTAATCGCTATCACCTCTGACCTGCAATCATACTCGACCGCTCCCCACGCGTTGACGCCACGAGTAACATCACTGTGCCTGTCCAAAACATTGGAAGAGTCGGACCTCTCCCCAGGTCGCCATCACCTTCAAAAATGGTCCAAATGGCTCTGAGCACTATGGGACTTAACATCTATGGTCATCAGTTCCCTAGAACTTAGAACTACTTAAACCTAACTAATCTAAGGAAATCACACAACACCCAGTCATCACGAGGCAGAGAAAATCCCTGACGCCGCCTGGAATCGAACCCGGGAACCCGGGCGTGGGAAGCGAGAACGCTACCGCACGACCACGAGCTGCGGATAGTGACACAATATCTTAATATAAATTTGATCATTACTATGAAAAATTAAAAAAAGTTGCGCATAATCAGTTAAAGAAGATTCTCCCAGTTGTCAGAAACGCGACAAGGGATTGCTAGCAGAGGAAGTATCCAACCGTAAGACATGACATTTCCCAACTGCGCACGCCTTGTACGCCAGTTCAAAACTTCAGGAGTAATATATCATTATTTACTTCAGAGCGTTGTAGCCATCTTCACATTTCTTCACATTACTTACAGTGTAACTCATCGACTTATTCGCCGTATGTGGCTCCCTCAGCATTGAAATACAACGTTAACGAGGTGCCCCGTAAGTAAGCTTAAGGTATCCGAAGATCAAACATCTAGCATGCGAAATCCAATTTGTGCTTTTCTCACATGACATCCTGAAAGACGTGGCTCAAGGCAGTCATGTAGATCCAGTATTTCATGACTCCAACAAACATTTGTCTCAGTAGCATACAAAATTTTACTGAGAGAATGTTCTATCAGTGGGGTATAAAATGAATTTTTGGTATGGAGGACGTAGCACGTTGTGTTAGGTGGAGAGTCGAAAATAGCTTCAGGAGTGGCTCAGGGAACCGTTTTAGGACCCTTGCTGTTCATGTTGTATATTTGTGATCTGGCAGATAACAGCAACCTCAGACTTTTTGTAGATGATGTGGTTATCTACCACGAAGTGCTCTACGAACAAAGCTGCACACATATCCCAGCAGATATTGATAAGCGTTCAGAGAGCTGCAGAGTTTAGCAACTGGTTTTAAATTTGAACTTGTGCAAGTCAGAAAACGCTGGTAAGTAGTATTCTATGACTAAAATTTCGTGACTAATAACTGATATCAGTGAACCTATACAAACACCGGGGAATAACCATTTGTGGAGACATGAAATGGAATCGTAGGTACGGCACGTGGCGGACGGGTTCATCGCTGAGAAAATGCAGTAAGTCTGCAAAGGAAAGTGTTTACAAAACGGTTGTGCGTCTTGTCTTACAGCATTTCTCAGGTGTGTAGGACTCCTACCAAATAGGACTATCAGAAGTTACTGTAGGTAGGCTATACAAAGAAGGGCTGCAGGAATAGTCATAGCTTTGTTTTACCCGCGGGAGAATGTCACCTAGATGCTGAAAAATTTTAATTGGGAGACGCTTGAAGGTAAATATCACTCTCCCGCGAAAGCGTACGTTAAAATTACAAGAACCAATATTAAATGAGCCGCGAGGTCTAAGGCGCTAGAGTCGTGGACTGTGCGGCTGGTCCCAGCGGAGGTTCGAGTCCTCCCTCGGGCGCGCGCGCGCGCGCGTGTGTGTGTGTGTGTGTGTGTGTGTGTGTGTGTGTGTGTGTGTCCTTAGGGTAATTTAGGTTAAGTAATGTGTAAGCTTAGGGACTGATGACCTTAGCAGTTAGGTCACATAAGATTTCACACACATTTTATTTGAATATTAAATGAAGAATGTAGGAATCTGCTTCAGTCACCAACGTGCAGTAACGTGAAGACAAGATTAGTCTAACATTGCAGCGCACAGGGAGGCATTTAAACAGTCATTCCTCCCGTTATCTGTACCCTAATGGAATTGGAACAAGTCTATTCAGTTCGTAGAAGCGTAAGCGTCATCTCCATGCGCTCAGAGTGGTTTGCATAGTATGTGTAGATCTAGATTACTGATCTTCAAATACGAGCTGTGTCCCATAACGTGAATTATACCGAACTGTATTTCAAAGGACGGCTGTGTGTAGACTTAAAATCGGAACTGCGTCTGAAATAAATAGTCGGTTGTAATTTTCTAACAGTTGCTGCAACACTCTATTATAGACTTTATGCGAATCCTTAGAAAACCATCAGGTCTGAGCTCCAGTGTCATTTCTGCAGACATTTTGAATCTATCAGTCTACAGCCAGAATGTCCTGTTATCATGTTGTCATACTGACCACGTGTGATCCCCCGAAATGGTAGAAATTCTGAGCAGATCTTCGGATACGTTAACGGAAGTCTCTGCTGAGACGCTGAGTTCCACTGTTTTACAGCTGTGGTACCCAGTTCAGTGGTTTACTTCTGGCGAGAGACGGTTGATTTGGGAAGAGGTGATCAACAGCGAGGTCGTCGATCCCATCGGGTTAGGGAAGAATGGGGAAGAAAGTCGGCCGTGTCCTTTCGAAGGAACCATCCCGGTATTTGCCTGAAGCGAATTAGGGAAAATCTAAATGAGGATGGCCGGACGCGGGTTTGAACAGTCCCCCAGAATGCGAGCTCAGTGTGCTAACCACTGCGCCACCTCGTCAGTGACAGTGCAGGGCAGGGCACGGCAAGGCAGCGCAGTGCTGTGCTGTGGGGTAACCCACACCGTGTTGCCCGCCTAACGCGTTCCCCCGTCGAAAATCGACGCCGTGTCAGCTGTCTGGGTTTTACCGAGCACGCGGTGGTCGATATCGCTGGGGTAGAGACGGCGGCGTCCACAGTTCCGGCCTTACGCAATAAAGGGTGCGGAACACAGCCGCGCAAGCTCACGCATCTCCTCGTCTCTCATCAGTTACTGCTGCGTCTGGAGTGATAAGTGAAAAGCTGTGCGAGGCGGTGACTCGAACCTGGATTTCCTGCTTTTAGCGAGTACTCGCTTCAACTTGTACGCCATTTGAACACACCTCCAGGCTTTCATTGTCAATGATATTTTCGCCCGTCACTTCGGAACATTACTTCAGGAATGACTAGTTTCGGACGTTTGTCATCTTCAGACCAGTTAAAACGTTATACGCGGAGTGATTTTGACGAGATACTTGGTACGAAACGTGGTACGTCGAGCCGGGCATGATACTCTCTATTCTTTGCTGTAGTGTACTTATTTTTATCCCAAATTGTAAAATTACATTACCTTTCATTTTAAGTGTGGAAAACAAAACTAATCGCTATCTGTTACTCAGACATGTCCTTTTGAAATTATTTACCTGCAAGGTTTCTGAGACGTACTGCTTAGTCGGTAGTAGGAAGAAAACCTAAATGCCTCATTCAAGCTGGCTGGGATGCTACAACAGTCAGCCGTTCGTATTCGGTACAGGTTCGAGTTACGTCGTCCTCTTACAACTTACCTGGTCGGTTTGCACTACACGAGGCGGGGCATTTAAGAACTTGTTTGTGAACAAAATTTGTCAGGTGGTACATTTTGCGTCGTATTAACCCTCGCAACACCAAGCGAAGAGAGGGGCGAGGGTGCTTTATGCTCACCTTTTGAAAATATCGTACCCTAGTAACATATCTTAAAATTCTGAAAAAATATGTTTTAATGCTTTCCTAAAGCTGACTGCGTAACTGTTTTGACTTTTTCAGTTAAATGTAACGCAAAAATCCCCGGAAATCATTCACTACGTTTTCCAGAATACGGTGTACAACGGATACTTATCGCTTTAAATAAAGCAACAAAACCTACCTCAAAATGTGAATAATTCTCGCCACGCTCAGTGCTTACATGTTTCATTTACACATCTTGGCACAGCTACATGACTGCCTCACTGTTGCAAACAATTAATATATGTACCATCTGATGATGAGTGACTAGGCGATTCGGACCGATGTCATACCGGTATTTTCAAGTTCAGCTCCCTTCCTTCACATCCCTGTATCTTTAAAAAGTATGGTGTGAATAAAACTAATAAAACTTAACGATAACTAACGAAATCTTTTTTTTTTTTTTTTTTTTTTTTTTTGTGGTCATAAACTACCCCTCCTCTCTGTGTACACTCTACGGAAAATGCGTTGGTACTGCTAGGACTGCGCAGAAGATATTTTCAGGTCCTGCATCCTTGTTATGCATCAGTATCTATTTAAAAAGGATGTTGCTAGTGAACATTAACAGCAGTTGACGAAATTGGGTATAAAGTGCCCCTCTACCCCCTCACCCTCCCACCCCTTGGTAGTACGCTAGGGTTAAACCGAGTTGTCGCGGAGAGTGGAGGGAGCCGTCTGCGCGTAGGCGGCCGCCGTCCCCACCTCGGGCACAGACGCCCCCGCCCCCCTCCACGGCCTCGTGCTTGCCGCCAGCCGCAGGCCACAGTCGCGCGCACTACAGTCGAGAGATTAGGCAGTCACGCTTCGGGATACTTCGGACTGCGCCGTGTGGGTCCGCGTGACGCGTCGTATCGCCACCGGGTATATAGAGAGGGGTCGCGCACAGGCGGGGTTTGCTCCAGTCCCTCCGCGACCGTTCTGTGAGCGTGCGCGCACGCGTGCGAACCCAATCGACTAGAGCTGCCGCTCCGTCCGCGCGTCGAAGTCTCCGTAGCACCATGCGGTGTTTGGCGCTGCTGCTGCCGTTCCTCTGCGTCGCCGCGGCGCAGAGGCCCGAGCTGAACGAGTTCAAAGAGGTGTACATGTGGAACCAGTTCGACTTTAAGTGGCCGGACGAGTCGGCGAGGCTGCGCGCGCTGTCGGATGCGCGCTTCCAGCCCGTCAACTGCGCGCTGTCGGGCATCCGCGCGTGGCGCGACCGGCTGTACGTAACGGTGCCGCGGCTGCTGCCGGGCGTGCCGGCCACGCTCGCCTCGCTGCCGGCCGCCGCGCCGCCGGCCGCCTACTCTCCGCCGCTCGACCCCTTCCCGTCCTGGGACATGCAGGCCGTCGGCAACTGCACCGCGCTGCAGTACGTGCAGAGCGTCGAGATCGACGCCGCCGGCAGGATGTGGGTGCCCGACTCGGGCCGCGTCAACACGCAGTCGGGCAACGCGGACGCGCGCTGCCCGCCCAAGCTGCTCGTCATTGACGTGGAGAGCGGGCGCGTGCAGCGCACCGTCCAGTTCGAGCCCGGCCTGCTCGCCCCGGACTCGCTGCTCGCCGACGTCGTGGTCGGCGACGACGACGTAGCGTACGTGAGCGACGCGAGCCCGAGCGACCCGGGCATCGTGGTGGTGAGCGCGCGCGACAGCCGCGCCTGGAAGGTGCGCGACCGCACCATGCGCGCCGACAGCACCTTCGTGCAGGTGGGCCAGCGCCGCACCGAGCTGCGCCACAACGTGTTCGCGCTGGCGCTGTCGCCGCGGCCGCGCGCCGGTCCCCGCCGCCTCTTCTACTCGCCGCTCAGCAGCTACGACCTGTTCTCGCTGCCCGCGGATGCGCTGGCCGCGCCCGGCGTCGCCGTCTCGGCGCTCGTCAGGAACCACGGCCGCATGCAGTCGCCGGTGCAGGCGGCGGCGGCCGACTGGCACGGCAACCTCTACCTGGGCTACCTGCAGCAGGACGCCGTCGCGCGCTGGGACAGTTCGCAGCCGCTGGCGCAGGCCCGCCTGCTCACGCAGGACCCGGAGCGCCTGCAGTGGATCTCGTCGCTGGCCGTAGACGCCGACCGCAACCTCTGGGTCGTCAGCAACCGGCTGCAGAACTTCATGGCCGGCACCGTCAACCAGCAGACGCCCAACTACCGCGTCATCCGCGCCTTCGTCGATGCAAAGTCGTACTTGTACAGCGACGACGCGTGGACGCCGCAGCAGGGCAGCGCCTTCACCGTGCCCGGAGCAGCCGCCACCACCCGCAGCAGCACCAGTAGCTTCGTCACCACCACTACAGTGCCGCTGCACGCAGACGGCGGGGCTTCCGCTCCGGCCGTCACGGTGCTACTCTACTCGTTACTGCTGTTACCGATGCTAGTCGTTCTAGCCTGAGGTGCTCAGTAATAACTGTGAAGTAAAAATCACCGAGCACTCGTACTTAGTCGCGCCGCACGACGCTCGCTACAAGCGAGAACACTCTTATTAGAGTGTGGCACTCGACCAACATTTTCAAAATTCGCTGTACTTCTTTCGTGGTAACCGTAGTCTCTGTTCTTCGCAAAACTGAGACAGTGAAATAAATGGAAAACTTAATAAACGAGCCCCCTCTACTGCCAATGGACACTTTGAAGCACAGATCCACGTAAAGGCTTCATCGAGTTGTCAAAGGACCTTCATTTCTATGCCAGCACACTAGAAAAGCGAATCTACAAATTTTTCCAATTTCTGAGTTAAACAACATTACACTGAAGTAACTCCATATCATCGTTGACAACTGTCTGTGATCGTACAATAGTGTAAACAACTTGTAGGATAGGGAAATATTTTTTAAACCTTTGCCTACAAAATGCATCGGTACAATTCTTCTTTCAAAATTTTGGGCACGTGACAGATGTGAGTTGTGTATTTTATGGCATATTATTTCGTTATTTTCTTCAGAAAATTCTGCAGATGGTCTGAGAGATGTTCTATGTATTTGGATCCGATGTCGGATACATTACGACAGATATCATCCATAATCGAGCTTCTGGTTTTTTCACGTGACAAGAAGCTCCTTCCATAAGAGACTTAACCCCTGGTGATGGAGCTGTGCCTTGAAATGCACATTGGCGTAGTAAAAACGCCGTTGATAACCCTGTAGACGGACTTAAGTACCAAGTTTTCCATTTGTAAAAGAAGACAGGCATTTAGCTAGCAGTGACATGTCTGTGCTGGCCACTTTTACATTCTACAGCGACACTTTGAGTGTGTCTAATTTCACCGTCAAATTGTTTAAAGATAACAAAACCACTTTACATTGTCAGAAGACTGGCTGTGAGGTGGATTTGTGGAAGGAAGGAGGCTGAATCTGTCAGTATGTGGAAAGTGAGAGTTCACCAGCAAAAGGCAGTCATCTGGCACAGAATCTGTTATCACTTGGACAGAAAAATACCACAAAATTAATACAGAACAGACTTATTTCCTCCTCCTCCACGTTACGCTGTTCAGTAACAGAAATACTTGACAATTACCTTGAATGTAACATCATCAGCATAAGAATTAAAATGGGTTTTGGTATTCCCAATAGTATTACAGGGCAGCATTGTCCGCTGTATCATTCCTCCCATTCAGCTGCCTCTTTAGCTTCAGTGCACACGTGTGCGCGCGTGTGTGTGTGTGTGTGTGTGTGTGTGTGTGTGTGTGTGTGAGTGAGTGAGAGAGAGAGAGAGAGAGAGAGAGAGTGTGCATATTATTTCGTTATTTTCTTCAGAAAATTCTGCAGATGGTCTGAGAGATGTTCTATGTATTTGGAAGCTATCAGCTACTTGTGTTATCTGTAAAAATACTGTGTCCACTTTGTAAATATGTATTTGTGTATGTACTGATCCACTGAGCAAGTAATAATATAGAATTCATAAGAACTGTGATCCAAATGATAAATGACTGGATGTTGTGTGGTGTGTGAGTCCTTGTTAAATGAAACTGTTTGCTGTTCATGAAATCTGTTCCACTTTCAACAAAGGGAGGCAGGCTATATGACATCAGAGGTAGAAAATCAGTCTGAACACATCTTATAGTTAAGCATATAACTTCAGATTCTCAGCTAAAACTCGTATCAAATTAAACATATTTACAGCTTCAGTTTTGCACTCAGTTTAATAGCAGTTTTATCTTTTCATTTGAGTGGTAAAATATTTGTCATAGATTGTGTTCTATAACTGTAATATTATAAAATCTCTGACAAATGAGGTAGCTATATATTCATAACTGCTAAGGTTTGTATGAAATAAACTGCATTACTCATTAGTGACACATAACTTTGTGAAATCATTGAGCACACATCCAGAAATTTAATGTTACCTAAAACTAACTCTAAACACTGTGTGTACGTATGTGAAACTGTTTATAATGTATACTTTGACCTCGTGATAATGGCTATAATAAAATTTATCTTCACAATTATTAGTTTCCATTGTGTAATTTACTTAACATAGTTTTGGTTTTGCTTTCAGAGAACCCATTTACAATATTTTCAAATGTTCGAGAGTCGCTTTCATCCACAGCAAATTATAATCTTTGGTTGTGTGGCATTCACATCATGCTTATGTCATAGATATTTATCATTCTTTCAGTATGCAGTTCCATTTCTGAACTCAATCTCCAAATAGTGCAAAAATGGCAAAATTCTGGCCTTTTTTGTCTCATGTATTATAATAGCACATTCTGTTTATACTTTCGAGAGAGAGAAGAGGGAATCAACCTTTACCTTGAACCAGAAAATTTGCTAACCATGCTGAGTGGTAAAATACTCTCATAAGGCTGGGATATAGTTCTCAACATCTATGAAGCATTATCAAATTCTTGGTGAAGTGTTAATCTAGCTCTAAATGTGTGACTGTGATATATCTTAATGTGTCAGGTATATTGCATATATGATTTAATCAAATATTACTGGAAAAATTTAATTAAAATGTTTCTGTCAACCAGTCATTAAGAAATCACCTACTCTGTTTCTGCCAGAGAAAACATTACATTCAATAGTTGAAAACTATTAAAAGTATCACTTTAGATTCAGCAAGTCAATTTAGATTTCTTGAGATATGCAACAACCAATTCCATAAGGAGAATGAAGAATTATTTCCTTTTCTTTTATATATGAAGAGTGTCACATTTCAGTGGTTTCTTCATTTCTTCTCCTGGCAGTGTTTCATTAAATTGAACCAAACAAATTATACAACAAAAATCAAAATAAACACATGCAAACATAAAGTGATCTGTCATATGCAAAAGAATAGGGAAGCACTGATTTTGGTTGTCTATGCATCATACCAAAGAATAGAAATAGTATTCATCATCTTCTTCAGTCAAATGGCTCTGACTCAAATGAGTTCATTACAAAGATGGACAATTCCATTTTTCATTAAGTTTAGATGTTAACTGATTCCAGTAGTACTTTTCAAGTCAAAGCTAATCATAAACTTCTCAAGTTTCAAAAATGGACAAAATTTGGGCATCTCCATTATATTTCAGCTTCATATCAGGCCAACATCAGCAGCAGCCAATAAAATGACAGGATCACCTTTCTGGCATTCCCATACTGCTACGCATATCCAGTTTGGCGGAACCGCTTATGTTGTAAGATTTTGTATTTTCAGTTGTATCTTACATTACAATTTAACATAATAAAGTGCAATTACAGAAGGGAATGTGTAAGAAGTTCATTTTAAACAAGTAAGAAAAGTCAAGAGATAGAAGTAATCAGAACATGACCACAGAATACTCATATGTGCAACATAACTGGACAGCTCCTAAATTTACTCACAAATTTCAACTTTGTTATTCACTCTATATAAAAAAAATGAACTGAAATTTACTTTTAAAGGATCATAGTAATGAAAGGTGGAGTTGACCGTCTTTGACAATGCGCTCCTCATATGTATGAGGGGTAACCATACAGTTTTAATCATTACTTCGAAAAATAAATTTCTGTAATTCATTTGTTGTTTGTTTGCAAGTACAAGTCAGGAATCCTGGTATCATAGCACACCACCAGAGGAGACAAAATAAGAAGGTGCAGCTCACTGAAAAAGTGGAGCACTGCGCAGTAACTCCTTTTTGCCAGCAGTGGAAATGTTATGGCTTCGGCGACCCAATCCAGACAACTTCTGAAGTTGTACAGATTGCTCTGACACAGTTGCAACTTTTCCTTAATAATCATAAAGTTTTAAAAATACTGTAAAAAATCCAGGATAGAATGTAACAATATTATGAAAAGGGAAGTTGCCACTCACCATTAGCGGAGATGCTGAGTCGCAGATAGGCACAACAAAAAGACTGTCACAAATAATGCTTTTGGCCAGTAAGCTGAGTGGCAACTTTCCTTTTCATAATATTGTTTAAAAATACTGTCATGCAAATGGACATTTACCATAAAGATAGCTTTGAGATGTACATTTCTCTACACGGCACTACATTCTTACTCCTCAATTTTCGCGAATAAATATTCTACAGATCATCTCGGGAAAATCAGGCCAGAAAATTATACCTTAGTGCATGTATGTGCTTCAAATGCCTTCTTTTTTTACATATCAACATTAAAGTTGTTCACATTCCAGCGTGGAAGGAACAGTCACAAAAGAAATTTATTAGTGTATTGATCATTCTTTAAGTGTCCAAGAAAACAGTATGGAATTTGATGCTGGAAAGGCTGGTTTATGAACTTCTCCAATCTTAGTTTTCTTTCATTTATCAAGAAAAACTAGAGGCAACAGCAATTTTGGCACTTTCACTAATGAGTTAAGTGTGGACAGCAAATATTCAATTATTTATACCTCACACACGCCTTGTTTTGCACTTATTAGCATCATACCTGATGGTAAAACAGTTTCAACATGTCACATTGCAAAATACTGATGCAAATTATTTGCAGAAGAATGGAAAAATTGGTGGAAGCTGAACTCAGCAAAGATCAATTTAGGTTCTGGAGAAATGCAGGAACATGTGACGCAATACTCATCCTACACATTATCTTGGAAAATAGGTTGAAGAAAGGCGAACTTACACTTGTAGCCTCAGAAAAAGCTTTTGATAATGTTGACTGAAATAATTCTTGGACATTCTGAATGTAGCAGGGTAAAATACAGGGAGTGAAAGGACAGTAGCTAAGGATCAAGTGAAACAGGGTTGTAGACTAAGCCCCATGTTATTCAATCTATATATTGAGCAAGCAGTAAAGGAGAAATTTGCAAAGGGAATTGAAGTTCAGGTAGAAGAAATAAAAACTTAGAGGTTTGTTGATGACACTGTAATTCTGTCAGAAACAGCAAAAGACTTAAAAGAGAATTTGAAAGGGAAGGATTGTGTCTTGAAAAGAGAGTATATGATGAACATCAACAAAAGCAAAACAAGGATAATGGAATGTAGTCAAATTAAGGAATGTCCTCAAATTAAATCAGGCAATGCTGAAGGAATTAAATTAGGAAGTGAAACACTAAAAGTAATGATAAGTTTTGCTATTTGGGCAGCAAAATAACTTAGGATAGTTTAAGCAGATGTTATAAAAATTGATGTATATACTAGGGATGGGAAAAACTGACTGGTTAAAAATGATACCAGTATTTTAGTTCTGAATGACCATTATTTTCCAGTACTTGTTTAGTCTCAGTTATAACAAGTTTCTTTCATTTTTTACTGATAATCGGGTATAAAACCAGCAAATCTATTTGCCGTAGTAACAGCAGTAAAATTTTTGGTTTTTAAATAAAACTTTTTTTTAGAAATGAGTTAAGTTTTCTCATAGAATTTATATTACTTTGAAATATTGGACTGGTACAGAAATTGAGGAATGCTTTTAGCACTATTTTAATAACAATGCCTACACATGACATAAGAATTAGTTCAACACTGCAGTGACAATAATGTATCTGTTGGCGTGTGGCGTGGCCTATCAGACGGTGTACGTGAACATGCAGTGTGCAAGACTTGCCCCCAAACTGACTGAGCAAGATGCCCCAGTGGTTAGCACACTACTCTCATTTGGGAGGGCAACAATTCCAATCTGCATCCAGCCATCCAGAGTTAGTCTTCCCATAATTTCCCTAAATTGCATCAGGTGTTCCTTTGAAATTAGATTTCCTTCCCCATCCTTGAAACATTGAGAGTTCGTCACCATCTCTGATTATCTAGATGTCAACAGGACGTTAAATCTTGATCTTTCTTCCTTTCTTTTGCCGCCACCTGGTCTATATGATAGTTTCTCAGTGATGGCCTCGGACATCAGTTGCATTGCAGAACGATACCATCCCTTGTTTGCAAGTATTTTAGAAAGTGCAGTAGCAGTGAAGTACAATGTTACATTTGCTCTCAAAGATTAAAGATGGGAGGAGGCACAACAAACTTGCGACATCATATAACGAGAAAACGTCCACAATGTTCCACAGAAGAGAAGGTAAATTTAATTGATGTATGAGGGTGTGCTGAAAAGTGATTCCTCTGAAGCTTTTATGTGAAAACTTTAAAGTTTTTAAGTACAACAAAACATCATTACTATTCAGCATCTTTATTCTTCATGTCTACATGTTTATTTCTCAACATAGTCACCCTGGAGACAAACACATTTCTCCCAACCACAGACCAGTTTGTCGATGCTGTCACTGTAGAATATTTGACTTTGTTGATGGAGCCACAGCCTCGCCTCTGCTTGCACCACTCCATCACTATCAAAGTGAAGTCCTTGAAGTAGTTCTTTGAGTACTGGGAACAGATGAAAGTCAGATGGGGCCAAGTCAGGACTGTACATTATGGAGAGTGCTTGATGACAGTGAATCTAGGCTCCTGGATTGTTGCAGATGGCGCAGTGCTCATGTGCGGTCTAGCATTGTGAAGCTGAAGAAGAAGGTGCTTCATGTGTGGATAAACTTTTCGAAATCGATACTCGATTACAGCAGCTGTTCCTCACGCACCGACAGTTACATTACACACCACCCTGTTACATGCTACAATTCAGAGCTCTCTAGTGGCAGAGGGCTGCAATTATCTAGATATCAAGAATAATGATTTACAATGTTAATCATGTTTGTTTTATATAAAAAGCTTTAACATTTTCACATAAAAAATTTGGAGGCATTACTTCTCGCGCACGGGGTCCCGGGTTCGATTCCTGGCAGGGTCAGGGATTTTTCCTGCCTCAAGATGACTGGGTGTTGTTGTGTCACCTTCATCATCATCATTCATCCCTATTACTGTCGGAGGAAGGCAATGGCAAACCACCTCCACTAGGACCTAGCCTAGTACAGCGGTGCGGGTCTCTCGCATCGTCCCCTACGCTCCTCGAGTATGGGACCTCATCATCATCATCACTTTTCATCACATCCTCCTAGCTATAATTTTATTGACATGCTATAAACTCGAGACAATAACTGAACTCATAATTTTGTGGTTGCTTTAGGGTGAAAAACTGATACCATCCTGAAGACACAGGGAAGACATCAGCTTGTGAACTTTCTCTCTCAATATTGTCGCACCCATCTCCTACACCATCACAGTCCTTCATGGGGACAATGAGACTGATGTATGACACAGCCTAAACCCCATGTTGACTGTGATCTAGTGTACCTTCACCTTCATTATAATTTTCCAATCTTTGTATGAAGTCCACATTTATTACTGGAAGTAAAAACAATTTTTAAAAAATTACTTGTTTCAGAAACTGGCTATTTTGAATGGCTTTAATAGTCAGGTTAACTGCAGACAAAAAAATTTGTTGTTTCAGAAATAATGGCCATCCCTAGAATATATAAGTGTATGTTTCATATCTCCTAAACCAAAGGGGCCGATTTCAACCAAACTTGGTACACGTATCCCTTACTGCCAGGCAAAAATCACTATTGGCATAAGAACCACCTACCTACTAGCTCGATTCACAAAAAAATTCACAGACAGTATCCACATATGCCACAAAATGAACCTACAAAATTATGTCATGATAACACACATAATTCAGGAGATATGAGATCATTAATACTGAGATGTGTGAAAAAATGCTGTATCATGCATGAAGTTTTAATACTTTTGTTCTTTACTACTAGGACACTGATACAGTCAAGTCAACTTAAGGAAATCCCTGATACCTGGCAAAGCTTTTGACAGCTTTCAAATGTGAAGTGCAAACGGCTGTATGCAAAAACAATAGCTGCCTACAGAGTTATGAAGAGGTGTTGTCACAGAGACACTTGCAACATCAAATTGTAAATGCATGAAGCAGCTGTGCCCAGCACACACAAATTCTCACACAATTTCTCAGGTGTTTCTACGAATACATGGAAATTAAATTTTTTAGGTATTACACTACAAACCCAGTTAATTTTTCGTTTTTGTTTCTAATAGAAAATTGGCAAAATTAATACCCAGGCAATGTTGGGTTTGTCAGCTAGTAGGATATAAAATGCAGACAGGAAACAGCAAGAACACATATCTGAAAAAGAGGAATGTCTTAACTTCTAATACAAATTTAACTGTTAGGAAGTCCTTTCTGAAGCCTGCACGGATTAGCAGGCTAGCTCCAGACACACAACTGGCAAACATTTCGGAAACTTTCACTCACATTCACATGGTGTAACACTAGACACAGACAGATGGGACATATAACGTCTGTCCCATAGGGGGAGGGGGAGGGGTTCACGAACAGGCATCTGGCCACCCTCTACCACTAACATTGTCAAATCAATAAATTAACATACTGACCCCATTAAGATTGGTATAAAAGCCACAAACAAGGAGCATAAGGAGTAGGAGAAGAAGAAGAAGAAGAAGAAGAAGAAGAAGAAGATAAACAATGAAGAAAAAGGAAGTCTTTGTCTTTACAGGGTCATCCATTCAGAAACATCCCAATGAACTCAAATATTTTTAATACTACGGTATACAAATAAATTAATTAATTTGCACATCATGTTTTGCAAATCCCATCACTAACAAAAATCATTAGGGATTTGGGGCAGTCAAAATACATCAATTGGCAGAAGTAGCCACTGCACACTATTACTGTAAAGCATACTGAAAACCAGTTGCGATGTATTGTGATTGTGTATTTCACATTCATTCCACTCTTGTCATTGACCACTAATACCATTAGGGACTAAATTCCTTATCATTTAAGTGTAAGGAATCCAAGGCCACTGAAGAAGTTAATGTAAGCAGTCGGGTTATCAGCTATACATGCTTCATTCCACATCATTGTGATTTATCATGCAAAATGGTCTATGGACCACGCAACTAACAAACATTGATACTGAACAATAGAAAATCCAGGATGGAATAATGAAAATTTTATGAAAAGGATAGCTGCTACTCGCCATATAGTGGAGATGCTGAGTCGCAGATAGGCACAACAGAAAAACTGTCAAACAAGTAAGTTTTCAGCCAAAAAGGCATTAATCAGTGACTGTGGTCGCGCGGGTGTGTGTGTGTGTGTGTGTGTGTGTGTGTGTGTGTGTGTGTTTTGTCTATTTCCAATGAAGGCCTTTTTGACTGATAGCTTACATGTTCAACAGTCTTTTTGTTTTGCCTATCTGTGACTCAGCATCTCTGCTAGTGTTGTTATTGTACATTTCTGTAGGCTACATACTTGTTCAACCTTTAGTGATTCAACCAATGTAGTCTGGGGACATCATTCCGATGGGAGAAATCACATATGGGGTTCCCCATTGTTCAGTCTTATGTCTGCTACTGTGCCTCATATACGAATGTGTAAACAACCTTCCATCTAATATACAGCCAGCAGAATTAGTTCTTTTTGCAGATGACATTAGTATTGTAATCAGTCCTTTCATACATATAGCAACAGAAGAAATAGTAAACAAGGTCCTTAAAAGTATTATTGACTAGTTTTTTGCAATTGGCCTCACCCTCAGTTTTTAAAAGACACAATATACAGTATTCAGTTCTGCACATCTAGAGGTACTACATCAATGCTAAGTGTAACACATGAGGAGGAAATAATAAATATCTCCAGTACCTGTAAGACATTTTTGTTGGCTAGAAAGTGAATAATATGAGTTTTTGTAAGATCAAAGAGTTGAGCTGTTTGTTGTGAACCAGTTGTAAGCCCATATTGCACTTCTCCATGCTGCCTCTGGCATGAATGTGTTTGGATCCGTTATCATTGTATTTGTTTCAAATTCTCTAATGTCTTAGTAAGTTATTTATGTAGGTCAAGAAGAAGAGTAGGATTCTAAAGTATATAAATATGACAACTCTAATTAGGATTATGAACTGGAATCCCATAAAGACTGCAGAATGGGGAAGGCAGCATCTGAATTAATTACTGATATTCTGAATGAATGAAATCTTTCCTTACTGCTCTCAAAAAGCTACCATATATTTTAGGACAGCTGTGTATGTAAACTATGAGGTGTAGACTGAAGGGATTGCAAGACTGAAGGATGTGATAGAAAGACTGTTCTGAGAAGACAGTGATGGAGAATGGTGGAATAAAAATGGCATGGCCATTGGAGCTGTTGTTGAATAACTATACTCCATTCATCTTAAGAATAAATCTCTTGTAAACTTTACATGATGTATTTTTCCTCGTTTGCTGGAAGCTCATTGGATTTCATTTCACATGGAGCAGAAGTGAAGATGTTCGAATACAGTCAAGTATGATGATGAGGATATGTTCTATGCTGTACATTACGTGTCCATTGGCTCACAGATAATATGGGGCAACAGCTTTACCGCCGCATGTAACTTGGACAGCACTGGCCAGGGAAGTGATCCAACTAACCTGCAGTGATGTGAACAGCTGTAGTAGAGACGTAAAAAGAGACGAGTAGAGAACCATGTAGCTGCGAATGTCATTTCGAAAATGAGTTTCCTCCAGGCCTGCAAAACAGCTGTCAACTCCGGCTACCAATTCTTCATTTGAAGTGAATCTTCGACCACCAAGAAAAATTTTCAGTTCTGGGAAAAGATGGAAGTCTGATGGAGCCATATCACGTGAATAAGGTAGATGTGGCAACAATTCATACCTGAGTTCATATAATTTTGCCATAGGGACAGCACGTGTGCGGGCGTGCATCACGAGTCATGGCACCCATCTTGCAGATAATTTTCTCATTTCTAATTCTTCTGTCAAAATGTGATATACCCTTTCAGATGAGATATGGCAAGCATGAGCAACTTCATGCACTTTCGATCAGCAATCCTCCATGACCATTTTGTGCACTTTGCAATGATTTCTGGAGTATTGACACGTCTTAACCGACCACCCTGTGGATCATCATTGAAGCTCTCCCGACCAAATTTAAATTCATTTGTGCACTTGATAACAGTTGAATTATGAAAAAGCAGAGTCGCCCAGTGTATTCTGGAAATCAGCATGAATGTCCTTTGCTTTCGTACCTTTCTTTATGAAATACTGATCACTGCTCTAATCTCAATTTTTCCCATCTTTGCAAATCACTATGCGGGAACAACAACAGAGCCACGTCACTGCCACAGATCTCTTCCAAGAGCACTGACGTGACATGTGTTTACAGGCCACAGCCCGATGAATATCACGTGAACAACTCATTGCGCTAGCACTGACCTCTCATGGTGATTCCGAGAACTTTAAAAACCACCCTCATATAATGCAGGGAGTGTTCCAACCTACACAACTGAGAAAAACTAGTGTTGGTAGGAAGGATACCGATAGTGCAGGCTGTGAAGCAGTTGTTGAAGAAAAACACACTGTTGAGCAGCATGTTCAGCAACTGGGTGGTTGAGCTGTCTCTTGACCACAATATGGCAGTGGCCATTCATGCAGGCAGACAGATTGTCAGTCATCATGCCCATATAGAAAGCAGCACAGTGATTGCAGCTTAATCTGTAGATCACGGACTACTTTTCCAGATGGGATAGAAGATGCTCATGATCTGACAGGAGTGGTGGCAGGATGTACAGACAGCTGTATACCCCTGTGGGAGGGGTGGGAAGCATAGTGAGGAGGATGTTCCTCGTTTCAAGGCATGAGGAGAGGTAGTCGAAACCCTGGCAGAGTACATGATTCAGTTGCTCCAGTCCTGGGCGGCACTGAACATGAGCAGAATGTTACTTTGTGGTCAGGCAGTGGATATGTGGGAGGTGGTACGTGGCTGGAGGGATAAGGCATGGCAGATCTGCTTCTGTACACAGCTGGGTGAGTAATTTTGGTTTGCGAAAACTTCAGTGAGAGCCTTGGTATATTTGGAGAGGGACTGATCATCATTGCAGATGCAATGACCATGGGTGGCTACGCTCATTCTAAAATGGGTGGCAGATATTCAAGTAGAGGTACTGCTAGAGGTTGGTAGGTTTGATATGGACAGAGGTACTGATGTAGCCACCCGCCACCCTTGAGGTGGAGGTCAACTTTGAGGAAAGTGCCTTGTTGGGTTGAAGAGGATCAGGCGAAGTGAATGGGAGAGAAGGTGTCAAGGTTCTGGAGGAGTGTGGATAGTGTTGTCCTCATCCTCAGTCCAGATCATGAAAATGTCATCAATGAATCTGGACCAGGTGAGGGGCTTGGGATTCTGAGTGGTTAGGAGTGGTTCCTCTGGATGACCCTTGAATAGATTGACACAGGATGGTGACATGAATTTTTTGCAGGTGATGCCTTCAAAGGAGAAGTAATTACAGCATTGGGGGTTTTAGTGTAGTGAGAGGTAGTAACAACCATGATGAGCAGGGTAATGTGTGGTAAAGGAACAGGAACTGTGGAAAGTTGGTGAGGGAAATTGTTGGTGTCTTTCATATCGGAAGGTAGGTCATGGGTAATAGGCTGAAGGTGCTGGTTCACAAGAGCAGTGGGGGCACAGTAACTGGCCACAAAAGGAATCTGGGTGGTTGGGTTTATTGACTTCAGGAAGGTAGGAGTGTGGGGAGTTGTAGGATCAGGAGGTAGACAGACTCAGGGGGTGGTTCTGGGGCGGACCTACAGATTTGAGGAGGGGCTGGAAATCATGTTGGATTTATATCCTTTTCATAATATTGTTATTTTGTCTTGGACACACTCTTAAATACTGTACCATTTGGACAAAATAGGAAGCAGTTTGTTGCCATCAAATGTACTTAGAGAAACTGCAGAACGACATCATATTTTATTGTACGGTATCATATTTTAATCATAAAGTGAAGATAACCATAACTGCTGCAACTGTTAAAATTGTTTTAATTTTCTGACACAATCACAACTGTGTTTTCAGATAACAGGTTCCAAACATCTCCAACAACCATCCTCATATCCATGTACTGCCTGGACAATGCATGACACTGCTGTGCAGCACACAAATGTCTGAGGATTCCATTGCAGATGGTTGAAACCCATCGTCTGAAAACACAATTATGATTGTCAGCAAATAAAAATCATTTTTAAATTTCCTTTTTTTGTGTTTGCTTTAAAAGCAGGCAGAAAAACATACATCAATTTGTAGAATATTTTCATGGGTGACAATGGTTCATTTACTCATTTTCAGGGTGGCAAGGTGTACTGCAAACCAGAGGCAGCAGGCACGACAACATTCATTTTCTATTGCCTCCACCGAATCTGATGCCAGCAGTGATGGAGAAGAAAATGAAATTGCTGAAACAGATGACTGGCTTGTACAGGCACTGCAACGAGATGAATATCAGCAAGCTAAAAAGAGTCACAGAATTGAATGTTAGAACAGTTAACAAACACAGGAATTAGATGTCTGTGTTTGTTAGTGAAACTGAACAGTTCCACCTGTCACTGCTTTTGTTTTGACTGTTATTGATTTCCTAATGAGTTGGATGTAATGGTGAAATAAATATAAACAATACAGATGATATGATTAAAATTTTTCAATATAAATTCAAAGACATTAAAGATACAATACAAACACAATGAAATTGGATGTTGTTCCATTAGAATGAATGAGGTTTATCATGTGTTCCTTGAGGTTTTACCAGCAGATAAAATATTCCATCATCTTTTGGACATGAACCCAGGACAGTATTATTTCTTCTTCCAATATTTCAGCTGATAATCTTACAGCCATCTTCAAGTTGGGTTATTGACAAAGTTACCTCTGACACACATCCATTTAATCCACAGTTTCACAGTACTGCATTAAGTGGTTGAAATACTGCCAGCAACTCACCTAATAGATGGCTGTGAGGTTACCAGCCAAAATGTTGAAAGAAGATAAAATGCTAT
Organism: Schistocerca americana; assembly: GCF_021461395.2. Lineage (NCBI taxonomy): Eukaryota > Metazoa > Arthropoda > Insecta > Orthoptera > Acrididae > Schistocerca > Schistocerca americana. Next base: position 289,827,508 of record NC_060120.1, on the reverse strand, counting down.
CCCGGACACACACCCAAAAAATAATGATGATCATTCTGATGATGATGATTATGATGATGATTCTGATTGATTGAGATAGAGAGAACAATGACCAACAATGGGTAATGGCAGAAGAACAAAAGTTTGAAACCAAGAGTGATTTTTTTGTCTGTTAAGTGTACCTAAGCACCACCCATCATTTAACTAAAACTGAATGATTGCCTTTTGTACTTTTTTTATTACTCACAGGAATATTCAGCATATGAAATGGAATTACACATCCAACTAGACGCCTGAAAATATGATGTCTACGTCTGCTATAAAAACTGGAGTAACCGCATGAGGAGGGGAAAAATAGAGAGGCTTTCATTAGTTCAACTTGAAATGGGGAAAAGTTATTGTTATTTGTTGTTGGCAGGGTACAAGAGAGACCAAAGTTCATTTGTGAAACAGGCTTCGGTAGCTCACCCACCTATCTATAATTTTTTCATTGAAGAATTGAAACATGTTTTGGAATTATTAGGGCTTCAACCATGATAGTACTATGACAATAATTGTGCCAGGTTGTTTACACACTTACATGAACTTACACCAGTCAACGACTCCCTTCACACTGACAGAAAGGGCAGAAATACATTTACGAATCTTGCATAGTAACAAGCACTATGTCGTGTAATTCATTTGGACAAAAGCTCAATATCAAAGTATAAGCAGAATCGTCTGGTTTTCAGTTATAACCATAAGAATGATGATAATGTAATTTATGGAAGTATTTGACTGAATACAGAATACCAAAAATATGTAGGTATGGAGTTCTACAGGACAAGATGCTACAAAGAGAGAAAAACTGTTATTAATTTACATTCATATTTGTGAACATTGTGCCTAGCCCCGTTTTTAAATTTCTACCTGCACCAGTCTGTGACGAAGCAAGCTGGGATTTTTTTACTTCCCCTCTTGTTTTGCCATCTGCCTCCTTAAAATTCATTTTTTCATGTCTGACTAATTACCATTAACATGTGTGAGTTTAATATGCATTTTCATACAAGCGAAAGGTTGTCCCTCAGTTTTAAAGAATATAACACCAGATCTAATTTTGTGCTTTGTTTTATGTAAGTGCTTAGTTTTATGTGTGTAATTTTCTAATTTATTTCGACTATTCCTAGTTAATATCTTTTGTTTTAGGGCGAAATCAGTAATTGTTTCGTAACTTAAATTCTATTGTTGACTTATAAACAAATATAAGTTCTGTAGTAATTACAAACATTTGAAGGAATAACTAATAGCATTCTTTAAGTATTTATTTGGCTCTGTTCGAAAAATGTTAGCAAAGTCAGCCCTTAATTAATTCCAAAGTAATTACCAGTTTTGTCAAAAGTATTGTTCGCATAACTATATCTGTTAATTTCATCACTTAAACAAATAATTCGGCTTAGCCCTTGTAGTGGAAGAAATTGTTGAAAAGAAAGAATTTTTCCACATTTTCAGTTAATTGAATGAGGTATGTTTTAACTATAATTTCTCTAAATTAAACATCGAACAATGTGTAGGTTCAGTGCCTATTATTGTGAAGATATATAAGAGCTCGATTTTTGGCCCCGAGACAGTCAGTCCACAGCCGAATATCACACGAGGAACATTGGTTAGATCAACAACAATGTATCCACTTAACTGTGAAATAAGTGTAATAGGCCATGTGCTAAAACAATGACAGTGTCTGTTCAATACGTACCATATTATGCGGCAAGATCTGTGTGGTTAGGCTTTTACTGCTCATAGATGTTCAACAGTAAACTACTGTAGCAGTATGTTGATGTTTGCTTGCAACCTATTAATGAGACTTATTGAAAGTTAAACAAAAGCGCACTGGCCATATAACTGTGTATTATTGGGGGGTTATGAACCGTGAAAGTAAAGAACTACACCTGTCAGCTACATCATTTAAAGTAGTCAGTGATGAACTTCCACGCCCCATTTTTCAGCCAGTGTAGCAACGCTGTGTGTCGACACTGAGGACAATCAATGAGGAATTAAAGCAGGTGAATGTTACAAGTCACGCTCAGAATGAATGTCCACAAACAAAATTCAATATTCCGTTCTCAAGCACATTATGATGTATAACAGAGACAACTTGTATACCTCCTTCACACCTAACCACTCACATCATTTGTATTTCCGATCCAAATAACAACACTACTCAAGTTCAGAGGCAAGAAGTGACTTTACAACACATACCCCACCCCATCTATATAGATTCATGCATTTTACTATTTGGCTTATCAGCAGCTGTTGTCTCCCTCTACATTATTATTGTTATTTCTTTACTTTCTCAGACGTTAAGTCTGGTTAAAAATGGAAAGTGACGCGGACCTTGATCGAGCGTCACTTCCTTTTAACTGTACAGTATATGTTATGTTGCATTTAGGAACTTTCGGGTAATTGAACATGTATCAATAATTACGGATTTCTGCAGTTGTATATATAAGTTTGGATGTAGCTGTATTGCATTGATGTACTGGTGGATATTGTGTGGTATGACTCCTGTAGTTGATAGTATAATTGGTATAATGTCAACTTTATCCTGATCCCACATGTCCTTGACTTCCTCAGCCAGTTGGATGTATTTTTCAATTTTTTCTCCTGTTTTCTTTTGTATATTTGTTGTATTGGGTATGGATATTTCGATTAGTTGTGTTAATTTCTTCTTTTTATTGGTGAGTATGATGTCAGGTTTGTTATGTGGTGTTGTTTTATCTGTTATAATGGTTCTGTTCCAGTATAATTTGTATTCATCATTCTCCAGTACATTTTGTGGTGCATACTTGTATGTGGGAACGTGTTGTTTTATTAGTTTATGTTGTATGACAAGTTGTTGATGTCTTATTTTTGCTACATTGTCATGTCTTCTGGGGTATTCTGTATTTGCTAGTATTGTACATCCACTTGTGATGTGATCTACTGTTTCTATTTGTTGTTTGCAAAGTCTGCATTTATCTGTTGTAGTATTGGGATCTTTAATAATATGCTTGCTGTAATATCTGGTGTTTATTGTTTGATCCTGTATTGCAATCATGAATCCTTCCGTCTCACTGTATATATTGCCTTTTCTGTCCTTATTGTTATTATTATTATTATTATTATTAGTCTTAAAGCTCCCGGAGTGGAGGACGCTACGTAAGGATCATTCATTTTCTGTTCTTCTTGTTCTTCTGGTTCTTTTTATTTGCCCATGAGTTTTTTATTGTTTGTGAGAATTTAGTTCTTCTTTCTTTGCTCCATTTCATTCCGGTTCTTTGGGCTTTTGTCTCTGATTTAACTTCCAATTTTTCTACTTTTATTATAAAACTGTTCCTTACGTCTATTTCTTCTTTGGTGATTTTGGCTAATTGCAAGTCTTTTTTAACATTTTGGATTCACTCTCCTCCATTAGCGAGGGAATCTATGTATTTTACTATTCTTTTTGTTAGTCTGTGTTCGGGAAGCCTTATTATGTAGGCATAGAATTTGAGGCATCTTTTCCTCATGTCTGTCTCTTTGTTAGAATATTCCTCAATTTTGGACGTTTTCTGTAGTCTCCATCCATACGCGGTCCATCTTGGTCCAAAAATTGTTGTAATTATTTTCCTTTCTTCTTTCTTTAGATTTTCTATATCCGTTTTCCTGTTTAGTGCCAAGGTTCCGCTGGCATATAACATTGATGGTTTACTTACTGTTTTGTAATGTCTAATTTTGGCATTTAAAGATAAGCATTTTTTATTATAGAGGTTTTGCACAAATCCTAAACCTTTACGAGCTTTTGTATTCTTTCTTGTTGTTCATATTTTTCAGAGATAATTCCTCCTATGTATTTAAGGTGTGATACTCTGTTAATTTCTCCATATTTGGTTTGTAATTTGAAAATGTCTAAATTTGTCGTCATAAACACTGTCTTTTCAAATGAGATCTACAGGCCGACTTTCTCTGTGCATTCTTTTAGAGTTTCTATCTGTTTTATAGCCGTCTCACAAGAATCTTCCATTACTGGGAGATCATCCGCAAAGGCTAAGTAGGGGATTCATAGGTTCCCCCCCCCCCCCCCCCTAATGAAATTGGTTTCCAGCAATTTTCTTGAAGTTTCTTTTCCCATTCTTCCATGACTCTATCTAGAACTACACTGAATAACAAAGGCGATAACCCATCACATTGTCTAAGCCATGTTATTATCTCGAATGGTTTTGAAAGTTTTTCCACAAATTTCACTTTGGATGTTGTATTTGTTAGTGTCTGCTGAATGATTTTCTGTATTTTCCAATCCAATCCTTTTTCTTCAAGAATCCTAAATAGTGGGGGTCTGTGGATTGAGTCATAGGCCTTTTTGAAGATAACAGAGACATATACATTAGGCTTGCTACATTATTATTATTATTATTGTGTTGTTTCCCCCTCCTCTCAAAAAACTACCACCTTCACTTCCCCCTTAATCTTTGCCTCGCTTTTTTCTCCTTTCTCACCATTTCTTTTATTTTTGTTTCTATCTTGTCCTTTATTTCAAATGAAGTTCTCAATTTTTTTACATATAAAATTCTGCCAATGCATTGTAAGCAAACTGGAACCTGAATCTTATGTTATAATTCACTGTTATTTCTAAATACTTTTCTTCAGTTTGTTACTCCCCAAATCCCACACTTCGAAGTGTTAACACATATTTTCTTAAAGTCCCCATGCTTACTTTCCTCCCATCTTACATTCTAATTTGTTGTTTCTCCTACAGACGTGTCTTTTTAAAAGTGGTGTAATTAAAGAGTTTTATTGGCTTGTCAAGCACGATCATGCTATTCTTGTTTTGGAAGCTGACTGACAATATTAAATGATGTCAAAATACACTTCAATTTGATCTATCTACTTATTGCATATTTACTTGTATAATACACAAAATACTCAAGCTGAGGTTGAAAATATACAAATCAAAGTTTGTTTGATTATTTCTTATTCCACATTAATGGAATGATTCAGAATGAATAAATAAATAAATATGTAAATTACTTTTAGAAAAATGCAATGGATATTAATATTTCAGTATTTTACACAATACATTTGTAACAAAAATAGCCATATTACAGTCTCATTTGGTCATATTTCAACCACATTCCAAGTCCTCATCACTGCTACCTGAACTAATATATTTCTTGTGCTTCTTGGCCGAAAATGATGTGCTCTTCAAAACAGGTGCCTCTTCACTATCAGAGTCCTCTAACGTCACAGTTTCAACACTGCTTGTAGGTATGAAATCTGATTTCTTGGTAATATGATTAGAAGAACTACTAAGCACATCAGATTTTGATTCTGATTTGTGTTTTTTGTTGGACAATGTTTCATGATCACTCTTACGTTTCTTTGCAGAGGAAGCACTCGGACCACCATTCAACTTCGAGCCACAGTCCGAGTGCCCACCACCCTGTTTCATTTTATCCTTTTTCACATCCGTTTCCCTATCAGGACTTATCACAATTGTAGTCTTATTATTTGTACACTTCTCTTTGTATGCTCCTGGTTCTCTCTCAGCTGCACCAGATGACACAAGTGCAGGTTTCACCACGACTGGCATTGGGAGCTTCTTGCCAGGGACGGCCATCTTTATACAGTAGCTGTTCGCCAACACACTTGCTGCCCTCGGCCCTGGGGGAAAAAATCACATCAGTAATTAAATTACAAAAATTTTTCAAATGATAAGCAAAGACAGGGGAAAATGTACATCACCATTAACAGACTCTTCAAATTTTTCTTCATACAGGAAGATTACTCATCATTGCTAACTTCTATGAAAGCACCACAAGGAGAAGTATACACCCCGTTTTCCAAAAACTAGTGTGACATGTGTTCAGCAAACTATTACATGTGAGACTATTACACAAGTAAAGAAGTGGTACATGCTCCATTGAATCAACCAATCAAATTATGTGTCACCAATGTCTGGCATATGCTCATAATATGAGATGTGGCAAGGCTTGTGATCCAACACCGCATACAACACTGCTCATTAAAATTGCAACACCTTGAAGATTGCATGCAACAATTGTTAAAGTTGTTTAGATAATATGCATTTCATTCTTGATGTGTTACGTCTGGTGACTGTGCTCTATCTTCGAAGTCTTCTTGACATTCTATTTTGGATAATGCAATACTGCCCGTTTCCCGTGCCATCTTGGCCTATTTCTGGAGCCAGAAGGTATTTGACTGTTGCCCTGGTCAACACAAGTCCAGAACCCTCATCCACTGGAAACATTTTGTAGTGGGATGCCAAGAGACTGGTGCACGCTACTTTCTTGTACATCTCTTCTTGTTTGCTTTTTCTTCTTTAGATATCTTAGTTGCAAATCACAGCTTATGACAACTGCTCTGCCTAATTTACAACATGCTGTCAGAAAGCTTTCAATTTTTACATTAAAGTATTCTTCAAACTAGAATGTTACTCATGTCAAAAACATATTCTTACCATGTGTACTTCTCTATCAAGGATTTGTCCTGATAATGTAGACCTATGTGAACACAGAGAATTAAACACTTAGCTCTGACCATCAACAAATTTAATGCAGTGTTTGAGTTTCAAACCACCTTCACTCAAGACCTACAAACCACTGGCCATCTTCCACAACACAGTACAATCATTCATAGTTAAATCAGATATCTTTGTATTTGGTAGTGGAATTTTCTCACTGATTAGGTGAAATCAAGAATTCCTGCAGTGCATCACTACCTTACACAGCATTGACATTCTATGTTTATTATGAGACATTTCAAACATCTTCCCTACAACATGACCCTAACCCGTCCTCTGCAGAACTCCAGACTCTACATTCCCTAAATGCTGATGACTCCATCATTATCTTCCCAGCAGACAAAGGGTCTACCACTGCATTACTTGATCAAAAGGAGTATGTTAGTGAAGGTCTATGCCAGCTGCCTGACACCTCTACATACAGTGTCTGCCATCAAGATCCCATCCCTGTGATTCAAATTGACCTGCAGTCCCTCCTTAAAACATCAGGCCCCTCACAAGGGCTAACACTTCAATCCATAGAGCTTCTCACCCCATCCAAACCACACACCCACACCTTTTACCTTCTTCCTAAGATCCACATACCCAATAATCCTGACCATCCTATAGTTACTGGCTTCAAAGCACCCACTAAACATAGTTTAGTTGATCAACACCTGCAACCCACAGTACAAAGACTCCCTTCCTACATCAAAGATACCAACCATGTCCTAGATCGTCTGAAATCCATGCCCGTCCCACTCCCACCATCTCCCTCTATACCAACAGCCCCCACATACATGGTCAGCTGCGGCTGAACATTTCCAAACCTATGACATCCTTCCTACTCACCTTAATCAACTTTATACTTCCCAACAACTACTTCACCTCAGACAGACAGACGTCCAAACAGACCACGGGTACGACCATGGGAATCAGGATGGCTCCCTCAAATGCCAACCGTTTCATGGGTCGCTTGGAGGGCACTTTCCTGGGATCCATAAGTCTTCAGCTCCTGGTTTGGTTTAGATACATTGATGACATCTTTACCATATGGACTGATGGTGAGGCTGACCTGCTAAAATTCCTGGAATCTCTGACTACCTTCTCCCAATTAAATTTCACATGGTCCTATTCCAAATCCCATGCCACTTTCCTTGATGTTGATCTTGTCCTCACCGAAGGCCACAAACTCCTAAAATCATGCCCTGAAATGAGATCCATTCTGTCTGAAACTTTGCCCACCATACTTAGAATAGTTATCTGTCACCCTCCCAATCTCCACAATATTCTTGTCAGACCCTATGCTCCTTCTGAACCCATTTCCCTACCCTATCGCTCCTACCCCTGTGACCGTCCCCGCTGTAAGTCTTGCCCTATGCACCCTCCTACCACCACCTATAGAAGCCCTGTAACTGGCAAAACATATACTATCAAAGCAAGAGCCACCTGTGAAACGGCACACGTCATATACCAGCTGTTATGTAAACACCGCTCGGCCTTCTACATTGGCATGGCTACCACCAAATCATCAATTAGGATGAATGGGCATAAGCAGATGGTGTATACTGGCAACTTGCGATATCCTGCTGCAGAGCATGCTCTACAACATGACAATTGTGACCTCAGCGCCTGCTTCACCCCATGTTCCATCTGGATTCTTGCCCAGACACCAGTTCCTCAGAACTCCGCAGTTGGGAACTAGCACAACATCATGTCCTTGGTTCTCGCCACCCACCTGGCCTTAATTTATGTTAATTTCTTCTGTCTCAGCATTTCTTCACAGTAACTACTATTTGCTTCACTCTAGTTTAGTTTTCTACATCTTTCATTGTCTCACCCATATATTTTTCACTGCCCCCCTCCCACCTCTGTTACGTACAATGCACTTAGTTTTTCCCCCTTATTAACTCATGCATGATATTTAAGCAGTAATCTCTGTCTGCATGTTACCCTGTCTTAAACCTTTAAGCTCTCAGGTTTTCAAATCTCATCCGATGCAGCCCCAACAATCAGTCTTTCCTTCTCATCCTGTGTGGTAAGTCTCCCCTAATCGATGGTTCTGGGTGACTTTCCCGAAGTGTACCACTTTTCCTAGTCCTCTCCAGTCCTTTTCCTTCACCCCTCTTCCTTCCAATTCAACCTTTCTGACTGAAGAAGAAGCCACTGGCTCCGAAAGCTTGACAATTGCAATTGTCTTTTACATGTGTGTTCTGTCACTGCTTGGTGAGTAGATTTTTTATCTATCCAGTCAAATTATTTTCTTGTTTTGGTAACACAACTGGCCAGTCTAACTTCATATCAGCTTTAGATAAATACTTCCTCTCCTTGAACAACTTTTGTAAGTTAACTAAACTTTGCTTTTTTTTTCAAATTTATCAACCGCTTCACTTAATGACTTTTTTTTCAAATTATGTTACAAAAACATTTTTTTACTGGTGAAAAACATCTTATAATGAAGGGCATTACACACAGAATATAAAGATAGCTTTCAAAGCTCAAAATAATGGGTTAAAAAAAATTGAATCTCACCAATAATAAAATCCGTAGTATACTCATGCACTGGACTTTCACTAAAATATCCTGAAACTTGAAGTTATTTTTTAGTTTCTGTGTAACTATGAAGTCTAACCATGTATTTTACAATGGTTTAATGTGAACAAAAATCATGGAGAAGCTGTCTGAAGCTCAGTGGGTGTATTTATCTCGTACCACTGGCAAGCACTTGTCATTCAACTGACAAACTGTTGTCACTTTCAGCTCTAATGCAGTAACATCAATTTCTTCTTCGCTTTCTGAGCTGCTATATTCAACTTCAAACTCAGAATCACTATCGCCATCCTCTGTTGAAAGTGTCGAATTGACAACACCACAGGAGAGGGGCTGAAAGTGCGTGTTTTGTTGTCAAGTATCCAAAGCCGTACACAGTAAAGAGGATACCTAGTGGCAACAACCTGAACCAAAACTCAACAGCCGCACACTTAATTATAAGTGTTGAAACAGATACAAGTGGTCCCCCCTCCGCGAGATCTGTCCTTAAATAGCCCAAGTATGCTCAGGATTTTAAGTTTCTGTCAAAATAATAAAACAAGATAACTCACGAATTATGTTAAGGCATTAATTTGCCCTCTCCTCTCACTCTAGTCTCCATGACCATTCTGGACCAACTACTTCCAACTGATTCCTACCACCTCTTATTTTTATTTAGCTTCTTATAATAAGACATGCGGAAAAATTTCTTTTGTGTTACATATCCCTTCCCTTCCCTTTTCTGAACAAAACCTGAACTACCTCTTACAGATGCATATAAAAACTGTTTATGAGAAATAAAAAACTAAAGCTATCATCAACCCAAAGGTTGGTTTGTATGCCACAGTGCTTTACTAGGCATGGTCCTAATGGAGATGGTATGCCATTACCTTCCTTCAGCCTTTGCACTGACTTACCTCATCTGTTACTGGGGGACCTACAGTTTAATGTGGACTCCAAACTGTGGTGCAACAGCTTATCCATTTTAAATGCATGGTGTCAGGACTGTTGTCCAGTAATTGTATTTAACATATAACTTTAATTTATTACAGAAAACACCTTTTTTTAGTTTAATTAGTTACTTGTTATACACATTAAATTCACAATAAACCTTATTATATGCAATATTTCAACAGAACAAATGCAAAAAACTAACAAATTTAAAAAAATAAAATATAATAATTATAAGGCTATGTGCTGGTCATTTACAGGTGCTTTTATTTAAAAATGTCTATCTCTACTTAAGAATTCCTGTATGATATAGACGAGGTTGCTAAATCTACATTTGAAAACATTTCAGCCACTTGCCAGACATTTTATTTCCACAAGTATATTGCCAAAGAGTTTTATAGCTGCGTATCTCATCCCACTTGGTGATAAAGTGCCATTCCCTGAAGCGTAATGCAGATCATTTTTTCTTCTAGTGTTGTTCATCTTAAACTTAGATGGATTGTTGATTACAAATTTCATAAGTGAATAAATGTAGACCTACTGTAGGCTGTCATTAGTATTCCTAGCTGCTTAAAGAGATCCCTGCAAGATGTACACATGTGAACTCCACACATAATTCTAATTATCTTGCTTTGTGCAATAAATACTTTTTGCCTAATTGAGAAGTTACTGCAGAATGTTATCCCACAAGACATCAATGAAATAAAATATGCAAAATATGTTATCTTACTGACTTCTGTTTCCCAATGTTGGCAATTATTCTTGTGGCAAAAGTAGCTGAGTTAAATGGTTTTTCCAGTTTAAGTTTTCATCAACATGTACATCTAAGAACTTATTATTTTCTACTCTATTATTTATTGTTGGCATACTAGGTGGGATATTTTTGACAGTACAAAACTGGATGAACTGTGTTTTTTAAAGTTTAAAGTTAGCCCTTTATGCAAAACTATTCAGTAACTATCACAAAATCATCATTTACTATCCTCTCTGATGATGCTGCTTTGCTCAGCTTCACAACACTGTTTGGTATTAGGTGAGTTATGCATGCCATGAAAACCTAACTTCTCTAATAGAATATAAAGACTGACATGATCAAAAGCCTTCAACATGTCACAGAAGATCCCAGTTGATTATACTTTATCATTTGATGATTGTATTATGTGGGGTATAAATGTATAAAAAGCTGACTCAATAGAATGCGCCCTTTTGAAATCCAAACTGTGATTGGCTAAGTAGGCTGCCCCATTACTATACAGGTGGGCAACAATCATGGAGTACATTACCTTCTCAAAAATTTTAGAAAATGATGATTATTTTACACAAAAATTTAAAATTTCTTCATCAAAATGGTATTTTCAAAACTGTGATAAGCTAAATACCTACCTCTTTTGACGTAACTAAGAGTTGAATATGGGGTGAAATGAAAATCTTCTTGCAGGAACCCTTGGATCAATAAATATGCCACCACTGCCTCACAATTCTCACGGCTGAACTGTGGTACAGGAACACCACTCACCCTGAGGTTGGCTTTTCCTTTACCCAGCCAGGCATCGATCAACATTTGACCTGTAGGGAACCAAAGTTTCCATCTAATTATTTTGGCTTAAAACACAAATGCATGAAAGTGGGGTGGACTGCAAGGCAAACAGGGTCTTCTTGGAAGTGACAAGAATCTTGGAGGGCTGGTTGAGAAAGGTGAAGCAAGAAGAGTACTTTTTCCTGGTAAGACATCGTATGTAGTAGTGCAGTTGTGTGTGGGACCCATAGCAACCATACCAATCATGTCTGATTACAACCGTGGAAGATGTACAAAGAAAAAAACGCCAAATTTTTGTGTACAGAGATTTTGAGAACTGCAGTCATGCCACTGCCATACTGTGAAAGGGAACTCACTGAAATGCCAGAGAAAAATACACAGATAAGATCAAGATGGCATCCAATGTGTACGTTGATCACATTTCTCTTCATAAAAATGTTAATTTTTCCCCATTACAAAGAAAGCATGTGAAAATCATGAAGTTGAATGCATAGAGGTTACAGTTTACAATTCATGCACTGAAAATGGACACTTTGAAATTTCATGTAGGAACAAGTAAGCTGAATATGCTAGAAGTTGTGCAAGTATCTAATCTGCTTCTGAAAGTGGATGGAAGTTACACACAAATACAACATGGAAGAAGTCTGTAATCATGTAAACAGTGCATGCAACACAAATTTTGTACATGAAAACCCAAACCCCTTTTATGGGCTTTTAGTTACAGACTGTGAGAGTGCAATGAGCAGTCTCGAATCACACGAGAAGAAAAACTAAACTGAAATCAAAGCATGACACAGACATTTTCAGTATTATAAAAATAATGCTATCATAGTGTGGTCACTGATAATGAAGTGATCTGAAAGAATTTCTCATACGGCATTATCAGCTACTATGGGCAAAAGACAAAACAGTGTCATCACACAGCACCAAAGTACTATTATGCCTAAAATCAGTAAACTGTCAAAAAATGTAAAATAATTCTATATGGAAGGGCAAATCTTAGCTGCAAAGTTTCAAAATAGAAGTAGTACATACATACATACATCAAAATATAACCAGTACAGTGAAACTAGGCACAAAATTGCAGGCAGCAACTTCTATGGGATGCTTTCTGTTCGGATGTCACCATTATCAAACAAAGACTTTTTCTTGATCTTAGTGGAAACGAACCATGTAGCAAGTAATGAAACAAAAGATCTAGTGATCTTGACAAAAGAAGACTGCACACACTGAGAAGCATCATAACGAGTAAGCAGACTGGTCATGTGTAAATAAGGAGATACAAAATACATACACAAGATTTAATAAAATAACATTTGCTGACATAAGCTGCACAGGAAGAAAATTCCATATGACCCATTATCTACATCTCAGTAGGTTAAGGAAGGACTTGGTAATAAACACAGTTTCTAGAAATAGTAAACAATAAGTTGAATGTGCAATGTAATGTTGCAGAGGTCATTCATCTCAAGGACAAAAATTACAATTTCTTGGGAGAGTTAATCCTGAAATACTATGTCACTGAAGCAATGCACATGCAGGACAAACGTGACCTTTTTTTTAAGGACAAATAAACACTGTATTGGTGCTACATGAGATAACACCAGCGTGTGTGTTTCACTTATGGACCCACATGGTTATCCGCACACATCAGCAGGCTGGAATTCACCTGGTGGATTAACAATGAGATTCAGAGCGCCAATAAGCACAGATGTAGTTTTTAGGCAGTTTCTCACATTCAACAAGAGAATACCAGGCTGCTTCTCATGTCCTACCTCAGTTACACAATTTCTAAATGTACAGAAAACATTTGCACACTTTTACACGAGATAATACTAGACTCAGACATTTGCAGCTGGTGACAGAAAATGCATCTGGCCATACTCTAACATTAACAATGCCAAATCCAAAAATTGACGTTCTGATCCCATGAAGAAACACAATAAAGGCCTGGAAAATGAAAATATGTTTCATATATGCCTCATACATCCTTAAGTTCATGAAAGAGTACGCTATCATTTTTGCGTTATAAGTACAAGATGTTAATGAGATGCTTTTGCATCATTTATTACAGGACTGACTCCATCTACAGTAGTTTGTAACAGAACACCAGAAATCAGTAGATAACATTCACTATTTCAAATTATAAACTAGAAACATCTTACTGCATGACACGTAATAAAGTAGGTGGCATCGTCATATACTTGAGAAAATATAAGCTTCTATGCACTACAGGGAAAGTGTCATGCGTGAATAAGTTTTATGTTGACAAAGAGTCAAAATTTCAATTCACGTTTCACTCTATTTATTTCTTTGTTGTTGGTAGATACATACTCTCATCTGGAAAACTTAATTCATTCCTGAAATCTTTTGATGGAGTTTTGAATAAATTAATGCCATGGTGTAGGAATTTAAATAACACCATACCCGGAGATCTAAAAATGAACACTTCTCATGATTGTCAGGAAAGCAAACTTTAACATATTGCATCCTATCTTATGAGGTTAAAGATCTATGATGACAAGTACCTGCAATACAGTTAACACAAACGGTATTTTAATAGATCATTATGACCACATCATCTCAGCAGATATTGCAATACCAAATTAAAACCAAGAAAAATGTACAAACACAAAAGATATATATCTGCACATAATTGCTATGCGTAGACACAGTCGTGGGTCAACAATAAATGGAACCTCCTCTTAGAAGTCCCCACTGGACAAAAACAGTACCAATCGCATTCAAAAAAAGTGAATAATATCTATAAAAATCCACCTTTAAAATAAAAACCTTTGCCATTATATGTAATAACAAAAGTTCTGAAAATTGTATAGCTTGCACAGACTAACTACAAGTTATATAAACAATTCTAGAAGCAGCACAAATATCAGGTCTGAAAATAAGTTAGGAGATTGAATGCAGAAAAGAATTACCCAACATATATGAAGCTCCTAAATGAAATTTTTACTCTGCAGCAGAGTGTGTGCTGGTACAAAACTTCCTGGCAGATTTAAACCATGTGCTAGACCAAGACTCGAACTCAAGACCTTTGCCTTACCTCAACCAACTGAGCTACCCAAGGATGATTCACAACCCAAACACACACCTTTACTTCCACCAGTATCTCACCTCCTACATTCCAAACTTCACAGAAGCTCTCCTGCAAAGCCTGAATGCCTACCACTCTTGGAAGAAAGAATACTGTGGAGATATGGCTTAGCCACAGCCTGGGGGATAGTTCCAGAATAAAATTTTCATTCTGGAGCAGAGTGTGTGCTGATATGAAACTTCCTGGCAGATTAAAACTGTGTGCCACAGACTCGACTCAGGACCTTTGCCTTTTGCGGGCAAGTAGTCTACCGACTGAGTTACCCAAGCATGACTCACGACTTGTACTCACAAGACATTGTGAAGTACAAAATACAAAGGTGCAGAATAAAGAGAGCATTTTTGGAAGTTGTGGCACAGTCAGATTTCCTCATTTAAATATAAGTGTGCAATGATACTGTTATGCTTTTCATGACATACCTGATCATAAGGAGTGAGGAGAAAGAGTGTTTGCTGTGGGATTTTTTCCTTTCATGGGATGATAAACTGGTCAATGTTGGATTTCATTCACTGCTGCTTTTTTACATTCAACACACAAAAGATGATGTCATGAAAGAAAATGAGAGAAAAATACTTGTTCTCAGATTCAATGGACACCTCTACACATGAGGAACTTGGTTTCCAATCACTGAAGAATTTTGTTGAGGATACTGAATTGCACTGGTCAAAGCTGGCAGGTGTTATGAACATACAGGGCATATTCCTTGGTGAGCATTCACTCTGGATTGTGCACATTGGTGAAAGAGGTTGCTTCAAATGCAATGATCAGCCACAGCATTACACATCATTATACTCTGACAGTGAAAACACTTCCACAAGATTTGTTGAATGTATTCACTCAGCTAGTGATGACATCCATACAACATCTGAAGTAGTGCAACAAACATGAGAGTTCTCAAGAACCTTCTTGACAGATTAAAACTGTGTGCTGGACTGGGACTCAAACCCAGGACCTTTGCCTTTTGTGAGCATGTGCTCTACCATCTGAGCCACTGGAGCAAGACTCACAACCTGTCCTCACTACTTTACTTCCACATGTTCCTCATGTCCTACCTCCCAAAATTCACAGAAGTTCACCTGTGAGTACAGTTCACGAGTCGTGCTTGGGTAGCACTTACACGCAAAAGACAAGGGTCCCAATCTTGAGTCTCGGTCCGGCATACAGCTTTAATCTGTCAGGAAGTTTCCTATGGGATGCTAAGGTAAAATTTTGTAGTCTTGCTGGTCAGTTATAAATATAATCAGAAACCATGCAACATAAATTAATATTAATAATGTAGAATTAACTGTGAATAACTATACCACTTCTGATTCCTTTCTACTTAGCAATATTTTTACTCATTACTTTATAGATACTGTTGAAAGTGGTGTCTGCATGAAACCGCATACAGCAAACTGGTTGAGAAACTATCTTAAAAAGCATCTTGGAACATTACAACAACGCTGATATATTAAGGGATTTCCAGGTTTGAGAAATGGTTCAAGTCCCATGTCAGCAGCAGAACTATTAACTGACCTCTCAACGCAGAACATCTTGATGCAGTCTTGTCATAAATTACAATAGGTGGTGTCATTGTAAAACCCATACAATGACTAGCAACATATTTAATATTAAACAACAGTGTTGAGAAATTACATAAGAAAATTGAGAAGTACTAGAGATGAGATGGTCAAGAATAAGATATACAGATTTTGGTGTTCCTCAGTGCTCCAGTGCTCCATATCCCTTCATAAGCTATGTGAATGATTTTTTTTAAAGTTCTCTACATAATTCTGCAAATAATGAAAGTATTTGCCAAATCCCTGATCTGGTTCAGGTTAATTGATGATATCTTCAAGATCTGGACCCAAGACAAACACACACTGACATCCTTCTGATGGCTCCATCCACTCCTCTGTCCATCTCAAGCCCACTAACCACCAATAGTAACTGCATTTTGACAGTTGCCATCTCTTCCACACAAAAAATAGCTGCCATTTCTCATACCCACTTGTGGAAAGTGTATTTGTAGTGATGAGAATTCCTTTGCTCACAGTCTTAGTCCTTCACAGACAGGCACCATCCACCAAACCCAGTCCACAAACAGATTAACTGCACCATATTCTCAAATACACCCTAATCCCACATCCCCCAAGAACCAGCTGTAAAAGGTAAAAGAGTACCCCCCCCCCCCCCCCTTTCTCATTACCCAATATCCTGCCAACCTGGAACAAATGAACCAAGTTGTTTGTCAAGGATTTAACTATCACCAGGCTTGTATATGAGGTAATCCTACCCACAATCCTTCTCACCCTTCCTGAAGTGTTATTCAGCCGCCACCAAAGCTACAAAACATTCTGGTCCATCCTTATGCCACTTCCACTCCCAACCCTTTGCCAAAGCGGTCATATATCCCCGTGGAAGATCCAGGTGCGATACCTGCCTGAGTCTCCCACCCTGCAGATCCTACTCTATTCCTGTCACAGGCTTACCCAATACTGATAGGTGCAGGGACACCTGTGGAAGCATCTGTGTCTGCTGCAATTCCTTCACAGCATTTTATGTGGGCATGACCGCCAATCAGTTGTCCAAAAGAGTGAATGCCTATCACCAAACCGTGGCCTAGACCAGAGCTGACCACCCACTGGCAGAACACACTGCTGAGCACAAAACACTCGAGTTCAATAGTTGCTTCACAACTGGTGCCATCTGGATCCTTCATCCCATCATGTTCTCTGAACTATGCAAATATGATTTATCCTTTGAACATATCCTCCACTCCCTTAACCCTCCTGGCCTCAATCTTTGCTAACTCACTATACCCACATCTTCTACCCAACAATCTCCCCTTCCTGTGTCCTGTCACCTCCTCCCAATCCATTCTCCACCTCATTTTATCATGTGCTGCACAAACTCCCTGTGTGTTGCATTCCTACCCTATACACTTACTGCCTCCCTCTGAGCCATCAGCTACCCATCTCCAATACTCCCCTCCTCCCTGCTTCTTTCTCCCTCTATCCATCCCACCCAACACAACTCTTGATGCCAAACTACCTGCCACACTGTAGCCCTGGCATTGTGTGTTTCATTGGTACAATGTAGCTACATGCATGCACGTGTGTGCATGTGTAGGTATATTCAGAGATGAAGAGGCTTGCACAGGATAGAGTAGCATAAAGACCTGCATCAGACCAGTCTACAAACTGAAGAGCACAACAACATACCAGATACTAATTTACAAAATGACATTCAAATTAAGTAAAGTATTACCGAAACCTAGAGTAGTACTTAAATGAATTTTATTAATTTTTGCACAATATACGTCACGTTGTACACCACGTGATTCAATGGAATCTCTCACCATGAATATTTCCCATAAGAGACGTGTAACAGAGAGTTGTTTATACTGAATGGAACTCATGAAGTTAGCTTAAATAATAATAATGTTTAATAGCATCCCAAATACATTTTTCAACTTATTAGTACTATGCTATTAGTACTACTGTGATAGTAGAAAAGACGTAAATTGCAATGGAGTTTGTTGTAGGGTACTGGTGCAAATAGTTGCTGAGTTACCACTGTTACATTCTATGAACATTATCGACACCACTACAAATATTACCAGAAAGATGTGTGTCTCCATTAGTAGTTTCATATGCTGGTGGTGATGCTTATATCATACTGGTAGAGGTATGCTATCCCTATCCACACTGCATCCACACACAAGTCCTTATCTGTATTCACACTTGCACGTTCATGTCTCTGATCAGAATCTGAAGACATTAAAGTTTGATAAAGCATTTTAATCCACTTAGTATGGTGCAGTTCTGACAATAGACTTCACAATAGGCTCACACACAGCCTGAATTTTTGTCTACAGATGTTTGTTCTCTATTCTGAAGCTTTGCATGTTTCGGTGTCAGTCATATCAAATATAAACATTTCATTCTGCATCTAAGAGTGATACAAAACAATTTTTGATCCTCATTTACATTCAAGACCTTTTGCTGAGAAGAAAACATCGTACAAGTTGTCTCATGTTGCATATTGTTAAATGTTAATCACATGACACAAGGCAGTGGCCACGCTCATCACCAAAAATAAATTTCATTATAATATAAGTTAACATAAAGAATAAACTATGGGTACTTGGATCGAAAATATGCAGTAGAAAATTTCCACTTAATTGATGCGATCAGCATTTAACTCAGACTTACAGTTTGATTTGTATACAATTTTGAAGACAGTGGAGCAGCAGAATTCAAGGGAGTGAGAGATAGCCATATCTGCCATTGTTTCAGAAGATGGGAGAAGAAACGGCTGAGTGGGGTCGCTGACATGGTCGGAAGATTTACATGATACAGCAGCTTCTAGAAGGTTAGTGTATGGATACAACTGTGGCAAAACTGAAAACGAAGATGCCGTTTGAGAGAAGGGATATCTCTTGTGCTCAGAGGAATGGACTCATCCCTGACCCTGAAAGAGGGAGACACAAAATGGTCGTTCTGTAAAGAAACTGTTTGGGTAAGAAATATACATATTAAAATTCTAAATGATTAATGGAAAATCTTATATAAAGATGTGAAACAAATACTAACAAAGAGATAGAGGGGCTGGCCAGTACTTACCTCAGCTCAGTACAGCCGATAGATACACAAAACAGAACAGAAAATTTACATTCCTAGCTTTTGGAACTTTGTTCCATCATCAGGGAGGAGAGAGGGGAAAAAAGGGAAGAAGGGAAAGTGGATTCAGTGACTCACAACCCAGGTTATGAAGCAACAGCGAAAGGTTAACAGAGAGGGTAGCAAGGATGGAGGCATGGTTTTCAGAGGGAAGCCAAAGATATTCTACTGTTAAGTACTGTGCCAGCTTCAAACCAAAGAGGATGCATATAGAAGTAAAGAGTTATATAGTATAAAGATAAACACAACTATGTAGGATGAAAAGATGTGTGAATGGCTAAAGAGGAGAGGGAAAAAGGAGATGACTGAAGAGTAAATGGGAGTGAGGCTGGTTAACGTAGGTTCAGTCCAGGGGGATGGCGGGATGAAAGGATGTGTTGGAGTGCAAGTTCCCATCTCTGCAGTTCCGAGGGACTGGTGTTGGGTGGGAGAAGCCAAATGGCACATACGTTGTAGCAGGTTCCTAAGTCCCTAGAATTATGCTGGAGAGCATGCTCTGCTACTGGGTATTGGACATCTGGGCCGACAGTTCGTCTGTGCTCGTTCATGCGCTCATCCAGTTTAGTTGTCATCATACCAATGTAAAAGGCTGTGCAGTGCAGGCATGTCAGCTGATAAATGACATGTGTTGTTTCACATGTGGCCCTGCCTTGAATTGTGTATGTTTTACCAGTAGCGGGGCTGGAGTAAGTGGTTGTGGGGGGATGCTTGTGGCAGGTTTTGCAGCGGGGTCGGTTACAGGGGTAGGAACCGCTGGGTAGAGTAGGTGGTCTGGGAATATTGTAGGGTTTGACAAGGATGTTACGGAGGTTAGAGGGGTGACGAAAGGCAACTCTGGGTGGTATGGGGAGAATATTGTCAAGGGATGATCTCATTTCAGGGGTTGACTTGAGAAAGTCATATCCCTGGCGGAGTAATTTGTTGATGTATTCGAGGCCAGGATAATATTGGGTGACAAGGGGGATGCTTCTGTGTGGTCTGGGGGGTATGAACATTGTTGTTGGATGCTCCCTTCCCTACAGCCTAGGTATTTGTGGCAAACGTATTTGCTCCAGTGACTAATCCCTCAACAATTACACCAATAACCTGACCAGTGCTTCCCTCTCCCACAACTATCCTGCAGACCTTGTCCACAAACAGATCTCCCGAACAATACATTCCTCCTCCGTAACATCCTTGTCAAACCCTACAATATTCCCAGACCACCTTCTCTACCCAGCAGTTCCTACCCCTGTAACCGACCCTGCTGCAAAACCTGCCACATGCATCCCCCCCACAACCACCTACTCCAGTCCCGCTACTGGTAAAACATACACAATTCAAGGCAGGGTCACATGTGAAACAACGCGTCATTTATCAGCTGACATGCACTGCATAGCCTTTTACCTTGGTATGACGACAACTAAACTGGCTGAGCGCATGAACGGGCACAGACGAACTGTCCGCCTAGGAGATGTCCAATACCCAGTAGCAGAGCATGCTCACCAGCATAATTCAAGGGGCTTAGGAACCTGCTACAACATACGTGCCATTTGGCTTCTCCCACCCAACACATCCTTTCATCCCACCATCCCCCTGGACTGAACCTACATTAACCAGCCTCACTCCCATTTACTCTTCAGTCATCTCCTTTTTCCCTCTCCTCTTTAGCCATTCACACATCTTTTCATCTTACATAATTGTATTTATCTTTATACTATATACCTCTTTACTTCTGTATGCATCCTCTTTGGTTTGAAGCTTGCACAGTACTTAACAGTAGAATATCTTTGGCTTCCCTCTGACAACCATGCCTCCATCCTTGCTACCCTCTCTGTTTCTTCATAACCTGGGTTGTGAGTAACTGAATCCACTTTCCCTTCTACCCTTTTTTCCCCTCTCTCCTCCCTGATGAAGGAACAAAGTTCCGAAAGCTAGGAATGTAAATTTTCTGTTCTCTTTTTGCGTATCTATCGGCTGTACTGAGCTGAGGTAAGTACTGGCCAGCCCCCCTATCTCTTTGTTAGTATTTGTTTCACATATTAAAATTCTGTTAATAGATGATCTGAGATGATATAAGTGGCACTCACAGATGGTGCTAACAAAAGTATTTTACATACATATGCTCTATTAATACTGACATATCTGACATCACAAATGTACAAAAGATCACAAATAGCAATAGCGATCCCTTGTTTGAGGAAGATCGTGACAGGGGTGACCAAACGTATATCATTATTGGTGGCAGTCAAGTACTAGTGGACTAACAGGCTGAAGTCATTATTTATTTGATTGTGACATGTGAAATACAAGTATGTCTACATTCATATTCTGCAAGCCAGCATACGGCATATACCAAAGGGCACCACATACCACTACTAGTGATTTGCTTTCCTGTGCCAGTTCCAAATAAACCAAGGGTAAAATGACTGTCTAAAAGTCTCTGTACAAGCCCTAATTTCTCTCATCTTATATTTATTGTCCTTAAGCAAAATGTATGCAGTCAACAGCATAATTTTTCTGTGGTGATATGCCTCAAATGCCTGTTCTCTAAATTTCCTCAATAGTGCCTTATGAAAAGATCATCATCTTCCCTCCAGGGATTCCCATTCAAGTTCATGGAGTATCTCCATAATACTTGTGTGCTGACAGAACCCACTAGTAACAAATATAGCATTAAGCCTCTGAATTGCTTTGATTATGACCTAGTGGGGATCCTTAATGCTCATGTGGTACTCGAGAATGGGTCACACTAGTGTTCTATACATATATTAGATTAGGTTCAGGTTTCATTCCACAGACCCAAAAAATAAAATGATTCTCATGGGTGTGGAACATGTCAGAAAGTATAACATAAAACATTTGAATGTAATACTTACTACCCTGATCATTTGTCAGGAGATTGTCGAAATAGGCGAATGCAATGTGGTAAACTGGAACAGCTAATATTTACAGAAGTAACACGCTGTCAGAATGAAACACTGTTATTTACTGTTAATAAATTTATCATACACAAAATATCTAATTATGACTGTTGTGACCAAATGCTGTCAAATCTGAAATCTAACAGATATTTTTACTTAAGCTGGCCTAACAGTCTCTGTTAAGATATTCATTAATGGAGTAGAAGGAGTTGCCTATCAAAAAGTCTTTCAAACTCTGTTTAAACTGTGCTTAACCTGAAACCAAGTTTTTAATGGCTGCCGGCAATTTATTGAAAATGTGCGTTCCTGAATATTGGACCCCTTTTTGGACCAAGATAAGTGATTTTAGGTCTTTATGTAGGTTGTTCTTATTCCTAGTACTGATGCTATGTATTGAGCTATTGGTTGGAAACAGATGTATTGCTTGCAACAAATTTCATTTAAGAATAAAAGCAGAGGTTAGAATATAAAGCTCCTCGAACAGGTTTCTACATGACGTTCTTAAATTTACACCACAAATGATTCTTATAACACGCTTTTGCACCCTAAAAACTTTTGCTCGGTTTGGTGAGTTGCCTCAGAATATGACCCCCTATGACATAATAGAATGAAAGTAAGCAAAGTATGCAACTTTTCTTATGTTTATTTATATCTCCTACATCTGACACCATTCTCACGGCAAATATAGACTTGTTTAGACACTTAAGCAATTCTGTGGTATGCCCATCCCAACTGAATTTATTATCGGGTTGTAATCATAGAAATTTAACACTGTCAACCTCTTCAATCTGCACGTTTTTATATGTTATACATATACTGGAAGGAAATCTCTTACAGATTCTGAACTGCATATTCTGTGTCTTCTGAAAGTTTAATGACAGTGAATTAGCTTTAAACCACTACAGTGAAAATTTGATTAGCAGCTATTTCTAAATCTGTATTTCACTTGCTACTTATTGCAATGTTAGTATCATATGCAAACAAAACAAACTTAGCATCTGGCAATGTAACAGATGAGAGGTCATTAATGTACACAAGAAAAAGCAATGGACCCAAGATGGAACCTTGAGGAACACCATATGAAAGTAATTATCAGTCAGATGAAGACTGACTGCTTACTGCAAAGGTATTTCACGACGACACCCTCTGTTTCCTGTTAGATAGATAAGACTCAAACCATTAGGCAGCAGAACCAGATACACCATAATATTCTAATTTACTTAAAAGAATGCTGTCGTTCACACAGTCAAAAGCATTTGACAGGTCACAGAAAATGCCAGTAGCCTCTAATTTATTATCTAATAAATTAAGTACATTCTCACTGTAAGTGGAAATAGCTTTCTCTACATCAGAACCTTTAAGAAATCCAGACAGTGACTTGGACAATATATTATTTGCAGTCAGATGCTTAAGAAGACACTGAAACACAACCTTTTCAAATATTTTTGAGAAAGCCGGAAAAAGTGGTATTGGTTGATAGTTTGATGGTATCTCTTTATCTCCCTTCTTCTAAAGAGGCTTAACTTCAGCATATTTTAGCCAGTCTGGAAACGTTCCACTGATAAGAGATTGATTGCACAAATAACTTAAGATAGAACTCAACTCACATGAGCACTCTTTGATTAACTTCGTTGATATGTTATCATACCCACTGGAATACCTAGATTTTAAGAATTTTATGATGGATGCTACTTCTTTGGGAGATGTGAGTGTCATGTCCATTTTATTGAAGTTATTTTTAAAGACTGGTCTCAGATAATGCATTGCACTGTTAACCTTTTTGGCCCCACCTGTCTCTGTCTTCACTATATCCCATACAGTTTTTATTTTGTTGCCTGATGTAATTATCTTTCTCTCATAATAAAGCTGCTTCGATTTCTGGATTACTTGCTACAATATTTTGCTGTATTCTTTGTAATACATTAGAATTCTAACATCATAGCTGTTCCTAGATAGTAGACACAGTCTCCTTTTTGTCCCACATGATATCTTTATTCCTTGTGTAATCCAAAGTTTATTTTTTGACTTCTGTGTGATTTGAGTTACCTTTAGAGGAAAACAATTTTCAAAAGTGGAGGTAACTTTATTACTGAATGTATTTTCCATTTGAGCCAGAAGTATTGTAAACATTATCCAGTTCATGTCTTTGAGCAATTTCCTCAATTTCTCAATTTTTGACTCTACTCAGATTTAATAGATTTTTTATTCTGACAAGTTTCAACATTTAACACAATATGCTGCATGTCATTATCAGATAGCCTATTTACTATTGGTTTTGTGATATGACTTTTTTCCATAGATTTGTCTACAAAGATATTATCAGTAGCAGTCTTGGAGCATTCACATATCCTAGTATTAAAGTTCGCAGTAGGAACTAAATTGAATGACAGTGTTACTGACTGCAATAATTGTTCACTGACAGAGCTTTTCAATAAATCCACATTAAAATCACCAGCAATCACTATTTCCTTGTTTTTTCCCCATGAGATGGGACAGCAGACATTCCAGATTTTTTGTGGAGAGGTTAAAATTTCCTGAAGGTGTTCTGCATATACCTACTATTATGAAGGACTTATTATGAAACACTACTTCTGTTCCACAAGCTTCTAAGTGCTGCTCCAAACAAAATTTATTAATATCAATATTCTTGAAATCAAAACATTTTCTGACAAATATGGCAACTCCCCCTTTCTCCATATTTTCTTTACAGAAATAAAAAGCTAACTTGAATCCTGTAACATTTAACATATCTATACCAGTAGTCATGTAATGTTCAGATAGGCAGATTATATCAACTGGTTTGCTCAACTCTAATTCTTCAACACAAATAAGCAACTCATTAAAGCTTACCCCCTTAGCCCTTGGATATTCTGATGCAATAACAATAACTGATTTTGTGCACTAGCTGAATTGCAACTGGATGAACGCAATTTTCTGTTCTTCGAGGTCCTGATATCCTCCTGAGAATCTCTCATTCCACCAATTCTGGTCTCCTGTTCTTACTAGGCTAAGAGTTCCTGCTACTTAAAACACTTCAGGGCAGATCACTGTATGATAATGTCTCAATTTTCCATTGACTGAAATAGTCTTCTTACTGTAAATGTTCCATTTTCCCAGGTATCTCTGCCCCCCCTTCTGAATCTTTCTTCCTTCTATTGACCTCCACCTAGGAACTGCTCTGATGTCTGCCATACACTGCATCTTCTCTATAGAAATTTGTAGCTATACTTTACTTGCTCATCTCTGGAGTTGCGTGGACTGGGTTAGCTGCCTCTTCTAATGATTCCAAGACATCACAATATCATCTGAGAAGGTTAGACAATCTGCTTGTATTCCATTTTGCTTGCTCCTCAGTCATACTTCGGATTTGTTTGTTGATTATAATACCTGCACCAATTTGAGGTAAATTCTTCGAGCTATTATTATATGAGCAATATATTAGGCCATACTGGACTTTTCATTGTTTGTTCCATTATCACTTTTCACATTACTACGAGAATGTGTATAGTTTTTATTTTACTTTGTTCACTTATTTAATACAAACTGTTATATAGGCACAGTTTTGAGTATAGTGTTAATGTTTTTCCTGTTCACTCCTTTTGTATTTGTATATTTTTAGCTTTTTTACCTTTTAAAATGCAGTACCAACACACTCTGAAAGATTTCATTTACAGTGTGTTCCCTCACACTCCTTTTTCATGCATTTATTCATTTCTGTTTATCTTATTGATATTGCTTAAGTTTCTTGTATATTCTGTTGTTGTTGTTGTTGTGGTCTTCAGTCCTGAGACTGGTTTGATGCAGCTCCCCATGCTACTCTATCCTGTGCAAGCTTCATCTCCCAGTACCTACTGCAACCTACATCCTTCTGAATCTGTTTAGTGTATTCATCTCTTGGTCTCCCTCTATGATTTTTACCCTCCACATTGCCCTCCAATACTAAATTGGTGATACCTTGATGCCTCAGAATATGCCCCACCAACCAATCCCTTCTCCTAGTCAAGTTGCGCCACAAATTTCTCTTCTCTCCAATTCTATTCAATACCTCCTCATTACGTATGTGATCTACCCATATAATCTTCAGCATTCTTCTGTAGCACCACATTTTGAAAGCTTCTATTCTCTTCTAGTCTAAACTACAGGGTGTCCGAAAAGACTTTCCCTTATTACATAAATTGATAACTCAGGCTAGAAGTAAGATACAAATATGAAACTTGTGTCGAACTGTTCACCACTATCAAAGTTTTTTTTCTGTTTTAGATTTGCAGTACGTAAGTAGTGGATGAGGTGCAGTACCCAAGAAGCTATGTTAACCAATCAGGAGAAGGCACAGTGTGTCCTGTGGTACCATGAGACACGATCACCAACCACAGTGCAGAGAAACTTCCAGACAACCTTTGGAAGGAATCCACTTGATATCAGGAGCATTAAAGCCTGGTATGAGAAGTTCAAGAACACAGGATCGGTTGCTGACCTTCCGAGGTCTGGTCGACCAAGAACCTCAGCAGACAGGGTGGAAGCTGTAAGGCAGTCTTTTCTGCAAAGTCCGAAGAAATTGGTGCGCAGGGCCTCACGTGAATTACAGCTCTCTCCATGACATTTTACACAAACGTTTATTGTTTCGTGCATACAAAGTGTAAATCATTCAGGCCTTGCTGCCGAATGACAGTACATGTCGATATGACTTTGCGGTCAAAATGCTATCACCTATTGAGGACGATGATGGTTATCTCAGAAGAATTGACTTTTCCGACGAAGCGACCTTTTTTGTCACTGGAGTAGTAACTCACCATAATGTGCGCATTTCGGGTTCACAGCCCCCTCGCGAGGTCACGGAGTGCACCAGAGGCAGTCCAAAGGTGAATGTTTGGTGCGCGCTATTGCACGATCGAATTATCAGGCCATTCTTCTTTGCTGAGGCTACCATCACATCTGCAGTGTATCTGGACATGTTGCAACTGTATGCTGTTCCTCAGCTGCTTCAGTATCACCCCGATGTCTTGTTTCAGCAAGGGGTTTGGACGTCCGTGCCTATCTCGATACGACCTTTCCTGGGCGATGGATTGGTCATGATGGGCCAACGGTTTGACCTCCAAGCTCCCCTTACATAACCCCATTACACTTCTTTTTATGGGATTATGTCAAGGATGAGGTCTACCGAACACGTGTACCAGATCTTGAAACCCTGCGGCAACGACAGTCATTGAACTGATCCCTCCAGTGATGTTGGCTAATGTGTGGACGGAAATTGAATGTCGCCTAGATGTGCTACATGTTACCAAGGGTGCTCATGTGGAAGTTTTCTGATGTGTGAAAAAAACTTTGATAGTTTGTAAACAATTAGACACCAGTTTCATATTTGTATCTTACTTCTAGCCTGAGTTATCAATTTATGTAATCAGGGAAAGACTTTTCGAACACCCTGTATTTATGGTCCACATTCAGTTCCATACATGGCTACACTCAATAATACTTTCAGAAACGACTTCCTTCATCACACTTAAATCTATACTCTATGTTAACAAATTTCTCTACATCAGAAATGCTTTCTTTCCCATTGCCAGTCTACATGTTATATCCTCTCTACTTCGACCATCATCAATTACACTCCTGGAAATGGAAAAAAGAACAAATTGACACCGGTGTGTCAGACCCACCATACTTGCTCCGGACACTGCGAGAGGGCTGTACAAGCAATGATCACACGCACGGCACAGCGGACACACCAGGAACCGCGGTGTTGGCCGTCGAATGGCGCTAGCTGCGCAGCATTTGTGCACCGCCGCCGTCAGTGTCAGCCAGTTTGCCGTGGCATACGGAGCTCCATCGCAGTCTTTAACACTGGTAGCACGCCGCGACAGCGTGGACGTGAACCGTATGTGCAGTTGACGGACTTTGAGCGAGGGCGTATAGTGGGCATGCGGGAGGCCGGGTGGACGTACCGCCGAATTGCTCAACACGTGGGGCGTGAGGTCTCCACAGTACATCGATGTTGTCGCCAGTGGTCGGCGGAAGGTGCACGTGCCCGTCGATCTGGGACCGGACCGCAGCGACGCACGGATGCACGCCAAGACCGTAGGGTCCTACGCAGTGCCGTAGGGGACCGCACCGCCACTTCCCAGCAAATTAGGGACGCTGTTGCTCCTGGGGTATCGGCGAGGACCATTCGCAACCGTCTCCATGAAGCTGGGCTACGGTCCCGCACACCGTTAGGCCGTCTTCCGCTCACGCCCCAACATCGTGCAGCCCGCCTCCAGTGGTGTCGCGACAGGCGTGAATGGAGGGACGAATGGAGACGTGTCGTCTTCAGCGATGAGAGTCGCTTCTGCCTTGGTGCCAATGATGGTCGTATGCGTGTTTGGCGCCGTTCAGGTGAGCGCCACAATCAGGACTGCATACGACCGAGGCACACAGGGCCAACACCCGGCATCATGGTGTGGGGAGCGATCTCCTACACTGGCCGTACACCACTGGTGATCGTCGAGAGGACACTGAATAGTGCACGGTACATCCAAACCGTCATCGAACCCATCGTTCTACCATTCCTAGACCGGCAAGGGAACTTGCTGTTCCAACAGGACAATGCACGTCCGCATGTATCCCGTGCCACCCAACGTGCTCTAGAAGGTGTAAGTCAACTACCCTGGCCAGCATGATCTCCGGATCTGTCCCCCATTGAGCATGTTTGGGACTGGATGAAGCGTCGTCTCACGCGGTCTGCACGTCCAGCACGAACGCTGGTCCAACTGAGGCGCCAGGTGGAAATGGCATGGCAAGCCGTTCCACAGGACTACATCCAGCATCTCTACGATCGTCTCCATGGGAGAATAGCAGCCTGCATTGCTGCGAAAGGTGGATATACACTGTACTAGTGCCGACATTGTGCATGCTCTGTTGCCTGTGTCTATGTGCCTGTGGTTCTGTCAGTGTGATCATGTGATGTATCTGACCCCAGGAATGTGTCAATAAAGTTTCCCCTTCCTGGAACAATGAATTCACGGTGTTCTTATTTCAATTTCCAGGAGTGTATTTTGCTCCCCAAATAGCAAAACTCATTTACTACTTTAAGCCTCTCATTTCCTAATCTACTTCCTGCAGCATCACCCGATTTAATTTGACTACATTCCATTATCCTCGTTTTGCTTCTGTTGATGTTCATCTTATATCCTCCTTTCAAGACAATGTCCATTCCGTTTAGCTGCTCTTTCAGGTCCTTTGCTGTCACTGACAGAATTACAATGTCATCGGCGAACCTCAAAGTTTTTATTTCTTCTCCATGGATTTTAATTCCTAGTCCAAATTTTTCTTTTGTTTCCTTTACTGCTTGCTCAATACACAGATTGAATAACATCGGGGATAGGCTACAACCCTGTCTCACTCCCTTCCCAACCACTGCTTCCCTTTCATGCCCCTCGACTCTCATAACCGCCATCTGATTTCTGTACAAATTGTAAATAGCCTTTTGCTCCCTGTATTTTACCCCTCCCACCTTCAGAATTTGAAAGAGAGTATTTCAGTCAACATTGTCAAAAGCTTTCTCTAAGTCTACAAATGCTGGAAATGTAGGCTTGCCTTTCCTTAATCTATTTTCTAAGACAAGTCGTAGGGTCAGTATTGCCTCATGTGTTCCAACATTTCTACAGAATCCAAACTGATCTTCCCCGAGGTCGACTTCTACCAGTATTTCCATTCGTCTGTAAATAATACGTGTTAGTAATTTGCAGCCGTGGCTTATTAAACTGATAGTTCGGTAATTTTCACATCTGTCAACACCTGCTTTCTTTGGGATTGGAATTATTATATTCTCCTTGAAGTCTGGGGGTATTTCGCCTGTCTCATACATCTTGCTCATGAGATGGTAGAGTTTTGTTAGGCCTGGCTCTCCCAAGGCTGTCAACAGTTCTAATGGAATGTTGTCTACTCCTGGGGCCTTGTTTCGACTTAGGTCTTTCAGTGCTCTGTCAAACTCTTCACGTAGTATCATAACTCCTATTTCATCTTCATCTACATTCTCTTCATTTCTATAATATTGTCCTCAAGAACATCGCCCTTGTATAGACCCTCTATATACTCCTTCCACCTTTCTGCTTTCCCTTCTTTGCTTAGAACTGGGTTTCCATCTGAGCTCTTGATATTCATGCAAGTGGTTCTCTTTTCTCCAAAGGTCTCTTAAATTTTTCTGTAGGCAGTATCTATCTCACCCCTAGGGATATGCACATCTACGTCATTACATTTGTCCTCTAGCCATCCCTGCTTAGTCATTTTGCACTTCCTGTCGCTCTCATTTTTGACACGTTTGTATTCCTTTTTGCCTGCTTCATTTAACACATTTTTATATTTCCTCCTTTTATCAATTAAATTCAATATCTCTTCTGTTACCCAAGAATTTCTACTAGCCTTCGTCTTTTTACCTACTTGATCCTCTGCTACCTTCACTATTTCATCTCTCAAAACTATCCATTCTTCTTCTACTGTATATTCTGTTATTACATCGATAATACTTTCTTCTTTTACTTGGTTTGTGTATCACTCTCCATGTTTTATACCTCCTGAAGTAGCCTTGTCAAGTACTAATTTTATTGGTTTTGTTTATTAATATAAACTGTTATGTAGGCTTGCTGTACATGTTTTGTGTTAAAGTTTTTTCCTGTTTACTCCATTTTTATTTATTAACTATTCAACTTACTTTTTACATTGCATTATCACCACACTGTCAAACATGTTTTTTGCTGCACATTTCTGCTTCAATCTGCATGTGTAACTTCTCTTCCAATGGTGTTTACAAACATTGTAGCTTCTTTGGTGACAAAATTCAGTAAATGTCTGAAGATGGCCTTGTAATCCGAAAACCAGTAAACGCAAGAAAAGTAATACTTTAGAACAAAAGCAAACTAGTGCTTTTCATTGATTATAATGTTGTTCTACCAAGAACTGATGGAAGATTCAGTTAACAGAACGTGGTGAATTAACATCATCAATTTCTACCCTGGCCACGGAAACAGTGTGACCCCAAATGTTTTCTCCTTGCTGCTGCAGACAACATCTGAGGACAATCCAGAGCAAATGAGGTATTTTGCAATTAACATTCTTAATTTTATAAATAATTGTACATTTGGTATCAACCTTCTGTTCTGGATTGACCTTACAGGAAGTCCAACGCATCTCAGATGGAAATTTACAGCCAAATTATTTGATAGTTTTAGATACAGACTGAGCTTCACATCACACAATTAGGAGAGGATTTGGCTA
The DNA here is from genome assembly GCF_021461395.2 of Schistocerca americana. Taxonomy (NCBI): domain Eukaryota; kingdom Metazoa; phylum Arthropoda; class Insecta; order Orthoptera; family Acrididae; genus Schistocerca; species Schistocerca americana. The sequence goes on along the minus strand of NC_060120.1, from coordinate 289,796,070 downwards.
CCTGAAGAATGCAACAATCATATGTTTGCCAAACCACATATCCATATCCTTTTGTTGACAGCTTTCATGTTTTAAACTACAACATGCTGACATTTGCTATTGGGTACTTAATTGTTCAAACAAATTTCCGGCTTGTAGGCAGTCTCGTTTAATTCATGAGTGTTGTCGTAACTGCCATCTGCTTCACATCTCCTGTGCAGCAAGCTACATAAATTTAAGTAATAACTGTGTTTTTCTTACTTGTCACTTATTTTTCCGTGTGTTTTTGCTTTTAGGAAGCTTTAATTTTCGAATACTAGTAATAGTGTTCCACAGATTTTGTGTTTGTTTTGAATACAGTCCAGAGACAGTTAGTGCTTATTTTCATTATTTCCAACAAGAAGTGTCTAGTAACCACAGTTTAGTCAGCTATCAGCCACCTTTGATTTCTTAGGATGGATAGGATGTGTGACTGCTGCATACGGATGCAGGAGGAGCTGGCCACTGTTCACGAACAGCTGAGCATGCTGATGGCCGCGGTCAGCCGTTTCAGGCTGCTGCCTCGTAGTGTAGCGGCAGTGGGGAGTCTGGTGCGTCGCATGGTACACCCCAGTGTTACACGCTTCACTCACAGTCCCTGCTGTCGAGACATCTTCACGGGTACCGGACGCGGTTGGGACACCCTCTCCTCAAGGGGAGTGGCGGGTTCAACGGCATTCACGTCGCACGAGGCGGAGGGTCAATGTGGAGGCTGGCCATGTGGCATCGCCCGCTCTGCCTGTGAATGGACATGTGGTCGCTCCTTCAGGAAGGTCCAAGCAGGCACACAGGGGGGGAGGGGGGGGGGGGTTATTAGTGATTGGGAGTTCCAATTAGGCGGGTGATGGAGCCCCTTAGGGAAATAGCGGAAAGGTTAGGGAAGAAGGCCAGTGTTCACTCTGTCTGCTTGCCGGGGGCTCTCATCCGAGACGTGGAGGAGCCCCTGCCGGCAGTGATAGAGAGCACAGGGAGCACCCGAATGCAAATTGCAAATTGTGCTCATGTTAGCACCAATGACTCCTGCTGTGTGGGTTCAGAGGTCATCCTCAGTTCATACAGGCGGTTGGTGGAGTTGGTGAAGGCAGAAAACGTTGCTCGCGGTGTGGAATCTGAGCTAAGTATTTGTAGTGTCGTTCCCAGAACCTATCACGGTCCTCTGGTTTGGAGCCAAGTGGAAGGCTTGAACCAGAGGCTCAGACGATTCTGCGGAGATCTGGGCTGCAAATTTCTCGACCTCCACTATCGGGTGGAGAAATGTAGGATCTTCCTGAATAGGTCAGGCACACACTACACTCAGGAAGCGGCTACAAGGGTAGTGGAGTATGTGTGGAGTGCACATGTGGATTTTTTAGGTTAGAGAATTCCCTCCCTAGGCCCGACAAGGCACCTCCTGAGACACGACAAGGTAGCAGTAGGCGAAACGCAACAGGGAATGACAATATTAATGTGGTAATAGTAAACTGCACGAGCATCTATAGAAAGGTCACAGATCTGCTCTCATTAATAAACGGTCACAATGCCCACATAGTACTATGGACAGAAAGTTGGCTGAAACCAGACGTAAATAGTAATGAAATTCTTAACTCCGATTGGAATGCATATGGCAGAGACAGGCTGGACAGTGAAGGGAGAGGCGTGTTTATAGCGATAAAAAGTGCAATAGTATCAAAGGAAATTGACAGAGACCCGAAATGTGAAATAATTTGGGTAAAGGTTGCAGTTAAAGCAGGCTCAAACATGGTAACTGGATGTCTCTATAGGCCCTTCAGCTCAGCAGCTGTTGTGGCAGAACATCTGAAGGAAAATTTGGAAAATATTTCGAGTAGATTTCCCGAACATGTTATAGTTTTGGGTGGAGTTTTACTTTACCAGATATAAACTGGGAGACTCAAATGTTTATATTGGGTGGCAGGAACAAAGACTCCAGTGAAATTTTTTTAAGTGCATTACCTGAAAACTACCTTGAGCAATTAAACAGAGAACTGACTCGTGGCGATAACATATTAGACCTTCTGAATACAAACAGACCCGAACTATTTGAAACAGTTAACGCAAAACAGGGAATCAGTGACGATAAAACGGTTACAGCATCAGTGATTTCAGCCGTAAAAAGAAATATTAAAAAAGGTAGGAAGATTTTTCTGTTTAAGAAAAGTGACAAAAAGCAGATTTCAGAGTACTTGATGGCTCAACATAAAAGTTTTATCTCAAGTACAGATAGTGTTGAGGATCAGTGGACAAAGTTCAAAACCATCGTACAATATGCGTTAGGTGAGTATATGCCAAGCAAGATCGTAACAGTTAGAAAAGAGCCACCGCGGTACAACAACTGAGTTAGAAAACTGCCATGGAAGCAAAGGGAACTTCACAGCAAACATAAACATAGCCAAAGCCTTGCAGACAAACAAAAATTACATGAAGCAAAATGTAATGTGAGGAGGGCTACGCGAGAGGCGTTCAACGAATTCAAAAGTACAGTTCTATGTACTGACTTGGCAGAAAATCCTAAGAAATTTTGGTCTTATGTCAAAGCGGTAGGTGGATCAAAACAAAATGTCCAGACACTCTGTGACCAAAATGGTACTGAAACAGAGAATGACAGACTAAAGGCCAAAATACTAAATGTCTTTTTACAAAGCTGTTTCACAGAGGAAAACTGCACTGTAGTCCCTTCTCTAGATTATCGCACAGATGACAAAATGGTAGATATCAAAACAGATGACAGAGGGATAGAAAAACAATTAAAATCACTCAAAAGAGGTAAGGTCACTGGACCTGATGGGATACCAGTTCGATTTTACACAAAGTATGCGAAGGAACTTGCCCCCCCTTCTTGCAGTGGTGTACCGTAGGTCTCTAGAAGAGCATAGTGCTCCAAATGATTGGAAAAGGGCACAGCTCATCCCCGTTTTCAAGAAGAGATGTCGAACAGATGTGCAAAACTATAGACCTATATCTCTGACGTTGATTAGTTGCAGAATTTTGGAACACGTATTATGTTCGAGTATAATGACTTTTCTGGGGACTAGAAATCTACTCTGTAGGAATCAGCATGGGTTTCGAAAAAGATGATCGTGTGAAACCCAGCTTGTGCTGTTCATCCACGAGACTCAGAGGGCCATAGACACGGGTTCCCAGGTAGATGCCGTGTTTCTTGACTTCTGCAAGGCATTTGATACAGTTCCCCACACTCGTTTAATGAACAAAGTAAGAGCATATGGACTATCAGACCAACTGTGTGATTGGATTGAAGAGTTCCTAGATAACAGAACACAGCATGGAGAGAAGTCTTCTGAAGTAATAGTGATTTCAGATGTGCCGCAGGGGAGTGTCGTAGGACCGTTGCTATTCACAATATATATAAATGACATTGTGGATAACATTAGAAGTTCACTGAGGCTTTTTGCGGATGACACTGAAGTATATCAAGAGGTTGTAACAATGGAAAATTGCACTCAAATCCAGGAGGATTTGCACGAATTGACGCATGGCGCAGGGAATGGCAATTGAATCTCAATGTAGACAAGTGCAATGTGCTGCAAATACATAGAAAGAAAGATCCTTTATCATTTCACTACAATATAGCAGGTCAGCAACTGGAAGCAGTTAATTCCATAAATTACCTGGGACTAGGCATTAGGAGTGATTTAAAATGGAATGACCTTATAAAATTAATCATTGGTAAAGCAGATGCCAGACTGAGATTCATTGGACGAATCCTAAGGAAATGCAGTCCAAAAACAAAGGGAGTAGGTTACAGTACACTTGTTCGCCAACTGCTTGAATACTGCTCACCGGTGTGGGATCCGTACCAGATAGGGTTGATAGAAGAGAGAGAGAAGATCCAACGGAGAGCAGCGCGCTTCATTACAGAATCATTCAGTAATGAATAAGGCATTACAGATATGATATATAAACTCCAGTGGAAGACTCTGCAAGAGATATGCTCAGTAGCTCGGTATGGGCTTTTGTTGAAGTTTCGAAAACATACCTTTACTGAGGAGTCAAGCAGTATATTGCTCCCTCTTACGTATATCTCGCGAAGAGACCATGAGGATAAAATCAGAGATATTAGAGCCCACACAGAGGCATACCAACAATCTTTCTTCCCATGAACAATACGAGACTGGAATAGAAGGGAGAACCTATAGAGGTACTCAAGGTACCCTACGCCACACACCATCGGGTGGCTTCCAGAGTGAGGATGTAGATGTAGATGTAGATGTAGATGTAGAAGTAGATATTTCAACTGAGCACCTGCCAGACATCTTCAGATGAGCCATCAAAGACTTGTTCCGTTTCACCCTATATAGTGTGGTGTGTATCCCGTGCATTCGACAAAATTCAAGTTGACAGACAGACCGCACTTCCCGGAGGCAGCACCTCACTGGTGAAGTGTGGAACTCAGCTGTGCTCTGCATTACCACTCACCGTGGCTATTCACACATTCTGTCATTTTCAATTAGAATAAATCATGGAGATGATGGGTTTCCATGCACTGCCCAACTGTTAGCTGTTATCACGGTTCATCAGATTTTCCTCCAGCATATTTCCACAGATTCTTCAATAATGTAATCTCAAAAACATGTTGCTTTGTTCAGAATCTGTGTTTAATCATACCCCACTGACTGTCCAGTTGAAAGACAGTGTTCAGCAATGGCAGACTTGATTGTATGCAAAAGGTGAGTGCTATGTTGATGCTCAGTGCAGCATTCTTTCACAGTGTGTGTGGTTTTGGGACTCCAACATTAAAAAATCAGTGGAAATTCACCTGGCAGAAAATCTGATGAACTGTGATATCAGCTATCAGTTGGGGAGTTCATGGAACCCCATAATTTCCACAATTTGTTCTAATTAATGTCAACAGAGTGCACCAATGGCTGCGGTGACAGGTAACACAGTGGACAGCTAAATTCCGCAGTTCCACCAGCCAGGGCATTGTTGCCGGAATGTGTGGTCCATCAGCCAACTTGAATTTTGATGCACGTGCGGAATACCCACTGCGTGATGTATACGGTGGAAGAGCAAGTCTTCGCCAGTCTTTGATGGGTCACTTGAAGATGACTAGTAGGTGCCCAGTCGAAATATCGTGCGATGAATTCAACAACAACCGGCTGCAAGCCTGAAATTTGTTTGCGCATTGATTCACTGGGGAAATTTTAAAATTCATGGGTGCTTAATTTTTATGAAAAAGGGATAATTATGAGCAAAATGACAAGTACTCACCAAATAAGAAAATTGTTGAGCATCTCACTGTGACAAGAACGTTGTCCCAAAATCTGCAGCCTAGCTTTTAAACTTAGCATTACCTGCTAACAAGGACATCTGTGCACACCTGTCCAGTCAAGAAAATCTATATTTGTATCTACTTCGGAAAAATATATCTAAAAACACAGATGATGTGACTTACCGAACGAAAATGCTGGCAGGTCGATAGACAGACAAACAAACACAAACATACACATGAAATTCAAGCTTTCACAACAAACTGTTACCTCATCAGGAAAGAGGGAAGGAGAGGGAAAGACGAAAGGATGTGGGTTTTAAGGGAGAGGGTAAGGAGTCATTCCAATCCCGGGAGCGGAAATACTTACCTTAGGGGGAAAAAAGGACAGGTATACACTTGCACACACACACATATCCATCCGCACATACACAGACACAAGCAGACATTTGTAAAGGCCACTTCTACATCTATACTCTGTAAACCAACACACACACACACACACACACACACACACACACACACAGAGAGAGAGAGAGAGAGAGAGAGAGAGAGAGAGAAGCGGGTATGCATGCTGGAAACAGAATTAAAATACATTACTAAGTCATACATTTCCTATTACAAGTGGAATCAGTTTCCTTCCCTAACAGTACCACAGATTGCAGCCAACATATTTCATTTTACAGGTGAACACAGACATTTCAGTACGCCTCTGCCAACAAAACTTCACATGCTACATGAACAAAGATTATTTAAGCAGTCCAAATATATCATTCCTAAACATAATTACTATTATTTACCTGTAAGTTTAACATCACCCTTAGCAGCATTTTGCAATATTTGATACAGCTGTCTGCAATATTTTGTGATATCAATCTCCTTAGATTCCCGTGGAGATCTGCAGTGATCACACATAGCCCTGCAATGTTCTGGTTCCCATGTCTCATCGAAGTGTGATGCTATGACTGACCGTCGACACCTTACAGTAAAAAATAAAATGTATAAATAACTTTAAGGAAAAAAGGGAGGCGGAGAGAGAGAGAGAGAGAGAGAGAGAGAGAGAGAGATTAATTAAAAGGAATTAACTGCGCTACAATGAAATAACTGATAGATGGTTGTGAAATTGATGAAGATGCTGTTACATGAAATGATGTCACTGCAATTTGTTCAAATGCACTGAACCTACATTACATTCTTGTACCACACATCGTGAAAATGACATTTCATAATGATGTGGAATACATCAGTTTAACACAAGTTTTCATTTATTTATACACATATATATAAAATTTGTTTTACTACTTCATATCTAAAAATGCATTTATTAAATAGAAGGAGTTGACACTCAGAAATTCTTTCAATTTGTTTTTAAATATTGACTGGCTATCTATCAGACTTTTAATGCTATTTGGCAAATTACCAAAGATTTTTGTGGCAGCATAATTTACCCCTTTCTGTACCAAAGTCAGATTTAACGCAGAATAGTGAAGATTGTCCTTTCTTCTAGTGTCATAGCTATGCACTTCATTATTATTTTTGAATTGGAATGAGTTATTAATAACAAATTTCATAAGTGAATATATGTATTGCGAAGGTTCTTGAGCATTCTAAGTTCCTTAAATAAATGTCTGCAAGGTGATCTTGGGTGCACTCCAGATATTATTCTGATTATATGCTTTCGTGCAATGAATACATTTCTCTTAATGATGAATTACCCCAAAATATGATGCCATATGAAAGCAGTGAATGAAAATAGGCATAGTAGGCTAATCTACTGGTATGTCTATCGCCAAAATTTGCAATAACCCTAGTAGCATAAGAAGCTGAACCTAATTGTTTCTTCCAATTTATGATGGTCGCCTGCTTTATTCCTTCATTGATAGTCCTCGGTGTCGACATACTGCAATGTTATACTGGCTGAAAAACGGGAGGGGGATAGAAGTTCAACACTGACTACTTTAAATCAAATAGCCAACAGTTGCACACCCCCCTTCACTGTTCACAACCCCCCAATATTACATAGTTATATGGCCACTTCACTTTTGGTAAAGTTTGATAAGCCTCATTCATAGTGTGCAGGCAAACACCACACACTGCTACAAGTTTGCTGTTGAACATCTACAAGCAGTAAAAACCTAACCACAGAGTTCACAGTTCTTGGAAAATAATTCAGTACGTGTGACACTATTTCTCAAATAAATTGAACATACACTGTCATTGTTTTAACGCATGGCCTATTTGTGTTACACTAATTCTATTGTTAAGTTGATGCATTGTTGTTACTTGAAACAGTATATTATTCCCCTCTGAAAATTGACTGTGGACTGACTGCCTCTAGACCAAAAATCTGTCCTTTATATATCCTCACAATAATAGGCACTGAAACTGTACATTGTTCAATGCTTAAGTTACAGAAATTACAATTAAAACATAACTCATTCAATTAACTGGATTCATCGAAAAATTCCTTCTTTTTAACAGTTTCTTCTACTACAAAGGTTCCGCCAAATCATTTGTTTAAGTAATGAAATTAACAGACACAGTTACATAAACAATGCTTTTGACAAACATGGTAATTATTTTGAAATTAATTAAGTGGTGGCTTTGCTAATGTGTTTTCAAATAGGGCCAAATAAATACTATAAGAATACTAGTAGTATGTCTTCCAAATGTTTATAATTAGTACACAATTTATAATTGTTTGTAAGCCAACAATTGAATCTAAGTCACAAAACAATTATTGATTTCATCTTATAACAAAGGTGTTAACTAGGAATGGTAAAAATAAATTATGAAATAAATTACATACACAAAACTAAGCACATAATTAGAACTGGTGCTATATTCTTTAAGACTGAGGGCCAACCTTTCTCTTTTATAGAAATGCAGATTATACTCATGCATGTTAATGGTATTAGGCAAAAATTAAAACAAAATGAATTTAAGGAGTCAGATGACAAAACAAGAGAGGAAGTAAAGAGATCCCAGCTTGCTTCATCACAAATTTAATTTCTCATCAATGCACACACCCAGAAATTTTGAGTATTCTGCCTTAGCAACACACTTCTGTTCAAAGTCCTTATTTATCAGTGGTGTTATACTACCATTTACTGTACAAAATTGTATATACTGTGTTTTCTCAAAATTTTGTGTGTGTCCATTTGCAAACTAGATTTTCTGAAAGACGACGTTTACAATTTCCTCAGCTAATTTTTGTTTGTTGGGTGTGCTTAGTATACTTGTCCATCAGCAAAAAGAACTTGCTTTACATCTTTATGAATATAGAGTGGCAAGTCATTAATATATATTAAGAACAATAAGGAACCCCCCCCCCCAAAAAAAAAAAAAAACTGAACCTTGTGGGACACCATTCCTGATAGCTCCCCAGTTAGAGGACTCTGCCAATGTTTGCAGACGACCTGTACAGATAATTTCAACCTTCTGCATTCTTCCAGCTAAATATGAATTAAACCATTTGTACACTGTCCCACTCATACCACAATAATTAAGCTTATATAAAAGAATTTTGTGATTCAAACAATCCAGGATGGAATGCATGTGTGTGAGTTGCGTTTGTGTGTGTGTGTGTGTGTGTGTGTGTGTGTGTGTGATCTATTTTTGGTGAAGGCCTTGCTGGCTGAAAGTTTATTTGTGACAGTCTTTTTGTTGTGCCTATCTGTGACTCAGCATCTCCATTATGTGGTGAATATTGTTACACAGTCAAAATCCTTTGAGAGATCACAAAATATCCCAATGGGTGATGATCAGTTTTTCAGAGCATTTAATATTTGATCAATGAAAGCATATATGGCATTTTCTGTTGAAAAGGCTTTCTGAAATTCAAACTGACATCCTGTTAGTACTTCATTTTCACAAATATGTGAAGCTAGTCTTGATACATTATTTTTTCAAGAATTTTAGATGAAGCTGTCAGAAGTGAGAGTGGGCGGTAGCTGTTAGCATTAGACCTATCCCCTTTTTACTGCAATGGTTTCATGATAGCATATTTCAGTCTATCTGGAAAGTGCCCTGTTTCAATGAACTACTAAATACATGGCTGAGAATCCTACTTGTCTTTTGAAAACAAGCTTTAAGTCTTCTGTTGGAAATACGACCAATTCCACGCAAGCTTTTACTTTTGAGTGAATTTATTATTTTCCTAATTTCAGTAGCAGGGGTGGATTGAATTCCAATTTTATCAAATCGCATAGGTTTTACCTATTCCATATGCAGCCTTGCATGTTCTAATGAACAGCTGGATCCTATTTTCTCTACAACACTTAAAAATGATTATTAATTATTTTCATTCTGACTTTTTGCTAACAAACTTTTCACTGAGTTCAATAAAAACACAGCCTTCTTGTGTTCTCAGTTACCCTGCTTCCCTTTTACCAGTATTCCAAAATGTATTAATTTTATTATCGGAGGTACTAATCCCAGTCTAATGTACACACTTCTGAACTTTTTAATAACTTTTCTTAATACAGTACAGTAGTTTTCATAATGTTTGGCTGTTTCTGGATCATTAGCCCTTCTAGCTATAAGATACATTTCCCTTTTCTGTTTACAAGGTATTTTTATCCCTTCAGTAAGCCATGGAATTTTAGGTGGGTTCTTCCAATTATGTTTCACTGTTTTCTTAGTGAAACAGTTTTCAAATATACTCACAAAGGTGTGACTGCCAAGGTGAAAATTCACCTTTCCTCCTTGTCTCAAGAAGACACTTTAATCACAAGGCTGCCTAAGCACTACTGTAGGTGGCGATATTAGTGACAATGAAAGGTGGTGGTGGTGGTTGTTGGGATGTTTAAGGGGGACTAAACAGCTAAGGTCATCAGTCCCCCATTCCAAAAACAGGCGAGACATAAATGCACGAAGCAGGTAAAACCCCAAGGGGAAGGAGACTCCCCCCCCAGGCCCTAAAAGAACACAAATGCGGTAACGAACACTACAGACACGAAGAGGACAGATGAACACCAGACAAAAGGAAACAGAAGAAAAGAAGATGGCCGGAGACTGGTTGACTGACCACGACAACAAAAAAAGGGAAAGAGTCAACCAACCGACTACACACTAAAATCTGCACCCAAATATGAGAGACTCGAGGACAAGAGACACACAAAGGGAAAGGAGCAGGACCTCCCTAAATGGAACCATAAAAAGGACTACCACGGATAAAATTTAAAACGTCATCAGCCATGGAGGCATTGTCGCTTAAAACCAAAGGCAAAGTGCCCGGGAGATTAAAAGACTGCCGGAGGGTGCGCAGCCGGGGACACTCCAATAAAATGTGGGCGACCGTCAGCCGGGACCCACACCGACACAGGGGGGGATCCTCCTGACGCAAAAGATGGCCGTGCATCAGGTATGTATGGCCGATGCGGAGCTGACACAGGATAACAGAGTCCCTGCGAGAAGCCCGCAGGGAGGAGCGCCACACATCGGTCGTCTCCTTAACAGCCCGCAGTTTATTCGGGGATGTCATGCCACGCCACTCAGCAGTCCACATTCCAAGCACCTTACGGCGCAACACCAGCTGCTGATCGCGAGCCGAGAGGCCGATTTCCAAAGCTGGGGCGTCGATCGCCCCTTTGGCCAGCCTGTTGACACGTTCGTTCCTCGGGATGCCAACGTGACCTGGCGCCCAAATAAAGACCACCGAACGACCAGAGCGGGTAATGGCGGAAACAGACTCCTGAATAGAGGACACAAGAGGAGAAGAGGTATAGCAACGGTCGATGGCCTGGAGGCTGCTCAGGGAGTCACTGCAGATGACGATGGACGTACCTGAGCAGGAACGCATATGCTTAAGAGCGCGCAATAAGGCCACCAGCTCTGCAGTAAAAATACTGCAGCCAGCCGGCAAGGAGCGCTGTTCAACATGGGCAGCGTGAGCAAAAGCGTAGGCAGTGCGACCATCAACCAGGGAACCATCAGTGTAGACAGTCTCACAGCCCGAAAATGAGGCGAGGAGCGCAAGAAAACGGCGACGGAGGGCCACAGGCGGAACCGAGTCCTTGGGTCCCTGTGCCAAGTCCAGACGGACGGACAGCCGGGGCAAACACCAGGGAGGCGTAGGTGCACGGACCCGGAAGGGAGGCAGAAGAGGGAATGACCCCAGTTCGGACAGCAGGGACTGGACGCGGACAGCTATGGAAAGCCCAGACCTAGGTCGCCGTTCGGGCAGATGGAGGACCACGGCAGGGAAAAGCAGGCGATGATTGGGATGGCCGGGCGAGCAATGCACGTGGACAGCATAGTCGGCGAGCAGTCGATGGCGGCGAATCCGCAGCGGGGGAACCCCGGCATCCACCAGGAGACTATCCACGGGGCTCGTATGGAAAGCGCCAGTTGCAAGCCGAACCCCACAGTGGTGTATGGGGTCTAACAACTTCAACACTGAGGGTGATGCAGACCCATAGGCCAGGCTCCCATAATCAAGTCGGGACTGCACAAGGGCTCCGTACAATCGCAGCAGCGTGCAGCGATCTGCACCCCAAGACGTGTGGCTAAGGCAGCGGAGGGTGTTGAGGTGCCACCAGCATTTTTGCTTCAGCTGAGTAAGATGAGGAACCCACGTGAGCCGGGCATCAAACACGAGTCCTAAGAAGCGGCAAGTCTCCACCACTTCAAGCAGGTGCCCGGCGAGGTAAAGTTCAGGATGAGGGTGGACCGTCCGACGCCTGCAGAAGTGCATAACTCGAGTCTTGGCTGCAGAGAACTGAAAACCGTGAGTCAGAGCCCATGATGCTGCCTTGCGAACGGCTACTTGCAGCCTGCGTTCGGCGACTCTTGTAGTCGTGGAGCTAAAGGAGATGCAGAAGTCGTCGGCATACAAAGAAGGAGACACCGACGACCCTACGGCTGCAGCCAGACCATTAATGGCCACGAGAAATAAGGAGACACTCAACACCGAGACCTGCGGGACCCCATTTTACTGCATATAAGATGAACTAGAGGCGGCACCCACTTGCACCCGGAAAGAGCGGCGCAATAAAAAGGTTTGAAGAAAAGCCGGGCGCTGACCACGAAGACCCCAGTCATGTAACATAGCAAGGATGTGATGCCTCCATGTGGTGCCATACGCCTTCCGCAGATCAAAAAATACAGCAACGAGATGCTGACGTCGGGCAAAGGCCGTACGGACAGCAGATTCCAGCCGCACCAAATTGTCCGCTGCAGACCGGCCCCGACGGAAGCCACCCTGGGATGGAGCGAGGAGACCGCGCGACTCGAGGACCCAACACAAACGCCGCCCCACCATACGTTCGAGCAATTTGCACAAAACGTTGGTGAGGGTAATGGGACGATAGCTGTCCACCGCCAGTGGGTCCGCACCGGGCTTCAAGATGGGGACAATAACACACTCTCGCCATGGCGACGGGAACACGCCTTTGCTCCAAATGCGGTTAAATATCGCGAGAATGTGTGTCTGGCAGTCCCTGGAGAGATTCTTCAGCATCTGCGCGTGGATGCAGTCTGGTCCTGGTGCTGTATCAGGGCAATCGGCGAGGGCAGCGAGGAATTCCCTCTCGCTGAAAGGAGCATTGTATTTTTCAGAACAACACGTGTGGAATGAGAAAGGCGTCCGCTCGGCTCGCTCCTTTAGAGAGCGAAAGGCGGGGGGATAAGATGCAGTCGCAGAGCTCTTAGCAAAGTGCGCGGCAAGCAGTTCAGCAATGGCGGCAGCGTCCGTGAAGACAGCGCCGTCCAAGGAGAGCCCAGGTACACCCATAGGGGTCTGGTATCCATAAATCTGCCGGATCCGGGACCACGTTAGTGAGGGGGAGACACGAGAGCCCAAGGATGAGACATACCTCTCCCAGCACTCCTGCTTACGCCGGGCAATAAGACGACGGGCCAAGGCACGGAGCCTCTTAAAGGCGATGAGGGTCTCCAGAGACGGGTGCCGCCTATGACGCTGGAGAGCCCGCCTACGGTCGCGAATAGCCTCAGCAATCTCCGGCGACCACCAGGGTACAGCCTTCCTCTGAGGGAGTCCAGAAGAGCGGGGGATGGCAGCCTCGGCCGCCGAAATGATGGATGTGGTTAAGACACGGACCACCTCGTCAATGTCACCCTGTGGGGGAGACTCAATGGTTGCAGCAGAAGTAAAAGCCGGCCAGTCAGCCCTGTGGAGAGCCCGGCGGAGCAAGCGCCCAGAAGAATGACACTGGGGCAGTGATAAATAGATGGTAAAATGGTCACTACCACACAGGTCAGGATGCACTCTCCAGTGGAGGGATGGGACAAGCCCGGGGCTGCAAAGAGAGAGATCGATGGCCGACAAAGAGCCATGGGCCACACTGAAATTCGTGGGAGCACCGGTATTCAAGAGGCTAAGGTCGAGCTGAGCCAACACATGCTCCACGGCCCGACCGCGGTCATCGGAGACAGTCCCACCCCACAGAGGGTTGTGGGCATTGAAATCGCCCAGAAGCAGCAAAGGTGGCGGGAGTTGAGCCAGCAGCGCAGCCAAGACATGTCGGGGGAGCTCCCCATCCAGAGGAATGTAAACAGAGCAAAGAGTAATAGCTGGCAAGAGCTCAACCCTGGCAGCGACTGCCTCTAAAGGCGTCAGAAGGGGTACTGGCGAGCTACAGACAGAGTGGTGAACAAAAAGGCAAACCCCACCTGACGCTCATTGACAGGCAGCGCGGTTCTTATAGTATCCCCGATAACCGCGAAGGGCGGGGGTCCGCATTGCCCGAAACCAAGTTTCCTGCAGAGCAATGCAGCAAACAGGGGAAACACTCAGAAGCATCCGGAGCTCAGGCAGGTGGCGGAAATAACCGCCGCAGTTCCACTGGAGAATGGAAGCAGGAAGGGACTTGGAGGGCGTGAATGCGACTAAGAGGCAGACGGCGCCTCAGAGCCAACTGCCGCCACCGGGGGAGAGTCAGCTGAGTCCATAGGAAAGGCCCCCAAGGGTTCCGTGAGGGCGAGATCCGCGGCAGAGGCGAGGATCTCCACCTCATCCCCGGAGCCAGGACTATGTACAGCAGGCGGTACTGAAACCGCCGGAACGTCCTTCTTCTTGGACACATTCCGTTCCTTCTTCTCACGTCGGCCCTTAGGGTGAGAGGGCTGGGAGAGCTTCTCTGAAGGAGCGTCGGAGGCTGACGACGACGCAGAAGCCCTACGACCAGCAGGTGGCGGAACCTTCAGCCACTGGCTGACATCCGGCTGGGTAGGAGAAGAAACGGAGGAAGGGAGAGCCCCGAGGGACCCCTTCCGCGAGAGAGGAACCGGCAGAGGCAACGCCGGCGGAGAAGGAGGGGGAGGGATCGAGCCCCCCGGTTTTGGAGGAGATGTCACTCCCGAAGTAAGCGTGGGGGGAGCGACAGAAGAGGGTTTGCCCCCAACTGCTAAGGGGGCAACAGAGGAAGGCTTGCCCCCAGGCACGAGGGGGGCAGACAGAGATGCAAGGCCCCGAGGGCCCACTGAAGGCGGCACAGATGAGGCGACAACCATCGCTCGCGTGGGCGACAATAACGTGGCTGCAGCATAAGATGTTCGAAGGGAAGCAGGATACAACCTTTCATATTTCAGTTTTGCCTCTCGATAAGTAAGCTGGTCCAGGGTCTTAAATTCCATGATCTTTCGCTCCTTATGAAGAACAGGGCAATCCGGTGAGCATGGAGAGTGGTGCTCCCCACAGTTGACACATACAGACAGAGGCGCACATGGAGAATCGGGATGAGAGGGGCGTCCGCAATCTCGACATGTAGCGCTGGACGGGCAACGGGAGGACATATGCCCAAACTTCCAGCACTGGAAGCACCGCTTTGGGGGAGGGACGTATGGCTTGACGTCGCAATGGTAAACCATCAACTTGACCTTCTCGGGCAAGACATCACCCTCGAAGGCCAAGATAAAGGCACCGGTGGCCACCCTGTTAGTCTTGGGTCCTCTATGTACACGACGGACAAAATGTACACCACGTCGTTCCAAGTCGGCTCTCAGCTCGTCATCGGATTGTAACAAGAGGTCACGATGGTAAATAATCCCCTGGACCATATTTAAGCTACTGTGGGGAGTGATGGTAACAGGGACGTCACCCAGCTTATCACAAAAGAGCCACGCTCGTGACTGGGCTGGGGAGGACGTCTTGAGGAGGATGGACCCATTCCTCATTTTAGACAACCCCGCCACTTCCCCAAACTTATCCTCCAGGTGTTCCACAAAAAACAGAGGCTTCGTCGTAAGAAAGGAGTCACCATCAGTCCTGCTGCAGACAAGGTATTGCTGTACGTAAGGCTCCCGCTTGGCACTAGATCGGCGTCCCTCCCATGGCGCAGCCAACGAGGCGAACGACTGAGGGTCATATTGCGCAGCATCAAAGTCTACTCTACCTCGGTTAGAGACGCTGGTGGCCGTGCGACCACCAGCTTGGTGTGATTTATTGCGCTTCATTGCCCCACATCCGCCCAGATGCCACCTACTCCGAACGAGGGCTCTCCCCAAGGGCGCCACCCAGCCAAAGCAACGGGTACCTGGCCGATATCCCGTTGCCTGGAGTCCCCGTGCCCCAGACAAGATGGGCACATACTCCTTGGCATGCATGGGGAGGAAACAGCTCTGGCATCTGTAGTGCGATCCCTGCGTGGTCAGGGGGCTACCACCAAGAGGGTACATGACGACCCCACCACAACGGACAGGCTACCGTGCTGGATTTTAGGTGTTGAAAGGTTCCACAGTTGTCGTGGGCGCTAAGAAGAGGATTGCGCACAAGACGAGAAGGAGCCAACCCAGAAGATGTTGGGTGTAGTCCCCCCCACACGACAATAGGTAACATGCAAGATGGTGGTGCATGATGGACCAATAGAAAAACACCACATAAGGTGTCCTTCCCCAAATGGCACGCACTAACAACGGAAATTTGGAAAAAAGGAGGTCAAACCCAAGAGGGGACCATCACAGAAGGCTGAAACGTTTGAGACTCCTTTTAGTCGCCTCTTACGACAGGCAGGAATACCGCGGGCCTATTCTTACCCCCGAACCCGCAGGGGGGGGGGGGGCGACAATGAAAGTTTGAGTCAAGAGTCGAGGTGTGTTTGGGGCAGTCTAATGGTTAAATATAATGCTTACAATAAGTGGGAAATCAGGGTCTGACTCCTGGTCTGGCAAGAATTTTCAATCGTCAGCTCAGGTTCATTACACAGAAATTAATGTTGTTTCACTTTTTTATGGCAGTGAGTAGTTAGAATGCAGCAGAACTGTGAACTGTTAGGGACGGAACTTGCAAAATACTGAAATACAGATCAATTTGTTTTAATTTTTACAGCACTTGACACAACACATAATGCTGCTTTTAAATCAAGAAAATAAAACATCAAACATTGTTCCAAGGGGTGAAAATTGTATATTTTACTAGGCACATTCACTGTCCCCTAGAAACACATCAACTCCTCATCTGCATAAACTAACCAACCTTTCATTCAAACAATGGAAACTCCAGGTAGGAATATCAACAATCTAGGAAAAAAGATAGATTGCTGCTCACCATAAAAAAGACACATGAAGTTGCAGACAAGCACAATTAAAAGACACTCACATGTAGGTTTCAGCCGCAGCCTTCATCAGTAAAGAGGGACACACACACACACACACACACACACACACACACACACACATGTGTATGTGTATAAGTGTGTGTGTGTGTGTGTGTGTGTGTGTGTGTGTGTGTGTTTACTGATGAAGTCTGTGGCTGAAAGCTACATGTGAGTGTCTTTTAATCATGCCTGTCTACATTAATGTGTCTTCTTTACAGTAAGTAGCAATCTATCTTTCTCTACAACCTTTTATTCAAGTCTGTGGCTGTGGAAGCAGGGCATCATTACATATGACAGTATCATGGTTGGTGGGAGATTGCTCCAGGACTTTGCAATTTACTGCAGTTTTAAAATGCCGATATCAAATTTGTATAAAGGATTAACACAAATATTTAAAAATGTTTCATCCTTAAACACATAGTTTAGAGTGCCCTTGGAACTTCAGGTTGTCATTCACTGTCACTGTCAGGGTGTGTGTGTGTGTGTGTGTGTGTGTGTGTGTGTGTGTGTGTGTGTGTAAGGGAGTGGGGAGGGTGTGAAAGATTTCAATAAATTCATTATAGTAATCATTTTCTTCTCTACAAACAGAGAATTCAGATTGCAATAGGTGTGCCCTCACCTTCAAACATTCTACAGAATGTGACGGATGAGTAAATGAGTGAGTGAATGATCAAATTAAACATGCACATTTTGTTCAATGATTCGGTTGGAACAGCATGGAAATTAAATACAGTTTTTGTGATATGTAAACATTCTGATTACATGCTGAAACACAACAGTTTAAAATATTTTGACAGTTTCTTTGAATCACTACACACAATGTGCCATCAGATCCTCCTTATAAGATTTTAGTACCCACAAAGAACAATTTTTTACATCAATGTGGTGTTGCATAGCACTGGGAATTGGGGATTTGCACATGATATCTCCACAAATATGACACACACTGGTTTTTCTGGACTAGTTTCCATAACGGAGCAACATTTTCTTCAAGAAGTTTCTCCTTTCACACTCCACGAGTCATCTGCATATCACAGGGCAATGTGAAAAGTTATCTTTCAGTACTGAACAGATCACCTATAAGCATTTTACCTCCTAAGGAAAAATTAACAATATGACTGTTTGTATTTCTTCCTTCCTCTGTCCAGTTTGTGATCAACAGCTACAGAAACCCTGAAGCAGGAACTCAAGTTCTTGGTTTAGTGTGCTTATGGAGAGCTCTAAGCATATAAAAGAATATGTTCATTCTCCTAGAGATACAGTGCATCCGCAAAGTCTCTCAACTGTGGCGAGCTCCACGTGTCTTGCCTTGCGGGGTGCGTAACTTTGGCAGCACATTCATGTCAACGTATAAGCTAGGGGCTGAGATTCAACATTATTACAACTAAAACAATGAAATTAATTAATTATTATAATTGCAATGAAATAAACTGTACTCACCAATTCATAGTAGGTGCTGGAAATGTTTTCTCCTTTCTTGAAGGCATAGCTCAGGCCATTTACATTTATTTGTGAATGCCTTTACCAGTGCTTCATGCATAATTAAATGCAGATAATCTTCAGTTCATCTATAGTCTCCAGGTTATTTCAGAACAAAATTGTTTTAGCTGCACCCTAAAGGAAATAGGTGGAGACAGACCAAGTGAGCACGGGTGCCACAGACCTTTCATAATTACTCTGTCTCCAAAGATTTCATCTAAAAGCCATAGAAGCTGGTGTGCCACATAAGCAGTAGCAGTCTTGTTGGAAAAATGAATTATTGATCTCATTTTCATTCAGCAGGGCAATAAATGGATAAATTATCTGGGACCAATATGCGTCAGAAGCGACTGTAGTATCGAAAAAGATCAGCCCTACAATTCACACTCGTGTTATGGCAGCCCACACTCCAATTTTCTCTGCAAGAAATGGCGTTTCTCTTAAGGCATATGGATTTTCTGATGACCAAATTCAAGAATTTTGGGATCTAATGTAGCCAGATAGATGAAACCAAGCCTAATCAGTGAAAAAAATTGATCTAAAACACCAACTCCACATGAGTTAACAAATCGATGAAACCATTCACAAAACACTATTCATTTCACATGGTCCATAGAATCTAATTGTTGCACAACAGTAATTTTACATGGAATACACCCCAAGATCTTTGGTAAGGTCCTGTGTTCTGCTGTATGAGAGACTTTCGCCTCCTGCTACAATCTCATCACTGATTTTGTCGAACTCCACAACGTGATGCCCAAAATCTCAAGCTTCCATTCTGTTAAAATTGTGGGTCTACCAGTTTGTGGTGCATCATGAACTGAACCTGTTGGCTGGAATTTTTTAATTAAACCACATACAGTGTAACAATGTGGACACCTCGAAGCAGGAAAATGCAATCTAAATTGCTGCCCCGCATGCTCCGTAATTCCTGCTGCACAAAAAAAAAATCTCTTCCACTAAAAACGCACTCTGTGCAATAGTAAGCATTCTCACTACACTCACCTTACACAAGAACTTGATAATAACACAGCTAACAATTGAACTGCAACACACACGCAACAGTACTACACCCACCCTATCACTGCAGGTCCACGGAACATGCCTGTGCGATATGTGCTGCTGCTGTGGAGATACTCTGCAGATGCACTGCACTTTTACAATACACTTAATGTATTTCTCAACCTAGTCCAAGAGAAATATTAATTTTCTGTCTTTGTTATTATTAGTATAATTATTTTCCCCCTATTGAAAGTTTCATTCACTTTTAGGGTTACTTTCAGTTTTTTTAATAGACTTTCGTGCATATAATTTGTATTCTAGAACAAGACTGGTGGCACAACAAAACTTGACCAAAGCATTACCAGACTGCTGTCTGCTAACGTTAGTGTTGTGTATTTGCACTAGTCATTTTTGTATTACTTTCTGTGTCTGTATGTGTGTGTGTGTGTGTGTGTGTGTGTGTGTGTTGAGTAAAAGAAGATTAATGAAAATATTTTATTCTCATTTTAGTGTAGTTCTTTTTTAAAAAAATGTTAAGTCACTTTAACAATTTAGTACAGACACTAAAGACCTTGCCATGTGCCAAAAAAACCTTGTACTTGCTATTTCTGTCATCATCATCAATAACAACAACAACTAATCCCAACATAGGTGATTTGAAAGCTAGCTGGTTCTTAAAGTAACAATAAGAGGAAAGGTGGAAAATGCACAATCAATCATATACATCATGTACTCACCGCTTTGTATCAAGACAGTAATCTACAATACTGTAAAGATTCTCCAGACCAGTCTGCTGAGAAAATACCATGGTACTTAAACGGAAAATGTCAGCAAACCTATAGAAGAGAATGCAGTCTGAAGGTTTCCCATCACGCCCTGCACGACCGCTTTCCTACAACAGACGGCCTTATCAACTACTGCAAAAAAACTGAAAGCTATGAAAAAAATACATTAATATCAAGTAATGTAATGAAAAATCTAAAATACACTGAAGACAAATTAGAGGTGGCCATCATGTTGAAGACATTAATCCACACAATGTTCTGTAGATCCAATTTGGAGACAATGTAGATGAAAAAATATGGCCAGCTTTGGGAAATTATAAGCCCATCTTCAAGTGTACAAGAACCATGAGGCATGTGGTTGATGCACACTGTGAACACTAGGCTGTGCGCAGGTGACCGCCGCAAATGAAGCTGAGATACAGGCATCTCGGCATCACGTGCGGCAGCCACCTGTCGGCAGCCTAGTGTTCACAGTGTGCGGTGGCCCCACATCTCACTGTTCATGTACAGTTGAAGATGGGTTTGTAATTGCCTGAAACTGGTTGTGCATTTGAAGCAGTAAACCTATTTACAAATGAAGCTATTAATTTTCTGATTCTACAATGAAGCTCAGTTGCAGATGTCCTTCCGACGAAAGCTTGTGTATGTGGAAATTGTCAAAATATACAAAAAAACACTGATGAAAGTTTTTGCAAATTAAAACTACAGATACCATTAACAATAGCTGTCTTCTATCTACAGTTAGAAAATAACAAGTTATTAAAAAAGTGAGTATTACCAAAAAAGGTCACAGATTGATAATTTACACATTATTTTAACTTTCACTATAAATTTTCTGTTTTCCTGTTTAGTAAACTTATCACTGTGTAAGGCAATATTTCAAATTCAGAATCGAGATATTCAGATGATTTACAGACACAACAGTAATTAAGAAATGCTTTTAATTAAGTTCTGAATTTCTAGAGTTTCCAGATCCCATCTCATACGTGTGGGAGTAATAAGAACTAAAAGTTCCAGCCAACAACTGTAAGAATTATAAAGTCCTGGAAGAAGCTGAAGTAGATCATCAGCCGTTTGACATCCACCATTGGATGAAGGCTTCTTCTAGAATTCTCCATGCACTACAGTCTTTGGCTATATGCATCCATGTTGCACTTGCATGTTTTCTAATGTCATCTACTACTGGTGCCCAGCAATACTATCAATGAACATATGAAATAGATGATCTAGTTAGAACTAGTGGCTGCTAACAATGGAGAAGAGGTGTCAACAAGTTAATGAAGAGACCATTTATTAATCCAACCAATACACAGCGAAAAACTGAGTTGCTTCTCAGTGCTTTTTAAAGTATTCTGTGCAAACTGAAATCTTATGTCAACATGGAATTTTTTATTTTTCTACAAATTACCTCTGCAAAAGCTATATAGTGCATATGCAAATGCATTTCAAGAGTGTGTCCTCTTCACAAATATTACACAATGTTTTTGTTAGCTCAAAAATATCTTCAGAAATACATTAATTTGAAAAAAAAAACATTAAAAACACATCATGTTCCTCACCTGATAAAAATTTTCCATGGACTTTGATAAGGCATGGTGAATTACAAATCGTACATCTGGTTTGTCAATTCCGAGTCCAAATGCTATTGTTGCCACAACTGCCTGAAATTAATGTAATTTATGCAGTTACTCAAAGCCAGGATACATTAAATTAATGTATTACACTACTTATAACAACTGTTATTTTAGGATGGTTCAAAAAATTACAAATACAGGAGTAACGAAAATATAATGTATTGGACCCTTAGGTGAGGCTATGGCGAGTATCAGATGAGTGCAAAATTTTGTCTGTGGTCTATTTATATTTCAGTCCTGCTACCCTTGCTCATATACCTCTACTCTTCCATCATCATCATCAAACTCACCATTTTTCAAGTCCAGTTTCTCAGGTACAGCATTGAAGCACTTGAGGTTTCTTCTTGGTACTATTGATCCAGGACTATTTCTCTTTCTGATCCACTTCTCTCAAGCCCCATCATTTCAATCCATTCCTTTCTTGTTTTCCCCCATCTATCTTATTATAAACTTTTTGTTGTGCCGGTAGTCATAGACTTCATTAAAGGACTGAGTCCTATAGTTTTGTAATTTCTGACAGTATGAACAGCAGGTATTTTAAAACCAGTTTCTTTCGTCTCTGTTTCTTTCCAAGCGAGGAGGTGCAGTTTTTAAGACACTTGGTTTGTATTGAGAGCATTGGGTTTCAAACATCTGCCTGTCCATCCAAATTTTGGCTTGTTACACTTTTCCTAAATTGTTAATTGCTAGAGAACATAACCAACTTCTTTTCCTATTCTTTCCCAATCCAGAATTGTGTTCTGTCTCTAGTGAATATGTCAGTGATGAAATGTTAAGTCTTAATCTTCCTCCCTCTTTACTATTTGCAATGTACTTGACAGTATCATTCTCCCAATTTTCTATTACAGGGTTCTAAAGCACTTCATTCCTGGTAATAGAAAAATTATTTTTTTTTATCTTTCTAAGATACTGGATGCTGTCACTCTGTAAGAAAGACTTGTGTGTTTGTGTGTGTGTGTGTGTGTGTGTGTAGAGCGAGCGAGCGAGCGAGAGAGAGAGAGAGAGAGAGAGAGAGAGAGAGAGAAAGAGAGAGAGAGAGAATGGAGGGGAGTGCATTGTTAAGCTGAACTTTTTTTGTGTCTGGCTGTTCCAGAATCCAGTAGACTGCATATCTGTTATGCTTAGATTCTGATCTGAGAAGGGTTACAGTCAAACAATGGAAAATCCAGGATGGAATGTAACAATACCAGAGAAGGAAAGTTGCTCCTCACCATACAGCGGAGATGCTGAGTCGCGATACACACAACAAAAAGATTCACACAATTATAGTTTTCGGCCATTAAGGCCTTTTTCAAGTTCTCTTCAGAGTAACTCATAGTGTTTATTCTTGCATGGTAGATAACTGCTACTGTTTTTATACTTTGTATAAAAAGGAAAATACACTTTGGAAAAATACAAAATTATGATGTAGAATTTCTGGATAGCCCTTACCCTCAGGAAACGAAATGTTTACTACTACCAATACACATATATAAAAGTAAATAGTACATTCTTAGGTTTTGGAACTATTAGTTCTTTATTTGGGGAGCAGCAAGAGAGAGGTTGGGGAAGGTTGTGAGGGAGGGATGGTCACTTAAGAGCCTAAGATAAGAGTGATAAACTCTAGTGGGACTGAAGAGTTTTCTAATCCCCCCTGGTATTCATGGCAGTGTGCTGTATGTGATTCCCCTTTCAACAGTTTTCAGAACTGATAACCTCACTTCTGATTTATTAACAGTTTTGACTAGCAAGATGCATAGGCATCAACAATAAAATCATAGCTTAATACACAATCATCAGCACTGAATGGCAAGCTAAGTACGTAGTTTAGATGATAAAGTGAATACTATAAATAATACCGTTGGGACAACGAATCCTGAAACCAGAAGTCAACACAATGCACTGTGGATGTGATAAATAGTCAATGCAGTTAAAAAGTTACAAAAATAGAGGAGAATATAAGTCCTATTTTTGAAAATACTGTCATTGAATTACATTTTCAGTAGTAAAACATGAAAGTAAGCAAGTTACTTATGTAGAGGTCTCAAATGTGAGAACCAAAATTTCAAAATCTGAAGTTAACATACACACCAATCCTGCAGACAGAAAGGTTAGTCAGTAGATATGTTAACCACTACCACATCTGAACTCAGTAACAAACTGGCTGCTACAGAAAGAAGATTACTTGAACAGTCAAAACATGCCGCAGGTAAATGGACTACATGGAAGTGTGACTGAAAGAAGAAAATTTCAATCCACAAGAAAGAGGGCGGCTGGTATTCTGTGGAATTCATAAGGTTGGCTCTGAGCACTATGGGACTCAACTGCTGAGGTCATTAGTCCCCTAGAACTTAGAACTAGTTAAACCTAACGAACCTAAGGACATCACAAACATCCATGCCCGAGGCAGGATTCGAACCTGCGACCGTAGCAGTCTTGCGGTTCCAGACTGCAGCGCCTTTAACCGCACGGCCACTTCGGCCGGCGTGGAATTCATAAGGAACTGTGAATCTGTTTTACTTGCAGTAATTTCCAACAGTGAAAAGATTAATGTTGTAATTGATGTGTTTGCTGGATCTGCAAAGGGGTGAGTATTAAATTTACCTCCGAATGGCATGACATTTCGCAAATAGGCTGATAATCAAGGAATTTTGCTAAGGTTGGATTTGCAGAGTGGAGTACTTGCAAGGCAGTGCAGAGTTGAAAATTATTTGACAGCTCTGGAAAAAATTGCCAGATGACTCTAGATTATAGGTTGCAAATGCAGAGCATTCGCTTCAGTTTGAAAATGAAGACAATTGACATGTTAATGAGGACAACTATTGAAGAAATAATTATGATAACCAGATAATCATAATTAAGGAATTATTTGGGAATGTTGACTTTTCCAGTGTGTACTACTGATGAAAAGTGCTCAGTTGTCCAAGAGGGTGGCAGTGTTAAAATACTGTGATGTCTTGAAGAGTGACATAATCATCATCATCTGGGAAAGTGTAGAGATGTTGTGGTACCTGGTCAATAGGGATGAAGGATAATAACTTAGTCTGGAATAGAATCCTGCACTAGTGACAATACAAGAACACCACAACACCAAGATGCAACTGGAACAGCCAGACAGAGATTCATGCACAGCCTCTAGCACACCTGTTATACCAAGCACTGCAACCTCGACCCTCACCCCGCCCGCCAGTCGGACAGTACCCAAGAGAGGGTCCACTGCTAGTGTAAATATTACAACATCCCAACGCTCTGCCAGAAGATCACGAATATGACACTCTTCGAAACGTCACGGTATTTTAACACTACCACCTGGCTGGAAACCAGAGAACTTTTCATCAAAGCTATGATTGTGGTCAAGATAGGAACAGGGAACATTACAGGAATGAATGAAAGAGCTAGCATGTAAATATGGCGAGGAATGATGGGAGGAGAGGATGGTGGAATAATACACCTCTTTAAACAAAAAGAGAGAACAGCAATGGTGCTTCTATGGGAAGAGCAGGAAATCTGTAGAACCTTTAGCTATGGGCAAAGTGGGCACAGGGAGGTGTTTTCAGCACAACCAAAAGCCTAAAAACATCAATGGCTTACCTTACTGGTGAAAACAGCTGACAGAAAACTGCCATGAAGTTGAATTAGAGAACACAAAGATGCATGAGCTTCACAAAGTGACCCAAGAATTAAAATGTGATATTTGCAGAGGAGACAAACCTAGCATACATAAAGACAAAACAATAATGGTCGAAAGTGAAAATTTAGTTGTGGTGAAAGTTACCACTCAAGGAAATAGCCCTGTTGAACAAAGGGGCATTTTGGAATACATCATCTGGAAATGGATAAAATTGCCATTATACAGGATAATGAATCAGAATATTTGGTGATTTGGTTTAAGCAGCTTGGTTGACTGTATTAAGGGCTTGTACATCATGACAGAGAACAGAAAGGGGGAAATGGTGGGAAAAGTTATCATAGGTCACCTGACCCGGATGAATTAGCAAGTTTAAAGAGAAGTGCACCATGCAACAGATGCAAGTGGCTCAGTTCATTGTTGATGCCATAGCCAAATCATGCTGACCTGTTAACACAACTTTTCGAGCAAGGACAGCACTTGGGGGTGGAAGGAAGGTAAAACTGATGACCATGTATATATCATTGGGGAACACAGAGATTTCAGTATCTACGAAGTGAAATGGACATAAAATGGTCTGATAATGAGGAGTCAGATGAGAAACAGTCATACACTAATGAAATGTCAGGCACATGCAAAACTGAAATAAAGTAGCAAAAGACTGAAGAGAGAAAAAGAGTGAAAACACTGCCCGACAGAGACAGACATTTGTTACAGCATCACTACAAAGTTACTAAAGCAATTGGGAAAAAAGAAAAAAAAGAAAGAAACCAAGCAGATGAGACAAGAAACAGCAAACTGAAAGGTCTGTTATGGAATGGCTTGGCAGTAGAGAAAAACGTTCTACAAGAGGACAATGGGACACTACATGCATGAGCTAGCCAGATTATTTAAGACTGTGTAGTCATCATAACTACAGGGTACGGAGCAAATAAGTACCTGAATTCAAACTCACATTATACACTTTAGTTCATGAATGTACAGAGTTTTCTTCTGAAAAACAAAAGGTGAAAAAGTTAGTGGGAGAAGTGGTTAACTTTTCACTAAGGCATGACTTGGACCTTGTCCAGAAAAAGGAGGTATCACACGAACAAGTGAAAAAAAAAAACACCTGTGAAATTTAAGGAAGGTGTCCTTGTCCCCATTAACACATGTGAACTGAATAATGAAATCTCGAAGTCCAGATTTGTTTTCAAGGTCATTTCAAAACATCTGGTATACAGCACACCGATACCTATGCAAGTCTTATTTGAAATGTAATCAAGAGCTTTTAACTGCATGGTGAGCAGTCTCAATAGTGATCATCTATGACACCAAGTATTAGGTTAAAGAAATCTTAAACTAAGGTCGTAGATGCAGCTCAAAAAACATTTTAAGAGCAAAACATTTTCTATTTTGTGAATGTACTTAGACAACTGTATAACATACAGGTGAAAAGCACTGTTTTTGGACACTGTAAGTCATCCAGTGATTATGAGGAAAAAAGAGGAAAGGGAATGTCAGTGATATGATGCATGAGCAAAGGCAGATGTATGTCAACTGAACCTTTGCACGTGCAAAACTAAGTGGTAAAATGTGTCCACATGGGGCATATTTGAGGAATAATGGAAAAAGATATATAATTCTGTGAATTAAGCTACAGAATTCACCCTTAAAAATATCACCTGTATTAGGAGAAAAGGAGAATTTTGTATTAATCTGATTCTTTTGCAACAAATGACCATTTGAATCTTTCTGTTTTCAGTTAACTAATAAAATTATGTATATTTGTTAAATATATTGTACAACAAGATGCACAACACATCTTTTGGTTTTCAATATACATTTTGTGGTAAATAAAAGGCTCGTTATCATCACTCTATTTCGATAATAGTATTTTAAAAAAGCATTACATCCTTAAGATTTCAATATTCTTCATATGTGCATAACATTTTTACAATTTGGTGCATTAATTAACAGTTTAAGGTGTTTTACAACTATGTTTTGAAGTACACAAGAAAAAATGTTACAATTGTGTTTTAGGTGACTGTGACACAAATTTGTTGTGTAAGCTTTTTCTGTGAACATGAAAAATTTATTCATATACAACATGCACTATGTATGAGAGAACATTACACAGACACAATAATGTAACTGGTACACATTTCTATTTCATGCAAAAAAGATAATTCACACTTTTTTTTTTAACTGCTCTATGTAAGAAGTCCACCTCCACAGCCGAGTAGTCAGGACGTCTGACACTCATACGAAGGACTAGAACAGAGTACACTGAGAAGCAGCTCCAAGGTCTGAAAATTCGAGAACACCTATGAGAGCGGCGTGCTGAACTATGCCTCCCATACTGCATCCACATGATACGCCATGGCAGAGGATGACACAGTGACCAACAGACAATCACTTGATCTTCAGAGCCTAACAGTGGTGGAGATTCTTTTATGTAAGAAATTTTGGTACTGTAAGGAAACATTGTAGATTCCTGAGCGTTGTGACACATTGTTTGTTTGGATGTTGCCTTGTTTTCATGTTGTAATCATTCACCGAGAAACCGTAAGGCACATATAAAAGCACAACAAAGTTAGTTACGCATATTTTTTCTTATTTTTTTATTTCTCTAATATATAGTAACATAGTCAGGTTTACTGTTCCTGAGCAATGATGAAGTTTATTTTAATCAAACATTCCTTACTTCTAGTGTTGATGTGTAATCCTTGCAATTGCTGGAATACGACAGGGCAAAGAGCATTGTAAAGCAGCAGGTTTGAGCCACAAGGTGGGCTCATAAATGGCAGACTGAACTCACATTCATTTGTGGGGTGTGACTTTAACAGCATGTGATTTCTCACAATCCTGGCATTTATGGTTTGCAGTAGGCAGAGAAGAAAACTGGACCACCAGTTTACGTCACAGCACGATATTAATGAGCTGTCGCAAACTTCAGAAATGGAATTGTTCAGGAGCATTATTGTCAAGGACCAACATCTCCACAAGAGTGCGATGTTTGACACATCAGCATCACGAGAATGTAAGATTGACACATAGAGTCATCAATAATTCAAATTGTCTATCACAGTGACTCTTTTGAAAAAATTAATTTACCTAGAATATTGTGTTTTGTACCAGTGTAGATCTGTGTGGTAGACTACAGTATTGACCCACAACATTATGCGTGACTGCTACTTTCTGCTGTGTGTGTCTGTGCACTATGCATGGATCTGCTGTAGGGTGAGTGGTTGCCTTTCCCTTATTTTACATATTGCTGTAATCAACTGATTTGCAGTGAAGTTTGTTGAGCTGGCCTGGCAACTGCATAAACTTCAAAATTATCCTAGTTTATTTGAAGCAACTGAATTATTCAGCCAGCGTAAATATTAATTTCCATAGAACATTAGAAGCAACTTAAATCATTGTATTCATTAATAACTTCATATCAAAAGTATTGCAGTTGAGTGACACGTCATTCCCATTCTCAGCAGTGAGTTAAATTCATATCACCATTTAGATCTGACAGTATTTGGAACCAACAGCCTTGCTTCCAAAATCCTAATGTACACTGATCAGAGTAAAGGGACATTCAAACACATACATTATAAGCATAACTATTGTAATACTATTATTTCTAACTTTTGCCAAATATGTAAGTCTGCTGACTTCATGAAAAAAATAACATACACATTCTTAAAATCAATTTGTGACAGAATAATTTAATTGGATAGATAAAAAATCTACTCACCGAGAGGCAGCAGAACACACACATAAAAGGAGGTTGTAATTAGACAAGCTTTTGGAGCCGGTGGCCCCTTCTTGAGGCAGAAGGGTTGAAAGAGAAAAAAGGATGAGGAAAAAGGACTGGAGAGATCTAGGAAAAGTGGTAGATTTCGGGGAAGTCACCCAGAACCATGGATCAGGGGAGACTTACCGCACGGGATGAAAAGGAAAGACTCATTCCGTCTCCTCCCGTGTGGTAAGTCTCCCCTGACCCACGGTTCTGAGTGACTTTCTCAAAATCTATCCCTTTTCCTACACCACTCCAGTCCTTTTCCATCATCCCTCTTCCTTCTCCTCCAACCCCTCTGCCTGAAGAAGGAGCCACTGGCTCCCAAGGCTGGCCAAATTGCAACCTCCTTTTATGTGTGTGTTCTGGTGCCGCTTGGTGAGTAGATTTTTTTATCTAACCAATATAAAAAAAGGTAGTTCCTTTGTGCAGAGGTTATACAAAACCAAAACATAATTTCTTAGATAAAAAAACCTTACAGAGTACTGACAGTAAGATAATACAGTCACGAAGAAGAAAACAATGATTCAAGAAATAGTTCACTTAATGAATCAGTCATGTTAACATATTAACACACCTGATATTCACCATTAAGCCACTTGGCATGGCAGCGGCTTCGTAACTGAGCATCCAGGTTAGCATGGTACATGCCTACAGCCAATCCTTTGCTGCGCAGCTCGTCCATTAGATCGCCACAATCCTTAATGGATGTTGTGTAGATGATGCCAGACTTGCCAGCAAATCTGTGCTTCAAGAGGTCTACAAGTTCTGCGACACAATCAGCTTGACTGTTTGGCTTTGGGCGTACCTTTACAAATGAAGGGTTTTAATTTATAGCAGGAATCTATTTGTATCTTAGTCATATTTTTAGCAATTAGAATTCTTCAACAGACCAACAACAGAAAGATGCCTGGCTTCTCTCTAACACTAAGGCAATCACTGTCTGCTCAGGTGGTTGAATATCATTATATTCATGTCATGAGCATAGATTACAATTTCACATAGTAATCACCACAATAAAATGAAATCTTTAGTTATGGAAAAGGTTGTTTAGTTAAAATAAAACTTGCTCACAGCATAGGTGGCACATACAAAATTGTAATTTAGTATGACATAGGCCTACAATATTGAGGTATATCATTATAATTTGCTAAATGCTACAAATTGGACATTGTAGTTTATATTTTTTCCATGCTTGTAGTACAAATTTGACTTGGTCTATACAATGTATATTGCCTACAGAGACAATAAACATTACATTACAATACATTTGTGTTGTCACACTTATTTTACCTCAATATCAACAATGTAGGAAAAGACAGACAGCTACTTACCGTAAAGTAGACACGTCAAGTTACAGATAGTCACGATTAAAAGACACTCACATGTAGCTTTTGGCCACAGCCTTCGTCAGTAAAGAGGGACACACACACAACAGTCACACATGTGTGTGTGTGTGTGTGTGTGTGTGTGTGTATTGACTGACAAAGGCTGTGGCCGAAAGCAACATGTGAGTGTCTTATAATCATGCCTGTCTGCAACTTGCCATGTCTTCTTTATGGTAAGTGGCTCTCTATCTTTTCCTACATTGTTGATTTACCTCAATATCAATAATATATAATGAGGCATCTCTGCAGCCACTCAATGGAATGAGAACTGCAGGAGACTCCAAAGTATTTAACAGCCACAGAATGCCATCCACAGGTGAGAAAACTAAAATCCTAGAGTTTAACTACCGAAGCACTCACAACAATGCACCAGAGTTTGAAAATGCAGTGGAGCTCACATAATACTGAGCACAAGATTCTGGTTAAAACACAAAAATGATAGCAGTGAGATTTTTGGGCACAATTTAGGCGAATATCAGTGGGATAGCCTAATAGGAAACAGAGACTGTGAATTGGTCACAATAACAAGAAAATCAGTTCCACTGAGATAAAAACTGAAACTTTATGTAAGACTACATGACAAAACTCAGTCCCCAGGATGGGTGTAAACCTACAATTTGATCTTTCTTTCAACCATGAGACTCACCTTCAAATTTGACTGAAAACCTTGGGGGGAGGGGGGAGGGGAATGACTCATTTCGCTAGTAGAAAAGTTCCAATCACACTGTTATAATCAAAGACTTTAGTCATTGAGCAATCAATTGAGATGATTACAGTTCTGTAAGTGATGACCCTGACAAGACATCCTGTGGAACAATACTAAATGCCTTCTCTGTAAAATATGTAGAACAGTTCAGGCAGCCATTCACTATGGAAATATATTGGGCCTAATGGGAACAAATAAACCTGATCTCTTTGAGAATGTCCGTGCTGAAACTAAGGTCACAGACTATGAAATAATTATAGCAACAATGATTACCAGAGTACAAATGGCAACTAAAACAAGTAGAATGATTCATATGTTAAGCAAACCAGATAAAGATATCTCCACTTCAACAACAGCTTCTCATTCCATACCAACAAGACCATTCCATAAAGCCTAGCCAATCAAGGTCATCACATCTGCAGTGATGAGTGGTCCCTCTCCAAATATGCCAAGGGTCTCACTGCGGCCTTCTCAGACTGAAAATACACTACGAACCTTGTTCAGTTTGGTGTCTGTGGCTGCTGATAATGCCGTGGCAATGGAGGATGCAGAACCAACAGTGCTGGCAGCCAGCGAACTAGTCACTGTGGTCACTGGCAGAGCATGCCCGTGCTGTCGGTGCTGGAGAGAGCCTCCGCGGTGAGGAGTTAAGGTTGCCTCTGACTCACGTCAGTTGTATTTTTGCTTCCTTAGAAGCCTGACCTGCCTACATTCTACCACACTTACACATTTTCATATTTAGGGGTTTTTTTTTTCTCAGTTTGCCTCTTGTCACGTTATGTGCCCTTTTGACGTTCTTGCTCATGTTCTGTTTCAATTGGTTTAGTGCTTCAGACTTTAGAACTCTTCTTGTTGACAGCTTGGAACAGTCCGGATGCAGTACCCAGAAACAGATATCCTGTGCCTTGTCTCATCACTCACCTACTATCCTCCACATAATCACAATCTGTGCCTTGTCTCACCAGTCACCTACCATCCTCCACATAATCACAATCTGACATGAAGGAGCACTTCACTCATGACTCAGTACCACCTAGCACTGGAGCAACTGAATCACATTCTCCACCAGGCTTTCTATTACTTCTCGTTGTGCCCTGAAATGAAGAACATCCTCCCCCACCCTTCCAACAGTGGTATTCTGCTGCCCATCAAACCCACACAATATCCTGGCCCAACCCTATTCCATTCCTCCTCCCAACCCCTTGCCTCATGACTCTCATCCCTGCAACCGACCTAGATACGAGACCCTTTCCGTATATCCTCCCACTACAATCTACTCCAGCCCTGTAACAGCCATGTGCTACCCCATCAAAGGCAGGGCTACCTGTGAAAGCAGCCATATGATCTACTAACTAAGCTGTAACCACTGTGCCACTTTTTATGTGAGCAAGACAAAAACAAGCTCTCGGTCCACATGAATAGCCACTGCCAAACTACGGCCAAGAAACAGCTGGACCACCCAGTTGTTGAACTTGTTGCTCAACTCAATGTGCTTCACTTCAATGGCTGCTTCACAACCTACACCATCTGGGTTCTTCCTCCCAACACCAGGTTTTCTGAACTGTGCAGGTAGGATCTCTCCCTACAATATATCCTTCATTCCTGTAAACCTCCTGGCCTTCACCTTCCCTAATCCCTGTCCTTCTCCTACCTATCCCTTCCCTTCCCACCAATGCACCTACTTGTCTTTTCCCCTTCTCTACTTCTCTCTTCTCTTCTCCTCTCCCCCTCCTCCTGCCACCATCCCCACTCAGCCTTCCAACACTTGCATATCCACACAGGCAGCACAACGGTGAGTTGTGCTTGTGAGAATGTGCAAATCTTTTCTATTTCAAAAGGACTTTTTTGTCTGTAAGTTTAAGTTTTTACCAGTCTTTTTCATAGTGCTTGTCTGTGACTCAACATCTCCTCTACGTGGGAGTAGCAATCTATTCCTTTCATGTTGTTGTTAAAATAAATAAAAAGGGAGTTGTGTGTATCTCAAAAGGGAACTTGAAAACTTCTATCTCCGGCCAGGAGCACACAGAATAAATGTGACTCATGTTTACAACATTTTTGACCCTGCACTGGATAGAAACATACCTAATAGAACAGTTCATGATCAGAACAACCATCCATGGTATAAGCCACTATAAATAAATAGACTACTGTACAATACCTGCAAAACAAAGCATGGATCTATACATAGGGAAATGTTAAAAGAAATTCATTTCACTGTCAAGAACACATGGCATAAGGCTTTCAAATGACTGTCGCAGCAGAATATTATCACAACATTTCTCACAAAACCCAAAGAAATTCTGTCTTATGTAAAGGTTGTCAGTGGCATGAAAGTCGGATTTCACACACTAATAGATTACACTGAAACTGAAATTGTGGTTAGGGAAGCAAAAGCAGGAATGCTGAACCTCATTGTCAAATGTTCCTTCACACAGGAAAACCCAGGAATATTGCCCCAATTTAATTCTCATGCCACAGGAAAGATGAGTGAGATAAGTTATTAGTGCCAGTGATATTGTGGAAAAGCTGAAATCACTCAAATTGAACAAAGCTCCAGCAGCAGTGACAACTTTACTTCTACAGATCTTGCTCCATCTGCTGCCACCACCAGCCATAACAGCAAGGAAAAGTCTGAAGATGGTCTGAGGAAAGGGTCAAAACTGGTATCGTTTCTGTGGAAAACAACTTGCATTCTTGTCACATGATATCTCAGGAGGCATGGATCAAGGCAGTCGTGTAGATGCAGTGATACTCTATTTCCAAGAATATTTGACTCAGTATCACACCAATGATTATTAATAAAAGTAGAACTGTATTGTATCATGCAAAATTTATGGGTGGATTGATGATTTCTTGGCAGGAAGGATGCAATCATGTTATCTTGGATGGAGAGTCATTGACAAAGGTACAAATAACTTAAGGTGTGCCACAGGAAAATGTCCTGGGACTCTTGGAGTTCACACTGCATATTAATGACCTCGCACATAATGTTAATAGTACCTTCAGACCTTTTTAAGTTACAGTTGTCTGTAATAAAGCACTTACCAAAAAAGGCTGCACGAATTTTCACTTCATAGTGGTTTGCAGAGCATAGATGTAAATATAGATACAGGAAGAACGGGGAAAGCTGACCATACTTTTTCAAAGGCAGTACTTGGGCATTTATCTTATCTGATTTTGGGAAACCATGGAAAACAAAAGTGGACATCCAGTTGATAAGATTTCAAAGTGGTGACAAGACTAGCAAACTTGCTTTGGATGTTCAAAAATGTAAAATTGCACACTTCACAAAACAAAACACGTAGTATCCTATAACTGGGATACAAAATGAATGATCACAGAGGCTCAATCATAACAAAGCAGGTTGTGTCCCATCCTAGAGTATTGCTGAAGTGTGTGGGACCTGTATCAAACCAGACTATCAGGGGATATTGATCATATATACAGAAGAGTAGCACAAACTGTGACAGATTTGCTTGAGACATGGAAATAAATCATGGAGATGCAGGGAAAAAAATTAACTGACATCGGAACATAAATGCAAACAATCCAGTGAAAGCCTATTAACAAAATTTCAAGAAACAAATTTCAATGAAAAATCTAGGAATATAAATAATAATATAAATAATAAATCTATTGCTCTCATAGACAATGAAGACAAGATTAGATTAATTACAATGTGCACAGAGGTGTTTAAGAAATCATTTTTCCTGCACTCCGTAAGTGAATGGATGGGAAGGTACAATGGGAAGTACCTTCAGCCATGCACTTCACAATGGTTTGCAGAGTACAGATGTAAATGTGGATTAGAAAGTATGTGGAAGGAAATTGGCCATATTTTTTTTTAAAGGAAGTACTTGGACATTTGTCTCATCTGATTTTCGGAAACCCTGGAATCCAATCATGATGCCCAGAAACGAATCTGAACTGCCATCCTCCCACATGTAAGTCCACCATGATAACCACTGCACCATCTAGCCCAGTTTCTCTCTGAAGATGATGATGTGGGATGTCTGAGGATCTTCCTGAACCCACAGCGAGTGTTCCAAATTTTTGCTAATGGTTTAACCAAGACAAAAACCACTGCACAATCACTTGTCTTGGCTAGACTCTCAGACAGACACAGAAAAAGATGACATAACTGCCTAACCTATATAAAGGTTCAACATTGAAGGCCATGTTTTTCTATGTTGAACAGATGACATTAAAAATAACAATGGTGGGTAGACCAGGTCCACGTTTTACACACAAATAAAACAGCACAACAAATCATCGTGATCTTGTTTTGAATTTTCACATTTTAAAATTAAAAACAAATTTAGTAGTGCCTGGTTACATTGTTGTATAAAATGTTATAGGATTAGATAATCTGAGCTGGAGTTGAAATGTCTGCTCACCAAATGGAATATCTGACATTCAAAATAACATACTGTGCTCTATTACTCAAATATTCCATGAACTAATCACATATTTGTGACGATGATCCATATGATCACATTGACAATTAATTATGGTGTCAAATGCTTATAGATATCTGTTCACCTACATCTAATATTTGCAATATGTTAGGTGTGAATAAAGCAACCTGTGTTTCACCCATGTGTCTTTTGTTCAATCCTTGAAGATTCTTTGTGTGTGTGTGTGTGTGTGTGTGTGTGTGTGTGCGTGTGTGTGTTTGTTTCCCACTTCAGACGAAGACCTTTTCGCTGAAAGCTAAAATGTATAGCAGTTTTTCCATTGTGTCTGTCTGTGACTCAACATCTCCCCTATATGGCGAGTGGCAATCTATCCTTTTCACAATACTGTTGTTATACCATCATGAAAAAAAGTGATACATATGTGTAGGGGAACTGAATATTACCTCATAATACAAATTAGGCCTATTAAATGAAGCTCTCAAGACAAGGCACCCTTGAATATTGAGCATTTTCTGGACATCTGTAATCACTTTTGCAGTTGCTGTAGCTGTTAGTCCCAAAATAGGAACATCAGGAAACATCGCCTTCATCACTCCTAAGAATTTATAATCTGAAATAAGAGAAAATGGTATCAAAATAGGCAATCATCAATGTATTGCAATGGTAAAATGTAGATTCTCAATTATTATGAAACATTTCTGCATTAATAAAGTGTTTCTCTAACATGATGTTTCACCTTTTTAAGTTCTCATCCACACCTCTAATTCAATCTGTAAACTTACATTTCTATCTGCACATAATAATCCTTTTTCAGTTTTTTGCTATATTATCTTTGATTTGGTAACTGTAAAGTTTCTATTATTGGCACTGTGCAAGTCAAATCTTGGCCGTTACAACCTTACCTACACGCTATTTTTTCTTCTGAACGTTCTGTTCCCTTTGCCTTGACTTTCCTATCCTTGAAGCAAGTATATGAAAAGAAGAGAAGTAAAAAAGCTGTGGGTGTGTTGGTGGAATAGAAGGCTGTGTAGTGCTGGAGTGGGAACAGGGAAGGGCATAGGTGTGTGTGTGTGTGTGTGTGTGTGTGTGTGTGTGTGTGTGTGTGTGTGTGTTTTCCACAATGAGCAGTCATTGAAATGAAGAACGTTGTGTTGGGTGTTGGACAGCGTGCTCAGAAACTGGGTGGTCCAGCTCTTTGCTCTTCAGTTCACTTCACCTGGTCCTCCTCAATTCAACAAGCCACTTCATTGATGCTGATCGCACTTCAAAGATGGCTACATCAGTACCTCCGTCTATGTCAAACCAACCAATCACAAGCAATAGCTCCACTTCAACAGCTGCTCATTCCATACCAAGAAGTCCCCTCTATACACAGCCAAGCCACGTGTGGATGTCTCATTTTTAGTGATGAGCAGTCCGTCTCGAAATATACCACGGGCCTCACTGAGGCCTTCACAGACTGTAATTATCCTCCCAACCTTGTACACAAACAGATCTTACTTGCCTTATCTCTACAGTCACTCATCACCTCCCACAGTCTCACTGTCTGGCCACAGACGAGCATTCCCCTTGGTACTCATTACCATACAGGACTGGAGCAACTGAATCACATTCTCCATCAGGGTTTCAAATACCTCTTGTCCTACCCTGAAATGAGGAATGTCCTACCCACTACCCTTCCCACTCCTTCAATAGTAATGTTCCATTTAAACAATACCCACTTCCGTCATTACCAAACCCCTGCTCCCGATCCCTTGCCTCATGGCTTATATTCCTGTAATAGGCAAGATGCAAGAACTGTCCCACACATCTTCCCACCACCACCGGTGCCAGTACAGGCACAAGCATCACTTATCCCATCAGAGGCAGGGCTACCTGTGAAACCAGACATGTGATCTACAAGCTAAGCTACAACCACTGTGCTGTGTTCTACGTGAGCATGACCACCAACGAAGCTGTCGGTCTGCATTAGTTACCACCAACAAACTGTGGCCCAGAAACAGCTGGACCACCCAGTTGCTGGGCACACTGCCCAACACATTCTTCATTTTAATGACTGCTTCACAGCCCGTGCTATCTGTATCCTTCCTACCAACACCTGATTTTCTGAGCTGCACAGGTGGGAACTCCCCCTGCAATGTATCCTATTCTCCTGTGACCCTCCTGCCCTCAACCTCTGTCAGTCACTGTCCTACACCTGTCTATTCTGTTCCCTGTTCCCACTCTGGCATTACACAGCCCTCTATTCCACCAACACACCCGCAGTCTTTTTACTTCTCTCCTTTTCTGATCCCCGCTTCACCCTCCACCCCCCTCCCTCACCACCACCACCACTTAGACTGCTCCTCCCATCATGTGCTGCTGTTTACAGTCTGGTCTCAGCGGATGGAGACCCTGGTCGTGTGTGTGTGATCTGTGTGTGTGTGTGTGTGTGTGTGTGTGTGTGTGTGTGTGTGTGTGTCTTTGTGGGGTGTTTCTTTTTTCTTTTTGCTCAATATTGATGAAGGCCTTTTTGGCCTAAAGCTTACTTGTTTAACAATGTTTTTGTTGTACCTATCTGTGACTCAAAATCTCTACTACATGATGAGTAGCAATCTATCTTCACACAACATTGTCATTATTCCATCCTGGAGTTTCCATTGTTTGGTTTTCCATATCTCTACAAGATAAATAAGAAAGATATGGAACAAGAGGTACATGAAGAGAAGGAGACACACAGAGAGGAGAGCTAGAAAAACAATTTGTTTTCAGACAAGACAAGTATTTGAACTATTTAGTTTCAGAATCACAGATTTTATTTTAAGTGAATGAAGAGAAAAATTAGCATATAAAGTGACAATCCAGGTGTTTCCTCATCCTCCAAAATAGGCTGTAAGGAAAAAGAATCACACGGAGCATCAATATTAACAATATGAAAGAGGACAGATTGCTATTCACCACATAGAGGAGGCACTGAGCAGCAGACAGGCATGTTGAGAGAAGACTGTTAGGTATCATAACCTATGGATAGAAGAGTACTCTTCAGATAGAAAACCAGATACACATAAACATACAACACTCTCTCTCTCTCTCTCTCTCTCTCTCTCTCTCTCTCTCTCTGTTTGCTTCACAGACCACGCCATGTGGATTCTTTCACCAACACCAGCTTTTCTGAAATGCACAGGTGGGGACTCTCCCCACAACATATCTTTCATTTACTTACACTCACTTAACCCACCTACCCCACTTCAACCTTCGCTAGTCCCATGTGATCTACAAGCTAAGCTCCCACTCTGGCATCGCACATGCCTGCTATCTTCCATCCCATCTGAGATTCTGGTTCGCTGCAGTCATATGCAAGTCTGCTGCTCAATACCTCCTTCATGTCATGGGCAGTGATATATCCTATTTCATATTTTTGTTTTTCCATCGCAGATTTTCCATTTTCATTTTATATTAACACATTACATACAACTGGTGAGTGAGAAATGCATTGCCCTATTGTGGAAAGATCAACTGTCAGCACGATCAGCTGCTATATGTGACCCTGAATGAGAATAATCTTGTCCATCAGCAAACTATGATTTTCCACCATTTCCCAATAACCTTTTAGAACTCGGTTATTTCCAGTCCTTATACAGGGACATTCAGAATCCCAATAAAGTCCTGCTAAACATTGTATCATTTGTTTGCTCTTGTGCTCATGGTATATAACCCTCGTAGGTGACAAAGATTCCACTACATTTGTGCTACATAGTAATTTTTATATGGTCAAGGGCCTTCTTCAATTACACACAGTGCACAAAATCTATCCCTGTGATTCTATGTGAAAAATCTGAGCCTACTTCAAAGGCCTTCAAAATCAGCTGTTTCAGGTAAGTGTGTAGCTCCTGGCTCCATTAAATTTCTCACACAGTCTGAATTTTGCATTTGTATCTTCTACTCATTTCCTAAGACACTGTCCCAGTCATGTTGGCAGTCATCCTGTTGCTACCTTTAAGTTTTCCACTCAACATACATTGCCATTAGTTTACCAACTATATGTCATTGTCTGTCAATTCCCAACCTTAACACAGGACACTAACCACAGATTTAATTGGCTCAAATCTGTACTCCAACATAACACACTTCTTGCCATTACTGTTATCACATCACACCATACTAACAGTGCACATATACAAGGCCTACATGCTCCTGATCCATGCCCTTTCCCAGTACCATATTGACTGCAAATAAAGGCATCATTTTTATCACCCTAAAACCTCATTTTGACAAAAAGTCACCTACGATGGTAAAAATTACAAATGCATTATGCAACAACTACTAAAACTTGAATAGCTCACTCATATGTAAATGTCTTCAGGGATCTGCTACAATGTGTTACCCTGAGGTCCTAGGACATACACACACATACATACGTCATGTACAGAAATAATAGTTCCAAGCCCCCATTACCTAGAAACATTTTTAGGAGGTTTCTCTTGGTTGTCAGCGAAACCAAATGCTGGAAATGCAACCACACTCCTAATGCCCCCTGCCCACTCCTAGCCTACAAGCATATTGTCTGAAAAGAACCATCATAAAATGGAACATACAAAATAAATTCAAGGGTTGAGAGCTTATCACAGGACACAGCTCACAGATGACATCTTTTCTGGACTAATTGACAGGCAGAATAGCTTAATTCTGAAACAAAAGAACAGAAAATACAAGACGGAACAAGCCTATAAATTGTAGTGGATAGTTACTCACCACATGGAGGATGTGTGGTACAGCAGACAGGTAGATTTAAAAGCAGATTGCTGGATATTAATTATTTAGTCATCCTCCTCCATCAGACAAAGAAACACACACACACACACACACACACACACACACACACACACATTCATACACACACAACTCAAACACATATGGCCACTGTCATCTGTAGTCTGGATGTTGCAGCCCCACTCTTTATTTTACATGTGCCCATATGACTCTCAATGCCTCCTCTATGCATGGAGTAGCAATCTGACCTAATTCATATTATTGTTAATTTTCTGCTTTCTCGAACAGACAAAAGAAAGCAACTGTGTACATTACTTTACAGTTGTAATGACCAGGAAGCTGGAAGGTTAGGGTTTAACATCACATCAGTGATACGTTCATTAGAGACAGAGCACTAAACCAGTTTGCATGAAGTAACTGGCCATGCCTTTTTTACGGAACATCCTGATGCTGGCCTTGAGTGATTTAAGGAAATCACAGAAAACTTCACTCAGGATGGCTGGATGTGGATTTGAACTGCTGTCCTCCTGAATACAAGTCAAATGTCTTAACACTGCACCACCTTGCTCAGCCATCAGGAAGCATGCAAAACTAAAATTACAATGGGTCTGAAGGCTTTGTGAAAGTGTTGGACAGAAAAAAGGGGTACAGAAAAAAGAAAGTGTTAATATGCTGGAAAAAATGATAATCTTTATGAGATGAAAACTGAGGAACAGAAAATAATTGACTGATAAGAAGCATTGCATTGAATGTTGTTTTATTACTTAAAAAGAAAATACAAAAGTAAAAGAACATATTTCTGAGGCAGTGAAAAGTACACATAACCAAAAACATTTTGCAAGAGTTCTGGAACCTGTACAGAAAATTGGAATAGAGATCAACATAAACATCATTTCCTCCCTTTTTATAGCTCATTAAAACCACACATTGCATGTTGTACCACCATACAGCGAAACCTTCAGCAGTGGTGGTCCAGACTGCTATACACACTGGTACCTCTTATACCCAGTAGCACATCCTGTTGCATTGATGCATGCCTGTATTCATTGTGGCATACTATCCACAAGCTCATCAAGGCACTATTGGTCCAGATTGTCCCACTCCACAACAGCAATTCGGCGTAGATCCCTCCGAGTGGTTGGTGGGTCACGTCATCCATAAACAGCCTTTTCTAATTTATCCCACACATGTTCAACAGGGTTCATGTCTAGAGAACATGCTGGCCACCCGAGTCGGCCGATGTTGCTATCCTGAAGGAAGTCATTCACAAGACGTGCACGACGGGTGTGCGAACTGTAGTCCATGAAGACGAATGCCTCGCCAATATGCTGCCGATATGGTTACACTAGCAGTCGGAGGATGGAATTCACATATCGTACAGCGAATTCACATATTGTACAGCCATTACAGTGCCTTCCATGACCACCAGCGGCATACATCGGCCCCACATAATGCCACCCCAAAACAGCAGAGAACCTACACCTTGCTGCACTTGCTTGACAATGTGTCTAAGGCATTCAACCTGACCGGGTTGCCTCCACACGTCTCCGATAATTGTTCCATTGAAGGCATATGCTACACTCATTGGTCAAGAGAACATGATGCCAATCCTGAGCAGTCCATTCGGCATGTTGTTGGGCCTGTCTGAACAGCACTGTACAGTGTCGTGGTTGCAAAAATGGACGTCACCATGGACATCGAGACTGAAGTTGCACATCATGCAGCCTACTGCGCATGGTTTGAGTCCTGTGGTTGCATGAAAAACATTATTCAACATGGTGGCATTGCTGTCAGGGTTCCTCTGAGCCATAATCCATAGGTAGCAGTCACCCACTGCAGTAGTAGCCCTTGGGCAGCCTGAGCGAGGCATGTCATCAACAGTGTCTCTCTGTATCCCCTCCATGTCCAAACAACATTGCTTTGGTTCACTCCAAGATGCCTGGACACTTCCCCTGTTGAGTGCTCCTCCTGGCATAAAGTAACAATGCGGGTGTGATCGAACCAAGGTATTGACCGTCTAGGCACAGTTGAACTACAGACAACACGAGCCATGTACCTCCTTCCTGGTGGAATGACTGGAACTGATCAGCTGTCCGACCCCCTCCGTCTAATAGGCACTGCTCATGCATGGTTGTTTACGTCTTTGGGCGGGTTTAGTGAGATCTCTGAACAGTCGAAAGGACTGCGTCTGTGA
This sequence comes from Schistocerca americana, assembly GCF_021461395.2. Classification (NCBI taxonomy): domain Eukaryota; kingdom Metazoa; phylum Arthropoda; class Insecta; order Orthoptera; family Acrididae; genus Schistocerca; species Schistocerca americana. The sequence continues at coordinate 289,753,539 of NC_060120.1, read as the reverse complement.
TACAATATCCACAATCAATGTCTATCTTCAGAAATTCTGGGAACCGGGTTGATGCAAAACTATTTTTGATGTGTGTATTTCAACATGTCACACCAATAGGGTGATCAAATTGAAGACATTTCAGATGGGATTTATCATCAAAGAAATTGGGAACACCTGACTCCTTTTGATAGCTAGAAGAATTTAACAAAACTGAAATGGAAAAGCCTTAGAAAACACAAATTTTTGGCCAACACAAATATTGATGTATGAGCATTATTTTTCCTGTTTCAAGTTAGGACCGATGACCGCAGCAGTCTGGTCCTTTCAATCCCACAACCTGTTTCAAGTTAAAAATGGAAATTCTTGGTTTCGGGTGTTCACTGCATCTTTGCCATATATTCTGATTAAAAGCCATAATTCAGTCTATTCAATAAACTGTGATCTATCACACTTATAATTGTATATATTTCAAAGAATGAGCCTGATATCAGTTTCAAAACTCATCTAATAAAAATTTCACCACTAACACAAACTCAACAAGAATAACATTTTCAAATGGTATGCCATTACTTACTATGATGTCCTGTCCAGTTTTATATTACGTCTATACTAAGAAACACAATGAAACAAATGATTTACACACTCACACAAGCATTATAGTACTTTTTTGTCGTACCTGGCCTAAAGTCATGGCCCCACTGGGAACAGCAATGTACTTCATCAATAGCAAGAAGTGACAGTCTTCCCATTGAATACATTTTCTGCAGCTTTGCCATAAACCGTTTGCTCTTAGCTAGCTTCTCGGGGGTAACATACAACAGTTTTAATGAAGCCTTATGGTCCAGCATAGCCTGGAAAGTCACAAACAGGTAACACAACCTTGAAAGAAACAAGATAAATAAAAAAGAAACAAAAGGCTATTAAATTATCTCCAGAGAAATACTCTCCGGCAACTAGTATCACTGAGAGGCTGCACACAGTTATGTTTCCAGTATCTGAAACTGGACCTTTTGATTTATTCATGTAAGATATTTCTCATTTATAGTTATTTCAAGTGCAGCAGTTCTTACTGGGGTGGAACCACCCACCGGTGGCCAGTCATGATGGCTGGGAAAGGGAGGGGAAGGGGGGGTTGATCCAGAGCAAATTTAAAGGGTATTGATGGTCACTCACACCTCCCCCCCCCCCCCCCCCCCCCGCCCCCCACACCGCCACCACACACACACACACACACACACACACACACACACACACACACCTTTCTCCCTTCAGGCAATACTCACAAAGCCACAATGGAAAGGTGCAGTACAATCAGCTCTCATCCTTACTACATTTTTGACAAGGAGTACATGACAGTTTACTTAGTAAGTATAAGTTCCTCTTTTTTTATGTTGCTGTCTTTTCTTCGTTACACCTTCTGATGCACCTAGCTATCTGACACACAGCAAAACCAAGTGGAATAATCTGCAATTGATGTGGCTGAATCTATAAAGCCTACATTATACCAGTTTGCAGTGGTTTGTGGCAAGATCAACATATGTGCAGAATAGTGAAGATACCTGTTTTTTCCCCCGATGGTTCATTATGCTTTACAGTATTTCAAACACCCAAGGCTTTTTGTTTCCAGTAGATTTTTTTTCAAAGGTCATTCAGAGCAACTGTGAACCACTGCACACCAATTCAAAGGATTACTTACACGGACCGCTCGTTAAAAACACATATCTGTTGCAATAACTGTTTACAACAGAGGTACGTTTACAATCACATTTTCTAGAGTTATATGTTTAGTATTTCTTCTAGCACCTGATATTAGTAATTTTCAGGGTGGCAAATGAACTTGTATTTATACAGATTATAATTGTGTCTGTTAAGCTTTCTGACAAAGAACAAAGTAGCCTATAATGTATGTAATATGATAAATGAAATACCAGAAATATAATGAAACACTGCTTACTTGTTGTTGTTCTGGTCTTCAGTCCAGCGACTGGTTTGATGCAGCTCTCCATGCTACTTCATCTCCCAGTACTTACTGCAACCTACATCCTTCTGAATCTGTTTAGAGTATTCATCTCTTGGTCTCCCTCTACGATTTTTACCCTCCACACTGCCCTCCAATACTAAATTGGTGATCCTTTGATGCCTCAGAATATGCCCTACCAACTGATCCCTTCTTCTAGTCAAGATGTGCCACAAATTTCTCTTCTCTCCTATTCTATTCAATACCTCCTCATTAGTTATGTGATCTACCCATCTAATCTTCAGCATTCTTCTGTAGCACCACATTTCGAAAGCTTCTATTCTCTTCTTCTCTAAACTATTGATCATCCACGTTTCACTTCCATACATTACTACACTCCATATAAACACTTTCAGAAATGACTTCCTGACACTTAAATCTATACTTGATGTTTACAAATTTCTCTTCTTCACAAATGCTTTCCTTGCCATTGTCAGTCTACATTTTATATCCTCTCTACTTCGACCATCATCAGTTATTTTTCTCCCCAAATAGCAAAACTCATTTACTACTTTAAGTGTCTCATTTCCTAATCTAATTCCCCCAGCATCACCCAATTTAATTTGACAACAGTCCATTATCCCCATTTTGCTTTTGTTTATGTTCATCTTATATCCTCCTTTTAAGAGACACTGTCCATTCTGTTCAGCTGCTCTTCCAGATCCTTTGCTGTCTCTGACAGAATTACAATGTCACTGGCGAACCTCAAAGTTTTTATTTCTTCTCCATGGATTTTAATTCCTACTCCGAATTTTTCTTTTGTTTCCTTTACTGCTTGCTCAATATACAGATTGAATAACATCGGGGATAGGCTATAACCCTGTCTCAGTCCCTTCCCAACCACTGCTTCCCTTTCATGCCCCTCGACTCTTGTAACTGCCATCTGGTTTCTATACAAATTGTAAATAGCCTTTTGCTCCCTGTATTTTACCCCCGCCACCTTCAGAATTTGAAAAAGAGTATTCCAGTCAACACTGTCAAAAGCTTTCTCTAAGTCTACAAATACAAAAAACGTAAGTTTGCCTTTCGTTAATCTATTTCCTAAGATAAGTCATAGGGTCAGTATTGCCTCACTTGTTCCAACATTTCTACGGAATCCAAACTGATCTTCCCCGAGGTTGGCTTCTACCAGTTTTTCCGTTCATTTGCAAAGAATTCGTGTTAGAATTTTGCAGCTGTGGCTTATTAAACTGATAGTTCAGTAATTTTCACATCTGTTAACACCTGCTTTCTTTGGGATTGGAATTATTATATTCTTCTTGAAGTCTGAGGGTATTTCGCCTGTCTCATACATCTTGCTTATGAGATGGTAGAGTTTTGTTAGGCCTGGCTCTCCCAAGGCTGTCAGTAGTTCTAAAGGAATGTTATCTACTGCCGGGGCCTTTTTTCGACTCAGGTCTTTCAGTGCTCTGTCAAACTCTTCACACAGTATCATATCTGCTATTTCATCTTCATCTACATTCTCTTCCATTTCTGTAAATTTGTCCTCAAGAACATCACCCTTGTATAGACCCTCTATATACTCCTTCCACCTTTCTGCTTTCCCTTCTTTGCTTAGAACTGGGTTTCCATCTGAGATCTTGATATTCATGCAAGTGGTTCTCTTTTCTCCAAAGGTCTCTTTAATTTTCCTGTGGGTAGTATCTATCTTACCCCTAGTGAGATAAGCCTCTACATCCTTACATTTGTCCTCTAGCCATCCCTGCTTAGCCATTTTGCACTTCCTGTTGGTCTCACTTTTGAGATGTGTTTATTCCTTTTTGCCTGCTTCATTTAATGCATTTTTTATATTTTTTCCTTTCATCAATTAAATTCAATATCTCTTCTGTTACCTGAGGATTTCTATTAGCCTTCGTCTTTTTACCTACTTGATCCTCTGCTACCTTCATTATTTCATCTCTCAAAGCTACCCATTCTTTCCCCCATTTTTGTCAGTCGTTCCCTAATGCTCTCCCTGAAGCTCTCTACAACCTCTGGTTCTTTCAGTTTATCCAGGTCCCATCTCCTCAAATTCCTACCTTTTTGCTGTTTCTTCAGTTTTAATCTACAGTTCATAACCAATAGATTGTGGTCAGAGTCTACATCTGCCCCTGGAAATGTCTTACAATTTAAAACCTGGTTCATGAATCTCTGTCTTACCATTACATAATAATAATAATATCATATGAACAAACACTTGTTCCATGATGTAAAAAAGTATTTCGTTTGATAGGAATTCAGTTACTTTTCTTATGGCACCTTTAAAGAACATTTGTTGGTTTATTGGCACAGACCTTAAATATATTCTGTATAAGGGCAACACTGCAAGTTATTTCTCAAAAAGACATATTTTGAAGTATAGCTTACTTAGGTGGGACTTTGGGAAGTGTTGCGCCGAAAGTTGATATATTATCTCCATAACTGAATAATAGCTAGAGAAAAAATCCATTACTGCATGCTGGTATTTTGTACTCCACCATTTCACCTTATATTGCGAAATCTTGTAAGCAGTTATTGTTGTATGCACTTGAAAGGTAAAACACTCAGCAACAAAAAAATACAAAAATTGTGCATCATAGGCCAATAGTGCACTAAGATACTACGGAACAGCTTCATAAATTTTTCCCATGAGGGACGAGTTACAATAGAAAACACAGGTAAAAAAACATGCAGGAAATATTATCTTCAATTAAACTTCAAATTTTTATTTTTTCATGTTATATTTGTATTTGCAGACTCTAATAACAACACAAATCAAAATGTCATTTATATTTACACAATTAAATCATAATAACTAATTTAATATAGCAATGATTTGTATGGTGGCGGCTAAAGCAGGTTTTTAGAAATTACCAATGTGAGTGATATGCCAGAAAGTATTTCCAAATGAAGTCACGAAATCTTCGTGATTAGAAGAACATTTGATAAAAATGCATCCTGATAAAGAAAATAAAAATTTGTCTTACTTACAAAGCCTCAAAGAATGACATTCAATGCATCAAATGATACCTAATACGTTTAGCGTGGCACTGAATCAAAATAAGGATGGGTTACTTGCCTCTTATAAAATTTCTTTACTTACTGCTAAATCTGAAAAACCCCACACTATTGGAGAGGAATTGATACTACAACTGTTAGTGAGGTCTTGCAAACTGCATTGCATAAACCATTGTCAGATACCATTAAGAAAGTCCCACTGAGTAACAGCTCAGTACAGGGATGAATCAATGGACTGTCCGAGAATGTCAAGAACACTAACAATTTTTATTTTTTATTATTTTTTTATTTTTTTAATGACATGTTAATTTTCTTTGCAGGTCAATGAATCAATATTACCAAATAATGACCATTCGCTTCTTGCTTACATTCGTTTCATAAAACATGATAAAATCTGTCACGCATCATTATTTGCCAGAAAATTATAAACCAATTCTTAAGGAAAATCAGTGTTTTATCTACTGGAACACTATTTTTAAAGAAAAAGATGGTCCTCAACAAAATATTATCTCAACAATGGTAGGATGATATCATGGGCTCATTTCATACTCAAAAAAAGGTGGTACCAAACATAGTAGTCATACACTGTGTTATTCACAGACAACATTTGGTGGCAAAAAACTTTCCTTATCATACTCATAGCTCCTTACAGTACAAAATTACTATAATTAACAAGATTAGAAGCAGCACGCTCAATGATAGATAGTTTCAGAATCTATGCGATGAAAGCAACGAAGATTTCAGTTGCCAGCTCCTGCACACAGAGGTTCATTGGCTGTCAGAGGGTACCTGCTCAAAAGATTTTAAAACCTCTTTGATACAGTTGTAACATTTTTGCAAACAAAGATCACTCTTTGAGGGATAATTTACTGAAGTTTAAGAATGATATAGCATATTTCACTACTTACAGAGTAAATTTAATGACACAAATCCATAGCTGCAAGGTGAGGATTTCAATTTAATCTACAGAACAGCAACTACACAGAACAACAAATTTAGAGGATCACTTTTTCTTAACCACATAATTGTCTCCCATTACAATGCACAAGTTTGAAATTTTGGCTCAAAGCAGAGCACAACCTTTCTCTGTAATGGCACATAATCATGGCACCCTGCAAAGTCACTCTCAGGCTCTGCAACACTCCAAGCAGCAACATGTCAACAAGCACGAAAGAAAGGCCACAGCTCAGAAGTTTATGTGAGCTGTAAGGTGGGTCAGTGATGTCACATTGGCACTAAATGTCAGCACAATTCTGCCCAGCACCGTGGACATGTCACAGCCCCTCTTACCCACATTTCATGCGTTCTTTTGACATCTCAACAGTGGCAGTCAGAGACACGACAACCAGTGTTTAAATCATGTGGTTTTTTTGTTGGTGGTTAAGCAAAACATTTCAGACACACCGCTCCTCAAAATCGACATGATAAAAAGGGCTTGGGAGATATGGCATAAATGGCTTCAATGAAACCACCCCTTTCCCTACGATGCCGATTCTCACTCATTATGCAGTTGAAAATGATAGTTCACAGTGCAATCACCCTGACACTGATGACACTCTCATATGCTTCAATTCTTCCCCAAGTTCATTGTGGGTCTGCATCCCTGCTGAACATGATGGCATCCCTTTGGAGTGCTGCGTGATCATAACGTTTGCACTCATTTACAAGCTGGAACAATTAGGAAATGTTTAAAATCATTCAATGAAATTCAAATGTCATCCGAAGTAGCAAAGGATACTTATGATTTTTCAGCCCCCCTGTTTTTCACCCTCCTGTGGTGCTATCACATGGGAGTGCAACTGTAACATATACACGAATAAAAGAGCAAAGGGTCCATCTAAGACCTCCCAGTTGGGCAACACCCTTGGAACCACCCACCCCACCTTTGTTGAGTGTGTTACAAATGTACCTGTCAGAAACTTTGACACCAATTCAGCCCGCACCTGCTCTAGAGTCCGAAGATAGGTAAACCGCACCTGAGGGGTGGTGAACGTGTTGCCTAACCTTCAACTGCTAGAGTAGCTGCCAGGCTAATTTGGTGTCAAAATTTCTGAAGGTACATTTCTAACATGCTCAATATAGGTGCATCATTGGCACCAAGGGCATTACCAAACTGGAGGGTCTTAGAGAGACCCTTTGCTCTTTTATTAACACACATGTGATCATGCCATAGGAGGGTGAAAAATAGGAGAGTTGAAAAAACATATATATCCTTCACTGCCTCAGATCGTGTTCAAATTTCATCAGATGGTTTTGAACGGTTCCTAGTGGCTCCAACCCATACACAAGAGCAAAACTTGTGTTCGGACCGCACTCCAAAGGGGTTTGATCACACTCAGAGGGAATGTAGCCCCACATGTCCTCAGAGAAAGGTTGAAGTGTATGAGGGTGTCAGCAGTGTCAGGGCGACAAGAATTTCTTCCTGCTGCTCATAACACTGCGAACTATCATTTTCAATCACATAATGTGTGAGAACGAGTGCCCCGGGGAAAGGGATAGTTTCATTGACGCCATTTATGCCATCCCCTGTGGCCTTTTCATGTCAATTCTGAGCAGTGGTGTGTCCGAAATGTTTTGCTCAGCTACAAATCAGAAAATTGCATTACTTCAGTGCCAGTTGTCACGGCTCTGACTTCCACTGCTGAGACGTCAAAAGAAGGGGTGAAATGTGGGTAAGAGGGGCTGTGACAACCTTCTCATTGTGTGACACAACTGAGGTGGTGTTGAGCAGAATTAAGGTGAAATTTGGTGCCAAAATGACAGCATTAGCCCACCTTATAGCTCACATAAACTTCTGAGCTGTGGCCTTTCTTTCCCACATGTTGACACCTTGCTGATTGAATCATCGCTCAGCATGAGAGTCATGTAGCAGAATGTCATGATTTTGCACCATTACAGATGAAGGTTGTAGGCACCTTCAAGCCAAATTTCAAACTTGTGTGGCACAAAGGGAAACAATTACAGAACGCTGAAAGAGTAATCCTTTCAACTGTTGTGTAGTATATTTCTACTTTTGTGTCAAAACTTGTCTAGTACAGATATAATTTTTATCAAAAACTGTGGTGTTATAGATCGATAGCACGCTCACTCGCGTCTCTCAGCTGGAAATGGAAACGCACATTCTGACAAACACCGACAAAAGTCACGTGGGGACCCAGCAGATGCGATAGTGTGTGCCCACTGCTCCACACCTTCAGCAGCACCGACTACAAGTTCCCTCCGCCACCGCGATATAGGATGACCTGCAGCAGCTACATGCCCAGTCTCAGCTGCAGTGATTGACCATCTTCATTCTTAAGCAGCCTTCAACAGTTCACCCATGCATTAGAAGTGGGAGCTTCACACTGCATGAGGCTCTTTAGTTTGCTTCTTGGAATAGCTGGACTTTATTGCTGTTTGGTCTTCTCTACAGTTTCTTCACAAAACTTAGAGAAAGTAACAAGTTAAATAAAACTTTTGTTTGCTGTATTTACGTGTTTGCTAATCATTTCTGCTCCTGTCCAGCTTCCCTACAACACTGCTGTGCTGCTCTGGAGCCCACCTCTCCTTATCATTGTGTATGAAAGTTTCCAAATCTTTCTCCTGTGGAAACAAATGATGAAGACATTTTAGGATATTGTTGTCAACATTCGGACGCACTTGTGGAAGATTTTACAAACAGATTACAGGATCATCAAGTGACCATTTCAGGTTCAGTACTGACACCTTTCTCTGACCCACAAATGTCAGCATTATCCTTGCAGGAACCACTGATGGAACTTTCAACAAATTAAAGGTTAAAATTAAAATTCCAAGAGGGATATCAAGATTTATTTATGGCTTCAAAGGCAAATTCCTATAGTACATACACCTTTATGAGCTGCAACAAAGAAGCATTTAGTGCAAAGAGGATTTAGCGTGGTTAGCAAGAACAGAAACATACTGTCAACCACAGAGCATGGTGATTTAAAACTGATCGTGACAAACACGATACCAAATATTGAAAAATTAGTACCATTACATCACGGTCAGTGCTCTCACTAACAAATGCTGTAATTTTTTTTAAATATATATTTGTTAATTAACATCTGAGGATTCCAGAAATATTGTTAATACCTTTTAATAATGTAATTTTAAAAATATATCCTTTTTCAGTTCTAGTTAAGAATTAAACATTAATTGCAAGATGGAAATTGTGAACCAGATGGAATTTGAACACAGATGCCTGCTTATTTAGAGCAGTGCTCTTATAAATTTAGCAACTCGAGCGCAACTCAAGGCAGTTTTCCATTTAATCTTCCACTGCCTCTCTCCATATCAAAGTAATGAAAGCCTAGCTTTACATTTTACAAAGTTGTTATACTTGGGAATGTTGATACAAAGAAGAAGTTTCATAGAAAAAATGCTAGTCACTTTAACAAAGGCATATGAATAGTCCTATATACAGGGCTATTACAAATGATTGAAGCGATTTCATAAATTCACTGTAGCTCCATTCATTGACATATGGTCACGACACACTACAGATACATAGAAAAACTCATAAAGTTTGTTCGGCTGAAGCCGCACTTCAAGTTTCTGCCGCCAGAGCGCTCGAGAGCGCAGTGAGACAAAATGGCGACAGGAGCTGAGAAAGCGTATGTCGTGCTTGAAATGCACTCACATCAGTCAGTCATAACAGTGCAACAACACTTCAGGACGAAGTTCAACAAAGATCCACCAACTGCTAACTCCATTCGGCGTTGGTATGTGCAGTTTAAAGCTTCTGGATGCCTCTGTAAGAGGAAATCAACGGGTCGGCCTGCAGTGAGCGAAGAAACGGTTGAACGCGTGCAGGCAAGTTTCACGCGTAGCCCGCGGAAGTCGATGAATAAAGCAAGCAGGGAGCTAAACGTACCACAACCGACGGTTCGGAAAATCTTACGGAAAAGGCTAAAGCAGAAGCCTTACCGTTTACAATTGCTACAAGCCCTGACACCCGACAACAAAGTCAAACGCTTTGAATTTTCGGCGCGGTTGCAACAGCTCATGGAAGAGGATGCGTTCAGTGGGAAACTTGTTTTCAGTGCTGAAGCAACATTTTTTCTTAATGGTGAAGTGAACAGACACAATGTGCGAATCTGGGCGGTAGAGAATCCTCACGCATTCGTGCAGCAAATTCGCAATTCACCAAAAGTTAACATGTTTTGAGCAATCTCACGGTTTAAAGTTTGCGGCCGCTTTTTCTTCTGCGAAAAAAACGTTACAGGACACGTGTTTCTGGACATGCTGGAAAATTGGCTCATGCCACAACTGGAGACCGACAGCGCCGACCTCATCTTTCAACAGGATAGTGCTCCACCGCAGTTCCATCATGATGTTCGGCATTTCTTAAACAGGAGATTGGAAAACCGATGGATCGGTCGTGGTGGAGATCATGATCAGCAATTCGTGTCATGGCCTCCACGCTCTCCCGACTTAACCCCATGCGATTTCTTTCTGTGGGGTTATGTGAAGGCCCGCATCTCGTGGTCGTGCGGTAGCGTTCTCGCTTCCCACGCCCGGGTTCCCGGGTTAGATTCCCGGCGGGGTCAGGGATTTTCTCTGCCTCGTGATGGCTGGGTGTTGTGTGCTGTCCTTAGGTTAGTTAGGTTTAAGTAGTTCTAAGTTCTAGGGGACTGATGACCATAGCTGTTAAGTCCCATAGTGCTCAGAGCCATTTGAACCATTTGGTTATGTGAAAGATTCAGTGTTTAAACCACCTCTACCAAGAAACGTGCCAGAACTGCGAGCTCGCATCAACAATGTTTTCGAACTCATTGATGTGGACATGCTGCGCCGAGTGTGGGAGGAACTTGATTATCGGCTTGATGTCTCCGAATCACTAAAGGGGCACATATCGAACATTTGTGAATGCCTAAAAAAACTTTTTGAGTTTTTGTATGTGTGTGCAAAGCATTGTGAAAATATCTCAAATAATAAAGTTATTTTAGAGCTGTGAAATCGCTTCAATCATTTGTAATAACCCTGTAAATGTAAACAAAGGCAACAATCCAGGAACAGTAAACACAGGAACATTCAAGAAGAGAATGAGGTTAGTAAACAAAACAAAACAAATATATGTAAAAGTGTGCAAAAGTAGATCACAAATGAGGTTAAGGTAGTGAAATGTTTATCGGGACAAGTTATGAAACATAAGACGTGAATAATAGAAATTCCAGGTTGGAATATCAACAATATTAGGAAAATGGTACACTGCTACTCTCTGTAAATATGACCCATTGAGTTGCAGACAGACACAACAAAAACTTTGTGCCTATCTGTAACTCAACGAATCATCTTTATGGTGAGTAGCAGTCTATTCTTATCCTAATATTGTTGATAAGATGTGAATAGTTATGTGCATCATAGTTCAATCTATAAAATATACCAAGACAACCTCCTGGAACATATAGCTTTACCTGCCATATAAATGGCATTTGCACTGTTGGTAAATCTCAAGTTAATAATATCGAAAGCTCATCACGAAACAGTCTCCAGTTGCTCTAATTGAAAAACAAGCTTTCTACACCAAATGTTACAAAATTCTGCATTTTATGGATATTCGTCTGTAATTTTGTGGATCCACAGGGGTCAACTGCATTCTCTCTCTCTCTCTCTCTCTCTCTCTCTCTCTCTCTCTCTCTCTCTCTCTCTCTCTCTCTCCCCCCCCCCCCATTCCCTCCCCCTCCACCTTCCCCTCCCCCCGCCGCCAGTCACATGGGCTTCTGCACTGGTGGGCTAGAGATCTGTCATATCCACAAGCTAAGTAAAGAGCCGATGTCAAATACTGTAAAACTGAATTAGGATTCCACCTGGACCTGGCAATTTATTTGTTTTCAACCCTTTCAGGTACTTCTCAACACCTGGGATTCGTATTACTATGTCCCTCACACAAAAGTCTGTACAATGGCATGTCTGTACAGCCCTCCTGTGCAAATGATTTCTTAAACATAAAATTTGAAACTTAAGCTTTCCTATTGATGTGTTCTCTTGTCATAACAGATTGGTTAATGTGTGATATGAGAGAAGCATTCAACCTGCTCAGCAAATTTATGTAGGACCAGAATTTTCTCAGGTTCTCAGCAAGATCTTCCCCTAACATATCATGGTGGAAGTTGTTGTAGGCTTCACACATCAATCATTTTTTAGACGTACAAATTTCTTTTAACTTTTTCCTCTAAAAATTTCTGCATTCTTTTTTAAACTGACAAGGGGAGAGCATGGGATGAGTCCCATCGATTTGGCTCAAATTGTGTGAGTAGAAACAAGTACATGTTGATCCTTTGAAGTTCCTAAAATATTTTGTCTGACTGGGCCGAAGAAAAAGGGAAAATGCTCTCAAAAGTTTTTTGCTTACGTTGTGAGTAATGTTGGAATAACTATTGTCCACTTAGTGGTGGGGTACAGTTGGAAAGTATAATGGAGTGATAATTCCGTGGCTCAAGTTTGATTTTCACTGTTCCCCAATTCTTTTATTTTATTTTATTTTTCTTTTTTTTTTTTTTTTTTTTTAATTCATTGTATTTTATTCCTCACAAAGTTAAATCATCGCTTACAAAATTTAAATATAGTTTAACAGTTCAATTTATGTACACAACATTAATATATACAATTTACAATTAGTTATGATTACTTTAATTTGAATAATGAGAATAGTTAAACTGGGATTGATTTTAAATGATTCATCTCTAACAGTTTGTTGTTTCACCCGTTTTAAGAGATAATGTAACAATTTCTACAACTGTGAACAGTATTTCACCAAGTGTCTGCGGTGATCTATCATAAAAACTTATTTTATTGGAAAATGGAAACCAAGCAAGGATTTTCTACCAGAGAAGTGACTGGTGAAAATATTGTAAATAAAACTTTTGATGAAGATTAAAAAAAAATCACCAGTGCTCTTTGTTACACTTATTCAATTTCGTAAAGAAAAATGCATGATAACGGACAATCCTCACACACCTGTGGGTCCTGCAGCAACAGCCATAGGTCAAGCAACTGCAGAGCAGGTTACTGAAATTATGACTGATAATTTCATAGTAAATGATACAGCTTTAATATTACACACTGAACCAAATGAACAAAATCTCTATGAAGAGGTATGTGGATTTTCTCATTCTCTCTTCCTCTATGTGTCCACATACACTTTTGCTGTATGCAGTCCTATTTTATTTGTAACAGGTTCTTTCTTCAAGTACAGCCATGAATGATGATGAGTATGATCCAGACAAATATACTTCTCACACTCTGGCGCCCCTGGTTCATAAGAAGAAAGTGATCTGTTTTGGTGATATCCATCCCAAATGGGAGTCCCCATCACTAAAATCACAATTTTCAACCTTGGAGGAGAAAAAAATCTCCAGATTTCGAGTAAAGAAACAGGACAAGGTGGCACAAGAAATGACAAAACTGCATTCATCAGCTCCAAAACATGGTAAAGATTTCAAGAAGTACAAGGCTGTTATGAACAAGTAATGATGAGAACATTACAACAATGGGCAATGGCAGTCGCATTCCCATATTTAGCAGAAAAATGTCAGTTTATTGCTAGTGATATCTGAACAAAAGCCTTCAAACACGAACATTCAATAAGGCAGTGAAAAATCACCAAGTTTGTCAGCAAAAAAGAAGTTGCTAGTTTTGAAGAAACGGTGGAAGCAGCAGAGAAGTTTTATATACAGACAAGACATACAGAGTGATACAGATAAATTGGGAATTTAGAAAATTATATAATTTCATGAAGACAATTTTTTAAAAATATTTATCTGTATCATTTGGTAGTAAACATAATGTCTTTTTGGAATACATAAAGTACAGTTTATTTTTTGAAGATGACATCTTGCAGGTGAGCTCCTCCTTTAAGCAAATATTCCTGCAGTTTCATCGTTACCTTGTTCACACTTTGATGTAACATCTCAACTGGAATTTCAGCAATTACTTCTCTGAAATTACACATTCCCCAAACAATTGTTGTAAAGCAGCCATCGATATTCATGCTGTAAGGCGCAGTGCCTTACTTCGCACCTATGTAAGTATGAGACCGAAGCAAGCAGATAGTTACAACGATTCATACCATCACATAACAGTTGTGCTCTGATCCAGTAGCTATCTGCAAGCAGTTATGACTGTGGTCGAAAGGTATCAGTATCTTACATACTATAAAATAATATGCAGTTAAAATATATTTTAGAAACAAAACTGCCCTACTGTGACAACTACAACTTTCATTAATTATTGTTAATTTAATTTGTTTATTAGTATGAATGATGGTGTGAATGGAAAATAAGATAAGAAATTAATAATGCTGTGTCTATTAACTGAGTATGCATTAGTGTGAGAGTGAATCATATTCAGGGGAAATTGTAAGGCGCAACTAGCCAGCTTAAGGGACTGGGGAAACAAAAAATATATTATAATAAGTCTGTTATTTAAAGAGGAGTTATTTTTATAACTGTGCATTTTCTGAATTTGTTCATTTAGTAAATTATTCATAAAATGTATAAAGTTGTGATCGGTCAAAGGTAAAAGACTCAGGATTGCACGATTTAATACTAGGATCAGATTGGCTATGATGTGTATCAGCCAATCAAAGGAAAGTATGTACGAGCGAATTTTGTGGGCTAAAGAATTTCTTTGTGAAGTCTACGGTCCAGTTCAGCACTCAGCCATCATCATGTTCAGATGTGGATATAAGGATCTCTGAACACATGTGTTGGTTTTGCAGAATAATGATTAAAACTTGAGTGTGAAGTGCTGCAAAGTGGATGTGGACATGTGAGAAAATTGAACACATGAAATCCCTGTGGCATGTTATACAAGTAGTGCCCACAAGCTGAGCACTTCTGGTGGTTAAATTGTATAATATTTGAGCGAGAATACTGTCATGGTTAATCCATTTTGTAATCCTTTCAGGTAACATGTTCGAATCAATACCATAAGCTGGCTATTACGAGCGACTATGATTGATTGAGAGTGCTGAAACTAGAACTTAAGATTAGCACAGGCTTAACAGTGTTTTTGTATAAAAAAGTAACAATATATTGAAGTTTTCACACACAAAGTATCTTTTTATTAATTGCTCAGTTAACCTGATACTGAAAAGCATTTGTTGCTCCTGCTCAATTGATATAATGCTACTGGTTCTACTACAGCTATTCCAGAAGAACAACATCATTCCTTTTTTACAGGGAAGGTGTGTGGACCAGAATGCGGAAGAAGAAATTCACCATAAAGTGAGGGAACATTATTTCTGTTGGACGAGCACATAGAAACCGCATTGTTGCACGTGTGTGACCTTGATCCATCTTGTTGAAACCAGGTTGTGCCATTAATGTGTGGAAATCTCTGAAGTTGTTCCACAAGAAAGGTTTACAGTATGGTGATGGAACAATATGATGTGACTAAAACTGCATGGCCAGTCTCATCCTCAAAAAAATAAGGGCCTATCGCATAATATGACGACATAGCAATCACACAGCAACTTTATGGTTGTGCTATGAATGCTTGTGTAGTTCCGTAAGACTGTCTTGTGCCAATATCTAAAATTTAGTCTATTAACAAGTCCACTGAGTTGGAAATGGACTTCATCTGATATTCATAGTTTTTTAATAAACTCCTCGTCCTCAATTATCTTTCCAAGCACTAATTCACAGAAGTGCATCTCCAGAACATGATCACTGATTATCAGTTCCTGGACGATCTGCAACTTGTAGATGGCATTACAAGTCTTGCACTAATATTCTTTGAACACTTGAACTATGCAACCGTAAAGATGCTGTGTAGCGACAGATTGACAGGTATGGACTTCCTATGACAGCATTTCAAACAATTTTTATATTGTGCAGTGTATGAACCATTTGCACACAGCCTGGAGGCTTCTTTTTCATTGCCAAACCAGTTTCCTCAAAATTACATATCCATGTTTTAATTGTATGTGCTGATGGAACACAATCATGGCAGACTAAATTAAAATGACAGCAGAATTCTCTATGTGCCCCCTCAACACAATCATTGTTCTCGTAAAACGCTTTGACTGCAGATGCACATTGCACACCACTCCCAGCATCAGTGATAACTACATGGCAGGGTATCATTGACATGCATACTCTATTCAGTGCTACTAATCACCCATGACTACCAACACAACTTTCAATATTTCCCATTTCTCTGAATCACCCTGTATAATTCAAAACTTCAACCTTGATTATGTAATTAACACTGACCAGACTGGATGCCAGTATGAATCAGTGTACAGCAGCACACACAACTACAAGAGTTCGAAGACCATTTTGGTGAACAAACTCACTCTCTCCCAAACCATCCACTGTTGCACAGCACAGTACAGTTTAATTGCTTGATGGAAACTGTTATCCCTTGTGTTTTTATGTATGCAGGAGCCTGGCACTAAATTTGGTCCTCGAGTTGCTGGTACCGTGAAAAAATCAGAAGAAGAATATAAGAATATCATCGTTTCTTGCTTCAAGTCATTAACACTAACAAAAGAGCTTTATGAAAAGTTTCTGGAAACAACATTTAAAAACTTACATTGCTAACAACAACTTCGTTCTATTGGTGAATTCGTGAGGTGGCCAAGCAGCTTTTACAATGTATGATGAGACATTTGACAATGAGGAAGACCATTCCACCCAAAAATACTCGTCTTGCTCAACTCTGTGATGTACACTAATCAGTCAGAAGATTATCACCACTGACTTACTATCAATATAAACCCACCTGGGTAATAGAAGTGTCAACTGGCAAGGAATGACTGCTAGTCAGACACACGCATGGTGCATGTAGTATCAGTGAACATGCTATCCTTGTGTAGAATGGGGAGGTCGCACACTCTTTCCAAGTTTGACTGAGGGTAGACCGTGATGGCCCAGAGACTCGGCACGAGCATTTTGGAAACTCCACAACTTGTCGGATGTTTGAGGAGTGCTGTGGTGTCTTCAACATGTGGCGAAACCAAGGTGAAACCACGTCCAGACATCATGGGGTCGTACAGCCACCCCTCATTACTTTTTGTCCAAAATTGTAGGCTGGGCAGACTGGCAAAACAGGACAGGAGGCGAACTGTGGCGGAAGTAACATCATGATTTAATGCTGGGCATGTTAACACCATGACACCGGCAACTACAGCTAAAACGGGCATGTGACCATTGGCATTAGACATTGCCGCAGTGGCAGAGATCTGCATGGTCTGGCGAATCCCACTACCTTCTTCGCCTTGCCAATGGGAGGGCGCAAATCGGTCATCTTCCAGGGGAATAGCTCCTTAACACCTGTACTGCAGGACGGAGACAAGCTAGGGGTGGCTCCATTATGTTCTGGGGAACACTCACGTGGACATTCATGGGTACAGTGGAGCTCGTGCAAGGTATCATGATGGCCAAGGTGCATCGCACACTGGTTGCAGACAACATACACACCTTGATGGTGCTCATGTGTCCCGATAACAATGGTGTTTTCCAATTAATGTGTTGGTCCCCCCAACCTACCAGATCTGAACCTGGGCGAATACATCTGGAAAGTCATTGAACATGGCATCAGAGCTCATCACCCTCCTCCCCTGAATTTACAGGAATTAGGTAACTTATGTGTGCAGGTGTGCCAACTCCCTCCAGCGACCTACCAAGGGCTCACTCCTTCCATGCAATGACGTGTTGCTGCTGTTATCCATGCCAAAGGTGGACAACTGTCTATTAGCTAGGTGATCACAATGATTTGGTTGAGCAGCGTATATTTTTATCGGAAAGTCAAAATTCTAATTAAAAGTGCCCCTGATTTTCCCAGAGTAGCCAGTCACAATGGTCTTTGTCTTGCACGTTGGTTCAGCCTTCACTGCATTTCTTGCACCTTATTTCCGACCACACTCTCATAATGTTAGGTCGATACACATGACTCAGCTCATGGTGTCTCTGCTGGTGTTTGCTTCTGAGAACATAGAAATACAACCGCATGATGCTCACAATTAGTTGGAGGCAATCTTAACACTCCCATTTTTTCCTAGAACTGTTACATAAAAACTGACATCAGAACATTGAAATTGCACCACATTATTGCCTCATACCCCTTCTCTGTTACTATAAACATGAATTCCAGTTTATCAACATGGCGGCTCTGGGTGCAATCACAAATTTTTCTAAATGACCTTTGTATTTTTCATATTAGCTAGAAAATTGTAGTTCTGAGGAATTATACTGCTGAAAACTTAGCAAAGAAATTAAATACTCTGATATGAATATCTTATTCTCAAAATGAGAATCAATTACAAGCCCTGCAACACTGTGTACATAAAAGGCATTCTGATTGTAATAACAGTGTAATTTATTTTATAGAACAAAGCATTGTAATGTCTAGATCATGCCATTTTTACTTTGCACTCTCTCTTAAACCCTTCCTAGCCTCATACTGTATCTCCACTGCATCATCGTCCCACATAACGTATCTCTGCAACTGCCCCGCCCCCCCCCCCCCCCCCCCCCCCCCCCAGGGGAAATGTGTTTTGCAGTTCATCCCAAACACAACTGGCCCTTTATTCACATGAAGTAATGAGGGTATCTCATTTCACTCCATATTTCTAGATGTCCAGAAGACTTTCAGCATTGTTCCTCAAAAGTGACTTCTAATCAAACTGCTTGCCAGCTGTGCAACTGGATTTGTGATTTCCCATCAGAAAGGACATAATTCCTACTAATTGGAGTGAAGTCATCAAGGGAAACAGAAGCTACACTGGCATTCCCCAAGGAAATGTTATAGGCTCTCTGCTGTTCCTTATCTATACAAATGATCTGGGAGACTATGTGAACAGCCCTCTTAGATTGCTTGCAGATGATGCTGTTATTTATCATCTAGTAGGGTCACCAGATGAGCAATTTGAATTACAAAATAACTTGAACAAAATATCTGTATGGTGCAAAAAGTGTCAATTGATACTGAACAATAAAAACTGTGAGGTCCTCCATTTGAGTACAAAGATGGAAATGAGCGTTTGGCGTCATTGGCCGGGAAGCCCCTTACGGAACAGGTCCGGCCGCCTAGGTGCACGTCTTATTACATTCGATGCCACATTGGGCGACCTGTGCGCCGGATGGGGATGAAATGATGATGAAGACAACACAACACCCAGTCCCTGAGTGGAGAAAATCCCCGACCCAGCCGGGAATTGAACCTGGGTCCCTTAGGACGGCAGCGCGTCACACTGACCATTCAGCTATTGGGGTGGACATGAATCCATTATATTTCCGTTACATGATAAATGGTGCAAATCTAAAGTATCTCACTTCAAACAAACACTTAGCGATTACAACTGTGAACAACTTAAATTGGAAACATCACAGAGAAAATGTTGTGGGGAATTGAAACCAAAGACTGTGTTTTATTGGCAGAACATTTAGAAGATGCAACAAACCTAGTGAAGAGACTCTCCACACTATGCTTGTCTGTCCTCTACTAGAGTATTACTGTTTAGTATGGAATCCTTACCACGAAGGATAGATGGAGGACATTGAAAAAGGCTGAAGAAGAGCAGCTCATTTTCTATTATCGCGAAATAGGGATGAGAGTTTCATGGATATGACGTGTGAGCAGGATGGCAATGGGAAAAACAAAAGCACTTTTCGTTGCACCAGTTATCTTTTCACAAGATTCCAGTCACCAGCTTTCTCCTCAGAACGTGAAAATATTTTGTTGACTCCCACATACGTAAGGATAAATGGCCATCATAGTAAAATAAATAGAAAATAAAGAGAAAGATTTAGGTTTTCATTTTTCTCATGTGCTATTTGAGAGTGGAACGGTCGAGAAATAATCGAAAAGTAGTTCCGAAAAACCTCTGCCAACCATTTGGATATGGAATGCAGAGCAGTGATGCAGATGTCAGTAGCTTTATATTCTTATTTCTTTACACACACCACTCACTCCAATAACACAATGTTTCCAAGTTACTCAAAATATCAATTAAGCAGTGACAATCACTCTACAAATGTTCAAAAACTAATTTCCATTCATCTGGCATTTTATTAGTGTAAAGCATAATGGCCAGATATAATGTACACTACACATTTTGGAAAATATTCAGTAAAATTCACTAGTTTATTATAGGTTAATGACACCCAATGCTTAAGCTACAGCTTTGCTGCAACTAAGCAAAATTTCATGCTTATTTTCTATCTGCTGTAAAAATACTATTGACATTAAGACAAATTTGAAAATGAGAGTAGCCCACTGTGATTTACTAACACAACATATACATATTATTTTGTACATGGCTCTAATTTACAGAAACTATAGTATGTATTTTTTCAGGAGAAAATTCAGTCATCAGTTGCAAATAATTTTTTTATGCTTTACCGGTTTTGATAAATTAATTTGTAATCTTCAGAAGCTTAGTATGAGTTTAGCAGATGTCAACATTTTATTTACAGAAGCTTAATGCCATGCTACGTCCAGAAACGTACACATTTTATTTAATTGTTTGAAGCACAGACTGACAATTTACAGTAACTGAATCAGATGTATCATGTATACTTACTGCCTGTATAGAGTTAACATCTGCTTTTGTAGCTGTAGCAGTTAACATCTCTGCTCCCACTTTCAGAGCCTTTAATGCCATTATCTGGTCTTCCATCAGAGCAATTAGTGGTGAAACTACAAGAGTAACACCTTATAAAACAGAAAATACACATTAACCAACCTGTTTTTAAACAACACAAAAAGCATTATGATATTTCACCACATTATTAACACGAAAAGATCAAGAAGATAAACTGACAGAAGTGAAAAACACACAGAACAATATAGTGTTACCTACCTTACCTTTAGAAACTACACCTGGCAACTGGTAACATAGACTCTTTCCTCCCCCAGTAGGCATAACTAATATTACATCTTCCTTTGACAAAACAGCATTAATAGTAGACAACTGTAATGAACGGTAGTCTGTCAGGCCAAAAACCTTGTGCAGTGCTTCATCAAGCTGTTTTGACCATGGAAATTCTGGACCAAACAAAAATATATAAATTTAGTCAGTGTTTCCATAAATAGTTATAAAAGCTATTTACATATAAGCAAAGGGCAAACCACCCTATTACTTTAGAACCTTCCTAGTAAAACTAACATATATGAACTGCCTTTGACTTACAGAAGACCATTACCTTACTCAAAGACAAAAAACAAAGAGCTGATAAAAGTGGTTATAGCACTTAACACACTTAATCACTTATCTCTTGATGTGTCATAGCACTATTGTGTAAAATCTCTTGGCACACTGTATTGTCACTGCAGTCTTTTCCACATGCATGACAACAAGTAAGACAACTTGTCAAAAAATAATTGCAATTAATATGCTGTTATAACATATGTACGTAATGTTAGACATTGTGTGGTATTTCATGTTACAAATGCATCTATATTTTTTCAGTTTCACAAGGACTATGCACATGATCTGCAATGTGTCATTTCTTCTATTTATTTGGTCCATGTGATATGAAATCATCAGTGTGCTACAGGTGTGATAATATTTATACTGGGTAAATTATGGTTTACAATATATTGCAACAAGTCTGTATAAAATTTGCTTCACTGGATAGTTCATGTGTTGCACTTAATCATAACCAGCACATTTACAGTTCTAGGTATTGCTTTACAAGTAAGAACAGTGCCACAGCAAATACAGTATGGCCCATAAAATTGTGGATAGTTTCAATAAGCTTTACACTTGTGGGGTGCTTATTCAACAGCTGAAGGCCCATGAACTTTATCCCTTTGAACAAAGTCATGTATTAGCATGTAACAAATACAGGTTTGAATATATTATAGTGTAATGATTGTGAATTTCACTGTTTTTCTTCAGTCTGCATTCAGTTGGCACTATGAGATTTTTTGAGGATTTTACAGTCTCGAGAATATATAAGAAGGTAGTGTTAGGATTTCCAGTTTCCTAAAAAATGGGTTTGCCAGAGTCTCTAGTTTTGCTTTCATTAATGTTCCTCACGGTTCTCTTCTTGATTTGGAAAATGATAAGAGCAGTTCAAAAATTACCTGGAATATCAAATTATACCTTAAGTGAACTTGTTATGTATGTATAGTATGCCCTTTTTACTGTTTTCTGAGTAGTACATGCTCACACCACACTTAAGGCATAGCAGCTAGTGCTTATTTTAACATTTGTCTGGTCAATATATTCATTCCATTTCAGATTATCTTTTAACCACAGATCCACAACTGTGAATTCAGTGATAATTTCTATTGGTTGCTTATTAATTGTTGCAGATAGTTGACTGGGTTTGTATTTTGTGTGGTGCCAAACTTAGTGAAACACTCTTTATAACAATGATCATTAGTCTGCTATTTATGGCTCAGTCGCTAAGTAGCTAAGTTCACAGTATTCTGTGTTATCCCCTTTAAGGAAAACAGTTCTATCCTCTGCAAATATAACAGTTCGGTGGGGATCAATATTCACAGTTAAGTTACTGATATACAAGAGGAATATAAGAGGTCTCAGTATCAAGCCCCGAGGCACACCTTGCTTGACTGTTTTACTTCCAGATAAACATGTCATTTGCTGAAATAAGTTAGTCATCTGTGCATGTCACATTGAACCTCCTGTACACAACTGCTTAGGAATGATGCAATCCATTTGTTTGCGAGTCCTCTAATATCATGCTGTTCAATTTTTAGCAGCAATAATTTATTATTCACTGTATGAAAGGCTTTGACAGACCTATAAATATGCCTGTGGCAGGTTACTTTGCATCCAAAAGATCTAGTACCATCACGTTACCTTCCATTAGGAATGTGGATACACTCCATGACTGTGATAGGACATTGGCTTTGCAGAGAAACAAGTTCTTCGCAAAGCCTACTTTCATTATACAGTAGTCTTGAAAGAATTATGACAGAAGTCCGAACAACAGGGGACTGATGGACTAGGACATGTACTGAAACTATGAAATAGTGTGCATTGATAATGGCTAGGCACTAGCTGAAATCCAGATTTGCTTTAATAAAGCCTGAAAGAAAAGGATGACTGATTGCTGTGCTCCATCATTTTGAATCTAGTATCATATTAATTCAGCCGTATACAACTGTTTGTGTAGACTTGTGTCTAAACCCACGCTGAGGTACATGTATGCTAGTACAACTTTTTTGCCAATGAAGCCCATCAGTTTTTTGGGCATAATTTTTTTTCTCAAATATTTTACAGATGTAGGCCAATAACTGTTCATGTCCATTTTGTCATGTTTTTTTAGAAAATGGGAATTATTTTTGTCTTTCCCAGTGACTCTGGGAAATTACTTGCCTGCAAAGAACAGTGACAGATGTGAGTTAGTGGTTCAGCAATACCATAGTATGCCCGCATTTTTTGGCGATCGCTGGAACATCATCGAAGCCCACTGCATAAGAACTTTTTAACCCTCTGAAGGCTTTTCATTGCTACCTTTAGTGATTGTACTAAAAGACATTGACTCTTTGCACATGCACATTTTTTAGTTTTCTGGTTGATATTTTGTGACTGCATTACTTTTAGTTAATGCCTGAAAAGAGTTTTCTGGCAGTGGTCACCAAAGTTTCCAGATTAGTTTGCTACTTTATTGTTGTGTTTAATTTCTATGTTTGCGTGCATGCTTTGATTTCCCCTCTTTCTCTTTACATAATACTCCAACCTGCTTTTACTTTGTTGTTGTGTTTGTCAAGGCACTCATCACTGTGCAACCTTTTGCCTGTCTTATCACTCCTCAGGATAGAAACATAATTTTTATAGTATTTGAGTAACTGACGGGAGCCATTACTTTGTTTGCGCAACTTGTGGAATATTCTTTCACTCTCGTAGGAGGTTTTTATAGCTGGTGTAATCATTCTTGTTTCCCTTAAACCATACTGGTTTTTTGTGGTAATGCTTCTTCAAAGTTGTGCCATTGGCTGCATATATCTCTGTTCACTTTTACTTACTAAGTAGGCTGCTGAGTTTGTTTAACTTACCCTGAGTCAGCATTATCTTAGCATATGGGATGAGTTAAGCTACACCAGTCATCACCAGAAATTATACGATGGCCAGTTTCCACCAGAAGATGGAGGATTTCATTATTCGTTCCACCTTTCTGTTCTCCCATACACTTAAAATACAGTGAAGTATTACTGTAGCTGTTTTGAGAAAGAAAACCATGGTACTGACTATATCATGGACTCACAGACTCTTTAACAAAGTTTCAAACCTCTGATACTGTCTTCTTTTTATAAAGCTTTACACTGAAAAGCCAGCAATTTCTTAAGTATTACAAAAACATTAATGTCAGGAAAGGTTCAACTCTCTCAATCCCATGTTTAATATGAATGGATTTCCTGCCATTCATTTGAGGAGTAATTACTCTTGCAAGTACTGAAACTAGATTATTTAGAACAGTCCTACCTTTTGTATCCCATTTACGACTTGCTGCCTGCTCGCTTTTCCTCAAAAGCATTTCATCCTTCAGTTTTTCTTTCATTTTCGCCAATGCATTTTTTCTCTCCTGTAAACTTTGAATTTTAGCTTCAATTTCTTGCAGTTCATAATCAACTGCAGCAAGCTTTTCCTCCGCAGTTGCTGAAAAAGGATAAATCATTTTAAAATGCATAAAGCAGGTAATATCTACAGTCTGTAATATTCTGTAATATCGGCGTAATTACATGATTTCAAAGTATTAATACAGCATGTGATCAAAGAATTAATATGATATATGATCGAGGTCATGCGTAAACACAATTACTTGACTTTTTATTTGAATATAAAAGAAAGAAAAAGCATGGAACTTAATATTTTTGCATGCAGAACAGGGACATTTGTTGCTTATGAGAGATTGTAACAGGACTTACGAGGTCCCTATTGTAATTAGGAGTTCTTCCCATTAGTTAGAGGTCAGAAGTCCAATGAGGATTTTGCTATCTTAATTAATTAGATGCACAGCTCTATCAAAGGAAACAACCACAGACTGAGAACTGTTGAGCCAAAAGACATACACAAAGTAAAACAGTAATACTAGTTATCTCTTATAAAATTAGTGTCGAAAATATTATGGAACGGATAGATCGTTACTCCCCATATAGAGCAGATGTTGAGTTGAAAACAGGTACAACAAAAATACTGCTATAAACGTGAGCTTTTGGTCAATAGGCCTTCTTCTAACATAGAAAACACACAGATTCATGCAAGCACAAAACACACACACACACACACACACACACACACACACAAAAGCACTGTCTCTGGCCACTAAGGCCTCGGTGGCCTCAGGTGTAAAGCAGTTTTCCAGCTGTGCCTGTCTGTGACTCAACATCTCCTCTAAAAGTAGCAAGTAGCGAGTAGCAATCTATCCTTTCCATAATATTGTCGCTACTCCATCCTGGATTTTCCACTGTTTAAAATTAATGCAGAGTTAGACAGAACTTGTGTCATTTTTGGGAGCTTCTTACAAGACTCTAAATTACTTGTTATTGCACTTGGAAACAACGACAAAAGTTATTCTGGTACTTAGCCAAATTGCAAATTACAATTTCATTTTTGGCCCACTGCATACAATTCTGCAAAACATTAATTCATGCTTTCTAGTGTTAGTCAGTTTTTCCTATGGCTAAATCCTCTACATCTACATCTACATCACTACTCTGCAATTCACATTTAAGTGCTTGGCAGAGGGTTCGTCGAACCACAATCATACTACCTCTCTACCATTCCACTCCCGAACAGCGCGCGGGAAAAACGAACACCTAAACCTTTTTGTTCGAGCTCTGATTTCCCTTATTTTATTTTGATGATCATTCCTACCTATGTAGGTTGGGCTCAACAAAATATTTTTGCGTTCGGAAGAGAAAGTTGGTGACTGAAATTTCGTAAATAGATCTCGCCGCGACGAAAAACGTCTTTGCTGTAATGACTTCCATCCCAATTCGCGTATCATATCTGCCACACTCTCTCCCCTACTACGTGATAATACAAAACGAGCTGCCCTTTTATGCACCCTTTCGATGTCCTCCGTCAATCCCAACTGGTAAGGATCCCACACCGCGCAGCAATATTCTAACAGAGGACGAACGAGTGTAGTGTAAGCTGTCTCTTTAGTAGACTTGTTGCATCTTCTAAGTGTCCTGCCAATGAAATGCTTTTTTGTCTCACATCTGAGATGTGTGGGGTGAAACAGATTGCTATCTGTTTAAAATTCAAACTATGGGTTGCCCAAACATTAATTAAGAGAATCAACCACATTCCTCTCTTTTATGAATATAAACTCATTTTTATTTAAGTTCGGGGACACAGTGTGAGGCTGTATGGTGACACCTAAACAACTTACAGGCATTTATAGGCCACAAGTTCTCACTGACAGTAACACAGCTCTGGATCAGTGCTAGCTAACGATCTTGGGCACATTTAAGTCCTACAGTGAACTATAAGCTAAAGCAAAAGAAGATAAGCTTGCACTTGGGAGGTCATCATGTTGAATTAATTTTCATGTTCATATCTACAAGACTTGATGGATGACAGAATGAATGAATGAATGAATGAATGAATGAAGGAAGGAAGGAAGGAAGGAAAGAAGGAACAAATTCTTTGCTTTAGCAGATGTTGCTTGTGTTTTAGTTTGTTAGCTACCTGGACTATACATAATTTTACTCATTTTTCATTTAACATATCATGAAGTGCTATTTCTGGTAATAAGAGGACATTATTATTACTGCACATTGTGTGTGGTCCAGTCCCATTAAGGGAAAAAAAACCTCCGCCAAAACAGGCCATCAGGGCCCAACGGCACTGGCCGAAGAGAAACAAGTATTCCATTTTAATCTGACTTCAGAGATTTGGAATCATAACTATCTGATGATGATGATGATGTTGAGTGTGGGGCACCCAACAGCATAGTTATCAGCACCATTATGAAATGTCAGCATGCCATTTGCTGGGGGGGGGGGGGGGGGGGGGCACGAAGGCTGTCCTCACAGATGGAGTTGATTATAGTGTCTGACACACCACCTAGCAATTATAAAAAAAATACTCTCATTATTAATTGAACTATTGAAATGAAACCCATTTAATAAAAATGTCAAACTGCCTGGGCAAGCTATCCAACCAGAGCATGTTGACCTCTCCTCCCCAGCACTTTATGGATGAGGCACAGCAATTTACAAAATTTCAGTGCCAGTATTGCATTGGTGTCAGTATCAGCGATGGTGGAGGGCAGATATCTTGCCAAACTGGGGGTTGCTCTACTGTCAGTATGTAAAACACACTTAGCCGAAACATGCTGAACTGGAAAGAGATCACCACAAACTTCACAGAGTGGTGGATCCTCCCATTGGAAGAGGAAACCATGTGTTAGTGTCCTATTCAGAGACTAGTGAGCAGCACTTCCTTCTACCTGTGTGGCTGGCATGAGTCCACCAAGCTTGTGTGGTCAATACAAGTGACCGCAGTTTGTTGGTCACCACTTGGGACGCACAATTCTTTTGTCAATGAGATGATGGCATACAAGGTACATCGATGCACAACATCGCTAGATGTTTCTTTGGCTTCATTGTCAGCTATGGCATTACCCTGTATACTAACAATACTGACATGTACAAGTACACAACAAAACACCACCTCCTCCCTCTTGGTGTGGAATCTGCTGTGTGTCGTGCATGATCTAAGTCAACAGGTCTACTGGATACATTTGGTGGATTGCTTGTAATGCACTGAATCAGTCTGAGTAGCTGAGAAACTTCACACTGTGATGATCTGGATTCAATCCAGTGCATTCATAATCCACATTATAATCTGTAATGTTCTGGAAGGTGTACTTGGAAAGTACCCCATTAGAGAACATAGTGAGTGCATTCCTGTGCTGAGTGCCATCAGTATATACAATGATAAAACCATGGTATATACTTAAAACTGATAAAAATAAATTATGTAAAATGTACTCTGGGGCGCATGTTTATAGAACTGCATCAAGCTTACAATTATTTTGGGCCTCTGAAGACACCAGTGTAGCAATTCGTTCTATCCCTGGCTGCATATCTACGATATATCTGTGAGACAGTCAGTAGCACATATCATAAATGGTTTGGTCATATGGGGCCTATTCCTGAACAGCCGCTCAGACTTGAGATGGGTGGCCAGATTTATTGCTGATGACTGAGGCAATGCAAAGATTTTCAGGGCCTGTCAAGCCAGAAGGATTGGTGCCAAATCTGGAGTGGTATTTCACTGGCCTCGGCACAAGGTGTCTGAACTGGGCCAGTCCGATAGGTTCCAGTTGATATCCGAATGCCCTCATGGTAGGCAGCATCTAACATCTTGAGATAGGAGGTGCATGTTGATCCACAAACCATGCTCCCATAATCTATCTGAAAAATGCCCTGTAAAGCTGCAGGAGGTAGAACCCGTCAGCTACCCATTTCAAAATATTCAATGATTTGCAATTTTGTCATATGATGGCATGGTTGGAGACCATGGCTGTTATACGAAGACAAATGTTTATGGTGTTTGGCAGCAACCAGCCACAAATTTACTTTCAGTTCCTTTATTCACAGGGTACTGTTACCAGTTTCGAATCATTGTGATTCATCTTCAGACGGTTTACATGCTTTCCTTACAACATGTGGTGCATTTTTTTTACAGATTAATTGTCCTAAAATATAAATAATACATAATTATAAGCATGCCACACACAGATGGTTGCGTTACAGATTTTCATTGGATGTGACTTATGTGAAATGTCAGTTTGGAGTGTTTGTTTTCATAACATTCTTATCGTTGCTCACGTAAATCTTTCTCACTGAACACTTTAGATTTGTCACTGAAAAGATTTTTAGCATGCACCACATGTTTTGATACATACATACATACATACATACATACATACATACATAAGTGGCACCTACTTCCAAGAGTGGAGCAACAACAACAGTTTACGAGAGCTATGGCTGCTGACCAATCATAGCGTTTGTGTTTGTTTACATCAGGTTTATTCTTATGACAAACGAAGTATAGTGATCCTCCACTCTGAGAGGGGAACTTACCCTGCAACATATCTTTGCATCCCAATACTCTTCTGAACTTAATCTCCATTAACATAAACCACCTCCTCTTTTCAACTGTCATTATTTTTCCACTATCATCATTTTATTGTGTTTTTTATTATTAAGTCTTATTCGCCTGCTACCTCTGCTCTCCCACTCTCGCTCTCTGGTGTTTTCCTAACATCTCCCTTTTCTCTTAGCTTTTAATTGTACTTCAGTCTTTTGACTGATTTTAGGGAAGCACCTAAACTTCTGAAGCTCTTTGGATGCCAAAGGATGTACCCTTTTTGAATGTACCTTCTTGCCACTTAATGGCTATTCATACATTTTGACATGCTAGGCATATTCTTTTACAGTACTTTTCTTTTAATGATACCTGATCAGGGAGGCACTCTTCCAAGGGTCTCTTGGATGAATAGGTGTTTCCACTGGCCTACTGCCCAAATGTTCACCACTTTTATGGAATTAGTGAGTGCCTTATTGTTCCCACAACACATAAATCTTTGACATTGTTTCATCAACACATAAACACATTATTCCTTCATAAGGGATAATTCATAACAGTTGAAATGGGACAGATTGTTGCCATGAGGTGGTACACTTTGTCTCAAGTAATTTACATAAGACACAACAAATATGAATGACAAATACCAGGTGAAGCAAGAGTGGTTTTAAAAGTACACGGAATCACCACCAGGTGTCAGAACTACTGCAACGAAATTCCTGCATAACAGGTCATCCTTCATAAGGAAACACGCAGAGAGAGAGAGAGAGAGAGAGAGAGAGAGAGAGTGAGAGAGAGTGTGTGTGTGTGTGTGTGTGTGTGTGTGTGTGTGTGTGTGTGTGTGTGTGAGCGCGCGCGCGCGCGCGCATGCACACTCTGGGTGGAGCTCTGTGATACAAGTATCTCCCACTGTTGTTGTTCTTGTGTAGTTATTTGTGAAGATGGAAAAACTGAGATTCAAGCAGTGATTAAGTGCTTGATAAAGAAAAGAATGACAGAAAAAGGAAATTAATGCTGGCTTTCAGAACACACTGGGGAACTCCGCTCCTTCATATTCAAATACTGCCAGGTGGACAAAAGAGTTTAAACATTATCAGGACAGCTTAGATTATGTCTGTGCTGTGGTCAGCCAAGATACGCTACTACCCCAGAAATTATTGGGAAAATGCATAAAATTGTCATGGAGGAGTGCCGACTGAAAGTGGGAAAAATTGCTGAAGCTGTAAGGATGTCACCTGAATGGGCACATCACATTTTGCCAGTAGAACTGAACATGAGAAACTTGTCTGTTAGGTGGGTGCTGCAATTCTTAATGCAAGATAAAAAATGTATCAGAATGGAAATGTCCAAACTATGTTTGACTCACTTCCAGAGCAACCAACAAGATTTTTTGCACTGGTTTGTGACAGCACATTGTATGGTGAATGTTGCTATAAAGCACAGCAATACGTCTCACTTACCCTTTACTAGACTGCTGAAAGACGTGCATGTGAAAAGTGTGACTTTAATTAGTAGTAGCATAAAGAGCATCCACTTTGCCCAGGTTTGTTGGAATTTATGTGCAGATACTAGAAAGAGACAACATATGTGTAATTCGGACTGGCCAATGAGGGGCCACTTACCCTTAGCAGGTGGGCTTTGGGGGTGCTGTGGACTCCAAACATGAAAGGGGCCTGATGACAATGGTCAAGCACTAAAGAAAAATGAAAGTTGTTATTTGGACTCTATGCTATGCTATCTCAAGTTAAGTAGTTAAGTATGAACTTATAGTTGTGGACAAGCACTGAAGCATCATGTACAAACACATTGTTTGAAAAGCTTTGTTAATTATCAGTTGTGATTTGAGAATTTATTTGAATACAGAAGAATTATGGAAACTGTGTTTTGTGATTTCATAGTGAGTTGTTTAGATGCAGAAGCTTTTTTACAGCCCCTGCCCCCTGCAATTGGAAAAGAAATCAGCAGTCAAATACGTAGCATTACATAGCAGGACTGTAGCATCAACAGAAAACAAGACAGGGGCTGGGATATTTGGAAAAGAAGGTAACTGTTATTACAAGGAACGAGTAAAGACTTGCCATCTCGCAATATACTGATCACTTAAAATCAACCCAGAACAACAAAAACACATTATGTGGCATCATAAGTGAAGCAACAAGAAATTAAAACTAAAATTTTACAAAAAATGGGAAGATGTACATCGCTGCCAATGGCGACAAAAGAAAACAAGCTATCAAGAACTGTATCGTAAGCAGATATGCTGCAACAGTACAAACAACAGCGAATTATTCCAACTAAAGAGACTGTGGCTTTAATTAAACCCAAACAACTTAGATTGTCATGATCTATAACAAAAGGAATACCAGTTGGCCATAGCAATCAGGTCAACAACAAATATTATTCACATGTTGGAGTTGTTCTTGGCATGTAAATCACATGAAGATAAGCTGACTACAGAGAAGATTTTTGGCGAGTGGTTTCAATGATGACAAGTGCTGTGAAGGCTTCCAACGGCAACACTCCATCGCTTCATAGTCAGCAGCAGTGCAGCAGACTATGGCAGCGGCTACTGAGCAACTGCCTTAGACTGCACTACACACGATGGCATCGGCAGGGCACTATGGCACCTGGTTACGCAAATTATGTGAGCTGTATAGAATTTGTGAGTAGTTATTTAATCTGAAATAATTGACAGTGAACAACATTGGGTGATGATGCAAATACACTGCTTAACAATGAAGGTTTTTAGTGTGATGTAAGTAGTACAGTGATTTTGATTACATGCCTATCACAACCAGAAGTATGGACAATATGGTCTTAGCAGAAATTCTAGATAAAATTACAGCATTAGAAAATTAGATAAACTATGTCAAAACAATAAAAGTCAAGCAGATAAACTAGAAGAACAAGCAAATAAAATAGACATCTCATAAAATGGAGCAATTAGATGAACTATCCCAAAATAGAAAAAATTGAGCTGATAAACTACATGAACTATTTCAAAATAATAAAAAATTAGACAATTTAGCCACAAAATAAAAAAAAAAAATTCCAAATTAGAGGAAACCTTAGCTAATTTACCTAAGGAGTTCGAAACATAAGTAGTCGACCGTTGCGATATAGTTACACAAGAAGTAAAAATCCAGTTTAAAAATGTAAATGATAAGATGACAGTTACAGAAACCATCTTCAAGCAATTACAAAACTATATGCAATCAAAACTTAGAGACATGAGGTAGGGTAGAAATATCAGCACTAAATAAAAAACTTATTGAAATTTCTAGTGATCCAAATACTTCACCTGATTTGGATAAGCGTCTAGAAGAAATGGTAGAGCAAAAAGTACAAGAAAAAGTAGATTCCAACAGCACTACCAGTAATTCCTCAGATAATACTATTATTAATATGAGAAAGTTACAGAAATTATGGAAAGAATTAGAAGATACTAAATAGGAACTCAGAAGCAAAATAGCTACATCTAACATAGGATTATCACAAACAGTTTATAGAGGATGGTTTTGAAACCCGTCAAGTAACAGGCGTGATCTTCGTGGATCTCACAGCAGCATATGATACTGTCCATCATCGATTACTCCACGCAAAACTATACAATATGATCAACAACGCCCACCTTGTTAGACTACTCAGCACCCTCCTCCAAAACCGCAGGTTTTTTGTTGAATTTCAAGAACAACGCAGTTGCTGGAGAGTGCAGAAAAATGGTCTACCTCAGGGAAGCGTCTTGGCTCCACTTCTCTTCAACATCTATACCAACGACCAGCCATTGACCCCAGGCACAAGGAGATTTTTATATGCACATGACCGAGCTCTTGCTATGCAGAGCACATGTTTTGAAAGAGTGGAAAGAAACCTGACAACAGCACTTAGAACACTGTCAAGCTACTACAATCGGAACCAACTCAGACCAAACCCTTCGAAGACAAAAATGTGTGCCTTTCATTTAAGGAACAGGGAAGCTAATCGTGAGCTACATATTGCATGGTCAGGCATCCAACTCCAGCATCATCATGCACCTAAATACTTGGGAGTCACTCTCGATAGAACTCGGACATTCAAAACTCACTGCAAGAACACCAAAATGAAAATCTCCGCTCGAAACAACCTAATTCGCAAACTAGCGGGGACACAGTTGGGATCACATCCACAAACTATTCACTGTTCTGCAATGGCACTGTGCTTTTCTACTGCTGAATATGCTTCTCCAGTCTGGTACAGGTCATCTCATGCCAGATAAGTAGACATTGCTCTCAATGAAACCTGCAGGTTGATCACAGGTTGTTTAAGACCTACCCCAACTGATAAGCTCTACTGCCTGACTGGAATAGCGCCACCATGGATACGCAGAACAGTGGCTGCCAACAAGGAGAGATTGAAAGTGGAACAGGCCAGTACCCATCCACTACACGGACATAATCCACCACAGCAACGGCTGAGATTGCGAAAGAGCTTCCTGACAACATCCGAGAAGCTCACCATTTCACCAGAGAAGGCAGGGCTAGAGTTATGGAAGAAGTCGACGCCTCACCTACAGACGCCAGAAGCTGAAGAACTACCACCTGGACAAAACGAGAGCTGGCTGGTGTGGAAATCTTTACACAGATTATGATCAGGAGTTGGACGATCCAGAGACAACCTGAAGAGATGGGGCTTCATAACAGAAGATACGTCCTGTGATTGTGGACAAGAACAAACCACAAGCCACATGCTCCAGTGCCTTTTGTGCCCTACTTCCTGCACAAAGATTGATCTCCTGCAAGCCACTCCAAGCACCTTGGAGGTTGCAAAGTACTGGGCACATGTAATATAAATACAATTTGTGTATATATATGTACATATTTATTGATGTGTATGGCTACTGTAAATTTGTATGTTTCTGATTCGAGAACAAAGAAAACAAGCATTATTAAAAGAATTACTCATAGAAATGGAACTAGTTGCACTAAGCAGTTTTCAAAGTTTAAGCTGGAAGGAGGAGGACAGCCGACATATTTCTTGGGAGTATTTTCTCGATCTATGCTTCACAAAATGGGATGATACTAAAAAAGTAAATCTTGCACTAGGAAATTTATGAGCTGATACAGCAGAATGGGGAACAGCTCATTCAGAGGAATTTAAATCATGGGAAAATGTTTAGGAAAAATTTAAGAGAAAATATTGGTCCACAAGTTCGCAAGAAAAATTGACACTAGAGTTTCGATGTGTGTTATGGGCTCCAGGAATTTGGGATTGTATAGCAGGAGAATTTTATGGATGGAGAGAAGGTATTGCAAGGAGGTAGGGGCTAGGTTGATATGGTTTTGCAGGACTATGTTGGTGAGGGCTAAGGACTGGCGGAATCTGAACAGATGGAGGTAACTGTGGAAGAAGGGGTGGCAGCCAGAGATGGTTAATTTGATGGTAAGGCCATTTGGGGGATTCCATGTGCCCAGCAACAATGCAGGAACAGTATGTGGGACTGGGTTCTGGCTAGGAATAAGGGAACTTCTCTGTATTGATGCAGGTGGAAGGAGCAAGGATCCATGGTGGTGGAAAAAATGCGAAAAATTACATAAATGACAGAATTACATCTGAAAAATTCGCAAAAATACAGCCAAATATGTGGGAAAAATCATGAGAAGGAAGAAATGGATTAAAATGGGGGAAACATCATGAAATCTGATGGAGTCGACGACAGCAAAAGGTGAATACTCACAAAAATTGGTGATAAGTGACAATGAGACCAAAAAAAAGATAGAAATAATTTTAAAAAAGGTTTTACTGTGGGTAGCAGGTCTGAGGGTGGGTACGTGCGAAGAAGGGGGATGGTTGATGTGACTGGACGAAGTGAATTAGAGGGAATGAGTGGGAGCAAACTGTGACAGAACGGAGAAAGAGTGGGTGGTGGGGAGGGGTTCGTATGATGAGATACAAGATCATGAGGCACCAGAAAAGTGTGGGATATAACACACAAAAATACAGGAGAGTGAAACAGGCAGAGTAATCAATTTGAAGGTATAGGATTAATGATATCGGCGGGAGTAATGTGGGAAATAAGATGTTGCACCAATGTTATGAAAAGGGAAGTTGCTATCCACCATATAGCGGAGATGCTGAGTCGCAGATAGGCACAAAAAAAGACTGTCACAATCTAAGCTTCTGGCCATCAAAAGCCTTTGTGGAAAACACACACAGCATGCACATACACGTGCGCTCCCCCCCCCCCTCTCCCTCCCTCCCTCGCTCCCCCCCCCCCCCCCCCCACACACACACACACACAAAAAACAAACAAACAAACAAACTCACACACAGGACTGCAGCCTCTGGCAGCTGAAAGTGTGGCTTCAGCTGCCAGATGCTGCAGTCCTGTGTGTGTGTGTGTGTGTGTGTGTGTGTGTGTGTGTCATCTATTTTTGACAATAACCTCTGAGGGCCGAAAGCTTAGATTATGTTTTCTTCAATCCTTTGTTACTATTTTCTAATGCATTACTATACTCAATGTCCATTCTTCTTTTTCTTTGTTCCTGTGTTTCTTTTGGTACCTTACGAACCTCACTGCACGCTCTACTTATGAACCACACTGTATTAGTCTCGGCCACACACAACAGATGGCTACAACCCCGCACTGATTAGAGAGGAAGGACATAGTAATATAAGCCAAGTTATTCAAAGGCACTTATATAACACACAAATAACAACAGGTTGAGAAAGAGGAGTGATAAGAGAAATGAAGGAAGTAAGAAACTAATGTTTTATGTAGCTTTTGGGTAAGATCACTTTGCTAAGGAGAAATCTTCAATATTAGAAATGGTAAAAGCTGTATGGTCAGAGACTAGGGATATGATTGTAAGCATGAAGGAGACGTGTATCCAGATTTGTAGAGAGGTGGGGGGGGGGGGGGGGGGCGAGAAGGTAGGTTTACCTAGAAAAAGGGAACCTATACCTGAGGTCAGGTGAATTCACAGAAGAAAGGACCTGAACAGGTTTGGTAGGAATGAGAGGGAGGCTTACCTACACCTATGAAAGAGAGAACCTATAGCTTAAAACATCAGGTGGATTCAAATAAGGAAGAACCAGAAAGCTGGTTTATGAGAGCATGCAGCAAATGTAAAAATACAAAACTAGGAAAGTAAATTAAATGAAAACAAGGAAGTATTCTCGACAATAGTTAAAGCATATGGACCTACCAGGACCTGACTGATTTTGCAGACTTTTCCTTCTTGAATACACATTGAACAAGAACAATTCTGAGATTTGTAAATGTGGAAAGTAAGACAAGATGAAATTCTAACATGTAACTCCTTAAGATAAATGGCGGGCGAAATTTAGCATCTCATGGTAAACAAACAAACCACATTATTAAAATAATCAAGAGAAAACTAGACAGCAACGGATGGAGAATCAGGTAACTGTTATTACAGGGAACAAGTAAGGACTTGGCATCTTGAAATATATTTATCACTTAAAATCAATCTACAACAAGACCCCTCAAGATGAAACTTCGATCCACTACTTTACCCCACAGACAAAACAGTCAATGTAATGAAAACATTGATTCATCACCACCAAAGGAAGCAAAGGCAATACAATGAATGATCTAGAAGACAATCTGAGCACGCTTCCTAGATTGTTTGTAGACAATTCTGTCAGTCATCATCTGGTTAAGTCATCAGAAGACCAAAACCAATTGAAAAATAACTTACACACAATATCTGTATGGTGCGAAAAGAGGCAGTTGACTCCAAATAACAAAAAATGTGAGGTCATGCACACAAGTGCTAGAAGGAAACCATCACATTTCAGTTAGGCAATAAATCACACAAATCTAAAGGCTGTCAATTCAATTAAATACCTGGGAATTATAATTATGAGCAACTTAAATTGGGACGATCACATAGATGATGATGTGGGGAAGACAAACAAAAGATTACACTACTTGTCTATCCTCTGTTACAATTTTGCTGTATGGTATGGTATCCTTACTGGATAGAATTGATGCAGGGCATCAAAAAAGTCCAAAGAAGGGTAGTTCATTTTGTATTATTGTGAAATAGGGGAGTGAGTGCCATGGATATGATAAACCAGTGGCCATCTTTAAAACAAGGACTTTTTATAAAACTTCAATTATCAACTTTCTCTTCTGAATGCTAAATTTCTTTACTGAAGTCAACCTACATAGGAAGAAATGACCATCATAATAAAACAATAGGAATCAAAGATGGTACAGAAAATTTCGTGTGTTCATTTCTCCCCACGCAATTTCTGAGAGAGGAACAGTGGAGAGATAGTCTGAAGGTGATCTGATGAACTCTCCGCCAGGCACTTAAATGTGAACTGCAGAGTAGTAACGCAGATTTAGATGACAATGTATGCCCATGCACAAGTGGCATTGTCATGGCAAAAATACATGAACTAAAACAGGAATTGGCGCCATCCTGGCCGTCCCATTGTAGCAGGCTTCAAAGCCCCAACAGAACGTATCTCAGCTCTGGTAGACCAACACCTCCAACCTATCCCCCACACACTCCCATTCTACATCAAAGACACAAACCACTTCCTACAACACCTCAAATCCATTCCCACTCCTCTCCCACCTGAAACCTTTCTTGTCACCATAGATGCCACATCCCTTAACACAAACATCCCACGTACCCATGGTCTCTCTGCTCTTGAGCACTATCTCTCCCAATGCCCACCAGAAGATCTTCCAAAAACCTCGTTCCTTATCACACTTACCAACTTCATCCTAACCCATAATTACTTCACCTTTGAAGGCCAGACCTACAAACAAATCAGGGGAACGGCCATGGGAACCAGGATGGCTCCATCCTATGCTAACCTCTTCATAGGCCGCATGGAGGAGGCTTTCCTGAAGACCAAACAGCTGCTTCCCCTGGCCTGGTGTAGGTTTATAGATGACATCTTTGTGGTCTGGACTCATGGTGAAGAAACACTCCTTAATTTCCTCCATAACCTCAACTCCTTTTAGAATCTGAATTTCACCTGGTCCTTATCCAAAACCCAAGCCACCTTCCTGGATGTTGACCTTCATCTTGTTGAAGCTCACATCCACACCTCTGTCCATATCAAACTCACAAAACAAACAACAGTACCTTCACTTTGATAGCTGCCATCCATTCCACATCAAACGTTCCCTTCCCTACAGCCTAGGTATTCGTGGCAAACGTATCTGCTCCAGTGATTAGTCCCTCAACAATTACACCAATAACCTGAGCAGTGCTTTCCTCTCCCACAACTATCCTGCAGACCTTGTCCACAAACAGATCTCCCGAGCAATACATTCCTCCCCGTCCAACAACAATGTTCCTACCCCCAGACCACACAGAAGCATCCCCCTTGTCACCTAATATTATCCTGGCCTGGAATACATCAACAAATTACTCCGCCAGGGATAGGACTTTCTCAAGTCAACCCCTGAAATGAGATCATCCCTTGACAAAATTCTCCCCACACCACACAGAGTTGCCTTTTGTCGCCCCCCCTAACCTCCGTAACATCCTTGTTAAACCCTACAATATTCCCAGACTACCTTCTCTACCCAGCGGTTCCTACCCCTGTAACCAACACCGCTGCAAAACCTGCCCCATGCATCCCCCGACAACCACCTACTCCAGCCCCGCTACTGGTAAAACATACACAATTCAAGGCAGGGCCACGTGTGAAACTACACACGTCATTTATCAGCTGACATGCCTGCACTGCACAGCCTTTTACATCGGTATGACAACAACTAAGCTGGCTGAGCGCATGAACGGACACAGACGAACTGACCGCCTAGGAGATGTCCAATACCCAGTAGCGGAGCATGCCCTCCAGCATTATTCTAGGGACCCAGGAACCTGCTACACTGTATGTGCCATTTGGCTTCTCCCACCCAACACCAGTCCCTCTGAACTGCGGAGATGGGAACTTGTACTCCAACACATCCTTTCATCACGCCATCCCCCAGGACTGAACCTACATTAACCAGCCTCACTCCCATTTACTCTTCAGTCATCTCCTTTTTCCCTCTCGTCTTTAGCCATTCACGGATCTATTCATCCTACATAATTGTATTTATCTTTATACTATATACCTCTTTAATTCTGTATGCATCCTCTTTGGTTTGAAGCTGGCACAGTACTTAACAGTAGAATATCTTTGGCTTCCCTCTGACAACCATGCCTCCATCCTTGCTACCCTCCCTGTTTTCCTTTCCCTGTTGCTTCATAACCTGGGTTGAGAGTAACTGAATCCACTTTCCCTTCTTCCCTTTCTTTCCCCTCTCTCCTCCCTGATGAAGGAACATTTGTTCCGAAAGCTAGGAACGTAAATTTTCGGTTCTGCTTTTTGTGTATCTATCGGCTGTACTAAGCTGAGGTAAGTACTGGCCAGCCCCTCTATCTCTTCGTTAGTATTTGTTTCACATCTTTATATGAGATTTTCCATTAATCATTTAGATCACCTATATGGTCCACATCCTTCATTGTTTTGTCCCTTTTGTTAGCTATCACTTACATCTGTCATCTATACACTTTCTCTTCTTCAGTGTTTTATATATACATAAATAAATAGTTTCGTCACCAACTGTGCTAGTTTCATTTTCCTCCTATTATCTTGTTCCATTTATAGTCCACTTCTCCTTCTTTATTTATTGATTTATTTATTTAACATTCCATAGACCGAGCGAGGTGGCGCAGTGGTTAGACACTGGACTCGCATTCGAAAGGACGACGGTTCAATCCCGCGTCCGGCCATCCTGATTTAGGTTTTCCGTGATTTCCCTAAATCACTCCAGGCAAATGCCGGGATGGTTCCGCTGAAAGGGCACGGCCAACTTCCTTCCCCATCCTTCCCTATTCTGATGAGACCGATGACCACGCTGTCTGGTCTCCTTCCCCAAAACCAACCAACCAACCAACCAACCAACATTCCATAGTTTTAACGTTCGTTATTCGCTGTTCTCCAGCCAACAATCTCTTCCACACCTACCAGTATCATCCATTTCCGTCGATTTCGTGTTGCTGGGGATAATTTTGTGTCATTGGCTATCTTTCTCTGCCACAGGAAAATTTTTTTGGGACATTTCTGCACCACCCGCGAACTTTTTGCGGCACGCGCGATCTTTTTTGCGGCATGCGCGACTTTTTTTTTGCCACTCGCTATCTCAGTTTTTGAGCAACGTGTGTTCTTTTCCCCTGATCTGGACATACTTGCTTGGTCTGGTCAACTTTTTCCGTATTTTTCTTATTTAGTGGTCTTCCTTTGGTACTGAACATTACCAACAAAATTTCTTTCTTTATCGTCCTTCCCTCCGTGTTTTATTCCTTCTTATGATTACTATTTTAACTTTAGTTATTTGACTTCCCTACCCACCAGTTACCCACTATGTACCCTAATCCTATACCACATTATTTACATTCATTCCAGAAACATGCATTCACCGTAGCCAAACTGCAATCCCACATACTTTTCCTCCGGTCCTGCTTAACCTTTGGAATCACCCCTAAAGGACTTACCTTAAAAGTTCCCATCTCTGGGTGCAATTCTTCCTTCCACCAGTCTCTCCTGGACTTCCAGAACCTTCAATCCTTAGCCCTTACCCAACTTGTCCTGAATCTCTACACTACTTCATGTAACCACCACTCCCAACAGCTCCTATCTCTCTTCAAAGTCCTCCACCTCTCAAACCCTTGCTTGGAGAACACACTCATGAACATCATCCTAGAAGCCAGCTGCAAACTTGAGTTCCATGCCACACACCACCTGAAAAAACTATCCACAGTGCTAGTGCAACACCTAAGAAGTGGGGTCCCTCTCCCTATTCCTCACAAACACCAACCACAACAGAACCTTCAACAAACCCCCCTCATAGCCAACAAACCTAGCCTAGCCACCCTACTCAATCTTCCCATCCCAGCACATACCCCACACAGACGAAATCTCAACTATAACCACAGTCAAATGCCACATATCACCAGTCCCAATTCAGTTCTAAACCTCTCATCCAGATCCCTCTCTCCTCCAGAGACATCTGTTCTATCAAAAGGCTTAACCTTTAGCCCCACGCCTAAATTCAACCACACTGCCCTGGTTAAAGATCTCCTCTCATTCACCCGGAACCTCAACTGGAAATATCACTTCACTACCCAAACACAGCCCGCAAATACTAGACCCAGTGTTGAACCCTGTCTGGAACAGTTCCGACCGCCTTCTCAAAGGGATCCTCCTCCCCTCCCCCAAAACCATCCCTTGCAGACATTTCAGGAATTCCTCACATCCAGTGTTGCCTCCCAGTCGTTCTTGAAGAACATCCGACAACCCCCAACATCACCCCAGCTGAATCCCGTGGCATTAAGGAGCTGAAAACAGACGGCTCTATTGTCATCCTCCCGGCGGATAAAGGCTCCACAACTGTGGTACTTGACCGTGTGGAGTATGTGGCAGAAGGACTGCATCAACTCTCCGACACCTCAACCTACAAAGCTGTTGCCCAGGATCCCATTCCCTCCATCCAGACTCAGCTGCAGAAAATCCTAAAAATCCAAGGTCCCTCACAAGGCCTCACAACGGCTTCCACAGACTTACTCACTCCACCTGAGCCCCGTACTCCTACCTTCTACCTATTACACAAAATCCACAAAGAGAACCATCCTGGCCGTCCCATTGTAGCAGGCTTCAAAGCCCCAACAGAACGTATCTCAGCTCTGGTAGACCAACACCTCCAACCTATCCCCCGCACACTCCCATCCTACATCAAAGACACAAACCACTTCCTAGAACACCTCAAATCCATTCCCACTCCTCTCCCACCTGAAACCTTTCTTGTCACCATAGATGCCACATCCCTTAACACAAACATCCCACGTACCCATGGTCTCTCTGCTCTTGAGCACTATCTCTCCCAATGCCCACCAGAAGATCTTCCAAAAACCTCGTTCCTTATCACACTTACCAACTTCATCCTAACCCATAATTACTTCACCTTTGAAGGCCAGACCTACAAACAAATCAGGGGAATGGCCATGGGAACCAGGATGGCTCCATCCTATGCTAACCTCTTCATAGGCCGCATGGAGGAGGCTTTCCTGAAGACCAAACAGCTGCTTCCCCTGGCCTGGTGTAGGTTTATAGATGACATCTTTGTGGTCTGGACTCATGGTGAAGAAACACTCCTTAATTTCCTCCATAACCTCAACTCCTTTTAGAATCTGAATTTCACCTGGTCCTTCTCCCAAACACCTCTGTCCATATCAAACCCACAAACAAACAACAGTACCTTCACTTTGATAGCTGCCATCCATTCTACATCAAACGTTCCCTTCCCTACAGCCTAGGTATTCGTGGCAAACGTATCTGCTCCAGTGATTAGTCCCTCAACAATTACACCAATAACCTGACCAGTGCTTTCCTCTCCCACAACTATCCTGCAGACCTTATCCACAAACAGATCTCCCAAGCAATACATTCCTCCCCGTCCAACAACAATGTTCCTACCCCCAAACCACACAGAAGCATCCCCCTTGTCACCCAATATTATCCTGGCCTCGAATACATCAACAAATTACTCCGCCAGGGATATGACTTTCTCAAGTCAACCCCTGAAATGAGATCATCCCTTGACAAAATTCTCCCCACACCACACAGAGTTGCCTTTTGTCGCCCCCCCTAACCTCCGTAACATCCTTGTTAAACCCTACAATATTCCCAGACTACCTTCTCTACCCAGCGGTTCCTACCCCTGTAACCAACACCGCTGCAAAACCTGCCCCATGCATCCCCCGACAACCACCTACTCCAGCCCCGCTACTGGTAAAACATACACAATTCAAGGCAGGGCCACGTGTGAAACTACACATGTCATTTATCAGCTGACATGCCTGCACTGCACAGCCTTTTACATCGGTATGACAACAACTAAACTGGCTGAGCGCATGAACGGACACAGACGAAGTGTGCGCCTAGGAGATGTCCAATACCCAGTAGCGGAGCATGCCTCCAGCATAATTCTAGGGACCTAGGAACCTGCTACACCGTATGTGCCATTTGGCTTCTCCCACCCAACACCAGTCCCTCTGAACTGCGGAGATGGGAACTTGCACTCCAACACATCCTTTCATCACGCCATCCCCCAGGACTGAACCTATGTTAAACAACCTCACTCCCATTTACTCTTCAGTCTTCTCCTGTTTCCCTTTCCTCTTTAGCCATTCATACATCTATTCATCCTACATAGTTGTGTTTATCTTTATACTGTATACCTCTTTACTTCTGTATGCATCCTCTTTGGTTTGAAGCTGGCACAGTACTTACAGTAGAATATCTTTGGCTTCCCTCTGACAACCATGCCTCCATCCTTGCTACCCTCCCTGTTTTCCTTTCCCTGTTGCTTCATAACCTGGGTTGTGAGTAACTGAATCCACTTTCCCTTCTTCCCTTTCTTTCCCCTCTCTCCTCCCTGATGAAGGAACATTTGTTCCGAAAGCTAGGAACGTAAATTTTCGGTTCTGTTTTTTGTGTATCTATCGGCTGTACTGAGCTGAGGTAAGTACTGGCCAGCCCCTCTATCTCTTTGTCAGTATTAGACTACATTGTAAAATAGAAATGTTTCACTGAGGTAAGTCATTTCTTTCTATTCCACTTAGAGAACTATTTATAAACTACCCTCGTAATCTGACTGTTCTTCCTGCTAACTGTAGTTAAATTATTATCTGGGTTATTTCAAAATTACTAAAATGTGAAATGAGATTATCTAGTAGTAACACTCCCAAAATTTAACGGTTTGATACATTTCTAATAAGTTTTGGTTAAAAGGTAAGTAAAATAAAAAAATTCAGAATGATGAGAGAGGTAACAATAATGACATTAGAAATGAACAAATTAGTCAGTGTGGAAGGTGTTTGTTTATAACTCAAACTCACCTTCATAGCTATCTTCTTTGTCTGGATTACTAGATGACGAATGAGAAGCCATCTCCTCTTTTTAGCTTCTATGCTGTTACATGAATGTCTTGCTCAGGATTATCAATGTCTTTAGTCACCTGGAGTTGTAAATAGAAAATATGTCAAAGGGTTATGAATGAAAGCCAAATTTACATAAAATTCCTAACACACATACTATTCTTACAATAAA
Source organism: Schistocerca americana (assembly GCF_021461395.2). Lineage (NCBI taxonomy): Eukaryota > Metazoa > Arthropoda > Insecta > Orthoptera > Acrididae > Schistocerca > Schistocerca americana. The sequence goes on along the minus strand of NC_060120.1, from coordinate 289,709,398 downwards.
TCACTGCCAGTCACACAGATGTTAAGTACATATCAGTGAAATTTGTGCTCCTCACAGCATAACTGAGACCACAGAAATAGAAAATACCATGAGTGAAAACCAAGTAAAATTTTGTGTAGGCAGCAGCCCTCAATTCACTGGTAGGAAACTAGTAAAGTGCTAAAATGCTGAAAAAATTGAACTGGCAGATACTTGAAGATAGATGCAAACTATCCTTTGAAATCCTGATTACAAAATTGGATGAAACAGTTCTAAGTGATGAATCAGACATACAGAATAAGTTCACAGATATGTGAGTGGCTCGAAGACTTATTAAATAATAGAACACAGTATGCCCTCGACGGCGAGTGCTCATCAGAGACAAAGGTATAGCCAGGAATGCCCCAGGGAAGTCTGATGGGGCTTTTGTTGTTCTCGATTTACATAAATGATTTGGCAAATAGGGTGGGCAACATTTGGATGTGGACACCATCTGGTCCTGGGGCGGAAGAGCGTGAAGAAGAGAGTGTGTGTTGGAGTTCCCGCATGGAGAAAACAATATTATAGCTTTCACTATTTTGACAGGAGAAAGCAGGAGGTCGCACTTCCACAGCACGTTTCTTTGGGAGAAAGGCTGGTGGGTAATTTGAAGAGCTCGAAATCTCAGCAAAGTGTTGACCCAATGAGTTAGAAATTGCGACGGGGTCCACTAAAGTATCATGCGTGACAGTGAGCCCAGAGATTGGGGGGAACTAGGTGCACCAGATAACCGTCGAATTTGACTCCAAACTTCAGAGGAGGGAGTGAGGGTGTTAAAAGAGCTAGTAAAGAAGTCCCAGCCTCCCTTTTTGCTACCGCGGATGACGCGACGGCATTGTGCACGTAACTGCTTATAGCGGATACAGTTGGCCAAGGTAGGATGATAGCAGAAAATGCGAAGAGCATGTCGCCGCTCACATATTGCATCACGGCACGCCTTGTTCAACCAAGGAACTGGGGGGCACTGGGGCAAATCTGAGGTGCGAGGTATTGAACGTTCCATGGCTGTAAGAATAACTTCTGTAATATGAGTGACGTGATCATCGACGCTAGGAAAGTGACGGTCATCGAATGTTGCTAGAGACGAAAAAAGTGTCCAATTGGCTTGGCCAAACTTCCAGCATCTCGGGCGCATAGATGGCAGTTGTTGCTACAATCGAAGGACACATGAAAAATGGTCACTCGAGTGTGTACCAGCAAGAGCAAACCATTCAAAGTGCCGAGCTAGCTGAACAGTACCGACCGAAAGGTCCAAATGAGAGAAATGTGTCATGGAGGCAGACAAAAATGTAGGGTCCCCAGTGTTGAGACAAACAAGATCCACTTGGTGGAAGACATCAATCAATGAGGAGCCTTGCGGACAAGGACGTGGAGATCCCCAGCAAATAAGGGGGCGGGAGCTGACCAAGGAGATGAAGGAGATCAGCTCTTGCCATCGGTGTGGACGATGGAATATATACAGTACAACGCGGTAGGATCATAATAGGATCGACAATTCATCCCAATTGGCTCTAATGCTGTGGATATTCCAATGGATAATGGACATAGGGTGGACAGAAAGGGAAGAATCTTACCACGGTTGCTCTCAACTCAACGACTGCTAAGAGCTGGCAGCCGACAGCATGGAACGGCATTCAGCCGAAGGCAGAAGATCCTGATCCATAGGTTGTTCAGGAGCAGCTCCTGCCACCAGCAATAGGGCGGGTGATTGGCAGCCAGCAGTGCGCTTTGGCGACACGGAAGACGGCCGAGGGCGGTTACCGTCAGGTGGCACTGTAGATGAGACACGCCATGGAAGAGGAGAGGAACTGGGTTTCTTATGAGCCTTCTTGGAAATAGGACGTTGTGATGAGGGAGGAATCGATGGTTGTGAAGGCAGGGTACGTAAAAAATCTTCGCGAGTAGGCTCTTTTTTGGAAGTCCGGGTTTCTGATTTTGGGGCTTGTGATTTAGCAGAAGCCAATGAAGGGTGAGCCATAGAGTGAGCAGGTGATAGTGGGGAGGTTGAATGAGCAACCTTTGCACTGGCCAATCTGACGACCGTGGCACTAAAGGTGAGATCACAAGTCTGTGTGGCTGTCTCCTTAGTAGGCTGAGGAGATGCAAGAACAGTGCTATATTTACCTGCGGGAGGCACAGTGGGCTTTCGACTGGCGAATAACTTTCGATCAGCAAATGTCAACACCTTTTCCTTCATTCTGATTTCCTGAATGAGCCATTCATCTTTAAAAATGGGGCAAACTCTAGAGGAAGCAGAGTGGTCACCCATACAGTTGATGCAATGAGGGATGGAGGTGGACAAGCACCCTCATGGGCATCCTTGCCACATGTAACGCATTTGGCTGGATTGGAACACGACTGGCTGGTATGATTGAACCGCTGACACCGATAGCAACGAGTAGGGTTGGGGATGTAAGGGCGAACTAAAATTATCTCATAGCCGACTTTTATGTTCGATGGAAGTTGAACTCTGTCAAATGTCAAGAAGATAGTACGGGTTGGAACCGGGTCCTTGTCAATCCTTTTCATGACTCGAACAGCTGTTACACCATGGTCAGACAGGTAGTTTTGAATTTCCTCGTCAGAAAATCCGTCAAGGGAGCATGTATAAACTACCCCGCGTGATGAATTTAAAGTGTGGTGCGCTTCCACTCGGACAAGGAAGGCGTGTAGCAGTGAAGTTCGCAGCAATTTTTGAGCCCGGAGGGCACTGACTGCTTCTAACAACAAGGTGCCATTTCGTAATCGGGAACAAGACTTTACAGGACCTGCAATTGCATCGACACCTTTCTGAATAATGAAAGAGCTGACTGTGGAGAAGTCTTGACCTTCGTCCGACCAAGAAACAACAAGTAACTGTGGCACTAGTGGAAGAATTGTCCATGGCTGAGACTGATTTAACTTTCGCTTGTGAGCAGACATAGTAGATCATGAGGAAACCATTGTGGAAGTATCCCCCATGATTACCGACGTCTCCGATGGCACGCTCCTTCCTTGTGGGGGCCCTCTCTGAGGGCACTCCCATCTTAGGTGATTGTTCACACCTCCCGAGAACCGGACAGAGGAACCAATCGGCACTTTCGGAAGGTACCAGCTCGGGTAATCACCCCTCCTTGGGCTTGGCCGTTACCAGAGAGTACGTGTGTGTCCTACCTGTCCACCCGGGGTGGGGAATTACGCGTTACCCCGTCACCAGCTACACATGGGAATGCGTGGGTCAGCCTTCAGACACGCACAGGGGGGAAATAAGAGAAAGGGATGTACAAAGAAAAGGAGAGGAAAGAAGAGAGGTCTCAAGCGCTGCAGCGGAGAAGAGGGTAGAGAAAAGAAGCAAGGAAAAGAGAAGGACAGAGACTTTCCAGCAGAAAAAGTGAAGATGAGAGACTGTCTTACAGTTACAAGCGTCCATCTCCGGATGTAGGCACAAAACATACTCCCAGAGGGGGAGAAGGGGAAGGGAAGAGGCGGAGGTGAGGGGGGTAGGTAGGATGGGGGATGGGGAAGGATGTGGAAAAGGAAGGTATGCAGCCCGGACAGGAAAGAGGGCCGCACTAGCTCAGGGTCCCGTGCTTGCCACAAACGTATCCACAAAAGATCTGTGGACCCCCTGGGGGAGTAATGGAGGAATACCAGATTTCTTAATCAGAGGTTTACAAGAGTCTCTACACTTGCACCCAAATAAGATTCTCATGGCCCTTTTCTGTAGTTTAAAAGTGCTATTAGCAGTTTTAGAGTTTCCCCAGAAAGTGATCCCATATCTAATACGAGAATGAAAGTAAGCATGATATGCGTTCATTACTGTTTTCTCACTACAGCATAATTTTATTGAGCAAAGAAGGTAACATGCTTTTCTCAGTACTGCATATGTTTATTCCATTTTCTACAACTATACCTACATTTATACTCCGTAAGCCACTCAATGGTGTGTGGCGGAGGGCACTTTACGTGCCACTGTCATTACCTCCCTCTCCTGTTCCAGTCGCGTATGGTTCGCGGGAAGAACGACAGCCAGAAAGCCTCCGTGTGCACTCAAATCTCTCTAATTTTACATTCGTGATCTCCTCGGGAGGTATAAGTAGGGGGAAGCAATATATTCGATACCTCATCCAGAAACACACCCTCTCGAAACCGGGACAGCAAGCTACACCGCGATGCAGAGTGCCTCTCTTGCAGATTCTACCACTTGAGTTTGCTAAACATCTCCGTAACACTATCACACTTACCAAATAACCCTGTGACGAAGCGTGCCACTCTTCTTTGGATCTCCTCTCTACCCTCTGTCAACCCAATCTGGTACGGATCCCACACTGATGAGCAATACTCAAGTATAGGTCGAACAAGTGTTTTGTAAGCCACCTCCTTTGTTGACGGACTACATTTTCTAAGGACTCTGCCAATGAATCTCAACCTGGCACCCGTATTACCGACAATTAATTTTATATGATCATTCCACTTCAAATCAATCCATACGCATACTCCCAGATATTTTACAGAAGTAACTGCTACCATTGTTTGTTCCGCTATCATATAATCATATAATAAAGGATGCTTCTTTCTATTATTCACAATACATTACATTTGTCTATGTTAAGGGTCAGTTGCCACTCCCGGCACCAAGTGCCTATCCGCTGCAGATCTTCCTGCATTTCACTGCAATTTTCTAATGCTGCAACTTCTCTGTATACTACAGCATCATCCGCAAAAAGCCGCATGGAACTTCCGACATTATCTACTAGGTCATTTATATATATTGTGAAAAGCAATGGTCTCATAACACTCCCCTGTGGCACGCCAGAGGTTACTTTAACATCTGTAGATGTCTCTCCATTGAGAACAACATGGTGTGTTCTGTTCGCTAAAAACTCTTCAATCCAGCCACACAGCTGGTCTGATATTCCATAGGCACTTACTTTGTTTATCAGGCGACAGTGCGGAACTGTATCGAACACCTTCCAGAAGTCGAGGAAAATAGCACCTACTTGGGAGCCTGTATATAATATTTTCTGGGTCTCATGAACAAATAAAGCGAGTTGTGTCTCACACGATCACTGTATCCGGAATCCATGTTGATTCCTACAGAGTAGATTCTGGGTTTCCAGAAATGACATGATACGCGAGCAAAAAACATGTTCTAAGATTCTACAACAGATTGATGTCAGAGATATAGGCCTTTAGTTTTGTGCCTCTGCTCGACAACCCTTCTTGAAAACTGGAACTACCTGTGCTCTTTTCCAATCATTTGGAACCTTCCGTTCCTCTAGTGACTTGCGGTACACGGCTGTTAGAAGGGGGGCAAGTTCTTTCGGGTACTCTGTGTAGAATCGAATTGGTATCCCGCCAGGTCCCGTGGACTTTCCTCTGTTGAGTGATTTCAGTTGTTTTTCTATTCCTTGGACACTTATTTCGATGTCAGCCATTTTTTCATTTGTGCGAGGATTTAGAAAAGGAGCTGCAGTGCAGTCTTCCTCTGTGAAACAGCTATGGAAAAAGGTGTTTAGTATTTCAGCTTTACGAGTGTCATCCTCTGTTTCAATGCCATTATCATCCCAGAGTGTCTTAATATGCTGTTTCGATCCACTTACTGATTTAATGTAAGACCAGAACTTCCTAGGATTTTCTGTCAAGTCGGTACATAGAATTTAACTTTCGAATTCACTGAACACTTCATGCATAGTCCTTCTTACGTTAACTTTGACATCGTTTAGCTACTGTTTGTCTGAGAGGTTTTGGCTGCATTTAAATTTGCAGTGAAGCTCTCTCTGCTTTCGCAGTAGATTCCTAACTTTGTTGTTGGACCATGGTGGGTTTTTCACATCCCTCACAGTTTTACTCGGCACGTACCTGTCTAAAACGCATTTTACAATTGCCTTCAACTTTTTCCATAAACACGCAACATTGTCAGTGTCGGAACAGAAATTTTCGTTTTGATCTGTTATGTAGTCTGAAATCTGCCTCCTATTACTCTTGCTAAACAGATAAATCTTCCTCCCTTTTTTTATATTCATATTTACTTCCATATTCAGGGATGCTGCAATGGCCTTATGATCACTGATTCCCTGTTCTGCACATACAGAGTCGAAAAGTTTGGGTCTGTTTGTTATCAGTAGGTCCAAGATGTTATCTCCACAGGTCGGTTCTCTGTTTAATTGCTCGAGGTAATTTTCAGATAGTGCACTCAGTATAATGTCACTTGATGCTCTGTCCCTACCACCCGTCCTAAACATCTGAGTGTCCCAGTCTATATCTGGTAAATTGAAATCTCCACCTAAGACTATAACATGCTGAGGAAATTTATGTAAAAAGTATTCCAGATTTTCTCTCAGTTGTTCTGCCACTAATGCTGCTGAGTTGGGAGGTCAGTAAAAGGAGCCAATCAATAACCTAGCCCGGGTGTTGAGTATAACGTTCACCCATAACAATTCACAGGAACTATCCACTTCTATTTCACTACAGGATAAACTACCACTAACAGCGACAAACATGCCACCACCAGTTGCATGCAATCTATCCTTTCTAAACACTGTCTGTGTCTTTGTAAAAATTTCGACAGAATTTATATCTGGCTTCAGCCAGCTTTCTGTACCTTTAACGATTTCAGCTTCGGTGCTTTCTATCAACGCTTGAAGTTCTGGTAGTTTACCAATGCAGCTTCGACAGTTTACAATTACAATACCGATTGCTGCTTGGTCCCCGCATGTCCTGACTTTGCCCTGCACCCTTTGAGGCTGTTGCCCTTTCTGTACTTGCCCGAGGCCATCTATCCTAAAAAAACCGCCCAGCCCACACTACACAACCCCTGCTACCCTTCTAGCCACCTGCTGTGTGCAGTGGACTCTTGACCTATCTAGCGAAACCCGAAACCCCACCACCCTATGGCGCAAGTCAAGGAGTCTGCAGCCCACACAGTCGCAGAACCGTCTCAGCCTCTGATTCAGACCCTCCACTTGGCTCTGTACCAAAGGTCCGCAGTCAGTCCTGTCGACGATGCTGCAGATGGTGAGCTCTGCTTTCATCCCGCTAGCGAGACTGGCAGTCTTCTCCAAATCAGATAGCCGCCGGTAGTCAGAGAGGATTTCCTCCGATCCATAGCGACACACGTCATTGGTGCCGACATGAGCAACCACCTGCAGATGGGTGCACCCTGTACCCTTCATGGCATCTGGAAGGACCCTTTCCACATCTGGAATGACTCCCCCCGATATGCACACGGAGTGCACATTGGTTTTCTTCCCCTCCCTTGCAGCCATATCCCTAAGGGTCCCCATTACGCGCCTGACATTGGAGCTCCCAACTACCAGTAAGCCCACCCTCTGCGACCGCCCGGATCTTGAAGACTGAGGGGCAACCTCTGGAACAGGACAAGCAGCCATGTCCGGGCAAAAATCAGCCACTCTGCAGCGAAAGTCCTAAGAATTTGGTTTCAATACTGTTACCAACAAGTTTGCCATTGATAGAGACTGACGGGATGAACATGTCCTTGTTAGGAGCATTGTGGAATTTTAGTGAAATGTTTTTTTTTTAATGTTTATTACAAGCTGATTATTCTATGCCCAGCTGCTAAGTTGTTTTGTGACCGTGTTTACTGACTGCTGTAACTTTTCGTTGCTGTTCCTTTTAGTAGAATTGTTGTGTCATTTGCAAATATGATTGTTTTATGTGCATCAACAGTTAAGCTCGGATCATTTATGTACAGAAGGGGTCCCATTACTGATCCTTGGGGTACACCACATTTAATTTGTTTATAGTCAGGTAACTGTTCAGGTACAGTTTTTAGTTTGATATGTGTGTGCTTGATGCACACTGTCTGCTTTCGATTAGTCTGAAAGGAACTGATTCAGTTGTCGGACAGACCTCAAATACTGTATCTTTCAAGCTTTCATAGCAGAATTTTATGATCCACCATATCAAAAGCTTTTTGACAGTTCAATTAGTGCTATTGATTCCTGTTTTTTGTCCATCAGGTTTAGGATGGAACTGATGCACTCGTAAATAGCAGTTGTTGTTGACCTCTTATTTCTAAATCCATGTTGTTCTTTACATACAACGTAGTTTTTATTTAAAAATTTCATAACTTTCTCATACGTAATTTTTTTCTTATCTTGCATTCTTATTTAATTTTGTTGCAGGTACACCATCAATGCCTACAGGGTTGGAATTTTTCAGTCCTTTCATTGCTTTAACTACTTCATCTTGTGAAACAGAACTTATGTACATTGATCCTCTACATGCACTTATTTTATATTCATTTGCCCGGGTGCTCCTATGTAAGTTCGATTGTAACATATTATCAGCAACACCTGTGAAAAAGTTGTTAAATGTGTTGGCTACTTCTAAGGTGTTTGTTACTTTTTTATTTTTTTGTGATAGTGTTATCTTTTTGCAAGGTTGTCTATATTCTCCAGATTCTTTTTTATAACACTCCAGATAGCCTTTGATTTATTAGCCGAATTATAAATGAATTCATCATTATGTATTATTTTTGCTGCTTTTATTACTTTTCTTAATATCTAGGAGTATTTTTTATATATTTTATAGTACGCTCATACTTCAAGTGAGGAATTTTTTGAGTTACATATTTCATGAAGCAGTCTTTTCTTCTAGCATGAAATTCTTATTCCCCTTGTGATCCAGCTGTTTTTTCTAGAGTTCCCCTTTATGGTTACAGTTTTCAGTGGGAATGCAATTTGATAGAAATGGGTTAATGTATCAGTGACGGTGTTGAATTTTTCATTTATATTGTTCATTTTGTACACTTCTGACCATTTTTCTTTCTGTAATAAGGTGTTGAAGTTGTTTACATTATCCTGATTATAACTTCTACACGAGATACTTAAAGACATCTTGTTAATAATACTGCCTATTACTTTTGTGCTTAATATTTGAGCAAGATGGTCACTAAAATCTGCATTGAAAATTTTTAATGAAGTGGTGTGTAAAGACTTCTTGACTAGAAATTGATCTAGAGCAGTTTGGCAAGTTTCTGTTACTCGGGTAGCCACTTTTACTTCAGCCTTTAAATTGTAGGATGTTGTGAGGTTCAAAAAGGTCTCTCTATTTCCACTATTTGTAACGAAATCAATATTGAAGTCACTACAGATTATCAACTCATAATCCTTTTTATTTACTTTATTTAGCAATGACTCCATTTTGTTTCAGAAGAGTTCAAAATTTCCAGGTGGTGATCGGTAAACTGTGGCAATAACCAGGTTGAACTAAATAATTTTTATAGTTGCAATTTCATAATCCTTTTCGACATTTGTTCTAGTTAAGTCAGGTAGGGTAATAAAATCTACATTTTCATTTGTGTAAATTGCCACCCCACCCTGATTGCCAGTTTTCCTGCAGTAGTAAGAAGCCAAAACAAATTTGTTTATTTTCATATTCTGGCAATGTCACAAATTTCCAGCCAACGGGTTGCAAATAGAATTTAAAATGCTTTAATTAGTTTTCAACACCAACTAGGGGCACCTTCTTCAGAAGAAACTGTTACCTTATTTGTGGTTAAAAGGAAATTTGAGAGGCATTGCTCTAGTCAAAACATTAAAACCACAATTAAAACATTTTCCACCTGAATACATAACAGGTATAGTCAAAACTTTAAAACAATATATAAATATGCCACTAAGGGCACTACAGTGATATAGGACACAAGTGACTCACGAGGAGACATAGTTATGGAAACATACCATGCAATAATATGTGCACTAAACAGTAAAATAAGTAACATAAACACATGGATAAATAGCCATACATAGTTTTATTCAAAACTTTGCATTAATTAATTTTTAATATCTTCCTTTGTGGTCATTCGATTTATTTTCTGAGCAACATGACACATAATTCATCATTCTTAACACATCAGTTTTTTATATTGATGTGACCTTATATCTCACAATGCCAGCAATGATTTACACATAATGCTCTCTCGTCTTGTTTTGAACTCATTTTCCACACAACAACAATCTCCTCTGTCTATGTAACACCAAGGGACTGTCAAGGATATCATCAACACTGCACACACAGTCAGCACAATATTTCCAGGGTCCACAACATACTTTCAAAGTTTTTGATGTTCTGAACGTTATTGCGCAACCTCTCAATCTCACTCCTAGTTGGTCAATATTACTGTGCATCCAAGAAATACTGCCAATATTATTGACCATCTACGGAGCACTTAAGAATACATATAATAGGCAGAGACTCAATACAAATTAACTCACTGCCAACAAACACAACAAATACTTTGTTCGCCAAATCCCAACACCCCACTCTGAACAAATATTTTTATGTGCTCACAATAATATAGAACGCTACACCATCTCAAAGCACTACGCATGGAACTTTATGCATTTAAACCACACAAGTTTACCAATTTTTGGAATTTGTCTTTATGGATTGGCTTGGCCAATAAATCAAAGCATTTCCTTTGTACACAAATATTTCATAGTAATATCATTCTTTTTTCGGTGGTACCTAATAAGATGTTGCCTAATATCAATGTGCTTGGAGCTCACACTTGTTATTTCAATCTGAGATAACATGATTAGCTCTCATTTCCTTTCAATGCACTTTGGTCGGTTCAGTAATCACATGCGGCTCAGATTCACCTTTCAGAGTTCTTAACCGTAACACTCCTCGTAAGGTGAGAGACAATCAGACTCTTTGTTTCTCACAAGACCAGAATATTACTCCTCCCATCTACTTGAAACAGCTACTTGTAACAGAAATTTGTTATGCAGTTCATTTCGCCCATCTGCATCAATAAGACATTCCAGTTTCCTGCCTTACAATACCTTAATCTGTAATCAACTGTTCCATTTAAATATTTATTTAACTGCAACCCAATGTACAATTCTATAGTCTCTGCAAAATTTGTTCACAGTGTTCGTTGCTAAGACAATATCTGGCATGGAAATTTGAGCTAAATGTACAGGACTTTCCACTGCCTCCAAATAAGGTACTTCCTTTTCATACATTTCATCTTCTTTACTATCAGCTGTACACTCTGTTCTATAGGTGTGGATAGATGAGGTTCCAAGTCGTCACCGGGCACATAAAAAAAGACTGAGAACATTGGAAGCTTTCACTAACAGTGAACAGGTGTGTGTGTGTGTGTGTGTGTGTGTGTGTGTGTGTGTGTGTGTGTGTCCGCATGTCAGTCAATCACAGTCAAAAGAAGGATGCTCAAAGCTAGCAGCATTCTCTGTCTTTGTTCATGTAACTCTTGATGACACAGCACCTCAACTATGTGGCAAGCCGTTACCTTCCTTTTCTATAGCTTTCTTCCAGTTATTTGCATTCGGTCTGGCCACAGCTTCCTCAGCTGTAAGATGTTTATTGTTGGATGTTTGAGCAGCCATGTACATGTACAGAACTTTGCTTTTGGAGTTTACTGGATCTCATCATCCATTTCATCTTAAATAAACATATATATAACTATTCTTGAACAACTTATTCAAGTCTTTTAGTTTCTAACTTTGCCTTTGCATTCTCTTGTACATCATATTCAGGATTAATATCTTCACATACTTTTTCGCCCTTTGATTCATTTTAAGCACATCTAAAAATATTACATCTCTGCTAGTTATTATCTTCTTCTTTTTAGCATTTGTAAGTCTGTAACATATGGAATCTTCACAGTGACCAATAAAATATACTTTTGAGATTTACGGTTGCATTTTCTTCTAAGTCATTTGAGAACTTGGATCATGGTGTTGCATCTAAAAATTCTTAGATGATCTAGATGGATTTTGTTTCCAGTACAAATATCATGTGGAATCTTGTTTAGTACAGTTTCAGAAGGTAATCTATTATTTAGATACACTGCAGTTGATGCTGCTTCTGCCTAATAACGTAGTTTGATGTCTGATTTCAAATTCACTCAGTTGTTGCCTAAGCTGTTTGTCGACAAATTGGGTACCATTGTCTGATCTGAGAATTTTTATCTTCTTACCAGTATCTCTTTTAACCATAGCGTGAAAACTGTCAAATATTTCACTCACTTTGTCCTTGTTTCTAAGGAAATAAAAATGGGTATATCTTGAAAAATCATCAATAAAGTTAAGGAAATAACTACTGCCTCCTATAAATTCCTTTTCCACAGGCCCACTTTTATGAGTATCAGCTGTAAAAGCTCAATAAATCTACTTTTACTTGTTTTGAATGGTAATCTGGCTAGCTTTCCTTGTATTCAAATTTCATAAGTTACTTTTACCCTTGTTGCCATACCTTTTCACAAGGCAATACCTTTCCAATTAAGATAGCCAAGTCTTTGATTTCACAAAAAACCTTTTGCAGGATATACTGGATAACAATTTCCAACTTGAAGAGCATCTAATTTATAAATACTGCTTTCGTTATTTACTGTGGCTATTACAAAGCCACTCTGATCAATTATTTCTGCACAATTTAAATAAAAAAATAATTTACTGTCCTTACTATTTCACTCACTGAAAGCAAGTTTCTAGCAGCACTCTTCACACAATGTACATTATGTGCTGTAATATCTTGCAGTCTGGATTTTAGAGAATGCCTTTTAAACATTCACTCGCCTTATTTTACAAGCATTAAATAACAAAACTGCACTGGTTGGTATTTACTGTGACCTATCTAAGGCATTTTACTGTGTGACTCACAATATTCTCCTGGATAAACTGAGGTGTTATAGGACTGACGGTATAGTCAACCATGGATAATGTCATATGTAGCCAAAAGGCTGCAGAAAGTGTTACTTACTAATTCAACCAATGTAGTCAGGGAACATTATTCTGACTAGAGAGAATTCATGTATGGGGTTTCCCAAGGTTCAAACTTAAGACCTCTTACTGTTCCTCATATATATACTGATTTCAGTAAAATGCAACATACAGAAATAGTTCTTTTTGCGGATCACACTAGTATTGTAATCAATCCAAGTATACATGCAGCAAGAGAAACAGTGATAAACTATTTTTTTTTTAAGTGCAATTGACTGGTTTTCTGCGAATGGGCTAACTCCCAATTTTAAGAGCCACAATGTATTCAGTTTTGCACACCTAGAGGTACCACATCAATGATAAGTAACATGTGATGAGGATATACTAAATAGAGTGAAAACTTCAGAAATTTTAGGTGTCCATACTGATGAGAATATAAACTGGAAAAAAAGTGTGTGTGTGTGTGTGTGTGTGTGTGTGTGTGTGTGTGTGTTTGTTCGCACTCCTCATTACTTATGTGATCTACCCATCTGATGTTCAGTATTCTTCAGTAGCACCACATTTCAAAACCTTCTATCCTCTTCTTGTCGAAACTGTTTATCATCCATGTTTCACTTCCATACATGACTACACTCAATACAAATACTTTGAGAAAAGGCTTCTTAACACTTAAGGGAAGCTGGAATGCCCTATCCTGACAATATTAAATTTAGTGACTTAGCTTCCCTATATTTCAGGAACCACTGTAGCCATTGACATGGAACTTTTACATGGCATTAAAATGCATGTTCTGAGTCTACTGAACTACAAATAATTGCATTTCAGTCACTGCTTTCAGAAATACGGTTTTTTAATTACACAGTTGAAATTTTGTGTACTTTTTTGTACGTTATCCTAAATAATTTTAATTATACATAACATTATGTTGTTCTTTTAATGTAGTAGCCTCAGGATATGTATGTTAATATATGCTTATTTTTTTATTTTTAGTCACTCAGAAGCACCCTGCACTGTAAGGTATAGCATCCTCTCGATCTTTTTCCAAGCTTTTTCTTCTTTTCTTTATTCTGGACTCCGTAGTGGCCAGCTGTGATGCATACTCTTCTTTATCAATATGAACCTGTCCATCTGTTCAATTTCTCTGATGCAGTTTGCTCTTGGATTAATTCCCTTATGCTGTGGCACTTTCACCTTACCAACATTGCCATCATTAAAAGCAATAACAGCATCAGTGATGCCCCACTTTAGTGTCTTCATTCCAACAAAAACATTTACTGGTAAGTGAGTCCATATAAGATAACTGAATGACTCACTGGGATTTTGAGTCTGACTATGCAGACGCTTCTTCAGTAATTCAGGATTTACCAGTCTCTGTAAATAGGTTTTATGATATCCATGACTGCTGCTAGGATGAAATGTTTATGGCTGTAGGAACTATTTGAGTACTGGGCATTGCAGTAATTGCACCATGACTCAGGTCCAGGAGGGCAAAGGTGGTGTACTGGTCTTTCATCAGTTGACAGTCCATGGAAGAAGGTAGCCCATACTGCCTGCTTCATTTTCAACAAATCCTCAGTATTATTTCTAATCGCTATCCCATAATATTGCTGTAGTTCATCAATCATTCTGTCTGCCAGCCTGCCTCTTATGGTTTTACCATCAGAATGTTTCTTGTCTCTCAAACTTCGTTTCAATTTCCTCAACCTCGTGCCCATCATCTTCTGGACATGACCACCACTGTTAACCTTTGTAACACAGCAATCCACAGCCTACTATACAAAAAATTACTGATTTTTATTAGATCTTTAAGTAACGCACATAAAATTTTTTAACATTTTCAACCAGTGTAGATTATCCTTCAATAAAATTCTTCAGGGTATCAGACCGCATCGTCATAATTTTAAAATGCGTCAACGTTTCGGCCAGCGTTGCAGCTAGCCTTCATCAGGGCCATACGTTAACTGCTAAATGAACACACTTGGTTCCTTAAATAGCTGCACGAGAAAACCGTGTCGTTACTTGATTGGCTGTAAAAGGAGGAGGAGGAGGGGTGAAAGGTATGCTTTATTGGTGTTTCCTTTATTATCTGTCATTGGCTGAAATAGCTGTTTTCTATTGGTCTTTATATTAATCCACCCCATCGGAGGAGACGGACGAATAGCGAACAGGTGATGGCTGTGACGTCACACTGTTTCCATGCTGTCCAGAAGCCGGCTGTGGTGTGCCATTGCTTTGTGTGCTCGCAACCACTACTGCGGCTCTCCGCGTGTCTGCATGGGCCGCCACGGCTCTGCCGCCGCTCCGTAGCCCTGCTATTGCAGGCAGCCAAGCCCTCGGAAGCTTGTACCCGTCCTCTCTATTCATGTTGGCGGGTCTTTTGGCTATTTCTATCGCCTCTCTAATCTTTCTTTTGAAAGTGAGAGGCTGCTTCGCCAGGACGCGGGCTTCTTGAAAAAATATTGGTTTCCCGCACTCGTCTCGGTGTTCCGCCACTGCTGACTTAGTGTGTTGTTTCAGGCGGATATATCTTTCATGTTCCGAGAGCCTTGTGCTAATCGGACGTCCCGTCTCACCTATGTAGACTAATCCACACGCACAACCAATTTCATACACGCCAGCTGTGTGTAGTTTGTCAACTGCATCCTTGGTAGACCGAGCATGTCTGATAAACTTCCCCGTCGAGAAAAGGCAGCACCCCATTCTTCTCTGTTTCCATTGTAAACTGAATTTTCCTATGCTGTTGGTTAAGGTGCTTGTGGAAGTTCTGTAACTCCTCTTCTCCGTGGTGCCAGATGACGAAAGTATCATCGACTTAGCGAAGCCAACAATTTGGACGTAATGGTGCGGACTGGAGGGCTGTTTCCTCAAATGCCTCCATGAAAATTTCTGCTGCGATAGGCGATAGGGGTGAGCCCATAGCTACACCGTCAGTTTGTTCATAAAATTGATCTCTCCACTTGAAATAGGTGGTCGTCAGACAGTGGCGCACAAACTCACATATATCAGGTGCCACGCGTTCTTCTAGGATGTTCACAGTATCTGACACTGGGACATTCGTGAATAGGGATTTGACGTCGAAACTAACCATCAGATCTTGGTCCGTAACACGCATTTCCTTTAGGAGAGACACGAAGTGAGTGGAATCCTTAACGTAGGACTCGGTTTGAGTTTATCGAAAACCTGATGGTAAACTTGGCCACAAAGTGTACAGGAAACCAACCAATACGGACAGGTACCTTCACGCCTCCTCCCACCATCACCCCACGCAGAAGAAGTCCGCCCTGCACACGCTAACGAATAGAGCGTACAGGATAAGCGACGAAGAACATCTGAAGACAGAACTTGAACACCTCAGGTCCATCTTCGGAACTAATGGCTATGGGAAGCAGATGATAGACAGCACCATGTCGACAAGGGAGAAGACTAATAGGGAAGAGGAGAAGGAGGCACAGAGCATTGCTGTGTTACCATATGTACAAGGGGTCACCGAACGTATTGGCAAAATTCAACGAAAAGCCGACATCAAACCAATTTTCCGAAGCAGAAACAAAATATCAGACATGCTCGGTTCTACCAAGGATGCAGTTGACAAACTACACACAGCTGGCGTGTATGAAATTGGTTGTGCGTGTGGATTAGTCTACATAGGTGAGACGGGACGTCCGATTAGCACAAGGCTCTCGGAACATGAAAGATATATTCGCCTGAAACAACACACTAAGTCAGCAGTGGCGGAACACCGAGACGAGTGCGGGAAACCAATATTTTTTCAAGAAGCCCGCGTCCTGGCGAAACAGCCTCTCACTTTCAAAAGAAAGATTAGAGAGGCGATAGAAATAGCCAAAAGACCCGCCAACATGAATAGAGAGGACGGGTACAAGCTTCCGAGGGCTTGGCTGCCTGCAATAGCAGGGCTACGGAGCGGCGGCAGAGCCGTGGCGGCCCATGCAGACACGCGGAGAGCCGCAGTAGTGGTCGCGAGCACACAAAGCAATGGCACACCACAGCCGGCTTCTGGACAGCATGGAAACAGTGTGACGTCACAGCCATCACCTGTTCGCTATTCGTCCGTCTCCCCCAATGGGGTGGATTAATATAAAGACCAATAGAAAACAGCTATTTCAGCCAATGACAGATAATAAAGGAAACACCAATAAAGCATATCTTTCACCCCTCCTCCTCCTCCTTTTACAGCCAATCAAGTAACGACACGGTTTTCTCGTGCAGCTATTTAAGGAACCAAGTGTGTTCATTTAGCAGTTAACGTATGGCCCTGATGAAGGCTAGCTGCAACGCTGGCCGAAACGTTGGCGCATTTTAAAATTATGACGATGTGGTCTGATACCCTGAAGAATTTTATTGAAGAAGACAACGGCCGCGGAAGCCTACGCTTACAGTGTAGATTATATTTTAAAAAAATAAAATGAACTACTTCCCATGTGAGTTTATAAGTGATATATACATATCATTTTATTTGGAAAATTGCAAATTTTATAATGAGATAAAAATCCGAAAATGTGAAAAATTTTTTTTTTGCATTTTAACTCCCCTTAAGTCTGAATTCGATGTTAAAAAATTTCCCTTCTTCAGAAACGCTTCTCTTGCTATTGCCAGTCTACATTTCATATCCTCTCTACTTCGGCAATCATTTATTTTCTGCCCAAATAACAAAATTCATCTACTATTTTAAATGTCTCATTTCCTAATTTAATTCCCTCAGCATTCAACTACATTCCATTAGTCTTGCCTTGGTTTAGTTGCTATTCATGATATATTCCCTTTCAACACCCTGTCCAAACTAATCAACTGCTCTTCCAAGTCCACTGCTGTCTATGACAGAATTAAAATGTCAGCAACAAACCTCAAAGCTTTTATAACTTCTCCCTGAACTTTAATTCCTATTCCAATTTTTTTCTTTGTTTTATTTACTGCTTGCTCAATGTACGCATTGAGTAACATCAGCGATAGGCTACAACATTGTCTCACTACCTTCTCAACCACTGATTACTTTACATGCCACTTAACCACAGTTAAGTAAGGAAGAGGCTCCAGTAGAAGTAGATGTAGTTAAGATGCAACAGAATCTCACTAGGAAACCGTTTCAAAAAAAGCAGATAGTAAGAGGAAAGTTCTGTTGCTAGGTAGCAGCCATGGAAGAGGTGTGGGCCAGATTTTGCAGGAAAAATTAAGTGAGAGGTACCAGGTCACAAACTTTTTCAAGCCAAGTGCAAGTCTTAGCCAGGTGGTAGACGATATAGGTTCCTTGTGCAAGGGATTCACAAAGCAGGATCATGTGATGATAGTGGGTGGAGTGGGAAACAGTATTGATAGGGATCAGGGCTACAGTATTGAGTGTGACCTGGTGAAAATAGCCTTGGCAACGACCCATACCAATGTTGGGCTGGTGCCTGCTTTCATGCGGCATGATCAGCCCCAGTTGAACCACTCTGTCAGGAGGGTAAACATGGAGTTGGATCAGTTGCGTACGGCGGCCACTCTGTTAGACATTGGATTGGTTCCTGTTGAGGCTATTGATAGGGGGGGATTTCACAAGGCATGGCCTACACCTCAATAGGAAAGGGAAGGGTAAACTGGCAGGGTTGTTAGCGAAATCCATAAGGTGGGGACTAGTACTTTCCTGTTGTGAGAATTTTGTGAGTTTTGGACCTCTTTAGCACCTGCCTGCCTAAACTTCTCATTGGACACTAGTATTAGTCTAAAAAGGAGGTACACCATATTTAACCAAAATATTGTTGGATTAAGAAAAAAGTAGATCCTCACAAAAGTAAAGTAAAAAATAATTTTACCATTTTTCACCAAAATATTCCAGGATTGAAGAATAAAGTAGATGAGCTCCTGGTTTGTTTAGATGACATTGAATCTGATAATGTAATAGATATACTATGCCTGTCTGAGCATCACATTGTGTCTGATATGGAAAAGGTAAATATCAGTGGTTATAAACTAGCTGCACATATGAGTAGAGAGGATAAGGTGGGAGGAGGAGTTGCCATATATGTCAAAAGTTATCACTGTGTAGAAAGCTTACATACAAAAAAGTTTTGTCTAGAGGAACATATAGAAGCATGTGCCTGTCAACTTAAACTGAAGGAGGGCTCTTTTATAATTGCAACAGTATATAGGTCCCCTTCAGGAAACTTTCATTTATTCCTCGGATCCCTTGTTGTGCTATCTGTCAGATAGGGGAAAGCAAATAATTATTTGTGGGGACTTCAATGTTGATTCACTGAAAGAGTGTAATAGGAAGAATGACCTGGAAGTCTTGCTCGGTTCTTTCAATTTGACATCTGTCATTAATTTTCCTACTCAGGTAGTAAAGGACAGCAGCACATTGATAGATAACACTTTCATAGACCAAGATAGGTTTAAAAACATAAATTATTGTCCTGTTGAGAATTGACTTTCTGATCATGATGCTCAGCTAGTTACAGTATACGACATAGCTCCATTCAGTAATTCAAAACTACCCTCCAAAGTTGTGCGTTCAATTAATGACTCAATTAGAAATTTCAGAGAAAATCTTCAGCAGTTAGACTGGGATGAGGTGTACAGGGAACCCGATGCTAATTTAAAAGATAACTTATTTCATGATACACTTGTAAGAGAATTTGAAAACTGTTTCCCCAAGAAAGTAGTTAAATCTAATTATAAGAAACCATGCAAAAAAACCTTGGCTTACTAAAGGAATAAAAATATCTTGTAACCACAAAAGGGAACTGTATCTAACAACATGAAAGGGTAATGACCCAGAAGGAGCCAAATACTATAAAAACTACTGTGCTCCATTAAGAAAGGTTATTAAAAAGTCCAGAAGCATGTGCATCCTGTCTGAGATTAATACCTCTGATAACACAATCAAAACAATTTGGAATATTATTACAAGGGAGACAGGGCAACCAAGAGTACACGATGGCGGCATCACCATCAAAGCAAATGGAAACTCGATAAACAACAAGCCGGAAGTCTAAAACATTTTGAATAATCATTTTTAAAATGTTGTAGAGAAAATGGGATCTAAATTTTCATTAGAATAAGCAAGGCAGTTAATGGAAGAGGCCTTACCCACACCATTTGATACAATTGAAATTCCACCCACCTCTCCTTCTGAAATTAGGAAGATAATAAACTCTCTCAAGAACAAAAGCTCACATGGAATTGATGGCATTTCCAGCAGGATAATAAAAGCGCGTTCCCAAGAAATAAGTGGGATTTTTAGGCACATATGTAACAGCTCTCTGAAGCAGGGTATTTTTCCAGATAGACTGAAGTATGCCATTGTTAAACCACTGAATAAAAAAGGGGATACGTCTGATCTCAACAACTACCGCCCAATCTCTCTTCTGACTGCCTTATCCTAAATTCTTGAAAAAGTAATGTATTGTAGAGTAGCTTCACACCTTTGTAAAATAAAAGTTTTAACAAAATGTCAGTTTGGTTTCCAGAAGGGTTTTTCAATGGAAAATGCCATATATACTTTCACTAATGAAATATTAAATGCTCTGTGAAGCCGGAAGTCACCCATTGGGATTTTTTTTGATCTATCAAAGGCTTTTGATTGTGTAAATCATGGAATACTTCTAGATAAGCTCAAGTACTGTGGTATGAATCAAATGGTTTAAATCATACCTAATTGGAAGAGCACAGAAAGTTGAAATAAACAGTTCATACAATATGCAAAAAACTGGTGATTTCTCAAACTGGGGAACAATCAAGAATGGGGTGCTGCAAGGTTCGGTCTTGGGTCCTCTGTTGTTCTTAATATATATCAATGACTTGCCATTCTATATTCACGAAAATGCAAAGCTGGTACTTTTTGCTGATGATAAAAGTATAGCTATCACACCCAACAGACAAGAATTAATTGGTGAAATTGTAAAATCATTACGTGGTTCTCTGCAAATGGGCTCTCATTAAACTTTGACAAAACACAGTATATACAGTTCCACACACCAAATGGAATGACACCATTAATAAATATATACTTCGATCAGAAATCGGTAGCTAAGGTAGAATATTCAAAATTTCTAGGTGTATGCGTTGATGAGGGGTTCAACTGGAAAAAACACACTGGGGATCTGCTGAAACGTTTGAGTTCAGCTACTTATGCTATTAGGGTCATTGCAAATTTTGGCGATATACATCTGAGTAAATTAGCTTACCACGCCTATTTTCATTCTCTGCTTTTGGATGGCATCATATTCTGGGGTAACTCATCATAGAGTAAAAGAGTGTTCATTGCACAAAAGCGTGTAATCAGAATAATTGCTGGAGCTCATCCAAGATCATCCTGCAGACACTTATTTAAAGAGCTAGAGATCTTTACTGCAGCCTCACAATATATATATATTCACTTATGAAATTTGTCATTAACAATCTGAACGAATTCAAAAGTAATAGCAGTGTATATGGCTACAACACTAGGAGAAAGGATGATGATCACTACTCAAGGTTAAATCTAACTTTGGCTCAGAAGGGGGTAAATTATGCTGCCGCAAAAGTCTTTGGTCGCTTACCTAATAGCATCAAAAGTCTGACAGATAGCCATATAGCATTTAAAATGAAATTAAAAGAATTTCTTAATGGCAACTCCTTCTACTCATCAGATGAATTTTTGGATATAGTAAGTGGGTAGGTAATTCCCCAACCACCACAAAAAAAATATTGAGTGTTGTGTAATATTTTGTGTAATGTAATATCTTGTATAGACACCCACTATTAACCTGACACATTCCACATCATTACGAAGTGTCGTATTCATGATGGAACAAGTACTAATCTAATCTAACAACTGCTGTCTGGTTACTGTACACGTTGTGAATAGCCTTTTGCTCCCTGTACTTTACTCCTGTTAGTACTGAATTTCAAGGAGAGTAGTCTAGTCAACATTGTCAAAAGCTTCTTCAGAGTCTACAAATGCTATAAACACAAATGTAGGTTCACCCTTCCTTAACCTGTCTTCTAAGATAAGTGGTAGGGGTCCCCCCCTCTCCTGCCACCTTTCCCTGCCTCATGTGGTCCTACATTTCTAAGGTCAGCTTCTACTACTTTTTCCACATTTTTTTCAAATATCTGTGATCAGTTATTGAGTGGTGATATTGTACAATATCATCTGTATAACTGAATACAAAACCTAACTCCCTCTTCCTTTCTCCAACCAACCCACAGGATTATGCAAGTAATTAGAATGTTAAAAACAATATATTCAATTGGGAAGTATAAAGTGCCGGACTATGTCATTTAAAACATTGGTGACCTCATTGCAATAACGTTAGTCCACCTGTTCGACACTACATTTACAAGTGGAATATTTTCTTGCTATTTAAAGATCATGATGCTCAAGTCACTTTTCAAAATGGGGGAAAAAAGGAGAGTTATCTGATTATAGACCCATTGTTCTGTTGTTTTCGTCTTCAAAAATACTGGACAAAAAGTTTTCCAGAAGAAGGTGTTAATTTTGTAGAAAATACAATATTTTCACTACAGCCAATGCAGTTTTCAGAAAGGCTGATCAACAGAAATTTTAAATATTTGAATATCTCAATGAAGAACTCTGAGAGCCTGATAGTGGCAAAAAAGTTACAGGTGTATGTATTGACCTGTCCAAGGCCTTCGACATTATAGACCATAATTTATTGCTGCAGACATTTGATAGTGTTGGTATCAGAAGCGCACCTAATGACTGACTAAGATCGTACTGGCTACAAGCAAGTAGTAGAAATACAATTTAATGAAAAAAAAAATTAACCAGCCACTGTTCTGTTCACAATGAAGAAAAATAAAATGTGCCACTAAGGTCAGTATGGCGAATCGTTCTATTTTTGATTTATCTAAGGGATCTAACAGGAAACGTACACTTTCACAACATTATTCAGTTTGCTGATTGAAGAAGCATATTAATCAGTGGTGAGACAGCAGAAATACTTCAAACTTGTTCAGCCAAAAAGAAAAAAAGAAAGCTGATAATGAGTAAAAGTAAAATCGTAGCATTAAATTTCCATAACAGTGACAAAGAGACTGAGGAGGACATGTAAAGTCAGTTTGTCGGACGCATTTATTGTTAGTGCAGCCACTGCAAAATTTCTAGTGATCTGGCTTCAAGACAACCCTATATTGGATTCACATATTGATGGTATGTTTAACAGATTAAGTACCCTGTGCTACTTAATGAAAAGCCTGAAACTTGTTTCATAAGGACTGTCTGATGACTTGTGTACTATGCTAATTTATGTCCTCCCCTAATGTATGAGACCTCTTTCTGGGGCAACCCACCATTCTCATTACAACTCTTTAGCGTGCACAAAAGAATAGTGAGAATCATGATGAACCGAAAAGATCAAACCTTGTATATGACTCTTAAAAGCTGGGGATGCTTCCTCTTTGACTTACAGTCTCGAAAGTGCAGTGTTTATTATGGAGTATTCAATAATATGTCCTGGTATACATACATTAACCCGTGTTCCATAGATCATGAATACGACATTTCAACATTAACCCTTGTTCCATAGATCGTGAATACGACATTTCATAATGGTGTGGAACATCTCGCTTTAACACAGGTTTTCTTTGCGTGATATAATTAAGGTTTTTTTTTAACTTCGTATCTGAAAATTCATCTATTGAGTTAATGGAGTTCTCATTCACAAATTCTTTTAATTTGTCTTTAAATGTTGGTTGGCTATAGACTGTTTGGCTATCTGTCAGACTTTTAATGCTATTCGGCAAATGACCAAAGACTTTTGTGGCAGCATAATTCACTCCTTTCTGTGAAAAAGTGAGATTTAATCCAGAATAGTGGAGATCATCCTTTCTTCGAGTGTTGTAGCCATACACTTAACTTATTTTTGAATTGGGATGGGTTATTAATGACAAATTTCGGTAAGTGAATATATGTATTGTGAAGGTACTGTGAACATGCTGAGTTCCTTAAATAAATGCCTGCAAGGTGATCTTGGGCAGGCTCCAGCTATTACCCTGATTAAACGCTTTTGTGCAATGAATACTTTCTCTCTTAATGATAAATTGCCCCAAAATATAGTGCCATATGAAAGCAGTAAATGAAAATAGGCATAGTAGGCCAAAATTTGCAATAACCCAAAGTAGGTGAACCTAACCATTTCAGCTGATCATCAATGTGTTTCTTCCAATTCAATTTCTCGTCAATGCACACATCCAGAAATTTTGAATATTCTGCCTTAGCAACAAACTTCTGTTCATATTCTATATTTTTTATGCAAAAATCAAAATATTCATTATCATAACACCTGGCAGAAAACAAGCAACAAATAAAAATGTGTCTTTGCCAAAGAAAAACAATACGCAATGGTAAAATTATCTATAATAAGGAGCCAAAAGAAATTAAGGTAGTAAATGACCTCATAAAATTCAATGCGGCGTTGAAATCAAAGTCCCTTGCATATTATTATTATTTAGTGTCACGATTTCGCTTCACTGCAAAGTGA
This sequence comes from Schistocerca americana, assembly GCF_021461395.2. NCBI lineage: Eukaryota > Metazoa > Arthropoda > Insecta > Orthoptera > Acrididae > Schistocerca > Schistocerca americana. The sequence goes on along the minus strand of NC_060120.1, from coordinate 289,685,205 downwards.
CTGCTGTCCATCCGCCTGTTTTCACAGGTAACTGACAGTAAATGGAGTTCACCCTGACTGGCATTGATATTTGATATACTTATTTGTGCAGCTTTAAATACATAAGTTATGGTTTCCCACCTACACTATATACCTGCTCTTCTGTTTTGGAATGGATTACTTCTTGTTTATAAACGTTATTATTCAATTCGTCTGCCAGTTTCAGTGCAGTTACTACGAAGACTACAGTTCCTCAGTCATAGATGATAGATGAATAACTTCGTTTCTCCCAGAATCCCAGATACTGATCAAGACTGTAGTGGTTACTGTAGTGTGGTGGTTACATCCTTGATACAAATCAACACGGAACGATGTGCCTGCACAAAAATCTGTGCTCACCGGACATCTCAACGGCGGAGACAGACCTAAGCGTGTGAACAAGAGATTTGTGGAAAGATGTGCATAAACCTGGAATTTGGTTTGAGTAAAACTGCCCAATTCTGTGGTCATAAATCACATCGGTCCAGGAAAATAGTAGCGCCTGCAGAGAAGATTGCCGAAAATACGGGGCGTGAAAGTTTTTGAGTCTGCTGTTTGTTCAGTGTAGTAGTTCTCATTATTGGGAAAGCAGTCAATTCTGTAGTGATTGATACACGACAGTGCTTTCGCGAATTCATTGGTGGATGTACTGAACTATATAGGAGTCACATGTTTGTGGAAGGAGAGGCTCAAAGATTACAGTGATTGAGATAAGAAGGCAGCTGCTCTCAATTCTTCAATAGAGAAAATAAGAGAGTTGACGCAGCAGCAAACAGCAAACTGTAATTTTAAAAGAAAAAACATCCCATGGACCATAAACAAATTATTAGTTCCGCTTGCTTTGAGCTTAGAAACCTCAATATGTTAGCCTACATGCGGGATTGCTACAACACTTGCACACAATAATCTCCTCCGTTATAATCTTTTGAGGCAGTGTCCACATCTACATTTACGCTCCTCAAATCACTGTGAAGTAAATAGCATGGGGCACTTTACATTGGACAAGTTAGTAGGGCATTTGGGAAGGTTAGCATCGCTGGCCATAGAAAACACAGGCGTCTAAAGCTTATTAGACGCCTGTATAGAAAACGCCTTGCAGTCTTATCTATGATGGTTGCAAGACAGTTCTGTATTCTTGCCTGTATCGAGTTTCTATAAAATAAAGTGTGTTGTGTACTCCATACCACTGCATCGCCTATCATTCACTATCACTACATACCAAAGATCCACATTGGGGACCCTGAACTACGAGTGAACATTAAAGTAGTCCAAATTCGCGTCACGACAATCTGACCATCACACCCCCATTGCGTCACGCCGACGGCGAATTTCGTTGAACTATCGCGCCTCTTGCTATCGACAGAGATGAACAGTGCTCCGAATGTTGCCCAAGTGACTAAAAGAGACAGTGACATTTCTCACATTGCATTCTCATTGCAAATCGCAGGGGCACAGCAGTGCAAAGCAATTGACAACTCGCTTATTGACTTTGTTACAGACTCTACCAGTGTAACTTTTACCCTTTCATTTCGTCAACATTTTCACGACCTGGATTACCGATCCGTGCCGACCGCGTCGTGGCCACTATCGTACGTACCGTACACGTGTCCTCCCAATATGCGTCCCGTCTCAGCCACGCCGCGTGACGGGCCGTCCGTCCCAGTCCATGCAGACGCCTGTATTATCTGTCACCACTCACTCACAGTTCTCCCAATGCTGTGCGGCTGTATTCCAACCACGTTACCATACAATTGCTTCATGGCTCACGTTACCTCCGTTCCATACAGTCAACAGACGCCTGTGGTTCACGATCGTCGAAAGGTTCCAACGCCATCGTCACTGACGACATGAAGTACGTCACTCCACTCAGTCACCTTGGAACCCACACTGACGTTATCTACAACGTCATCCTGGCACCACCGTCTATGGCAAGTATGTGACCGCCAAAACAATCCTCTTATGATATCTCTCTCAGACTCCCTAAGAGCAACTGCAACAGGTACTTTACAATGAACAATTTCAGAATGGGACTTCCTCCTAATTGTGGCGGCTACTTTGCAGCAAAATACACCCACGCATCATGTCTGAAGAGGTGCTGTGGACGATCTGGATCATCAAGCTCCCATCCTAGGTACAGATGAGTTTACTTGCCACTCGTAACCAGACTCCTGACGCCTGGTTGTCCTTGTCCGACCGAATTTTTGTCATTTCTCGACATAGGCACAATAACAACAAAGCTCCCAACAATGGTATGGGTATCCACGCTGCACTGCCACGTGCGCGACCTCCTGGAGCCATCGACAGTCGGCCATGCCTAATGTTTGCGTCACAATGACCACCACCCACTGTGTATACAAATCAAAGTTGGCTCCAGCTGTCACTCCCAATGAATCAGCAGCCGTGCACACACTGTCTCGCCTCTGCTGGCACCACGTGTGCTTTGCTGACACTGTGTGCCTCTGTCATCAACCTTGTGACTACACTGTACTCGCCTCACCTGAGGTGCCATGAGCCATGAACTATGCATAGGCTGCCTTGACACACATTAAGTGGCCACCTGCTGCTGGCTTCTGATGTCACTCTGAACAATCATTTCTACATCCTCTACCGCATCAGCAGACTGCATTTCCTGGTCGACAGCAGATCGCAGATCTGCATGACGCCTCATATGCCTGTCTTGCCTACATCTGAAGACTCACGCTTTCACTTGGCAGCTTCTAATTGCTTTCCTATCGCCGTTAGGGGTATCCGGACATGCACTCTAGATCTTGGCTTGACAACAGCTTTCATGTGGTTGTTCATTGTTGCTGATGTTATGAAGCTGGTCCTGTGTGTTTATTTCCTATGGGCCTTTCACCTTGTGGCCTTACTGCACACAAACAAGCTCACCTACATGTCTCCTGACTGCACTGCTAACAGCACACACACCATGCCCACCACACAGCCACAATGCAATGATACCAGTTCTCCTTCACCCTCAGCCATGCCCACACAACAGTACATACAACAGTGTGTGGACTACGCTGACTGCTTGCTACACATCTGTCAACAGTGTGTGGACATGCAAGAAACACTCACTCACCTCCGACAGGACAACGTGTCCCCACACAGTCGCATCCAAACAGCACAGGCAGAATTTGCAGAGGTTTGCTCCAGCCTCGAGTGCCTCCAAACCTCACCTATTGCCTATGCTTGGAGACCTGCACCTGTCACCTGATACTTCAAGTTGCTTGACGCAGCCGCCCCTGCCTCACTGTTCACCCAGGTCACTACCTTGCCTGCCGCTTATTCTGTGCCTGCTGCTCCACCACCTGCTGCCATCTCTGCTATGCTGACAGTACTGCTGCTCACCTTCTCCACCCTTGCGCCTATGCCAGATGATGCCTGCCATGCTGTGTCCACACCAACACAATACGCTGCCTCCTGCTCCACACCTGAGTCTGTGCAGAACAGCCTCACCTGCACCACACCCACGCCCATGCGGTACACCACTGCCCATGCTGAGCCAGCACCTGCACCCAGCACTGCCTGCCATACCATGACCGAATCTTTGCAACTCGTCAACGTCACTAGGCACGTGCAAGCGCTGGCCTCATCCAGGTAGCCCAGCTCCAGTTTGCAGCCTCCATCTGACGCCACTGCCTCCCAGGCCAAGCCAGCACCTGCACGTAGCACTGCACCACACTTGAAACTCCACAGCTGACTGACTGCGCCGTGCACACACAGACTGCCACCTTGCTCAGTCAGGCAATCTGGCTCCACTCTACAGCTGAAACCCAATTTCATTTCTGCTGCTCAGGACACTGTCCTCCACACTGCACATGCTCACACAACCAGTGGCTCCACCCCATGTGATCTTTTTATCTTGTCAGCAATCCACTAAAACATCGTGCACTGCATTAACACTACACCCAGCCCGCCAGTTAGTTAGCACCCCTGATGTCTACCCCCCAATTGCCTCCACATGGTTAAGGCAGCAGTGGACGAGATGTTACAAGCTGGTATCATTCACCCATCAGATAGCAGCTGGGCGTCACCCATCTGCCTCGTCCATGAGAAGGATGGCTCAGTCAGACTGTGCAGGGACTATCATGCCTGGAATGCTCACACAATCATGTTTCTAATATCCAAGTTTTCACACACTATCTCGCCAGTGCTAAAGTGTTCGGTGTAATTGATTGTAAGAAGGTATATCTTCAGATACCAATGTACAAAGATGACATTCACAAGACTGCCATAACCATGCCATTTGGATTGTTGAAGCTCCTTTTTATGCCTTATGGACTAAAAAGCGCTTCGCAATTATGGCAACACTTTATAGACAGCCTGCTTTTTAAATTTTCTTTTTGCTATGCATATCTGAAATATATCCTCATTTTTTTCGCCAGATATTAACTCACACTCTGTTCATATCAAACAATTCTCGGTGCTCTTGATGTCAGCTCCATTGGGTGCATGTCACCATCTTGGGGCACATCGTTAACACTTCTGGCAACTCCAGAGTGCAATGAGCTGCCCTGCAGGCACCCTTAACATGGGCCCTCAAAAGCAAATATACAGCTGGTCACAGGAAGCTCACATGGACCACAGACATGCAGTGCGCCTTCCAAGTGATCAAGGACGATCTGTTTCAGACAGCCACCTTCGCTCACCCTATTCCAGAAGCTCCCCTGTCCATCACTGCTGTCCTAAGCTGTTTAGGGATAGAAGCCCAAGTTCGTGCAGTTTCAGCAGGACGAGTGTCAGCTATAGGACTTGTTAAATAATGCCTCCTCCACCCTCATCGCTGAGCCAAAGATCCCCAATTCAACCTGCCCTGTTCTCTGTGGCACGTCCCAGGGATGCACATGACCATCATCCCACAATAATTCTGCAGAATTATTTTCTACCTGTTTCACAACCTCACCTACCCCAATCTCAAACCTATTACTTGCTTCATAACTGAGTAATATGTTTGGCTCTATATTAAGTGAGACTGAAAGTTGTGGATGAAGTCCTGTGTACCAAGCCAGCGATGTAAAACCACCCAGCCCACTTAGCCCCCACTAGGCACCTTCCACACACCAAAGAGACACCTCCAGCACATTCATGTGAACCTGGTCAGCCCCTTCCCCCATCTGACAACTACTGCTACTTCATCTCTATTGTTGACTGGGTAAAACACTGGGTAGAAAGTACACCATCCCCAAGACATCACTGCTGGAAACAGTTGCCAGTGCTCTCGTGTCTATGGTTTGTGGGTTTCAGCCACATTGCCTCCATAATCACAGACCAAGGTAGATAATTCTAGTCCTTGCTGTTTGCTGAACTCTGTAGACTGTGTGGGATTACCCATTACTGAACCACCGCCTGACACCCTCAATTGATTGGCGACTCCATGGAGTGTTCTGTGCACCACGACCAAATAGTGGATAGAACTGGAAGGAAACTCAGCAATGCCCGTATTTTGTTGTTTTATTGTTCGCAAAATCAATTTTCAGTCACATAGTAACCATCCTCGGTGCTGTAACATACAATTACAATTGGTAGGCACTGGTATCAAGCTATAACCACAAGCTTAGAGCGATCACATAAACGCTCTAAGCTTGTGGTTATAGCTTGATACCAGTGCCTACCAATTTTAATTGTATATTACAGCACTGAGGATGGTCACTAAGTGACCGAAAATTGATTTTGTGGACAATAAAACAACAAAATACGGCCAATGCTGGGGTTCCTTCCAGTTAACACCCTGAAGCTAAAGGGCTTATTGAGAGGTGGCACTGAACCCTAAAGGTTACAGAGGTGACTGGTCTGACACACTCCCATGGGTGCTGCTGGGTGTCAGCAAGGCAAATAAACAAGACCTCAATGCCTTACTACCAAAGATTTTATATGGTGAGACACTGTCCGTCCCCGGTGATTTTGTCTCTTCCGACTGCCCATCTACATCAGCTGCACTTCCCAACTTGGTTGACAATGTTTGGTGTCACATTGCCAACCTTCATGTTTTGCCACCCTCCCCCATCCCATCCAAAAATTTTAGTTCCAAAGACATAACCACATGCGACCACATCATGCTGCATGATGGTACTGTCCGTAACATACTCAGACCCCCATTCTTGGGCCCACATGCAGTCCCAATACCTATAACATTCTGCTTAGAGGGAAGCCAGCCACTGTCCCCATCAACCGACTGAAACCTGAATGGTATCTCACCGACTGTCTCCCTGATACAGACTCTACCATCATGTGGATCCCCCCTACTCCTGACCCTACTCCTCCTGTGACTGCATCCCCTCATTTCCAGACACTACTCGTGTGCTGTTTCTGCCTAGAGGATCTTAGCCTCATAGTTACAGAAAGGAGCTGGTAGTCACAGGGGCCCACGATGACTATACAATCTCACCTGGGTCCATGCTACACCATTTCCAGGAAGTTTTCACCTGTCGACCCCACAACTCCGCATGCACATGTCACTGATGATGGCTGCCTGGCCATCTCCACTACTCATCTGCCCCCTCTGGACAGAGAGCTCCTAACAGATCCACCTCATGCACAAATACTGGGGGATACATCTTCCCCACCTCCCCCCCCCCCCATGCAGGCCACGCCATCCACATGGCCACCCATTACCATGATTATCATCTCTACACCCTACACCAGAGCAGCACTTCCACTCCCCAGTCATTGCCCCATCTACACCATTCTACGCACTACCGAGGATGGAGGGGGAGGCTCTGTGGGAACGTTAGCATCGCTGGCCAGAGAAAACGACTCAGACTCACAGTCTTAGCTATGACGGTTGACAGTAGCAAGTCAGTTCACTCTGTGACTCAAGTGTGTTACATTGTCTATTCTTGTATGTATCGAGTTTGTATAAAATAAAGTGTGTTGTGTACTCCATACTAATGTGTCCCTTATCATTCGCTATCACTATGTACTGGAGTTCCACAGGTTTCTTCCTGCTCAATTCAAATAAAGAGGCCAGGATGAACGATTGCTTAAACGCCTCTGTGTGCGATATAATTGATGTTATCTTTGTGAGACCTATGGCAATATTATAGGCCTATATAGTGTTTGTGGTATATTCCTATATCAATCACTTAAAATTGTTTCTAGTAACTTTCTAAGTAGACTTTCACAGGATAGTGTCCGCCAGTAAAGTTGTCTCAACATCTTTGTGACACTCTCCCGTGGGTGGAACAAACCTGTGACCGTATGTGTTACTCTACACTTCTTTGTATCTATTCAATATCCCCAGTATCAGGGAAGCGCCAGTTCTGTAAAGAATCGAACGCCCATGTACGGAACAACTTTAAACATCTGATTATTTTGCAGACAAGTTAATGTGTTAAATATTTCAGAAAGGTTTGAAATTAGGCTAATTGTTGGAAGTCGCTGAGTGTTTTTATTACGAAACACTTGATGATTACCATTTGGCTAGTTTTTCATGCATCTCAGTGTTTACTACGTCATATCTGATAAACTGTTTGTCATACAATGATATAATTTCGCAGGTACAGTGATCCATGTGGATGCAGTCAGCAAAGTGTGCTGCGAATTAGTACTAATGATGTTATAAAGTAAATCATTTTAAGCAGAATCTAGTTTTTCACGCATCTAATTGTGTATGGTGTCATATTCCCTGAATTGTGTATCATACAATGATATAATTTTGCAGATACGTTTCGTGGTATATACAGGTATCGTCTGCAAAAAGTGTTTCGAATAGACTAAAGCAGAGGCCATCCAAACAATTTGACCAAATGCTTCTCATAATGTTCAGCCTGGCTGATACAAGAAATATAACTTCTGCCTACCTTGGAAAATATCTTTATTCAGGATAACATAGACAAAGCATTTCTCGATAAGAAAACGCAGTTGAGAGAACTTTTACACATGAGTATGAATAATGAATCCATAAAGAAGGAAGCTATTGGCATCAGAATTAGACACTCTACAATTCAGAACCATTCCTACTTGTGTTTGGGCTAAGCGATTGACACCTACAAATGCACTATTAGCGGAGGTGAAGGCTATCCCCTTAACATTCGGCGATAAAAACTTGCTGATAAATTTTATCTTCAAGGCACTGTATTTAAGGACAGCTCAGTCTATAAAAGTAAAGATAGCATTTTTTAATGTATTAGTGTGGTTTCTAACAGAAGAATTAAAAATCATGCCATCTGCTCCAGTTTCAACACTATCACTTCAGACATTAAATGTTCCACTCTGTTCCCACTATCTGAGTACGATCTAGATGTACTCAGCTTTCAAATACCAGTACGTTATTTTGGACAGATCGCTTGGGATAATATATTTAATAAACTCTATTTTCACTCCTACTCTACAGAAAAGTTGCCAGATTTCACTTATCTTTATACTGATGGATTAAAAAGATTCGTAAGAGGAATATACTGGATGCGCTTATATTTGCCCCCAGCTTCAAATCTGGAAGACATACAAATTACCCAAGACAACTTCTATATTCACGACAGAAGCAGTAGCAATTTTAGAGGCTCTTAAATTTATATTTTCAACTTCATTCTCTAGGATTTTAATTGTGTTGGATTCCCATAGTGTCCTGAAAAATTCCAAGCTTCGGCATTGGAATAAATCAATAACCACTGTATTCTGGATGTGATCAAGGAAATTAATCAAGGAAATTAATCGCTGCTCTAAGAAAGGCCAAATTATTCTTATGCAGGTATAAAATACAACAAGGAAGTGATCATCTTAGCTAACTAAGCGATTTCAACAGGCAGTATTCTTGACTACAAAACACCGTATACGGATTATATGCATAACATCACGCATCTTACCCTCGTCCAATGCAAGAGAAGTGGAATAAACGTAAACAACATAAAGGTGGTTATTATGCAATTCTACAACCTCAAGTGATCTCCATACTATTGCTCAAGAGGGCTCAATTGAATCGTTTCATGACATCAACCATTATTAGTCTTGGATTCGACCATGCTTTCTTCTCACTTCATTTGTATCATTCATTTATATCAGACTAACACTTACAGTTCTCCTTGATAACTGTAATTCCAAGACAATCGCTGATATAAATCACAAGATATCCAGTTTGATACCAATATTGAGGCTAGCATTTCTGCTGAAATGTTATCAACTGCCACCGCTACAGGCCAGCAAGTGAAGCAATCAATCACTATTAGAAGGAAACGTTGACCATCTCCCGGTGATAGTAAGCCTACAACATTGATCTGCAAATTCTAAAGTTGCGTCTGGGCAGCCTCTCACTGGTGTAGGCACATGGCAGTGTACCATGCTCCATTTACACCGTGAAGAGTTGCTGAGGGAAATTTCTGCCATCTTGGCATACTCCATTTTTTAATGAGTTTTCAACAATGGCCGTTTCCTTTGACTCCACTGTGAACAGTGTTTAACAAAATTATGAAAAGAAAAAAAAATTAAACAAGAAATTTTGTTTGTATCGGTATTTTTCAATTAAAGCAGATTTATATGCGTATTCATTAATGAAATTGATTCTTCTCTGATACAGTCTTACAGAATTTGAATGAATTATTTTGCACTTTAATCTTGACTTTACATAAATTTTCGTCTTTCGTATACAAATGCACTTTCCGTAAAGGATATTAATTGGAAGGTAAAGGAATTATTTACTGCGAGAGAGACGACGCCAAGAGCGGCCATATAAGCATACAGCGTAGCAGCTTCCTCCCTTTATCGCTGAAATCATCATTCCGGCCGCGTCACGTATTCTGGCAGTATTTAATTTCAATTTGCTCCTTCAAGTTGTTAATAGTTCCAATCCCACGTACATGTAACAAATGCCTCAGTAGTTTCTTGTAACGATAAAATGGATCATTTGTCTCATAAAAATTTTATCTCAACAATTGAAAGGTCTGTTCATATTCCGCTCGGCGCCATCCATTGAGTGGCCGCCATTTAATAGTTGCTGAGAGGAATAGGAGAATAGGGTGTCGTGCATAAAATATAATACATAATGGAAACTGATTAAAATTATTGGTTAGATGATCAAAAAAGAAATTTCGAAAGAATAATTGAAAAAAATGGAAAGTACTCATATCCTGAGTAACTTTAGCTGGCATTAATATCAATATTCGATACATATTTAGATTAACATTCGTAAATTTACGTACAGCCTTTTCTTGTTACCACTATTGTGCATGGAGTTTGATATGACAATACTGGTTCCGGATCGCCTCTCCTCTGCTCACGCAAATTCTTCTTGTTAGCTTCAATATTCTTGATGCAGGATCTCGGCGCGTCGCGGAATAACGAACAGAATATGACTGTGAGAATAAACTTTGCTATTCTGATAACTTTCTATAATACTTTTTAATGTACCATTAGAATACACATTTTTTTTTACAATATTAACTCAGTGGAACTCGTAATATGTCCGCGCACTATCACTTATTGAGACAGTCAGGTGAACATACAAAAATTCACAGTTGAAGAGCGTATCTCTACTTGTTTTGTTTCTATGCCAGTATTATCTATGGTACAAAATTATATATCTAATCCTATATGTATAAAAAGAAACGAGCAAGAGAGAAAAGATAAATAATAATAGTATGATACATTACAATTGGATATATATACAAGTCCATTTGCGACAGTCTTTTTGCATCCTACGCCAGACGAATATTTTCGAGACCAGGCGAAATGATGGTTGACAGCTGGGTGGCACAAGCTATCCATGTTGTCGAAGGCACATCTGAAGAATGTAGTTCGCAACAAGGGGCAAGGCCTTCAACTTGAGACATCACGCTATAATTTGACATCTGCACCAGGAACATCGACTAGTCGCAAATTTAAGGTTGATGATTCATCACTTAGGATATTTTGAAGCTCTTGGTCTGTGTATTGTGCCTTGGCAAACTGTGATGGTTCTCGTCACACTGCTGGTGAAAGAAAGATAATCAGCTACTACATTGTTGATGCCCGAGATATGTTGATATCAGTCCTTAACTGAGAGATAAATTTCAAACGGCTGTATTGATGTGATTGATTGTTTTGTCAAAGGGCATAGGTGACCGGTTTATGGTCCATGAAGATGGACTCTCTGGCTTCCAGCTCTGAAGGGAATTACTTGATTGCTTCATAGAGAGTGAGAACTTCTGGATCATATGCACCACACTTTCGCTGCTAGGGTGACAGCTTATGCGAATAAAAAGTGAACAGCTGCCATGCACCATTGTGTTGTAGCATCTGCTACGAAGTGGCGTGGTTATTGTGTTCAATGGTGCAGTTTGTGTGGGTGAGAGACAGTGTCAACGACCGTCTTTTCTGTTTCATCCCTTCCTGAGCTATATGCACGTTCGGCACGTTTCACCTGCGAGTTAAACGTTCAGATTGACATCCAGATTAGATAGTGTCCATTCTGTTTGCCAGACAATGTTACCAAAATAAAGAATTCTGTTCTGTCAAACCTCCAGACTCAGTATGTTCACGCCAAGCAAAGGCTGGTCAGTTCGAATCGTACTAATCCCCCAACGTGATCTGGGATGAAGAAAATGGTTGAGCGACTACTATGGATCTTAAATATCATGCTAGATACAGATGAGCTAAGTGTGTGTACACTAGCGATCCGTTTACCTCCGTTCTGGTCAAACAACCGGATTTCATGGTTTTCTCAAGCCGAAGCCAGTTTCAGCTACTCAGGAATTACAGCTGACTCAACAAAATTCGACCTCGTTGAGAGCCAAATTGACCATCGCTATGCTGCAGAGGTACAAGACATGATCACTGCACCGCAAGACGAAAATTCAAATGAGAAGCTCAAATCGGAATTAATCTGGAGAGTCACTGTGTAGCACGAAGAGTGGATCAGAGAGATATAGGTGCAAGAAGACATTGGTGACCATAAGCCATCGCAATATCTGCGTCATGTGTGGAGCAAAGTCGATACAGTTATCGTCCTTAACAACTTGCTATGCACCCTGTGGAGTACCTGATTATCTCCGCAAGTCAAAGCAATTGTTGCGTCACAGACAGAAATGTCACTGGATGCAGTGGCAGGGCTAAGAGATCAGATTCAAGGGGCCATCGCACCCACACAGGCTAGTGCAGTGACAGTGTCATTCAGTAGAGCGACAGTAACACCGACAATTGTGCACATGGAATGAACTTGCTGGCAGCAAAAGTATAAGGGCATTCAAAAAGAAATGAGCCGGAGGCACAATTACAGAAACCATTACCTGAATGTTAGAAGTATTGACCCTACCTGTTGAGACACTTGTCCTACTGTGACACAAGCCGTGAATGGCTGTCTCATAAAATTTCCGGTGCTGCGATGTTAACCAGTCCCGCGCGTACAGCTGGCAGTTGTCATCTGAGGCGAATCGTTTGCCCCTCAGAGCCTTTTCAAGGGGATCAAAAATGGCTTACTCACAGGGTGAGAGGTCCAGACTGTATGGAGGGTGGCAGAGAACCTCCCATTTGAATTTCTGCAGGAGTGCCGCAACTGTGTTGGGTTTACGAGGTTTTGCATTGTCATGGTGCAGAGTGACCCCATGGGTGAGATTGCCTGGTCATTTTGATTTGATCGCTTGGCGGAGAGTGGTCAAGGTTTGCGAGTAATACTGGGCATTTACTGTAGTCCCGTGCTGCAGGAAGTGAATCAGAAGGGGGCCATCTCGGTCAAAGAAGAACGTCAGCAAGGGGGCAAACGATTCACCTCGGACGACGACGTACAGCTGGCTGTGCAGAACTGGTTAACAGCGCAGCACTGGGAATTTTATGAGACAGCTATTCACCACCTTGTGTCACAGTGGGACAAGTGTCTCAACAGGCAGGGTCAATAGTTATAACATTCAGATACTGGTTTCTGTAATTTTGCCTCTCGCTCGTTTCTTTTTGAACGCCCCTTTTATGTATACACGCTAAGCACACAGACCGGAGCGCTACTGTCTCAGGGCGGTGTTTGAAATGGTAGAGGATGTAATCGCCAGAGATTCAGAAGCCGGTCATCAACTAAAGCTGCATCGTCGAACACGGAACTGGTACAACCCTAGGTTTGGCGAACAGGCACATAAATTTACAGCACCACGTCCCCACCCAAATGCGAGTGGCAGCCGGAAGTAAGTGCAACCGACTGTTCAATAAAGTCATGGTGCCTGTTTGTTAGAGACAAGAGATATGGTCAAAAATAGTTAACAGACACTGGCTCAGACTTAAGCATCCTGCTACAAACTCCAGTTCGCCGCTGTAGACCGCTTACTGTGTTCTACTTATATGCTGCAAACAACTCATCCATCTCTACACATGGAATGCAGCGGAAGAGTTAAATTTGGAATTACACCATCCGTTTACATGGAACTTTACCATAATTGATGTTATGGAGCCGATAATAACAGCTGAACTTCTGGCATGTTACCATCTTTTATCAGATGTAACCAATGCCAAACTGACTGACAGTGTTACTGGACTGACTGCAGCGGGTTTTCACCATGACACATTAGTGCATAGTGCCAAGCTAATACAGATGCGTGACGAGAAGTATGCTGCACTGTTGTGGCAATATCTGACCTTGACCAGGCCACCAGGTGCACCTAAGCACGTGGCACACCATATAGAAACCGCGTATGGCCCACCGGTGTGTTGTAGACCCAGGAGATTGGCACATGATTGTTTCGCCATTGCTAAAGTAGAATTCAATGTGATGCTTAAGGAAGGTATAATCCGGCCATGAAACAGCCTGTGACCGTCTGTGCAGCACCTTGTTCCAAAGAAAGGAGTAGCCTGGCGCTTACGTAGTGACTATCGCGCTCTCTATGCAAGAACTGTGCCTGATCGATACACAGTGCCTTTGTTGCATGACTATAATTAAGCGCAGCACAGTGCAACGATATTCAGTGTACCTGTGCCACAGAGGGCATTCCCAAGATGGACACAATCAATCCAATCAGGCTCTTTGAGAACAAATTTACGACGTTTGGGTTACAGAATGCTGCACAAACCTGGCAGAGGTTTACTGACTCTGTTCTACGAGGACTGCCGCTTTACTTCACATACCTGGATGACATATTGGTGTGTTTCCTGCCACCAGAGAACATAACCAGTACCTATAAGAAATATTTGAGCATCTACAGCAACATGCCGTGATATTGAATGTGACCAAGTACGAGGTGCGGCTAGAAAAAAACCGGACTGATGCTGGAAAAAACATTTATTTACAATTATTTACAATTTCATGTTATCTCCTTCAATGTACTCTCCTCCTCGGTCTCTACACCGCTCCATACGAATTTTCCACTGTTCATAGCAATGCTGCAGATCATTTTCGGTAAGTCCATAGATTACTTCCGTCGCTTTTTCTTTTACTGCTTCAACAGTCTCAAATCTAGTTTCTTTCAAAGCTGACTTGACTTTAGGGAAAAGAAAAAAGTCACAGGGGGCCAAATCAGGTGAGTAGGGTGGATGATCTAAGATGGGAATGTTGTGTTTTGCCAAAAACGTCTTCACTGACAACGCACTGTGAGCTGGGTCATTGTCTTGGTGAAGGATCCATGACTTTTTTCTCCACAAATCGTTCCGTTTTCTCCGTACTCGCTCACGTAGGGTAGCCAGGACGCTAATGTAGTAATGCTGATTCACTGTTTGTCCCTCTGGTACCCAATCAATGTGCACAATCCCTTTGATGTCAAAAAAAAAAACAATCATCATTGCCTTGAATTTCGATTTTGACATTCGTGCTTTTTTTTTTGTCGTGGAGAACCAGGAGTTTTACAATGCATCGATTGGTGTTTAGTTTCGGGATCGTAAGTAAAAAACCACGATTCATCGCAAGTAATATTTTGTAAGAAGGTGGGATCACTTTCAATGTTTTCCAGGATGTCAGAACAAATCATTCTTCGGCGTTCCTTCTGTTCAATTGTGAGACGCTTTGGAACCATTTGTGAACACACTTTGTTCAAGTTAAAACTTTCATGAAGAATCTGCCTTGTCAACTCCTGTTAACTCAGACACTGCTCTGATTGTTAAACGGCGATCTTGTCGAACAAGTTTACCGATTTTTTCAATGTTTGCATCAGTTTTTGCTGACAATGGTCTGCCAGTGCGAGTGTCATTACTGGTGCCTTCGCGGCCATCTTTAAATCGTTTAAACCACTCAAACACTTGTGTTCGCGATAAACAATCATCGCCGTACTCTTGTTGTAACATTACAAACGTTTCACTTGCAGATTTTCCTAGTTTGAAACAAAATTTGATGTTAACATGCTGTTCTTTCTGTACACTCAACATTTTCCGACGCACAGACAAAACGTCAACTACTTAAAACAGACGCCACGGGCAGACTGAGTGCAGGAGGCAGATGAAACTCGAGCAGTAGGAGGAGCGAGAGTCACGTGACAGGCCACGCGACTTTCAGCCTTATTGCATTCGTTTTATTGTTTCACCAGTACTAGTCCGGTTTTTTCTAGCCACACCTCGTATGTGTCGACAGCCTGAGGTGATGTTCCTAGGCCACCACATTTTATCTACAGGCTCCCACCACTAACTGAGTAGGTCAAAGCAATCTTTTAAACACCACGACCAATGACAGTCGTGGAATTACACTGGTTTTTAGACATGCTGAACTATTACCGCCGAAACTTTCCCTGTGCAGTGGAACTACAAGAGCATTTGAATGCAGCACTTTATGGCCGCAAGGTTCATGGCAGCATTGCAGGGCAGTGGACTGGAACTATGTCCTCCACTTTTGAGGCTGCAAAAAAGAGCGCAGCAAATGCAGCACTGCTTGTGCACCCTACGCTGGACGTACCTTTTGTGTTAGTGGTAGATGCAAGTCAAACAGCTGTCGGCGCACTACTGCAACAATAGCCATAAGATTCGTGGCAACCTATTGCATATTTCTCCGACAAATTGTCACCATCGCAGAGTAAGTGGAGTGCATATGATCACGAACTCGTGCCCATGTATGTGGCAATTAAATACTTCCGTCCACAGATAGACGTTAGGACATCCACAATACACACAGATCACAAAACACTGATCTATGCACTAAAAAGGAATAGCGTCAGCTGCTCTTCTTGCCGATTCAACCATTTGAAGTTTATAAGCCACTTTAGTATGGACTTAAGGAACCTATCTGGCATCGATAATTTAGTGGCATACTATCTCTCATGTGTCAGCAGTTTAGTGAGCCCAATTGACTTTTCGGAACTGGCACATGCACAACTAGATGACCAAGAGCTCCGAACTTTTGTCACCGATCCCACGTCAGCATTGCAGCTGCAACTCGTCGGTGTTATGGCAGAAGATGCCAGACAATATTATGATGCCTCCCAATGAAGACCTCACCCTTTTCTCCCGTCACCCTTTGAACAACAAGCCTTCGACAGTGTTCACACTCTAAGTTACCCTAGATTCCATCCTGCCTTTCGCCTAGTGTCATAGTGCTTTGTTTGGTCAGGTATGGAGAGGGATTGCTGAGAGTGGAAGTGGACATGCCTTCAATGCCAGCATTGCAAAGTGTCCCATTATGTGCATCTGCCCGTGGGTAACTTTTGAGATGCAACCTCTCGCTTCACTTATGTACGTCTTGATGTTGTAGGACGACTTTCCCCATTGAACGGCCAGCAATATTTCCTTACAGTGATCAAATGATTTACGCCCTGTCCGGAGGCAACACCTGTGAGCAACATCACCACAGAAACCTTAGCCTCTGTCTTCACACCAACTTGGCTAGCTAGGTTTGACTGCTCGCTCCATATAACTACCGAACACGGCAGGCAGTTTGAATCAGAACTGTTCACCGAGCTGGGTAGATTCTGCAGGTATGTGCATCATGAAACTACTAGCTACCATTATGCTACTAACGGCATGGTCGAGAGATGGCCCCATTCCCTGAAGGCAGCACTTCTGTACCGTGGTACATCCTGTATTTCCGCCATTCTGGTTGTTCTCCTGGGCCTAAGACAATGCATTTGCAAGATTTGGACTCCTTGGCTGCAGAATTAGTCTACGCTGAACCACTGTCTCTTCTGGGAAATTTGTTGAGGCTACCTCTCTACAGTTCCCAACTCAGATTAGTCCGAATTTCTTCAAGAATTAAGAGACCATATCACACGTGTACGCCCCCCACAGCCTCCAGGCATAGTATGGCAACCAATTATGTGCCCTGTGACTTGGAAAGCTGCACACACGTGATGCTTTGAACAGTTTTAAGCCACCGCTGCAACCATCAAACACTGGCCCGTACTGTGTGCTACAATGAAGCATGCAGACTTTAGACAGTGTGGTAAATTGCAAAGACCGGCCAAATTCGACTGACAAGAGCGCACAACTCGTTCAGGCCGTCATGTACACTTTGCTGCCCAGTTCTATGACAAGACTTCACTTTCATTGCAGGGGCTGATGTAGCGTCTGCTACACAGTTCGCACCAACTGATGTTGTTATTGTGTTCAGTGGTACAGTGTTGTGTATGGTGTGGTCCCTGTTAACAAAGAAATCGCAGCCATCAAACAGCTTCTGTGCCTACCACCAGTGGCACTGTGTTTCATTATACGTTTTATATTCTTTTGTATTGTTTACTCCTTGACATGTGAATTTTTACATGATTTCGTTTGGTCTATGTTTGTATGTTTTCTCCAGTCTCTCTGGAAGACAGTGTGTGTCAACGGAAATTTTACTGTTCTGCCTCTTCCTGAGTTATATGCATGTTCAGAACGTTTCAGCTGCGAGTTAAACGTTCAGATTTGTATCCAAATTATTAACCACTTGTCCCATCTTTATGGCAGACACTGTTAGTAAAAGTCTGGAACCGCGCGACTGCTACGGTCGTAGGTTCGAATCCTGCCTAGGGCATGGATGTGTGTGATGTTCTTAGGTTAGTTAGGTTTAGGTAGTTCTAAGTTCTAGGGGACTGATGGCCTCAGAAGTTAAGTCCCATAGTGCTCAGAGCCATTTGAACCATTTTTTGTTAGTAAAATAAAGAATTTTGTTCTGTGAAACCTCCAGACACAGTTTGTTCATGCCAAGCACAGGTCGGTTAATTCAGATCATGTAATTCCTGCAATGTCATACCGATAGCAGTCTGGTTCAAGTCTACCACTAAAGCAAGTGGCTCATCCAATTCGCAAGTGGTTCATCCAATTCATGGTGTGCCAGGAGTGCAGAATTCGCCACGCTCTGTTCTGCCACTTCAAACGGAGAGCTCACTGTGTCTGTCTACTAAATCAGAAAATTTACTTTGAATTTTGGACCACCTAGTGCTGCAGTCAGTGGTTCCTGCAGTTCAGTGGAATGTGGCAAATGGTGACGGTAAAAATTCAACATATCCAAGAAGTGGGGTAATTCTTTATCAGTATTTCGTCATGTAATCTTCGCAGTGACTTCTACTCTTTCTAGCGATGGTAGTGAGCCTGGGGAGGTAATCTGATGGCCTACATAGCTAATCTGTGACTGGTCAAACACACACACAGCAGTGTTCAGCACCACTCCATGATGGTCTGTGCATTTCAACATTTTGATTAGGTGTTGTTGGTGGTGTTACACAGTGGCCGAAAAGGCAAGGATTCTGTCCAAGTACGCGAAACACAATACGTTTTCGCGTATAGCTTTATTCCTCAGCTTCAGAATAAACTGTTCATCATTTCGTCAGTCGTCATAGTTATTGTGATATTTCCCTGCAATATTGAGTCTATGAACCTTTGCCGCGACTGTGGAGACTTATGTAGGCGAAATATCATAAAAGACTCTCAAATAAACCAAGTGGAGTGATTATGGCTGTTTTAGGGACGTCATCTTCTGCTACTGGGGTTTGAGTGAAAGCCTTAGTGCAGTGCTGAACACGTTTGCGCCTTGTGAAGCGTAATTGTAATTCCGCAGCAGGGGTACTGGGTACCGGTCTGCCACTGTCTGAGCATTAAGTTTTCAGTAGTCGCTGCATGGGCGCCACGTACCGCACTCCTCAGTCTCGGATTATAGTAGAACGGCGCAGCAGAGCAAAGCGGGACTGCATGTAGGCCAGCTGTTGCAAGGGTGGTGGTGGTTATTGCCATGTTTAAGGGGGACTAAACAGCGAAGGTCATCAGTCCCAAAGTTGCAAGGGTCCTTCGACACAGGTATAGAGAGGCAGAGCGCGGCGCGGCAGCCTCACTTGACAATGTGGATGGCTAACGCGCAATTTTTCTCAAACGATTGTAAGGAAACCACTCGGTGTAAAATAAGTTTTTAAGATATTTCAAAAGTAAGGAAACTGCTGCAAGAAAATCGAATAGTTTACAATGAAATACAGAGGTCGCTATGAATTTGCATTTGGTGCATGTTAGGTTGTATTTTGTCACATATCAAATGTAGTTAACATACTGAACTATTCTTTAAACTTGAGATGCGATCTATAACTCACTCAATGTGTCGCATAAAGTGCACTCCATTTCACTCGCATGCCCAAATGATAAAAGTAGAATGAAATATTCATAACACCCCTGTATCTCATAAACTGACTTATATCTTAAAAAAGAGTTTTGGCAAGGGATAGCATGCAAATAGGACAGTATGTTGCCATATGCTTACTGTGCGTAACTTCCTTATCTAGCGCGACATACAAGTAATACCAGATTCTTTTTTTCGATGAAATAATGTAATTTTTAAAGGTCATCGACAGCTGGTGAAAAGATAATAGTTACAGCTTCCTAGAAACCACAAGAAGTTTTCGAAACATGACATTCAAAATACAATTCAGAGCCACTGTAAGAATTGTGGAGTCAACTACCAAAGTATTGCGGTATTGCCTCTAGCCACTACACGATTGCCTTTTGAAGATGATTTTCTAAATACTATAAACAAAAGCCCTGAATGCAGTCAGTGATGTTGAAAGAAAATAAATTCAATCTTCCTACAAGCAGTTTCAGATCCTTTATAATCGATGTTGGGTGATATGAGAAGTAAAGAGAAGGTGCTAGGTTTCATTCTTCTATTGTACTGCGCTTGGTGCAGAAGGAGAGCTTAATATACCGCCAGACTCGCCACTACATCTACATAAATACTCCACAATCCACCATACAGTCCGTGGCAGAGGGTACCCCATACCACTAATAGTCACTTTCTTTCACGTTACACTTGCAAATAGAGCGAGGGAAAAACGATTATCTATATGCCTCCGTATGAGCCCTACTTTCCCGTGTCTAATCGTGGTCCTTACGTGCAATGTATAGTGGAGGCAATAGAATCGTTCTGCAGTCAGCTTCAAATGCTAGTTGTCTGAAGTTCCTCAAAAGCGTCCCTCGAAAGAATGTCGCCTTTCCTAAAGGGATTCCCATTTGAGTTCCAAACGTATCTCTGTAATAATTGCATCTTGCTGGAATCCACCAGTAACAAATCTAACAGCCCAGCTCTGAGTTGCTTGGATGTCTTCGTTTAATGTGACCTGGTATGGATCCCAAACAATCAATCAATACTCAAGAATAGGTTGCACTAGTGTTCTATATGCAGATGAACCACACTTTCCTAGAATTCTCCCAACAAACTATGGTTAACCATATGCTTCCCTACCTCAATCCACACATGGTAATTGCATAATATCACTTTGCAATGTCACACCCAGATACTCAAACGATGTGACTGTGTCAGGCATGACACTTCTAAAGCTGTATATGAACATTATGGGTTTGTTTTTCCTAATTATCCATATTAACTTACATTTTTGTCCATTTATAACTAGGTATCATTCGTCACACCAACTAGAAATTTTGTCCAAATCATCTTGTATCCTCCTACAGTCACTCAACTCAACACCTGACCATACACCACAGCATCATCAGCAAACAACCACGGATTGCTGCCCACCCTGTCTGCCAAATCATTTACGTATGCAGAGAATAATAGTGGTCCTATCACACTTCTCTGGGACACTCCTGAGGATGCCCTCGTCTGTGATGAACACTTCTAAAGGCATCAGGTGTGTTGTCATTTGTGTTCATTGGATATGAGGCACATCCACTGTTGAGATATTTTATAAACTCTTTCGGTCGATGGGTTTCGATCCAGAGAGAAATATTTCGACAAACGCTTTTCCAGACCACAACAATTAATTGAATGTACATTTGGAATAATAAGCGCTAACTTGAGCATATTTTGGAAGCCAGTACAAACATCACCAGAATTTGCTCACGATACTGTGAACTGTACATGTTCTCCACAACACTGTTATTGACTTAGAATGATCCTAGAGTGTCAATGAGCAACATACGGCAAAAATCGAGTGTTTTACACAAGGTAATTATCAGACAGGATGAAACTTTAACAGAGCTTCAAATGAAGCTGTCAGATGAGATGATTTTGAATTTTTTTCCTCACATAATAAAACACATTTTTCATGTGTTTGTCAGCTAGGCTACTTCAACTTTATTATTGCATATTGTTTTAAGAGCAATGAAGGAAATAAGAGATTAAGGAAATGTATTTGGGACTTATAGTTTGTAATACTACTGCCACCTCATCAAATAACTTGTACAAAATGAATCAGTTGTAATGATACTTGTTTCACTGGTTCGATAAATGAAGGTGAGTAAAAACAACTGCTATCAAGGCTTCTGCTATATCTACATCTAAATCTACATCCATACTCCGCAAGCCACCTGGCGGTGTGTGGCGGAGGGTACCCTTAGTACCTCTATCGGTTCTCCCTTCTATTCCAGTCTCGTATTGTTCGTGGAAAGAAGGATTGTCGGTATGCTTCTGTGTGCACTCTAATCTCTCTGATTTTATCCTCATGGTCTCTTCACGAGATATACGTAGGAGGAGCAATATACTGCTTGACTCTTCGGTGAAGGTATGTTCTCGAAACTTTAACAAAAGCCCGTACCGAGCTACTGAGCGTCTCTCCTGCAGAGTCTTCCACTGGAGTTTATCTATCATCTCCATAACACTTTCGCGATTACTAAATGATCCTGTAATGAAGCGCGCTGCTCTCCATTGGATCTTCACTATCTCTTCTATCAACGCTATCTGGTACGGATCCCACACTGCTGAGCAGTATTCAAGCAGTGGCCGAACAAGCGTACTGTAACCTACTTCCTTTGTTTTCGGATTGCATTTCCTTAGGATTCTTCCAATGAATCTCAGTCTGGCATCTGCTTTACCAACGATCAACTTTATATGATCATTCCATTTTAAATCACTCCTAATGCATACTCCCAGATAATTTATGGAATTAACTGCTTCCAGTTGCTGACCTGCTATTTTGTAGCTAAATGATAAGGGATCTATCTTTCTGTGTATTCGCAGCACATTACACTTGTCTACATTGAGATTCAATTGTCATTCCCTGCACCATGCGTCAATTCGCTGCAGATCCTCCTGCATTTCAGTACAATTTTCCATTGTTACGACCTCTCGATACACCACAGCATCATCTGCAAAAAGCCTCAGTGAACTTCCGATGTCATCCACCAGGTCATTTACGTATATTGTGAATAGCAATGGTCCTATGACACTCCCCTGCGGCACACCTGAAATCACACTTACTTCGGAAGACTTCTCTCCATTGAGAATGACATGCTGCGTTCTGTTATCTAGGAACTCCTCAATCCAATCACACAATTGGTCTGATAGTCCATATGCTCTTACTTTGTTCATTAAACGACTGTTGGGAACTGTATCGAACGCCTTGCGGAAGTCAAGAAACACAGCATCTACCTGTGAACCCGTGTCTATGGCCCTCTGAGTCTCGTGGATGAATAGCGCGAGCTGGGTTTCACACGACCGTCTTTTTCGAAACCCATGCTGATTCCTACAGATTAGATTTCTAGTCTCCAGAAAAGTCATTATACTCGAACATAATACGTGTTCCAAAATTCTACAACTGATCGACGTTAGAGATATATGTCTACAGTTCTGCACATCTGTTTGACGTCCCTTCCTGAAAACGGGGATGACCTGTGCCCTTTTCCAATCCTTTGGAACGCTATGCTCTTCTAGAGACCTACGGTACACCGCTGCAAGAAGGGGGGGCAAGTTCCTTCGCATACTCTGTGTAAAATCGAACTGGTATCCCATCAGATTCAGCAGCCTTTCCTCTTTTGAGCGATTTAAATTGTTTCTCTATCCCTCTGTTGTCTATTTCGATATATACCATTTTGTCATCTGTGAGACAATCTAGAGAAGGGACTACAGTGCAGTCTTCCTCTGTAAAACAGCTTTGGAAAAAGACATTTAGTATTTCGGCCTTTAGTCTGTCATCCTCTGTTTCAGTACCATTTTGGTCAAAGGGTGTCTGGACATTTTGTTTTGATCCACCTACCGCTTTGACATAAGACCAAAATTTCTTAGGATTTTCTGCCAAGTCAGTACATAGAACTTTACTTTCGAATTCATTGAACGCCTCTTGCATAGCCCTCCTCACACTACATTTCGCTTCGCGTAATTTTTGTTTGTCTGCAAGGCTTTGGCTATGTTTATGTTTGCTGTGAAGTTCCCTTTGCTTCCGCAGCAGTTTTCTAACTCGGTTGTTGTACCACTGTGGCTCTTTTCCATCTCTTACGATCTTGCTTGGCACATACTCATCTAACGCATATTGTACGATGGTTTTGAACTTTGTCCACTGATCCTCAACACTATCTGTACTTGAGACAAAACTTTTGTGTTGAGCCGTCAGGTAGTCAGAAATCTGCTTTTTGTCACTTTTGCTAAACAGAAAAATCTTCCTACCTTCTTTAATATTTCTATTTACGGCTGAAGTCATCGATGCCGTAACCGCTTTACGATCGCTGATTCCATGTTCTGCGTTAACTGTTTCAAATAGTTCGGGTCTGTTTGTCACCAGAAGGTCTAATATGTTATCGCCACGAGTCGGTTCTCTGTTTAACTGCTCAAGGTAGTTATCAGATAAAGCACTTAAAAAAATTTCACTGGATTCTTTATCCCTGCCACCCGTTGTGAACGTTTGAGTCTCCCAGTCTATATCCGGCAAATGAAAATCTCCACCCAGAACTATAACATGGTGGGGAAATCTACGCGAAATATTTTCCAAATTATCCTTCAGGTGCTCAGCCACAACAGCTGCTGAGCCCGGGGGGCTATAGAGACATCCAATTACCATGTCTGAGCCTGCTTTAACCGTGACCTTCACCCAAATCATTTCACATTTCGGATCTCCGTCAATTTCCTTCGATACTATTGCACTTCTTATCGCTATAAACACGCCTCCCCCTTCACTGTCCAGCCTGTCTCTGCGGTATATATTCCAATCTGAGTTTAGGATTTCATTACTGTTTACGTCTGGTTTCAGCCAACTTTCTGTCCCTAGTACTACATGGGCGTTGTGACCGTTTATTAATGAGAGCAGTTCTGGGACCTTTCTATAGACGCTCCTGCAGTTTACTATTAGCGATTTAATATTGTTATTCCCTGTTGCATTTTGCCTACTCCTACCTTGCTGCATCTCAGGAGGCGTCTTGTCGGGCCTAGGGAGGGAATTCTCTAACCTAAAAAACCCCCATTTTGCACTCCACACGTACTCCTCTACCCTTGTAGCCGCTTCCGGCATGTAGTGCACGCCTGACCTATTCAGGGGGACCCTACATTTCTCCATTTTCTCAACAGTACAACAGAAGAAACAGAAGTGCCACCAACAGTACTGACTCTGCTGCCTTCAGCAACAGACAAATCCTACCTGCACTGCCCAACTGCACTTGGGGTCATTTGAATGCTCTGGTTGGCGCTCTCAGAAACAAATATATCTGATTCACTTAGCACTGCTCTGCTTGCAGCGCCACCATAATCATGCGCATTGAACACTACTGGTTTGTTTCACTACTGTTTCTCTGCTCTGATCATGCCACACCGCTCCTTTATACCTGGAGCCTTAGGCCTAATGTGGAAGAAGATGACCATGGGCTACTTGAGAGGCACATAGTGTCTTTCTTGATCTGGAAACAAATTCTGCCTTCACAGTGGCCAGATGGTTGGAAGCAAATTGTCTAGGTCTGCAAGAGACAAGTGGACCATTGTCTTAATATGGTGAACAGTACAAAAATGTACCTCCTTAGGAGCTCCAGGAGGTTGCATCAAAACAGGAAACTGTTTCAGCAGACCTGCGTACTCACCACTTGCCCCTTGGACAAGCTTGGTGGTGTGCACTGTGCTTGAAACCCATAGTGGTCACGCTGATGGAAACAATTTCAGAAGACTATTCACTATTTTGGCCTTCACTCTATTATCTTCCATTTTGGTGAAAGTGTGGTTCGAAAATGGCTCTGAGCGCTATGGGACTTAACATCTGGGGTCATCAGTCCCCTAGAACTTAGAACTACTTAAACCTAACTAACCTAAGGACATCACACACATCCATGCCCGAGGCAGGATTCGAACCTGGGACCGTAGCGGTCCCAGACTGTAGCGCCTAGAACCGTTCGGCCACCCCGGCAGGCGAAAGTGTGGTCACTGACTGACTGACTGAATAGAGGATTTCGAACTTCTTACAGATTTTTACGTAGAACCGAAACCTTGTATCGTTTTTAGTCTGATTGGATGACATAATGTTATTTTCTGCCAATGAATGCTTCTCTCATTCCTCTCCTTATGCTCCCTTTGGCTTTTGCTTTCAGCTATGTTTTTACTTCTCTTGAATTTCTGATGAAGCTCTCTTTGTTTATGTAGCAGTTTTCTAACACAGATATTAAAGCAATAATAATAATAATAATAATAATAATAATAATAATAATAATGTGTAGGCCATACAAAAATGTAGTAGCCAATGTTAAATTAGTACTGCATTGTGCTCTTAACTTGTTCATTTCTATGTTGCAAAGTCAATAATGAATCAATTTTGGGTCCATTGTGGGAACTACCTGCAACTCAGGTAAGGATATGTGACAAAGGGGACACTGTTGTATGCCTGAACTCTTTTCACTCTTTCGCCTCTAGCATTCACTTTGCGTGTGCTGCAGTCTTTTTCAGAAATTACAAAAATTACTTCAGAAAAGTTCGGTCTTCCCAAATATGAAAAACTATTCCAATATAGTGTAACCAGGAACAAACTTTGCATTCAAATTGAAGAGATGCAGTTGAGCAAATTGGTGCAAGGTGACTTCGCGAGGGTGCAGCAGTGACTGGTTGCTGTCGATGCAGATAAGAATTTCTACCTGGCCTTTGACATAATGCGATGGCAGGATGAGGGCAGAGGTGTGGGAGATTGGCCGTGACCACCAAACTGCTCACGCTTACCTGTAACTGTGTCCCACAAAGTAGTGTTAAAGATACAGTCCACTTTTACCACTTTTGTACCTTTATTTTCAACTGACATTCCTTTTGCAACAAGTGTATGCATTTGTCTGGAGTGTGTAAAAAGTGATGTAGCACAGAACTCTCACGTTTTATGGCTGCTAACATTTTAATCCTCCTGCATGAATAAAGCTATTTGGGCATGATCCAAAACATCATGTGCTTTGATTTTGAGGTACGCCCACAGTAAAGCACTTCTGGCTACAAATTCCACCAGAATCATGTCCTAAAATTCGTGTCAAGTCAGCAGACACCTTGTACTTCAACTCACTGCCAAGACCACCAGCAGCTTCAGCCCAATCAGCATGCCACAGCCACAACTACCGTCGTCCTGCTCTTTTAGCAGTCTAGCTCAGTTTCCTTAATCTATTATCCTGTGTTCTGATATCCTTAATGACAGATCCTGTCAAAAAACGAAATTTAACTGATGACGATGAAGATATTTGGTTTGTAGGGTGCTCAAGTGCTTGGTTATAAGTACCCGTACAAAGTCCAAATCTTTTCACTGTCCAGCCTCACCACTTTCCCAAATTATGAGGGCAACACAAATACTCTGTCCCCAGGCGGAGAAAATCCCTGACCTAGCCGGGAATAGAACCTGGGACCCCGTGATCCAGAGGGAACAATGCTAGCCACTAGACCAAGAGCTGGGGACAAAGTTTAATTGAGAAAAGAGTAGTGATCTAGTCACAGTGACTGAATTTTTGTTAATATCTTTCACGAAGGATCAAATCTCAGCAACATTAGAGTAAAGCAGTCACTGATAAATACAAGTAAAGATTAGAATGATAATATACAAACTCAGGTAGAGATTAACAATGTGGAAGAATCTCCTGATGCAGACAGGATGTCATTTGAACACTTGTGCTTACATAGAGAATCAAAGATAATGACATTACTCCTGTCAAATGTTGTGATACCACTTCATTCTGCAGGTTCATGTGGTTCGCTTGACATAAGGCTTACAGCGATTTCACTGCCAAAATTTAATGGTAGCATTGCAGAATTCATGCATTTTTCTTGATACCTTCAAGACACTATTAGCAATGAGGCCTTAACTGATGTCCAGCGGTACTATTGCTTGTTATCATGTGTCTCTATGAACCTCGTAAGCTGACTGAAAACTTACCAGTTACAGAAAGTAACTTTAACATGGCATGTGATCTGACTTTTCAAAGGTATAACAATTCCACGTTAACTGTTGATTTAGACGCAAAGGAACGGCTGAATCTGCCCAACACCAAAAATAAATCTGCTAATGACTTAGGGATGCTAATCATCCAGCTGATGTGAATCTGAACAGAACTGAGGTAATGTAGGGTGGCATTCCATTGCGTGAGGTATTACTGCAGCATGTTTTGCTGGATCATGTTAGAGTGAATCTGAGGAAATAGTGGGAATCAAAAACTGCTGATACCACATTTCCTTGTCTGAAAGATCTGGTGACATTTAAAGAAACCACATGTCAGAGATTATTGTCAGACAAAATCCTGCACCAGTCCCAGCAGACAGCCGCAAAGCATGCTAACACAGAAGACTACAGTTCTTACCACTGCTTCTAAATGTGAATTCTTTACCTCAATACACAGAATAAGTAGCCATCCTAAGATCAAAGAGAGCAATATTGAAAGCACGATAGACTATGTGAACGGACAAAAGCTATGTTTCAACTGTCTGGGCACAAATCATATGCACAAGGAATGCTGTGGCAGCAGCTGCCACATTTGCAACAAGCAGCACAACGCGCTACTGCATAATATACAAGCCAGTTATAACGTCAATAAAATGCAAGAAATAGGTATATCACACCAGCAAACATACTGCACAGTTAAAAAAAAGCCATCAGCATGCTGATGTACTGTTATCAACTACCCTTGTAAACATCTCCGACAAAATTGGGAAGGTATACCATTGCAGAGGACTGCTTGACAGACGTCTGACTTCATGTCTAGGTGTTTAGCAGATCGAGTGGGACTATGACTCAGTCAGCATCTGATTCCAGTAAGTAGTATCAGCAATGTTTAAATCACAGAATCGTTACACATTGGCGAGGTGTACATATCCTCCAGAGTTGCGACTACCACAAACATGCAGTCTGTGCG
Organism: Schistocerca americana; assembly: GCF_021461395.2. Classification (NCBI taxonomy): domain Eukaryota; kingdom Metazoa; phylum Arthropoda; class Insecta; order Orthoptera; family Acrididae; genus Schistocerca; species Schistocerca americana. Next base: position 289,656,858 of record NC_060120.1, on the reverse strand, counting down.
TTACTGCCATGCACTACAGGGCCACTCCCAACAGCTTCCCCTGATATCTCCACCTGGCAACTTCCTAAGCACATAAGATTAGCATAACCATCATTCAATGAAACTGGTGATGCCAATCTTCTGCGTGCAGCATTCATATTTTTTGACGTATTGAAATAAGGTTAGCTAAAGGGAGACAACCATTTAGCATTACAGGAAACATCATTAGTTGGATTCTGTCCAGAAAGATACCACATCACTCAATGAAGTCCAATATGCAAAGGGTACTGTCATGTCTCACAGGCAACAACCACCTTAACATTCAGGTTGAACGACTCTAGCAGTAGGAAGAAATGAAGTCTTTTCTGTGTGCATGGAAGAAGAGCGATTATGTGGGGAGCATTTTTCAAACATTCAGAGGAATGCAAATGGTAGGTTTGTGGTGAAACTACCAGTGAAAATTAATTATGTAGGGCTGAAAAATTCCAGAAATAAAGCTACACACTGCTTACAAAGCTTTGAGAGAACGCTACAACGACAGCCATAATTAAAGGCACGTTATGTTAGTTTTATGAGAGAATATGAAGATTTGGGTAATATGGAAATAGTCACCATATATACAGAGAACCGTATGTATTTCATGCCATATCATGTACTGCTGCTAAACGTCAAGTAGTGTTTAATGCCTCTGCAAAGACATCTAAGACTTCTTTCAATGCCATCTTGATGGTTGGAACAACATTAAAAAATTACTTAGATCCTATTGCAGATACTACACAGATATGCCTCCACTGCTGAAATTACAAAAACGTATAGACGCATTGAGGACCGAACGGCGGATAGAGACCTACAACGAATACTACGGAGTGAGTCTCCCAATGGACCAATCGAGTCCTATCGATTGACAATAGTCACCAATGGCACAGTAGATGTGCCCTTTTTAGAAACAAGATGCCTGTCACAACTAGTAGAAGATGAAAGAGCAGCCTATATGAAGTCTGCAACCATATTACATGGGGCAATCAAAAAATTTTTTTGTGACGGCACTGCTGCAATGTATATGCAATGTAGCACGACTCTGATGCAGATACATAAGCACTGACATGTACACAACGTATCAGTGTAACATTATGTCTTTCCAACATGCATGTGGTAAACAGGGAAACGCATGCTATAGAGACATTACTACCAAGTGCATCCAAACAGATCAACGTGCTGTTATTCTTTTCTTGGCTAATAAAGGACGAACACTGGTAGACATCCACTGGAGAATGAGAAATGTGTATAGGGCAACTTGACTGTCACAAACCACCGTTATGGAATGGTCCACAACAAGGGGTGCTTCTCCCCCTCATGAAGATGAATGTCTCCATACTGCAAATGTAATGCAGAAGTTATGCCAACTCAAGTGGGAGACACTCGAGCATCCGCCCTATAGTGCTGATCTCTCTTTATATGATTATCATGCCTTCGGCCCATTAAAAAAGGCCTTGAAGAGTCGACGATTCCTGTCAGATGAGGATGTGCAGCAGGCAGATACGAACTTCTTCACACAGATGGACAAGGGGTTTTACCAAACAGATATCTTCCACCTAGTACATCAGTGGGATGATTGTTACCTCAATGCTCACAGCAATTTTGCCTGATTGGCTTACCAACTCTGGACTGGATGACCTTTGAATGGAAACTTTTTGATCACCCCTTATAAAAAGAGATTTTTATGTAGACAATGTTTTGAGTCGAGCAGACACAACAGAGGAGGCAACAGTCTGTAAAGAGTGCTGATTAAATTACTTCAGAGTAGAGAACTTCTCTTTCATAAATGTTGTGGCAATGATTCAGTACAGCCAGAAAACATCCAACCTGAACACTGTGAAGCACAAATCCAATGGAGTCTGGGCAATGAACAGCAAGCAACAGTCAAGACTTTGGGTCTATCGTGGTACTCTTTTTTTTTTCTTCATAATGATACCTTTCAGTTCTTGGCTACTGATGCAGAGAGCAGTAACACAAGTTAGACTGAATGGAATGTGCTTTCTCAAACTGCCTTCATATTTGATCCATTGGTACTTCTAGGACCAGTGGTAGCGACTTGCAAGACATTTCTGCATCAATTTTAGCACAGACTAATAGAATGGGGTAAGCCATTATCAGATGACCTGAAGACACAATATGAGCAGGCGAATAATCTACTGTCACTGAATAGTACTTAGATTGAACAAAGAGTGATCAGCAATTGACTAAAAAGGCTGAAGTCACACGCATTCTCAGATGTCTCTGAGATAGCATATGGAGCCTGTATCTATCTTAGCCTTGTCTCTGAAAAAAGTAATTTCTCAGTCAAACTTTGAGTTCAAAATCCAAAGCCAGTATCACTACCATGACAAACTGTGTGCAGTTCTACTACTTGCTGGATGAGTGGAAAAGACTAATACTGGACTACACCTAAAATATCACAAAAATTTAATTTTGGAGACATTCTACTGTTATCTTAGCACGATTGGTGAAAGAGCCACATTGTGGAAAACATTTGTTGGAAACTGTGTGTGAAATCCAGCAACTCTCATTAACAGAGGAGTCATATCACGTATCATTTAGAAATAACCTTGCTGCAAAGACATATAGCATATGTGTTTTGATATATAAATAATCTCAAGAAGCAAACCACAAAGGTACAATGGAAACTTGACTGCACGAGAACTTTGCACGGCATCACAGGCAATTACTCGTATGGTGCAACAGCTGGACTATTACATGGAGACTGAAGAACTGCAACAAGGTCGAACAATGCGCACAAAAAGCAAATTGAATTCACTTCATCCCTTTCTGGACAAGGGATAGTCATCAAGTCTGGGCGGACAGTCAGTGGCTTCTTACAGTCAGAAGCACCCCAGGATTCTCCCTCCTAAGCATGACATAACTAAATTTATAGTCATGGGTGAGCATCTTAGTTTGTTGCGAGCAGGATCTCAACTCCCACTAGCAAGCCTCAGATAAAGGTACTGGATACCCAACTGAAGATATGCAAGAAAGAAAATAATTCACGAGAGCCTTCCTTGTTACCACCAGAAGGCAATCACTGCAACCCAGCTAATAGGACAACTTCCTTTAGTCCGAATAGAACAAAGGAGACCTTTCCTTAACTGCAGGGTTGAGTATGGAAGGTCACTATACGTCTGGAGTGGAGGAAAGAGCAACAAAGCTAGGGCAAAGATCTACACTGCCCTGTTCATCTGAATGGTAACAAAGGCAGCACACATCAAGCTTGTCACTGAACAGTTCTTTCTGCTCTTCAAAGATTTATTTCACGACAAAGCTTTTGTACAAATATGTACAGTGACAATGAGAAGACATTGGTGGGAGTAATGAATGAGCTGAGTGAACTGCACTAACTATTTAGTACTCTGCTCCACACAACACAAATCTGTAGATATGCATCAAAGAATGGAATACAGTGGCATTTTATTCCGCACATGCACAGCATTTTGGTGCACTATGGGAAGCAGATATAAAATATATCAAGACACATTTAAACAGACTTGTGGAAAACCAAGTGTTGATATCTGAAGATTTATACACTCCTCTGATGCCCATTTCAAATTCCCGACCCATTACACACCTTTCTGATAAGCCATACGAATTCTCATACCTCACTTCAGTCTATTTTCTTATCAGTGAACCCTAGACAACTGTCCCAGAGTCAGACTTGCATTCAGAACCATTATCCAGGTCGCTGAGATGGCAGCTCATCCAGCAGTGTAAGCAGCATGTGTGTAAACTGTGGTGAAAGGGCTACCTATCACAGCTGCAGCAGAGAACAAAGCGCTCCTCAACGAAAGAATCTGCAGACAGGTACATTGTTTCTCCTGAAGGAAGACAACTTGCCAGTTGTTGTCTTGCAGTCTGGGGGCCATTATTTACATACACGCTGATCTCGACAATTTGGTGCATTGTTTTAGTGCACACAGCAATGGGAACCAACAAATGACAGCTATTGAAGATCTGGAAACACACTTCAATCCTCCACATAACTACTCAACTGCTAGCCAAACATAATTCTTTTGTGTACAGTGAAGATGACTAATTCAATCATTTTATTTTCTTGTTTGTTTGACCTAACTTATGTTGCTTGTGAATATTTGTGTTTGTCTAATTCATATAAATTAGGAGGGCAGACTGTTATGCATTGGTGCAAGGTGCCCTCTTGAGGGTGCAGCAGCAACTGGTCACTGTCACTATAAGATTTTCTACCTGGCTTTCACAGTGATAGGACGGCTGGATGAGGGCAGAGGTTGGGATGACTGCCTGTGACTGCCAAACTGCTCAGACATTCTGATAACTGTCTTGCACAGTGTAGTGTTATACAGACAATACACGTTTACAAGTAAAATACTTTTATTCTCAGCCATCTTTCCTTTCCCTTGCAATGAGTGTGTGAATTTGCCTGGACTGATGAAAGAGCAAGGCAGTGCAAAATTTCCTCTTGTTTAGCGACTGCCTACAACTTTATTTAATTGTCTGCACATTACATTATTACTCTACTCCATATCAATAATCAGTGGGTGAAATCAAATTAATAAATATCATCAACAACAGTTACACATTAAAAACATTCTGAAATAGAAGCTATAGGCAATTACAACAAATTTCCATTTTTGAGACACAGAAAATTGTTAAGACATTAATGAAACTCAATTTGCAAATTTTCACGTTATATAGTAAAGGTACCTTCCGCTTCAGCTATAGGATGGCGCATGGTTGACAAAGTATCATTCAGTTAGTTACACATTGTGTTAAAAGTTTTAAAAAGATGGATAAAGAAATTTACTCACCATAAAACTCTGCAACTGAAGAATCAAGAATATCCTCAAACTAGGTTCAATATATTATACAACACTTAATATGTAGGACTCTCAATATTTACAAATGCTGCACAAAACACAACCTCACTTCTTACAACAAAAACAGTAGAAAATATTGAAAACTGTGTCTGGCAGGTCTCTAGTGTGTAATCCTTCATGTGATTCTAAAATTGGTCATTAGATTGAAACGGTGACCAGAAAACATCACATGTTCCTTGGTAAACTATCCTCTAAGTACAACACACTCCCATATATGTCTCCATTTTATCACGATAGATGCATGACAAAGTACAATGTAGTGTAGTGGGTGGATTATGTAAGGAAAATGTTTCAAAATCTGCGACATCAAAACATTGTGTCACACATTAATGCTGTTTTAAAAAATAATTTCGGTAACTTACGCAGTAATTACTACAACCTTAGTAATAGTGATAACAGTAATGACCCTTTACCGAGTGAAGTGGTGTGAAGATTAGCACACTTTTTTAAAAAGAAATGATCTTTTAAAAATAGATATTTCATGACAAACTCAATCTAACACTTTTACTTTCACCTCTCAGAAAATTTCATTTCACCTCTCAGGGGGTAATTACCCCAGTTTGGGAACCACTGATATACAGGTATGGGGTGTGTGGAGTGTCATAGGTGTGAGCAGGGAAATAGATTTGAAGGAGAGGGTCTTGGAAGGGTCTAAGGCTTTAAGCAGGGAATGGAAGTTATGTTGGGCTTCTGGGGTGGGATCACTCTGGCAGAGTTTATAGGTGTAGGAATCCGACAACTGGCAGAGGCTTTCTGCCAGGTAGTTACTGTGATTCATAACTACAATGGTGAAACCTTTGTCTGCGGGTAGGATGATTATGTCATGATCTGTTCTGAGGCTGTGTACGACTGTACTTTCTTCTGCTGAAAATTTAGTGTTCTTAGGAAGGGACTTGGCGAAGGATGGTGAGGCTAAGTTGGAGGTAAGGAATTTCTGCCCAAGAGCAAAGTGGACCATCCTGTGGCACAATATGCACCTGCGCATAACAGGCTTGGTTTCAATGGCTGCTTCACAACACGGGCCATTTGGAACCCCCACCCCCACCAACAGCTGTTCTGAACTGCACAGATGGAAGTTACCCTAATAATACATTCTCCACACCTGAAATCAATCCAGCCTCGACCTATGGTAACCTACTGTTCCCATACACTCCGCCCAACAGTTTCTACCCTCAAAAACAACATTATGAAAAAGATAGAGTGCTACTTACCACAAAGATGACACATTGAGTTGCAGACAGGCACCACAAAAAGACTGCTACACATTGAGCTTTTGGCCAAAGGCTTCTTCAGAGCGAAAAAAACAACACCGATTCACACAAGCAAGCACACCTCATTCACACCTGACTGCTATCCCTGACCCGTCCGGACAGAATACAACTGTGTCCTGGGTTGCATTGAACAGAAGTAGCAATCCGGGGTGGGGCGGGGAAGGGTAGGGATAGCAGAGAATGGGAGGGGGCAGGACAGTCGGCACGGCCTGATGAAGCATTCACGACTAGATGGTGGCAGGACAAGGCTATCGGGCACAGCTTCAGCAGGCTGTAGTGGAGTGAAGGGAGGGGGGCAATGGAGAGTGGAGGAGGAGAGAAACAGAGAAGGGGAAAAGACAGTTGGGTGCACTGGTGCACAATGAGGGTGAGAGGACATGAAATGGGAGGTGGTGATAGGACAGTGGGGGGCAAATACTGTTGTTTGGAGAATGTGGGGACAGCAGGTTACCATAGGTTGAGGACGAGATAAATTTAGAAGTGGAGAATGTGTTGTAAGGGTAATTCCCATCTGTGCAGTTCAGAAAAGCTGGTGGTGAAGGGGAGGTTCCAGTGGCCATTGGAATGAAGCCTGTCATGTTCAGGTGCATGTTGTGCCACAGGGCAGTCCACTTCGCTCTTGGCCGGTTTAGCAGTGGCCACTCATCCTTGTGGACAGCCAGTTAATAGTCATACCAATATAAAAAACCGAGCAATGATTGCTGCAGAGTTGGTATATGACATGGCTGGTGTCACGAGTGGCCTGGCATCTTACGGGGGGAGGGCAGGATACACGTGTGACAGGTCTGGAATAGGAAGTGCTGGGTGCATGGATTGGGTAGGTCTTGCACCTGGGTCCTCCATAGGGATATGATCCCTGTGGCAACAGGTGGGTCTGAGAGTGGCGTAGGGATGGACTATGATGTTGTGGAGGTTAGGTAGGCAACAGAATGCCACTTTCGGAGATGTGGAAAGAATCACGTGTAAGGTGTCTCTTATTTCAGGCACGACAATAGGTGGTCAATGTCCAGGAAGGTGCATGTTGGAATAAGGAAGACCAGTTGAAGTGGATGGTAGAGAAGGTGTTGAGGCTGTTAAGGAATGATGATAGGGTGTTTTGGCCCTGAGTTCAGATCATGAATATACAGTCAATCAATATAAATCAGACTATGATGTCTACAACCCAATGTACCACAGTCCTGGACTACCTCCTCTCTGATGGCTCTATACACTTTAAACTACCAACCACCATCAGTACCTGTATTTGGTCAGCTGCCATCCCTTCCACACCAAAAATTCCTCTCTTGTGGTCTGGCCATTTGCATATGGTGTATCTACTCTGACAAATCACTTGCCCAGTATGATGAAGGTCTCGTAAAGGCCCTTACCAGCAAGCATTATCCCCCAGACCTAGTCTACGAGCAGTTTCTCATGCCGTATCCTCACACACTTCCAGTCCTCCCCCCCCCCCCCCCCCCCCCAAAAAAAATCAGCTACAAACAAGTGGCCCCTTTGTCAGCAGATACCACACCAGACTGGAACAACTGAAAAACACATCATGTGCCTCTCTCTGCCAATGCACCCACTGGTGTTTTCCTCTTCTCTGTTCCCTGTAGCCTTCCCCCCTTCCTCACCCTCAGAGCCTCCCGATGCTGTGTTCAACAGCCTTGTCTTGCCAACATTTAGTCCCTACACGCTCCACCATGCTGTGCTGACTTTTCTCCCCCGCTTGTACCCTACTATCCCTCCTTCCCTCCCACATCACTCCAGACTGCTGCTTATTCAACAAGATACAGCTGCATTCTGGCTGGGGGGCCAAGGTATGGCTGTGGTGTGTGTGAGGTGTGCTTGCTCGTGTGAAAGTGTGTGCATTTTCCTCTCTGAAGAAAACTACGGCTGTAAGCTCAACTGCCTGCAACTCTACCTTTGCTTCATTGGCTTTAGTCTTTTGCCTTTTTTAAAAATGGAAGTCATGATGTAAAGTACTCCAGTTGGCACGGACTATTTTGTCTCTAGTGATTGTTAATATGTTCTTTATATTAAATAAAAAATGTGGCCAATCATAGGATACAAGAGCAAATTTTCATGGACACCAATAGGATTCAGCATCAGCATCAAAAAGGAGCAGCTGTCTTTGCTTGTCCCAAAATCAAATGTATTGTCCTAGCTTGTTGATAATTTTGTTTATCCCTGTACGTCCCATTAGAAAATTGTGAGCTGTGAGTGAGGGAAGAAGGTATAACAAATGCGGGTGATATAAAGAGAGTTGTGTGGTACAGCAAATACTTTGGGAACGCATATATTAGAAAGTAAATGTCTATATGCCACTGTGAAGTGATACAATCATTTTTTCCGCACTTTATTTGCGAGTGGAACAGGAAAGGAAATGACTAGTAACGGTACAGGGTACACTGTGCCAGACACCTTATGGTGGCTTGCAGAATACTTATGGAAATGTAGATAATTTGCAAAAACTGTAGCGACTTACCTCTACAGGTTTTTCTTCACTATTTTGATATTTTCTGTATTCCAAATTATGCTATGAGATTTAATTCTTGTGCCACTTCTGAATAACTTCGCTGTTCCTTGAATCGTGTGTAGTTAACCCCGTAGTTTAAAGATCAAGATACAGCAAAACTAACTTCCTTGACTTTTTAATATAATTTCAAAAACAGTTTGAAGGAACCTCTCTGACACTATCTTTCATAGACTGCCTTCCCCATAATAGGTACGCCCCTCTTAGTTTGTATTGTCTGTCACATCCTTCGCATCACTGGGTAAGTGGTTACAGATTTGTATTGGAGAATACCCCATTAAACTGAGGTGTTTTAAGTCATTTCTCTTTCCAATATTATATCTATGTATGTTACCATTTTATAAATGTGATTTATTGTTGACAACAAACTCCATACAGGAGTAAATGTACTGTGACATCATCATCAATATCCACAACTGTTTAATAATGTAAACTAAAAAAAGTTCTCTTTATTTATTTATTCATTCATCTACAGACAGTACAAATTGTATGGATGATGTCAACTAGAGTGGACAATGAAACATTTTTGTTTATTGTAGGTGATGGTGTTTCTTACCATGTCAAGCTTCTCTGTCCATTAGTTGGCTGCAAAACAAGACACTTTCATTCTCTCTCAATATTGGCAGTGGCGTGTTAAATAATAAACACAGACACAAGGCATTTGTTGTTTATGAGCAGTTTATTCATACAAAATATACACATAATCCTTGGTGGAGGAGGATTATGTGTATATTTCAGTTTGGATTCCGTAGAAACACTGGAACACGTGAGGCAATACTGACCTTACGACTTATCTTAGAAGAAAGATTAAGGAAAGGCAAACCTACGTTTCTAGCATTTGTAGACTTAGAGAAAGCTTTTGACAATGTTGACTGGAATACTCTCTTTCAAATTCTGAAGGTGATAGGGGTAAAATACAGGGAGCGAAAGGCTATTTACAATTTGTACAGAAACCAGATGGCAGTTATAAGAGTCGAGGGACATGAAAGGGAAGCAGTGGTTGGGAAGGGAGTAAGACAGGGTTGTAGCCTCTCCCCGATGTTGTTCAATCTGTATATTGAGCAAGCAGTAAAGGAAACAAAAGAAAAATTTGGAGTAGGTATTAAAATTCATGGAGAAGAAATAAAATCTTTGAGGTTCGCCGATGACATTGTAATTCTGTCAGAGACAGCAAAGGACTTGGAAGAGCAGTTGAATGGAATGGACAGTGTCTTGAAAGGAGGATATAAGATGAACATCAACAAAAGCAAAACAAGGATAATGGAATGTAGTCTAATTAAGTCGGGTGATGCTGAGGGAATTAGATTAGGAAATGAGGCACTTAAAGTAGTAAAGGAGTTTTGCTATTTGGGGAGCAAAATAACTGATGATGGTCGAAGTAGAGAGGATATAAAATGTAGGCTGGCAATGGCAAGGAAAGCGTTTCTGAAGAAGAGGAATTTGTTAACATCCAGTATTGATTTAAGTGTCAGGAAGTCATTTCTGAAAGTATTCGTATGGAGTGTAGCCATGTATGGAAGTGAAACATGGACGATAAATAGTTTGGACAAGAAGAGAATAGAATCTTTCGAAATGTGGTGCTACAGAGGAATGCTGAAGATTAGATGGGTAGATCACATAACTAATGAGGAAGTATTGAATAGGATTGGGGAGAAGAGAAGTTTGTGGCACAACTTGACCAGAAGAAGGGATCGGTTGGTAGGACATGTTCTGAGGCATCAAGGGATCACCAATTTAGTATTGGAGGGTAGCGTGGAGGGTAAAAATCGCAGAGGGAGACCAAGAGATGAATACACTAAGCAGATTCAGAAGGATGTAGGTTGCAGTAGGTACTGGGAGATGAAAAAGCTTGCACAGGATAGAGTAGCATGGAGGGCTGCATCAAACCAGTCTCAGGACTGAAGACCACAACAACAACAACAATCCTTGGTGATGCCAGAAGCTAATCACTAACACAGTCTCTAAATATGAGGAGAGATCAGAAACTAAGGTTAAAAAGCCTGCATGTGAACTTTATTTCATACAACCAATACATCCAACTGATAGAACACACATTAGGTTATTTTTCAACAGTCTCCGTTTTGGTTGAAGCACTCAATGCTTAATGGGATGAGTTTGAAAAACTACATTTGCATATTCAGCCATGTTGCCAGAAATTGTTTCATCTATTCATCAGAAGTGAATTGTCAGCCTCCTAGGTATTCTTTCAAAAGGCCTTTACAAATGTCTGCTTGGGTCTGTGTATGTGCAGATGGATATGTGTGTGTATGCGAGTGTATACCTGTCCTTTTTTCCCCCTAAGGTAAGTCTTTCCACTCCCGGGATTGGAATGACTCCTTACCCTCTCCCTTAAAACCCACATCCTTTCGTCTTTCCCTCTCCTTCCCTCTTTCCTGATGAAGCAGCCGTTGGTTGCGAAAGCTAGAATTTTGTGTGTATGCTTGTGTTTGTTTGTGTGTCAATCAACCTGCCAGCGCTTTCGTTTGGTAATTCACATCTTCTTTGTTTTTAGATATATTTTTCCCACGTGGAATGTTTCCACACACACACACACACACACACACACACACACACACACACACACACACAAGTCACAACATTGTTCTGAATTGTCACTTACATGGTATTGACATTGCACTTTCGCTGTTAGGAGTCAAAATATTATGCAAGGCGTTCAGTGATTCATCTGTTGGTAATACATTGAACAGGATATTTTTTGCAAGTTTTATTCTTTGGTGCAGCATCACATTTATCTATTTTGGAAAACATTATGGATATTGGCAAATGAAAGAATATAACACATCATTTCAATTCTATGTAATGATTTACTGGCTTCACACACCATTCCACAAAATTCACATAGTTGTCCTAAATGTTTTCTGTGTCAGGCACATTGGTTTTTACATCATAAAAAAAAGCTGCACATAATACTCTTCTAAATGTAGAATGACCCATAAAGTATTTTCAGTTACATCCATTTACAATTTAATGCAATTATTCAAACAATTAAGGCAATGCACCTAAGCCACGTGAGCAGAAAAAAGACTTTTGCACATTTTATTATTGAATTACTTACTATTCTGGACAGTGCCAGTTTTTACACAACCAAATACTACAATGTGAATTCATTTCTGTATTTAAACATTTGAACTAATACTCATGGAGCAGTTATGTACACAAAAGTGTTAATGATTTACATATGGTATCATAAATAAATAATGTTGTACAGTCTTCAAACACACTACACCAAAAACACTTCATGAGAGAGGTATTTTAGATTACAGTGACATTAACCAAGCTGTCATGATCGATGTTGCAGCTAACATAGCATATCCTGTGTAGTAGACTTCTTTTATTGTTAATGCCTTCCCTAAATCCCACACCTAAAAATAACAAAACAACAACATTTAGAATATTTGATCATATTTGACAGAAATAGTCTAACCCAACGCAAAGGTTGAAAGTTTTTAACCTAACATATGCAGCCCATAAGTAAGTAATCACCTTATGCATGGTGCACTGAGCTCCTGGAAAATCAAATACTTGTATTGGGTTAATCAGAAGAAGGTTAAAAGGAAATGGAGAGGGAGGCAGGGACAGGAAAACAGACAAACACACTTGCAAACATGCATATAGGGATGCCTTGACTACTGCTACCGCATGTAGGAACCGTTCAGTTTTTCCTATTACAGCACAGAATTTCTAATTTTCAGTACAATATGTTCACTCTCCAGGAAGAAAGGATGAACTAGTTGAGAGAAGGTTTGAAAGGAGGCCAGACCACTCAGATCATGAGTTGTAGTTCACTTTTTTCTTTTTAAATTCAATTCAAAATACACAAATTTTAAGATTTTTTAAAATTACAGATAAAACAATTAAGAATTGGTACACAGTGACATTCTCCATTCCTGTGACAAGGTTTCATTTCCCGAATAATGACAATCTGACCTTCCCTTGTAGTTCTCTTGCTTCATCCTCATTTTTCCATTCCTGCAATCTGGGTGTGGTTGTAAATAGGCCTCCTCACACTTTCCTTGTACATCAACAGCTGCTACTTATTTAACTGATGCCACTTTGCACCTCTAAATTTGAGGTCCTGCAGGATTCACTTCTCCCAGGTGTTAAATGGTCTTCCTCTTGGTGGTTTCCCTCAGACATTTTGGTCAAAGCAAGCTCCAGGAGGTCCTATTGGGGAAAACTTCCTTCATGTGCTCATACCACTGCAGTCACTTAGTTCAAGGAAGCTTCCTTCGAAACCTAGTGTGCTGTCAGATTCTCACTCCGGATTTATTTTTGACTGCTGTAGGCAAGAACGAGAAAATTTATTTTGCCTAGAGATGGTTCTTATTTGGTTCAGTACTTGCTGCTTCTAGTCCAAATGTTAGCACACTTACAAGGTATATATCTTACTGGCTGATCTTAGAGCCTTGTGGTACTGTTGCATTTCAAAGCATACAATGGACCGCATGGTAGAATTTGGAACCTTTTTGTATTCTCCAATGTCTTGATTTATGATGTTTATCTTGTGAAGTTCTTCAGACTCAATTGTATCACAGCTATCCGACCATCCACTTTGGATCTGTATGCAGCTCTGTTTCATCAATTAGTGGTTTACTCATGAAAAATTCTGTGAAAAGTTGGGCTGCAGCTTCCTGTGCTTGCATCATAGGAATGAGTGCTGTATGGTCACTCTAAATGGCCCAGGGGTGTACTACACATCAGAAGCTGTTACCCAGGTAGCTGACTGTGTGGTAACACAGGGGCCCAATAATAAAAGTTGTAGGTGACCCTGATGTATTACGTTAAGACAAGAAGAAAGGGTGCCATGGATGAGAATATTAAAATCCTAATGATCAACTGCTAAAGCATTCTCAACAATGTGCCAGAGTTTGAAGCACACATAAAAAGCAGTGGCACTCACATAACACTAATTACAGAAAGTTGGCAAACATCTGAAACTGGCAGAGGAGAGATATTTAAGGTAAACCTAAATGTATTTCAAAAGGATAGGCTAATGGGAAACATGTGGTGAATTTGTCACAGTAGACAAGAAACTATGATCCAACACGATAAAAAATTGAAACTGCATGAGAGATTGTTTAGGTAAGACTCAGTATCAAGAGTGGGCATAAACTTATATAATGAGTCCTATCAACAACCAGTCATCCCATATGTAGCTAAGAATGTTAAAGGAAACATCAGCTTGCCAGTATGTCGTGTTCCACAATCATATTATCATCAATGGAAACTTCAATTGTTCAAAAACATTACAATACTTATAATTTGTACAAGGAAAATGTGACAAGACATCCAGCAAAATAATAATAAATGCTTTTTCTGGAAACCACATAGAAAACACTTTTGAAGTCCACTCATTACAAATATATTAGAGCTAATGGCAAAAAACAGACCTGATCTCTTTGAGGATATCCATGTTGAAATTGATATTAATGATCACGATGCTGTTGTAGCAAAAATAACTGTTAATGTACAAAAAACAATCACAGCAAGTAGAAATATTTATGCTGTATGTACAGCAAACTAAGGGAAGATGGAGCAATTCATATCGCAATGATGAGACGTTTAACTCTGATGGACAAGAGCATGAAGAGGAATTGGTTCTGAAGCTTACGGTTGTAGAGAGAGAGATGCTAAATGAATCGCATTGTACACTTATTTTTATTCGACACAATTGCATATAACAGCAGTAAGGAGCATTTGATCACCTGTATGCCAACTTCATCACAGCCAGTTTTGGAAAATAAAATGTTGTTTCAAGGACTCCACACACCTATTTCAGCACAGTTGCCAAGAAGAGGACCTGTGTTTGATTCCTGGAACTGAAAAGGATTTTTCCTTGGTGGGAGGGCTGGTACAGGGTGCACACAGCCTCATGATGCCAACTGAGGAGCTATTGGAATGAGCTGTAATGGCTCCACAGTCTGGAAAGTCTGCAAAATGGCTGGGACAGCAGTGTGCTGACCACATGTCCCTCTATACCCCACCTGCATGAGACCGCAAGATAGAGAATGACAATGTGGCCGGCTAACATCCCTTGGGTCTTTATGGCCTGGATGAGGAGCTTGTTTTGCAAAAATATTATGTGACTGTGCCAAAGCTATCTAATCTGTTTGGCTGTCAAGAGGGCAATGCATAAAAGCCTTTGAAACTTCCTGGAACATTAAAACAGTGTGCCGGACCGAGACACAAACTTGGGACCTTTGCCATTCATGGGCAAGTTTGCAGAAGAGCTTCTGTGAAGTTTGAAAGGTAGGAGACGAAGTACTGGCAGAATTGAAGCTGTGAGGATGGGTCGTGAGTTGTGCTTGGTTAGTTCAGTCGGCAGAGCACTTGCCCATGAATGGCTAAGGTCTCAAGTTGGACTCGAGGTCTGGTGCATAGTTTTAATCTGCCCAGAAGTTTCATATCAGTGCAACTCCGCTGCAGAGTGAAAATCTCATTCTGCATAAAAGCCTTTAACGACTACTATGGCAAGATCTTATCAAAAGACCTTTGTCAAAACCCAAAGAAATTCCAGTAATACATTAAAGTTTACAATGGCGTCACAATGTCACACTCATGATTACAAAGTACCCAAAATCAAGGGCAGTAAAGCAAAATCAGAAATTCTGAATATCATTTACAAATATTTCGCTACACAGGAAGAGACACAAGTACTGCCCCAGTTAAATTCTCATACTACTGCAAAGATGATGGATATAGATACTAGTGTCAATGGAATTGAGAAACAACTGAAATTATTAAAACTGAAGGCTGTCTCACATACACAATTTCTAACTTGTTTAGCCCATCTCTCAACCACAATAAACCATAGATCCCACGAACAAAAACTTTAGGCAATGCCCAGAAGGTGGAAGTCACTAAGTGTTGTTATGAAACACTGAATGAATATAGTTTAGGTAATTTGCACTCCATTTTAAGCAAAAGATAGTTTTTCACGAACTTCAATGAGGATCTTATATTCCCTGAACTATATGTCATACAATGACATAATTTTGCAGGTAAATTGGGTGGTATAGGTTGATTCTGTCCACAAACTGCGTCGTGAATAGAACTAGTAGCAAAAAAGTAATAATTTACAACGTCAGGCCTGATGCTGAAGTTTTACTGCATGAACAGCGAAAATGTAGTAAGCAACAAACTGTTTTTCATTTTGTGGAAGGATTGGCAAAAAAAAATGTTTGTAAAAGTTTGAAATTTTATGTAAAGTTTATTGGAGGTCACTAAGTGCTCTCATTCTCAAATACTGGAGGAATAAAGTCATGGTATTTGTGTGCCACGTGATATGCTGCCTCACGACATACTCACAGTTTCCCCTGTAATATTTGTCTTATAACGTTAAACTTTTAATGTAAGATTATCTCTGTTAACAGTTAGTGTGCAGCTAACGTAATATTACAGTGCTTGCAGGAAATGGGACTGTGTGGCAGGTGTAATATTATGTCACGCCAGTTGTTATGACTTTCCGCAAAGTCAAATGTATATTTACGGCTCCTGGAAATGTGTGTCAAGTCTTCAGACATCGTAGTTTTTGCCAGATGGCAGTAGCAGTATCACCGCAAAAAACTTTCGTTTTTTAAACCTTTATTATTATCTCTTGTTTTGTAGGAGTTAGTTGACATTTAAGTTCTCTGTTACATGGATTTTGTATTCATAATGTGCAGTGAACAAGAAAAATATCTGGAGCAAATGATTTACAAAGTCACTCATGAGTCTGCAGATGATGAGAATGAAATATCTGATGACGATTCAGATAACACGTCTATTGTATTATTTTCATAGACTGTATTGTTATGAAGGATTTTTCTGCAGGTAAATTAGGAAAATAATACGAGCATATGATGTCGGTGAGTATAATGGTGGACTATGTATCTCCCCATATTTCAATTTGTATCACACTGTACTCCACTATGAGCACTAACTTTTGCTTTGTTCTTGTGTTTTGTGAGTTTCTTTAGATTTAAATGGGCTGTAAAAGAAATTTAAACAGAAAGATCTTTTGTTTGCTTACTGTGGCATGTATATGAATACCAGAACTCATTTCCAGTTTTTTCAGTGACAAGTACTATTAAATTAAAGTTTCATCTGTGGGTTCAGATCTGACATTAGAAATGCCAAAATATTTATACTTAAAGTAGCAAGTCCTATAAACCTAAAAAGTTTTGAAATTTCAACTACATATTTGTACACAAGAGTTATAACTTACAGAAAAACCACACATTTTAGCCCGTACACAGGTGCAATGGCAGGAATGTACAAGACCAGCACCAAAAGTGTTAATGAGTAGATTTTGACAGCATTTTAATTAAACTTTATCAATAAGTGCAACTCTTCTCACATGACATTCTGAAAGAAATAAATCATGACAAACTACTGGATATAGTAATTTTTTAAAACACACACACACACACACACACACACACACACACACACACACACACACTTAGATCAAGTACCACTCCAACACGTATTAAAAAATAGATGACCACATGGGTATCAAATAAAATTTGTGGCTGGACTGAAGATATCTTGGTGAGTGCAAAACAGCAAGTTATCTTTGATGGAAAGTCGTTGACAGAAGTAACTTCAGATGTCTACTACAGAAGTGTGCTAGGACACTTATTGTCCATGTTTTATGTTAATGAATCGACAGTGATATTGACACTAACCTCCAACTTTTTTGTAGATAATGTAGTTATCTAAAAATAAAGACCTAGCCAAAACTAAATGGCTGCACAAATAGCCAGTTAGGTCTTGATACAATTTCACAGTAGTGCAAAGATAGGCAACTTGCTTTGAATATCCAGAAATGTAAAACTGTGCACTTAACAAAAAAAAAAAAGTTCCATAATATTCTATGACTACAATATCAATCTGTGGGCACTACTGACAATATCCTTGACAGTCTCATGTAATACGTAGATCAAGGTGGTTAGGTTTTGCTGCAGCTGTTGTTGTTGTTATTGTTATGTGTGGAAAAGAGTTCAAAACAAGATGAAAGAGTATTATTATTATTATTTCCTTCACTTTCTCAGACGTTAAGTCCGGTTAAAAATGGAGTGACGCGGACCATGATCAAGCGTCACTTCCTTTTAACTGTACGGTATATGTTATATTGCATTTAGGAACTTTCGGGTAATTGAACATTTATCAATAATTACGGATTTCTGTAGTTGTATATATATGTTTGGATGTAGCTGTATTGCATTGATGTACTGGTGGATATTGTGTGGTATGACTCCTGTAGTTGATAGTATAATTGGTATGATGTCAACTTTATCCTGATGCCACATGTCTTTGACTTCCTCAGCCAGTTGGATGTATTTTTCAATTTTTTCTCCTGTTTTCTTTTGTATATTTGTTGTATTGGGTATGGATATTTCGATTAGTTGTGTTAATTTCTTCTTTTTATTGGTGAGTATGACGTCAGGTTAGTTATGTGGCGTTGTTTTATCTGTTATAATGGTTCTGTTCCAGTATAATTTGTATTCATCATTCTCCAGTACATTTTGTGGTGTATACTTGTATGTAGGAATGTGTTGTTTTATAAGTTTATGTTGTAAGGCAAGCTGTTGATGTATTATTTTTGCGACATTGTCATGTCTTCTGGGGTATTCTGTATTTGCTAGTATTGTACATCCGCTTGTGATGTGATCTACTGTTTCTATTTGTTGTTTACAAGGTCTGCATTTATCCGTTGTGGTATTGGGATCTTTAATAATATGCTTGCTGTAATACCTGGTGTTTATTGTTTGATGCTGTACTGCAATCGTGAATCCTTCTGTCTCACTGTATATATTGCCTTTTCTTAGCCATGTGTTGGATGCGTCTTGATCGATGTGTGGCTGTGTTAGATGATACGGGTGTTTGCCATGAAGTGTTTTCTTTTTCCAATTTACTTTCTTCGTATCTGTTGATGTTATGTGATCTAAAGGGTTGTAGAAGTGGTTATGAAACTGCAGTGGTGTAGCCGATGTATTTATATGAGTGATTGCCTTGTGTATTTTGCTAGTTTCTGCTCGTTCTAGAAAGAATTTTCTTAAAAATTTGTCTACCTGTCCATAATGCAAGTTTTTTTATGTCGATAAATCTCCTTCCTCCTTCCTTTCTGCTTAATGTGAATCTTTCTGTTGCTGAATGTATGTGATGTATTCTATATTTGTGGCATTGTGATCGTGTAAGTGTATTGAGTGCTTCTAGGTCTGTGTTACTCCATTTCACTACTCCAAATGAGTAGGTCAATACTGGTATGGCATAAGTATTTATAGCTTTTGTCTTGTTTCTTGCTGTCAATTCTGTTTTCAGTATTTTTGTTAGCCTTTGTCTATATTTTTCTTTTAGTTCTTCTTTAATATTTGTATTATCTATTCCTATTCTTTGTCTGTATCCTAGATATTTATAGGCATCCGTTTTTTCCATCGCTTCTACGCAGTCGCTGTGGTTATCCAATATGTAATCTTCTTGTTTAGTGTGTTTTCCCTTGACTATGCTATTTTTCTTACATTTGTCTGTTCCAAAAGCCATACTTATATCATTGCTGAATCCTTCTGTTATCTTTAGTAATTGGTTGAGTTGTTGATTTGTTGCTGCCAGTAGTTTTAGATCATCCATGTATAGCAAATGTGTGATTTTGTGTGGGTATGTTCCAGTAATATTGTATCCATAATTTGTATTATTTAGCATGTTGGATAGTGGGTTCAGAGCAAGGCAGAACCAGAAAGGACTTAATGAGTCTCCTTGGTATATTCCACGCTTAATCTGTATTGGCTGTGATGTGATATTATTTGAATTTGTTTGGATATTAAATGTGGTTTTCCAATTTTTCATTACTATGTTTAGGAACTGTATCAATTTAGGATCTACTTTGTATATTTCCAATATTTGTAGTAACCATGAGTGGGATACACTATCAAAAGCTTTTTGGTAATCAACGTATGCGTAGTGTAGCGACCTTTGTTTAGTTTTAGCTTGATATGTCACCTCTGCATCTATTATCAGTTGCTCTTTACATCCTCGTGCCCCTTTGCAACAGCCTTTTTGTTCTTCATTTATAATTTTGTTCTGTATTGTATGTGTCATTAATTTCTGTTTAATGACTGAAGTTAATATTTTGTATATTGTTGGTAGGCATGTTATAGGGCGATATTTAGCTGGGTTCACTGTGTCTGCTTGATCTTTAGGTTTCAGATAAGTTATTCCATGTGTAAGTGTATCAAGGAATGTGTATGGGTCTGCAATGTAACTGTTAAATAATTTAGTTAGATGTGAATGCGTGGAGGTGAACTTCTTTAACCAGAAATTTGCTATTTTATCATTTCCAGGGGCTTTCCAATTGTGAGTAGAATTAATTGCTTGGGTGACTTCATGTTGCAAAATTATCACTTCAGGCATTTGTGGTATCATCTTGTATGTGTCTGTTTCTGCTTGTATCCACCGTGCATGCCTGTTATGTTGTACCGGGTTTGACCATATGTTGCTCCATTAGTGTTCCATGTCTGTTATGTTTAGTGGATTGTTTATTTTAATGTGTGTGTTATCTATCGTCTGGTAAAATTTCTTTTGGTTTGTGTTGAATGTTTGGTTTTGTTTCCTTCTATTTTCACTTTTTTTGTATCTTCTGAGTCGTTTGGCTAATGCTTGTAATTTCTGCTTCTTTTCGTCTAATTGCTCTGTCGCTTCTTGTTGTGAGATTTTACCTAACCTTTTTCGTTTTTTTTCCGAGATTTCATTTCTTATAAATTGTGTTAGCTGTCCGATGTCTTTTCTCAGTTTTTCTATTTTGATCTGTAGCCTGTGTTGCCATGCTGGTTTTGTGGGTTTCTTCTGTGTGTTGGTTGGTTGGTTCTGATCTCTGCCTAGTGTGTATATTTAGTGTCGTGAGCGCTCCTATATAAACCAGTAGTTTTAACTCTTCCATAGTTGTGTTTTCATTTATTTTGTTGTGTATGATTGTGTTGATAGTTTTTATTGTTGCTTCGACTTTGGGTTATTTGGTGGTCTATGCAAGAATGGTCAAATGTCTGTATTTGTGTCTTTGTATTCTATATATGTCAGCTGAAATTTTTCTTCTATATCTAACATCTGTGTCACTTCGTGTTCTATTTGTGCTTGTTCTGGTGGCTGTCTTAAGATTTCGTTTTCCTCTGATTGTTTAATTGGTGCGTGTTGTTCTTTGTTTGTTTGCTCTTGGATGTTTGAGTCCATTATTGTATTTTCTTCTTCTTCTGATTGCACATACTTGTGATCTGTATCCAGTTGTGTTGGTTCCTAGGTTTGTTGCTTGGTAATAACAGAACATGAGGTGTCGATTAACTTCATCTGACCATCTCATCCTCTGTCTTTGTTTTCCTTCTAGGGTGGTTGCAGGAAGCATATCCTGCAAAACACCTCTATTATTATTATTATTATTATTAGAGTGCATAAAAAATATGTTATTGCCAACATTGTGGGATGTCAGTTCAGATAAGTACAAAAACAGAAGTGTTAAAATGATGAATCGTATGATTTATTTCTCAGAAAATATAGGGAACCGCCACAGAGGAAGATATTTCAAAATAATTAACGAATGCAAAGTTATGAATAAAGATATATACAGATATTTATCTCTGTGTATACATTACTTACCCGAATATAATCCTTTCATGTATGTGTTTTTGCATGACACATTTCCATAACTACACTGTAAGTGAAACTGAATTTATGAATTTCAAGTTTTTGAAAGAATTTCCTGTAGCAAGGTATTGCAGCATACAGTAATACATAAGTGCTGACTTCGAGGAACTGTTGTATTATTTTGTCTTTGAAGACGGGGATACTAATGCCTCCACAAATTTATCCTGAGAGAGAAAATGGGGGGGGGGGGGGGGCAGAGCCTCTGAACAGTGATGCCAATGTACACCAATAATTCATCCACCTTTCTTTTTTGCTTGCAACAAAGTAGGGCAATTACCCACAGCATTAGCACCATCATAAAACATTCCAAACCACAGTATTATTGCACAACATTACTTAGCAGTGTAGGGAGAAAGACGATAATGTTGCGCAGTATTACTGACCATTTACAAGCTGCTTAAAATACTGCTTAAGTGTGTGGGACCCATGCTAAATAGGAAAACAGGGAAATGTCTACAACGCAGGACAGTACAATGGGCCACAGATTTATTTGACACACATGGGAGAGGGGCATGGAAATGTTGAAAAATCTGGCAGATGCCTGAAGAAAGGCACACACTGGTGACAGCCTACAGAATGAGCTATAGGTGTTAATTCTTAGTCCACAGGATGTTTGCAACAATTAAGTACTGCACTTTCTTTCCAAATTCTGTCTACAACCCTACATAATCACCATGGCTGCATCTCTAACTGCTTTGGTCATTTGTACAATTAATTCATCTGATCCAGCAAATCCATTATTTTTCATTTCAGATAACACTCCATGATCGAGCCACCTTTACACTATTGGAATTGAATAGTTCATTAACATGAGAGTCAGCTCCATAACAATTTAAGAAAGTAGCTCTTGCCTTATATCTTTACGTATTCTTGAAATTTCAGGGAAACAGTGTCCACCTCCCCATACATTGGCGTCCCTGTGCATAGGCTCTGCTTACCCCATCCAGCCCCCTACCGCTGGATAAATTTTCGCTGGTGCTAGTATACCCATCATCAAAGACGAAATAATACAACAGTTCCACCAAGTCAGCAATTCTTTCTGTTATTTACTTTTTTATTTGACAAGTGATTATCTTTATAAATTTCCATCAATCCCATTATTCTACTGCTTCGGATGCACATCTTCCTACGCAATTGGTCTTTTTCTTCAATACATAGTGTTTTGAATGTGACCAGATGCAGGTTTTTGTATGATACCATTGATGTCAAAGCGAAAGATAAACAACTAGAACTTTATAAGAACACATATTCTTACTTACCAAGTGACGGACACCATTACATGTGTGATATGCCAGAGGAAATGCAATAATTGCCTTCGTGGCAGCGATAAGTACTGGATTCAAGTGCAGTTCTTGTATCCAAGTGATGTAATCAGTGAAGTGATATGGTGATACAAGGGTACCTAGAAAATATTTAAATGCATTACATCTACAAACTTAATTATCAACTATCACCACCAACAGGACTTAGTTTTTTTCTGCCACAATTGTGTAAGCTTAGCCTTCAATCTATTCTGTAACTATATATAATTAACAAGAGAAAATCTGATTTTGATTCAGAAATAGGACTAGAATTCTGCAATATTAGAGTTTATTTCATCAGTTTTCAAATGAGAATAAAGGCACATTTACACTGTGTTCAAAACATGTTCTCCAACATTGTCTGCAGCTAGTGCTGGGCTATCAATGCTGGCAACATGTTGACAATTCAAAACCAGTACTCCATGGCTGTTTTGGTGCAGATCAAGTGTTGCTATGCGGCACTAGTGTTTATACTCTCTCTGTTGTGTTGTATGTTGTCTTTCCATTGCATTGTGTTTTCTCTTATGAAATGGAATGACAAGGTGCAAAATTACGAACTTATCGTACTCTGTGAATCACAGGAACGCCTCTGGCATGTAGTCCCAGTATTAAACCAAAGCACAACTTGTTACAAAATATTGCCACATTGCTTGACATTAGCAGCAGTGATACAGATAAAGAAATCAAGTCTTTCATTTCTCAATACTGATGTGAGAAATGAAAATTTGAAGATAGCAAGAAATCTGTGTGTGATACAGATGATGTGTATCAACCTAAGATGTTTGGTTTCAGTTGTGTCCGGTACCTGGATGATATTCAGGACCCAAACAAAACATGGGATATAATAGGTACAGAGAGAAAGAAAGTTATGCTTGCTTATGTTTACTTGTATTTTTTACTATACAACAGTATTCAAAAGCTGTAATTATTTTGCACTGTACAACTTCTGGATTTACAAAGTAACTTGCAAATTCATCACAAATATCTTTGTATGTGTTTGAAGTTCTTCTTGGTATATGGACTAACAGAAAATGTAGTAGTATCTCATCTCCATGTGCCTGGCATCATTTCTCCTGCCTGCAGGCAACAAGAATCGAAGCTTCCTTGTAGGCTCTAATAGCTCCTTGACTAGGTATTTCTCCCTAAAAAATTATACAGCCACACTGCAACAACATCAGTTTTCAGTATGTCAGAAACACCGAGACCATAAAAAAAATGCATTTTATGCAAATATCCCTGCCATACACAATCAGCAGTTCGAACCTCAGTTCTGTCTTCCTGGACATCATGTCATGATGTTTTCCTGTAACGGAAAATCATCATCTCCCATGAAAATATACGGTGGCAGCGTTATCCTCTAGGTATAACATTTGTGAAGTGGCAAGTTTTTCTTGTAAATAAATTCACTTATAGAGGCATTCTTAACCCCTAGTTGTACTTTTACAAGTCCAACTCGTGGAAAGGAATGTGGACAGAATGAACATCAAGAATCACACTCTTGTGAACAAAAGTCAGGCCAAACTTTTTTTCCTGAGTTAGATATGGCTCTATTCAATATGCACACTGCTCAAACAGTAATACATGGTCAGACAAAGGAAACTTATGTGGATTACTGAATAAATATAGTAGCAATAATGTTAAAAAATGTCCAATTGCTGAACTATGAAAAGCGTGGAAAACCATGATTGCGTGTTACACCTCTTCGACTCCCAAGTGCAATATTGGGCCCATTTCCCAAAACATATTGATTCAACATATAAAAAGAAAAGAAGAAAGATGTGTTAAGTTTGCATGAAACACAAAGTACGGAGCAAAATGTTGTGGAAATTCACATAGTGTAAATTGGAGTTATGTCTCCAACATGCTATTGAAAGTACCGTGCCATGCTGGGCTACTAATTTTCAGATTTGCAGCTATTTCCCTATGAGAAATCCATTCAAGAGGAGCATTTCTTTTTGTAATTACATTTTTTTGACAATTATTTGTGTGTCATGTTATTAAATTCCTTCTGAAGTAGTCACACTTGAAGATGCCAAAGGACATATTGACAATATTTGGAGGAGGATAGATTGTTATTCCCTGTGAAAATGGCACAATGAAATGACTTATACATTATAGCTCTCAGCCAGTCTTCTTCAGCAAAGAAAATACACACACTTTCACACAAGTAAGCATACCTGAGGCACACGACTACTTCTACCGGCAGTTTTTGTGTGTGTGTGTGTGTGTGTGTGTGTGTGTGTGTGTGTGTGTGTGTGTACGTACATGTTTCTCCCCCTTCGTCGAAGAAGGCTTTGGCCAAAAGCCATAATGTGACACAGTCTTTTCATTGTGCCTGTCTGAAACACGATGGGTTATCTTTAAGGTGAGTAGCAATCTATCTTTTTCCTAATATTGTTGATATTCTGAATTTGGGAATTCGATTTTTCTATTAAAGTACTGTTTGTGTGTAAAAACAGATTATTGTTTGAAGTATTGCAAATACAAAAATGTATATAGCAACGAACAACAATTAAACTAGTGTTATCTTCTTCAAGAGTAGTGTTGTTGTTGTTGTTGTTGTTGTGGTCTTCAGTCCTGAGATTGGTTTGATGCAGCTCTCCATGCAACTCTATCCTGTGCAAGCTTCTTCACCTCCCAGTACCTACTGCAGCCTACATCCTTCTGAATCTACTTAGTGTTTTCATCACCTGGTCTCCCTCTACGATTTTTACCCTCCACGCTGCCCTCCAATACTAAATTGGTGATCCCTTGATGCCTCAGAAGATGCCCTACCAACCGATCCCTTCTTCTAGTCAAGTTGTGACACAAACTCCTCTTCTCCCCAATTCTATTCGATACCTCCTCATTAGTTACGTGATCTACCCATCTAATCTTCAGCATTTTTCTGTGGCACCACATTTCGAAAGCTTCTATTCTCTTCTTGTCCAAACTATTTATCGTCCATGTTTCACTTCCATACATGGCTACACTCCATACAAATACTTTCAGAAACGACTTCCTGACATTTATATCTATACTCGATGTTAACAAATTTTTCTTCTTCAGAAACGATTTCTTTCCCATTGCCAGTATACATTTTATATCCTCTCTACTTCAACCATCATCACTTATTTTGCTCTCCAAATAGCAAAACTCCTTTACTACTTTAAGTGTCTCATTTCCTAATGTAATTCCCTCAGCATCATCCGACTTAATTCGACTACATTCCACTATCCTCGTTTTGCTTTTGTTGATGTTCATCTTATATCCTCCTTCCAAGACACTGTCCATTCCGTTCAACTGCTCTTCCAAGTCCTTTGCTGTCTCTGACAGAATTACAATGTCATCGGCGAACCTCAAAATTTTTATTTCTTCTCCACGGATTTTAATACCTACTCCAAATTTATCTTTTGTTTCCTTTACTTCTTGCTCAATATACAGATTGAATAGCATCGGGGAGAGGCTACAACCCTGTCTCACTCCCTTCCCAACCACTGCTCCCCTTTCATGCCCCTCGACTCTCATAACTGCCATCTGGTTTCTGTACAAATTGTAAACAGCCTTTCGCTCCCTGTATTTTACCCCTGCCACCTTCAGAATCTGACAGAGTATTCCAGTCAACATTGTCAAAAGCTTTCTCTAAGTCTACAAATGCTAGAAACGTAGGTTTGCCCTTTCTTAATCAAGCTTCTAAGATAAGTCGTAGGGTCAGTATTGCCTCACGTGTTCCAATATTTCTACGGAATCCAAACTGATCTTCCCCGAAGTCGGCTTCTACCGGTTTTTTGATTCATATGTAAAGAATTCACGTTAGTATTTTGCAGCTGTGGCTTATTAAACGGATAGTTCAGTAATTTTCACATCTGTCAACACCTGCTTTCTTTGGGATTGGAATTATTATATTCTTCTTGAAGTCTGAGGGTATTTCGCCTGTCTCATACATCTTGCTCACCAGATGGTAGAGTTTTGTCAGGACTGGCTCTCCCAAGGCTATCAGTAGTTCTAATGGAATATTGTCTACTCCTGGGGCCTTGTTTCAGCTTAGGTCTTTGAGTATTCTGTCAAACTCTTCACGCAGTATCATATCTCCCATTTCATCTTCATCTACATCCTCTCCTATTTCCATGATATTGTCCTCAAGTACATCGCCCTTGTATAGACCCTCTATATACTCCTTCCACCTTTCTGCTTTCCCTTCTTTGCTTAGAACTGGGTTTCCATCTGAGCTCTTGATATTCATGCAAGTGGTTCTCTTTTCTCCAAAGGTCTCTTTAATTTTCCTGTAGGCAGTATCTATCTTACCCCTAGTGAGATAAGCCTCTACATCCTTACATTTGTCCTCTTAGCCATCCCTGCTTAGCCATTTTGCACTTGCTGTCGATCTCATTTTTGAGACGTTTGTATTCCTTTTTGCCTGCTTCATTTACTGCATTTTTATATTTTCTTCTTTCATCAATTATCTCTTCTGATACCCAAGGTTTTCTACTAGCCCTCGTCTTTTTACCTACTTGATCCTCTGCTGCCTTCACTATCTCATCCCTCAAAGCTACACATTCTTCTACTGTATTTCTTTACCCCATTCCTGTCAATCATTCCCTTGTGCTCTCCTTGAAACTCTGTACAACCTCTGGTTTAGTCAGTTTATCCAGGTCCCATCTCCCTAAATTCTCACCTTTTTGCAGTTTCTTCAGTTTTAATCTACGGTTCATAACCAATAGATTGTGGTCAGAGTCCCCATCTGCCCCTGTAAATGTCTTACAATTTAAAACCTGGTTCCTAAATCTCTGTCTTACCATTAGATAATCTATCTGAAACCTTCTAGTATCTCCGGGGTTCTTCCATGAATACAACCTTCTTTCATGATTCTTGAACCAAGTGTTATTTATGATTAAGTTGTGCTCTGTGGAAAATTCTACCAGGTGGCTTCATCTTTCATTTCTTCCCCCCAATCCATATTCACCTACTATGTTTCCTTCTCTCCCTTTACCTACTATCGAATTCCAGTCACCCATGACTATTAAATTTTCATCTCCCTTCATTACCTGAATAATTTCTTTTATCTCATACATTTCATCAATTTCTTCGTCATCTGCAGAGCTAGTCGGCATATAAACTTGTACTACTGTAGTAGGCGTGGGCTTCGTGTCTATCTTGGCCACAATAATGATCTTCATTATGCTGTTTGTAGTAGCTTACCCGCATTCCTATTTTCCTATTCAGTATTATACCTACTCCTGCATTACCCCTATTTGATTTTGTATTTATAACCCTGTATTCACCTGACCAGAAGTCTTGTTCCTCCTGCCACCGAACTTCACTAATTCCCACTATATCTAACTTTAACCTATCCATTTCCCTTTTTAAATTTTCTAACCTACCTGCCCGATTAAGGGATCTGACATTCCATGCTCCGATCCATAGAACACCAGTTTTCTTTCTCCTGATAATGATGTCCTGTTGAGGAGGCCCCGCCCGGAGATCCGAATGGGGGACTATTTTACCTCCGGAATATTTTACCCAAGAGGACGCCATCATCATTTAATCATACAGTAAAGCTGTATGCCCTCGGGAGAAATTAAGGCTGTAGCTTCCCATTGCTTTCAGCTGTTCGCAGTACCAGAACAGCAAGGCCGTTTTGGTTAGTGTTACAAGGCCAGATCAGTCAATCATCCAGGCTGCTGCCCCTGCAACTACTGAAAAGGCTGCTGCCCCTCTTCAGGAACCACACGTTTGTCTGGCCTCTCAACAGATACCCCTCCATTATGGTTGCACCTACGGTACGGCTATCTGTATCGTTGAGGCACGCAAGGCTCCCCACCAACGGGCTAGGTCCATGGTTCATGGTTCATGGGGGGGGGGGGGGGGGGATGTCAAGAGTAGTATCACATGAAAAACATATGTAGCAATGTAACAGGCAGCCTTATATCGGTTTGTATTGCGATTGTCTTGCACATCACCTGGCCCGGTTCACATAGTTCATCCCCAATACCTTGGGCATGGATTTCATCAAACTAAATGGCATGGCAAGGGTTCACAGAACACCTCCATCTGAAATCATTCCTTGGCAGCCAATATCAGTATTTAGTGACAACAACAACAGTAAGAAACACACAGATAAATGACCCTGTGTAACTGCAAAATTTTCTCCCACTAGGTACATGGCACTGTAGGGAAATTTGCTTCCCACCAACTGTTCCCACACAACAGGGGAAGTTGAGTACCTGGCAGAAAACACTTTCTGTTGCATGCCATTCATCTTCAGTCACCAGCATCTGAAACATGTAAATTTCACTTCAGGCCTCACAAGAGATTTCTAAAGAAGAAATGGAGAAGCTGTGATACAAATGTACTGGAAAGTACACTTCGGGTGAAGAGAATTAGGATTGTGGTTTTGTGTGTGTGTGTGTGTGTGTGTGTGTGTGTGTGTGTGTGTGTGTGTGTGGGGGGGGGGGGGGGGGGGGGGTACGCGCCAAAAAAGCAATGAACTGCGCGAGCTGCCGCCCTATGAAAGGACGGTGACAGCAAAAAAGAATGTACAACACTCTCTTTGACGCAGAAGCTAATTTATGTAGGAGGAAGCAGGCAGTAGTAAACATGGATGAGGGAATATTCAACTGCAGATATCCCCCATCACATTAATGACCATCAGGCTGAAGAAGTGTTATTGAAAATAATATGAATTAATTTTTAAATGCAAATAAAAATAAATGTATGATCAAACGTTTTGGTGGAGTTACCATAAATGAATTACCTTCAACCAAAGCTTCACAAACTGCATGCCCTATCTAAGATACAGCTGCCTTTGAAATGTGGAAAAAATATGCAAGGCTTTGAAAGGTATCTCCCGCTGGGGGTGAGGGAGGGAGGGGGGGGACAAAGCATACCATAAAATCTTTGCTTCACAGGAACTGTTTTTCTCTCTCTGAAACAACTGGTCCTATTACATTCATCAGAATTTCAAAATCGGATGGCAACATCCAAGAGATTATTATAAAACTCAAAACAGACTTTCAAAACCAGCTCACACAGCACATCATTCCCATCACATCTTCCATCTATCAACATTGCCATGTTTTTATTTCAT
Organism: Schistocerca americana; assembly: GCF_021461395.2. Classification (NCBI taxonomy): domain Eukaryota; kingdom Metazoa; phylum Arthropoda; class Insecta; order Orthoptera; family Acrididae; genus Schistocerca; species Schistocerca americana. The sequence continues at coordinate 289,627,132 of NC_060120.1, read as the reverse complement.
TTATTTAATTTGGTATAACTCTTAATACTAATCACTAATACTGGTGTGTTTTGTTTACTTAACTAGTGTGCATGCACAGGGACACACGCCCACACACACACAAGCACATGCACTCTATTCTTGGTCTCTCACTACAATGTAACATGTGTCAATTAGTTTAGGGTGATCTCTATACATAGAATGTTACACGTGGGTTTTTTTTTTTCTTTTTTTTTTTAGAATAGTGGTTTATCTACATTACATTACTAAAAACACTGTAAGAAAAATTAACTGTAATGCCTCTCAGTATTAACTGATGTACTGAAAGATAAACTGACACACAAACAAAATACAGAGCTTCTATTTTTGTGTGTGTGTGTGTGTGTGTGTGTGTGTGTGTGTAAGTTTTCAACTTCGGAAGAGGCCTTTTGGCTGAAAGCTTAATTGTATAGCAGTCTTCTCATTGTGTCTGTCTGTGACTCAGAGTCTCCCCTATATGATGTGTAACAATCTATCCCTTTTCGTAATATTATTGTTATTTATTCGGACTTCCCACTGATTAATATCATCATCTTCATAGTCGTGTGGGAGTCACTTTCGATCAAGATTTTATTTACTCCGCAGGGTCAATCCAAATGAAGTGGTCCAATAAAAATTAAGTTGGTTGCTTGACCATTTTTAAATATTTTAAATTTTTTTTATATGTGATTACCCTATAATTGAGAAGTTCAAAACAGTTTTTTTTAAAAAAATTTACCTCTCACCTTTACTGAATGGTGGCCATTTTCATTTGTAAGTGCGTGATGATGATTCAGTTTAGAGACGTTGGCAAAAATATATCTCTGCACTGGGTTAAGTTACAACATTGCAATTGACATGATAGTTTTTAGGAAAGTGTCCTGTACAACGTTGTCTATTACACAAAATACCCTAAATTCAAAAACAACCAGTCAAAATGACCTCCAAAGTTTGGTATCCAAGTTTTCAAAAATCCACTTTTTAGACCCCCCCCCCCCCCCCCAAAAAAAAATTAAAAAAAAAAATAAATAAATAAAATAAAAACACCACAAGGAGTGATTTATGAGAGGTTTTTCCTATAGTTAGATATCATACACTCCTAGCCTCATATAGAGCAAGGACACTTTCAAATGTTTCCTTAATTATTAATGAATTTTTGGAATTTGATATTTTTAAGTTTGGAGTTAGTTATCTAAGGTGGGACTGGATATAAAAATATGATTTTTGCAGTTTGTACACTTATATGATAGCAACGTACTGTAAAAATTTCAACATTGATATCTGGCTATGTACGAGTTTTTGAAAATGAGGAGATAATTCATATTACTCTACAACTGATCTTATGGCTGTTGCCTATTCATGTGTGATATTGGCAGGATATAATCAATTATTATTGAAGTAAGGTGTTTATTTATATACAAAAAGTGGAAACTTCACTGAAATTAACATTTATGTTATTCTGACATACTTAAAACAAAGATTTTCAATTAACATCCTTCGAGATGTGACTGTTCCTAAACCTGTTGGTGAATGTTAAGAACACTTATTTCTTCAAACAGCTTCTGTGATATAGAATAAGCCCTGCCAGTTGCTGTAGTAAGTTTCCTGAAAACATTTTTCATTTGTATCCAAACTTTGTCACTAACAGATTTCTTGATTTATGTTCTTGGGCCAGCAGGGTGGTAAATATGCACAAAAACATCATTGTTTTCCAAACTTAATCTTTCAACTTCTGCAAGCCACCACTGGCCATCACACACATGCCACTATGTCATTCAACATTAAGGACAGAGACGTATTTTTACTGCCACAATGATCCTCATAAATTTTGGTTTCTGATGTTACACATCATCGAACCAAGTTTTCTGCAATGCCAAGGAACTTGTAAAAATGCCTTGTTCCTTTTATTGCTATACAGTTTTCAAATCTGGTTTGAAGTGTTGTTTTCATATGCAGAACCACTTCTTTCTTAATCAGAAAATAGGTAATGCCTTTAATATTATCCTTGCAAAAGACATACACGTCCTGTACTGCGAGAATTTGGTCTGTGGCTGGTCTTTGTAGGCTGGCTTTATTTTTCACATTTTGTTGTACCTCTTACTCCATCACGTGCATTTTTATCATGGCAAGATGCAAAAAAGTGCCATTCAGCCTCCAATCCAAAGTCTACTTCGTGGTTGCATAGATTTGAAAAATTCTGTTTGTTCTTATACTGCCTACCACTTCCATCTGAAAAGTATCCGCTTCTCAACCTAGGGAAAATTTTCTTTTATGAAATTTATCACATACTTTTGTAACAAATGTACAGGCAAAGTGTTGTGCTCCAAGTAGTCACTTAGAATGCAAATTGAAGAACTGAAAACTTCATCTTTCTCATTTTTAAAGTAGAGAATAAATGGATGCACTGTTGCCTGGTAATTGACCCAGTGGTACCCTTCTATTGCATCCTGAATCAGAAATGTAAAATTTTCTGCAAAATCAGCTAGCACTATGCATTCAGTTTCATGAAGTTGTGCTTTTTTGTCCTTCAAAAACTTACTTTGGATTTTAGGAACATAGTGATGACTTTTGAGTTTTTGTAAGTTATCAATTAAATATTCCAAGTACTCTTACTGAGATTTAACCACTGTTATCATCTCTGCCCTGTCAGTTGTGACCCAATGTTTGAAGGTAATACTGTCTGGCATTTCATCATCATATTCCTGAAACAATTCAAAAACGGTTTCCTTACCAGGGAATTTATTACACAAACTCATCATGCAGTCATAACTGTTGGTGACACTAGTAACTCTTTGTAGTTAAGATCACCGAGTTTTGCACCATAAATCATCACTTTGACATTTTGATGATATAAACGAACACATACGGAGCGTGTCCCTGAGGATCCAGCCAAAATACACCACTTAGGGCGAAGACCAAAAAATGTTGACCTTCCAATTTTGCATTCAGGATGGGAATTTTTGAAAGCTGCATAAAGTTCATTTAAATTTGACAGCACTACCTGTTTCTGCTTTGTTACCTTTTTGCAACCTGGGCACATTCTACTGTTTTCATCACCTTCAATAACCTGCTGGATCTTTTTAATTGTTTCTTCACTTATATCTACTCCTTTCTTCTTTCCTAAAACTGGAAGAATGCCTTGCTCTTTCACTAATTTTCGGGTTAGTTTAACCAAATGATGAGAAATGTTTAATCCATTATCTATTTTTCTCTTGACCATGAGTAAGGGAGCAAACTTAAAATTTTAGCTTTTTCCTCTTTAGATGTCACTGAACGTTTAATTTTCAACTTCTCTATTAAGCTCAAATATTCAGTGTCAGATGATGCTGGTGGTCGCTTTTCTTCTTCTTTAGAAACAATGTTGGTATCTGTATTATTAAAGCATGATTCCAAGCCTTTTCTAATTTTGTCTGAAATTTGTTGTACCTTATTTTCAATAGCTGATTTTCTTTACTGCTACTTAATTTTATTATTTTCAACGCAGGAGATACGTCTAACTTAGAACAAGCAAAATCCAATATGCTAACAGCTTCCTCATTAGGAATATAAATGTCATTAACAAGGTTACATGATTTTGGTTCTGGATTCACAACAAATATTTTTGAGTAACAATTTGGGCACAGAGAATTTCCAGGGATCACATTGTGTTTCACTTGAGAAGCTGTTTCACTCTCACATAACAAGGACAAATGTTCAATTTTTATTTCTCTCAAACCTTTAGTAATAGGCTTTTTATGAACTTTAAGTGGATCACAGCTCTTTCTTCCAAAAATGTCGTCGTGCTTCAGAATATATTTCTTCACATGATACTCAAACACTGATGCTACAGAAGAACTTACACGAAATTTAAACAAAGTTTGTCTAACTTCATCAAAGTCACTGAAATTTTTCAAGTTTTTTGAAACTGAACCATAAACTGTTTTGTGACACACATCACTTGCTATCTGTCTAACAGAGCACTGTTCATACATGTTACTGCATTCCAGTTAATCTCTCACAATTAATTACAAATTACACACAGAACAAAGCACGTAACACGTTCTACACTCTCTAAGTATGTACATCCACTCCAACAAAGGTTTCAGAACAGACTGACTACAACAATTCCACACCAAGAAATACTGTACTTCTACTATGCAACACTCAGCAATCATGTACTGCTTTATTGACAACAAACCTAAACATAAATGGGCATTTTTATTACCAAATAACAAAAGTGAAAGCTCCTATTGTTTAATACTGCATTATTAAAAATAAACAAACTAAATGAATATTGGGTGATCGCATTAACTAAATATATGTCACAATTAAATTTTATTACAATGAAACAATAAACCATTTAAATAGGCAACAGCCGTAAGATCAGTTGTAGAGTAATGTGAATTATTTCCTCATTTTCAAAATTTCATATCTTTGTTCACAGTCAGGTATCAATGTAGAAATGTTTACAGTACATTGCTATCATATAGGTGTACAAACTGTAAAAAATAGTATTTTTATATTCAGTCCAACCTGAGATAACTAACCCCAAACTTTACAAAAAATAAAAATTTTCAAATTGCAAAAATTCATAAAAAATTAAGGAAACATTTGTAAGTGTTCTTGCTCTATATAAGGCTGGTAGTGTATGATATCTAACTACAGGAAAAAAATAGACACTCATAAATCATTAATTTTAATTTTAATCATGAACAGCCTTGAATAGCCTAGAATTTACCTAGGTTTCAGTCGGGATAACCCAACCTTCTTCAGAATAACAGTATCTGGAGTTCCAGTACAGCACTCGTTTAAAATTAATATTTATACAGTTGCTGACAGGGCCGCGAAATGTTGAAGATATTTAAGTTCTCATAAATCACTCCTTGTTTGTTATTTTTGGAGGTCATTTTGACTGGTTATTTTTGAATTTAGGGTATTTTGTGTAATAGTCAATGTTGTAGAGGATACTTTTCAAAAAACAATCATGTCAATTGCAATGTTGTAACTTAATCCAGTGCAGAGATATTCCAATTTTCACTAATGTCTTCAGACTGAAAAATCGTTGCACGCTTACAAATGAATATGGCCGCCATCCAGTAAAGGTGCAAGATAAATTTTTTAAAAAACTGTTTTGAACTTCTCAACTATAGGGCAATGACATACAAAAAAATTAAAATACTTAAAAATGGCCAAGCAAACTTCATTGGGCCACTTCATACGGATTGACCCAGCAGCTGACTAAATGCTCCTATTCTATTGTGTATATTATTAGTACTTACCTTCTGATTTTAATAAATATCCTTGTATGTAATTATATTTATAAAAAGTTCAATATGTTACCAAGTTAAATTATTTAGGTATGCAAAATAACTGCAAGGAAACTTTATCAATAATGGTCTGTTTCTGATACTTGGCTCCATCCTCAAATGATCACTGTGAATTTGGGCTTGCCATATTTTCAAAGTGATGATTATTACTTTTTAGGGTTTGTGGTGCTGTCTTGCAGGACTTTACGTCAGCTGTGTTTTCTGTTAAGGAATGTATGCAGATATGTCTTAAAGAATACAATATTATGGATCATTTTGTAAATTAGAAAATAAATTATTCTTATGGCCGATGTAACTGTCCACAAATTTTTACCTAAGCCCAACGTTGTCATATAGACACTCAACGCTAGTCCCGTCATTCGATGGGATATTGAAAGCACCGTTGTCAGCTGGTATTTGATGATGGTAAGATGAGGTGACTGCGGCCGTCCCAGTCTAGCGTTTCGCTCATCGTGGCTCTCACTGGGAGGTGGTTCATACTGAGTTACTCTCAGTGAAACACAACGACACCTGCAGAATAGACACACATATTGAGATGAGCCAAATGTAGTTTGCATATTACATATAGTATGTGGAGAATAGTTTATAACAACAGAAGCAAAAATATCTATACATATTATAAATTGCAGTCCCTCGCTACATTTTTGTCTGTATGTGATGGCTAATCTCTGCAACTATTGTAAGGATTTTGACAAGACAGTCAAATTCATGATGTTTGTATATTTCACTACATATTATGAACAAGATGTACAGCCATAGATACTTAGTGCTACCCAAGCTGAGATTGCTCGATAGCAAAATATAGAATGATGGGCATTGAGTGTATTGAAGAGATACCATTATAATCTCATCTATTTTTTTCTTTTTTTTTTTGGATCTGGGGTGTGAAACAGCTGAGGTAATAAGTGCCTAATCATGATTTAAAATGGGCCAGGAAAACCATTCTTTGGGTCTTGAAGTTAGTTGATACTTTTGAACCTAAACAGCATTAGCAGGTGGTTAAAACTATAATGAATAATTAAAGTGAACCTGAAACACCAATTATAAGAAAAAAAACCCATAGTGGTAAGGTAAAATGAACAATTACAATGACCATCCTGTTTAAGAGGTTGTTTGGGAAGAATTTCTAAGACAACCGGTATCTACAGTTGAAAATTAAATATCCTCCATCATTTTACGACAAAAACACATTAAAGTGTGAAGGGTTAAAGGACTGACATTCGGAAGGTAGGAAGTTTAACTTCCAGCCGACAGCATAGTCATTACAGACAACTGACATTGGGTTCGCAAGTGGCGCACCGTCAGTTGTTTGTTGCAGTGAGATCAAAATTATGATGGGGTCACTGCTTAACACATGATGATGGCTGAAAGGACAGTGATCAATGTGTGGGCTAGCTAAAATTATCTCCTCGCAATGAGAGGACAAGACAAAGTCCCCAGAGCTGTAGGAGGAGTTTCATCTCACGTAGCTTGTTCCCACAGAGAGAGATGATCAGTATTCACGTCAGAGTAATAGAATGTTCCTACATGAAGCAGTGCTGAGAGAGCCCGAGGGGACAGAACTGCTAGAAGAATGGGGTAGCAAATCAACAGCCTTCGCAGTAGTGTTAACAGTCTCATCCCCGACACCCTGATGTGCCTAAGAGCCTGTACAAATGACACAATGGCCAGCATTAGTGAGTGAGTGAAAGCATTCCTGGATCCAGTGTACTGTATATAGGATTGTATGTATACATCAGACAGCGGATCTGGGCAGCACTGAGAGAATCAGAGCATACAACAGATTTACAGATTCCACACAATGCCAGCAAACAGAGCGCCTGAGATGCCCGCAGGAAACAGTCAATAATAGGTTTTATTGCTGAAATATCGTTATAGTCGGCACTGAAATGTAAATTATACTGTCCTGGATAAAAGGGTCTAATAAAGCCGAACCCATGCACTCATCTTTTAAAAAGTTCCTAATCAAGTGACGCAGGCAGCCTCGTTGCCTCTGCCTGTAAACTGTATGAAGGATACCTGTACTCCAGCAAGTGTCACAGGCCTTTTCCAAATCAAAAATACATCTGCAATCTGGTAATTCTGCAGAAAGTTGTCGACGATATGAGTCAAAAAAGTGATGAGATGGTCAACGACAGTGTCATGACTATGAAAGCCATGTTGGACATTTGTTAGCAATTTTTGTTTCTTCAGCCCTAATATCAGCAGCTGGTGATTAATTGTTCCATCACCATGCACACATTACCGGTGAGGGAAATGTGACTGTAGCTGAAAGGAACGTGTCTGTCTTTAGCATGTTTAGGTTTAGGGATTATGGTGACTTCATGTCAGTTTGCAGGAAATATACTATTTTCCTAAATAAAATTTTAGGTGTGCAGGAGAAAACACCACTGACAGAGAGGTGCTGCAACATCTGAATGTGAATGTCACCTGGTTTCAGGACAGAACAACACACTGACGAAAGGGCATGCTCTAGTTCCTTTGCAGTAAAAAATGTATTGTAGCATTCATGATTATGCAAAGTGAATGAGATCTCCCAAGCCTCTCTCACTCACTTCCAGGATAGGGAGTTGGAATGACAGTGGGTGGAGCTTGCTGGCCTAAACTGTTGAGATACTGACAGAATTATTTGCAACAGTAAGACTGGGTATTGGAAGGTAGACCTTTCTGCCAGCAATGTGATAAAGTTTACCCCAAATGACAGTACAGGGAGTAAAATGATTAAGAGAACTAACGAAAGAGACCAAAGAGGTTTTTTTTTTTTTTTTTTTTTTGCTGTCTCTGATAGTATGCTGGCTCTCTGCACACATTTGTATATATTCGTCAAAGTTCTCCACTGTGGGATGGCATTCAAATACAAAGAGACCATGTCATCGCCCACGAATCACGGTTCAGCATTGCTCAGTCCACCAGGGAGCTTGGGTTTGTCACAGGAGGGAAGATATTCGAGGTGTGGAAAATTAGTGGCAGTTAGAGTATCATTCATAAGGTACTCTACCTGGATCTCAATGCTGAGGAACAGTTGTTTGTCAAAGGTCGCCAATAAAGAGCAGAGCTTCCAGTCAACTTTAGAAAGCTGTCAAGTCATCTTAAGCATAGGTTGAATGTGGCTGAGCAAACAAACTGTGCACCATGGTAGATCATTGTGTGTGTGTGTGTGTGTGTGTGTGTGTGTGTGTGTGTGTGTGTGTGTGTGGGGGGGGGGGGGGGGGGGGGGGGGGGGGGGGAAAGAACCGGTCCACAATATTTGTAAGGAGCGAGCCCCTTGCACATGCTCTGAGAGAGTCGCAAATTGGATGGTGGGCACTGCAGTAACTGAGCGGTAAGAAAAATGCAGTGGGCTGGGCAGTAAGCTGTAGTATGCCTACTAGAGTCCTGCATGACCGAGTAAGCGAGCACAAAATACGAGGTGGGGCGAGCACACCCTAACTGGATAGGCTGCCCGCACTAGTTCTGGTGACCGAGCATAGTAGCCGTGACTGAATATGTAGCATGTAACTTCAAACATATTACACATGTCATTATCTGTGTGAGACTGCAGCCAGTAAGGGCTTCTCATTTATGGTGTCTCTCTCTCTGTAACAATGCAGCGCGAGGAAGCCAGTGCAGGAAGACGTAAGATTGAAACCAATGTTTTACACATTGAAGAAACGGGAAGGTCTAAAAAGCCAAGTATGGAGTACATTTCTGTTGGTTGTAGACGAAAACAGTGCATCTACTGGGTACACATTGTGCATAAACTGCTCCACACTATTGTGTTTCCAGTCGGGAACCGTTCATTTATAGAAACACAGTTGCAAGAAACCTCACAAAGATACAGCTCCTTCAGGGATACCGGCAATAACAAAACATAGTAATACAGCAAAGTGTGTTCCAATGTGTGCTAAAGATATCAGACCTTTTAATGCTGTTTCCGGTGAACGTTTCAGAGAACTAGGCCAAGAATTAATACATCTAGTTGCACATTATGGAGATGCGCAGATGTCATGCCACATCCCTCTACTATAAGCAGAAATGTCAAAGAACAAGCTGATGCAATAGGAAACAGCATAATGCCTTCTGTTATTGTGGAAGTTATTAATAAAACATGTGCTGGGACAGTTGATATGTGGACTGATTCGCATAATCAGGTGCACTATTTGACGCATACAACACATTACATTAACACACATTGGTCTCTTGTGAACATTGTTTTATTTGCAACAAAATTCCCGGACGTTAAGAAGACGGAAGTAAATACTATGAAAGAAATTGAAGAGAGGATGGCTGATTGGGACAATTCACCGGACATGTTGCACAGTTTTGTTTCTGTCTCCGACCAGGGTGCCAATGTAATAAAGGCTTTGGAAAATCACGAAAGGATTCCTTCTGCTCCTCATTGTATAATCACTTAGCCATACTTTCAAAGAAGATAACTTCTTGTCAAATCATGCCCCGAACATCGCATCAACAATAAATACTGAAAAATGCATTGTAAGGTACATTAAGAAAAGTGGCCTTTGCTCGTCTTTGAAATCATCGTTGAAACAAGAGGTCTACACATGCTGGAACAGCTTGTACACTATTCTGGAATCCTTACAAACTCAGTATAATGAAGTTGCTGTCTTGGTGATGGCGCTTACAGATTGAAAAACTGCGCATTTCCTGAGACCATTTAAAGAAGCCACAGATGAATTAGAAGGAGAAAAAGAACTGACAATCCAGTTAGTTGTTCTTTGGTTTCACAAACTGCAACAAATTTTCAGTGTCAATGACACTGACTGTCAAGTGAGTAATTACTGCAGTTAAAAGCACTGTTTCATTATGATATGCGATAGATTTATAATTAACTAGTGTAACTGATGTGTACTAACATATGTATTTTTCAACAGGAGGTACAAAGGATTAAAAATCGAGCCTTGACTTTCGTTTGTGAGAAGATTGTGATCACTTCCAGACATAAAATTGCTTCGTTTCTTTGGCTATCTTTCCGTGATTTAATAGGCTTGAAATAAATGAAAAGCAGGAAATTCTTAGCAATGTGTGACAAATGTGTGCCACTTACGCAGGTACAACATGCAATCGTTAACATAATGGTTTTTGCATAGTTAGTGGATAGTGTATTATAGAGAAACGGGAATGTTATAAATCATATAATATTTCATTAACGTAAAACACCTCGTTTTTACGGGAACGTTTCGATGATTTCCACATAAGTTCTGTATTACTTGTTTCTTTTTTTATTGTCATAAATCCTTCAAATACTGTGTCATCACCACCCAGAAAGAGAGATCGTTTCAAGGAATGGAGGAACAACACATCATCCGCAGCAGATAAAGTAGATCTCTACATTTTAATGCACCCCGGAGATGATGATGACACCTTAAAGCGGTAGAGCAGACCTGAAACAGATCTGCCAGGCCTGGCTGCAGTTGCAAGACTTATTTCATGTATCCCAGCAACAACCACACCTAGCGAAAGATGCTTTAGTAAAACTGGCATGTTACTAATAAATCGCCGCAGCCAACAAAATCCGGAGCGAGTTAGTGATTTACTACTGATCAACAATAACTATAATTTTGTTTCTGTTGCAAACAAGTGAAAAGTATGACAAGTTACACCTATAAATGTTTAATGTTCTTTGTATGCTTTCTTTATGCAGATAGTTGCCTTCTAGATTACAGGGACAGCACTTATTTAATGTTTCCTATTAATGAAAGGAAAAATATATCTTCTGTTTGGAAATGAGACTCGTCTTCTATCCCCGAGTGTACTGAAATATCATTTTACTTTCCAAGTGCTTTATAAATTTAGCTGTGTCGCGTTACTTTTGTATTAAAAGAAAGAGAGAGAGAGAGAGAGAGAGAGAGAGAGAGAGAGAGAGAGAGAGAGAGAGAGAGAGAGAGAGAGGGGGGGGGGGGGGGGGTTGGGATTTGTACAGTACAGCGCAGCGAGCCGGGGCGAGGCAAGCTGAGCAGTCAGCGGTAACCGGTCATGCTTGGTTATCCGCGTGTCCGGAATCCGGACAACAGACATGAGGCGAGTGCTTGGCCGAGCCAAGTCGTGTGGGGCCAGACACAAGCGGCTCGGTCCCCCCGTCAACAGGCGAGCCGTGACTGGTCAAACATTGAGCGTTGCAGCACTCTAATGCCTACCCTGCTAAGAACAAGTAGGGGGTACATAAATATTGTGAAGAAAAAATGTAATTGCTGATGGGGAAATACAAACAGCAACAGCTTGTTAACTGGGTTTTCTATGGAATGAAATGGCTACAGATATCATCTTAGCTGAGCATCATTACATCCCAGGGAGCTAGAGTTCCTTCCTTAAGAGGCAGGTTATAGTGTACTGGGCTGAAGTGTGAAAGGTAAAAGTAATCTCATTTCTTGCACGCTTAGAACAGCTGGGGATTGTGAAAATGGTAGCAGCTGCAGTTCTTCTCTACGGCCTCTGATGCCAAGTACATTCCACTGAAAGATAGCCTTATTTAAGTAAGAGAGATGCAAGTTACTATCACCTTTGCAGTTTATGAGTGCCTGGTTTCACGTCTATTGGAATAAAGAGTTCAGAAGCAAGAAGAGTTCAGAAGCAAGAGGATCCTACTTTATTATTTTTTCAGAGGTAGGGATTTCCTCACAGGCTCAATATGCTGCCTGTAAGGAACAGGATTGGTGTGCAATTTGCACTGCTGAAATGAGAGTTCGCCAAGCGGTGTTTTTGCATAGGATCTCAGATTTGGGTCCTGTCCCTGTTGCGAATGGATCACGGGAAAAACAATAGATGGTAAGGCTCCGTGTGAGCTCTGATATTTCTAATTTTAAGTTTGTGGTCTTTTCACGAGACATATTTATGAGAAAGCAATACATTGGTCAACTTCCGGAAAAGTATGCTCTCAGAACTTTAACAATAAACTACAGCATGATGCTTTCTTAATATATCTGCCACTAGAGTTGGCTAAGCATCTCTGTGATGTTTTTGTGTTTACTAAATGAACCTGCAATGAAACACGCTGCTGCCGTTGTTTGGATCTTCTCTACTTCCTGTGTCAATCTTATCTGGAATGGTTCCCGACTGATGAGCAATATTCAAATATTAGCTGAACGAGTGATTTGTAGCTACTTTTTTTATTGATGGAAGGGGTTTGTTATCCATGTATTTGTAATATGTTACATTTTTTTATGTCGACGGTCGATTGCCATTTCCTGCACCAGGCGTCGATCCTCTGCAGGTCTTCATCCATTTCAATACAATTTTCTAGCATTATGAATTCTCTCCGTACACTACCATCCACGAAAAGCCATACAGAACTTTTGACGTTATCTGCTAGGTCATTTATACGTATTGAGAAAAGTAATGTTTCTATAACACATCCAAAGTTACTTTTACTTCTCAAAGCTTCTCTCCACTGAGAATGACTTACTGTGTTCTGCTTGCTAAAAACTCTTCAATCCAATCATGCTAGTCTGATATTACGAATCCTCATATTTTGTTCATTAGGTGGCAGTGCGGAACTGTACTGAATGACTTTCAGAAATAAAGGGACATAACACCTACCTCAATACCTGTGTCTACTGCTTTTTGGGTCTCTTAGACAAACAGAACATGCTGGGCTTCACATGAACATTGTTTTTGGAATCCTTGTTGATTCCTACAAAGATTTTAGGCTTCCAGAAATTCATAATAAGTGAGCATATACACACTGCATTTGAAGGACAAGGATTCAAGCTTTTCTGGCCAGATGTATGCAGAAAACTTTCTCAGGAGTATTCCCTCTTAAATCTTTGTTCTTTTGTATGAGTTACAAGATACTACCCTTGTGTGCATAAAAGTTTTATAGTGTTTCTGCTGGTACAGCAGCGGTGCACGAGGATGCTACTTTAAAGCTCACAGACTTCTGTCTTTTGCGGCACGGAGCTGGAGGCCTGTGTGACCATACCCTTTTCCGGCTGTGGTGAGGCAATACTATCTATGTTTACATTTGGATACATCCTCCGCAAGCCATAGTACGGTGTATGGCAGAAAGCACCATGTTCCAATTGCAAACTGAGTCAGAGAAAAATGACTATATATAAGCCTCCGTATAAGCCCTAATTTCTCTCATCTTAGATTTTTGGTCAGTACGTGAAAAGTAAGTTCGTGGCATTAGAATCATTCTGCAGCTGGACTAAAATGAAGTTTCCATAAATTTCCTCAACAGTGCCTGGTGAAAAGAAAGATGTCTTCCCTCCAGGGATTCCCATTTAAATTTACGAAGAATCTCCACAACACTTGCGTGCTGATCAGATCTACTGCTAACAAATAAATCAGCATGCCTCTGAACTACCTTGATGTCTCCCTTTAATCCAATCTGGTGGTGATTCCAAACAGTCTAGCAGTACTTAAGACTGGGTCACACTACTGTTCTATACACCTTCTTTATAGAACTTCCCCAAAATTTTCTCAATAAAATGAAGCTGACCATTCACCTTTCCTACTATTAATCTGACATACTCCCACTATTTCATATCGCTTTGCAACATTAAGCCTAGATATTTAATCAATGTAACTGTGTAAAGCAGCATACTACTACTGCTGTATTCGAATGTTAAAGGATTGTTTTTCCTATTCATCCATATGAACTTACATTTTTCTAGATTTAGAGCAAGCTGCCATTCATCGCACCAACAAGAAATTTAGTGTAAGTCATCCTATATCCCCTTCCTAGTCAATCAATAACAACACCTTCATGTACACCACATCACCATTAGCAAACAGCCATAAATTGCTGCCCACCCTGTCCATCAGATCATTTATGTACACACTGAATAAGAGTAGTAGTCCTACTGCGCTTCCCTGGTGCACTCCTGATGAACACTTGCCATCGAGGTCAATGTACTGGGTTCCATTACTTATGAAGTCTTTGAGCCACTCTCATATCTGGGCACAAATTCCGTACCCTTGGACTATCATCAACCATCTGTAGTGGGGCACCGCGCCCAACACTTTACAGAAATCTATGAATATGGAATCTGCCTGTAGCCCTTCATCCATAGTTCGTAGGATGTCACATACGAAAAGGTCCACCTGAGTTTTACATGAGCAATGCTTCTTAAATACACGCTGATTTGTGGACAGAATCTACTTTGTCTAGGAAATTTATTACATTCAAACTTAGAATGTGTTCAAGAATTCTGCAGAAAACCGAAGTTAACAATATTCTTCTGTAATTATGTGGATCCATTCTTTTACCTTTCTTACATACAGGAGTCACCTGCCCTTTTTCCAATCACTTTCGAGTTTGTGCTGGGTAAGAGATTCATGATAAATGTAAGTTAAGAAAGGGGTAATGCTACAGGGTACTCTCTGTGAAACCAAATTTGGATTCCATCTGGACCTGCTGACCTTTTTTTCTAACCCTTTCAGTTGCTTCTCTGTCCCAGTGATGCCTATATCTTTGCCCTACATGTGGGAGTCTGTGTGACAGTCAATCAATGGTAAGGTTGTTTGTATAATCCTTGTTGCGGGTTAATATTTGTAATTATAGACACTCTGGAAATATTGATTATCCTTGAATTAATGTTGTATTGGAATCATGGTGTTGTGTGTCCGTAATATTTTGGTGCCGAAGAAATTGCGATTTCCTGCGTGATTTCAACAATTAACGGCTTACTTCACGCTATAGGAAACAAGAGACGACGTCGGACCGCATCACAAGTTAAGTCCATTCCAATATAATATGATCGCATCAACTGGTTGCTTCAAAACAATTTTTGCGGCTTTGCATTGCAAACCTGAAACTTGCACTCAGAGTAGCTAGTTTTATTAAAAGGTTTTCGTTCACTTACGTTTGCGCGTACGCTGCTTGTTAAACGTTTAAGCTATTCACAAGCACACTCGTAAACAATCTTACAACAGCCATCTTTGGTAAGACATAATGCAGGACAAATCAGAGATACACTTAGCAAACTTCAAAAGAAAGCGAACTAGGGAGAGGACTAATGCTACGTGGTTTTGTGCGGCTGTTGATGCTTTTACCATAGAAAGCCCGTTTGATGGTTTTGAACATTACAGGGAACGTCTTCAAGAAACCCTAGAGAAGCTCGTTTCATTAGACGACGCTATTCATAATTTTCTCTCTGACGACGAATACAATGCAGACGTGCTCAGCTGTGAGGAATATATAGACAAAGTCAAACACGCTATACAGAAGGCTACAAAAGCAATTGATTACAAGCTTTCGGCCACAACGTCGCAGATGAATATCACGTCACCACCAGTGCTCACACAACCAACTTTATTCCACTCTGTCAAGCTACCAGCAATTAAGCTTGAGTCATTTTGTGGAGATGTCGAGATGTGGTCCCGCTTCTGGGAACAATTTGAATCGACCATTGATAAAGACCCTTTCTACAGTAAACAAACATGTTTTCCTACGAGGGTATCTGTCAGGCGAACCGAAGTTGCTAGTAGATGGAATACCTATAACGGCTAACACATACGAAGAAACAAAGAAAATTTTATTGAATAGATACGGAGATAGCAATCGCATTATACCTCGATTATTTGGATGCGCTAAAGCCAGTACAGTCAGCGACACCTGAAATGCTGAACAGTACATTACTGGAATGTAACTGTCATATTCAAGCACTGCGTGCCTTAGGAGAAGACGACGTAGCATACGGTAAAATTCTCACTCCGAAAATTCTGCGTTCATTTCCCGCTGAAATGTGCCAGAAATGGGTCATTCATGCTAGAAGAACCGAAGTAACGGAAGGAGATGTACTGAAACTACTTAAATTTTTGGAAGAAGAGGTTTGTGGTGCTCTCACTGCACAAAAGATTCGTACAGAATATCAGTCATCTCCTAGCTTCACGCCCACTGCAGCAGCGCTTCACATAAATTCAAAGCAAGCGAAAAATCCGCGTTAAGCCTAAAAGAGAAGTACCGGTACAACCGTATTGCGTATTTTGCAAAGCTCGCTCTCATTGGACCCAAGACTGCAACATAGTAACTCACAGCCAACAACGTATCGATAAACTAAAGCAAGATAATCGCTGTTTTATATGTCTAAACCAAGGTCATAATGCTAGAAACTGCAGTAAGAAGGGCAAGGTCTCGTGTTCTAAGTGCAAGAAAAGTCATCACAAAGCTATCTGTACTGACATTGCTGCCTCTTCTTCATCTTCTCAGCAAATTAGCTCTACATCTGTAGGGAGAATCGACGCAAGTTCAGCAGGTTTTAGTTATCTTCAGACAGCTCGAGTTTGGGTCAGTGGACCCGTAGGATTAAGCAAACTTACTCGCAGCGTTCTGGATAGCGGTAGTCAGTCAAGCTTCATTTCCAAGTTCCTGATTGATGAGCTAGGTTTAAGAACTACGGAACATCGTGATCTATCCGCCAACGCCTTTGAAATGCCGTCTGCAACTTCAACGCATCGTAGAGTCGTAGAATTCACACTACAGGGTATATGGACTAATTCCAAGACGTCTATGACTGCGTCTGAAAGCGCATACTCATTTTCCGCACACCCAACTGTGCCTTCCGATTTAAGAAAACTTGTATGCACACAGGGACTTCACTTTGCAGACCTAAGGGATGGTACATAAGATCTTCCCATCGAGATTCTTATCAGAGCAGATTACTAATGGAAAAACGTTAAAGATTCCCCTCCGATTTGACTAACGTCATCAGTTGTTCTGGTACCTTCCATTCTAGGTTGGATTCTTAGTGGAAGCAAATCAAACACCACAGCTAACCTTGTGACGGCAAACTACATCAGTTTAGAGACAGCGACAACAACAGACGATATTTTACGACGTTTCTGGAATTTAGAAACAATGGGAATCACAGAAGATGAAACAACAACTCTGAATCAGAAGGAATTGGCGTTATTGCAAGATTTCTCAAAGTCCTACTGCATCAAAGGCACAAGAAGAGTCGTGTCTTTCCCCAGAAAACCCAACGTTATGTTATCTAATAATCTTCAGCAAGCAGAGAAGAGATTTGCTTCACTGGAGAAAAAATTTACGAAGGACAAGAAACTGAAACAAATTTATGAGGCGCAAATAATAGAAAATATCAAGAAGAAACATGTGGAAGTCACCCCTTCTGGGCAGAAATTGTGTGACACAATTTATCTGCCACATCATGCAGTAAAGAAAGAAAAGTTAGGCGTCATCAAATGGAGGATTGTATTCGATGGTTTGTCGCACGACCAGAATGCACGTTCATTGAATGACTCTTTAGAAATAGGTCCTAATTTACTTCCTGACAATCTTTCAATATTACTGAGATATCGCCTACATCAAGTAGCCTTAATTGCAGATATCAAACAAGCATTTCTACAGTTAATTGTTCACAGGAAAGATAGAGATCTCAAGAGGTTTTTTTGGTACAAAGTAATTGTAGATCAACATGGAAACTATATTACAACTGAAGAAAGGATTACATACCGCTTCACCTCGCTACCTTTCAGACTTAACAACAGTCCGTTTCTTCTTGCAGCCATGCTGAAAGAACTTGCTGTAATGCACAAAATGAATTTTCCGCAAGCTGCTTTACTTGTTGAAGATAATATGTATGTGGATGATTTTGTAGCAGGTGCTAAAGATGACAATGCCGTATTTAACTTATATTATGAGCTTACATCACTCATGGGACAGATCAGTCTACCAATGGCAAAGTGGGCCACAAATTCAAGCCAACTGATTGGAATATGGCAATCAGAAGGTGTCATAAACACTACAGATACGCTCAATGTTGTTCACAACAATGTTACCGACAATGTTATAAATCGTCCTGCCACTAAGCAAGAAGTACTACTAAACACTGCTAGATTCTATGACCCATTGGGTTTGTTGTTGCCTGTATCCCTCACTGCAGAAATAATTTTTCTAGAAATTTTGTCAAGAGGAATTGAATGGGATGAGCTTTTACCCCTTGATCTTAGCAAATGCTGGCGAATGTGGGTATCAACATTGCAATCACGTTCACACACAAAAATGCCCCGATGGGATGGTGTATCTGAAAACACTGAGCCAGAAATCCATGTCTTTTGTGGCGCATCAGAAAAGGCCTACGGAGCAGACCTTTACATATGGTGCACCACAATAAATATGGTATCAGTCCATTTAGTTTGGAGTAAAAACCGACTAGCTCCCATCAAAAAAATAACTCTTCCACAGCTGGAACTTCTAGCAACACTTCTTGGATCAAGACTACTTCATTATTTCTGTTGGGCCACGAGCTATAATGCAAGTCGTGCAACATTGTGGACTGACTCAACTGTAGACTTAGGATGGATACAACATGACCCTAATTGATGGAAAACCTTTGTGCCAAACCGTGTTACGGTAATATGACGACTTAACAAATCCGTCACAGTGGAGGCACTGCCCTGGTGACGAAAATCAAGCTGATCTAACCTCCCGAGGTACCACAGCAGATAAACTTCACCATGCTTCTGTATGGTTCCATGGACCTGCTTGGTTAACAAAGAACAGAACACAGTGGTCTCAAATTTTACAGACAGAAGAGCACTCCTTGCCAGGAAAGAAGAAATTAACAGACCAAGCCTTCATGGTACAAACAATGATTCCTATTTTAACAGCTACACGGTACAGTAGCTACTTCAAGCTGTTAAGAGTTACAGAATGGGTACTTCGCTTTAAACAGCACTTACTGGATTCAAGCTGTTCAACAGCAACATTTTGCGCTCGAACTGCATGCACTATACAACAACATGCCTCTACCATGTAATTCTCAGATGGCTCGCTACAACCCATTCTTGGATAATGGTCTTATTCGTCTCGGTGGATGGCTGCAGTTTGCAGAATTACCCAGAGATCAATGCCACCCGATTCTTCTTGAAGGACATCATCATTTCACACGTTTACTGATCCAGCAGACTCACATTCGTTTGCAACACCTTGGAGTAAACATACTGTTATCTGAACTGAGAACAGAATTCTGGATCCTTAGAGCTCGACAGGCAATTAAACATGTTCTACACCGTTGCCTACCTTGTAAGATGGTGAAAGCTCACATTGTTCAACAAACTGAGGCTCCATTACCAGCTGAACGAGTTTCACCACTGAAACCATTTACAGTAACAGGTATTGACTTTGCTGGTCCATTATATGTCAGACAAGGACATATTACAAGGAAAGCGTATATTGCTCTATTCACATGCGCAACAACACGAGCCATACACCTGGAACTATGCTCAGATATGTCAACTGACAGATTTCTTCAAGCCCTACAAAGGTTTGTCGGAAGACGAGGAGCGCCCAGCACAATTTGCACTGATAATGCTACTACCTTCCATGCCATGCACTTAGAGCTGAAGGAGCTCTAGCAGGCTCTCATGGCAAGCAAGACGCATAAGTACCTCGCCCAGCAAGCCATAAGCAGCACTAAACTCTAGACCAATTACGCAAGGGGGAGAGGAATCTGAGCCACTGACGTCCACACATTTCCTCGTAAGTGATCGACTCACAACACTACCTACTGGCCCAGAATCACCAGTTAGAAAGGACTTGTCCAAGGTATTTCAACAGCTGCAGAAGATGGTAGAACACTTCTGGAACAGATGGAAGAAAGAGTATCTGATCCTGCTCAAAAACTTCCATGAAACTCATCAACGAAGGCCAGATTCAGGAAGACTCCAGTTGGGTGATGTCGTTCTTCTACAAGAGGATGTTCGTCCATGACACATGTGGAGGAAGGTGCAGATAGAAGATCTTCATGAAGGAAGAGATGGTAAAATACGAACTGTAACCTTGCGAACTTCAGAAGGATCCATAATCTCATGTCCCGTTCAACTGGTCATTCCTCTAGAAGTTGACCAGGGTGGGGAGGGTGTTGTGGGTTGATATTTGTAATTACAGACACTCTGGAAATATTGATTATCCTTGAATTAATGTTGTACTGGAATCACGGTGTTGTGTGTCCGTAATAATCCTTCTGCATGAATGCTTTCTTAAATTTAAAACTTCAGGTTTCCTTTTGCTGTCTTCTATTGCCACCCCAGGTTTGTCAACAAGCGACCAGTTAGAAACCTTCGACCAGTTTGTGATTTTATGAGAGACAGAATTTTCTCAGGTTCTCGGCAAGATCTTTCGCTAAGATATGACGGTGTAAGTTGTGTGCTTTGCGCACTGGTCTTCTTACTGACACGAACTGAGAGTGCAGCAAACTCTGCATTTTCCATATTCTATTATTAAACCACAGTGGATTTTTTCCATCCTTAAGCCACTTGCTCGGAACATACATCTCCAGCGTGCGATTTAAAATCAGTTTGAACTTCATCCATAACAAGTCTCTCATATTTGAACTAAATGAAGCCCATTCACTGTCTAAGTAGGAGGCTAACAACTGCCTATCTGCTTGCTCTAGCATAAATGCTCTCCTAGCCTTCTTGATGGATTTATTAACTTCAACAACTGTTGCTATAATGACATCATAATCACTAATACCTGTCTCTATACTTACACTGCCAATATTGCCAGGCCTATTTGTAGCTTCAAGGTATAAAATAATGATGAAGTCCCATACTCCTTGACAGAGCGTAGGGGAGGAGGTGGGAGACTCGCACCGCTGTACTAGGCAAGGTCCTAGCGGAGGTGGTTTGCCATTGCCTTCCTCCGATTACAATAGGGATAAATGATGATGATGAAGATGACACAACACCCAGACATATGGAGGCACGTGAAAATCCCTGACCGAACCCGGGACCCCGTGCTCGGGAAGCGAAACGCTACAGCGAGACCACGAGCTGCGGACAAAGTATAAAATATTTCCATTGTATGTTGGTTGTCTAGCTAGTAGTTCAAGGCAGTTCTCGGGTAATGTGTTCAAAAATATTACTCAAGAGTGTCAGTATCAGCAACATTGAATTCATAGGCATCATCCCAGTTTATACTCGGTAGCTTAGTCGCCTCCAACTAATACTGCACAAACTGGGTATTTCCGCACTACTGAATAAGTGTACTTTGAATAAGTCTACAACTGTCCATTAAATTTTGGGCATGCAGCTGCGCAAATCAAATTTCTTCCACTGATATTTCGGCTGCGTGACTTACTCTGAAAATGGCCGGACGTACGCAACCGAAATATCAGTGGAAGAAATTTTATTTGCGTGGTCGCATGCCCAAAATTTAATGGACCATTCATTATGCTGCGAAAAGTTGAAAATGCACAATTCTACAACTGTTATGGCAGAATCAGGTGGTCTCTCAAAATATATGATAACCGAGTTCATCTAGGCTTGTTACCGATGTCTAATAACTTCACAGATGACACAATTTCAACCTCGATAGACACAATATTTTTGTTGACAGTGATGAACATTTCCGCTCCTGTGGAGTCTGATTTGTTTTTCCGATATACGTTACATGCCTTGATAGATATTTGGAAGCCCTCTATTTCAGATTTCATTAAGTCCCCAGTTCCAAGAATAATTTGAATGTGACAACTTTCCTGGAGGGCACTAAGTTCAGGAGCTTTGTTACGACTACCAATAATTTTACAGTATTTTGACAATTATTACTTTGGGACCATCTTTTCACAAGTGATTGAAACAATTTTTGTGTCATACTATTTTTACATATTTACTATTTGCAAGGCATTTTCAGTGATCTGGAAAATGTCTAACTTTGTTTATACTATTTGCTTTATGTTCGGGATGTCGTATGTTGTATGTTTGGGATGTCTTATGCTATATGTTTAGGTTATAATGAGTACTTGCACATTCTTGCTTTTTTATGAAGTATAACTGAGTACTTGTTTTGATGTGTTCAATTCCTAGTGCTGTGAAAACAAAATTTTAAATGGAAGCAAGCAGATGAAGCACAACTTTAACAAAGGAAAAAGAACACATACAGATAATCATCCATGAAATCTGCAAGAACAACTTTAAATTATTACTACATGACAGGAAAGCAAAACCTCAAACAGCATAAACAAAATTATGCACATTTTCCAAGCCACTGAAAATAATAACAGTGAAACGTGCAAGGCGCAAAAACTGTGTTTCATTCAGTTGTGAGTAGATGGTCCCAAAGAAATAATTATCAAACTTTCACTATGAGGGTTATCGACTGGTGAGTGTTCATCAGAGGACCTCAAACTGCCACCTTTGCCTAAAAAATCCTGATGTCCACTCCGTAAGTACTCTGCTATCTAAGCTGTTCCTTTGTGTAGGGCACCCCTAACCTATCAAAGGGAGCCATAAAACTTTCTATCCTGTAACATAGATCCAGAAATCTGCAGTTGTGATCGTCATAGAACTAATGAAGCCTTTGGTTGATACTACATTTGGCTTCAAAGCAAAGTGTCCCCATCCACTGCAGCACTTCTGGTAGCCAAGTGAAGGAACAGGGGATGTCTTGAGAACTAAAGTGACAGGTGTTATTGGTACTGACATGAGCAACGAGTTGCTGACTACTGCACCCCGCATCCTCGATAGCTGCAGGGCCACTTCCACTTCTTGGATGAGGAACCCCAGCAGACACATTGAAGGAACATTGGATTTCTTTCCAGCCCTGGACCCTATTTCCTTCAGGGCTCCATAATGTGCGTAACATGGTAGTGTTTCAAAACAGCAGTAGTTGAGATCTTTTCCCTACATGGGTCTCCTGTACATCCCACTGATCATGGAACACAGGCTGTTAGCAGGATAAAGGAGCATCATCTGGTTCAGTTACCCAGTAGGTGGAAGCAGGTATGCAATCTGCCTCAAATGCATCTCTGTCACAGTTTCCACATTTGGTTGCTTTTTACAGGACATACAAATTTAATTGAAACACTGACACCATAGCGTCTCACAACAATCACCTCATACCCCTCTTTGATCTTTGACAGAAACATTGCATTAGTAGCTGTAAGGAATGGAGTATAAGTAGGCACTAATTCATTACCAACCCTCTTAATAACTTGATGTACTGCCTTTATGCTCTTAGTCAGAGAAGTAACCTTTCCTTTCTTCCTTAGTCAATCTGTCAAGGGGCCATGTGGTAAGCAAATTTGTGATTCAGTAAGCGATGGGCCACTACACGTACAGCGTACCTGAGGAGTAGTGTAGCTTTCAACAATTCTTAGCCCTGAAATGCACAATTTGCCTCGGTTCGCATTTAATAAGCAGCACATTGCAGCTGGAAGATTTGACATTTCCTTGATTTCTTTCCATGTCCATTTTTGAGACTGAGGTCGAGCAGATTGGCTCAGTGTAATCACTGTGATTTAATCACCCACGATTGCCAGTGTCTCCAACAGCATGCTCCTTCCTGATGGGAGTTCCACACACAAGGGTACTAACCCATTTTAGTGACTGTTCGCACCTCAGGGCACCACTTCCAAACTTCAGACAGAGTAATCAGTTGGAAATTGGGAAGGTACCGCGGTTCAGGTGATCACCCCTCCCGGGGCCTGGCTTTTACCAGAGGGTACATGCGATTCCTACCCTTCAACCCCAGTGGAGAGAATTATGCATTAAGGCACCCTTTATGCATCTCGTGCATTAGCCATGCTTCGGGAACAGACATGGAAGGAAAAGAGACAAAAAAGAACACCTCAAACTGTAAAGTGGAGGTAGAATGTAAGATAGAAAGGAAGCACAATGGGAAGTATGGTAGAAGGACAGACAAGCAGCACAGAAAAGGAAGTAGTACGGCAAGGGCTGGAGCCCCATGCTTGCCAATCCAATACTCACAAAAAGGGTGAGAGCCCCTGTGTGGGTCTCATCTATTACATTATTATTACTGTTAAACTCATATATAGTTCTCAGTACTTATATCCGAAGGATAATAATGGAACTCTTATTTAACAGAATGCGCTAAAAGGGAGACGACCCAAAGTTGCAGTTTGTTTACAACTAGTAATGAGTTTTATACATTTCCACACTTAAAATGTTGGTAAGTCATTGACGTACTCCGCTGAAATTGTTCAGATTTGTAATATTTCTTTTCTTTTTGAAATTCAATGCAAAATATGACAATTTATTAGTGTGCAGCAGTTACATGATACCAAAATTCATACAAATGTAATAACGTAACTACACCGAATAGCAATGAGACAAGGAAAGGTAATACCTGCAGCATAAGCTATGCTAAATTCTGCATTTGCAAGTTCACAAATGCAAACACTTTTAGGCTCCTTCCTTTCTTCACACTGTAAAATGTTTTTTCCATTGATTTTGTGCAAAATAAAATATCTGTGTCTACAAGATTATTCTGCAATTCACAATTAATTGCCTGGCAGAGGGTTCATCAAACCATCTTCACGCTATTTCTCTACTGTTCTACTCTCAAATGGTTTTCAAGAAAAATGAGCACTTAAATCTTTCTGTGGGAGCTCCGATTTCTCTTAGTTTACCATGATGATTTCTCTTATTTTACCAGGACGATCGTTTCTCCCCATGTAGGTGAATGCAAACAGAATATTTTTGCAATTGAAGGAGAAAGTTGGTGACTGAAATTTTATGACAAGATCCTGCTGGAATGAAAAATGCCATTGTTTTAATGATTCCACTCGAATTCAAGTTATCATATCCATGGTACTCTCTCCCCTATTTCCTGATAATACAAAATTAGTGCCTGCCTTTGAATATATAAAAATCAAGCAACAAAATAAGTGCATCATTAACACCACACACAAAAGAGAATGAAAACTTCGCTAGCTTTCACAGGAAATGTTTTAATGAGCTCTGGCCCCCACAAACACTAACACATGCACATCTGTAGCATAACAGCAGCCAGGACAATGTGTGTGTGTGTGTGTGTGTGTGTGTATGTGTGGGGGGGGGGGGGGGGGCACACATACACGTGCTCTCCAGCATGTGAAATTACTTCTTTTGAAAGCAGGCAAAGTTTTCTTCTCTTTTGTGAGTGCGCCTCTCAAAGACTCAATGCTTCTGCTATTTGGTGAGTGGTCTCATTTGCTCCTGTACTATTTACATTCTGCCTTACTATTTTTGTGGGCACTGACAGTTTTATTTGTGTAATGTCTTCAGCCTGTTAATCACCGACCAAAAATATATCCCCCATGCATTCATTTTCTCTCAAATATCACACACTGGTGTTGTTCCTTCTAATTCAAATTGTACATGGGACTATACCAGGCACAGTCTTCACATAAACACGAAATAGAAGGGTAAACTGGCTGGGCTAATATCAGGATACCCAAGAAAAGGGGAGATGGTCATGAGTATTTTTACTTAAGTCAGAAGGCAAACAAAACACTGTTACAGGACTGAATAGTAAGGGGTAGGATATCACAAATTTTTACTGAAACTCATTAATGTTACCACATTCAAAATCCAGTCATCCCAGAGGGAGAGGTGGAACCAGGAAACGAGTCAGTATGTCGCTAGTGGGGTCAGGCTGTCGACACTTTACAACACCATCCACTGAGTGAAAATAAGCATTCAGGAGGAGGGGGACTGCGACAGAAAACCAAATGAAGTGAGACAAGCATATTCGTTAGCTCATAAGACATGGCGCAAGAAACTCACTCTCTTACACAAGAGCCTGTAGTGAGAAACTGACAACACAGTTAATAGCCTGTTGCTCCCTTTAAATACTCCAGTGTTTCAGCTCTTATAATGAGTTTATAATTCGGATCAACGGCATTCACATTAACAACACACGATTCCATGATTACAATACTGTAGTGAATTAACATTGTGCAATAAAGTTTCAAGGGTCCAAAAATGGATGCCATTGTGGCTGTGGTGTATCTTGAAGATAGACAACTTCAAGAACTGGCTTTAAATGGCGACTCTCGTGCTATACTATAACCCCCTATGTATTGCTCCCATGGGGATAGTGAATACAAAATTAGAGTAATTCCAGCAAGCACAGAGGCATCCAGACAATCATTTTTCCCGCATTCCATACAAGAATGGAACAGGAAAAAATTGTAATAACTGGTACAATGGGATGTAGCCTTTGCCAAGCACTTCACAGTGAATCAAGGCAGGGACGGTAAGCAGTCTTGGCAACAAGCAAGAAGCCTGTCATTGGTGGAGAGGTAGTGAGGGAGTTTCGAATAGCATATTTCTAAAGTAACGACAGATTACTTACACAAAGAGCTGGGTGTAATACTTTGTACCCCACCCTCTAAAACATGGACCTTGCTCTGCTGATGGGGAGCCTCGAGTGCTTCAGTGATACAGATAGCCGTACCATAACAGGTGCAACCACAACAGATAGCTATCTGTTGAGAGGCACGACAAACGTGTGGTTCCTGAAGAGGGGCAGCAGCCTTTTCAGTAGTTGCAGGGACAACAGTCTGAATGATTTGACTGATCTGGCCTTGTAACATCAACCAAAATGGCCTTTCTGTGCTGGTACTGCAAATGGCTGAAAGCAAGAGGAAACTTAAAGTCATAATTTTTCCTGAGGGCATGCAGCTCTACTGTATGGTTCAATAACGATGATGGTATGCTCATGGGTAGAATATACTGGAGGTAAATAGTCCCTATTTGGATCTCCAGGTGGGGACTACTCAGGATGACATCGTTATCAGGAGAAACAAACCTGGTATTCTAAGGATCAGAGTATGGAATGTCACATCCCTTAAGTGGGCAGGTAGATTAGAATATTTAAAAAGTGGAGGCACACAGATAAGAAAGTGAACACAGTGCCATAGCCAAGACAGAAACTAAGCTCATGTCTACCACAGAAGCAAAAATTTATATGCCAACCAGCTGCACAGATGAAGAGATTGAAGAAAAGTATAATGAGATAAAAGAAATTATTCAGACAGTTAAGGAAGATGAAAATTGAATAGTCATGTGGGACTGGAAATTGTTTGTAGGAAAAGGAAGAGAAGGAAAAATAGTAGGTGAATAAGGACTGGGGCAAAGGAATTAAAGACAACGTTGCCTGGTAGGATTTTGCACAGACCATAATTTAATTATCGCTAACACTCGGTTTCATAATCATGAAAGAAGGCTGTATATGTGGAAAATACCTGGAGTCACTGGAAGGTTTCAGATTGATTAAATAATGGTAAGACTAGAGATTTCAGAACCAGATTTTAAATTGTAAGATTTTTCCAGGGACAGATATGGACTGACCACAATTTATTGGTTACAAACAGTGGATTAAAACATAAGAAATTGCAAAAAGATAAGAAATTAAGGAGATGAGACCTGAATAAGTTGAAATAACCAGAGGTTGCCATTAGTTTGAGGGAGTGTTAGGCAACAGTTGACAAGAACAGAGGAAAGGAATACAGTAGAAGATGAATGAATAGCTTTGAGGGAGAAAACAGTGAAGGATGCAGAGGATCAAGTAGGTAAAAAGGTGAGGGCTAGTAGAAATCTGTGGGTAACACAGAGATACTGAATTTAATTGATGAAAGGAGAAAGTATAAAAATGCATTAAATGAAGCAGGAGAAAGGGCATACAAATACCCAAAAAATGAGATTGACAGGAAGTGCAAAATGGCTAAGCAGGAATGGCTAGAGGACAAATGTAAGGATTTACAAGCATATATCACAATAGGAAAGGTAGATACTGCCTAATATCAAGGGCTTGGATGGAAAACCAGTCCTATGCAAAGAAGGTAAAGGTGAAAGGCAGAAGTAGTATACAGAGGGTCTATACGAGGGTGATGTACTTGAAGGCAATATTATATATGTGGAAGAGGATGTAGATGAAGATAAGATAGGAGATAAATACTGGTTGAAGAATTTGACAGAGCACCGAATGACCTAAGTCAAAACAAGGCCCTAGGAGTAGACACCACTCCACCAGAACTACTGATGGCCTAGGGAGAGCCACTCATGACGTGACTCTTCCACCCGGTGAGCAAGATGTATGACACAGGTGAAATACCCTCAAGTCTTCACGAAGAATGTAATAAATCTAATTCCAAAGAAAGCAGGTGCAGCACTGACACAAATAATAAGTACTAACACAAATTCTTTACAGACAAATGGAAAAACTGGTAGAAGCCGACCTCGGGGAAGATCAGCTTAGGTTCCACAAAAATTTGGGAACACAAGATGCAGTACTGACTCCGACTTCTCATAGAAGATATGTTATTGAAAGGCAAACCTACATTTATAGCATTTGTAGATTTAGACAAAGCTTTTAACGATGTTAACTGGAACACTTTCTTCGAAATTCTGAGGGTAGCGGGGGGTAAAATACCAGGAGCGAAAGGCTACTTACACGTTGTACAGAAACCAGATGGCAGTTATAAGAGTCAAGGGGCATGAAAGAGAAGGAAGTGAAACAAGGTTGTAGCCTGTTCCTGATGTTAAGCTTTACAGTGAGCAAACAGTAAAGGGGGAAAAAAATTGGAGGTATGATTTAAAGTACAGGGAGAAGAAATAAAAACTTTGAAGTTTCCTGATGACATTGTAATTCTGTCAGAGATATCAAAGGACTTGGAAGAGCAACTGAAGGAATGGACAGTGCCTTGAAAAGACGATATAAGATGAACATCAACAAAAGCACAATGAGGATAATGGAATTTAGTAAAAATAAATCAGGCGATGCTGAGGGAATCAAATTAGGAAATAAGCCACTGAAAGTAGTAGATGAGTTTTGATATTTGGGAATTAAAATATCTGATGGTGGCTGAAGAAGAGAGGATGTAAAATTAAGACTGGCAAAGACAAAAAAAGCTTTTCTGAAGAAGAGACAGAGTGCTACATACTGTAAATGAGACATATCAAGTTGCAGACAGGCACAACTGAAAGACATATAGCTTTTGGCCACTGCCTTCATCAGTAAAAGAGAAACACAAACGATTCCAAAACACAAGGAAGTACACCTCATGTATACACAACTGCCCACTACAGCATCTCGGGTCAGAATTCATGGAGTTTCCACTGTCTGACTTTCTGACGAAGAGAAATTTGTTAACCTCCAGTATAGATTGAAGCATCAGGAAGTCTTTTTCTGAAAGTATTTGTATGGAGTGTAGCGATGTGTGAAAGGGAATCAAGGATGATAAACAGTTTAGACAAGAAGAGAGTAGAAGGTAATGAAATGTGGTGCTACAGAAGAATGATGAAAATTAGATGGGTAGATCACATAACTATACTCTGTTCATCATAAGAATAAACCTCAAGTAAATATTACACTATGCATTCTTCTGCATTTGCTGAAACCTCATTGGGTTTTGTTTCACGTAGAGCGGAAGCTTAGCTGTTTTGTGTGCAGTCAAGTACAATAATGAGGATCAGTTGTAATACAGGACAACAGCATTACCAGTGCATTTAACTTGGACAGCACTGGGCAGCCACCTGGTCCAACTAACATGCTGTAATGTGAACAACTGGCTGTAAAGAATAAAAAGAGACGAGCAGAGAACAATAAAGCTTTGCATGTCATATAATCTTTAGAAAGAAGGAAATAATGGTAAAACTCAGGC
The DNA here is from genome assembly GCF_021461395.2 of Schistocerca americana. NCBI lineage: Eukaryota > Metazoa > Arthropoda > Insecta > Orthoptera > Acrididae > Schistocerca > Schistocerca americana. The sequence goes on along the minus strand of NC_060120.1, from coordinate 289,597,479 downwards.
GATATGCTTCTTAGGTGATCTGATGGAAAACATAACATGCTCTGGATCTTAGATATCATATTATTGTAATTAAAAACAAGAGTGATGAAAATTCTTGACTTGAACAAGGGAAATTTTTCTGCATGAGCTATGTGCAGCGTAAAAGTGCCCTGCTGGGATTTCACCATGTAGTTAAATATTGAAGCCAATGAAGGTATCACACTCAGTCATCTTATAATCTCTGACTCCTTCCATATGGGACTCCAAGAAATACATTTCAGTACTGCTACATAACAAAGCGAACAGCAACAGAATCCCAAGCCACCAAAAAAAAATCCACATTTCCCTCCTCTTTTACGATGCACTGTTCTGAATTTCGTCTTCATTTGGTAGTGATGTGTCAAATCTCCATGCATTAATTCCAGTATGTTTGGCAGCTTAAATGTCTTACTTTCTCATGACAAATCCCCTAACTTGGCTCCAGATCAATTCTATTGGGTTCAGATTGCAGTGTTAAGGTTACAATCATAAAAATGCAGCATTTGTACAGTGTGATCAACACTGTGAATATTATTGTTTCCATACTTCTATGATACTTACCACTCTGTCTCGTGTGAAAGCATATCTGTCCTACAAAACAATGGACATATTCAAACAAGGAGTATTTGATTTTTCACTTCTCTCCAAAAAATTTAATTATGTAATGTTTTCTGAACTTCAACAGGGTCGACAGAAGCGTCCGATCCCACGCGTCGGCTTTGACCCGTGACGTAAGGGTGTTGTCGTGTGTGACGTCATGACGGCGCGGAGTTTGGTTTGAGTGTGGCTGTCTCCAGTTCTGTTTTATCTTATTTTATTTACTTTTCTGATCTGTTCTTTCTATCTTGTGAGATTTTTTTTTAAATTTAAAAACACTTATTACTTATTTTAATTATCTGTTTCCTCCAATTTCTGTTTTAGTTTATTATATTTATCTTTCTGATCTGTTCGTTCTATCCCGTGATATTATATTTTTTTTAAGACAACAAACACTAATCAGCTACTGAAGCATCTTGATCTTCTATGGGTTGCAGGGGTTACGGCCCCGTGGGGAGGTGGGTGGGTATTCATGCATGGCTGTCTTCACTTACACATTGTAGCTACGCAAGGCGTCTAAATTTGTTTATATTTAGTTTGCCCCCCACCCAAAACACCCCATTTCCCGTGCTTGTCCCGTTAGTGTCATTAGGCTTCTTGTGGGAAGTGTGTGTGTTTGTTTTTGTTTCCGCCATATTTGTGACGTCATGGGTCAAAGCAGACGGGTGGGATCGGACGCTTCCGTATTTCCCTTCAACAATCAGTTATAAAATATCAATAACTGAGAATGTGTATTTGCATTGAAAATCAGAATTCTGTGTGTGATATGCAATTAAAAACTAAAAGATGTGCATTTTTCTTGAAAAAATGGTGGTTACTTTAGGTATTAAAAAAAAAAAATTAGAGACCACAATGGGTTTCGAACCACAGCCCACCAGCACACAAGATTACCAATCTCATACGCCACCCATACAATTGTAACACCACCCATATATTTAGTCATAGTGTTTCTCGAAAACTATTTGAGCAGATTTTTCTCTCTAATTTTATGAAAAACATTAAGAACAACTTACTTCTAGCCATTAACAGTGTTCTGCGCACATTTCACTATGAATGAGGAAGCAGTGTCATCTATTTCCACGGTATGTGTGAACAGCGAGACAATCGGAGCACAAGTAGTGCTTACAGAGACTGAGTGTACACGATTTTTGAAATAACAATTACCTAGCTACAGTGTGATTAACTAAAATGTTGATGATTGTTAATACATCAGAATGTCTTAAAGTTTCATTTACAGTGAGATAGTAATAAGATATCTAATACATAACTTAGACCTCCTTCCAAGAGCAGTACAACACCAGTGTACGAGAGCTACAGCTGCTTACCAATCATCACATGTGTGTTTGTTTACATGAGGTTTACTCTTATGATGAACGAATTATATTATTCTTATGATGAATGAATTGTACTTAGGAGGTACTGAATAGAATTGAGGAGAAAAGAAATTCGTGGCACAACCTGACAAGAAGAAGGGATCAGTTGGTTGAACACATTCTGAGACATCAAGGGATCACCAATTTAGTAATGGAGGGAAGTGCGGAGGTTAAAAATCATAGAGGGAGAACAAGACAAATACAGTATGTAGATTGAGAAGGACATAAGCTGCATTAGTTACTTGGAGATGAAGAAGCTTTCACAGGGCAGAGTAGCGTGGAGAGCTGAATCACACTAGTCTTCAGACTGAAGACCACAACAATGCAACACTTTGTAGGGATGTGAAATGGAGCTATCACATAGTCTCAGTCATAGGTAAAGCAGACTTCTGACTTAGTTCATTGGTCAAATACGAGGGAAATGCAATCAGTTTACAAAGGAGATTGCTTTCCCACCACCTGTGCGACCCATCTTAGAATATTGCTCAAGAGTGTGGGACCCATACCAATTAAGACTAACATGGGGTATTGAAGGTATACAGAGAAGGACAGCACAAATAGTCACTGGTTTGTTTGGCCCATGTCAATGCCAGAGAGACTAGGAAGTGCATGGCAGAGGGTATGTCCCACTGTACCCTTTTATTAAGGCTTTTCACCCATTCCATTCACATATGGAGCGTGGGAAGAATGATGACTTGAACGCCTCTGTGCACACTGTAATCAGTCTAATCTTTTCTTCGCAGTCATTATGGATGTGATGTGTAAAGGATTATAGTGGATTCGTAGATACATCATTTAAACTTGATTCTAGAAACTCTGAAAGTAGGCTTTCATGGGATAGCCTGTGCTTACCAATTCAGATTTTTAAACATATCCGTGACAGTCTATCATGGATCACACAGACCTTTGACCATTTGCTTTTCCCCTTCTTATACCCATTCAATATCCCTTGTTAGTACTATCTGGTACAGGTCCAACACACTAGTCCACTATTCTAGGAGCGGGCACACAAGTGTATTGTATACAGTGTCGTTTAAATGGTGACTCTAGGAATATCAGGAACTCCCTATGCATCACTCCCAAAGGAACTGTGAGAACAAAATGAGATTACAGTGTACACAGAGGCATTTAAACAATCATTCTTCTCACACTTCATATGTGAATGAAAATGAAATAAGCCCTTATAACTTGAATAATGGGAAGTACCCTCTGCCATGCACTTCAAAGTAGCTTGTAGAGTTTGGGTGTAGATGTATGGGGACAGTGAAATGGATGTCACACAATGGCTAGTGGAAATTGAAGCCAGTATTTTGGCGTCAAAGGACAATTCTCATTTACAAACTGCCTTCAAGGAATGTGTGAATAGTGCAAACCAGATTTGCTGTCTTACAGTTGACCGGTAACTATCAACTCAAGTACCAGAGAGGTATGACAATGGTGAACAGAAGATGACTGCCCTGTAAACAGCTATAGGCAGTCACTCATATACTGTTCTAGATGTATGGTTGACGGCCTATGGAAGTTTGGGTCTGGCCTGAGTCATGCACAGATAGCCAAATGGTAAGGCAACTGCTCGCAATAAGCGGGATACCCGGGTTCAAGTCCCAGTCAGGAACAAATTTTCATTATCGTCATTCCATTCTGCAGCTGATGCTAGTCATTATTTGCAATTGCTAATTCATTTGATGTGTTTTGTAACGACTGTGGTTGCCACAGTGCCTGTTCCTTTCATGTATGCATGTCCAAAAGAACTTTGCATCGTAATCAGAATAGCACAGGTACTGCAGTTTCGTATTCACATTGTGCTCTACATATAATTCACTGGGAGCTGTTTGACTGGAGGCAGCAATAGCTCAAATAAATGTCAGGAACTTTGCTCTCTTTCAGATTTTCTCTCCTGCACAATTTAGTCTTCTAAAACCTGTTAATCAAGCAGTTATATCTGACACTTCATTTCACTTATAAAATAGCATTCTTCAATACATACAATTAATTATGGAGTACAGCTTTCAAATCCCATTCTCTGTGTACACTGGTGATGAAAGTAACAGAACTTCATAAAATAACAAACATGCTATCAATTAAGCCCAATGCTTGTGATACACTGACTAACATCACCAGAGAAACAGCTATCTAACATTGTATTGCACTGTTTAAACCAGGGCTATAACAGGAAGTTGTAGACATTTCAATACTTCACTGCAAACTGATGAAATATAAATTCCGTGAAGCCAGAGAAATAGATATTTTTTCACAAAACAGATAACTTACAATAATAGCTCACATGTACAAGTAAACTGAGGTTTTCTCTCAAGTTTTTTGGCTACATCAGGAGCTGAATCTGATGGTTGAAAGTAGGACAATATTATAACAACTTGCTCACCCCTGAGATTGAGCCTGGGAGGGGGGGAGGGGGAGAGGGGGGGAGGGGGGGGAGGGTAGGGGGGGGGGGATTCTATCTAAGTGGACTTGAGTTTCATGTCTACTGCAACAAATACGCCACCTCCATTTCTCATTTCTTGATTCATACATGTGTATGAAGGGAACAGTTAGGATTTGTAGTTTCAGAAATAACGGCTGACAAGACTCTGCTGTGCAGTACACACGTATCTGACAATTTTTTTTAGAAGTTTCAGTATTCAAGATACACTACTTGAACTTCTCCAGAAAATTATACCATATCTAATAACATATTCAAAATAACTATGAAAAGCAATTTTTCATGTACTGAAATCAGTGGAATTTGTTAGTATTTGCATTGCAAATGCAAACCGGCATATCTTATTAGATAGGAAGTCAGCTTAAGTTCTTGTCCACACTTAGTCCTAGGAATTTGACGGTGTCAACTTTTTCCATAAGTCAACTGTTATGTTGTATTTTAAGTTCCACACATTTGGAACATTTGGTTTTGAAATATACTGTATGGGTTTTTGCAAAGTTCTGTTTCAACACATTTAACTGGAACCAGTTTTCATGCTTACGATGGAGCTTGGATTTTTTTCCTACATCATCATCTCCAATTAAAACAGAATTATGGTCTGCAACAGAACTGATGGAGAATTTATATGGAAATACGGAAGCGCCCGATCCCGCCCGTCTGCTTTGACCCATGACGTCACAAATATGGCGGAAACAATAACAAACACACACACTTCCCACAAGAAGCCTAATGACACTAACGGGACAAGCGCGGGAGATGGGGTGTTTTGGGTGGGGGGCAAACTAAATATAAACAAATTTAGACGCCTTGCGTAGCTACAACGTGTAAGTGAAGACAGCCATGCATGAATATCCACCGACCTCCCCAGGGGTCGTAACCCCTGCAACCCATAGAAGATAAAGATGCTTCAGTAGCTGATTAGTGTTTTTTGTCTTTTTTTTAAAAAATCTCATGGGATAGAACGAACAGATCAGAAAGATAAATATAATAAACTAAAACAGAAATTGGAGGAAACAGATAATTAAAATAAGTAATAAGCGTTTTTAAATTTAAAAAAATCTCACGAGATAGAACGAACAGATCAGAAAAGTAAATAAAATAAGATAAAACAGAACTGGAGACAGCTACACTCAAACCAAACTCTGCGCCGTCATGACGTCACACACGACAACACCCTTACGTCACGGGTCAAAGCCGACGCGTGGGATCGGACGCTTCTGTCGACCCATTTATATTTATGGGCAAGTTATTTACGTAGAATAGGAACAGGATTGGTGCCAAAATGGAGCTTGAGGCACACCTTGTGATACTGTACTCCATTAAAATCAATTATTCACTGCATTTGAAGTGGTAGTTATCTTTGTTTTCTGTTGTGCAAGTATGATATGAGCCAATTTAGAGCATTGTCCGTAGTCCTGTATTTGTCTAACTTGTAAATAAGCAAGTTATGGATCATGGAGTCAAATGCTTTGTGAGATCACAGAAAATACCTGCAACTTTACACATCTGATCCAATGATTGGCATATCTTTTCAATAATGTTATTCACTGCATCCAGAGTGTTTTTTGCTGGTTGAAATCCAAATTGCTTACTTATGTTAATACTTTTACAATAAAATTTTTGATATGGATTGCAGCTACTTTCTCGACCACTTTTGACAGGACTGGAAGAACAGAAACAGGGCTGTAGTTCCCATGTATCCCCTTGACCCTTTCTTGAACAGAGGTCTGACTTCGGCACAATACAGGACAATAGGAAAGATTCCTGTTCAAGAGATTGGTTAAACATTTTAGCTAGGGGGAGGTACTGTTATGTAACACACTGTTTTAATCACTTTAGAGGGTATCCCATCCCACTCAGCAGGGTTTTATTTTTTACTGATAACATTTTCCACGTCCTTTATTAAGACTTTTTTAAAAATCCACAACACACTCAGCTTCTTGCCAGAGCCCACGGAGATTTACTTTACTCTGATACTCTGCTACATCAACATCTGACTTTTCCACATTTATGAAGATTTCATTTAAACACACTAATATTTGAGTTGGGTTTACAATAATGCTATCATCTACATAAATCGTATATATTTCATTACTACTAACTCTAACACCTAACTCTGATTTGACAACAGAATACACTGCTTTTGTCTTGTACTTTTATGTTGTACTATGAACTTATTGTTTGTCAGTTGCTTGGCTGCCTTCACAGCTTTTTTTAAATATAGCATTATAATAACAAGCATACTCAGTAAAACATCTATTTTTATTATATTTCAGTTCATTGTGGAGCTTCCTCTTCCTGGCACTAGAAATTTTTATATCCTGAGTTAAATAGTCAAGTTTAATAGTCATTTTGTAACATGTGGTTACAAGTTGAAAAGTGTCATTAAACATTTCAAGAAAGCTACTTAAAAATTTGTTAAAGTTACTATTACTCGAAATAATGCTGCTGTGTGGCCATTCAATCTCTCTCAACTTATTTCTAAATTAACTGAATTTTTTTCAGTGGAATTTCTTTTTGTATGGCTTTTGTTACATGAAATCTCGATAATTTTTGGTAGTTGAATCAATAATGCAGAGTGGTCAGAGAGTCCTAAATCTACGCAAAATTTATAAACATTTTCAAATACATAATTTGTAACAATATTATCATACATGTAGCTGACTGTGCATTTACTCCAGTGGGTTGCATGAAGTTTATTTTGAAGGCAAAGTTTTTTATTAACTCATTGAATTTCGACACATCACTGTTTTCAACTATGATAATACTGAAGTCAGCAGCTAATTACTACCTTTTTCCTTTATTGAGCTTTCCCAGCAGACAATGAAAATTCACCAGAAAGGCTTCACTCGCAGGTTTCTCTGGTACTCTATAAATAGAAACTACTATGACATTTATATCCCTCAACTCTGTACAGCAGCTTTCAAATATACTCTCTTCATTCTAATCATCAAAATCACCCAATTATATGAGCTTCAGTGCTTTCTCACAGCGCTTCAAATTCTGGCACTTTGTTCCGAATGCTGTGACAGTTAACTACTAGGATTCTGATACATCCATCTTTTGGAGGCACTTCTTTGAATCTTACACTGGCACTTCTGGGTTTCCCACAGCTACTGTCATGTGGATTGGATGGAGAGTCACCTCAACTAAAAAACCATTGTGTGCACCTCACACACTGAACTACTTGGCTAGCTGCCTCAGATGTGTAGTGAATATCTGGACTATTTAGGGGGGCCCTAGAACTCTCAACCCTATGGTGCAAATCTATGGAGTCATAGCCTAGCTTGTCGCAGAACCCTCCGAGTCTCTGGTTCAAGTCTTCCACGCGACTAAGAACCACATTATATGAATTAACTTGATGGATACATGTCTTTCAGTACAGTAGCTACAGCAGTTAAATCGAGTTAACTAGTGCACGAATTCCGTTTCTGATTTCTATTTACGGTAGTCGACGAAGCAAGTCTTTACCTAGAAGAGTATGACTATCAACGTTGGACTTCCTACACATTTAAACATAAATTAACAGTGTGAATGTAGGCTTTCCCGGTGTATACAGCTGGTGAAATCTTCTCGGACTTCCATCCGGATAGCCCGAGAAGATTTCATCATAAATTAACAGATTCTCATATTAGCGACATGTACATTCAAACAGCTGCAAATGAAATACGTATTAATAAACTGTCACTTAAAAAAAAATTTAAAAAAAACAGGAAACGAAAAAAGTAAAACTTACGGCTGGCTATATAATCCTCGTACGAAGCTCCCACATAACTGCCTGTTTCCCAGCAATCTGTGACAGACATATAGAATAGTAGACGACGCACATTATCTCTAATAATATCGACAATAATGCTTGAAAATAAATTATTGCCAATTTCACCTGTAACACAGTGCCATATTCCAAACTTATTTCTATTTGTGTCCGGTGCGCTACCAAAGTTTGTACATGAGTTGGGAGATAAAGCAGAACCTGTGCAGAACAGTAACTCCCTCTGGCTCACGCCCCTGCAGTTACATTAATCTTTGATTTGTTAGAGCGGCAATACGAGTGTTTTGTAAACAGTGTTTGCATCTGTCGTATTTCAAATATGGGTAAATATTAGTTAAAAATTTTAGATAATATGTTAAACGCTTTATATACATACAATCAGCGGAATTACAACGCAGGATTATTTCTACAGTTTGCTATACAAACGTGTTTGTGCCAGACTAGAATTTTTGTTGTCTGTCACACAGGTACATTAATTTCAATATTTTTACTGGCGTCACGACATCTAAATAATAATAGTTCTTGTGTTAGTCGTTAGCGTGATACCTTGAAAAAGAAATTTGTGTACGGTTCAGTACTCCACACGGAATATCATAAACTATAAATGTAGGTTTTTCAAACAATGAAATACAAGAAGTAGAAAGAGTTGAGTTCTTGGGACTTCAGATAGATAACGGTCTTAATTGGAAAAACGTCTGTCATTAATGAAGTGCCTTGGTTCAGCTATTATTTCAGTACGCATGATTGTTGCAATGGCTGATTTAGAAAACGAAACTGGTTTGTTGCCCATATTCCATTCACCAGTGATTTATAGAATCACTTTTTCTGGGGAAATTTAAGTTGTAGGTATAGTATTTTCAGAATACAAAGCGAGTTTTAAAAATTACATATGGTAATAATTCCCGTAGATACCTTTTCAAAAAATTGAGTGTTTTGAAACTACTATACAGCATACTACCTATACTCACTGACGTCTTTTGTCATTACCAATTTTTCCCTTTTAACAAAAAATGGTGAAAAGCGCGAATATAACCTTGGGACCAAAAACAACCTTTACAAAGCCCTCAAGGGCTTGTTATTAGGTACAGAAAGGAGTTTCATACATGGGTAAAAATGCATTCAACAGTTTATTTATTGACATTTTCTTTGCATGGAGAGTCATCACAATGACGGCTTCTGCAAACATCAGAAATAGTAATAGCCATAATGGTAGTTACATGTACAAAATACAGCAATTGTTACAGCATATATCTATTTTGTATATTTATTACCTTATAGCCGATGTACAACTTGTTCATATCACAAGCAGTTTCTTAACATTCATTGAATGAATATTAATACTTTTAACTGAGTAAGGCGGTTCAGATCTGCCTCTGGAAATCCAGATTATGTTTTCCGTGATTTCCTCAAATTGCTGTAGGTGAATGCCAGGATGGCTGCTTTGAAAGAGCACGTCTGATTTCTTTCCTTATCCATTCCAAGCTTGTTTCTCTCTCCCATGACTTCAATGTCAAAGGGACTTAAAACGTAATCATCCTTCCTTTCTTTTGGACAAACATATTTCTACCAGAAAACATTAATTTTGTGTTAAAATCATTCCCCATGTGTGTTCTTAGAGTTTTGTAGTTCATCAAACCATTGGTATATGGGCTTTAATCTGTCTTTTTAATGTTATTTGTTTTCAGAAGTACTTATATTTTGTCTTGGCGTTGTGACCATGTACATCTCTGCACATCTGTTGGTTGACTCACAAGAAAATAACTAATGTAAATATGTATATATAACATATTATTAGGTAGGCCTATTTGTGCTGCACAGATACTTCATGACGTGATTCTCTATTGTCTAGCTTTTGTAAAAGTCTTAGTAGGCCTATTGTTTGTTGTAAGAGCAATATTCTTACTAAGTGGACATCAGTGGCACAGCCCCCTAATTCAGTCCGATAATTAAGATAGGATTAAATTATTCTATGGTATAATATTTTTAATGTTTAGCTAGGAACTATTTTCGTGAACGGCTAAGGAGATATAAGCTAGTACTGACTTTACCACATACGAAGTTAATGTGGCTTGTCCACCTCAAATTGTTCATCAGTGTACACACCCAGAATTTACATAGCATGGGCCACTGCTATTAGAGTGGTCAAGAAGAGGAACAAGGTACTAGACAATGAACTGACTTTGGGGGCAGGCAAAGGAAAAGCAGTGGTTCCACTAACGTATGCACCTAGGCACGATCCTAGGAGAGAACATTGGATCGGCTGGAGCAATGGGGCTATGGATGCTGGGCGCAGATGGCTGATGGAGCAGCTGATCAGAGGGAGAGGAGGGAAGGAAATAAAAGAGTGGTGTCGCTGACCTGACGATGGCAACGTGGTCGTTTGCCGAAGTATTGTGCCCATCGCACAGTGACATCCAGCACTCCACCTGTAAACTATTTCCGCATTAAGTACACAAGGAAAAGCTGAAGAATCATGTTCAATAATCTATGTAGTGCGTGAGATTCAGTAAAGAAAAATTGCACAAAAGTAGGAGTAAGACCCGTGACTGGAGCATCACACCTTCTGAAAATGTGTTTCTTCCACTTGGGTGACAGCCAGAACTGTTGAAATTGATCTGAATCTGTTACATTACCTGTGATTTCAGCATCGAAATTTTTTTTTATCAAATTCTGTGGACATAATTTGCAAACTACCATGAAGTGCTAGGCATAGGGTACCGATGTTTAACGTTGTGTGAGATTCTAAAGCTGCTTCCTATTCCAGCTATGCATGTACAGGAGAAGGATGACTGAATAAATGTTTCTGTAATTAGTATAACCTTGTCTTCTTCTTGGTTGTATGGGAGCGATACACGGGGAGGCTGGCATGTATTTCTAAATTCTTTACTTAATACTGGTTTTGGAGACCCTGTAAGTAGGCTTTCATAGTGTAATTGGCACCTGTCTTCAAGGGTCTGCCAACTCAGGGCTTTCAGCATCTCAGTAATGCTCTCTCATGTGTCGAATGGACCTGTGACAGTCAAACCCGTGTCTGGCCATCCTGATTTAGGTTTTCCGTGATTTCCGTAAATCGCTTAAGACAAGTGCGGGAATGGTTCCTTTGAAAGGGCACGGCTGCTTTCCTTCTTCATCCTTTCCTGATCTGAGCTTGTGCTCCATCTCTAATGACCTCATCGTTGGCGGGACATTAAACAGTAATCGCATCTTCCTCCTACAATTTCTGCTGCCTTTGTACATATTTGATATCCACTCTTAGCCCTATTTTGTATGGAACCTACAGACTTGAACAACATTTTGGATCTGATTTTGTAAGCAAACTATTTCGTTGGTGCATTGCATTAACCTTATATCCTACCCATTAACCGAATTCTCCCACCTGCTTTTGTTGATGACTGAGCCCATGTGATCATTTCACATCACAACAAATTGTTACACACAGATATTAATATGAGCTGACTGATTGGTACTAATTGTGACACACTGACATTTCAAAATTTCACGTTTCTGCCATATGTGAAACTCACAATTGTATATTTCTGAACAGTTAAACAAAGTTGCCAGTTTTTCCACTACTCCAAAACTTAAGCAAGATCAAACTGCATATTTGTGTAGCCTTTTTCTCACAGTATTTCATTGTAGATAATTGCGTGTCATCTGCAAAAATTCTGAAGTAACTATTGGTACTGTCTGCAAAGTTATTAATATGCAATCATTTGAGTGATTCTTCACTTTACAGTACTTCTTCTAATGAGGGATCTGATTTCTGTGCATTTGTAGAGTAAGTGTATGTTTTGGGCTATCTGTTTTCATTTTATTATGATGACAAATTCTATATTATTGTGAGATGATTCCTGTATGAATAAATAAACAAAAAGTAATAAGTTGCTTAAATGTTCATCATTACTGGATTCGGGATCCTTGATGATTTTTTTGTGTTTGAATTTGCTGTGAAATGAGGAGAATTTTTATTTGACTCAATTGCCTTTGATTCCTATAAGCTGCTTTTAATGGCTAAATTTATCGTGAGTTGTCATTTGTCTCATAAGTAACAATGTCAGATTGAACTATTTTTGAGTTAGGTTGCTAAATTTTGCATCTTTCTCTGCAGGTGAATTGAATAAGTATTATTAACCATTCCAGAGACTTTTTGGGACCTGTTAGTACATCATCACTCTTCTGAGCTGTGTTTTCTTCAGATATCTGATTTCTTGCTATAATTAATTTTTCTTGAGTAGCTTGAAATAACTGATAATGCCCTATTCTCTTGTAATATACTACCAGTATGCATTCAATGTTCTTTGTATCTCATTTATACCTACTTGATTTTTCAGTTGAAACTACCAATACCGAATATTTGGTTTTCCTGAAAGTAATGTTGTTCTGCCATATGATGTTGTAAACGGGCAAACAGGAAGAGAACAGAACACTGACTTTTTTGTGTCTGTATTATGTTTTGGAATGTAGGATGTGGCGACAGATTGAGCTACACAGTAGTCTGAGGAATGGCTTAGGTTGAAAGAGGAAGATTTATTTGTGATTTGTCAAACTGGTAACGTAACTTCAGTAAACCTGTCTTTGCTGGTAAATAATTTTGAGATACCTAAGGTTTGGTTTCTTTCTGGGGAATTGTTCTTCTAGCACCTAGCTTTTTAAGGTTTTTGTACGAAAATTTGTAATGAGATACCCAGCCATAGCCACTGCTTCACCCATATATCTTTTTAGTAATCATGCATCAGACACTAGGCATCTGCCCCCCTCCCCCCCCCCCCCCCTTTTTTTAAAAATAATGTTCTGTTGTTTCTTTCTGCCACTTCGTTTTCTTTAGGTGTGTAAGTTACTGTTGTTTTTGTTCCTGGTTCACACTTTCCTTTCCACTGTCAGTGCACTGGTCATAAAGTTTATTACTGGTGTATCTTTACAGTAGGTTCTTGAAATCTCTTATAATTTTTCAGGCACATGATTTTTATCACCAAATGTGTACAACAGTACTTTTCTTGAACAATTATCTGTTAGTTTCAAGAAATGTCTAGCACATTCAAATGTCCTTGTTTCCTTTCATCCAGAGAAGTCAGACTCTGCTAATTCAAGAATACTGTTTGCTCTAGGCTCAGAATGTTGGAAAGATAATCTTGTCTTTTGACCTTCTGAGCATTATACATATGGTGAATCAGTAGTTCCTGTTTATTTAAAGCTGTCGGCCATATCCTTCTGCAAAGTTTGCGTTCTCTCTGCGCTTAAATGTCCTTTTCCTGTATGCTACACTTAAGCATCATCTGATATTGATACTGGTTTGGCTCAAACTGTTGTGTGTGACCTGGAATGGGCTCACAGTTTGTACTTTTGATGAGAGTTTTGGCGTGACAGTGCACCTGCTTGTTGCAGTTGAAACATGTACATGAAGTTCTAGTCCCCTTTTGTTCTTTGCAGGAAACCTGAATTTGACAGTGTTTGGAGGAAGGACTGAGTGGTAGGTTCGCATGCTGGCTAGCAGAGGCAGTTGGCCATCTGGTGCTTTCAGAGCCAGTGGGATGAGGTGCAAATGCAGAAATTGCTCATTACTTCTGTAAATAGATACTTAGGGAAAGTACATCTACTCTGGTGTGAATCAAGTAATTTTTATTAATAAATATTTACTAACAAAAGTTGCCTTTTGCACTCAGGCAGTAGGAGGAGTCTACAGGTCAAAGTAATTTTACAGTGCAAGGAAACGTTGATGTTAATAAATAAATAACTTTGCCATAACCGAAGATGTATGATCTTATACGAACTATACCAATTATATGCTCAAGTTAAAGATCATGCGCCATAGTCGGCAGTCATCAATAGGTTGCCCTTCGATCTAGTCATGCGGTAGCCTATGCTCTCATACCATTAACAGTTAGCTTATAATTAGTGTGAACAAGTTCATTTTACGGTGTTTCTTAAATAAACACACCATAATGGCATCCCATATAAAAATTGTTTGCACAAAAACCTACTTCCCACTTCGTTACATAAAACATAGACAGTAGTACTGCACTATCAGAATCCGACAGTGCTGTAATGGCTCTGCAAGGGGACATAAAACTTGGAGAGCATCACACAACATGCAGGAAGAATTCCTGCATGGTGGCTCACTAAGTCAGTTCAAGAGTGGACTGGCTTAGTTGCCGCAAAATTCGTGCGAGAAAGTGTAGCCAGTTATACTGTATGCTCCTTATACCACTATCTGTGGACTCACCAGCTAAGCTGAGACATTTCCAGAGGTTTAGTACTAGTGGGAGGTTCTTGCATGGAGGTTGGCTCATCTCTACAGTTTGTAGGGGCCAGCAAGTTCATATGCTACTCTGAGGGACAAAGTCTTCCCGTGAAATCTTCTTGATCATGCCAAGGTAAAAATGTTGTAAAAGACATGCACGGACCATCAGTGGATGCAAGCTTGGACACTATAGAGTATAGGCATTTGGTCAACTATTCTCATTGACCTGACATCCAACATGCATGATACTCTATTAGAATAAGGAATTTTTTTCGTTTCCCCCCTTTGGTACACTGTGAGAAGATTGTCACTTGAGTTTACAGGTGTGTTCCATACACCTCGCCATCTTTACTTCGCACCGCACTCTTTGAGTGATCTCCAAAGAGTGCCAACTAAACTTGTTACTTTTTGTTTCAGGTCATCCTCCAGTTTCATGGCGGATGAAGTAGTTGTCAGTTGTGATATTATGACCACAGCTGAGGAATAGCCGTGCCAACTTCATAATGACGTGACCAATATGATTACTCGGATCATGAGTTTCATGTTTGCCGTGATAAGAGAATCATTTCAGAAAGTAGTGCTTGTCAGCATCACACAAAAGCCCGTAATTTATACAATATTTATCAGGCTTACTCAGTGTGTATTGTATGAATGGGTGCCCGCACTTTCAGGGATACAGCTCTTCATCGACAGTCATTTTCTCACCTGACTTGTATCAGGCAATACAATTGTCGGTAAATAGATTTCATATTTCTGAAGCAAGGCAAAATTTATGTTTCCTTGTGTTGCCTCCTTGATCACATAGTATCAAACCTAAGACAACAGTATATTTCTGTGCCACTTTGTTGGTCTGCATGTTGCCAGTGCGTAGGGAACCGGAAGCCATGCTGACATAAAGCATCATCTGACCTTCAAATTCTTCGTATTTCGGGTTATGTTTGTCCTAAACTGTCGTGATGTACTCTGAAATCTAGTTAATAATGCCGAGGATCTCCTAGAAACTATTTAGAGTCTGAATACCTGTGTTATTGATATCAGATTGCATTAAACTGTGTATAGGTAATAAATGACCCACATGGTACTTCAGGTGCAACAGATAAATTTTTCATACTTCTAGATGGGCTAGGGGGATGAAATTTTGGTGAGTTGTACATCACCTTAAATGATTAAAAGTCACAAGGGCATTTGGTTCTGCCATGGTTATGGAGGAGGGTAGGGACCTTGATGAACCCTCATGGGTCAAAAATGACCCACGTGGTATTGTTAGTGTTAATTGTCCAGATTATCCCTGAACAATCTTGTGACAAAACCCACTGCCATATGTTGTTCTTCTATGTCTTCTATTAATCCAGCTTGGCAAGGATCTCAGATTGATTTGCATTTCCCAAGAATTAGTCAGAACAAGTGTTTTGTAAGTCACTTCTTGCATGAATGAATTACTTTTACTGAAGCTTCTTCTGTTGAATGTCAGCCTGACATCTGTTTGTTCCACAGTTTGTTTTATGTTGTCATTACGCACTTCAGATGCCTCCAGTGACTCTTAAATATTTGACAGTTGTTGTTGTTTCCTGTGATATTTTGCCAGTAGTATAACCAAACACAAACGGATAAGTAAATGTAAATGAAGACTTCCGCAGCCATTGTCACAGTTAATAAAATTCTTCTGGGTTTGAGGCTGCATTGCCAACTATAAAATTCTGACATTTCGGCAACTATTGCAAGACGTCTTCCTTATGGTGTATTGCTAATTGCTGAATGACCACTAGTTTGGTTATTTATATATCGTGAAGGAGTGCTGTCATTGAATATGAGGGTGAGGAGGAAGGGTATTAGGTGTTTTTTATTGGTCTTTGCATTGCGTGTTGTCATTGGTGGAAATAGGCATTTTCCATTGGAATTTTCTTTATTGCTTGCCATTGGCAGAAATCAGTGAATAGGAACCTGAGCAGTGACTGCAGCATAACGTTGTTTACTAACTGCCTACTATCGACTAGGTTGCATCAGCACTCTTGTGTTGGCCGCCAGCAGTGACAGCTTTGTGGAAGGACAGCTCCTGCAAAGCAACAGATGCGCGATAGGCCACAGTTGAGAACTTAAACATGGTGTAATGCGCTTCGAACCAATCAATGAATGGATGTCCATATTAAGATTAAGGGGAAAATTTGTCAACATAACAATTGTAAATGTACATGTACCCACAGAGGAGGCAGATGAACAACAGAAGGATGAGTTTTATAGTAAAGTAGAGCAGTTGTATGATCAGGCACCTAAACATGATGTTAAGGTCTTAATAGGAGACTTGAATGCAAAAATAGGAAAAGAAGAGGCTTAGCCAACTATAGGAAGACATAGCCTCCATGAAATGTCAAATGACAAAGGAATTAGGGTTGTAGGTTTTGCTATATGTAAAAACATGACTGTTAGCAGTACATGGTTTCCACACAAAAATATACACAAAGAAACATGAATGTCACCAGATTGACAAACTAGAAATCAGATAGACCATATATTGATTGACAGGAGGGATGGATCAGACATAATGGATGTTAGGAGCCAACATGGAGCTGACTGCAATTCAGACCGTCATCTAGTGAGAATTAAGTGCAGGCAAAGGATCTCACTATTGAGTAAACAAAAAGGTCACAAACAGAAAAAGTTTTGACATTAAGAAACTAAAGTCAGAAGAAATACGGAGAGCACATCAGGCAAAAATAGAAGAGGGGATTAAGAACGATACCGACACATCAAATGAACATATAGAAATAATGTGGAAACAATGTAAGACTGCAATCCTAGAGGCAGCTGTGGAGGTTTGGGGACTTGTACGGGGTCAAAGGAAGGCAGATTGTATGAGAAGAATGGAGGAGTGTAACATAGCACAAATGAAATTATTTCAGAGAAGAACTAGAACAAATCTGAATGAATATAATGAGAAGTGTGGTGTAGCTTAGAGGGTTTGCAATAGAAGAAAGGAGCATTAGAAAATATTTTTAGGTTTCAGATACATATTTTAACGGTTTTTGTGATAATATTTACTATATAAGTGACGTATTAGTGGTTTCTGCATTCACCTCTGCCTTTCTTGTGTTGTGACCTGATATTTGTGAGTGTTTCGTATCGAGCAATTTAACCTCTTGCCTGTGTTTACATTCTGCGCTGACCAGTTGCAGCTGTAGCGGCGCATCGAAAGCTAAGTACTAATTAATTGTTTGTGTATAGTGGTTTATTTAGGAACTTTAGTAGTCTTCAACCGGTGTTCTTGGTGTTTTCTGGTGAAATAATTTCAGAAGAACCTTTTGGGAACTGTTTTCAGCTTCGTTACTGTGTCGTTAGACGTTTGATTCTCTTTCTGTATTAGTCCTTTGTTATATTCACATTTGTTGTTTATTAATACTGTTAATAAAAGTAGTTACTTCCCTTGTAGAGTAAGTTTGTGATTATTGTAGTCAAATTTTTAACATCATCTTATTGTAGTAGTGGAACTTAGAAAAAGTAAAATTTTACCATGAGTGAGAAGTGTGGGCTTTGCCGTAGGTTCGTGAGTAGTGGATTGCGGTGTGAGACTTGTTCGAAGTATTTTCACTGGGGGGGAATGCAGTGGGGAAGCCAGTGGGCATTCTGGTGAGATCCTCTCCTGGAACTGCAGGTTATGTAGCAAGAGTAAGTTGACAGAGGAGCAGGAGCATAAGATCTGTGCCCTTCAGGTGCAGTTGAAAAACGCACAGGAGGAGCTAGATAGGATGAGGAGGGAGAAGGGGGTTGGGGAATGGGAGCTGTCTGTTGGCAAGAGATCTGCTAGGAGAAGAAGATTTTCAGATAGTTTTACTATTGGTGTTTACAATAGATATGACCAACTGTCAGAGTCTAGTGGAGAGGAATCTCTAGTAGCTATAAATGTAGGAAGTATGCAGCAGACCTCAGTAGTTACTGTGCCTAGAACAGTTGCAAAGTCGAAGAGGAAGAAGAAGGTTCTGCTGTTAGGTAGTTCTCACGGCAGAGGTGTAGGGCAGCAGTTGCAGGAAGTGCTGGGGAGTGAGTACCAGGTCACCAGCATTGTGAAGCCTAATGCAGGGTTGGCTCAGGTGACTGTTAACATAGGGGGGTTATGTAGGGATTTTACTAAAGAGGATCAGGTAGTGATTGTGGGTGGAGCTGGTAATAGTATTGATAGGGATGTGGGGTATAACATAGATGGAGACCTGGAAAAGATAGCCACTCAGACTGGCAACACAAATGTGCATTTCGTGGAACTGTTTCAGCGTCATGATCTGCCTCATCTTAATACAGCCGTCAGGCGTAATAACATGAGACTTGGGGGTGCGCTGATGACAGAAAGAATGGGTCACATTTCAGTGGTGTCAGTGGAGTCTATCAGCAGGATGGGTTTCACTAGACATGGCCTGCACCTCAACAGGTATGGGAAGGGGAGGTTCGCAAAGCATATAGGTGACAGCATAGGTGGGGTTGGTGGGATCACTCATGGGAAAATTCCTGCAGTAGTGGGTGTTAGAGCTGCACCTTTTTTAGATTGAAGTCAGCTGATAGGTATTCCTGCTTAAGGGAAGTCTCTCTAACAAGGGAATCACTTTTGACAAAGCTTAGGTATCCGAGTAATGAGGGAATTAGTATATTTCATCAAAATATACAAGGTATTAGAGATAAAGTTAGTGAACTGCTTATAGATGTTGACTCTGAAATTATTGGTATATCTGAACACTTCTTAAACAAGGAGATAATTCAGAGGCTTCCTTTACCAGGATACGGGTTGGCTGGCAGCTTTTCGAGGAGCTCTTTGCGGTGTGGGGGAGTAGCCATGTATGTGAAAAATGGCATCCCATTTGAGTCAATTGATGTTTCAAAGTACTGCACTGAAAAGGTGTTTGAATGTAGTGCAGGTGTGGTTAAATTTAACGGAGCTAAACTTCTAACTGTTGTTATTTATAGATCCCCAGACTCCGATTGCACAACATTTTTGCTAAAGGTAGAGGAGGTTCTTGGTTCACTTTATAAGAAATACAAAAAGTTAGTTATTTGTGGTGACTTCAATATTAATTGTATAAGTGCTTGTGCAAGGAAGATGATGCTGGTAGACCTCTTTAATTCATATAATCTTATGCAAACCATATTCTTTCCAACGAGAGTGCAAGGGAACAGTAGAACAACCATAGACAACATTTTTGTTCATTCCTCATTACTGGAAGGGCATTCTGTTAGCAAAAAAGTGAATGGCCTTTCAGATCATGATGCACAAATTTTAACTTTAAACGATTTTTGTGCTGCAACACGTGTTAAATATAGTCATCAGCTGTTCAGGAAAGCTGATCCAGTTGCTGTAGAGACCTTTGTAAACCTTATAAAGGAACAAGAGTGGCAAGATGTGTATAGCGCTGATACAGTAGACGATAAATATAATGCTTTTCTCAAGACTTTTCTCATGCTCTTTGAAAGTTGCTTTCCGTTAGAACGTTTAAAACAGGGTACTAGCACAAACAGGCAGCTTGGGTGGCTGACTAGAGGGATAAGAATATCTTGTAGAACAAAGTGGCAATTATATCAAAATGTTAGAAACAATCAAAATCTAAATGCAGCAGCCCATTACAAACAGTATTGTAAGGTGCTTAAAAATGTTATTAGGAAGGCTAAAAGTATGTGGTATGCAGATAGAGAAATTAAAACCATATGGTCAGTTGTAAAGAAAGTTGCTGGTCTGCAGAGACAGGTCGAGGATATAGAATCAGTGCGTAGTGGGAATGTCCGTGTTACTGATAAGTCGCATATATGTACAGTATTTAATAATCACTTTCTGAATATAGCAGGTGCACTAAATAGAAACCTAGTCCCAACAGGGAATCATATAGCGCTCTTAGAAAAAAGTGTTCCGAGACTGTTACCTGAAATGCTCCTCCATGATACTGACAAGAGGGAGATTGAGTTAATAATTAAATCACTAAAGACCAAGAACTCTCATGGATATGACGGGGTATCTAGCAGAATACTGAAGTATTGTTCTATGTATGTTAGCCCGGTTCTCAGCCATATCTGTAACTTTTCCTTTAGGAGTGGTCAGTTTCCTGACCAATTAAAGTACTCGGTAGTGAAGCCACTTTATAAAAAGGGAGACGTTGATAATGTTGTCAATTTTAGACCTATTTCTATGCCATCGGTGTTTGCTAAAGTTATCAACAAGGTTGTATGTACAAGGTTACTGGAGCATTTAAATTCACATAATTTGCTGTCAAATGTTCAGTTTGGTTTTAGAAATGGTTTAACAACTGAAAATGCTATATTCTCTTTTCTCTATGAGGCTTTGGACGGATTAAAAAAAAGGTTAAGAATGCTAGGTGTTTTCTTTGATTTAACGAAGGCTTTTGACTGTGTTGACCACAAAATATTACTGCAGAAGTTGGACCATTATGGAGTAAGTGGAGTAGCTTACAATTGGTTCGCCTCTTACTTTAAGAACAGAAAGCAGAGGGTAATTCTCCGCAATATTGAGAGTGGTAGTGATGTTCAATCCCAATGGGGCACTGTTAAGTGGGGCGTTCCCCAAGGGTCGGTGCGGGGGCCACTGCTGTTTCTTATTTATATAAATGATATGCCTTCTAGTATTACGGGTGATTCAAAAATATTTCTGTTTGCTGATGACACCAGCTTGATAGTGAAGGATCTTGTGTGTAATATTGAAACAGTAACAAATAATGTAGTTCTTGAAATAAGTTCGTAGCTTGTGGAAAATAATTTGATGCTAAATCACAGTAAGACCCAGTTTTTACAGTTTCTAACTCACAATTCAACAAGAACCGATATTTTGATCAGACAGAATAGGCATATTATAAGCGAGACGGAACAGTTCAAGTTCCTAAGCATTCGGATAGATAGTAAGCTGTTGTGGAAAGCCCGTGTCCAGGATCTTGTTCAGAAGCTAAATGCTGCTTTATTTACCATTAGAACAGTATCTGAAATAAGTGACACTTCAGCGCAAAAAGTAGTCTACTTCGCATATTTTCATATGCTTATGTCGTATGGTATTATTTTTTGGGGTAATTCTTCTGATTCAAAAAGGGCATTTTTGGCTCAAAAACGGGCTGTTCGAGCTGTATGTGGTGTAAGTTCGAGAACCTCTTGTCGACCCCTATTCAAAAATCTGGGAATTCTGACATTGCCCTCACAGTATATATTTTCTTTAATGTCGTTTGTTGTTAGCAATATTAGCCTATTCCCAAGAGTTAGCAGCTTTCACTCAGTTAATACTAGGCGGAAATCAAATCTGCATGTAGAATGCACATCCTTGACTCTTGTGCAGAAAGGAGTGCAGTATTCTGCTGCATCCATTTTCAATAAGCTACCACAAGAACTTAAAAATCTTAGCAGTAGCCCAAACTCTTTTAAGTCTAAACTGAAGAGTTTCCACATGGCTCACTCCTTCTATTCTGTCGAGGAGCTCCTGGAAGAGCTAAAAAATTAAGCAAATTCCAGTGTTACATTGTTGATTTTCTTCATTTAAACTTACGACTTGTCACCTGAATATGTTTTTTTTATATTTCATTTTATCTGTTTCTAATATCGTGTTATAATTTCATGTATTGACTCGTTCCATGACCATGGAGACTTCTCCTTAATTTGGTCCCACGGAACAATAAATAAATAAATAAAAGAAAAAATTGGAAGAAATTGAACAGCTAGGAGAAGAGAAGCAAGTAGAAGGATTAGAACAAGAAGAACTGGTGGGAATAACTAATTATGGACCAGAGTTCTTAACACCAGGACCCACACTGGAGGCAGTGATACAAGCCATTAAGACCTCAAAAAATAACAGGGCACCTAGAGAAGATCAGATCCAGGCGGAACTTCTCAAATATGGTGGGGAAGCATTGTGGAAAGCAATACATAAAGTAATACTGAACATCTGGCAGGAGGAGAGCATGCCAATGGATTGGAAAACGGTTATTATGTGCCCCATACATAAAAAAGGAGGTAAATTAAACTGCCAGAATTACCAAGGAATATCCCTGCTAAATACTATACATAAAGTGTACTCCAAATCCTAACTAGGAGGCTTACTCCCTATATGGAAGAGAGAATTGGAGACTATTACAGTGACTGTAACAATTGACCAAATATTCACATTATGCATACTACGAGGGCGGTTCAGAAAGTAACCTCCGATTGGTCACAGTGCGGGTTGTGGGAGGAGTAGCGACGCCATCTGTGCGTTCACGCACTCAACAGGTCAGTTGCCATCAAGCCGTGGTCGAGTGAACGTCGTACCTGCGCTAGTTTAGTTTTTGTGGCAGTTTGAAATGTGTGCTGCAATAGAAAACCCCGCCAAATGTGAAGTGCGTGCTGTCATAAGGTTTTTTACAGCCAAAGGATATTTTGCAGCAGCTATTCATCGTGAGCTTTGTGCCGTGTACGGACCAAGAGTTATGAGTGAAGGAGTTGTCTGTGAATGGGTACGTTTATTTAAAAGTGGACGAGAAAACGTTCATGATGAAGAGAGGAGTGGTAGACCATCATTGATGACTGACGAACTCGTTCAGACAGTTGATGCAAAAGTTCGTGAAAATCGACGTTTCTCAATGTCGGAGTTGTCTGTGTACTGTGAAACAATAAAAAAGTTACGACGGGCTATACAGAACAAACGCCGTGGTATGCTGACTTCCGGTATCGCTTTTTTTGCGCGATAACGCCCATCCTCACTCTGCTCGCAGAACAACGGCCCTTCTGGAGTCCTTCAAGTGGGACGTTATCAACCATCCACCTTACAGCCCAGACCTGGCGCCAAGTGATTATCACCTCTTCATGCATTTGAAGAAATGGCTCGGGTCACAGCGGTTTGATGACGACGAAGAGCTCAAAGATGTGGTCACAGGCTGGCTCCAGGCACAAGCGGGTGATTTTTTATGCAGAAGGAATTTCAAAGCTTGTGAAGAGATCCGATAAGTGCCTCAATCGCTATGGAGACTATGTAGAAAAATAGTGCAAAGATGTAGTTGTAAGATGTATATATTAAAATATTTTTATTTAACTTGGTGTATTTTTTTAAATCAACCGGAGGTTACTTTCTGAACGGCCCTCGTACTTGAAAAATGTTACGAACATCAAATAAACATACATCAGCTTTATATCGATTTTAAACAAGCCTATGATAGTATCTCAAGAGTGACATTGCGGAATGTGATGCAAGACGCAGGTTGGTTGGTTGGTTTGTGGGATTAAAGGGACCAGACTACATCTACATCTACATTTATACTCCACAAGCCACCCAACGGTGTGTGGCGGAGGGCACTTTACGTGCCACTGTCATTACCTCCATTTTCTGTTCCAGTCGCGTATGGTTCGCGGGAAGAACGACTGTCTGAAAGCCTCCGTGCGTGCTGAATCTCTCTAATTTTACATTCGTGATCTCCTCGGGAGGTATAAGTAGGGGGGGAGCAATATATTCGATACCTCATCCAGAAACGCACCCTTTCGAAACCTGGCGAGCAAGCTACACCGCGATGCAGAGCGCCTCTCTTGCAGAGTCTGCCACTTGAGTTTGCTAAACATCTCCGTAACGCTATCACGGTTACCAAATAACCCTGTCACAAAACGCGCCGCTCTTCTTTGGATCTTCATCAATCTCCTCCGTCAACATGATCTGGTACGGATCCCACACTGATGAGCAATACTCAAGTATAGGTCGAACAAGTGTTTTGTAAGCCACCTCCTTTGTTGATGGACTACATTTTCTAAGGACTCTCCCAATGAATCTCAATGAATGGTACCCACCTTACCAACAATTAATTTTATATGATCATTCCACTTCAAATCGTTCCGCACTCATACTCCCAGATATTTTACAGAAGTAACTGCTACCAGTGTTTGTTCTGCTATCATATAATCATACAATAAAGGATCCTTCTTTCTATGTATTCGCAATACATTACATTTGTCTATGCACCAAGTGCCTATCTGCTGCAGATCTTCCTGCAATTTTCTAATGCTGCAACTTCTCTGTATACTACAACATCATCAGCGAAAAGCTGCATGGAACTTCTGACACTATCTACTAGGTCATTTATATATATTGTGAAAAGCAATGGTCCCATAACACTCCCCTGTGGCACACCAGAGGTTACTTTAATGTCTGTAGACGTCTCTCCATTGATAACAACATGCTGTGTTCTGTTTGCTAAAAACTCTTCAATCCAGCCACACAGCTGGTCTGATATTCCGTAGGCTCTTACTTTGTTTATCAGGCGACAGTGCGGAACTTTATCGAACGCCTTCCGGAAGTCAAGAAAAATAGCATCTACCTGGGAGCCTGTATCTAATATTTTCTGGGTCTCATGAACAAATACAGCGAGTTGGGTCTCACACGATCGCTGTTTCCAGAATCCATGTTGATTCCTACAGAGTAGATTCTGGGTTTCCAAAAACGACATGATACGCGAGCAAAAAACATGTACTAAAATTCTACAACAGATCGACGTCAGAGATATAGGTCTATAGTTTTGTGCATCTGCTCGACAACCCTTCTTGAAGACTGGGACTACCTGTGCTCTTTTCCAATCATTTGGAACCTTCCGTTCCTCTAGAGACTTGCGGTACACGGCTGTTAGAGGGGGGGGGGGGGGGGGGCAAGTTCTTTCACGTACTCTGTGTAGAATCGAATTGGTATCCCATCAGGTCCAGTGCACTTTCCTCTGTTGAGTGATTCCAGTTGCTTTTCTATTCCTTGGACACTTATTTCGATGTCAGCCATTTTTTCGTTTGTGCGAGGATTTAGAGAAGGAACTGCAGTGCGGTCTTCCTCTGTGAAACAGCTTTGGAAAAAGGTGTTTAGTATTTCAGCTTTATGCATGGCATCCTCTGTTTCAATGCCATCATCGTCCTGGAGTGTCTGGGTATGCTGTTTCGATCCACTTACTGATTTAACCTAAGACCAGAACTTCCTAGGATTTTCTGTCAGGTTGGTACACAGGATTTTACTTTCGAATTCACTGAACGCTTCACACATAGCCCTCCTTACGCTAACTTTGACATCGTTTAGCTTCTGTTTGTCTGAGAGGTTTGGCTGCGTTTAAACTTGGAGTGAAGTTCTCTTTGCTTTCGCAGTAGTTTCCTAACTTTGTTACCGAGCGAGGTGGCGCAGTGGTTAGCACACTGGACTCGGATTCGGGAGGACGACGGTTCAATCCCGTCTCTGGCCATCCTGATTTAGGTTTTCCGTGATTTCCCTAAATCGCTTCAGCCAAATGCCGGGATGGTTCCTTTGAAAGGGCACGGCCGATTTCCTTCCCCATCCTTCCCTCACCCGAGCTTGCGCTCCGTCTGTAATGACCTCGTTGTCGACGGGACGTTAAACACTAATATCCTCCTCCTCCTCCTCCTCCTAACTTTGTTGTTGAACCACGGTGGATTTTTCCCATCCCTCACAGTTTTACTCGGCACATACATGTCTAAAACGCATTTTACGATTGCCTTGAACTTTTTCCATAAACACTCAACATTGTCAGTGTCAGAACAGAAATTTTCATTTTGATCTGTTAGGTTGTCTGAAATCTGCCTTCTATTACTCTTGCTAAACAGATAAACCTTCCTCCCTTTTTTTATATTCCTATTAACTTCCATATTGAGGGATGATGCAATGGCCTTATGATCACTGATTCCCTGTTCTGCACTTACAGAGTCGAAAAGTTCGGGTCTGTTTATCATTAGGTCCAAGATGTTATCTCCGCGAGTCGGTTCTCTGTTTAACTGCTCGAGGTAATTTTCGGATAGTGCACTCAGTATAATGTCACTCGATGCTCTGTCCCTACCACCCGTCCTAAACATCTGAGTGTCCCAGTCTATATCTGGTAAATTGAAATCTCCACCTAAGACTATAACATGCTGAGAAAATTTATGTGAAATGTATTCCAAATTTTCTCTCAGTTGTTCTGCCACTAATGCTGCTGAGTCGGGAGGTCGGTAAAAGGAGCCAGCAGTTGTTGAGTGTAACTTCCACCCATAATAATTCACAGGAACTATCCAGTTCTACTTCACTACAGGATAAACTACTACTAACAGCGACAAACATGTCACCACCGGTTGCATGCAATCTATCCTTTCTAAACACCGTCTGTGCCTTTGTAAAAATTTCGGCAGAATTTATCTCTGGCTTCAGCCAGCTTTCCGTACCTACAAAGATTTCAGCTTCGGTGCTTTCTATCAACGCTTGAAGTTCCGGTACTTTACCAATGCAGCTTCGACAGTTTAAAATTACAGTACCGATTGCTGCTTAGTCCCCCCATGTCCTGACTTTGCTCCGCACCCTTTGAGGCTGTTGCCCTTTCTGTACTTGCCCGAGGCCATCTAACCTAAAAAACCGCCCGGTCCACGCCACACAACCCCTGCTACCCGTGTAGCCACATGCTGCGTGTAGTGGACTCCTGACGTATCCAGCGGAACCCAAAGCCCCATCACCCTATGGCGCAAGTCGAGGAATCTGCAGCCCACACGGTCGCAGAACCGTCTCAGCCTCTGATTCAGACCCTCCTCTCGGCTCTGTACCAAAGATCCGCAGTCAGTCCTGTCGACGATGCTGCAGATGGTGAGCTCTGCTTTCATCCCGCTAGCGAGACTGGCAGTCTTCACCAAATCAGATAGCTGCCGGAAGCCAGAGAGGATTTCCTCCGACCCATAGCGACATACACCACCTGCAGATTGGTGTACCCTGTACCCTTAATAGCATCTGGAAGGACCCTTTCCACATCTGGAATGACTCCCCCTGGTATGCACATGGAGTGCACATTGGTTTTCTTCCCCTCTCTTGCTGCCATATCCCTAAGGGGCCCCATTACGCGCCTGACGTTGGAGCTCCCAACTACCAGTAAGCCTACCCTCTGCGACCGCACGGATCTTGCAGACTGAGGGGAAACCTCTGGAACAGGACAAGCAGCCATGTCCGGCCGAAGATCAGTATCAGCCTGAGACAGAGCCTGAAACCGGTTCGTCAGACAAACTGGAGAGGCCTTCCATTCAGCCCTCCGGAATGTCTTTCACCCCCTGTCACACCTCGAGACGACCTCCAACTCTATCACAGGTGAGGGATCAGCCTCAATGTGGGCAGTATCCCGGGCAGCCACAGTCGTAGTCTGAACGGGGGATGCGTGGGACCAGCTGGCCGTCCCCGACAAACCCCCGTCCGGAGCCCCACAGTGATGCCCATTGGCAACAGCCTCAAGCTGTGTGACCGAAGACAACACTGCCTGAAGCTAGGAGCGAAGGGATGCCAACTCAGCCTGCATCCCTATCCATGCTAAAAACTGTTGTGCAAAGAACGTCTGAACTAATCTACAGAGAGCACAAACAATTCGACACAAAATTTAAACGGTTATTAAAATACAAGATTGCCTAGTAAATGCAGTAATGCTGCTACTTGCGCACTGCTGACACACTGCTCGGCGGCGGAAGGAGACTACGCGATTTTACACTATTCAGGTACTAAAACGCGATGCTACAACTCTCAAATACTATAATACGCCCGAAATTGTTGTTATGTATGGTGTCAAGACATGTACCATAACTGCAAATGTGGAAAGGATCCTTAGCATTTGGGATAGAAAGGTTCTGCATAAAATATATGGCCCAGTATATGATCAAGAATGTTGGCGCAAGCATATGAATGCAGAATTAGGAAAACTTTTTGAAGAACCTGACA
The DNA here is from genome assembly GCF_021461395.2 of Schistocerca americana. Classification (NCBI taxonomy): domain Eukaryota; kingdom Metazoa; phylum Arthropoda; class Insecta; order Orthoptera; family Acrididae; genus Schistocerca; species Schistocerca americana. Next base: position 289,569,354 of record NC_060120.1, on the reverse strand, counting down.
TTGTCACCACCATTACAATCAGAAGACTGTGATGGGCAGGACACATGGTCAGAATGGAGGAATACAGAAGATGTAAGAAGATTTTTGATGGCAAGGCTAGAAGCAGACGATGGAAGGGACGTCCTAAAAAGAGATAGATGGACAGAATTGAAGAAGACATGAAAAAGCTGGGTGTCAGAGGATGCAGGAAAGCTATGGACCGTATAGAATGTCAGGATATTATTATGCAGGCCAAGGTCCTCCAAGGACTGTAGAGCCGTGGGGGGGGGGGGGGGGGGGTGGTGCGATATGTTAAATTTATTTATATTCAGGGTCAAGTGCCTGTCCCTGCATTAGTTGTTTGTCCTCTCGTGTCATCTTACATTTCACTATATTCTTTTGGCATTGCAGTATTCCTATACACAACAGCATCACCTGCAGGAAGTCCCATGTTATCCATTAGATTATTTATATATTATGGTCCTAAAATATTCTTTTAGGTACCTCCAAAATTACCTTAACATCTGTCAGTTTTGTCATGTAAAGAATAACTTGTTGAACTCTTTCTGCTAGCAAATCCTGAATCTGGTCACAAATCTGGCATGATATTCAGTAAGCTCATAATTAATGTACTATGCGATAAAGAATGCTTTGTACAGCCCCAGTTCATGCCTTTTTGTGCCTCGTAAATTCTGAGGAGGGGTTGATGAACTCTGATGTCACATTCACATATCCCTGGCATGTTAGATCGGGTTCAGATGTGGTGAGTTTGGGACCAGCACATCAATTGGAACTCACCACTGTGTTTCTCGAACCACTCCATCACACTCCTAGCCTTGTGACATGGCTCATTATCTTCTTGAAAAATGCCACAGGCATTGGGAAACATGATTGTCATGAAGGGTTGTATGCTGTCTACAACAAGCGTACGATACTCCTTGGCTGTCATAGTGCCTTGCACAAGCTCCAGTGGATCCATGAATGCTCACTTGAATGTTCCCCGGAGCATAATGGAGCCGCTGACATCTTCTCTGTGACCCACAGGACAGGTGTGAAGGAGCTGTTGACCTGGAAGAAGACGGAATCACGCACACCCCACCCACCCTTCCCATTGGCATGATGAAGAAGGTATCGGGATTCATCAGACCCTGCAATTCTCTGCCACTGCATCGACGTCCAGTGCCTATGGTCACGTGCCCATTTCAGTCGTAGTTGTCAATGTAGTGATGTTAACATTGGGACATGCGTGGGTTTTCAGCTACGAAGGCCGGCAATTGGGAGGTTTCGGTACACTGTGTGTTTAGCACACTTGTACTCTGCCCAGCATTAAAGTCTGATGTTAGCTCCACCACAGTTCACCGCCTGTCCTGTTTTACCAGTCTCTCCACACTACGATGTCCAACATCTGAAATGAGAGGCAGCTGCCCAACCCCACGATGTGTAGACATGATTTCACGTTGGTTTCGCCATGTGTTGAAGACACTCACCACAGCACTCCTCGGAACACCCAACAAGTCGTGCAATTTCTGACATGCTCATGCCAAGCCTCCAGGGCACCAGACTGATACTACATGCGCTGAGTGTGTGCCTGACTAGCTGTCATTCCTCACCAGGTGATGCTGCTATTGCCTGGATGGGTTTATATGAATAGTAGGTTGGTGGTCATAATGTTGGGGCTGATCAGTGTATTTATATCACTCACTGGTGCATTTGTTTCACTAAAACTTGCCACCTAGTCATGTCACCCATAACAAAAGACTTGCCCTGCACTGGTTATCACCTCTGTGCCAAGTGTAGCTAGCCCATGTGTCACCACATTGTGGCCACCAGCCTGCAGCTGCTAATGCAATACTTCACAGTGGCTTTCTCAGTACTTTTTATTACTTTTACTAAAAGACTGGGTAGCGACACTACACTGACATTCACAGAAAAGACCTGTTCCCTCATGTCTTGTGTTGTCCCGGTTCTGTATTGAAATAACTTTTACCCTTAATCTGTAAAACAAGTACATACTAGCAGGTTGGCTATTCTTAACTGCTATATGTTTACTACGTTAATCTTTAAAAGCAACATAAACAAATTTCTTGTTTCTCGCTTGTACTGCTTAAAAGGTCCCTTGCCCCACTCAGTAACTCAAATATTACGAAACATATTTCACTGCTAGGCCCCTTGCCATGCTTATGTACGCAGAAACTCTCCATTCCACACTTACAAACAAATATGACACACATATCAACTTCAACAAAACATAGTTTGGCTTCAGTAAACTCTTACACTTGGCATCTCTTCTGTCTACTGGGTGGTTTTTTAATCCTTTATTTTGCAGTACTTTTGGAACTTGATCTTTGCAACAGTAGTTCTTTTTATGCTTTCCAAGATAACATATTGCAAAACCTATCCTCATGAGAGTACCACATACATGACTACAATTTACAAAGCTTTGACAAGTAGTCCCACCTGTTCCTCCCACTGTAGCACTCATTACAGACCATATTCTCCGTGAAGTGCTTTATTTTCCATTCCTCCTGCATGCCCAAAACAACTTCCTGGTGTCTTCTGGCACTATACCATATGAATTACCCAATCTATTTGTACATGGTTTGACAGGTTTGTTTTGTGCGGTAGACACACCTTGAAATTGCTTTTCGCTGGCAACAGCTTTCTGTCACTGTGTGTTAACTTTGGCATGATGTTCAGTCAGAATGTTTACTTTTGGACTCACGTTGTACCCCTCACCCACCCCATACTCATTGTTTACATCTGACTTCGGCTGTGCTGTAAACAGTTCACAGCACACATTAGCTGCTTGCTCTGCAAGGCTGTGACCCAGTACTTGCACTCGTGATACAATCTGAACTGCCTCAGACTCCACAATTCCACTGATTATCAGAGCCAGTACTTCTACATTACTCATCCTAACTTCAGTAATGTCATTATTCTGTGCCTCATGTAAATTCTTAGAAACATGTGTTTCGTCACTGTCTGATTAGGTAAGCTATCCACAATCCTGTTCCTCTCCCTTTCAGCTTCCTGCTCATTCCACCTCTCTGCTTCCTGTCCTTTTCCTTTTTTCTGTTTTCACTAAACTATCTTCAAGCATGTTCTTCTCCCTTTCAGCTTTCTCCTTCTCCCTCCTCTCTACTTACTATCCTTTTCCTTTTTTCCATTCTCTGTAAACTATCCACAAGCCTGTTCCTCTGCCTTTCAGCTTTCTCCTTTTACCTCCTCTCTGCTTCCTCCCCTTTTCCTTTTTCCCATTCTTTCCATAATCAACATATTCCTCACATCCTGAGGCCCATTCTCCAATATCCAATTCTCATGTTCTCTCTGCATCTTTTCCCTATACTCCGGAGCTTTGTGAAAAGCTGTTTCATTCACCTCAGGATCAAGTGCTTCTAACTCTTAGGCTGCTCTATTTTCTCTGCCAGCAACTTACCTACTTCACCTCTTAAAATTCTCAATACCTCCTCTGTGATAGCTCCTTGCAGTATTGAAATCCCTGTGGAACTGATCATGGCATGATTACTTCTCATCAATTACACAATAATAAACAAGAAAAAACTATTTAAACATACCATTATCGTAGATTATCACTACCTTACGTGCGTAAATGCTGAGCCATATTCCTAGTTCTGCACCAAACAAAATCAAGTTACAAAAACATTTAACCATAATACTATCAGATTATTTCTTACTGTCACTTAACTACTCTCACCTGAGTAGCAAAATTCACTGCTACACATCAGAGCAATGAGCAAACCTAGTTTCACCTTCTGAATCACTACTAATGGTTGACAGCTTGTACTACTAGACAATGAGTCACATTTCTTCCTCATGACACCCACCTTGTCCATATCAACCAGGTGAAAAATAGCACTTATGTTTAATTCTCCTCATCCGTCTGAGTTCACCTGTCATCTGCTGAACTTAAAAATAAAACAAAGAGATTGCACTTACCCCACCAGGCGTTGATGAAACTGCACCCCTGCAGTCATCAAGTCATCTTTTTCATCCACAGATGACACTGTAGGTTTTGTCGCTAGCTCTGCCACCAAATGGCGTGGTGATGACCTCGACGAACCCCTGCCAATACCACTCCGAAAAGTGCAGTTGCACTTGGTGAGATGACTGACTATGCTGATGGACTGGTGGGCCCAGTGGAAATCCTGCTGACAGTAAGGAATGCTTTATACAGTCACCGTACATGCTTCGTCGTAGCTCAACAGGGCAAAACATACCTCATTTTGTTGACACTGGCCGGCACTAACATACAGGTGGCAGCTTCCATCGTGGTGAGAGAATGCTGTGTAGGTCTTCTGTGTTGCTGACAGCTCGCCCATGGGTTGCTGGTGGCCACTGTAGGCCACTGTTGTGACATCAGCAGCGTGCTAACTCTCGATCAGCAGCGTGCTCTCGATGGTGCCTGGAATAGCCAAAGATGACAGCTGCTAACATGAGTAACTTAGAAGTAGATATCCTTGGAGTAGTGAAGCAACTTAAATCGTGATAAAAGCTAGTCTTCTGGTCCAGGCTGTATACCAGTTAGGTTCCTTTCATAGTATGTTGATACAATAGCTCCATACATAACATCACATACAACCGCTCGCTTGGAAAGATCCATATCCAAAGACTGGAAAGTTGCGCATGTCACACCAACATTTAAGAAAGGCAGTTATCCACTAAATTATAGGGCCATATCATTAACATCAATGTGCAGCAAGATTTTGAAACGTACATTGTGTTCAAACATTATGAATTACCTTGAAGAGAAAGGTGAATTGACACAGTCAGTATGGATTTAGAAAACATCATTCTGGTAAAATTAACTAGCGTTTTGTTCACATGAAGTGTGAAGGGCTATTGACAAAGGATTTCAAATTGATTGTGTATTTCTAGATTTCCAGAAGTCTTTTGACACTGTACCTCACAAGCAGCTTGTAATCACATCACATGCTTACGGAATGTCTTCTCAGTTATGTGACTGGATTTGCGATTTCCTGTCAGAGAGGTCACAGTTTGTAATAATAGGTGGAAAGTCAATGAATAAAACAGAAGTGAATTCTGTCATTTCCCAAGGTATGTTTTAGCTCCTCTACTGTTCCTTATCTGTATAAACTATTTGTGAGACAAACTGAGTAGCTACCTTAGGCAGTTTGCAGATGATGCTGTCGTTAATCGTCTAATAAAGTCATCAGAAAATCAAAGAAATTGCAAAACATTTCAGATAAGATATCTGTATGGTGCAAAAATTGGCAATTGATCCTAAATAATGAAAAGTGGGAGGTCATCCAGATGAGTGCTAAAAGGAAGCCATTAAGTTTTTGTTACATGATAAATCAATCAAACCTAAAAAATAGAAAATGTTGTGGCATGGTGAACCAAAGACTGTATTTTATTGGCAGAACATTTAGAAGATGCAACAGGTCTGTTAAACAGACTTACTACAGTACGCTTGTCTGTCCTTTTTTGGAGTACTGCTGCATGGTATGGGATCCTTACCAGATAAGATTAACAGAGTGCACTGAAAAGTTCAAAGAAGGGTAGCACATTATGTATAATTGAGAAATGGGGAAACGTGTCACAGATATGATACAGGATTTGGGGTGAACACCGTTAAAACAAAGGCATTTCTCATTGCGGCAGGATCTTGTTACGAAATTTCAATCACCAACGATCTCCTCAGAATGTGAGAATATTTTGTTGACGCTGAACTATACAGGATAAAATTATCATAAGTGAATTCAGAGCTCGCACGGAAATATATAGATGTTTGGTTTTTTTCTGCTTGCTGTTTGAGAGTGGAATAATATAGAATTACTGTGAAAGGGGTTTGACAAAGTGCCTTCCAGGCTGTTAAGTGTTATTTGCAGAGTATTTGTGTACATGTAGAATAGCTTCTCAGCTCCGCATGCGTTCACTGTGGTGATGCGGAGAGTGCTTTGCGTGGGATTTGACCCTCTGCTCTCTGGCAGGAGTCAGATGGCGGCTGATGCTATGGTGCTAAATGCAGTGTATGGCTGGTGCCTGATGACCAAGCACACACGTCGTGCTGCATTGCCCTGCTGATTGACATTGCATCAGATGCCTGCAACTGAGGCTGCTCCAATTTGCTGTGACATCCATTGCAGTAAAGAGGGTCCTACAATCACTCCGGCATTATCTCGCATCCCTGAAACCTGTGATGCCGGTCACTTCCTAGTAAATATTCCAGAATTTGAATCAAGAACAGTTGCCAACATGGGTAACTTAGAAATAGATGTCCTTGGAGTAGTGAAGCAATGTAAATCACTTAATAAAAGCAAGTCTTCCGGTTTGTACTGTGTACCAGTTAGGTTCCTTTGAGAGGATGCTGATGCAGTAGCTCCATACTTACGTACAATCAAATGCAACCGCTTGCTCGACGGAAGATCCATACCCAAAGACTGGGAAGTTGCACAGATCACACCAATAACCAAGAAAGGCAATAGCAGTAATTAACTAAATTACAGGGCCGTATCATTAATATCAGTTGGTGGGTCATGTTCTGAGGCATCAAGGGATCACCAATTTAGTATTGGAGGGCAGCATGGAGGGTAAAAATCATTGAGGGAGACCAAGAGATGAATACACTAAGCAGATTCAGAAGGATGTAGGTTTCAGTAGGTACTTGGAGATGAAGAAGCTTGCACAGGATAGGGTAGCATGGAGAGCTACATCAAACCAGTCTCTGGACGAAGACCACAACAACAACACCATTAATGTCAATATGCGGCAGGATTTTAGAACATACATTATGTTTGAACATTATGAATTACTTTGAAGAGAACGGTCTATTTACAAACAGTCAACACAGATTTAGAAAACATGTTTCTTGTGAAACACAATTAACTCCTTACTCACACGAAGTGTTGAGAGCTATTGACAAGGGATTTCAAATTGATTGTGTGTTTCTAGATTTTGAGAAGACTTTTGACACTGTACCTCACAGGTGGATTGTAATCAAATTACGTGCTTATGGACTTTTGTCTCAGTAATGCAACTGGATTCATGATTTCCTGTCAGAGAGATCACAGTTTGTAGTAATTGAGGGAAAGTCATCAAGTAAAACAGAAGCAATTTCTGGTGTACCTCATGATAGTGTTATAGGCCCTTGGCTGTTCCTTGTCCATATAAACTATTTAGGAGACAATTTGAGCTGTCTTCTTAGGATGTTTGCAGATGCTATCATTTATCATCCTAGTAAAGTCATTGGAAGATCTAAACAAATTGCAAAATGGTTTAGAAAAGATATCTGTATGGTACAAAAATTGGCAATTGACCCTAAATAATGAAAAGTTGGGGGTTATCCACATGAGTGCTAAAAGAAATAAGTTAAACTTCAGTTACACATTGAATCAATCACATCTAAAGCCCGTAAATTCAACGAAATACCTAATATAAATGGATAGATAACAAATTTACTCACCAAGTGGCAGCAGAACACCCCCCCCCCCCCCCCCCCCACACACACACACAAAATGATTTATCTGTAGGAATTACAATTACAAAAAACTTAAAGTGGAAAGAACACACAGAAAATGTGGGGAAGGTAAACCAAAGACTGTGGCAAACCAAAGACTGTGATTTATTGGTGGAACATTTAGATGATGCTACAGATCAACGAAAGAGATTGCCCACACTATGCCTATCCGTCCTCTTTTTGAAGTACTGCTGCAGGTGTGGGATTCGTACCAGATAGGATTAATGGTGTACATTGAAAAAGTTCAGAGAAGAGTAGCATGTTGTGTATTATCAAGAAAAACAGGAAAGAGTGTCACAGACATGATACAGGATTTGGGGTAGACGCCATTAAAACAAAGGCATTTCTCGTTGTGGCAGGATCTTCTCACAAAGTTTTTATCACCAACTTTCCCCTCCAAATGCAAAAATATATTGTTGACGCCAACCTACATTAGAGAGAAACAGTCATTATGATAAAATGAGGGAAATCAGAACTCACATGGAAAGGAAGTGGTGTTCGTTTTTTCCGCATGCTGTTCTAGAGTGGAATAATAGACAATTATTGTGAAGGTTGTTTGATGAATCCTCTGCCAGGCATTTAAGTGTGATTTGCAGAGTATCCATGTAGATGTACCACATTAATCTTTCTGTTTTGTGATCTACAATGACAGAAGTTCATTTCCAAGAGTAATGTGGCTAATCTTTCTCCATTGATTAAAGGTAATTTAACATTGATATATAAAACGTGCGTTTTTTTTAAAGTATGCACCACAGATACTCTGCTACCCACCAGCTGCTCTGTCAGTGCGTGCCTGACTATTGAGGGGAGCCCTACAATTTGTTGTCAGATAGCAGAGGTTGAGAAGTTCACATCTGAGATTGCTGCATAATCATCTGAGCCTCTGTTTTTGACCTTCCACTTGCCTCCGAACCAGAGAACCACAATTGATTCTGGGTACTATGCTGCAGATAGTGAGCTGAGCTTCCACTCTGTGTGCTGTGATAGAGATCTTATTTTGGTTTACCCATAAAGCATATGTCATTTAATAAGTATCGGAACACTGCATGACAAAGATGCAATATAAACATACCCACACCAATAAGAGAGATGTAAGAAATGAAAGGTGAACATGTATCTTCATTCTAATGTTTACTCTTCAAGGCTGTCCCTTCCGGTCTGTGATTCTGGGTGGGCGTGTTGCGTGTGTGAGCTGTTTGTATTTGTTAAAGGGTTTTACAATATATGTCTTCTAGAAAGGGAGGCAGTTTCTTTCATTTTTAAATTGTCATCCAGAAAATGATACCTGGAAGCACAGCAACATGCAATCTTCAAGTCTAACGGCGACCTGATTTATGATTGTATGATACTGCATTCTTTATCACAAGGGTGGAAGAAGTTCCCTTTTCTTCAAGAAAAAAGATGTAAGTAGCTGTTAAAAAAAGAATTAATATATTAATAAATTAGACTGTTTCAGTGATAATCGTAGCAATAAACTGTGGAGGTGCAAACTTAGAAGCATGAATCAATGCTGTTGAAAGTATCTGCCAGTCACACACCTCCATGTTATGCGAACCTCTTTTACGTGGCTGGTACTTAATTGAGCAGTATAACTGGCGACCATAAAAAGGATGGTGCTAGGTATAGATAATTGAAGTAATTACAATATATAAAATGTGGTAAAAATTTCCAGTGTTTTAATTATCTTTTCATTTCTTTGTTGCATGAAATGAGTAATATTGCCAAAAGAAAGAGGGAAGGATTATGAAAGGATATGCATGGACTGAGAATAAAATTTGTTTGGAAACTACCAGAAATAGAAATTGCGAAACCCATCGAGAAGGTGGGAAGACACTAACTTATAGCTTGCATAGCTGCACTTGATGGCGCCTCGCTCGTATCTAATAGTTGTAGTACCTTCCCCTCCCATCCTAAAAAATTGGAGCATTATAATATTAGTATTTATTAAAAACAATTTTTGACTGGGAATTTTGAATAAGTGTAAGTGTGGCAACAATGAGTTGCATCATATGTTTGCAACACATCACAGGATAATTTAGCAAATTTCTCAGAGTAATGAAGAAAAGCATATTCATTTTAAAATTTTGCAATTAGAAAACCACAAGGACAGAAATGGATAAAGCAAATGAAACCATTGTCGACAAGTCAGTAATTAATGTACAAGCACAAAATGTCACTTCAACTAATGCGATGACAAACGATACTGAGTGTGAAAATGTCGATGAGAGAGACGACAGTGGCGAGTATTATTTAAGCTCAGTTATTATTGTGGATAGCAATGTGATTAATGACAGAGGTTATTTATGGCAGATGAAATAAATTCACGAAGATCACTGGGAAGCAGTTTTTCACATGAGGCTAGTGAAAGGCGCGGTAGAGAAAATTCTAGTAGATCTAAAATTTCCACATCAGCCAAAACAGACCTGTAGGTGTTGAAAAGGTACCCCAATGTTGATGCAACTTAAGCAAGGGATGATGAAAACTCTTAATGAATTTAGGAGTGAACAAACACAAAAATTTAATGAACAAACTGAAAACTTTAGTGATCTAACACAAAAATTTAATAATTTAACACAAAAGTCAATGATTCTTCAAACCAGCAAACACAAACATTTAAAGATTTGAAGCAATTGTGACACAAAAATTTTAGGAACTTTCAAATCAACAAATGCAAAAATTTTATGACGTAAGTAAAACATTGTGCACTGACCTGTCAAATGATTTTACATGTAAGTTGTCCGAAAAGGGAAAAGAATTAAAGGTGGAGCTGTTCACAGATCTGTCTCAGGGAATAAGATAAGTTAGATAAAAAGATATTGGATGTTGACACAGCATAGGGGGAAGTGACAGGTAAGGTGAAAAACATGAGCGACACACAGATTGAAATGCAGGTGACTCAATCAGAAATTGCTAAAAGTGTAAAGGAGATGCAAAATACTATTACCAAGCCGCAAACAATATATAAAGATTTGCCTGAGTAAGTATAGGAACTGTTTGTAAGAATGAATAATTTAAAATTGAGCAGTAAGTTTGTAAAGAAAACCCAAGAAAGAATTGATAAGGATGTAAAGAACTTAATGGAGAGAGCCGAATCAGGATTACTAGATAAGGATACGACATTAGCAAAGAACGTGGTGCAAGAGCACAAGAGCAATGTGGAAGGGCTCGAAGAGGTAAGGAACTAATTGCCGGGACCAAATCATGCTTAAAAGCAGCAGAAGAAAAATTACCTAACAGTTTAACTAGTGGTACTGACATCACAAAGGAGCCACTAATCACTAGCAATCAAGTGCAGTCTGGCGGATTAGAAAGTTGCCATACGTATCTGTTGTTTACCGCTGGCCGCTCAGGTGGAGAGGAAGGAGAGCATAAAATTCAGGAGGCACTACCAATGTCAATACTAGTTGCACTGGTGTACACAGAGTATACCCACATGCAGCTGAACAATGCAATGGCAGTATCAGACTGCACCTCCTGCCTGTCTGTTCTTCTAGCTGACAAGGGGTTACTACAGCATAGTTTCTTATTTTTACTACAGAGGGTAAAAGACGCACCCTGTGGTATTCACCAGAGCCTTCCATAATGTGTTACCATGCAACTGGACTGAGGCACGGAAGATGAAGTTCGTTGTGGGGTGATGCTTTATTACGGGCAACTGATATGGCCGAGCAGTGTCATGAACAGTTTGAGAGTGCCTTCTTGGACAAGTTCTGGTACATAGCAGAGGAAGAGAGGCTAAGGCGGGAGTTATTTAACCCAGTACCATTCATCATTAAACATGGGGCCTACAGAAATATTTTGAAAAAACATGTAGACAAAACAAGATATTGGACAAATCCAGTCTCTCACGTGGATGTACTAAAAATACTCGGAAGTCACTCACCACCACAAAGCAAGGAAAAATTAATCACAATACCTGAGAATGATGTAGAATACTTTTATCCATTCTGGATTCGATTGCCCTCAATTTATGAAGAGGGTGGTTACAAACCCAGAACAATAATGTGCGAAGTAAACATCCGTGAAATAACTATTCGCAAAGTAGTAACAGTGGGCACTCTTACCACTTGCGTAATAATAATCACACAAGAAGTAACTGGGAATCAAGGAGACAAATGAGGTTTTAAAGGAAACCATAAACCTAATAAAAATGGACCAGCTTATACTGAACAAAGGGGTTTTGGACAACAGATTCAAAATGTAACCTTGGTGGGTTGTAATAACCAGTATAATAATTGGCAAGAACCACCAGGCAGTCCTCCTCCTGGTAACTAGGACCAGCAGAACAACAAATCAGAAGGGGTGAGACTTCAAGCATTAATACCCATTGCTATTGGAAAAGTTTTTTTAAAATGCATTTTTCTAGTGGTGGAAAAACTTGTAGTTAATTGTCTTATTGACGTGGATACTTTCCATCAATACAAGGTACAGATTGATATAGGACAAGAAGAGTTTTTCTTTACAATTAACAAACAAAGGTTATCAGTAGATTTAATCAAAAAAGGTACAATAGAAAACAAACCTCTGCTAAATATAGACATTAGAGTGCAAATGTCTTATACAGATGCATTGTTGCGCAATGCACAAAAAGACAAACAGCTACATGAAGGAAGTATAGATGTAGCAGTAATACAAGCAAACATAAGTGAATCAGTTTGTTTGTTGGAAGACCACTAAGAGGAGCTACAGGAATTAATACTACAGTATGAGCATGTATTTGAAAAGCTCCCAGGAGTAATAAAAGGTTACACATATGAAATGGATGTTTAGCTTTACAAAACATTCTGTTTTTCATAATGTCCTGTACCATGGTCCAAGGAGGAGGCAGTGAGGAAAGGAATTGAGAGGATGAGAGATTGTGGAGCCGTACAGTGCTCATACTTGCCAGATTGTAATCTGATTTTAGCTATTGCCAAATCTGATGGTAGTGTCAGGTTTGTACTTGATGCACGGAATATAAACAAGATCATTGTTCCTTTTTAGGACATGTCCCAACAACTTAGAAGAACAGTTACTGAAGTTCCGTAAAGTCAAATGCCTTACCACAATTGATTTAAAGTTCGTATTGGCAGGTAGCTCTCTATGAGGTCAGTAGGAAATACACAGTCTTTATCTGGAGGCAGAAGCTGTGAATTTTGTGTCGTGGCTTTTGGTTAAATGTGAGTGGAAGTGTTTTCATTCCTGTGTGAGACAAAGTTTTAGGTCCAGAACTCCTTAATAATGTCACTGTCTGCTTGGATGACTCGCTAATAGCAACACCTATGCGGGAAGAGAATTTGTGATTTTTGGGGCAAGTACTTATACGGATTCTCAGAATACGGTGTTACAGCAAATTTAAAGAAGTCTGAATATGGGAAGGAAAATGTCAAATTCCTAGGACACATAATATCACTCGAAGGTATTTTCCCAGACCCAGGGAAACTAGATGCAGTCAGACATATTGCCCCACCTCAGAAAAAAAACTCAAAAATGTATTTCGCAAGAGCCAGGGAAACTAGATGCTATCAGACTCCCCCCTCCCCCCCCCCCTCCCCTCCCCCCCAACTCAAAGCTTAGTATCTTTCTTTAGAAAATTTATTGCTGACCAGTTGCTGAACAGCAATGTCACGTTAAACTTGTTATGGAAGAATAACCCATGGATGTGGATCAGTGAGTCTCCAACCAACTTCAAAAACATAAAAGAAGCTTTACTCTGTGTAAATATATTGCATCACCCAGACATGTCATAAGGGTTTTGTTTAACGACTGATGCATCTTCACAGGCCTGAGTGCGTGCCTATTCCAGATCACTGAGATATATGGACAACAAACACCCAGGATAATTAGTTTTGCTCGCAGAACTCTTAGTGAATGTGAGCAGTCATATTCAGTAATGGAGCACGAAGTTCTCTCTGCAGTGGGGGCTTTTAAGAAATTCAAATATTATTTGTAGGGAAAATGCACCAAACTCTATTGTGACCACCAAACGCATTCCTTTCTCTTGACATGCAAATTGCTGCACAGATGAATAGCCAGATGGTGTCTTAGTTGCAGTAATTCAGTTTTTATGTAGTGTAATCAAAGGTAAACAAAATGTAATTGCTGACACCTTGTGGAGGCTACCCCAAGGGCTAAATGAAGTTTTAGAACTCACTAAATATGATAAATCCGTGTCATACTTATGCAAGACAAAACACACTAACCATATTATGTAAAATCGTCCAATAGCCTGGAGCAATTGCAAGAAGTAGATCCATGCTGGTAAAAAATAAGACTCAAACTATGTGAAGGAGATGATGATAATAATTCGAAAATGTACTATTTGTCAGGATACTAAACAATCCAACAAATTAAAATCAATTAAACTGCATCCAATAGGTCCCACAAGACACTTAGAATTAGTAGCATTGGATGTTGCTGGTCCTTTTCCAAAAGGAAAAGCAGGCATTAATTATGTAATTGCCTTATATGGCATTTTTTCCAAGTATGTTAAATTGTATTCATTGAGGACAGTGACAGCTGGTTCTGTTATTAGAATTACAGACGGCTTTCTCGTGAGAGTAGGGAAGCCACAGATACTGTTACTGATAATGCATCGTACTTCATAGGTAACAGATGGAAAGAATTCAGGACCACAAATAATTAAACACATGCTGGTATCATGATTCCACTCCGAAGCAAGCTCTGTAGAAAGGGTGTTTAAGAAATTTAATAGATTTATATGCTGCTACAAACCACAGAAACATACAAAATGGATTTCAGCAAATCATTAATAACTTGCCACATACTTTGACAGGTTTGACACCAACTGAATTAATGTTTGAGAAATGAGAAATGGATGAATGAGAAAAATCACTCCCTAAAGTATCTAAGGGAGATACGTTATTTGAAGAAAAAATACGCCAAACCTTGATTAACCTAGGAGAAAAGGATGAGCAGGGAAAAAAGTCTTATGACTAAAGATTAGGGCACACCATACAATTCCACGTAGGACAAGAAGTATTACTGCAAATGACCCAAACATGGAAAACTTAACTGGAGATGGCAACTCGTACACACTGATCCATTTGTAATTACGTAAGTCCCTCGTCCAGGATCAAATAGACTAGATTACCCCATAAATGGAATGGACAAGGGCCTTTATCCACACAAAGATCGAAAGTAATTTGTATGTTGACTGGGTTTGACAAGAGGTTAAACCAACTATGAAGTTGTCATGCTTAAGTGTAGAAATATTTCACTATAAATTATGAAAGATGTTCACTTAGTTTTAGGATAATTTTCTCTCGTGTTATTTATTTGTGTATAAATAAAAATAAGGTTACTCATTAGTTATTTAAGATGTTATTTTACAACGTATAGACAAAAATCTACATTATAGCTATATAAAAGTAAACTAAGCACTAAAGTACAGGAAATCTGTGCATACCATGACAGAATGAATAATTCTTGGGATGTGCTCATGCTCTGAATAAGCTTTGAGAAGGGGTAATGAACTCATTGTATGAATATGGAAGAGACCGAAAAGGTAAGTCAAAGTGATAGACATGCTGTTAATATTTGCTCTCACACAAACAGAGTTATATTCTGAGAACCGGTCAGAAAAATAATGAACTAAGAACAATTGCATACTGAATGAAAATATGTATGTTAAAAGTGTGAATGATATGTTGATTGGCCTTGGTGCAACTACTTGTTTAGTTGATAAATGAATATTAAATTTTTTTTACAAGGAACAATGCTAGGTCACATCTTGAGAAGAAAGAGAATTTAGGTAGCTGGTACCAAAAGAAATGGTGCAAACTGCAGTTTGAGTAATTGTTTATATACAAATATGTGTACGACTGTGATAATGTGAATCTAATGCATGAATATAAAGAAGTTATATATGTAAAATGTTGTGAAATGCAATCGAGGCCCTGTACTACCAAAGAATGAAAAATAAGGGGTCGGACCGTGCGTTGAAGAATGCAGGTAACATTATATGATTGTTGAATACAAGTGTCCAAGACACAATTACATGTGATAACGGCTTATCTGAATGTCCTCCCATGAACATTTCTTTTTGACACAACCTTTGCAGCAAAGTATTTACACATAAGAGCTGTATCCCTCAGAGAAAAGTATAAATTAAGTACACTGAAGAACAATCATTACAGGTACTTTTAAGCAAATGACATTAATAAACTAGTATGACATAATGAAATTAGAATTTTATCTACAGTGCTGCAAACACTGAATAAATAGTTTGTCCTAAAACACGAAGAATCGTTCACAGAGAATTTGCTCAATTATTATGTGATGTGTAAATGATGGATTTCAGCAGGAGATGATAAATGCTTCGTTCTATTCCTTATCATAACTCCCTGTAGATTCATAATCCACCTTTTGGTAGAATTGAGACAAGCGTGGCTAAGTGTAGTTATACTTGCTTGTGTTGGAATTACAAACGCTTGAGTTAAATGAGATGTGACCGTAGTAGTACACTGAATTGCATAGATGGATATCGTTTTTTCAGTCCTGACGTGTCACATGTTTTGCAAATTATTCATGTAAACAAAGATTATGTCACAAGTTAAAAAGTAAAGGGAGTACTAACTCATTGTAAAATTTGATGAGAATTTTTATGAAATAACTTGTCACTGAAATGTTGTCATGTGTCAAATAATATTAAAATGACATTTATGTGTAGTTATAAGGAGCAAATTTACATCGTGAGAGTGAAGTCTTTTGCGAATGGCACTGATATGTAAACCATTCTTGGTTTTCTTGCTGTGTCAATTTGGAATAAAATCTCAAGCTTTCAACAATAGCCTCCATCATCATCGTCAGGAGCAACTGACTATCTTCACTGCCTTTGTGGTAGCCTTATATAGCTTTTGGATGGCTTCTGAATGGTTGGCTTGTGATTGGTCGGCGATTATGTACTGCTGTCGCAGACGGTGTCAGTGTCTGTGCTGGTGGCACCTCAGCTTCCATGGGAATGTAAACATTGCAAGGAATGTCTCTGCTGCTTCTCTGCATCGAGTGGTCGTTTCCATTCACCGCTCAGGTAATATCCGCTATCACAGTTAAAGTTCTTCTTGCTCATTCTTCTTTCAACAGCTTCCTTAATAACGGAATCCTGGCATGGGACAAAATTTTTATTTCATCAAACAGTATTTTATGTTTGTTAGTGAGGCTGTGCTCTGCAGTTTCTGATTTCTCTAGTTCTCTATTTTTAATATGCCGTTGGTGTTCTGCACAGTGGTCAGAAATGGTAAAAATGTTCTGACCTGTATAATTGCTTTCACATTCACAGGGGATATTGTGAATTCCAGGGACCCTTAGGCCGAGACTGTCCATAACAGGGCGCATCATTTCCTTAATTTTCTTAAGAGGACAAAAAAATACCTAACAAAGCTGATGATTTCTCTAATCGAATGACACTGGACTCGCATTCGGAAGGACGATGGTTCAATCCCGCATCCGGCCATCCTGATTTAGGTTTTCCGTGATTTCCCTAAATCAATCCAGGCAAATGTCGGGATGGTCCCTCTGAAAGGGCATGGCCGACTTCCTTCCCCATCCTTCCCTAATCCGATGAGACCGATGACCACGCTGTCTGGTCTCCTTCCCCAAACCAACCAACTCGATGGTCCCTCTGAAAGGGCATGGCCGACTTCCTTCCGCATCCTTCCCTAATCCGATGAGACCGATGACCACGCTGTCTGGTCTCCTTCCCCAAACCAACCAACTCTAATCGAATGTTGTGAACATCACATCAAAAACTTCCAGGTGTTCATTGAAAAAATTAAACTGATTAGATTTGCTCCAAATGACATTTTAGTCAGCTTGGATGTGGTATCACTGTTCACAAAAGTTCCTGTGGAGGACACTGTGAAAATGCTGTGAGAACTTTTTCCTCCTGAAACTAAAAAGTTGCTCCGGCATGTGATGATGGCCACCTACTTCTTGTATGGTACTAAATTTTATGAAATGACGGATGGTATGGCAATCGTCTCTCCATTATTGTCTAACTTTTTTATGGAGAATTTTGAGGAACGTGCATTAAATTCGGCTCTTCTCTGTCCATTCTTAATTTATCATTATGTTGATGATATGTTTATGGTCTGGCCACACAGTGCAGAAGCTCTTGAACAACACATGAACAGCATACATCTGAACATCCAGTTCACTGTTGAGATGGAGAAGGAAGGAAAGAAAGAAGGAAGGAAGGTTGTAATTCTTGGACGTTTTAGTACAACAACAGGCAGATGGGCGCCTCGGCCACTTGTGTACCACAGGCCGACACATACCGATTTATGTCTTAATGCCCAGAGTTTCCATCATCCTGTTCAGAAGAGAGCTGTTTTGAACACATCGGTATATAGAGAAAAAACTGTTTCTGACGAGGACCACTTGAAGTCCGAAATTGACCATCTGAAGTATGTGTTCCAAAAGAATGGCTATGGTGCGTGTGATATAAAGGCAGTGTTCTCCAAGAAAAGGAAACGGGAAAATGCTGCACACTCACAGGATGAACCACTGATTGCAATTCTTCCTTTTTGTAGCGCTATATCCAGTAAAATAAGAAGAGTGCTGCATAGATGGTGTATAAGACTGACTTTTTGTCCTCCTAAGCAAATTAAGGAGATGATACACCCTGTTAAGGACAGTCTTGGCCTCAGCGTCCCTGGAATTTATAATATCACCTGAGAGTGTGGAAGCAATTATGTAGGTCAGACCATTCGTACAGTTTCTGGCTGCTATGCAGAACACCAACGGCATGTTAAAATCAGAGAACTAGAAAAATCGGCAATTGTAGCACACAGTCTCACTAACAAACACAAAATATTGTTTGACAAAACAAAAATTTTCTCCTATGCCTCCACATACTGGGTTTCTGTTATTAAGGAGACTGTTGAAATAAGAATGAGTGAGAAGAACTTTCACCATGATAGCGCGTATTACCTGAATGGTGCACGGAAACGAGTGCTCGATGCAGGGAAGCAGCTGACACATTCCTTGAAATGTTTACATTCCCACAGAAGAAGTGGCACTTCCAGTGCAGACATTGACACCGCCTGCGACAACAGTATGTAATCGCCGACCAATCACAAGCTGACCAATCAGAAGCCCTCTACGGGCTATACAAGGCCATCACAGCAACAGTGAAGATAGTCAGTTGCTCCTGACGATGACGATGGAGGCTATCATCGAAAGCTCAAGATTTTATCCCGAATTGACGTGGCAAGAAAACTGAGAATGTTTTACATAAATTTGCAATATGTCTTAATTTATTTATGTATGTGATGTGAATTTTTACACTCATGTATAAAGACATGTTAGGAAAACTGTATGTGAAAAGGCTATTTAACATGTGTGAAATGAAAAGAGGCTTAAAGAAAACCGTCCATGGATAATACATGTAGCATGTACAAAATGAGGAATACACATTCGTGTGAAGCAGTGATCAAACTTGCTTGTCCCTACAATGATGAAAATGTTCCAAGTGTCCTTTGTAGTGGCATTGGACGTTGAAATTTACTACGGAGGAGGAATTACAGCAAGTAATTTACGGACTTACCTGGAATATGGTGAGCTCTCGATGTTGTGCCGGTGATATGAGATGGCTTTTTGCACACCGAAATATGTGATGATGGCATGGTCTGTATAACCATGGACAGAACTTTATGGCTTCGCTGTCGCGGCATTGAATTTTTTAACCACACACACATCAAAGTACCCTCTAGTCACTATAATGACATGCAATTTGACATCATGTTCAAAGTTATAGATCCAAGGCTGAACTGTTCACCATAGTTGTACTGATGGCACCGCAAGGCATGCTCACAACAAACATCACTTAGCATGTGGAGATGTCACTGCACGAACTGTAGGTGTTGGTTATGCCTCAATAATGGAGCAAAAGACTCCTAATTCAAACATGTCCTTTGTCGAGTCATGATCTCTTGTAAACTGAACTTTTGTAGATTTGTAAATTTCATGTACATTAATTTTAACATAAATAATGCTGACATGGGGAGGGGATAAATAAAATCTTGGTCCCAAATAAAAGGATTGGATCCCCAGTCAGGCCAAAAAGTGGTTTAAGAGGTACTCTCATATGAAAATGTTTCCTTACGCCGATATCAAAGTTTTCACTCTTCAACTATCTGTATTTTCCTGTCCACACTTCTGGGGGGACGTGTTGATGAGTGAGGTATGTGTATTTGTGTAAAAGTTTGTCGTAATATATCTTCTGGAAAGAGAGGCAGTTTTTACTTCTAAATTATTCATCCAGAAAATGCTACCTGGAAACACAACAAACTGCAATCTTCAAGTATAAAAGTGACCTCATTTATTACCGTATCATACTGCATTCTTTATCATGGGGATGAAAGATGATCCTGTTTCTTCAAGAAAAGAGAAGTAAGTATCATTCTGTTAAAAGGAGAATATTAATCATTTAGACCATTTCAGTGGTAAGCGTAGCAAGAAACTGTGGAGATGCGAACTTAGTTGCATCAATCACTGCTGGTGAAAGTATCCGACAGCCACACACCTCAAAATAGTCCATATTATTTACTCCTCCCTTATGTTGCCACTACTTAAATGGCCAGTACAGTGCGATGCTAGCTCTCTTCACCAATTCAGCCAACCATGTATAGGAATCGAGAGTGGCCTGAGAACTCAGATGACAAACTCCATTTGTGTGGAGACGAGCTACAATTTCCTCCTGGTTACATCTGGGCTCACTGCTTTCAACAGCTACTGCCAAAGCCTCTGTCACATCTTAAACGAGACTTCACAGGAAACACATAGAATGCACACTGGCTATCTTTCCCAACTTGCCTACTATTTCCTCTAGAGGTTCCATTACTTGCCAAACCTTGTAGCTCCCATTAACCTACACATCCAACCTATGTGGTTGTCCAGATATAGAAAATTGTCCATTCGTCCAACATGAGGCACCCAGTGCTGCCTTAGATGTGTTATCAACACAGTGCAGCACCTCTTACCTTAGCTAAGGCATGAGGGGCAGGTATGCGGCCAGTTCCTACATCTGCCTTCTTTCCAGACACACATCCCTGTTACTTTCTGCCATTTATGCTCAAACGATGACAAACCAGTAAGATGTTGCACATAGGAAGGCAAAATGAAGAAGAGTTTTCCAAGGGTTCCAGAGATGTTACAGATTTTGTCACTGCAGCCTAGTGTTGGAGCCTGATGCCTACTGACTGGCCAGTGCAATTTCTAGCTATTTCGAGACTGTACCCAACTGGCTGCATACTTTGCTCCTTTCTGTGTGAAGATAAAATTAAGGCATGAAATGTGGTACTGCTTTGGTTCTTAGTGTTAAGTTTATGGATGCTGCTAGTGTTTTTAAACTGTGACTGTTCCTTCATGCAAAACTTAAAAAATTCTGAATTTATTGTTAGGGTGTTGTTAGTATGTCTAGTTTTAAAATAGTTGTCTACGCGAGTTTCATGGGTGGAAAGGTCATATCTCTGCAATGAATACTTTGTCTGTGTGTGGAATTGCCCCAAAAAGAGATTCCACATGACATTAATGAACTGAAGTATGCAAATGAAACTGTCTTTCTGATGCTCTTATACTAATTATATGTAGATCAGACACTGCTGAACTCTAGGTTTTGGAAGCTCTGTACTGTGTGGCACCATGGTTAAGACAATAGTCTCATATTCAGAAGAATGTCAGTTGAAATTCCCATGTGGACATCCAGATTTAGATTTCTATGGTGTTCCTAAATTGCTTAAAGCAAAGGCCATGATTATTCCTCTGATGAGGGCTTGGCCAATTTCTTTCTAAGCTCTTGCTGCCCAAGCCCTGTTGATGTCGTTGCCTATCTTCCTTTTCCTCCGTGAAGTATTATGGGAGACATGTTTCTCAAAGTACCTATCTCTTCGTCCTTTTTTTTTTAAAGTGGGGATCACCACATCTGTACATACCTGATGAGTCATTTATGTTTGCCTGACGAAGTATTGTGCAAGAGGAATGAGGAATATTTAGTGAATGTAAGTGCTCAGGGTGAATGTTTTTTTTTTTGTGGTATGTATATTTCTGGAGCGGTTACTTGCAAAATTGTTGTGAGAAGAATAGTTAGCTAAATGACTTACTGGAATCTCACATCACTGCTAAATGAATGCTGGTTGAATGTTCCCTCTGCCAGGCCCTTTGTGGTGATTTGCAGAGTATGGATGTAGATATAGTTGCAACTGCTCACTACAAACAGAACTAATCTGTGTGCTGTCTTGTAGAGACGGTAGTTAACACCTTGAGGGGAGGAGTGAGAACAAATTTTTCATCAGACCTTCAGTGGTGATGTTGAACTGTACATTGTAACTTACAGATTTGTTGTAAATTCCTGTAATTGATTTAAGCTGTCAGCAGTACCACATAAAGAAAAAAAATCTGTTGATTTTTTTTTCATTTTTAACTGTAGCACACAAGCTTAGAAAGTTTGGGGGTGAATGATCCTTTGTCATCAAACTTAGGCTTCTATTTAAAATTGTTCTTGAATTGTGTTTATTTGACTGGTTTGTAATTTAAAAATGTTTTTACAAATGTAGAATGTAAAGTACTTGAAAATATGTTGGTCAGTAAAAACTTTGGAATACTAATCGTTCATTAGTTTTTTTATGACTTTAATAAACATACTCACACAGTGCCGTCTATTCAATGTTATAGTATTAATTAACAAGAATTCCTTTCTTGTTTCCAGGTGGGAGAGAGCATCTCCTATTCTCCCAAAAACAAGATTTGCTGAAGAGAAGGAAGCAGTTGCTCGATATTAAATTGCAATTGCAGAAGGATATTCACACTACCCAACCAATCAACTTTGGTAGCAAGTATGGGGCACTGTCTGAAGCAAAGGCTTTATCAGTTGCAGATGGATTGCATCACAGATTTTCAGATGTACGGTTTCTTGAACAATTGGAGTGCCACATGCTATGTGGTAATGACGGGTGGTCCTTTGGCCTGATCTAATTTCATTAATGTGTATGGAGGCTGAATGCGTGTGTCATATGTGGATTGAAACTGACGATTTTCATAGAACAGTATGTAACAACAAAAATAAACAAACTTCAGAATATGATTCAATTGGCAGCAACAACAGTTAAATGAACCATGTAATATACCTGATCTCTTATATTAGCTCTAACAGAAGCCCATGAATATAAGATCCGCTGAGGTGAAAAATCAGTATGGAATAATGACAACTCTGCACTATATAATATTTCATTTGTTGAGAGATGAGTAACAATTATTTATTTCCCAAACCAGAGTTGTTGAGAAAATGGGGTATCAATAAATGAAGAGTAGATTGTTGCAGATATAGATGAGTAACTTGAAAATTTTCATTTTTTCGGATATACATTGTCTTTGAACTATATGTCTCCCATTACATCAGGAAGCCAAAATGCCTTCTCAGTGCAGTATTCCTTTACACTTCAAGCACACATTCTCTTTCTGAAATCTTGTCTGACACGTGGTATCCCACCTAATGGCCTGACCATTAAAACTGGCATGGTGGGCTGTCACCCAGCCTACCAAAGAACCTTCAACTTTTCCAATTCCATCTGTCCCTCACCAATCAGGACTTTCACAATCATACAATCCAAGCTTAAACCACACTTGACAGCTTCTACTACTTCACTGGTTATGTGGTCTATCCGTCCTACTCCAGCATTCTTCTATAGAACCACATTTTAAAAGCTTCAAACCTCTTCTTGCCAATACTATTTATAATCAATGTTTCACTTTCATATAAGGCTACACTCCAGATAAATACTTTCAAACACTTTCTGACTATTAAATTTATATTTAGTGTCCACAAATTTCCTATTTCAGAAACACTTTTCTTGCTATTGTCATTCTGGACCCTATATCCTCTTTACTTCAGCCATCACCATTATTTTGCCACCCATAGTTCCTTTAACTTGCAGTGTCTCATTTTCTAATCTAATACTCTCAGCATCACCTGACTTAACCCGTTAACTGCCATGATCCTCATTTGGGGTTTGTCTAAAGTATAGCATTTTCTTTCATTGTCCCAGCCTATGTGTCACTCAGGTAACCCAAAAATAAATGTAGGTTGAAGAAAAATAGTTTGGCAGTTAATGGGTTAACTCAATTACATTCTGTTAACCTGTTTTACTTTTGTTAATGTTCATCTTGTAAACTCTTCTTAAGTTGCTATCCATTCTGTTCAACTCATCTTACAAATCATTTGCTTCTCTGACACATTTCATATTATGAAAAGGGTAGTTGCTTCTCACCATATAGCGAAGAAGCTGAGTCTCAGATAAGCACAACAAAAAGACTGTCACAAGACACACAAACACACACACACACACACACACACACACACACACACAACTCACACAAACGTGACCACGGTCTTTGGCAGCTGAAGCCAGACTTGTCAGAGTCCGTACATGACCTGAAAGATGTTATTTAGTTTGTAATCTTAATTCTAAATCTCTGTCTTAGAATTATGTAAGCCATCCAAAACATTCCAGTATCTCGAGGTCATTTGCAGCATCATTATAATTTATTGTATGAGTGAATGAATATGGCATATAGTACCTGTAATAGGTGCTGCAGAATTATCTGTCCTCCGTCATAGAATTTGATAGTAAGAATGTCGTTTATAAACTGTAAGAATTAACTTAAATGCTGCAAGATCAAAAGATGCCGTATGTTTAACATGTTAAAATGTTAATTACTGTATTTAACCATTCCTTTTCTTTCAGGTTTGAAGGTTGTGGATTACAATAAATCTAAACTGGTAGTGCAGTTCAGACCGTCTTATCTGGAGAAGATTCTTCCAGAGGTCTATGCTATATGTCTTTTGGCAGGAAGTAATGGTAATATGAGTCTTATGTTATTGTAATGCATTAACTTACATATTTCTTGCAAATTTTGATTGTGCCATACAAACAAAATATGGAGCTCCATTCAGTGTTCCGATTTTTGGAGCATTGTAAATACTGTTTCAGTAAATATGTGTATTCATTATGTAAGTGGAAACAGGTTGCAACAAATAAAGAAGTTTTTTCAGCATTAGGTGACACATAAGAGGAGTGACTATTGAGAAGAGGACAAGACTGAACTAGGAAAATTTTTGTTTGCAAAAAACCATCTAAATGAGAATGAAATCTGTAACATATAGCTTAAAACCAGTCTCTTATTTTTTACGAAAGGAAACAGTAATAATAGAACTCACAACAGCAAAACACTTGTGAAAAAGAGTGTACATTATTAATAGGAATGTATTTATAATTGTATATATGCTGCTATTAAACATCTCTTGATAATAAAGATAGGAACAGTTGGGACTGAAAGTACAAACAGATATAGAAAAGAAATTCACACATCAAGGTTCAGCAGGTTGACATCTATATCTATACTGTTACAATGGAAAGTCCAGGTTGGAATATAAACAATTATGAAAAGGATAGATTGCAACTCACGGTAAAGATGAAACTTTGTTTCTAGACTTTCAGAATCTTTCGTTGCCATAGAATAGGCTTTCTTAATAATATCAGGTACTATGTTAATAATATCAAGTTACAGTCGCACTTAAATTATTGTAGTTAACCTTTATAGTTCATGTACAGATTAACTATCTTATATACAGCTGTAATTTCAAATATTAACATCAGTATTGTCCATATCATAGAGCTCTTTCATATTGTATAATGGTTTTTTTGTCAGCCAGTCATACAGTTTTGTTTCGAATGGCAGGGATTGAGCAGTAAGAGGCAGCTTGTTAAAAATTTTGAGGGCATTTACTTTATGACAGTTTCCTGTTATAGCTAGCCAGTGCCTTGGAATGTCAATGTTTGCCTTATTTTTGTGTCATGTTTGTGTATTGTTTCCCTTAAAACACATTACTTAATGCTGTTCTTGACAGACTGTAGACTCATAGACGTATAGATTCACAACTGTTAGTAGCTTAAGCCTGGTAAAAAGAGGGTAACAATGCTGTTAAGAACAAGCCTTGCATAATATGCAGACAACTTGTTTTTGGATTTTTAAAATGTTGCTGATATGAGGAGAATGTCCCATATGAGAAGGCTGTATGAGATGTGTGTCTGAAAGAGCCCAAAATATGCTGTATTTAGATAATTGTGTTGTTGTTGTTGTGGTCTTCAGTCCTGAGACTGGTTTGATGCAACTCTCCATGCTACTCTATCCTGTGCAAGCTTCTTCATCTCCCAGTACCTACTGCAACTTACACCCTTCTGAATCTGCTTAGTGTATTCATCTCTTGGTCTCCCTCTACGATTTTTATCCTCCACGCTGCCTTCCAGTGCTAAATTTGTGATCCCTTGATGCCTCAAAACATGTCCTACCAACTGATCCCTTCTTCTAGTCAAGTTGTGCTGTACTTCTCTTCTCCCCAATCCTATTCAATACCTCCTCATTAGTTACGTGATCTACCCACCTTATCTCCAGCATTCTTCTGTCGCACCACATTTCAAAAGCTTCTATTCTCTTCTTGTCCATACTAGTTATCGTCCATGTTTCACTTCCATACATGGCTACACTCCATACAAATACTTTCAGAAACGACTTCCTGACGCTTAAATCTATACTCGATGTTAACAAATTTCTCTTCTTCAGAAACGATTTCCTTGCCATTGCCAGTCTACATTTTATATCCTCTCTACTACGACCATCATCAGTTATTTTACTCCCTAAATAGCAAAACTCCTTTACTACTTTAAGTGTCTCATTTCCTAATCTAATTCCCTCAGCATCACCCGATTTAATTTGACTACATTCCATTATCCTCGTTTTGCTTTTGTTGATGTTCATCTTATACTCTCCTTTCAAGACACTGTCCATTCCATTCAGATGCTCTTCCAAGTCCTTTGCTGTCTCTGACAGAATTACAATGTCATCGGCGAACCTCAAAGTTTTTACTTCTTCTCCATGAATTTTAATACCCACTCCGAATTTTTCTTTTGTTTCCTTTACTGCTTGCTCAATATATAGATTGAATAACATCGGGGAGAGGCTACAACCCTGTCTCACTCCCTTCCCAACCACTGCTTCCCTTTCATGTCCCTCGACTCTTATAACTGCCATCTGGTTTCTGTGCAAATTGTAAATAGCTTTTCGCTCCATGTATTTTACCCCTGCCACCTTTAGAATTAGATAATTATTACTGACCATATATCTCAGTTTCCGTATGAGGTAGGACACTTCTGGGATCTTTTTACAGACTTGATTCATGTGTTCTTCCCAACGGAGTTTGGCATTAACATGTGTTCCTAAAAGTTTGAGACATTTATTTTCATCTCCATAGTCAGTCCTAATATAAGCTTTTGAGTTTTGTCTAGATTACAGACAAGTTTATTGGCTGCAAACCAGTTCAGTGCAGAGTCAAGAGTTTTTGTGAAATCTTACTAAGGCTTGGGCTGGCATCATGTGAAGAAAGTGAAGTTGTATCATCATCACAGCAGATTACAGACTGCGATACACAGTGGGGCAGATCATTGATATAATGTTACTTAAAATCCGTCTTGATTGCAAATTTTTTTTTATTATTCATATGACCGGTTTCGGTTCATTCAGAACCATCTTCAGATCTGTAAAAATAATTATACTAATTTACTATTTCACGAAAGCAAATCTTTTTCATCCTATCTAATCAACATCAAATGTACCAGAACGTACCTGATATTTCAGTTACAGGAGTAACCCGTCCAAATCCAGCAACTTTCACATGCTACGTCACATAAAATTGGTTGGCAGAGTGCACGTCATTTATATTAATTATAACACTATTACCGACAGGTGGCGTCTGGTACATTTGTTACATTCCATTTGCACATACTGTATTCAGTAGATCTTTTTTATATTAAAATATTTAATTAAAATATGTAGATGTCAAAGCTAAAATCTGTACTTGTCAGGATTAAAAAACAGTAAAATTATCATTTTTATATGATCTAAAAGGCATAGGGCGATTTATGTATCTATGGTGCTGGTGTGAACTTGTTTTCTTCTACGGTCTGCTTCCGTGGTTCCTGCCATTTTGGTGTTGTGCCGTGGTCCGCTCAGTCGTCTGCTGTCCATTGCCGCGGGCAAGAGGGCCGCACAGGAGGGCCCCGTCAACGACGCCAGGCGTTGCACGCGTCTTCCGGCTTCTCCACCGCGCACCATCTCTCATCCCTCGGCCTGGATCTCCATACGCACCAGTTGTCATCTTAGTAGGTCGTCATAAATGCTAAAATAGATGTTATGATTGAATTCGCTTTGTTCGTTGAGGATTAAATCCGGATCTTTATTTTTGTGGGTGTATATTTCGATCTCTTCTAAAATGTTAAGAAACCGTCCCTTATGAGCTCTATGCAGGATGTCTAAGTTGTTTTCAATATTCGTGACTGAGTGCTTTGTCGCAGCCATATGCGCCCCAAAAGCTGTTTTGTTTTGAGAGTAGGTGTGCTCCCTGAATCTGGTTTCAAAGTTCCTACCAGTCTGCCCTATATATTGTTTACAGCAGTCATTACATTTGATTTTATATACACCTGAATCCTGAAATTTATTCCTACTATTACATATTCTATGCCGGAGCTTCAATTTTAACGTGTTATTTGTTCGGAACCCTATTTTTACGTCGGATTTACGAAAGCATCTTTCAATTTTGTCTGAAATTCTTCCATTGTAAGTGAGAGCTACATATTTTTTCTTGTTGTTCCTCTTAACTGCTACTTGACTTCCTTCTGTTTGTTCCATTTGCCTCTTCTTTATCTTCCTATAAATATTCATCACCTGCTTGCACGTATATCCATTCGCTACGGCCACTTGTTTTAAAATACTTAACTCCTTTTCTACTTCGTGTTGGCTTAGTGGCAATCTTAGTAGCCCGTATACCATCGAAGTAAAATATGCCCGTTTGTATCGCGGTGGGTGACAAGAGCGCTCATTGATCACTAGATCTGTACACGTAGGTTTTCTGAATATGCTAAATTCATGCTTCCCATTTTTCTTTATTATTGTTAAATCTAAGTAATCTATACGGTTGTTTTCTTCAAATTCCATGGTGAATCTAATTTTCGGGTGTTGAGAGCTCATTTTTTGTGCTAAGTTTTCGATATCATTTTTATCTCCTTTGTATAATAAAATGGAGTCGTCCACATATCTCCTGCAATATATAATTTTCTCAGCGATATTAGGATTTTCGCCAAAGAATTTGTTTTCTAAGTGATTTACAAAAATGTCAGCCAGCGTCCCAGCTAAACTGTTCCCCATTGCCAGCCTGTCTTTCTGTTGATAAATTTTACCATTGAAAGTAAAGTAATTGAACGACAAGACTTGTTCCAACATTTCCACTAGTTCAATCACTTCCCCCAGTGCCAATTTACCATGAGTGAGGAGATTGTTCTTAATGATCTCCATCGTTTCTTTTACGGGAATGTTTGTGTACAGATTGGTGACATCCAATGAAGCTAGTGACGCATGTTCAGAAAACCTACGTGTACAGATCTAGTGATCAATGAGCGCTCTTGTCACCCACCGCGATACAAATGGGCATATTTTACTTCGATGGTATACGGGCTACTAAGATTGCCACTAAGCCAACACGAAGTAGAAAAGGAGTTAAGTATTTTAAAACAAGTGGCCGTAGCGAACGGATATACGTGCAACCAGGTGATGAATATTTATAGGAAGATAAAGAAGAGGCAAATGGAACAAACAGAAGGAAGTCAAGTAGCAGTTAAGAGGAACAACAAGAAAAAATATGTAGCTCTCACTTACAATGGAAGAATGTCAGACAAAATTGAAAGATGCTTTCGTAAATCCGACGTAAAAATAGGATTCCGAACAAATAACACGTTAAAATTGAAGCTCCGGCATAGAATATGTAATAGTAGGAATAAATTTCAGGATTCAGGTGTATATAAAATCAAATGTAATGTCTGCTGTAAACAATATATAGGGCAGACTGGTAGGAACTTTGAAACCAGATTCAGGGAGCACACCTACTCTCAAAACAAAACAGCTTTTGGGGCGCATATGGCTGCGACAAAGCACTCAGTCACGAATATTGAAAACAACTTAGACATCCTGCATAGAGCTCATAAGGGACGGTTTCTTAACATTTTAGAAGAGACCGAAATATACACCCACAAAAATAAAGATCCGGATTTAATCCTCAACGAACAAAGTGAATTCAATCATAACGCCTATTTTAGCATTTATGACGACCTACTAAGATGACAACTGGTGCGTATGGAGATCCAGGCCGAGGGATGAGAGATGGTGCGCGGTGGAGAAGCCGGAAGACGCGTGCAACGCCTGGCGTCGTTGACGGGGCCCTCCTGTGCGGCCCTCTTGCCCGCGGCAATGGACAGCAGACGACTGAGCGGACCGCGGCACAACACTAAAATGGCAGGAACCACGGAAGCAGACCGTAGAAGAAAACAAGTTCACACCAGCACCATAGATATATAAATCGCCCTATGCCTTTTAGATCGTATAAAAATGATAATTTTACTGTTTTTTAATTCTGACAAGTACAGATTTTAGCTTTGACATCTACATATTTTAATTAAATATTTTAATATAAAAAAGATCTACTGAATACAGTATGTGCAAATGGAATGTAACAAATGTACCAGACGCTACCTGTCGGTAATAGTGTTATAATTAATATAAATGACGTGCACTCTGCCAACCAATTTTATGTGACGTAGCACGTGAAAGTTGCTGGATTTGGACGGGTTACTCCTGTAACTGAAATATCAGGTACGTTCTGGTACATTTGATGTTGATTAGATAGGATGAAAAAGATTTGCTTTCGTGAAATAGTAAATTAGTATAATTATTTTTACAGATCTGAAGATGGTTCTGAATGAACCGAAACCGGTCATATGAATAATAAAAAAAATTTGCAATCAAGACGGATTTTAAGTAACATTATAAAATCACTGATTGTTGTTATCCCATAAGACATTATGTCTGTTTTTGCAAAGATCATTGATAGCCGCAATGGAAAAGAAGGGGCCAAGGATCGAGCACTGTACCAATTTCTACTAAGGGAGAATGTCTGTTTCTAATTGAGACTGTCTTCTGTTGGTCAGGTAGGGAGGGATTACTGCCAATGTACATTTCTGTTGACCATAATACTCACAATTTTGTTAGTAATATGTTAAAAGGAATGCAGTCGAAAGCTTTACGTAAATCACTTAATACAAGTGAAACCATCTTCTTATTTTCAAAAGCAGTTAAAGTTTGGTCAACAGTTTCTAGAACAGCCGCAGTTGTATTTTTACCTGCCCGAAATCCATATTGATTGTTGCGTAAGAGTCCATGTTTTTCGAGGGCATGTTTTTCAAAGTAATTACTTATTGAATGTACACAGTGAATCAAATATTTTTTTGAGAGCATTGGCACACTAGAAACTGGTCGATTGTTCTGGGGGAATAGTTTATCACCCTTTTTGTGTTTGGGCATAACTTCTGAGATTTTGAGTGAATCTGGAAAAACTCCATACTCTAAACATTTGTTAAAAATAAATCTCAGTGGCCCACTTATCAAGTGACCTGTTCTTTTAACAACATAATTGGACATCCAGTAGCAGTCCATACTTTTGGAACTGGACAATTTGGAAACAGTTTTACAGACCTCATCAGGTGTTATTTTGTCCAAGCGAAATAAAGGTTCTTCAGGCAGCTGGGGACTGAGGAGATCCCTTGCAGAAGCATCTGAGGTGTTAAGTTTATCTCTTAGTTCTCTGACTAACATGACAAAATGGTCATTCAGATCTCATGGATCGAGAAGAGTTTGACACACGTGGCTGAAAGAATTATCTTGTCTAATAACTTCCCATTCTGTCCTGCACTACTTTGTAGCACCTTCCATATAACTTTCACATGTTGCTGTTTTGGCCTTTCTGAGCTTATCTTTGTAATGTTTTTTTTACTCCAGAGGTAGTCATTGTAGACCCCACTCCTCTCTTCCTCTCCTCAATTATCCTCATTTTTGTGCGTTTTTCATAATTTCTGCAAATTCTTTTGTATACCAGTTGATTTTTGTGCTTTTATGTGTAGGTCTACGTGGGGAACTAACTTTTATTAATGGGAAGCATGAATACCATAAGTCTGTATTTTTTAAAGAGATCATCAAAACCATTTTCAAATCTAGCTTTTCCTGTTTGACTCCCACATGTAGAGTCCCAATTTGTGTTCTTTAATTTGTCAATGAACAGCATAATGCGCTCCTCCCTCTGACCTCTCACCCATGCCAAATTAGATTTATTGTAATAAGTTGAATGCTTGTGATAAACTGTTAAAAGCAAAGGATCATGATCTTCAAAAACTCCATCAGCCGGGCTAGTCACATATTCCTCTCTATGTAAGTTAAGAATAATATTGCCTAGACATGCATCATTATGACAATGCAGGTTTAAGGATCTCAAAATATTTAATGTTCTAGAGAGTTGTTGCTTTGAGTCTCCCATTTCAATATTAAAATCACCACAGATAATGACCTTTGTTTTTAGTTTAAGGAGTTTTTTAACCGTTAACTCAAATTGTTCAAAAAATACATTTATATCTCCATTTGGAGACCAATACAGGCTAACGATTATTTCATTTCCTTCAGTTAGTCTCAGACATCTAAACTAAGCATTTATTTCTGAACAATACAGTGTCACATCTAGTTTTGAAAATTTTAGCACTTTCTTGATGTAAATCCCAGCGACACCCTTTTTTCGCCTTTTCCTACACATTATGTCAGCTACTACATATCCTTGAGGGATGAAACTTTCAATTTCATTTTCTTTTAGCCAATGTTCTGCCAAGCATATCACATCTAACATTCTTAATGTTACAAAAATTTTGCAATTCTGATAATTTATTGCTTATACAATAGATATCGACCTGCACCAGTGTAAATATTTTAGCACTGTTTGTTTCTCAGTTGTGCAGTTACATGGTATGTCCAAATTATAGGCACTCTAGCTGTCTGTGTCAGAACTGCAGGAATGTTTACTTCTGGTAAGAAAGCATTTTCTTTATCACTTTTGATAGAAGTTGGTTCTGGAGTTAAATCACTTTTGTCCTTCAATGCTATAATTCGACTAGTGATCGGAGCATGTTTTTTTTTCATATGAACTATTTCCACGATCTTACTGCTAATAAATGCTTTTCCCTGTCTGTTGATGTGAAAACCATGTGTTGTATGGAATGTTTCCGTAGTGTGCTTATGTTGACGTATGTTCCTGCATAGATTTTGCATTGCTTTATCCGTTTTTTTCACTTCCTTATTCACACAGGACCAGCTGCGTAGGTCATGATGATGGGGTATAGAAAATACAATCATATTCATATTTCTAAATTGGTGCAGCCTCCATTTAAGGGTGGGTACAAGATCTTTTGCCTCATTTTTTGCTACACTGTTAGTACCCTGCAAGAAAGGTGGAAAAATCATTACTATTTAGCCCTGAGATTGTTTCGTGATTGGCTGTAGTTGCTGCCTTGAGATGTGCTTCTGGTTTTACCACGCTGTTGATCTCGTGTTTACATAAACTTCACAATTCAGAGGCTACTCCTCACACGTGGCTATCAGCATAGATGTCAATTTTATACGTAGGCCTACTTTTTGTGGGAAGATACTGTTATTTAGTCTATAGCTACAAGTACCCATGTCATCTTGAGGCACATTTTCCACGTCGTTTTTTGTGCCAGCAAGAGATGATAATACCTTTGGAGAATTTCCGATAGTCGGTAGATGTATCTTGTTCATATTCCTGTTATGTTGGTTGTTTTTCCGTGGTGGAATATGCTCTTGTCTCATCTACTTTGCACCGTCTTCGATCTTATCACATAGTATCACATTGTTCACAGCTTTTGCATAGTCCATATTAGAAAGTATCTGAAATTGGCTGTCATTCACTAAATTTCGTGGTACTGCACAGTCTTCAGCGGTTTTCACTTTATGTCTGCTGTTTTTATACGACCTTTTTGTCCACTTTTAGGAGTTGTTTGAACTCCCTTGAGGAAGATTTGCCAAGTTCTGATTTGACATTGACTCAAGTTTTTCGTTCTGAATTTTCGAGATACTCATTTTCAATTCACTAATAACTAATTGCAGACTTGAATTATGTTCTTTAAGCTTTGTGATTTCATCTTTACACTTTGTACACACTTGCTTTTTAATTGCCCAATTCACAATTTTTTGTGATGAAACTTTGTGTATTTTTCACTCTGGCCGCTATCTTAGATGGAAAATCAAACTGGATAACAAAAATGATGGATACGCCAGAGTTCAATAATTACCCCAGCCATACCATTCAAAACACCCTTTTTTTTTAATACAAGACCTAGGTTCTTTAACGTTTTCTGACTTTGTAATCCAATGGGCCCACAGCGTTGGAGAAATCTCGTAGGGACATTATTTAATGAAATCCAAATTGCTGCTATAGTTGTTTAGTGTTTTATTGTGATGGTTCCATTTCAGCTAGATTGCCATTTCAGACCATCTGCAAAAGTCACATGATATTTTTGCATTGTAAAGTATGAATATCAACTATGTAGGAAAAGGCAGATTGCTACTTACCCCAAAGAAGAAACATCAAGTTGCAGACAAGTGCAATTAAAAGACAGTTACAAGAAAGCTTTCGGCTGCAGCCTTCATGAGTAGGAGAGAGACACACACCATTCATACACACGAGCAAGCACATGTAGCGGGACTTTGAATTTCGCCGCGCTACACTCGTTCCCTCAGATAAAAATATCCCGTCGCAGCGGTATGAGCGCTCGACGGCAGAGAAACTACTAAAATTGTAACTCTTTTTTTTGTTTTCTATTCGTTTCTGAATGGTCTCTTGATAGCCGGAGCTTAAGGCAGACGTGATCCTATGCTGACGTAAAAAACTTAATAGCTAGTCTTGATCTGATTGTAATGTGTAGACATTGTGGAAGTTGTTATGAAATTCGGAGGATGGAGAGAAGCAACTAAAATAAATTGTATTTAAGATCAAGACGGTTTTGTATACATTACAAAATCCTGGACAATGAAACTAATTGCAAGATTTCGGAGCTGTCTTTTCACGCAGAATTGAAGGAGATTTTTGAAGACCTGGGCGCCGTACGAAAGAAGACAAGTTTACCTGGTAAAGGATGAACTCTTATCTACGTCATTTCCCCCCCGTCAGTTACATTTTGTTATTCTCTGTTCTTTTTCAATACTTTTTGTAGTGGAAATTGGTTTAACTTTTGCTCAAAAACGCCACAAGGACCACCCCAACAATAGCTTTTCTGTAATACGAAGTCCGATGTGCTTTTCATTCTTTCCCTTTTTTTTCACGGTCATTTATGATATTAAAATCCCTTTTTTATTCACCATTTCTTCCCACATTTTCAACCATTTTTTCTTTTTCTTTTATTCTCTCTTTTCTTTTTTTATTAACCACTACACCATCAAAATATGGGCTCATTTTCAATGCTTGTATATGATCATATTGCAAAACCAGATATAATTTTTAGGATGTGTAGGGAATGATCTTCCTAATGAAAATGGCTTAAAATAGTTTACAGAAGACTATTTTTGTAAAAGTGGGCCGAAATTAGTCTTTTGGCGTTTTTAGAAAAAATCATAAACTTTGCCCTTTGTTTCTAAACTATTGGAAAGCAGTAGAAGAATGAAATTTTATGTTCTAAGATCTTGTATTGGTAAGTTATTATGTGCAAGCTCTCAGGTCTTTCCAACTATTACTTCTGGAAATATAAAAAGTTAAACTTCACATTTTTACAAGTGTTTATTTTTTCGACTGCTTTGCTTTAAATTATTCATATGGAAATTGCTCAGGAAGTCTTTTATTGTTATTATTATTTCGCTTCAGAGAGTGTAAAATGTGGTACACGATGGCCTAGTTTTGTTTCATTCAAGAAAATAATATGAGAGATTTTATGTCTCAAATTTGCTGAAAACTCAGGGGTGCAGTGTTGACAGCTGTGCTGTGCGGTCAGACAAAGTCTATACCTCCAAAAGTATTGAATTAATAATTGTGAAACCTTACTGGTGTTTTTTGGGAGCATGTAAAAGTGTTCATTCAAAATTTCATTGGACGTATGTGATGGTCATGCGGGACACTCTAGACCGCTAGGCATTGAGTGACCCAGTATCATAATAAATATTTTCTTATTGATTCTGCATCACCAGTCACTTCAAAACTTTATAATATTTCTTTAATACAAACATTTAGTACTTCTGTTGAGGTAGGGGTCTTACAGAGCCCTTTCGTGCATTGATACTAATCGAGCCACTCATACATCCAAGAGTTAGTAACAAACTTGCCAGGTGCAAGTAGGACTCACTCTCCGAGGGTTCCGTACAGACATAATTATATATATAGACTGTTCATCCATCCCAGGAATAGAGAATCTGTATGGTTTTTGCCTGTTATTGACATTGATTCAGGAAAGATATCAGTCCCAGGAATTCCAAGACTTTTGAGAATTTTGTTATTGTCAGTTTGAAGTCTGATAACAAATGACAATTTATTATGTTATATAATGGCAAATTAACACTTTCTGGATTTTTTCCCATTATTTGTGCTATTGAACCTTGCATCTTGCCAAATCTTATGGTTCTAGGGCAATGGTAAGTGTCCTACAGGTTTCAATGAGATAGTGTTTGAGTATCAGAATATGTGATGTAAGTGGCAGTTTATTTTGATTTTAAAAGCCTTCATTTATGACACCACCATGGGACGATAGACCTTAGTATGTGACCTAAATTTTAACGTGATACATTTACCCCTCTTCAAGAAAAAGGTGTCTTGATGGACAGACATTAGGACAACAAATGACAAAAAAGAAGAATATTTTTTTCGTGTAATATAATTACAAGTTCACAATTTTTGGACTTTTTTCCTTTACACGTGTTGTTAATCCTTGCTTCTTGCCAAATTTCATGATTCTAGGCCAACCATAAGTACCCTATAGGTTTTGGTCAGTGAATTTTTGAGTATCAGAGTATGTGACATGAATGACCTGTTTCCCACTATTACTTCTGGAAATATAAAAAGCTAAACTTCACTTTTTTTTTTAGTGTTTATTTTTTTGGCTGCTTTGGTTCAAGTTATCCATACGGAAATCGCTCAGGAACTCTTTTATTATTATTATTATTATTATTATTATTACACTTCAGAGAGTGTAAAAAGTTGACTTAGAAGCTTAAGTTGTGTGCACCACCAAGGGACTGTAGACTGTAGTATATAACATAAATTTCAACTTGATACATTCACCCTTTACTGAGAAAAAGTGGTATTGACAGACAGACAGACAGACAGGCAGGCAGGCAGGCAGGTGGACATTGTGTTGCAATTACAAATTCGCAATTTTCAAATTTTTTTCCTTTATATGTACTGTTAATCCTTGCTTCTTGCCAAATTTCCCTGCAGGTATCAGAATATATGACATAAACAGTCATATCTTTTGATGACATTAACTTAGAAGCTCCAGCATTTTACGTTGTGAAGGGACAGTAGACCTTAGTATGTGACATAAATTTCGACTTAATATGTCTACCCTTTCTTGAGGAAAAGGATTTTTAGTAGCCTGTAAAAAGGAAATGTTTTGAAAACATAAAAAATATAGAGGTAGTGGTCTAATTGTCCATGATTGCAGTTTGTGAAATTGGGTTGTTATTTCCGCCAAAAAACATATGTTAAATGAAGCTTACTGGCATAGTAAAACTGTGTGACAGACTAAGACTCAAACTCACAAAATGCCTTGCATCAAAAAATATTGTTGACAGATTTAAAAGAGAAACCTGCATTCCTTCACAAAAAATGACAATATTCATTTCTATGAAAGGAATGAAGGACAAAAAAGACACAATGGAGACTGCTGCAGCATTTGTACACAAAGCCAATGCCGTAATCGCAGGTGAAAGGTACAGTGGAAAACAGATTGGTCAAGATTAGGATATGAAATAGTACGTGGATGAACTTTATCGAATGTAGGAGAAATGCACATGTATGCTGTGGTGAAATGTGTTTCATCTGTAACGCATTCTTATACTGTCCAACTACTGTATCATCTGCTGGATTTCCTGGACCAAAGATGTACACTTGTTTTCAAGAAAAAAAAAAGGAGAATTCTGACCAAGCATGAGACAGATAATAAAATAGGAAACACCATTTAACACAGTTGTTGATTCTAGTAATTCTAGTAAACGTACACGAAACCAGCCACAGTTTCAAATTTCACTTTTTTTTACCCAATGACTAGTTTCGGGCTGGAACCCATTTTCAAATCATCGTGCCAGATTGTCAAAATGGTATTTCCAAAATTAAATAACCATGTGAAAAATATATACATATTATGAAGTGAAGTGCAAATGAACAGTTGCAGTGCATACAGATTTGAGAATGGGTCCTGGCTCAAAACTAATCATTGAGTAAATAAAACAAGTGAAATTTGCAAACTGTGGCACGTTTTTTGTTGTACTGGTTAACAGAAGTTGCTGACCTGCAATTATTCCATCTACTGGAAGTTTGTGAAATAATTTCTGTGAGGAATAGTTTACTGCTTGTTGGTAAGAGCTGATGGTTGAAAAAAGCATAGTAAAAAGACTGTTACAAACTAAGCTTTTGGCCAAAGCTTTCTTCGAGGGACACACACACTCTCTCTCACTCTCACTCACTCTCTCTCTCTCTCTCTCTCTCTCTCTTTCTTCACGCACACGACCGCTATCTCCGGCCACTCTGACTGGAATAGAGTGGCTGGAAGTAGCGGTCATGTGTGCATGAGGTGTGCCTGGTTGTGTGAATATGTGTGCATTTTGTTTTCTTTTCTGAAGAAGGCTTTGGCCAAAAGCTTAGCATGTAGCAGTCATTTCATTGTGAGTGGCAGTGTATCCTTTTCATAATTGCTGATATTCCAACCTGGACTTCGCATTCCTTAACTTCTGTATAGGTTATGCATGCCTATATAAGGTTGAGAATGGATTTTTATATGCTTTAACAGGCTGCTGATACACATCAAACAGGGAACTGAAAATTCTTGGATAATAAGATCTAAAGTACAAGAAAACCTTATTAGCAACTGCTGCATGTTATCAACTCTGGGATATAAATAGGTTGGGATGTAAATACCACTTACATTTGCAGTAAACATGTCTCAGTGTGGCCATTATAATCTAAGGTAACAAAAGTCATGGCATACCTCCTGATATCGAGTTGGACTTTCCTTTGGCCAGCACAATGCAAAAACTTGACATGGTGTGGACTCAACAAGTCGTTGGAGGTCCCCTGCAGAAATATTGAGCCATGCTGCCTCTATAGCTGTCCATAATTTCGAAAGTGTTGCCGGTGCAGAATTTTGTGCATGAACGGACCTCTTGATTATGTACCATGAATCTGAATCTACATCTACATCTGTGCTATCCAAATCACTGTGAGTTGCATGGCAGAGGGTACATCCTGTTATACCAGTTATTAGGATTTCTTCCCATTCCATGCACATATGGAGTGCAGGAAGAATGATTGATTGAATGCCTTTGTGCATGCTGTTGTTCGATGGACTTTATGTTGGACGATCTGGGTGGCCAAATCATTCACTCAAATTGTCCATAATCATCTTCAAACCAATCGTGAACAATTGTAATGCGGTGACATATTTAGGAACATGAAGTTCATGAATGGCTGCACATGGCCTCCAAGTAGCCAAACAACCATTTCCAGCAAATGATCAATTCAGTTGGACAAGAGTACCCAGTCCACTCCATGTAAACAAAGCCCACACCATTATGAAGCCACCTCTAGCTTGCACAGTGCCTTGTTGGCAACTTAGGTCCATGGCTTCATGGGGTATCTGCCACACTTGAACTCTACCAGCAGCTCTTAACAAATGAAAGTGGTACTCATCTTACCAGACCATGGTTTTCAGGTCGTCTAGTGTCCAACTGATGAGTGATGTGCTCATGGGCCCAAGAGAGGCACTGCAGCCAATTTCTTACTGTTATCAAAGGCACTTGCATCGGTCATCTGTTACCATAGCTCATTAACACCAAATTTCACTGCAGTATCCTATCAGATACATTCGTTGTATGTCCCTCATTGATTTCTGCAGTTATTTCACACATTGTTGCATGTTGTTAGCACTGACAACTCTACACAAATGCTGCTACTGTCAGTTGTTAAATGAAGGCCATCAACCACTGCACTGTCCATGGTAAGAGGGAATGCCTGAAATTTGGTATTCACAGCACACTCTTGACACTATGGATCTCGGAATATAGAATTCCCTAATGATATCTGAAATGGAATGTCCCATGCGTCTTGCTCTAACTACCGTTCCACATTCAAAGTCTGTTAATTCCCATCGTGCAGCCATAATCATGGCGGAATCCTTTCTATATAAATCACATGAGTACAAATGACAGCTCCACCAGTGCATTGCCCTTTTATACCTTTTGTACGTGATACTACCATCATCTGTATATGTGCATATCACTATCCCATGACATTTGTTACCTCAGTGTGTAGACAGCTTATGACATTCTGTGTGAAGTTACATAAATACTTTGCTTCAAGGGTTAGATAATAATAATAAGGATGAGGAAAGTTGGCTTGCCATTTTTCTCCCCTAAACTGGCTGCTTTTCTCCTAGCATTCACATACATATATGAAGTTACGTACTGATTTTTCCCATTATTATAAGTTTGATTGGGTTAGTATTAGTCACAATTTGTTGTTAGTAGTGTGCAGTGATGCCGTTGCCTGTTAGTGTGTAGCTTGACTCGTTCCACATCCTTGGAGGCTATCCTTTGTGATAGGATTTATGGAACTTGAATAAATTGATGAATGCTTCATGAACTACATTTATTTTTTCTTTCCTGTTCCATTCTCAAATTTAGCATGAAAGAAATGACTGTTGGTAAGTCCCTGTATGAACTAAACAGTTTAGATTTTACTGAAACGGTTATTTTGTAAGATGTGTGAGAGAGAAGATAAGATATTACGTGACTTTTATTGAAATACGCATTTTTGGAATTCTAACAGTAAACCTCTCCCTGGTGTATAATGTTTCTAGTATGCCATCTGCCCTGGAACTCGACGAACACTTGCAAGGCACACTCACACTTATTGAATCGTCTCATGGTTAAACAAACTTCCCTTCTTTGGGCTTTCTGCACAATTCTACATTCTTATTGTCTCAAATTGACAAAAAGTCTCCTTATTCGGTGAATAACATTTCCTTAGGATTCTTCCAATGACTCTCAGTTTGGTTGTTGATATTTTATGGTCATGATTGTGCCCAGTAATTGATCAGCACTGTAACTTCATTGATATCCATAGCTTGTCATTTTATCTCTTTGTTGTTAACTTCAGCTATTGCTGTCTGATTTCTCCCTTGACCAGAGATTCAGGAAGGCATCCAAACATAATCCATTAAAAAGTATTTGCCATTTTCTCTTCTTTCATCACTATTTTCTAAGAAGGAACCTCTTGTTTTAAATGGTGTATTTTGCACTGAATTAATCATTATGGAGCTGCTGTGAAGCATGATACCAATAAGTAGACTTTACATTTATTGTCATGCAGTTTAACATCTTGTTTCTGTACTAGTCTTTCCTGAGTTTTATGTTGATTTTTGAAAGATGAAAAAATTTACTAACATTGTTTTTTGCTTTGAGGTCATTCTGTTGAGAAGTATTATCTACCACACTCGGTACAAATGAGAACAATGGTACAACGATGGTCTCCTCTCAAACAGGACAATTTGAAAAACTTTTTGCTAGATATAAAACAGCAGATAAATGCTTTCCATCATCGGCAGAACCAGGTACTGGAACTCAAGGTAATATAATTACTGAAGTGAAAACTATCTAGTAATTAATGTTGAGTAACACTTATCAGCAGTGCTTTATTTTAGTTTTAAAAAATTATTATTTTTTAAAAGATATTGTTTATGTAAAATAGTATTGGCAGAAACACATGTGTACCAAATACACACACTCAGTTACATCATACTGTGTAAAATGAATGTATAGGAATCTAATTGCTTGAAATTATGTGTGTAATAATATGTTTTAACAGATTTTTGTAACCTTGAATTTTAGTAAGTGTGCAGTATTTAGCAAACAACAAATAAATGTTAAGCTATGTTTATATGCACTACAAAAATTGCACATATCCTGACAATGGTTTCCGGCAACATTGTGATCACATGAACTGCTGCCACATGTACAACAACATTAGCAGCCACTGTTGCGTAGCAATGTTTGTGACAATACAT
Organism: Schistocerca americana; assembly: GCF_021461395.2. Taxonomy (NCBI): domain Eukaryota; kingdom Metazoa; phylum Arthropoda; class Insecta; order Orthoptera; family Acrididae; genus Schistocerca; species Schistocerca americana. The sequence continues at coordinate 289,527,621 of NC_060120.1, read as the reverse complement.
TTTCGGGCCAAAGTGGGGCTACACTACTATTTCCACAAAATGGACAAATGTGAGCTAGTGAAAGTGATTGTGGCTCTTCTGCATTTACATCACACAGGGATTAAAGTAATAAACGACAATAGAAATGGGTCTTTGTGGATGCATTGTTTTTTTAAGTAAGTTGAATGCTTCATAAAATTTAACTCATGAATTGGTGCTTTTTCAGAATTTTGCCAGAATATCAATATGGTTTTGAATGTCTCAAACAACTGGTCCAAGAATTGTTAAAACTGACACAAATATGAGAGAGTGTATATCAGTTACAAACTGATGGACGATCACCCTTTTGGTTTTAGATTTCAGTTATTCATATGGTCAAGAGGAGTGTTCAGTACTAGTCATCGGCTTTCATCAGTGACGTAATGTTAATGTCTGCTGTGACGTCATGTTTTGCTGAGTGTTTTCACAGTTTGGTTGTTAGTTGGCGAAGCCAACAAATGTGACACTTGTAACTTGTTTCCTATGTCTGGTCAAAGCCAATGACTAGCATCAAATATACCTCTTTACCTAATTCGTATAGAAGTGTAATGTTCCTCTTTAAAGTGCACTATTCGTCAGTAATCATCTAGATTCAAAAATTTGCATTGTTTTGGTAGAACAAGAGTTTCGTTCGGGTAAGTTTGAAATAAGTTGATGAGTTTTATTTTTCTTCACCAGTACACACCACTGTTTACACTGTAAATTCCTGGTTCAGACACATTTTCAGTTAATATGAAACTTGTGGCATGAAATGCAAAGCATGTGGATGAAGTGTCAGTTGCAGTTCCACTTTTCCTATGCATCTTTTCTACGTCACATTTGCCATAGGCTTGAAGACTTCGGAATTTTTTGTCTGCTTCATCGAGTGTAATCCCAGGTTCATCGGGAACGGTGTGCCAAGTGTCATTTTTCAGATTGCTGTCTTTGTATACAATGCTTTTGATGTCCCATAGTTCTGATTGTAGATGAATGACATTTTTGAAATTCGTAGATTTCTCATATGTCCATTTCTCCATTGCTTACACATTAAACTTGCTCACAGTGTGTAGTTAACAAGACAGGTGGCTACATGTACACATGAAAACTTTTGAACAAAGGTGAAACGATATTGTTTTCACTCAGACATGATTGCAGTGCTATCTGGGAGAGAAGTGGGAAACAAAGATGATAGAAGTATGTACAGCAAGGACAAAGATATGCCGTGCCAAATGAAATATTCTCCACCCTTGGTGGACAACACTGGCAATAAATCAGCAACAGCCTGCAACATCAGCAATATTGCATAGACATACAGCAAAATTTTTGTGTATGCAGTCACTTTGTAGCCATGTTGATGGTAAGTTACTGCGGCCAAATATTGCTGTAAAATATGGCCTTTATGTTTTGTGTTTCCTACCTCAAGAAATGTTCAATAAGTAATGGAACACATTTTTATCTGAAAACAAGTTGCTTTTGTTCAGGATTCCAGTACACCTTATTATTCCTCACTTTTTCGGCTACTAAACCCTATTTTTCACCATAATCTCTGTGCAATGCAACGGCTTTATATTTACTCGGAGAACCTATATGCGCATATGGTACCATTCCACTTGTCAACATGAGAGCCAACATCTTGCTGCATCAATAACCTCCCCATCATCCACGTACTGCTTCCCATGGAGTGCAACCTTCATTTGGCCAAACATGTGGAAGTTGGAAGGTGTAAGATCCATGCTGTAAGACAGATGAGGAAGAAGAGTTCAATGAGTTTTGTGAGCATCTACTGGTGTGCATACTTGTGTGAGGCCTAGCGTTCTTGTGGAGAAGGAGAAGTTCATTTACATTTGTTCCAGAGGGTAGCCCAAAACACTTGAGAGTTGATTTTTGCACCATGAGGGAGGACATCAAGCAGTATAACCCTTTCAGAATCTCAGAAGACTGTCGTCATGACTTTAACAGGTGAGGGTATGGCTTTGAACTTTTTCTTCAGAGAAGAGGAGATGTGGTGCCACTCCATGAAATGCTGTTTTGTTTCCAGTTCAAGGCGATGATGTTTGACAAAAATTGTCATGTTCACCTTTTTAACGCACAAGCAGTTCTGCACAGATGGTCCTTCATTGCTCTGTATGGTCTTCCGTTAGGTGGAGAGAAACCTAGTGGGCATACGCCTTTGATTACCCCAATTGGTGAACGAGTTTGTCAGCATTACCAGCAGACACACCAGTTGTGCAGCGAGATATTTGATTGTGATTCGTCAGTCACATCCAATGAGAGTATCCACATGTGCCAACATTGCAGGGGGCACGGGCGGTTGGACAAGATTGCGCTACCTTGTTGCAGTAATGGCAGAGACCTCGCCCAACAATTCACTGCGGTTTTGTTCACTGCCAGGTCTCCATAGACAGTCTGCAAATCCCTTTGAATATTTGTGATGCTCTCGTTGTCTGCCTAAAGAAACTCAATGACAGCTCTCTGCTTGGAATGCGCCTTCATTACAGATGCCATTTTGAAGGCTATGTGTAGCGCTGCCACCTACAGGGGCTGAAGCAGGAATATTCATGATGTCCCACGAGAAATATTGCATTTTTTGAACCAAAATTGGCTGAGGAAAAAAAATGTGGTACGTTACTTATTGAACACCCCTCGTACATCCGCACAAAAGGTCAGGCATAGAAGAGAGAACAGAGTAAAGGTGCAGAAAAAGAAAGTGGTATAAGTGGCTATAAATTTTCAATTACAAGAACACGGAGAGCAGTGAGAACTACAAAAGAAGGTAAAGGTGTTACCAAATCCTACTAAAAGAGACGTTAAGAAAAGTGCAATTTAAAGGAGCAGACTGTGAAAACTGTATGTATTTTTACTGCAGTCACATAGACTGGCATTATCAATGAAAATAATCAATTTTTGAACATATACTGTAATTGGATAGACAAAAAGGGCAGCTTTTTGGAACTGCCCCCATTTTCTACACCTTACCAGTCCTTTTTCTTCACCCCTTTCCCTTCCCCTTCAATCCTTCTGCCAGAAAAAGGAGCCGAAAGCTTACAAATTTCAGTATATTTATATGCGTGTTCTCCTGCTGCCACTGGGTGTGTAGATTTTTTTTTAATCTACTCAATTACATTATAGATAGCGTGGGAATTAGTAAAGAACAGTGGCAGGAATAACAAGGCTAAGAAAATAAGAATGCAGGTAAATTACTATGAACAGCATAGTGAATGCATTATCATATCCAAGATAGATGCCAGCAGCCACCCTAGTAATACAGGTTTTCATGCCAATTAGCTCCGAAGATGATAAAGAGACTGAAACAGTGAAAGGAAATTATTCAGATACCTAAAGAAGATGAAAATTTAAGTTTCATGTTGTTGTTGTTATGGTCTTCAGTCCTGAGACTGGTTTGATGCAGCTCCCCATGCTACTCTATCCTGCGCAAGCTTCTTCATCTCCCAGTACCTACTGCAACCTACATCCTTCTGAATCTGCTTGGTGTATTCATCTCTTGGTCTCCCTCTACGATTTTTACCCTCCACGCTGCCTTCCAATACTAAATTGGTGATCCCTTGATGCCTCAGAACATGTCCAACCGATCCCTTCTTCTAGTCAAGTTGTGCCACAAACTTCTCTTCTCCCCAATCCTATTCAACACCTCCTCATTATTTATGTGATCGACCCATCTAATCTTCAGCATTCTTCTGTATCACCACATTTCGAAAGCTTCTATTCTCTTCTTGTCTAAACTACTTATCGTCCATGTTTCACTTCCATACAGGGCTATACAATCCATACAAATACTTCCAGAAACGACTTCCTGACACTTAAATCTATACTCAATGTTAACAAATTTCTCTTCTTCAGAAACGCTTTCCTCCCATTGCCAGTCTGCATTTTATATCCTCTCTACTTCGACCATCGTCAGTTATTTTGCTCCCCAAATAGCAAAACTCCTTTACTACTTTAAGTGTCTCATTTCCTAGTCTAATACCCTCAACATCACCCGACTTAATTCGACTACATTCCATTATCCTCGTTTTGCTTTTGTTGATGTTCATCTTATATCCTCTCTTCAAGACACTGTCCATTCCGTTCAGCTGCTCTTCCAAGTCCTTTGCTGTCTCTGACAGAATTACAATGTCATCGGCGAACCTCTAAGTGTTTCTTTCTTCTCCAAGGATTTTAATACCTACTCCGAATTTTTCTTTTGTTTCCTTCACTGCTTGCTCAATATACAGATTGAATAACATTGGGGAGAGGCTGCAATCCTGGCTCACTCCCTTCCCAACCACTGCTTCCCTTTCATGCCCCTCAACTCTTATAACTGCCATTTGGTTACTATACAAATTGTAAATAGCCTTTCGCTCCCTATATTTTACCCCTGCCACCTTCAGAATTTGAAAGAGAGTATTCCAGTCAACATTGTCAAAAGCTTTCTCTAAGTCTACAAATGCTAGAGATGTAGGTTTGCCTTTCGTTAATCTAGCTTCTAAGATAAGCCGTAGGGTCAGTATTGCCTCACGTGTTCCAATATTTCTACGGAATCCAAACTGATCTTCCCCAAAATTGGCTTCTACTAGTTTTTCCATTCGTCTGTAAAGAATTCGCCTTAGTATATTGCAGCCGTGACTTATTAAACTGATAGTTCGGTAATTTTCACATCTGTCAACACCTGCTTTCTTTGGGATTGGAATTATTATATTCTTCTTGAAGTCTGAGAGTATTTCGCCTGTCTCATACATCTTGCTCACCAGATGGTAGAGTTTTGTCAGGACTGGCTCTCCCAAGGCTGTCAGTAGTTCTAATGGAATGCTGTCTACTCCTGGGGCCTTGTTTCGATTCAGGTCTTTCTGTGCTCTGTCAAACTCTTCACACAGTATCATATCTCCCATTTCATCTTCATCTACGTCCTCTTCCATTTCCATAGTATTGTCCTCAAGTACATCGCCCTTGTATAGACCCTCTATATACTCCTTCCACCTTTCAGCTTTCCCTTCTTTGCTTAGAACTGGGTTTCCATCTGAGCTCTTGATATTCATACAAGTGGCTCTCTTTTCTCCAAAGGTCTCTTTAATTTTCCTGTAGGCAGTATCTATCTTACCCCTAGTGAGATAAGCCTCTACATCCTTACATTTATCCTCTAGCCATCCATGCTTAGCCATTTTGCACTTCCTGTTGATCTCATTTTTGAGACGTTTGTATTCCTTTTTGCCTGCTTCATTTACTGCATTTTTATATTTTCTCCTTTCATCAATTAAATTCAATATTTCTTCTGTTACCCAAGGATTTCTACTAGCCCTCGTCTTTTTACCTACTTGATCCTCTGCTGCCTTCACTACTTCATCCCTCAAAGTTACCCATTCTTCTTCTACTGTATTTCCTTCCCCCATTCCTGCCATTTGTTCCCTTAAGCTCTCCCTGAAACTCTGTACAACCTCTGGTTTAGTCAGTTTATCCAGGTCCCATCTCCTTAAATTCTCATCTTTTTGTAGTTTCTTCAGGTTTTAATCTACAGTTCATAACCAATAGATTGTGGTCAGAGTCAACATCTGCCCCTGGAAATGTCTTACAATTTAAAACCTGGTTCCTAAATCTCTGTCTTACCATTATATAATCTATCTGAAATCTGTCAGTATCTCCAGGCTTCTTCCATGTATACACCCTTCTTTTATGATTTTTGAACCAAGTGTTAGCTATGATTAAGTTGTGCTCTGTGCAAAATTCTACCAGGCGGCTTCCTCTTTCATTTCTTAGCCCCAATCCATATTCACCTACTACGTTTCCTTCTCCCCCTTTTCCTACTACCGAATTCCAGTCACCCATGACCATTAAATTTTCGTCTCCCTTCACTATCTGGATAATTTCTTTTATTTCATCATACATTTCTTCAATTTCTTCGTCATCTCCAGAGCTAGTTGGCGTATAATATTGTACTACTGTGGTAGGCGTGGGCTTCGTGTCTATCTTGGCCACAATAATGCGTTCACTATGCTGTTTGTAGTAGCTTACCCGCATTCCTATTATTTTATTCATTATTAAACCTATTCCTGCATTACCCGTATTTGACTTTGTATTTATAACCCTGTATTCGCCTGACCAAAAGTCTTGTTCCTCCTGCCACCGAACTTCACTAATTCCCACTATATCTAACTTTAACCTATCCATTTCCCTTTTTAAATTTTCTAACCTACCTGCCTGACTAAGGGATCTGACATTCCACGCTCCGATCCGTAGTTTTCTTTTTGCTGATAACGACGTCCTCCTGTGAAGGTGGGGGGTGGGGGGGTAAGGCATTTGAGACAAGAAGACAATAGAAGCTTTTGAAATGTTGTGCTGTAGAAGAATGCTGAGATTAGTTGGGTAGATCAAATAACAAATCAAGAGGTAGTGAATATAATGGTAAAAATAAATTATGGGACAACTTGACTAAAAGAGTGCACTGGTTGATGGGACACAACATGACATATCGAGGGAATCTAAATTTGGTAATGGAAGGAAGTGCTATGGGGTAAAAGTTACAGGAGACCAAGGCTCGAATACACTAAGCAGATTCAAATGGACACAGATTGCAGCAGTTATGCGGAGATGAAAAGGCTTGCACAGGCTATACTAGCATGGAGAGCTCTATCAATCCAGTCTTTGGGCTGAAGACCACAGTTACAACACATAATTGTAACTGCTGTTTAAAACTGTATGGAGGACTGTTCTGAAGGAGAGGAGACGGAAATGAACATTGAATTGAATTGAATAAGTTAGCAGAGAGGCCACAGTAGTGTGGTGGAAACTAGTAGGTGACATCAGAAGAGGACAATGAATGCACACACAGTCAGAGAATAATGGCTGTGTATGTAATAATAAATGATATTTGTTTTAAAAATACTTCTTAATCACTGGTTTTATCATGAAAAATGGTAGGACAAATGTCCTGAAATATCTCCGTGGTATACTGTGTCTTCATTCAGAATGTCAGATTGCCTAGTTACTGACCTGACTAGTGCACCAAGGTCATCTGGAAAATAAAATGGGATCATTAGCCACAGCTTCCTGGTATTCTGAGTAGCAGGATCTTTGCACTACCAGATCTTATCATCATATACCATAAATATTTGTTATATTTGTTGAAATGACTTTTTCTTGCTGCAGTGTATTTAATTTCCAGATGTGTTACACCTTTCTAAGGAATCTCCAGTTTATTTCTAATGGAGTGATACACAGTTTTGTTTTTACGTATATTTTTAGATTTGAAAAAGTTGACACATAATTTTTACATAAATAAATGTTACCTAGTTGCTTGTCTACAGTATTACGAAAAGGATATATTGCTACTCACCATCAAGACGACATGTTGAGTTGCAGTCAGGCACACAGAAAAGACTCGCATATTATAGCTTTTGGCCAAAGCCTTCTTCTTAAGAATTATCTGTTCAAGCTTTGTTTCATGGCTGCTATAGAATTTACGAAGGTACCATCACTTTCAAATGACGTAAATAGCCAAGTGAATATTGAATTAATTAACGAATAAATCGATATAAAAAAACTGTGCAAAAGACATATTGAAAAATAGGGTCAGTTCTGGGTAGAACATGCTGCATTCATTATAAGCATGTGTATGAAAGAATCTACACTCTGACATGTTTGCATAATTAACAGTTAGAAAAATATGATAGATTTCAGGCTGTATAATAATCTGCAGTATGTGACATTCAGTACTGGCATCCTTAGTTGTTGTATGACATCTTGATTGTAATAATCAAAAGATGGAAAGTCCAGAACAAAAATATCAGTATCATTAAAAAGATAGATTGCTACCCTCCATAAAAAGGAGATGTTGAGTTGCAGACAGACACAACAAAAAGACTGCTGTTCATTTAAGTTTTCAGCCAAAAGGCCTTCTTCTGAAATAGAAAACACACACAGTTTCACGCATGCACAACTTACACACACGACCATTGCCTCCGGCTGCTGTGACCAGACTGCATTGTAACTGCCTGTTGGGAGCAGCAATCTGGTGTGGGTGGTGGGGGTAAGAAGGAGGCACGGAGTGAGGAGGGGGAGGGATAGCTGGATATGGGTGAGGGAAGCTGTAGTACTGCTTGTGGGAGGGCTGTTACGTGCAGTCTGGTGGGTTGGTGGTGGGGGTGGGGGGCTGGGATTGGGTGGAACTGAAAAGGAGGAAAGTAGAGAAGGGGAAAAGGATTGGTAGATCCGTTGGCACAACAGAAAGAAGGCTGTGTAGTGCTGGAGTGGGAACAGGAAATGGTATATGCAGATGAAGGCGAGGGACTCACAGTTTGTCAGTGGCCATTCGTGCGGACAGGTAGCTTGTCAGCAGTCATGTCCACATAGCAAGCAGCACAGTGGCTGCAGTTTAGTTTGTAGATCACTTGACTTCTTTCACAGGTAGCCTTCGACGGGATAGGAGAGGCCTGTGACCAGACTAGAGTAGGTGTTAGTGGGAGGCTGTATGGTACAAGTCTTGCATGTAGGTCTGTTGCAGAGATATGAACCTTGAGACGAGGGGCATATACTCACTCGTGATGATTGTGGTACTGCCCTCTGAAACACATAGGGGAAAGAATAATAAATGTGACTGGTTGCAATAATTTCAACTGAAATTTAAGACACCAATATCTTAATGCAAACTGCTAGTGAAGAATGTAGTCATAAATCCTGGACATGTGCTGCAACCATCAGACAATATCCAAGGTTCTTGTTGTGCCAAAGATAAAATTTACTACCTTGTCTGTTCGCTCAAAGGAGTACCACATAATGGATATGTTTCCATTGGGAATGCTCTATGTGTGTCGTACACTGCTGTGAAGAAAGGTGATGTGTGTACTGAACTGTTAAATATATGGAGCAGCAGTGGATTGGGGATGGACAAGGATGTTGCCTAGGTTCATTGGGTGGTGGAATACCTGTGTGTGAGGGGTTGGTAGGATACTGAAGAGGGTATTTTCTTTCAGTGCATGATGAGAGGTAGTATAAACCCTGGTGGAGAATGTGATTCAGTTGGTCCAGTCCTGCGTGGTACTGAGCCACGAGGGGAGTGCTTCTTTGTGGCCAGACAATGGGTATGTGGGACGTAGTAGGTGACTGGAGATAGAAGGTGTGGGAGATCTGTTCTTGTACAAGGTTGGAAGGGTCATTATGATCTCTAAAGGCCTCAGTAAGATGCCCGGTATATTTCGAGAGGGACTGCTCCTCACTACAGATGTGGTGACCATGTGTGGCTGGGCTGTAAGGAAGGGGCTTCTTTGTGGAATGGGTGGCAACTGTTGAAGTGGAGGTATTGCTGGTTGTTGGTAGGTTTGAAATGGATGGAGGTACTGATGTAGCCAATATTGAAGTGGAGCTCAATATCGAGGAAGGTGCCTTGTTGGTATGCGGAGAACCAGCTGAAGCGAATGGGAGAGAAGGCGTTGAGGTTCTGAAGGAATATGGATAGTGTGCCCTCACCCTTGCTCCATGCCATGAAGATGTCAACAGTAAATCTGACGCAGGTGAGGGTTTGGGAGTTTTGGTGGTTATAAGGATTCTTGCTGTACCACTGATTTGTTTTTATAAAATGCATGTTTGATCATCAGCTGATTTTATTTTAAACCCAAATATCAACCAGTATCAGTCATGGACCATCTTCACGGGTAAGAGCAAAGCAGTACTGCTCTGTGTAACCTTGGTATTAGTATGTTCGCATCTAAAAGTTGCAATCTCCCCCTTCCTTCCTGATTCCATCTGTTGTCCACATTAAACAATGTCCAGTCCAAGTAATTAATAAGCAAAGTATTTTATGAAGATTTGAGAGGAGCAAAGATTACAATAAACTTTCAGATTTACTTAGCTTGTCATGTTAAAATAGCTCCAGTTCTTCTTGTCTAGGGGTCTGATTTTTGAAGCCAAACATTTCACTTCAGATCCTCACGGTTGATTTGAACAAAATAAATATGAAAATTGTTGTTGCAGCATTTTCTACGTAAATATATTTTGTCACAGGGAGTGTGCAAGGGATAAGTCCCTGCAGGCGCACTATCCTCTGTGCCCTCATTGGCTCAGATGGATAGAGTGTCTGCCATGTAAGCAGGAGATCCCGGGTTCGAGTCCCGGTCAGGGCAAACATTTGCTACATGCCCCCAATGATGTATATCAACACCTGTTTCAGCTAGGATGTTGATTTAATTATCATTTCATTCTAGAGAAGCTGTACAGTCATCAATGGTATCTGTTCTTTTGGGAACAGATACTAACTTCATATATATTTTATCACATTTTAGTATATCATAAAGTATTTTGATTTTTCACATTAACAAAGCCAAGATTACATTGTTCACACAAAAATACATCTGATCACATCAGAGGCAAGCTTACGACTCTCTCACTCTGCAGAAATAACCATATTCCAGAGGGTTTACAATTTTCCTTAACAAATGAATTTCTATTAGATTCTGTTACATTATTAATTTTGATTATAGTTTAATAAATGAATCCAGAAATAAACATAGTAAACAGTACAGAATTGTGTAATTAATAATAGAAATTCACCATATAGCGGAGATGCTGAGTCGCGATATGCACAATAAAAAGATTCACACAATAATAGCTTTCGGCCATTAAGGCCTTTGTCAGCAGTAGACACACATACACACACGCACACACACACTCACTCAAGTGCAACTTGCACACACATCTGCAGTCTCAGAGAACTGAAACTACACTGTGATCAGCAGTACCAGTGCATGATGGGAGTGGCGATTGGGTGGGAGTAAGGAGGAGGCTGGGGCAGGGAGGGGGAGGGATAGTATGGTGGGAGTGGTGGACAGTGAAGTGTTGCAGTTTAGATGGAGGGTAGGAGAGAAGGTGCAGAGGGGGGAGGGGGTAAGTAGTGGAAAGAAGAGAAATAAAAATAAAATAAATTAAAAGACTGGGTGTGGCGGTGAAATGACGGCTGTGTAGTGCTGGAATGGGAACAGGGAGGGGGCTGGATGGGTGAGGACAGTGACTAACGAAGGTTGAGGCCAGGAGGGTTACAGGAACGTAGGATGTATTGCAGGGAAAGTTCCCACTTGCACAATTCAGAAAAACTGGTTTTGGTGGGAAGGATCCATATGGCACAGGCTGTGAAGCAGTCATTGAGATGAGGGGTATCATGTTTGGCAGCGTGTTCAGCTACAGAGTGGTCCACTTGTTTTTTGGTCACAGTTTATCGGTGGCCGTTCATGCGGACAGACACCTTGTTGGTTGTCATTACTACTGAGAATGCAGCACAGTGGTTGCAGCTTAGCTTGCAGATCACGTGACTGGTTTCACAGGTAGCCTTGCCTTTGATGTGATAGGTAATGTTAGTGACCGGACTGGAGTAGGTGGTGGTAGGAGGATGTATGGGACAGGTCTTGCGTCTAGGTCTATTACAGGGGTATGAGCCATGAGGTAAGGGATTGGGAGCAGGGGTCGTGTAATGATGAACGAGTATATTGTGTAGTTTCGGTGGACAGCGGAATACCACGGTAGGAGGGGTGGGAAGGATAGTGGGTAGGACATTTCTCATTTCAGGGCACGATGAGAGGTAGTCGAAACCCTGGCGGAGAATGTAATTCAGTTGCTCCAGTCCTGGATGGTACTGAGTTATGAGGGGAATGCTCGTCTGTGGCCGGACTGTGGGACTTTGGGAGGTGGTGGGAGACTGGAAAGATAAGGCACAGGAGATTTGTTTTTGTACAAGGATGGGAGGATAATTACGGTCAGTGAAGGCTTCAGTGAGACCTTTGGTATATTTAGAAAGGGGCTCCTCGTCACTGCAGATGCGACGACCATAGGTGGCTAGGCTGTACGGAAGGGACTCCTTGGTATGAAATGGGTGGCAGCTGTCAAAATGGAGGTATTGCTGGTGATTAGTAGGTTTGATATGGACAGAGGTACTGATGTAGCCATCTCTGAGGTGGAGGTCAACATCTAGGAAGGTGCCTTATTGGGTTGAGTAGGACCAGGTGAAGCAGATTTGCAGTGACGAGCAGTCCCTCTCTAAAAATACCGAGGGTGTCACTGAAGCCTTTGCTGACCTTAATTATCATCCCATTCTTGTACAAAAACAAATCTCCCGTGCCTTACCTTTCCAGTCTCCCACCACCTCGCAAAGTCCCACAGTCCGGCCACAGAGGAGCGTTCCCCTCGTAACTCAGTACCATCTGGGACTGGAGCAACTGAATTACATTCTCCGCCAGGGTTTCGACTACCTTTCGTCATACCCTGAAATGAGAAATGTCCTACCCACTATCCTTCCCACCCCTCCTACCGTGGTATTCCGCCATACACCGAACTTAAACAATTTACTCATCCGTCCTTACAGAACCCCTGCTCCCAATCCCTTACCTGATGGCTCATACCCCTGTAATAGGCCTAGATGCAAGACCTGTCCCATACATCCTCCTACCACCACCTACTCCAATCCAGTCACTAACATTACCTATCACACCAAAGGCAGGGCTACCTGTGAAACCAGTCACGTGATCTACAAGCTAAGCTGCAACCACTGTGCTGCATTCTCAGTAGTAATGACAACCAACAAGGTGTCTGTCCGCATGAACGGCCACCGATAAACTGTGACCAAAAAACAAGTGGACCACTCTGTAGCTGAACACGCTGCCAAACATGATACCCCTCATCTCAATGACTGCTTCACAGCCTGTGCCATATGGATCCTTCCCACCAACACCAGTTTTTCTGAATTGTGCAGGTGGGAACTTTCCCTGCAATACATCCTACGTTCCCGTAACCCTCCTGGCCTCAACCTTCGTTAGTCACTGTCCTCAGCCATCCAGCCCCCTCCCTGTTCCCATTCCAGCACTACACAGCCGTCATTTCACCGCCACACCCAATCTTTTAATTTCTTTTATTTTTATTTTTATTTCTCTTTTTTCCACTGCTTACCCCCTCCCCCCTCTGCACCTTCTCTCTTACCCTCCATCTAAACTGCAACACTTGGGTTGGATGTCCATCATTTCAGGGTATATTTTTACATATTTTTGCATCTTTTTACGTGGTTGTGTGTATTTTAATTCATATTTTTCTGTTATCTAGCTTCCCTCACAACCACCTAATGCCTTCATTTGCCCATTTCCTATGTCATTTCCATTTCCCGTGTTATTACCATTTCCCCAACATCATACCTGCCACAGTACTGCCGAAACTGTGGAATCCCCCCCAATGGCCTAACCACAAAAGCCCTTTCTCTGGATCCCACCCCTCCTTTCACAGTGACTTTCACCTCCACACTAGTTTCACCATCATCCAGCTGGATCCACCCCATTCCCCACACAACTAACTATCCCCTGGTCACTTTCTAGGAATTCCTCAACTTCATCTTGGCCTCACATCCTTTCCTGCAGGCCTTCCTAAGAACACCAACCTTTCAGCAGAAGCAAAGACAGCCATACATAGCCTCAAAACAGATCCTGATCTAATCATCCTACCTGCAGTCAAAGTCTCTACCATTGTTGGTATGAATCACAGTGACTACCTTGTGGAAGGCCTCCGCTCTGCCAATTGTCTGATTCCTCCATCTACAAACTCTGCTAGAATGATCCCATCCCATAAGTCCAACAGAACCTCCAATACCTGCTTGAAGCCATAGACCCTTCCCAGAACTTCTTCCCTGAATCCATTTCCATCCTCAACCCTGTGGTACTCTGCGCACATTCACCTTCTCAATGCGTCCCAAATCCACAAACCCAAAAATCCTGGATGCCCTTTGTGGCTGGTTATTGTGATCCCACTGAAAGAATTTCGGCCATCATTGAACGACACCTCCAGCCAATTGCTAGTACCCCCTGAATCACTGCTTGCCACTGTTGATGCCACTTCCCTATACACCAACAACCTTCATGCCCATGATCTTGCCACTGTTGAACACTATTTCTCTCAGTGTCCTTCAGCCCCAAAGCCGACTACCTCATTTCTCATACACTTTACTAAGTTTATCCGAACACACAACTGTTGCCCTTGGGAACTCAGCATTTGTTTCTGGGATACAGGCTTGGTGACTCAGGGTTACTGAGCTAGGACCTTGTAAGTGCCACCAGTCCAGTGTCACTATAAGCTCTGGGCATGCTTCAGCAACCACTGTATGGTGCGGTGATGGAAAATTGTGCGCCACAGGGATCTGGGATCATGGCTTGACCTCCCAAGACCCCAGGAATGGAAAAAAACCTCTATAGAAAAACCCTCAATATCAAGGCGTGCTTTGTGCCAATGAGCCGCATTGCTGTTGAGGGGGAACAGTCATTAGCAGGCAACCTCTGGGGGACCTGCCACACCTCAGTTGTATAAAGCATACCTAAGGGACGTGGGGCTCTGTCTGGATGGACTTTTATTTCCCTAGCTGTGTGTGGGGCCGAGATGGGAGCCTCGTAATTTTCTCCCCCTCTGCCCAGTGGAGTGGTTGGGCCACTGGTAGGTACCAACACCCAGTCAACAAGAGGGCTAGTGTAGCCAGTCTGACTCAGGAATTAGTTCCAAAAAATTTTTCTGTAGTAACAGAATGCTTGCTGGTAATGAGAATGTGTTTTTAATATTTAAGAGGAAAGAGGGCAGCTTCGAGAAACTTACACTTTTTTCTACATTCAAAAAGGCTTAGAGGACATTGCTAACATCTATTAAAATCAGTTAAGTGATTGTACAGTGGGACACTGTTGATCAGAACATCAAGTTCCCAACAAGCGACAAACCTGCAGAAAGCCAAAAGCCTATGGGAATATGCCTTTGAGACTGTGCTCCATACCATGTTACAGCAAAGGTGTGGTGACCTGCAGGACTCTGGCAGACATTCCCAAAAATGAACTTGGCCCAAGAAAGTATTATTAGATTAGATTGAATGTACTTATAGTTCGAAATGATCCAATGAGGAGATCCTCCAGGATGTATAACATGTCAGAACAATGAGAAAACACAAAAAATATTACTATGAAAAGTAAATATGCTAATGTACCTTCCACTGATCCAAAGTGGAATGATGATCATGGATGTGGAATGAGTTATGAGGCGATAAACACTGAATAGAAGAATCATTTTACAACACATATTTGCAGTTATTGCATTACTGCACTGAATACGTACAAAAGTCAGAATTCAGATTGTACTAATATTCACATTATTTTACATTACTAGTAAAACACGCACTCATGTCAGAAATGTAATGAAAAGGGTGGATGGTGATCTAGTTAAATCAGACTCATATATACTTACTTGTAAGAGCACAAAACTTCCAGAGCATGTCAAGGCAGTTTCCCTTCCCCTAAGTGTGTCACCTTATGTCCCCAAACCTATGCACTGTTTCAAATGACAAGGCTTTGAGCATACTACTCTGGGGTGTAACAGACAAGCCACTTGTGGCAAATGTTGTAAGGCCACCCATGGAGTAGTCCTTTGCTCATGTCCTTTGAAGTGTGTGAATTGCTCTGGGGATGACCCTATCTGGAGTAGGTACTGCAGCATATATTTTGAAGAATACAAGATACAAGAACTTAAAACTGTGAAGCCTATCTCATATGGTGAGGCCAGAAAGATATATAAAGCCATGCAGCGCCCCTTCCTTTGCAATTTCCTTTGCTTCTGTTCTTAAACAGCCAGATCAGAAGATCGATGCTGTTACACAGGCGGAGCTTACTAGTGTCGGCACTAGTACCTGCATCTGTCAGTGCACTTGTACTGCTGCAGTTACTTCGAAGCCCATACCTCCTCCCAACCCATACCTCCTCCCAAAACACCAGAAAAGCCTGTGGCTGCCAACATTAAGGAGCTCCCGGCTCCTCCAAAGGTTCAGTCTGGTTCACTGTCTAGTGCTGCCTCCACAGGCAACAAATCAAAGTCAAAGGTAAAGAATCAGCAGCTGACGGAGACAGGAAATAAGGAGTCTGACAATGTCAATGTCACTGTCTCTGACATCTCTCACGATTTGCCTTTGGAGCCGTTGGACCTTGATGTTGGCCTGGGGCACTCATCTCAGCTCAAGTTGGAGCCTGCTCCCATTATAGGCTTTCCTCCCTGGTTCAAAGACAGGGTGAAAGCTTTACCCCCATGATAAATGGCTCCCACACTACAGTGGAACATTAGTGGGCTCAGGACACATGTGGAAGAACTCCTAGCACAGGAATGCCCCCTGTGCTTGTATTTGTAGAAAATGCTTTTTAAAGTGTCTGATGCTCCTGTACTATGCAGCTATACCTTTCTTCACAAGGATGACCTGACTGGGGAAAGACCCGAGGGAGCGGTCACTGTGTTTCTCAATAATGTGCACCACTCCTCTTCTCTCCCATCAGCTACTGACCTGCAAGCAGATGCAGTTGAAGTTCATATCTGTTAAAGGATCACTGTTTACTCATTGTAGTTACCTCCTCAAAATGTGGTTAATCCTGAGTCTCTAATAGCTCTTATAGAACAACTCCCCCATCATGTATTGTGGGGCTCAACCTCTACTTGCCCTTGGGCTTGGATTTTGGAGACCCTCATAACCTCTCATGAATTGTTCCTCGTCATCACTGGCGTAGCCACTCATTTATGTGCTACTACCGAATCATTTTTAGCCATCGACCTGTCTTTGTTCTTGTGGACTCTGTTCAGCGTGAACTGGCTGATGACCTTCATTCCAGTGACCACTTCCCCCTCAAAATTCACCTAATGGATGGAGCTTTCCCTGATAGATGATAAGCAGAGCTGACATGACACTGTTGAGCCAGCTGGCTGTGTTTGGACACCATGACAGCATCTAGGAGGTTGAACCACATTACACAAGTGATACACTATACTGCTAACGTCTCCATCCGAAAATCCTCAGACCATATTTGGAGGCAAGCTGTCCCTTAGTGGACAGATGAGTGCCATTCAGTAATCCTAGTCAGGTGTGCAGCTCTGTGAAGGTTTAAGTAACGTCCAATGGTGGGAAACCTCACAGTGTTTTGAGTTGCAGGAGCCAAGGCTAATGTGTAATTACAGGTCATGGCAAGCAATTCTGATCTCTCTAAACTGTTCCACTCATTCTACAAAAGTGTGGGAAACCTTCAGGAAGGCTTCTAGTAAATACTGTTGATTACCAATAGTAGGATTGCTAAAACAGGGGTGTCTCCAAATAATGCCCAGAAACATTGTCCAGATGTTGGCAGGGCATTTTGCAGTGACTACTGCTAATGCCAGCTGGGATTCAGTGTTCTGCCGCTACAATGTGACTGTGGAGAAGGGCAAGATGGATTTCAGAGCCAACAATTTTGAGTCTTACAACTGCCCTTTCTCCATGCAGGAGCTTGATTCGGTACCATCTGAGAATCTTGATGATGCATCCATTCACAACCAAATACAGTACAGCATGCTTCGATGTTTGACAGCAGCGTTAAAGGGAATCCTCCCTGAATATTTTAATTTGATACACCATAGAGGCTACTTTTCCAACTTGTGGAGAGAGGCCATTTTGATACCCAAACCAGGAAAGGGCCAAACATGTCCCATTAGTTACCGGAGCATTGCATTGATGAGCTGTGTAGAAAAGACTATGGAACAAATGTTTGTACAGGATGGCAGCCAGTCAAGGAATATTTTAGGGAATTAGTTTAAAAATTTTATTTCAAAGGCCCAATGGAATCGTTACAAGTTTTCTCCCAGAGTAATTCACGCCGTGTCTACGTGACACAAGTTGCTTGCCTTTCAGAACCAAGGCAGTTCTGTCCTGTTAAAGCTGCTGACAGGAGATGCCTTGAGCCCTCTGCTGAAACTGCTAGAGAATTCACGTCATTGGTTTTAGCCAATAGTGTGTGCGGGATACCAATCACATGTGTGGGCGCTGGAGTGGTCTGCGGTGCAGAACACACGTTCCTTCTCTCTCTTGTAATCCAGACCTCGAGCAGAACAGACGTCTTTTTGGAATGCAGAGCCTCTGGCACTGCTTTTCACAACCGGCCACCTACGTAAGTTAACATGAACCACTTCCCCTTCCGTTGCCCATTTTAATTAATTGTTCGACCTGCTAGACTGGCCTAAACCTACTAACTTCTGACCCTAGGCACGCCCTTTGTGCTCTGTATATTGAAATATGTCCTCTTTATTGTACTTAATTTCCTGTTTTGTCATTTAACGGCAGCTGTAGCTGCCCACTATCAAGTCCTGACTGCTCGACCTTCTGCACATTACCGCCACGAGGCATATTTAACAACCTTCTTCCCCCTTCCTTGCCATTTTATACATTAACATTGGGGTCAGAAGTTTCTCTCCCCATCCCCAAACCACTTACTCTTGTACATGTTTAACTGTCATCTAGTCTGGATGTTAGCTCCTTATTAGCTCTCAGTGTGGATTCAGGAGATTTGTATCATCTGTTGACAGCTTGACCCTGCTAGAGGCAGCTGTTCAGGAGGCTTTCCTATGTAATCACCACTGTATTGGTGTGTTCTTTGACATCAGTGAGGCATATGGATCTACTTGGAAATGCCGTATTTTCTTTCAGCTACACCAATGGGTCTTTCATGGCACCTCCCCATCTTCGTAGTCCTTCCAGTCTAAGTGCTTTTTTAGATCCCAAGTTGGTGACATGCTATCAGATCGTTTTGAGCAGGAGAATCGTCTTCCTCAGGACAGAGTTTTAAGTGTTACCATCTTTGCCATAGCTATAAACAGCATCCTGTCTATGGTAAGGAATCCTGTAACGTGCTCCTTATTTTTGATCGATTTAGCAATTTCTCTTCCTCCTTCAGTGTTGCAACAGTGACTGGTCAGTAGCAACTTACAGTGTAATAGCTGGAAGAGTGGGCTGCAAAGAAGGGTTTTCAGTTTTCTGCTGATAAGGGTGTGTGTTCATTGTAATCATTCTCATTGTATTTTTAATTTACCTGAATTGCATGTGTGGCACACCATTCTCCCTTTTAAAGACTGTGAGCAATCTGGGCCTCATTCTTGACCCAAACCTGTTGTGGCTATCACACCTAAAGGACCTGAAGGCAAGGTCCTGGAAGGCACTGAATCTCCAGAAATATTGTAACCACTGGTCTTGGGGAGTGAACAGAGCATGTCTGCTCAAGATAGAGCTTTCATGTGATCACAACTGGGCTGTGGGTGCACTATGTACAGGCCTGTGAATCATAATTAACTGAAGATCATTGGCGCTACACACCATGAGGGAAACACTGTGGCCACAGGCGCTTACAGGACCAGCCCCATACCAAGTCTCTGTGCTGAAGCTGATGAACCGCCACTTACCATCTGACAACAACTCATGGTTCATTAGGCTTGTAAGTTCCTTGCTATTTGCAATTCCTTAGCACACCATATCATTGCTCATCTGGCTATGGGATGCCTCTTTACCAGCTGTCCACGGCTGTTTGGGATCTGTGTGAAGTGTAAACTGGAGTCCCTTGGTGTGGAGCTAGGACAACTGCAAATCCACAGTTTTAATCACCTGCCATCCTGGTTACTACAGAGGCCCAGAGTAATTTTAGATTTAGTGCAGTACAGATGAGTTTGCCCTCCTCCATATAATTTTTAATACATTATTTAATGAGATTTAACTGAGCACCACAACTCTGTAGCTGTACTTACAAATGGGTCTAAACAGGGAGGGTCCATTGGTTGCTCTGTTGTTTTCCCTGAACATGTCATCAGGCTAGAATTGCCTCAGGAGATTATTGTATTTAATATGGAATTATATGGGTTTTTGTAAACACTGAAGCAGATGAAATATGTTATCAGTGCTAAATTCCTTGTCTTTCAAACTCTATGAGTGCCCTTAAGTCACTGCAACACTTGTACCCAACAGATAAAGTGGTCCAGAGTATTCAAGATGCCCTTCTCTGACCACAAAGGTCACACCAGGGCACATAGTTACTGCGGGGAATGAAAGTGTGGATATAGCAGCCCCAGAATCCATATCGAGAACCTCTGTTTGTTCAGTGTGCTACACTATGTGATAAAAAGTATCCGGACACCCCCCAAAACATATGTTTTTCATATTAGGTGCATTGTGCTGCCACCTACTGCCAGGTAATCCATATCACGACCTCATTAGTCATTAGACATCATCAGAGAGCAGAATGGGGTGCTCCGTGTAACTCACAGTCTTTGAACGTGGTCAGGTGATTGGGTGTCACTTGGGTCATATGTCTGTATGCGAGATTTCCACACTCCTAAACATCCCAAGGTCCACTGTTTCCGATGTGATAGTCAAGTGGAAATATGAAGGGACACGTACAGTACAAAAGCAAACAGGCTAGCCTTGTCTGTTGACTGACAGAAACCACCGACAGTTGAAGAGGGTCATAATGTGTAATAGGCAGACATTTATCCAGACCATCACACAGGAATTCCAAATTGCATCAGGATCCACTGCATGTACTGAGACAGTTAGGCGGGAGGTGAGAAAACTTGGATTTCGTGGCTGAGTGGCTGCTCACAAGCCACAAATCATACTGGTCAATGCCAAATGATGCCTCGCTTGGTGTAAGAACCGTAAAGATTGGACGATTGAAGAGTGGAAAAACGTTGTGTGGAGTGACGAATCACAGTACACAATGTGGCGATCCAATAGCAGGGTGGGGGTATGGCGAATGTCTGGTGAACGTCATCTGCCAGTGTGTGTAGTGCCAGCTGTAAAATTCGGAGGCGGTGGTGTTATGGTGTAGTCATGTTTATCATGGAGGAGCACCTGCTCATAATGCACGGCCTGTGTCGGAGTGATTACACAACAATAACATTCCTGTAATGGACTGGCCTGCACTGAGCCCTGACCTGAATCCTATAGAACAGTTTTGGGATGTTTTGGAATGCCGACTTCGTGCCAGGCCTCGCCAACTGACATTGATACCTCTCCTCAGTGCAACACTCCATGAAGAATGGGCTGCCATTCCCCAAGAAACCTTTCAGCACCTGATTGACAGTATGCTTGCAAGAGTGGAAGCTGTCATCAAGGCTAAGAGTGGACCAACACCATATTGAATTCCAGCATTACCGATGGAGGACACCACGAACTTGTAGTCATTTTCAGATTGACAGTATGCTTGCAAGAGTGGAAGCTGTCATCAAGGCTAAGAGTGGACCAACACCATATTGAATTCCAGCATTAACGATGGAGGACACCACGAACTTGTAGTCATTTTCAGATTTTCAGCCAGCTGTCCGAATACTTTTGATCACACAGTGAATCTTCCTGCATGCTGTCATTTTGCTGTTAGGTACACAGTCATGCATCGAGGGAACAAAGAGTGGCTGGAAGTGACAGACAATAAGCTCCGTCTAGTAAAGACCACAACATGGCTGTGGTGTCACTCCTTCCAGCCATGCGGGCGGGATGAGGTCCTCCTTACTTGCCTTCTCATAGGACACAGTCCTAATGCATGGCTTCTTGCTCCTGCAAGAAGTATTGTGCTTGTAGTGTACAGATCACTGTGTGCCACATTTTATTAGACCGTTTTATTTTCAGATGAGAGGGCTTCTGCAGATTTGTCAACAGATCTGCCATCTATTTTAAATGATGTTCAAACAAATGTGACGAGAGTTTTAAGTTTGTGTGTGTGTGTGTGTGTGTGTGTGTGTGTGTGTGTGTGTGTGTAAGTGGTCAACCAGACACATTTCCCTGTGCTGTTATTTTAGCTTCTCTGTCATTCTACTTACGTTTTCATCCCAGGTATAGCATCTTCTACCCTTTCTCCATTGTTTTATAATTTGTGTAGGTCACCATGATTGAGGTGGGAGTGAGGGAGTGTCATTTTGTAAGTTTACTCCTCACTGTGTGATAACCTTTTTAGCCTTGTATCCACAGTAAACTCCAAAAACACACACACACACACACACACACACACACACACCTATTTTCTCCTTTGAAGGGAACGTATGTAAATAAATCCACAATGTAACATGGCACCCTTCTGTGCCAACCTGTTTGGGCCTTCTAGAGGAAATCTTCCTAACCTTCGAAAAATCCCAAACCCCTGGTTAGGTTCATGTCCATTTATGATCTCTTTATGAGTTTGACTTAGGGCCAAGATATCATGATTCCTTCACAACCTCAACAACTTTTATCCCACCCTCTTCACCTGATCCCCTTCAGCCCAGCGTGGCACCTTCATAGACATCAATCTCCTCCTCTCTGATGGCTCCATCCTCACATCTGTCAACATTAAAACCACCAATCCTCTCACCGTCATTGTGTGCCACTCTGCCAACGGAGCCACCAGTCTCTTCCCCTTCTCTGCTCCTCTCCTTTCACTCTCTCTATTCCCCCACAACCTCCCAATGCTGCATCTGGAAGCTATGTCTTGGTATTATCTAGTACCTGCAAGCTCTGCCAGGCGGCACTCATTTCTCTGTCCCATCTGTTCCCTGTTATCCCTCTCCCTTTTCTGCCCAACTCCAGATTGCTGCTTCAGTTCAACAAAGTTGCATTCTGGCTGGAGCAGCTGGAGATAGCGGTCATGTGTGCAAGAAGAGTGTTTGCTTGGGTCGTGTGTTCAAGAAGTGTGTTTGCTTGCGGAAATCTGAGTGTGTTTCCTTTCTGAAGAAGCCCTTGGTTGAAAGCTCAATGTATAACAGTCATTTCACTGTGCCTGCCTGCAACCCAGGGTGTCACCCTTACAGAGTTTAGCAATCTATTCTTTTCATAATATTGTTGAAGTTTATATGCACTAGAAGCAAACAGTACACTCATTTATTAGTACACTACTTTAGTGACTTTTATTTTTAACAACATTACACATTTCGATTTTAATACCATCGTCTTCAGGTATATCCTAGCAATATCAGTGTTGCCGAATAGACAAAACGTGTGTGTTAAAGCAAATTTTACAGTGTAAAAGATAATGACATGGCCACCAAAACGTATAGTGGTGTCAAAATGACTGGAGCAGTGTACCAATAATTTTTTGCATGTGAAGTGTCTCAGCCCTTAAGAAGCAGTCTTTTATGAAAGACTTATTTCGGAACAGTACACTGCCATCAGCAAAACATAGATGGTTCAGATATGGACCATGTATTCTTACTTTTTTTCTTACTGTTGGGACTTGAAAAGTTCCTGTAGAACTGCTGGGTATAGTTGACATTGGAGCTTCATGCATGAGTCCTCTTTCAGTTGTGAATTTCCCACTATCTTAATGAATTCTATAGCATTAATGTTGATATTCTTCAGCATACCATAATAATTGTCATCTGTGCCTTTTATAGTAAGGCCCATCACTTAAGATTTTGTGAAGCGGAGTCAAAAGCTTTCTCAGAACCATTGATTTCCAGACAAAGGGTTCCGTAAGAGCTGCTCTGCTGCCGATAATCTGGTGAGCCTGGAGTCTGCCATCTGTATGGCGTTGCCTGCCGTCAGCACTTCCTTGCTGTCTTTTCTGACATGTGGAAGGCATACGATACGACATGGCGACATCACATCCTCTCTACACTTCATGGTTGGGGTCCTCGTGGTCCGATGCCGATTTTCATACAAAATTTTCTGTCACGTCGTACCTTCCGCGTGCAAGTTGCGGCCTCCCATAGTTCCTCCTGAGTTCAGGAGAATGGGGTACCGCAATAGTGTCTTAACTGTCTGCCTCTTTTTAATTGCAATTAATGGGCTCGCTGTGGCGGTGGGAACGCCTGTCTCAGCTTCCTTGTACGCTGACGACTTCTGCCTATACTATAGCTCCGCTGGCATTGCAGTTGCTGAACGGCAGCTGCAGGGTGCCATCTGCAAGGTGCAGTCTTGGACTGTAGTGCATGACTTCCAGTTTTCGGCTGCCAAGACCTGCATTATCCATTTCTGTCGGCGACACGCTGTTCACCCTGAGTCATGGCTTTATCTTGACGGTGAACCTCTTGCTGTGGTGGAGATGCATCGGTTTTTGGGGTTGGTTTTTGATACCCGGTTGACTTGGTTGCCTCATATTCGGCAGCTTAAACAGACATGCTGGCGGCATCTTAACACTCTTCGTTGCTTAAGCCACACCAGATGGGGTGCCGATCAGTCTACCCTTCTACAACTGTACCAGGTGTTAATTCAGTTCCATCTAGATTATGGGAGCCTGGCTTACGGTTCGGCATCCCCTTCTGCATTGCAGTTACTGGACCCCATCCTTCACAGCAGGATCCGACTCGCCACTGGAGCTTTCCGGACAAGCCCTGTCAACAGCATACTTGTGGAGGCAGGTGTCCCTCCAATGCAGTTCTGGCACCAACGAATACTGGCCACTTATGCTACACACGTTTGTAGCTTGCCTGGGCATCCCAATTATCATCTCCTGTTCCCTCAGTTCGGTCATCCATCTTCTAGAACGGCGTCCCCAGCCAGGGTGTACGATAGCAGTTCGCATCAGAGCTCTTCTCTCTGGGCTTGTGGTCTTCCGTCTTCCACCTCTTTTCCAGGCCCCTCTGCATATACCCACGTGGTGTGTGCCCCGCCCATGCCTTCGGCTCGATTTTGCACAGGGTCCGAAGGACTCAGTCCCTCCTGAGGCCCTCCGCCGCCGCTTCCTTTCAATCCTTGCTGCGTTTCAAGGCTCTGACATTGTCTATACTGATGATTCAATGGTTGCTGGTTGTGTTGATTATGAACAACACTCATTGCCCGCTGGCTGCTTTGTTTTCACTGCTGAGTTGGTCACCATCTCTCGCGCCCCTAGAGTATATCTGCTCCTGCTCAGGTGAGCCCTTCGTTATCTGTAGTGACTCCCTGAGCAGTTTATGAGCTGTCAACCAGTGTTTCCCTCGCTCTCGTCTGGTGATGGCTATCCAGGAGTCCCTCCATACTCTTACCCATTGTGGCCACTGTGGTCTTTGTGTGGACCCCGGTTCATGTCGGCATCCCGTGAAATGAACATGTTGACACGCTGGCCAGACAGGCTGTCGGTGCACCAGCCTTGGAGATTGGCCTTTCGGAGAGTGACCTCAGGTCAGTTTTGTGGCAGATGGTACTTCGCACCTGGAGTGAAGAGTGGCACACCCTTCCTTCACCCAACAAACTTCGGGCCATCAAGCAGGCTACTGGTGCATGGCGCTCCTCCTTGCGGGTCTCTCGCAAGGAGCCTGTTCTTCTCTGCCGGCTGCGCACACCCGGATTACGAACAGCTACTTATTGCGCCGTGAGAACCCATCTGTATGTCGCTGCGGGTCAGCTTTGACGGTAGTCCACATTTTGTTGGTGTGTCCCCTTTTAACTGCGCTCAGGCAGACGTTTGCGCTGCCTGATATGCTCCTTGCACTTTTAACAGATGACGCTACCATGGCAGGCTTAGTTTTGCGTTTTATTCGGGGGCAGGGGGCTTTTATCACTTGATCTAAGTGTTTGTCCTTTTTTGTGTTGAGTCTGGCCTTTGGCCTTCGATTTTAGGCTGGGTTTCTTAGTGCATTTGTTGGTGGTTGGCTTTTCCTTTTTTGTCTTTATGGTCGGCCAACCACTGTCACACACTGTGTGATTTTAATTCCTTTTGTCTGGTCTCTGTCTGAATCTTTCTTGTCCTGTGTCGTCTCTTGTCAAATCCATTGTTTGTTTTTATTCTTTGTGGGTGTTTCACTTTCATGGAAAAAGGGACCGATGGCCCTAGCAATCTTGGGACTTCAATCCCACAAACCAACCAACCAACCAACCCAGACAAAGCGGTAATACACACTCATTGTTGGTTATCGTGCAAATAGTCAATTCTGCCATATCCATTTCTAAAGACAGCATGTTTGTTTGCCTGATTAAAATCTTGAGTGTTTTCTATGTGGATGGTTATAATTTTTGTTTATATCTTGCACATTACAGGAGGAGACTGATAAGTAAACAGTTTTGTGTGCCTTGTCTGTTTCCTTTCTTGTGAAGGAGAATAATTACAATGTTGTTATAGTTTTGAGGAACTGTCTTCTTCTACAAACAATCTCTAAATAAATTCCTTCCATTCAACTTTTCATTTGGCCTTAACTGTTTGTCTTGAGACACCATCATCTGCTCTCATCTGGCATTTTTTTGGTATTTTGTTGTTTTCATTATTATATATCTGTGTTTCTGATTCATCTCTTTGATTACATAAACATTTAAAGAAATCTTTGAATGCTCATACAATTTTCTCTCTCTTGTTAGTTACTATGCGGTCTCCCATTTCAGCTGACAAAATAAGTTAATGTTTTGCTTTCTTCATACTTTGTTTTTAGTAATTTCTCATATCATATTTTCATTGTAGCCTCTCGTACCCTATCAAAGACATTTTTGAATAGTTTTGTTAATTCACCATGTTTTATCAAGTTCTCACTACGATTTTCACGAAACTCCCAACTTGTCTTTAATACCTGCCACATTCTGTTTGAGATTTTCTCTTCTTGTGTTGTCTTCATTGCTGCAACATCTTTTGTTATTTGCATTAAATATGTTAAGCAATTGCTGCTTTCATCTTTGTATAATCTGCATTTTTCATCATTCTGGATTTGCAGCAAAATTAATCTTTTTATAGAGAATATGTTTTCAGATAACCAAACAGGTTGCTTGGCTCACTTATCAAGCAGATCTGAGACAATCACTTACAGTATTTGGTGGATACAGCAGAATCAATTGTTAAAATCTTGAGTACAAAAATGGATTTGTAATCCTGTGCAGGCACTTAAAAATATACGATCTCCCTGGAAGATTTTATGTTTTAGGACGTTAATTATGTTCTTAATTCCCCAGTAATCGATAACTTACATTGAGTATTGTTACGTATGCTCCATTTTTTAAAGTAATGTATGGAAAGTTCTGTTTGAGAATTATGAATTATTTAGGAATAAAGGAGACAACTCATCGAAATCCAGAAGAACTGCGCCATTGATTGGTACACAAACAGAAGGTACAGAGCTTTGCTAGCTTTCGGAATAGCTTGTAGGGAAAAACAGACAGACACACACACACACACACACACACACACACACACACACACACACACACACACACCTGTCTCCCTACATCGTGCTTTTTTACTCATGAGCTGTCTGTACTAGTTTTCTGTATTGCATCAAGGAAATGTTTAATAAATTGATTGACATGAATATGTGGAAGAAAGAAGAGGATTGGGCCAGAGCAGTAGCCAAGAGATGGTGAGACGATCATGGAAGATGCGGAGAGGCTTGTGTTCCAAGCAGACCCTGTCAGTGATGGGAAATCGTACAAGATTATTATTATTATTATTATTATTATTGTTATCATCATCATCATCATGATCATTATGACATTATGATACACATACTTTAACTCACTGTTGTATAACTTGCTTTAAAGCTAAATTTATCTTATTTATCAATCTATGCCAGCCTAAAGAAGAAGAGATACAACTATCTTGATCATTTTAACCATATTAATTTAATATGGAACACTTCTGTCCTTCCACATACATAGGTAACAGGTAAAATGGCACAATTAGTGGCACACCGAGCTGACATTCATGGCAATTGGAGTTCAAAGTGGCATTGGCTTATTTAGGTGATCCAGATTTCTCTAAATTGCATAAGTCATAGTCTGGCATCGTTCCCTTCTACAGCTCCATCTACATCTACACAATGCAAACCACCGCGAGGTGCATGCCAGAGGGTACATTCCATTGTACCAGTTGTTACGGTTTCTTCCTGTTCCATTCACATGTGGAATGCAGGAAGAATGATTGTTTGAATGCTTCTGTCTGTGCAGTAATTACTCTAGTCTTATCTTCACGGTCCCTATGTGAGTGATACGTAGGGGGTTGTAGTATAATCCTAGAGTAATCATTTAAAGCTGGTTCTTGAAACGTTGTGAATAGACTTTCTTGAGATAGTTTACATCTATCTTCAAGAGTCTTCCAGTTCAATTTCTTCAGTATCTCTCTGACTCTCACCCACAGTTTAATCAAACCTGTGATGATTTGTGCCGCCCTTCTCTGTGTACGTTCAATATCTCTTGTTAGTCTTATTGGCATGGGTCCCACATACTTGAGCAATATTGTAGAACCTATCGCATGAGAGATTTGTAAGCAATCTCCTTTGTAGATTGACTGCACTTCCCCAGTATTCTACCAATAAACTGAGGTCTACCACCTGCTTTACCCATATCCCTATGAAGTATTACACCCATGTATTTGTATGAGTTGGCCAGTTCCAACAGTGACTCATTGATATTAAGTCATAGGATACTTTTTTTTTCATTTTGTGAAGTGAAAAATTTTATATTTTGGAACATGTAAAGCAAGTTGCCAATCTCTGCGCCATGTTGAAATCTTATCAAGATCTGACTGAATATTTATGGTATATGTGAAGATAGTAACTGTTCTCGAAAGAACAGATACCATTGATGACCGTGCAGTTTCTCTAGAATAAATGATAATTAATTGAAACCCTCAGCTGCCGACAGGTGTTGTTGATATACCTCAATGGATACAGCTGAAAATGTGTCTCCTGACCGCGACTTGAACCCAGGATCTCCTGCTTGCATGGCAGACGCTCTATCCATCTTAGCCACCGAGGACACAGATGAATAGCGCGACTGCAGGGACTTATCCCTTATCTTCACATATATAGTTAAAAGGCTACCCAGCCATTGACCTTCATCTGTGCGAATGAGCACAGGTTGCCCGAACTCTTACGGGAATCATCACCTTAGTGTGAACGAGTAATGAGTGGATGGGCAAATATCTACTAGGTACATTATGTATGTAGATTGTGGACAGTTGGGAATGTGGGGCTCACAGGATGCGTGCAAGGGATAAGTCCCTGCAGTCGTGCTATTCATCTGTGTCCTCGGTGGCTCAGATGGATAGAGCATCTGCCTTGTAAGCAGGAGATCCCGGGTTCGAGTCCCGGTTGGGGCACACATTTTGAGCTGTCCCCATTGAGGTATATCAACAACACCTGTCTGCTGCTGAGCGTTTCAATTAATTTAGAATATTAGAATATTAATTTATAATATTTAAGGAGCTTCTTTCACATATTGCTTCATTACTGATAACTGCATCATCTAGAAAAAACCTGATTTTGCTATTAAAGTAGTCTGCAAGGCCCTTAATATACAACATGAACAGCAAGGGTCCCAACATACTTCCCTGAGGCAGTTACTTCTACATCTGATGATGCCTCTCCATCCAAGATAACGTGCTGTGTCCTCCCTACCGAAAAGTACTTGATCCAGTCTCAAATTTGACTTGACACCCCCTATGATCATACTTTTGACAATAAGCATAGGTGTGGTACTGAGTCAAATGTTTTTTGGATACTAAGGAATACAGCATGGACCTGATTGGCTTGACCCAAAGCATCCTGTATGCCACGTGAGAAAAGTGCAAGTTGTATTTCTCATGATCGAGTTTGGCATTGAGTTGGTCGTTCTGTTCAAGGCACCTCATTATGTTTGAGCTCTGAATATGTTCTAAGATTCTACAACAAATTGATGTCATGGATATTGGATAGTAGATTTGTGGATCACTTCTGCTACCCTTCTTGTAGATGGGTGTGACTGTGACTTTTTCCAAGAAGTGGGAATGGTTTTTTCTTTGAGGGCTCTACGATAGATTTTAATTAGAGGGGGAGCTAACTCAGCTGGAAATTCAGCAGAGAATCTGATAGGGATTCCTTCCATCGAGCCATGGAGCTTTGTTCAATTTTAATGATTTCAGCTGTTTTTCAACACCGCTGAGACTAATACTTATTTCATTCATCTTTTCAGTGGTATGAGGATTAAATGGGGCAATTCTCCTAGGTTTTCCTTTGTAAAGGAACATTTGAAAACTGAGTTAAGCATCTCAGCTTTTGCTTTGCTACCCTCAATTTCAGTTCCTGTCTCATACACTAGGGACTGGGCCACTAACTTTGGTGCCTTTTCCTATGACCACAATTTCTTCAGGTTCTGTGAAAAATGACTTGACAATATTCTGCAACAGTAGTCATTGAAAGCATCATGCGTTGCTCTCTTGACAGCCAAACACATTTCATTCTGCATCTATCCATCTGTAGCCCTACACTTTGTTTTACACCTGTTATGCAATAATCTCTGTTTCTTTCGAAGTTTCTTTACAGTGACTATATACCATGGAGGTTTCTTCCCATTATGAACTCTTCTATTGGGTACACATTTATTAATGCATGGTCAACTATTCTTTCAAAATTGAGTCAGAGTTCCTCTACATGCTCCTGCCCTCAAATTCCTGATTTTTTATCTAGTTTACTGAACATATATACCTTTCTGCTTGTTTAGTTGTCGTTTGTACGAGTGTTGCCCAGAAAGTAATGCACCACATTTTTTCTTCAACATTTCTTTATTAAATGTAAAGGGAATTACAGACACGAAAGAATGGTGTTTCATCTACATGCCCTACTTTTCCTTGTAATCTCCATCCCGTTCTATTGCCTTCCTCCAGTGTGAAACAAGGGCGTTCCTTTAATGGCCCAAGAGTTTTCTGTACATTGAAGTCATTTAGTAAATTTCATACTTTAGTTTTCAGCTAACGTTTCTTATTGTCTCTAGCGATGTATAATTCATGGCCTGCACCTCAGTAGGTATAGGAAGGGAAGGCTGGCAAAGCTTATAGGTGACCGTGTAGTGGGTGGTCGTGGAATCACTCATGGAAAAATTCCTGTGGTAGTTGGTGTTAGAAGTATACCTTTTTTAGATTGAAATCAGCTGATAGGTATACCTGCTTAAAGGAAGTCTCTCTAACTAAGGGCTCACCTTCAGATGATGTCATGTTTCCAAGTAGAGAAGGAATTAGCATATTTCATCAACATATAAGAGGCGTTAGAGATAAAGTTAGTGAACTGCTTATAGATATTGACCCTGAAATTATTGGTATGTCAGAGCACCACTTTAATAACTGTGCAGTTCAGAGGCCTCCTTTACCAGGGTACAGATTAGCTGGCTATTTTTCAAGGAGCTCCTTTTGGGGTGAGGGAGTAGCTATGTATATAAAAAACAGTATTCCATTTGAGTCCATAGCTGTATCATGGCACAGCATTGAACAGATATTTGAATGTCGTGGAGGGGCAGTTAAATTTAGTGAAACTAAACTTTTAATTTTTCTTGTTTATAGGTCCCCTAACTCTGAATTCAGAGCATTTCTGCTCCATCTAGAGAGGGGTCTTGATTCACTTTGTAGGAAGTAGCAGAAATTAGTTATATGTGATGACTTCAATATAAATTTTGTATATGGTGGTGCAAGAAAAAGGATTTTGGTAGATCTCCTAAATTCGTATGATATGTTGCAGATTGTGTTTTTTCCGACTAGGGTGCAGGGGAACAGTAGCACAACCATAGACAATATTTTTATTCATTCTTCATTACTAGATGGTCATTCTGTTAGTAAAAGGGTGAATGGCCTTTCAGACCAGGATGCACAAATTTTAACACTAGAAGGCTTTTGTACTCAAACAAATGTCACATGTAATTACAAACTATGTAGGAAAGTTAATCCAACAGTGGCAGAGACTTTTTTAAACCTTGTCAAGGAGTGGCAGGATGTTTATAGTGCCGATAACATAGATGATAAGTGTAATGCTTTCCTTAACACATTTCGTGCCCCTTGAGAGTTGCTTTCCATTAGAACGTTCTAAATGGGGTACTAGCAGTAATAGGCAGCCTGGGTGGCTGACAAGTGGGATAAGGATATCATGTAGAACAAAGGGAGAATTATATCAAAATGTTAGAAGTAGTCACAATCAAGCTACAGTAGCTCATTACAGACAGTATTGTAAGGTGCTTAAAAATGTTATTTGGAAGACAAAGAGTATGTGGTATGCTAGAATAGCTAATTCACAGGATAAAATTAAAACCATATGGTCAGTTGTGAAGGAAGTGTCTGGTCAGCAGTACAAAGTTGACGATATAAAGTCAGTTCGTATTAAAAATATTTCTGTTACTGATAGATATATGTACAGTATTTAACAATCATTTTCTGAGCATTGCTGGTGAATTAAATAAAAATTTAGTGTCTACAGGGACTCATATAACTTTCTTAGCAAATGCCTTTCCGAGATTGATGTCTGAAATACTCTTCTGTGATACAGACAAGGGGGAGATTGAGTCAATAAGTAAATCACTCAAGAGTAAGGACTCTCATGGATATGATGGAATGCCTAGCAGAATATTATATTGTACTGTGCTGCACATGTTAGCTCTGAATTTAGCCATATTTGTAATTTTCCTTTAGGAATGGTCAGTTTCCTGAATGATTAAAGTACTCAGTTGTAAAGCCGCTTTATAAAAAGGGAGAAAGAGTTAATGCAGACAATTTTAGACCTGTTTCTATGCCATCAGTGTTTGCTAAAGTTATTGAAAAGGTGTATGTATGTATCTATCCCTTAATCGGGCAGGTAGGTTAGAAAATTGAAAGAGGGAAATGGATAGGTTAAAGTTAGATATAGTGGGAATTAGTGAAGTTCGGTGGCAGGAGGAACAAGACTTTTGGTCAGGTGAATACAGGGTTATAAATACAAAATCAAATAGGGGTAATGCAGGCGTAGGTTTAATAATGAATCAAAAAAATAGGAGTATGGGTAAGCTACTACAAACAGCATAGTGAATGCATTATTGTGGCCAAGATAGACACGAAGCCCACACCTACTACAGTAGTACAAGTTTATATGCCAACTAGCTCTGCAGATGATGAAGAAATTGATGAAATGTATGATGAGATAAAAGAAATTATTCAGGTAGTGTAGGGAGACGAAAATTTAATAGTCATGGGTGACTGGAATTCGGTAGTAGGAAAAGGGAGAGAAGGAAACATAGTAGGTGAATATGGATTGGGGCTAAGAAATGAAAGAGGAAGCCGCCTGGTAGAATTTTGCACAGAGCACAACTTAATCATAAATAACACTTGGTTCAAGAATCATGAAAGAAGGTTATATACATGGAAGAACCCTGAAGATACTAAAGGGTATCAGATAGATTATATAATGGTAAGACAGAGATTTAGGAACCAGGTTTTAAATTGTAAGACATTTACAGGGGCAGATGCGGACTCTGACCACAATCTATTGGTTATGAACTGTAGATTAAAACTGAAGAAACTGCAAAAAGGTGGGAATTTAAGGAGATGGGACCTGGATAAACTGAAAGAACCAGAGGTTGTACAGAGTTCCAGGGAGAGCATAAGGGAACAATTGACAGAAATGGGGGAAAGAAATACAGTAGAAGAAGAATGGGTAGCTTTGAGGTATGAAATAGTGAAGGCAGCAGAGGATCAAATAGGTAAAAAGACGAGGACTAGTAGAAACCCTTAGGTAACAGAAGAAATATTGAATTTAATTGATGAAAGGAGAAAATATAAAAATGCAGTAATGAAGCACGCGAAAAGGAATACAAACATCTCAAAAATGAGATCAACAGGAAGTGCAAAATGGGTAAGCAGGGATGGCTAGAGGACAAATGTAAGGATGTAGAGGCTTATCTCACCAGGGGTAAGATAGATACTGCCTACAGGAAAATTAAAGAGACCTTTGGAGAAAAGAGAACCACTTGTATGAATATCAAGAGCTCAGATGGAAGCCCAGTTCTAAGCAAAGAAGGGAAACCAGAAAGGTGGAAGGAGTATATAGAGGGTCTATACAAGGGCGATGTACTTGAAGACAATATTATGGAAATGGAAGAGGACGTAGGTGAAGATGAAATGGGAGATATGATACTGCATGAAGAGTTTGACAGAGCACTGAAAGACCTGAGTTGAAACAAAGCTCCAGGAGTAGACAACATTCCATTAGAACTACTGACAGCTTTGGGAGAGCCAGTCCTGACAAAACTCTACCATCTGGTGAGCAAGATGTATGAGACAGGCGAAATACCCTCAGACTTCAAGAAGAATATAATAATTCCAATCCCAAAGAAAGCAGGTATTGACAGATGTGAAAATTGCCGAACTATCAGTTTAATAAGCCAGGGCTGCAAAATACTAAAACGAATTCTTTAAAGACGAATGGAAAAACTGGTAGAAACCGATCTTGGGGAAGAACAGTTTGTATTCCGTAGAAATGTTGGAACACATGAGGCAATACTGACCCTACAACTTACCTTAGAAAATAGATTAAGGAAAGGCAAACCTACATCTCTAGCATTTGTAGACTTAGAGAAAGCTTTTGACAGTGTTGACTGGAATACTCTCTTTCAAATTCTGAAGGTGGCCGGGGTAAAATACAGGGAGTGAAAGGCTATTTACAATTTTTATGGAAACCATATGGCAGTTATAAGAGTCGAGGGGCGTGAAAGGGAAGCAGTGGTTGAGAAGGGAGTTGGACAGGGTTGTAGCCTCTCCCCGATGTTATTCTATCTGTATATTGAGCAAGCAGTGAATGAAACAAAAGAAAAATAGATTTTAAAATCCATGGAGAAGAAATAAAAACTTTGAGGTTCGCCAATGACATTATAATTCAGTCACAGACAGCAACGGACTTGGAAGAGCAGTTGAACGGAATGGACAGTGTTGTTGAAAGGAGGATATCAAATGAACATCAACAAAAGCAAAATGAGGATAATGGAATGTAGTCGGGCAATGATGAGGGTATTAGACTAGGAAATGAGACACTTAAAGTAGTAAGTGAGTTTTACTATTTGGGGAGCAAAATAACTGATGATGGTCGAAGTAGAGAGGATATAAAATGCAGACTGGCAATGGCAAGGAAAGAGTTTCTGAAGAAGAAAAATTTGTTAACATCGAGTATTGATTTAAATGTCAGGAAGTCGTTTCTGAAAGTATTTGTATGGAGTGTAGCCATGTACGGAAGTGAAACATGGACAATAAATAGTTTGGACTAGAAGAGAATAGAAGCTTTTGAAATGTGGCGCTACAGAAGAATGCTGAAGATTAGGTGGGTAGATCACATAACTAATGAGGAGGTACTGAATAGAATTGGGGAGAAGAGGAGCTTGTGGCACAACTTGACTAGAAGAAGGGATCGGTTGATAGGACATGTTCTGAGTCATCGAGGGATCACCAATTTAGTATTGGAGGGTAGCATGGAGGGTAAAAATCGTAGAGGGAGGCCAAGAGATGAATACACTAAGCAGATTCAGAAGGATGTAGGCTGCAGTAGGTACTGGGAGATGAAGAAGCTTGCACAGGATAGAGTAGCATGGAGAGCTGCATCAAACAAGTCTCAGGGCTGAAGACCACAACAACAACAAAAACAACAACAACAACAATAACATGTATGTAAGAATAATTGATCATTTTATGTCACACGATTTGCTATCAAATGTACAGTTCAGCTTTAGAAGTAGTTTAATGACTGAAAATGCTATATTCTCTTTTCTCTGTGAGGTACTGGATGGGTTAAACAAAAGGTTTTGAACACTACACATATTTTTTTGACTTAGCTAAGGCATTTGATTGTGCTGATTACAAGATATTGCCCCAGAAGTGGGACCATTGTGAAATATGGAGAGTAGCTCACAATTGGTTTACCTCTTACTTTAGCAACAGACAGCAAAAGGTCTTCATTATTCACAATGTTGAGAATTACTGTGATGTGGGGTCTGAGTGGGGTACAGTCAAGTGTGGGGGTTGCCCCAGGGATCAGTCTTGAGGCCACTCCTGTTCCTTAATTATATAAATGATATGCCCTCTAGTATACAGGTAACTCTAAAATATTTCTGTTTCCTGATGACATTGCCTTGGTAGTAAATGATGTGTGCAACATTGACTTAGTTTCGAATTGTGCAGTTCATGACCAAAGTTCGTGGCTTGTAGAAAATAAACTAACACTAGATCTCAGTATGACTTAGTTTTTACAGTTTTAACACACAATTCAGCAAAACCTAACGTTTTAATTTCACAGAATGGGCATATGATTAGTGAAACTGAACAGTTCAAATTTCTAGGTGTTTAGATTGATAGTAAACTGTTGTGGAAAGTGCACGTTCAGGATCTTATTCAAAGACTTAATGCTGCCATTTTTACTATTCAAACGGTGAATGATCGTTCAACATGAAAATTAGTCTACTTCGCTGATTTTCATTCGCTTATGAGATATGATATTATATTTTGGGGTAAGTCTTCCC
Organism: Schistocerca americana; assembly: GCF_021461395.2. Taxonomy (NCBI): domain Eukaryota; kingdom Metazoa; phylum Arthropoda; class Insecta; order Orthoptera; family Acrididae; genus Schistocerca; species Schistocerca americana. The sequence goes on along the minus strand of NC_060120.1, from coordinate 289,491,677 downwards.
ATTCTAAAAGGATATTTTTGGCTCAGAAAAGGGCAGTTCGGCCAATAAGCAGTGTAAGTTCATGAACCTCTTGTCAACCCCTGTTCATGGGTCTGGGTATTTTGACATTGGCCTCTCAATGTATATATTACTTACTGTCATTTCTTGTTGACAATATTAGCTTATTCCCAAGAATAAGCAGCTTTCACTCCGTTAATACTCGGCAGAAATCAAACCTGCATTTGGATTGAACTTCCTTAACTCTGTTGCAGAAAGGTGTGCCATATACTGCTGCATCCATTTTCAATAAGCTACCACTCAGACTCAAAAATCTTAGCAGTAATCCACGCACTTTCATATCAAAACTGAAGAGCTTCCTCACCCCTTCTATGGAATTTCTTGAAAAATTAAGCTGATTCTTGTTGTATTGTTGATTATGTTTACTTAAAGTTATGGATTGATTTTTTCCAGGTTCATAAACTTTTATTTTTATCTGTTACTACTTGTATGTTGTAATTTCATGTACTGATACATTCCATGACCTTGGAGATTTGCTTCTCAATTTGGTACTATTGTACTTGACCTGTAAATAAAAAAAAAATAATAATAATAATAAAATAACTGGAAATCTGAAGGGGGCTAGGTCAGAGCTGTAGGGTGGATGAGGTAACACTGTTTTGCGATGTATTCAGTAGACCTTGGACTTGTGTGGGACCGAGCATTATTGTGTTGTAGCAAAACATCTCTTGAAATGCTGTGACGCTGAAGTCGCCAGAAGTGTGTCTTGAGTTTTGTTAATGTGTTGCTATATGCTTCTGAATTAATGGTACCGCGTCTTGGCATCACATAAATGAGAATCACACATTCACAGCCCCAGTACACGGTGATAATGACCGTACTGGCAGAATGAGTTGTTTTGAGGTTTTAGGCTCAAAATGGTGAAATCAGGTTTCATCACCTGTCACAATCTGGGACAAGAAGGCCTCCTTCTCAGCTTCAAAATGTGTGGTAAGTTACATCATCTTTGTTTTTAGATATATCTAAAAACAAAGATGATGTAACGAAAAAGAAAACCCACATCCTTTCGTCTTTCCCTCTCCTCCTTCCCTCTTTCCTGACGAAGCAACCGTTGGTTGCGAAAGCTTGAATTTTGTGTGTGTGTGTTTGTGTTTGTTTGAGTGTCTATCAACATGCCAACGCTTTCGTTTGGTAAGTTACATCATCTTTGTTTTTATATATATATATATCTAACGAACGAAAGTGCTGGCAGGTCGATAGAAACACAAACAAACACAAACATACACATGAAATTCAAGCTTTCGCAACAAACTGTTGCCTCATCAGGAAAGAGGGAAGGAGTGGGAAAGACGAAAGGATGTGGGTTTTAAGGGAGAGGGTAAGGAGTCATTCCAATCCCGGGAGCGGAAAGACTTACCTTAGGGGGAAAGAAGGGGTATACACTCGCGCACACACACACACACACACACATATCCATCCGCACATACACAGACACAAGCAGACATTTGCAAAGGCAAAATATATATATATATATAATATATGCATCTCATCAGCGCACAGCACACCTTGAGATTATATATATATGTGTGCATGCATCTCATCAGCGCACAGCACACCTTGAGATTGAGGGTTATCCCTCAATCTCAAGGTGTGCTGTGCGCTGATGAGATGCATAGCTGTTGAGGTCGAACAGTCGTTAGTGGGCAACCTCTGGGGGACCTGCCACACCTCAATTGTATAAGTGGACCCTTGTTTCCCTAACTGCCCTTGGGACCAAGATGGAACCCTCGAAATCATCATCATCATCATCATCATCATCATCATCATCATCATCTCCTTCAAGTGGGAAGGGTGTACTGCCTGGGAGTATCCACGTCCAATCCTCCAAACGAATGAGGGAGGCTAGCCTTCCTAGTAATCTGTGTCAGTTGAATTATAGTAACAAGGCTTCAGGAGTTATAAATTGAAATGTGTTTTTGGTCATTAAGAGGAAGGAGGGGAATTTTGAAAAAGTGTCTCCCTTCTACATCCATGAAGGCTTGGGAGGACTTGCTGGAAGCCTGAAGACTATTAAGCGGTTGCAGAATGGTTCTCTACTGCTCGAAACTAACAGGGCAAAGCAAGTGTAACTACTTACGAAGCTTGAAAAATTGAGTGAATATGATGTAACTGTTAAACTGCATAACTCCCTTGACTCTAGAAAGGGTACGGTCACATCCCGTGACATTATGGATATCGACATAACTTAACTTAAACAGGAATATGCATTACAGGGGATAGTGGACGTAGAGCAGAGGATACGTAGGAATGATGGAGAAATTGAGAAGACCGCCACCTTCATTGCGACTTTTCATTCTGAAACGTTACATCACATCACAGCGGGTTTCCTCTGACTTAGGGTTAGGTCTTATGTAGCTAACCCTAAGCAGTGTACATCTCCAGCAGTGTGTGTTAACTGCTCTGGGAGCCTCCCAGTCTGGAGCCGAGACTTCCCTGTTTTTGCAGAGGAACGAGAAATTCAGTAACTAAAAGTCACCAAGCAGATCCCCTATGCTGAAGCCAAAAAGGAATATAAGGCGACGAAACCTCCCGTCTTTACCACTTCTTATGCTTCCATGGTGCAGAAACCTGTTCCTAAGGTCGCGATACCTGGACATAGACATCGTCCAGTGTACAACCATCACCTGTACATGCCAAGACAAAATGAGTAATGATAAAGCAATCCAAGCATTTATCACAGAAAAGACCAGCAGCAGTTCCATTGTGAGTGTCAAGAAGGCATACAACAAGCATTGTGCCTCTTAACACCCCCTTTCCCCCTCATCCTCGAAGGGACAGGGTGCAGGGAAAGGTTCACAACATTCAGGTCAAAAGTTGTCCCGAGCGCCGTCAGATGTCATTCATTCACATGTGACAGATAAGGAGGACATCATGGAGTTAGATGTCTTGGATCCAGGCAGCCCCTCCACTCCCCCTCGTTCTACAAGTGCTTCACCTCCACGGTGGAAAGAGAGGGGTAAATTACAACCACATTGACGAAATGGCTCCCATTCTACAGTGGAACTTGGAGGGGTTCAGGATGCATGTGGAGGAACTCTGTCTCTTATCTCAGGGTAGACCACTGTGTCTGTTTCTCAAGTAGACTAATTTCCATCAGTCGTACACCCCTGAGCTAAGAGGCTATGTACTCCACAAAAAGGACAACTTGAGTGGAGAGAGAGCTAGAGGAGGTGTTGGTATTTCATCAGTACCTACTACGACTCCTTGCCTTTCTCACTTACAATGACTTTACAAGCAATTGCTGTATCAGTGCAAGTACGACATCAGTTAACAATATTTTCCCTTTACTTGCCGCCACATGATGCACTTGATGAAGAGGCCCTAACTGACATTGTTACACGGCTGCCCTGCCCCTTCATCCTCAGTGATGATTTTAATGCACACAGTGTGCTTTGGGGCCCTGCAGCTACCTGCCCCAGGAGTAGAGCAGTTGAGAGGCTTCTCGTGTCATCATGTACGTACTTGATAAATGTGAGACAGAGCACTCACTTCTGCACAGCAACTGGGTCATTCTCTGCCACTGATCTCTCACTTTGCTGTTCAACTCTTGCTCACATTGCTCAATGGGAAGTAGTCAATGACTTGCACGGAAGTGATCACTTCCGGATCTGGATTCACGTGCCAGATAGGATGGAACTCGAAAGGAAACTGCTGTGGTGGGTGCTCGGTAGAGCTGACTGGACACTTAGTAGCCAGTTGGCCCAGTTGAAACATTGTGCAAATGTCAAGGCACGGGTGGATCAATATTACCAAAACAATCCACCACACCACTGCAGCAGCCATTCCTCAGTCCACGGGACTACAGAAGAGGCAACCTCTCCCTTGGAGTGCTGAATGCTGCACTGCAATCAGGACCAGGCGTGCGGCTATGTGTAGGTTCAAGTGTCGGCCAACTGCAGAGAATCTTGCAGCCTTTCGGGTGGCGAGGGCAAAGTGTCACAATGGGGAAAACACTCTCCAAATCAATCCACGAGACATTGCCCAGACTATGGCAGCATATTTTGCCACAGTTACTGCAAGCCAGTCACGATCCAGGTTTCCAGTGCCATAGAGTGGTTCTGAAGATTACAACTGCCCATTGTCCATGTGGGAGCTGGATTCTGCATTGTCTGTGGCTCATGACACATCCCCTGGTCATGACAGGATCCATTACAGTATGCTGCGGCACATCACAAGGCGGAACAAAGATATCCTCCTCGCACTTTTTAATGCCATTTGGGCATCAGGTCACTATCCCGTCTCGTGGTGTGAGGCAATTTTAATTCCTCTTTTAAAACCTGGGAAAGGCCATACATGCCCAAGTAGTTATCGTAGTGTTGCCCTCATTAGCTGCATGGTGAAGACCTTGGAGCGGATGCTCAACCACCGCCTTGTCTGGATCTTAGAATCCAGGCAACTCCTTAGTCAGTTTCAGTGCGGGTTCAGGAGGTATCGCTCCACCTTTGCCCTCCTGGAGGCAGCTAGACAACAGGCTTTCCTATGCCAGCATCACCTTCTAGGTATATTTTTTGATATCGAGAAGGCCTACGATACTACTTGAAGGCATCTTATCCTGGAGCAGCTTCACAAATGGGATTTTCGTAGTTGTCTTCCCATTTTTATTCAGTCCTTCCTCTTACCACAGTATTTTAGACACCAAGTTGGTGACGTCCTGTCTGATCGCTTTGAGCAGGAGGACGGTGTCACTCAAGGTAGCATTTTAAGTATGCTGTCTTTGCCATACCTATTAATAACATTACGTCCATAGTGAAAAGTCCTGTCTAGTGTTCTTTGTTTGTGGATGACTTCTCTGTGTTTTTCTCTTCTTCAAGCCTCACAACAACAACATGTCAGTTGCAACTAACTCTTCGACGTGTGGGCGAATAGGTGCAGAAGAGTGGTTTTAAGTTTTCTATCCGAGAAGTCTGTGTGTGTTCTTTTTAACCATTCTCGTTCCATTTTAAACTTTCCTGAGCTGAGGGTGAGGGTTACTGGCCGTACTTTTAAAGACACAGTGAGGTTTCTGGGCCTCATAGTTGACTAAGCTTATGTGGTTACCACATCTTAAGGACCTGAAAAAATGGTCACTTAAGTCTTTAAGTATTTAAAATGTTTTAGCCTCAGCACATGGGGTCAGACAGGACTTGCCTGCTCCGATTTTACAGGGTATTTGTGCAATCTCGGCACGATTATGGGTGCACAATGTATGGGTGTGAGACCCTCATAGTTACAAATGTTGGATGTGGTGCACCATGAAGGGATTCAGTTGGCCACTGGGGCATTCAGAACGAGCCCCATACCAAGCCTCTGTGCAGAGGCTGGTGAACCACCACTTCATGTCAGGCGATGGCTACTTACAGTGTGCCAAGCTTGTAAAACTCTGTCTGTATCATTCACACCCGGCTATCATACCATTGCTCAGCTTCCAATGGAAAGGCTTTTTTGTAAAAGGCAATGAGGCCATATGGGATTCATCCACAGGATTCCCTTCTAGAGGTGGGTGTGGCCAGTCTTCGTGTTTTACATCACAGTGGGAGCAGATTTCCACCTTGTCATCTCCGGAGACCCAGACTTATTTTAGACTAGACGAATTTTAAGAAAGATTGTGTGTCAGATTTTACATTTCAGTCTCTGTTTTTGAACATTTTAGATATGCATCATGGTTTCACAGTAGTATATACTGATGGCTCCAAACAAGGGAATTCTCTTGGCTACTCTGTGATGTTCCCCAACCATGTCACCAGGATTCGCCTTCGCGATGAGTATACTGTTTTCTCAGTGGAGCTCCACGCAATCCTGAAGGCACTGGAGCAGATGTGTTGTATAGGGGGCAAGAAGTTTCTCATTTGCTCTGGTTCCCTTAGTGCCTTACAATTATTACAGAACCTATACCCAGCTGAGGAGCTGGTCTGGCTAATATATGACCAACTGTACTTGCTCCAACAGCAGGGTAAGCAGATGTCATTCTGCAAGGTGCCAGGTCATGTAGGGATAAGGGGAAATGAACAGGCTGGGTTGCCAAGGAGGCTTGCAGAGGATAGGATGTGGCACAGTGTCCTATTCTTTTGCAGGGTGTTGTTTCTGCACTGCACAGGAAGTGCATGCAGTTGTGGGATGAGGAATGGCTGGCGGTGATGACCAATAAGCTGCGGTTGATGAAGTCAACAACCCGGTTGTGGCGTTCCTCCTTCCAGTTCTCAGGCGGGATGAAGTGACCCTCATGTGTCTCAGAATTCGGCACTGCTCTCTTACATATAGCTTTTTACTATGGCGAGAGAATCCTCCGTTTTGTGATGCTTGTGGCATGCACATTTCTATCTGCCATATTTAATGAAGTGCATTTTATATCATGTTGCAAGGGCAGAAGCAAATTTTGGTACAGATCTGTCCTCTATTTTAGCTGATGAGAGTGACTAAGGTTTTAAAGTTTTGTGATATGTCTGAACTCTGGCCTAAACTTTTAGGCTGGAAGTGTTAGTGTGTTGCAGAATGGCCGGCTTCTCCTTTTCTTATTCTTGTGGTCAGCCAGCCATGTCCATCTGCTATATTGTTTTGTCTCCTTATACTACTGTCTTCCTGTGTTGTTAATGTTTTACTACTGACGCAATACTTCATTCCATGGTTCTGCGCAGGTACACATGTAGTTTTCCAACTTTTGTTACCTGTGTTTTACATTCTGTTTTGTTTATTTTACTGACACTCGTCTCAATTCGTTTTCGTGCCAGTGCTAAAGTCCTTGCTGCTGTGTGCCTATACAAACATGTCCATGTCATGTCCACCTGTGGGAGGCATTTCTTTCAGTCTTACACTAATACTTCTGGATTTCCTACAGCTATCATTATCTGGATTGGATAGAGAGTCGCCTAATCTAAAAGACCCTAGTGTGCAACCCACACACAGTCAGCTACCTGAGCAGCAGCCTCTGATGTGTAGTGCACACCTGACCCATTTAAGAGGACCCTACAGTTCTCAACCGCGTGGTGCAAGTCCAGGAAGTCGTAGCTAGCTTGCCACAGAACTTTCAAAGTCCATTGTTCAGTCCTCCCACTCAACTCGGAGCCAAAGGGCCACGATCAGTTCTGGGGACAATGTTGCAAATTGTGGGCTTTGTTGAAACTCCATGCGCAAGGCTGGTCTTCTCAACCTTCTCTGCCAGTCGCTGAAATGACCCAAGAATGACCTCAGACCCCAGGCGACAGGTGTCATTTGTTCCAACGTGTACCAAAATCTGCAGTTGGTTGCATCCTGTTCCCTCAGTGGCTGCTGGAATAGCTTCTTCAATATTTAGAATGAGGCCTCCAGGCATACACACTGAGTGCATCTGATGTCCTTTCTTGCCCTTGCTGCCATTTCCCTGTGGGGTACTGTCATTCACGATACATTTGAACTGCCAACAATTAATAGACCCTACTCTTAGGTGTTTGCTTGTTTGTGACACCAGAAAAAACAGGTTTCCCCAAAACAGGTGAAGTGAGTTCCACTGTCTAAGTTGCAGTTTCAGTGAAACACAGCACCCCAAACTTGTTGTTTAGGGGGATCAGTACAATACTCCCTGAGTCCTCCCTGGTCCCCGTCCTCCCTGTACAGGCCACCTAGTTCTGCCATTGACATGCCACTTGCAGTCAAGTGAATGAGTAATAACAGATCCTGTACTTTCCGCAGAGGAGACTGGATCCATGAGAGTTGTTAATACTTGAGGTACCTCTGGTCCAGGTATCACAGGTACACGACTCTGGGCAGCTCTTCCAACACACTTATTCGCAGCAGCTGCCAGTTGTTTGACAATAGTCAGGGCAATTTCCGGCTGCATATGAATGTCAGCCAACACATCCCAGCCGGCCGAAGTGGCCGTGCGGTTAAAGGCGCTGCAGTCTGGAACCGCAAGACTGCTACGGTCGCAGGTTCGAATCCTGCCTCGGGCATGGATGTTTGTGATGTCCTTAGGTTAGTTAGGTTTAACTAGTTCTAAGTTCTAGGGGACTAATGACCTCAGCAGTTGAGTCCCATAGTGCTCAGAGCCAACACATCCCATGTTCGAGAACAGTGTTCACAGTGGGGCTGCATTTTGGCTGGTGCAGTGAACAAATAACTTGAAATTAAGCCTTCTGATTATCTTTTAATCTGTTGAGCTTAAATGTTGCTAATTCCCTATAAGAATTGAAGCAAATACACAAAACGAGATTTCTATTAAGGCAACACAGAAACCTGTGGTAAAAACTACTAATTTCCTAAAATATTTTGATGTTTATTATAGTCGTTAGGAAACTTGAAAACAGAGTTTATTTATGATAAAAAATAAATTTCCTGAGGACATGGCAAAAACAGAGAGAGAAGGAATAGAAAAGAAACAATATGGAGCTAGTAAAATATAGATCAGTTATGTTTTTCTACAGAAAGAATAGTAGATCTTTACTTATCTAGACTTTATTTTCTTTAGACAATAATAATAAAATATTGATCTTTCCACTGTTGAAAAAGTGCTGCCTTTCTGTAATCTGTTACACAACCTTATTACTTTTCCAGTCTGTTAGCTTCCGTGATTTCACCTAATGATTGGCTATTTCTTTATATTGTTTTAATTACCTTCCGCCTATAACTTTCCCTGATCGTGTTTTTCTTTAACATAAATGATTTAAGTTATTTAACTTCCTTTGCAGACTTCGTAGAAACAGGGGTTGGACAAAAATAAGGAAACTCCAAAAACACAACACATTACCATGCCTAATATGGTGTAGGAAACCCATTGACATTCAAAACAGATTCCAGTTGTCTCAGAGTGGATAAATACTGGTTCTGTATGGTTTTCAAAGGCATTTTACACCATTCTTCCTGTAAAATAGTGGCAAATTTGAGTAATGGTGATGGAGGTAGACATTAGTCACACACTTCCCTCCAAAATACACCACAAAGGCTCAGTAGTATTGAGATCCGAAGACTGATGGCCAGAGGAAATGCGACAGTTGTTCCTGGTGCTCCGAAAACCAATCTTGGACAATGTGAATTGTGTGAACAGGGACCCTGTTGTATTGGAACACAGCATCATCATTGGGGAACAAACATTGTACCATGGGATTGACCTGACAACTAAAATGGTCACATAAGATGGCCTTGAGAGTAACCATGGGGCCTGTGGAGTACTACAGTTTGGCTTCCCAAATCATCACTGAACACCCCACCATGTTTCACTCTTGGAATGTGAACTGACCCAGAAGTTGGCGACAGTGTGAAACAATACTCACCGGATGTAATGACTTTCTTCCATTGCTCCATACTCCAGGTTTTACAGCTTCAGCACCATGTTTTCCTTTAATGGGCATTCACATCACTGATGAGCGGGTTTGGAATTTCACCTTGCCCTCCAGTTCCCAGGTTGTGGAGCTCCCTTCATGTTGTTTTGATGCTGACATGGTTCTTGAGGGCAAAACTAAGTTTTTAAGTGACTTTTGCAGCTGTCATCCTCTTTATTTTTCATCAAAGCCCCATTCAATGACTGTCTATCACAATCACTCAATGCACTTTTTTCTGTATTGTAAATTAATGGATGATGTTTTTCCACTTTCCGTGTGTGCAGTATAAATCTTCAATATGGTGCCTTGAAACTCCAAACACTTTGACTATCTTGGTTAAGAAAGCACTCACCATAGGACCACCATCCAGTTGCCCAAGTTCGAATTCATGTAGCTGTGACATAATGCACTCACACTGTTCTGGCCGTGACTGACACTGGCTATGAACTGAGGACATTGAACAGGTGCCATTCATGGTCAAATTCAACAGTGCTGCCTGCGGGCTTGGCTAGCATCTGCAGTTATGTTCAGGCATGCATTTCTCACAGTGTTACCATGTTTTTGTCCAGTCCATGACGTATTTGATCATTTCCGTGATCCTGCTACATGTTTAGCAGTTCTAGTGAAGGTGCCTATGTTTCCAGCATTCATTTGTCACTTTTTTTGGTACATATTTAAAATGTGCAGTCTGTTACTGCTATTTTCCATTGTAATAGATTTATGTTGGAAGGCAATGTTTCACGAATGATTGTCCTCTCCTCAGGAATGGGCCAACAGTCAAAATATAACACTAAAAGTATTCCATCCATTCTCATTAAATTATATTGTAATCACTGCAAGAATGGATGACACACTGAAAATAACGAATTGTGGATCAGTGAATCTGGTAATCCATTATGATTCAGATTGTTACCTACCAACAACAATTGATATTGAGAGCAGTGGTGAGTATGTTCTGCTGATACTGGCAATATTTTCCTGTGACATCTTTCCCACTTTCATCAGAGGAATCTCCTGATATATTTTATTTCAACAGAAATGGAGGAGGAAGAATTAGCTGTTGCAAAGGAACAGTTTACAGGATTCAAATTATATTATTTGAGAGAAGCTTTTGAAATATGCTGTATTAAAACCGAAAGATTTTCATTGTCTGCAAAGGTAGATGTACCAAATGAAAACTTGAATGAAGAGGTGAGAACACTTGAAGATAACTATCAGCAAACAAATAAATAAATTCCATAATTAATTAAGTATAATGACGTACATAATCATAATTTTAGTATATCATTTGCAATTACATTGTATTCTCAAAACAAGGTAACCATTTAAAAAAAAAAAAGTCATATTTTTAATTTTACAGGTTAATGATAGCATCTCAATATCAGAGGATGTGAGCAGCAATGCTGTCCCTGAACAAGTTAACAGAGAAAATAGATTGTTGCCAATTGTGGAAGAAGCAAGAAAGTCCAAATCAGAATTGTCAGCAAAAGGAAAAAGAAACAGAAAAGGACATAATAGCTCAGCATCATCTGCAGAAAGTATTGCGGAAAGGAGCACGACTGATGCACCTGAAATGATTGAGACAAGAAAGTCCAAATTAAAATCTTTGCCAAAAGGAAGAAGAAAAAAGAATAAAGATACAAGCACGTCCTTAGCTGAGGATGATGATATTGCAGAAATGAGCACAAGTGATACCTTTGAAAAGATTGCTGAGTTTCAGTTACAGTTGGAAACCAAAAGGAGTTCAGCCTCAGTCCTACAGAAAGCAAAAAAATCAAAGCCTAAATCTTCTACCAAAGGAACAAGGAAAACGAAAAGCCCACATAACCATTCCACAAACCAAGTAACAAAAGAAATCTGTACACCTGACCAAACAAATAAAATTACACGTTACATTTTAAGAAGTAGGAGATAATAAGTCAATGATGCTGTGTGTGTGTATGTATGTATGTATAAAAACCATTTGGCAAAGCACTATGTAATATAGATGTCTGTAAAGCTGTGTTGCATGAAGTAATAATCTGTTACTACCCTTTTCTCTCTCTCTCTCTCTCTCTCTCTCTCTCTCTCTCTCTCTCTCTCTCTCTCTGTGTGTGTGTGTGTGTGTGTGTGTGTGTGTGTGTGTGTGTGTGTGTGTGTGTGTTTGTTTGTAAAACTTACAAATGATAAAAGTGATAAAATATAGGTTGTCAGTTAAAAAAATTAATTTAAACCTTGATGATTTATGATTTTGTAATTTTTTGTCATTTAATGCTACCTATCAAAATAAGGTAACTTGAAATATTTAAGACTGTTGGACTTTTCATTTTAGAGTTTTTTAATCTCCAAAATTGTGTGATTTTTGACAAATTTTGAAACCACAGATTGGCCATATCTCCAACACTATTTGACTTGCAGACCTTCTAGTTTCTTATAAGGTTTAGAAATATGTGTTACTTGACAGTACTCATAAGTGTACTAAATTTTCCCAAACCAATTTTCTTTTTTTTAATTTGAAAATATTTTAATAACACATTTTTTGTGCTGAAAAAATTTTCTGTTGTATACTATTTACACCAAATTACATGACGGTATTCCAATGGGAAAAATGGTGAAATAAATTTTATTTGATTGCAGTTTGCTTTGCCAGCTGTACCGAACTGCCCGTGGTTTTTAGGCTGTTTCGTAAAACTAAAGTTAATATTAAATTATAGTGCACAAATTAAGCACACTTTATTTTATCATTTAAACAATGTCATAATCCATGCAATATAAAATAAGCCTAAATAATGTAAAGGATATTCAAACAATAGAAAGTGCAGGATGGAATAACAACAGTATTATGAAAAGAGTAGATTTTTTACCCTCCGTATAGATGAACCGCCCAGTTGCAGACAACCACAACAATGAGACTGCTATACACATAAGCTTTTGGCAAAAACACCTTCTTCCAAACTAAAACACACACACACACACACACACACACACACACACACTGTGACTGCAGACTGTAACTGCACCTGATGGGAGAAGCAATCTGGCATCGGCAGTGGGGTAAGGAGGCAGCATAGAGTGGGAAAGTAAGGATAGCAGGTTAGGGGTGAGGGAAGGTGTAGTGCTGCTTGTGTGGCATGCAGAGACATGGTGGGAACAAGGTAGGGCTGCTAGGTGCAGTAGTGAGCTTGGGGGAGGTGGGAAGGAGAGGTGTAGAGAAGCTGGAAAATACTAGTGGGTGCGTTGGTGGAATAGAAGGCTGTGTAGGTGGAGCAAGAAAGGGGATAGTTAGTTGGTGCCAAGGCCTGCTGAAGGTTAAGGGTGGGTGGGGTTATAGGGACATACAATATATGAGGGCTGTCCAATAAAGAATGATCATAATTTTTTCGTGGTCATAATTTCTTGCACTAAAATTTAATCTTACGATATTCTGTTTGCTTAATGTGCAACAAACACACCGTTGTAGTTTCAGTGTTGGGACTCCTGGTTCCCACCTGTGAGAGGCAGGAAAGGTCAGACATGTTCAGTATTGCCTACCGCTGCAATGGAGGTAACACACAAGATTCAATATGTGGCCTTGAAATTCTACTTTCATCTCAACAGATCTTCAGCTGAGGCCTATACAACATTACAGGAGGCCTATGGAGAGTCTGTTCTTCCCTACAGCACAGCTCGAAGATGGTTTGAAATGTTTAAAGAGGGAAGACAATCAATTTCAAAGGAAGATGGACCCGGTGCTGTAGTTACTGCTCTTACGGAAAAAAAAGTCAACACTGCTGCTGTTATCGCGAGAGAGGATCGACAAATTACCTAAGATCACTTTCTGAAATACTGAACATTTCATTGGGTGGCACCCACATGTTGGTGACAGAAAAATTACACAACATGTGTTTATGCATGATGGGTTCCAAGACTGTTGATTCCCGAACAAAAGGACATTCGCGTGCAGGTCTGCATACAGTTAAAGTTGATGTTAGAGGAAGATCCAGAGTTTCTTTCAAATTTAATCACTGCTGATGAAATTTAGCTACATCATTTTGATCCTGAGAGCAAAAGCAAAGCTCAGTGTGGAAATTTCCTTCATCACCAATCCCCAAAAAAGCAAAAGTGGTTGCTTCTGCTGGGAAAGTTATGGTCATCTCAGTCTTTGGTATTCATGGATGGTTTATCAGCATGTTGTACCTGCACACACATCAGTAACTGCACAATACTACAGGGATGTCCTGAAAACATTGCAAGTCCATATCAGGTGCAAAAGACCATATTTCCATGAAGCAGGCTGGGTGCTGTACCACGATAATGCGCAGCCACTTATTGGCAATGTTTTTGCTGAATATCTTGCAAAAATCAACATTAAGTGCATCCCTCACCCTCCCTGTAGTCCAGATTTAGCCCCATGTGACTTACACTCCTGGAAATGGAAAAAAGAACACATTGACACCGGTGTGTCAGACCCACCATACTTGCTCCGGACACTGCAAGAGGGCTGTACAAGCAATGATCACTTGCACGGCACAGCGGACACACCAGGAACCGCGGTGTTGGCCGTCGAATGGCGCTAGCTGCGCAGCATTTGTGCACCACCGCCGTCAGTGTCAGCCAGTTTGCCGTGGCATACGGAGCTCCATCGCAGTCTTTAACACTGGTAGCATGCCGCGACAGCGTGGACGTGAACCGTATGTGCAGTTGACGGACTTTGAGCGAGGGCGTATAGTGGGCATGCGGGAGGCTGGGTGGACGTACCGCCGAATTGCTCAACACGTGGGGCGTGAGGTCTCCACAGTACATCGATGTTGTCGCCAGTGGTCGGCGGAAGGTGCACGTGCCCGTCGACCTGGGACCAGACCGCAGCGACGCACGGATGCACGCCAAGACCGTAGGATCCTACGCAGTGCCGTACGCACCGCCACTTCCCAGCAAATTAGGGACACTGTTGCTCCTGGGGTATCGGCGAGGACCATTCGCAACCGTCTCCATGAAGCTGGGCTACGGTCCCGCACACCGTTAGGCCGTCTCCCGCTCACGCCCCAACATCGTGCAGCCCGCCTCCAGTGGTGTCGCGACAGGCGTGAATGGAGGGACGAATGGAGACGTGTCGTCTTCAGCGATGAGAGTCGCTTCTGCCTTGGTGCCAATGATGGTCGTATGCGTGTTTGGCGCCGTGCAGGTGAGCGCCACAATCAGGACTGCATACGACCGAGGCACACAGGGCCAACACCCGGCATCACGGTGTGGGGAGCGATCTCCTACACTGGCCGTACACCACTGGTGATCGTCGAGGGGACACTGAATAGTGCAAGGTACATCCAGACCGTCATCGAACCCATCGTTCTACCATTCCTAGACCGGCAAGGGAACTTGCTGTTCCAACAGGACAATGCACGTCCGCATGTATCCCGTGCCACCCAACGTGCTCTAGAAGGTGTAAGTCAACTACCCTGGCCAGCAAGATCTCCGGATCTGTCCCCCATTGAGCATGTTTGGGACTGGATGAAGCATCGTCTCACGCTGTCTGCACGTCCAGCACGAACGCTGGTCCAACTGAGGCGCCAGGTGGAAATGGCATGGCAAGCCGTTCCACAGGACTACATCCAGCATCTCTACGATCGTCTCCATGGGAGAATAGCAGCCTGCATTGCTGCGAAAGGTGGATATACACTGTACTAGTGCCGACATTGTGCATGCTCTGTTGCCTGTGTCTATGTGCCTGTGGTTCTGTCAGTATGATCATGTGATGTATCTGACCCCAGGAATGTGTCAATAAAGTTTCCCCTTCCTGGGACAATGAATTCACGGTGTTCTTATTTCAATTTCCAGGAGTGTATTTCTATTCCCTAACATGAAGAAATGCCTTCGTGGGCGGCATTATCAATCATCAGAAGCAGTGGTGAAGGCTGCAGAGGCAATTTTGAAAAACCTCTCAAAAATGGTTTCCAGCATGTATTTGAAGACTGGCAGAAATGCTGGAGCAAGTGCATTGCATTCAGATGGTGCAGGCTATGAAGCAGTCATTGAAGTGAAACGCATTGTGTTGAGCAGCATGTTCAGCAACTGGGTGGTCCAGCTGTCTCTTGGCCAGTTTGTCGGTGGACATTCATTCAGATAGGACGTTGTGTTGGACTGCGTACTCAGCATCTGAATGGTCCAGCTGTTTCTCAGCCACAGTTTGTCGGTGGCAATTCATGTGAACAGATAGCTTGTTGCTTGTCATGTCCATGTAAAAAGCAGCACTGCAGTCACGGCTTAGTTCATTGATCACTTGACTGTTTTCACAAATGGCCCTGCCTTGATGGGATAGGAGATGCCTGTGACCAGACTAGAGTAGGTGGTGATGGGAGGAGGTCTGAAACAGGCTTGCCTCTTGGCCTGCTGCAGTGATATGAGGCAAGGGGTTGGGACAGGATTTGAGTAGGGATGGCAGAATACCACTGTGGGGAAGGTGGGTAGGCTATGCTCATTTCATGGCATGATGAAAGGTACTCAAAACCCCAGCCAAGAGTGTGATTCAGTTGCTTGAGTACTGGGTGGTATCAAGTGATGAAGGGAGTGCTCCTTTGTAGCCAAACAGTCGGTATGTCGGAGAGACAAGCCATGAGAGATCTGTTCCTATATGTTTTGGAGGTAATTTCAGTCTATGATGAAGGCCTCAGTGAGACCCTTGGGATGTAAGGGATATTATCTTCTGCATTGTATATAACCTTTAATTTACTTTTAGAACACAACAGCAACATACACGGTAGTGGCAAAGAAACTGGTATAGGCACGTGTATCCAAATACAGAGATATGTAAACAGGCAGAATGTGGCACTGTGGTCAGCAACACCTATATAAGACAAGAAGTATATGGCACAGTTGTTAGATCGGTTACTGCTGCTACAGTGGCAGGCTATCAAGATTTAAGTGAGTTTGAATGTGGTGTATAGTTGACGCACGAGTGATGGAACACAGCATCTCTGAGATAGCGATGAAGTGCGGATTTTCCTGCATGACCATTTCACAACTATACTGTGAATCGGGCCCATCAACAGTGACATTGGACTGTTGATGACTAGAAACATATTGCCTGGTCAGATGAGTCTCGATTCAAATTGTAACAGGTGGACGGATGCATATGGGTATGGAGACAACATCATGAATCCATGGGCCCTGCATGTCAGCAGGGGCTCTTCAAGCTGGTGGACGGACAGTGCATTCCGACGGACTTGGGCAATTCCAGTAGGACAATGAGACACCCCACACGTCCAGAATTGCTACAAGCTGGCTCCAGGAATACTCTTCTGAGTTTAAACACTTCCGCTGGCCACCAAACTCTCCAGACATGAACATCATTGGGCATATCTGGGATGCCTTGCAACGTGCTTTTCAGAAGATATCTCCACCCCTGTGTACTCTTTCATATTTATGGCAGCCCTGCAGGATTCCTGGTGTCAATTCCCTCCAGCACTACTTCAGACATTAGTTAAGTCCATGCCACGTCAATTGCAGCACTTCTGTGTGCTCGCTGGGGCCCTAAATGATATTGGGCAGGTGTACCAGTTTCTTTGGCTCTTCAGTGTATATTACCAATGTATTATAATTGAAAAATATTCACTTCTGTTGACACAATAATGCATTTCAGTAGAGATGAATAAAATTAGCAAAGCACTGGATTTGGGAAGAGGGGCAGGTTGTTGCCTGCAATACATGATGCGCAAGTCAAGTATGCATGTTGCAACCTGTTTAAAACAGTAGTAGTGACACAGAATGCAATCAGTTTCGTTACAGTCTGAGGACACCAGCCTGAAACATCTCTCTACTGCGTTACTAAGTTTGTAAAATGGTATGTTGAAAAATTATTGCTTTTTTATTACTCTCCATAATTAATATGTTATGTAATTAATCTAACACATTTCACATTTTTATATCTTATATAATTCTCAACTTTTTTGAGCTCGTGGTTTATCATTCAGTGACTTCTTGAGAAGTTTGCAAGCTGAGGCTGAAACTGGTCAAAATTTTGTTGCAATCCCTTCAAAAGAAATTTACACTCGGTGAGTTAGGATTGTAGGAATTTTAACAACAATAAAGGTAGCACATATACAGATGCAAAAGAACAAATTAAATTAATATAATACTAGGCCAGAATACATGAAACAGACAGATCATGGTCATGTCGAAATAACATGGACGTACAAGAGCAAGGAGAACAAAGATTAAGAAAGTCAAAGATATCACTTGTCCATGTCAGCTACTGTAGGCAGCGGTTAGCAGTTTCTCTGTGGAGGATTGTCCTGAGGCAGCAGATAGACGAGCTTTACTTGCTCTAATGTAGTAGGTTCCCCATTTAGGAGAATTTTTGTAGTATGCTCAACACGTTGCCAGAACTGGATAACGTCCAGAGTGCAGTGGTTGTACTGGCACTCTAAGTGCATCTGTTTGTAACATCACATGGGAACATGTATGCAAGTCTTTGTGAACAAAAATGGTGTCAGTGTGTTGATATGCCATAACTGAACAATACTTATAAATCCATTATTTCACTTGTTGAAGAAGGACCATTATTTCACTTGTTGAAGAAGGAATGACTGTTCCTGTTGAGAAAGCTCTTGATGTTGCATCGTAATCTCCAGTGGAATAGATCACCGTTAACAAATTCTGACAAAAAGCTGTCAATGTCCAGAGTCTGAGTGGTACAAATGGCAGTTCCAATATACAGGAAGTATTATGGTGCAATAACACTGCTTCAAGAGTTCTATTCCACTGCTGTACCATCCCATTACTTGCAGGGTGGTAGGCAGTAGTATAGGGATGCTGGAAATTGAACAACTTGACAGATTTGTGGTACACAGTTGATTCCAACTGCTTTGCGCATTTGTTGGTCAACCTTTTCTGACAGACCAAGTTTGTTCTAATGCCCAAACAGCAGTCTTTTCTCACAGATATCAGTTGGCAATCATTCTAATTGTGCAGGTTGCTCCACGATGTGCGAGACCATGTATTGAATCTCACACCTCTCTTTGAAAACTAGCAGGCACATACTGACAAGGTGATTTTCTGGAGATGTCACACCACAAGAGAGTTGTTTTAGGATCTTGGAAGGGAAGTTTTCTTTAGTTTCAAAACTATTTTCTCAGCTTTTGTGAGATCCCGTAGTTGAGTATCTGTGGTTTGTGCTACAAGCTTAAACTGCTGATAATTCCCACATTTTACAATACATTTATCTTCTTCTTAGCTGCAGCCTGTCTGTCACTTGGCAGTTAGCGAGCCTTATAAGTGATGGGAGTGCCAGGTGTAATTTTAATATTGTAACATGTGTTGTGCATGACAACATTAGTAGATGACAGCTGTCCATTAAGAGGTGCAGCAGGTGTTGCGCAGGCCATCAATCTAATCTGAGGTCGACACTCCTTTTGCGGTTTTTGAAGTCCTGATTGAGCAGCATCTAAGTCATTTGTGGCCAAATACAGTTTAAATAACAGCACTTCATTTTCTGCAAAACTTTTTGTATTTTTCCCTCATATGCATGTTAATTTCTCTATAGTGTCACAACATCTATGCAAGATAATCAAATGTATATTCAGAGGTTGGAGAAAATGCATCAAGTGAGGCCATCTCAGTTGTCTTACACATGATAGGTAGAATGTGCATCAGAAGGTTCATTTATGCTGAACTGACATCTCCCACTTCAAGGCACAAGTTTTAGCAGCCCTGACTAGAAATCTTCCAGCACTTTCATACCCAGTTCAAATTTGTAACTAACACAAATGTATTTCGACACCATATTGATGCAGAAAGTCAGCACCCAAAATAGGTGAAGTTACTTCTGATGGTACAAAAACCGACTTTACAGATGGTTTGAAATGCAGATCAAACACTTCTGTCTATTCTCCTTAGTTACAGTTTGGGAAGCTATTAGCTACTGTATGACTGTTAACATGATAACTTTGGACCTGAATTTAATTAGGTAATTACAATTATATTAATACCTTCAGCTTCCGATGGGCATTGATATATATATATATATCAATGGGAACAGGTGAAACTGTGTGCCCCGATCGGGACTCGAACCCGGGATCTCCTG
This sequence comes from Schistocerca americana, assembly GCF_021461395.2. Lineage (NCBI taxonomy): Eukaryota > Metazoa > Arthropoda > Insecta > Orthoptera > Acrididae > Schistocerca > Schistocerca americana. Next base: position 289,472,321 of record NC_060120.1, on the reverse strand, counting down.
CTTACATGGTAGACACACTGTCAATCTGAGCCACCGAGGGCACACAGGATAGTGCGACTGCAGGGACTGTTTCGCACATGTCTCCCGCGAAACCCACATTCTCACCTTGTATCTCCACACACTACATTTGTACTGTTCCACCCCAACACACCCATTACTCATTGCAGACATTCTTACCAACTCTGGTAAGAGTTCGGGGAATATGTGAGCATCTGCACAGAAGAAGGTGGTCATGGCCGGTGTTGCCAGAACTATATACTTATATGGATATGGTGTCTGTTCTTTCGGACAGGTCTGAAAGAACAGACACCATACCCATATAAATTAATTAGGTAAGGACACGGTATGTGAATGTCCATAACATATAACCGTTGTGATCCACGTTACACACCCAAAATATTCTCATGTAATGGTAATTCACTGGCGTTCACATTTCCAATGCATGGTTTGGTGGCAGGTCTATTGTATGAAGAATGAAAGGATATTTGTTGTTGGAAAACAGTGACAGCTATGTAAATATCTTTTTGTCGAAGTTCCAATGCTTACTGCAAAAACTTCAAAAAGAAATCAAGAAAAGAGTCATAATAACTGTTGATTTCAACATAGATTTAGCCAGTGAAGCCAACAGTTCAAAAAAATTCATTGACATGATTCAAATATTGTGTTTCAGTGCTAATTTCACTGATTTTACTTGAGTAAACAAAATGTCAGCAACATGTATAGATAATATTTTAACTAATTATAATAAGGTAAATAAGTTTTATGTAGATTAGGACTTTCCAGTCATTGTGCTCCGTTTATGGAGTTACCAAAAACAGTAGAACCTTGCTGGAAGAAAATCTACACCAAAAGCCAGGTCAGCAAAGAAAATAAGAACTTATTCCATCACAGATTTAATAAGGTGAAGTAGGCTATAGATCATAGTACTTCAGGTTCTGAAAATTTTGCTGCTTTCTTGGAAAACTTCCTACACATTTTAATGAAACTTTCGCCCCTTGCTATACACCATAAAAAAGTAGGAAATAAAGTCAAGTGGATTACTGAAGAAATAAAAATCTCTAGTGCAAGAAAAGGCAGCCACATAGTGAACTAAAACATAACAAGTCTTGATTTTACTACCTATGTAAAACAAATTACAAAAATATTTTTAAAAAGTTGTGAAGGCAGCAATAGAAATGGCAAATAATAGTTTTATTTTGGATAGTGAAAACAATTTGAAGGCATTATGGTCAGTGGTCAAAGCTAAAACAGGTGCCACAGCTAGAGGCCATGATTATTCCTGAAATCAAGATAGAGGACAAAACTATTGTAACTCCTGCTCAAATTTCTGAATTATTTATTGAATTCTGTATAAAAATAAACAAACAAATCAAAGATCAATGTAGGAAATTACCCAGATAAGGCAAATTTCTTTAACAGTGAGCAATTTGAAGGTGAACTTTTCAGTACATTTACCAAAATTACTGTAAAAGATATAGAAAATGTGATAGTATCACTAAAACATCAGCAGGATGGAATGGGATACCAACAAAAGTGTGAAAAACAGTCTCTAAAGTAACTGCGCAGCCACTGTCTACAGTGATTAACCAGTTCCTTCAAAAAGATTATTTTCCAGACACACTTAAGTACACAGTAGTTAAGCCACTATTCAAGAAAGGCACAAAAGAACATATGAGAAACTGTCATCCAATCCCTCTTCTTCCATCACTATCAAAAAAATTTGAAAAGATAGTCACCATACAAATTCAAGATTTTGTAGAAAAAATTAAAATAACCACAAAAAATCAGTAAGATTTTCAAAAAGTCAAAACCACAGTATTTGCTATAAATCATTTTGTAGATAAAATTAGCTCCAATCTATACAATTCACTGCATGCCACAGGAATTTTTTGTCACCTAAAAAGGTCTTTGATAGTGTGAACCACTTCTTGCTACCCTGTAAACTGGAAGAGTATGGAATTAAGGGCACTGTATTAGAATGGTTAAAATCCTACCTAACCAACTGAAGACAAAGAGTGGTTATATCACCAAAGAGAAGAACTTACTGTTCAAAGTGGAAAACCATTTCACAAGGAGTACCCCAAGGTTTTGTCTTAGGTCCCATTCTGTATCTTTTTTACATAAATGATCTATCACTTAATACTGAGTGTCGCCAAGTTTTATTTACAAATGACACATCTGTAATCATTGAAAGTAACAGTACTGACCAAATTCCCCAAACTGTATGAAATACTTTAGAAAAATTAGATACCTGATTTGATTTAAACAGGTTAAAATTAAATATGGAAAAAACTCATTTAATGCAGTTTAAAACAAAAGAAGCAAAATTAAATGATGTTCAATCAGTCACAGAAACCAGGATTTACAGGGAGCTAGTTATGTGAAATTCCTAGGAATTCAATTGGATAAAAACCTATCATGGGGCTCAAATATACAGTACCTTGCAAATAAATTAAATACCTTAGCATTTAGAATGAGGATATTGTACAATGTACCAGCATGGACGTAAGAAAAGAAGTATACCACAGCAACTTTGAGTCAGTAATAAGATTTTGGGGTAACTCAAACCACATGTGTCAAATATTGAAACTTCAGAAATATGCACAATGTAGGGCATAGAAAATCATGTTGCCCACTCCTAAAAAAATTTTAAGTGTACCAAGTGTTCCCTCACTATACATCTATGAGATGATTATCTTTGTACACATTAAACCTAATTTATTTGTAGCAAGTCATTTTCAACATGATTACAAAACCAGAAATGAAAATAATTTTATGCTGCCCATCCACCATTTAAAACTTTATGCTCCAACTCCACTGTATACGGGTATGAAAATTTTAACAAAGTGAAAGGAACAGATTGCTCAGCATAATTTTAGAAACACTGAAAAAAAACCTACGAGAGAAACTAATGCAGAAATGTTACTATTCAGTAAAAGATTTTATTTTATTTATACCTATGGCTCACGTGCAATTTAAAATTACAGGTATATAACATTAGTAATACTATATATAACAAGAATATGAAAATACAAAACTACATATAAAACTAGCTAAATGTTAATATAATAGAGGGAAACATTCCATGTGGGAAAAATATATATAAAAAATTAAGATGCTTTAACTTACCAAACGAGAAAGCGCTGGTATGTTGATAGACACAATAAAATAAAAAACACACAAATATTCAAGCTTTCGCAAATGTGCGGATGGATGTGTGTGTGTGTGTGCGCGAGTGTATACCTGTCCTTTTTTCCCCCTAAGGTAAGTCTTTCTGCTCCCGGAATTGGAGTGACTCCTTACCCTCTCCCTTAAAACCCACATCCTTCCATCTTTCCCTCTCCTTCCCTTTTTCCTGATGAAGCAACCATGGGTTGCGAAAGCTTGAATATTTGTGTATGTGTTTGTGTGTTTTTTATTTTATTGTGTCGATCAACATACCAGCGCCGCTTTCTCGTTTGGTAAGTTAAAGCATCTTTGTTTTTTATATATAACTAAATGTTAATATCTAGGATCTTAATCCATATAAGAGCCACATCATCAGCTTTCATGAGGTCGCTCCATTACCCCTGATAGGAACGCAAGGGACATTGATTCTAATGTGCTTGATTGTCTGGTTTGGAGACCCACAATCACAAACTGGAGACTCTGTAGCACTCTATTTGTAAAGAGAATCTGCGCACTGTCCATGCCCAGTGCGAGCTCTGTTCAGTTTTACCCACAGTTTCCTGTCGAGTTCTGTGCCAGCAGTATCACAGTTATACATTCTAAACAACACGCTCATCAGGATTTTCAGTAAGTTGACAGCTCTGGTCCTACAGGTTTCTCAGCCTGGTATTACTGACATCTAGCTATTCTGCTTGCTGTAATAGTGGGTTTCTTGAATGGAGTCTATTTCATCATAAACTTGGTACGTCTTCCTGTCGAGGTAATTCCAGGTTCTCCCGCAGCTTGCATTATTTCCTAATCAAGGCCTCACTTCTGCAGATTGCAGGTGGATGGACATTGCTCGGCAGAGGAAGCTAATAAGTTGGTATTGGTCAGATTACCACAGCTATTAACCACATAGTGTGGTTCAAATGGACGTCAGTCAAGTTGGTGTGGCAGCTGTTTAGCTACACCGGGGCACAATACTCGGCTGCGAGAAGATCAGCGCTGTGGATGATGTGCACAAGGTATATGCTGAAGCTCCCCATGTTATTCCACACAATTTTTGAATAATATTGTTACAAGTTCTTAACTTGGCAGCAGCATTTTCAAAATATTTTCTATATGAAAGGGTGTGGTCAAGGGTGACACCAAAGAACGTAGGTTACTTGTTATGGCGAAGTGTGTTTCCGTTAAGTTTCATGAGCTCCATGATTGCTTGTCATATGAAATGTACATTCTTCAGTTTTACTTGTGCTGGGTTTACGTCACCACTTTCTAAAACAGGTGTGCATAATGGCTAGATCTTTTGTGAGAATTGTCTCTGCTCGTCCAACATCCTTGGTTCTACAAGCAAGACCAATATTGTCCGCATAGCAAAATTTTGATTGGAGATATATAGGTTGAATAACAGGGGGGGGGGGGGGGCTGGCTAAGACAGAGCCCTAGAGCCCTGCGATAGACCATTACTTAAATTGCTCTCCTTGCTCACATTTTCTCCCAAGTAAATGTGGAAATACCTATTGTTTATCGTGGTCTCCATGAGAAGTTACACTTTTTCGGGATCGGATTGTTTTTAGTAATTGTATATCATCCCTTCTCTCCAGTCGGTGTCATATGCCACAGTTAGGCCTACAAACGCGACAGATGTCTTCATGTTTTCTTGGGAACCAGCCTCTATGAAAGTTGTTAGGGCCAGTACGTCGTCGCAGAAACTTCTCTGTGGCCTGAAACCCGCTTGCTCAGTTGGGATATGCTCCAGAATGAAGCCACTAATTGTGTTACAGATGAGCCTCTCCAGGAAATTATAAGTACAGCTCAAAAGAGAAATTGGTCTGAAACTTCGAGGGTTGTCAGCTGGTTTACCTGGTTTCAAAAGTGCTCATTAGGTAGTGATCCACTGTCTAGGATGAAGCAGACCAGCCATTTTTTCCTACGATTACCCATGTTTATCAGAAATTACGGGTGTATATTATCCATACCAGGTGCTCTACCATGTTTAATTTGTTTCAAGGCATCATCCAATTCAGTCAGTGTAAATGGTGAAGAGAAATTGGATTCCTTTGGGTACTGAGCTTTTGAAGAGGTGAGTTCTTGTTTTATTTTGGAAGTATGTTGTTTATCACAGGATGATCTAGATATTTCAAATGTATGGTTAGCGATTTGGTTACCCGAAAAGTCAGGTTTGCCCACGTCTATTGGAGGCCCCACCAAGCTTTCAGAAAAAGACTCCATTCCTTTCTACTTCAATGTCTAAAGTTTATATTTTCTACCATCTCTCACCAACGTACTCTTCTAGCAGCATCAAGACTTTGGAGGTGGTCATCTGCAATATTGCTGCCACCAGTTTCACTGTACTGTTCATAAAGTTGTTCATGATGTGCATTCCAGCCTGGTACATATGCCTTTCTGTACCCACAGTAAGAACAGCCCCGACGAATTGAGGGTAGTTCCTAAGTTCTGGCGGAATAAAGCAGTTGTATTTATCTAGTGGTCAGCAAAACTTCCCCAGTCAGTCCTGCTGAAATTCCGTCTGGGTTGCAATGTGTGCAATGTCCTGTCACAGAATAATCGGTGCAATATTCCTTGATGGCACGGTGACTACCGAACTATCCAAAAGTGACCCTGATTTCAACAAGATGTAGTTAATGCAGGACTAAGCTCGACCCCATCAAATCAGGAGAGTGTTTGATGTTGTGGAGGAGCACTTTGGGGACCGCATTCTCGCTCTGGGGTACCCAGATGCCACTGGCATGGCCCTCGATTAGTCGCCATATTCTCCAGATCTGAACACATCGACTACTTTTTGTGGGGCTATATTGAAGCCAAGGTGTACTGCAATAACCCCAAAACCATTGCTGCACTGAAAACAGCCATTCCATAGGTCATCGACAGCATTTATGTTCCGATACTTCGGCGGGTTTTGCAGAATTTCGCTATTCGTCTGCACCACATCATCGCCAATGACGACAGGCATATTGAACATGTCATAACCTAAATCCGTATATCTGCAGTGACATTTACATGTTGAATAAAGTGTGTGCAAGCCGTAGTTTTTAACTAATTTACTTCCCCTCCCTCCCTATATAGTCCAATAATTATCACCCAGTATGTTGGAGAGGACAGTTACCTCCTGTGGTGAGAGAAGAGAGTATGTGCAAATAAGCAGAATGGTTTTTAAAGAATAAAGCCTTATGTCTCATTTATTTTGTATATTCCTCATAATACTAAAATATTCATTGTAGAACAATTGTATAATACTTCATATATCACTTCATTTGTATATGCTTATGTTCAAAGTTCTACTACCTGCATTGAAGTTTGTACTTACCACCTTTTGTCTGTCTGTCTGTCTCGTGGATTGCCTGGAAGAGTTTTTTTCCATCCTGTGGGTGTACAGTACCCTTAGGGGGAGTAGTAAAACGTAATGGATTAGTATATTTTGACTAAAGTTCAGTCTTGATCACGTCATGTATGTTTTAATGATACAGGTGACCGGTTTCGGTTCTTTTTACAAAACCATCATCAGACCTGTGGATAAATTTTAAGAAATACTAGATACCAATCTTTAAATAAGATGAAAGTGTCTAATGATGTCAAACTTTAACAAGATAAAATAAAATTAATTATACCCTGGCTCCTTTAGGATGGTAGGCGGAGCTCTCCTCGCTGCTACGCAGTCAACTGATGGTTATGAGGGCTGAGCACGAGCTTAAATATGCAGAGGCTCCGCCTACTTCCTGTCACACTACTTCACAACTGCCAATCAGCGTTCATAATATGATGCCATCGTCAAAGTATAAAAGTAGGAAATACACTAATAACATAAAATTGATTCATTTAAATATCTGATTAACAGATAGTTAGTATGTCTACAGCTTATTTATATTTTGGATAAAAACAGGGAACAACGATGTGTAACAGTTGTGCCCTCTATGGGCAACCTTAATACTACTACAGTGCCAGTTACATCAAAGATGTGAAAGTCCTTGGCGTTGTGGTATATATCGATTATACCGAGTCGCCTACATCACAATTGCATCTTTGTTGGATGCTGCAGAATCGTCTTATTTTAGCTGTAGTTTTTATAGCAATATTCTTTATAGCAGTAGGGTAGCAGCCAAGAGTAAGTTCCACATTATGTACACTAATAAGAACACCGTGAATTCATTGTCCCAGGAAGGGGAAACTTTATTGACACATTCCTGGGGTCAGATACATCACATGATCACACTGACAGAACCACAGGCACATAGACACCAACAGAGCATGCACAATGTCGGCACTAGTTCAGTGTATATCCACCTTTCGCAGCAATGCAGGCTGCTATTCTCCCATGGAGACGATCGTAGAGATGCTGGATGTAGTCCTGTGGAACGGCTTGCCATGCCATTTCCACCTGGCACCTCAGTTGGACCAGCGTTCGTGCTGGACGTGCAGACCGCGTGAGACAACGCTTCATCCAGTCCCAAACATGCTCAATGGGGGACAGATCCGGAGATCTTGCTGGCCAGGGTAGTTGACTTACACCTTCTAGAGCACGTTGGGTGGCACGGGATACATGCGGACGTGCATTGTCCTGTTGGAACAGCAAGTTCCCTTGCCGGTCTAGGAATGGTAGAACGATGGGTTCAATGACGGTTTGGATGTACCGTGCACTATTCAGTGTCCCCTCGACGATCACCAGTGGTGTACGGCCAGTGTAGGAGATCGCTCCCCACACCGTGATGCCGGGTGTTGGCCCCGTGTGCCTCGGTCGTATGCAGTCCTGATTGTGGCGCTCACCTGCACGGCGCCAAACACGCATACGACCATCATTGGCACCAAGGCAGAAGCGACTCTCATCGCTGAAGACGACACGTCTTCATTCGTCCCTCCATTCACACCTGTCGCGACACCACCGGAGGCGAGCTGCACGATGTTGGGGCATGAGCGGAAGACGGCCTAACGGTGTGCGGGACCGTAGCCCAGCTTCATGGAGACGGTTGCGAATGGTCCTCGCCGATACCCCAGGAGCAACAGTGTCCCTAATTTGCTGGGAAGTGGCGGTGCGTACGGCACTGCGTAGGATCCTACGGTCTTGGCGTGCATCCGTGCGTCGCTGCGGTCCGGTCCCAGGTCGACGGGCACGTGCACCTACTGGCGACAACATCGATGTACTGTGGAGACCTCACGCCCCATATGTTGAGCAATTCGGCGGTACGTCCACCCGGCCTCCCGCATGCCTACTATACGCCCTCGCTCAAAGTCCGTCAACTGCACATACGGTTCACGTCCACGCTGTCGCGGCATGCTACCAGTGTTAAAGACTGCAATGGAGCTCCGTATGCCACGGCAAACTGGCTGACACTGACAGCGGCGGTGCACAAATGCTGCGCAGCTAGCGCCATTCGACGGCCAACACCGCGGTTCCTGGTGTGTCCGCTGTGCCGTGCGTGTGATCATTGCCTGTACAGCCCTCTCGTAGTGTCCGGAGCAAGTATGGTGGGTGTGACACACCGGTGTCAATGTGTTCATTTTTCCATTTCCAGGAGTGTATATCTGAACTACCGATTAATTTTGTTTTTTTTTTTTTTTTTTAAAAAAATCATCGATCTAATAGTTTTTATAATAATCCATGTCAATTTCATTTTTTTTTTTTTTTTTATTTTGTGCAACATATTTACATACGTTTTTTTTGCCATGGGTATAACTAGTCTTATATTTTTTAAAAACAAAAGAGTAGATGCTTTTATTACAAAATTTCGTCAAAAAGGTCGTAATAATATTTTTCGCGAAAATCTAATTGTTCATTGAGCAGCATTGATGATTTGGTTTTCAAATGAGCATATATCTCGATTTCTTCTAGGATATTCATAAGTAAGCCTTTATTTGCATAATGAAGAACTCGTAAATTCTGTTGTACTGTCCCCTCAGCATGATTATTGAATGCTATATGATGACCAAATACGGACTTTGTTCGTGAGGTACCCGACGTATGTTCTTTGTACCTTACTGCAAAATTTCGACCTGTTTGGCCGATATATATTTTCTCACAGTCTCCACATTGGATCTTGTACACTCCTGATCTGGTAGATTTTCCATTATCTTTACTTACAGTATGTCTTAATTTTTGTTGTAAAGTATTGTTAGTTGTAAATGCTATTGTTATTCCAGATTTTTGAATGGGATCGTTGAAGTAACTAAAGACCCCACTCCAAAGTTCCAGTTAAAGATCAAGAAATTGGTCAATGAAAATAGTCACCTCTTGACCCCTGAGGAAAAGAATATGATGAAAAATATGAATCCCCAAATACCTAAATTAAGATCACAGATTAAACTGCATAAAAAAGAGAAATCTATACGACCTATTGTCAACTACAAAAGTAGTCCTTCATATAAACTAAATATGAAACTTAATAAAATTTTGAAAGCATTCTATACATATGACATCAATTTCAGTATCAAAAACAGTTATGAACTAGCACAACAAATCCACAATATAGACATTCCAACTAGTGCAAGTTTCGCCTCATTAGATATTAAAAATTTATATACAAATATACCCATTAATGAGACGATTAACATAATTAGGGATAACTTAATACAATACAAAAATACGACTAAAGAAGAAATAATCGAATTTATAGAACTGCTTGAATGCACTTTAGATTACAATTATTTCTCTTTTAATACTAAAATCTGTTGTCAGAAAGATGGCTTAGCAATGGGAAATTCTTTAGCTGGGACAGTTGCAGACATTTTCGTGAACCACATTGAGATGCAATTCCTGAAAAATAACCCTGATATCGCAAATAAAATCATATATTACAAGCGGTATGTAGACGATAAATTATTGCTTTATAATGGTTCAAAAGATGAAATTGAGAAACTTGCTATAAAATTAAACTCTATGCATCCAAAGTTACAATTTACAGTTGAGCATGAAAATCGAAATTCTATTAACTACCTAGATCTCACTATAACTAATAACAATTGGAAACATTTATTCACCATATACAGGAAACCTACAACCACTGATGTTATTATTAATGCCACATCATGTCATCCTGACAAGTATAAAAAAGCATTTTTTAAGTCTATGATACACCGAATACTAAAGTTACCGCTAGAAGCTAATGAGATCAAAAAGGAAATGACCATCTTAAAACAAATTGCAAAAACCAACTCTTTTGACACACGACAGGTAGATATCATTTTTAATAAAGTACAACAATCACAAAGTGCTCCACTAATAGGTAATCCAAAATATATGAAGATGACATATATGGGAAACATATCAGATAGAATTACTAATTTATTCAAAAATTCTGGAATAACAATAGCATTTACAACTAACAATACTTTACAACTAACAATACTTTACAACAAAAATTAAGACATACTGTAAGTAAAGATAATGGAAAATCTACCAGATCAGGAGTGTACAAGATCCAATGTGGAGACTGTGAGAAAATATATATCGGCCAAACAGGTCGAAATTTTGCAGTAAGGTACAAAGAACATACGTCGGGTACCTCACGAACAAAGTCCGTATTTGGTAATCATATAGCATTCAATAATCACGCTGAGGGGACAGTACAACAGAATTTACGAGTTCCTCATTATGCAAATAAAGGCTTACTTATGAATATCCTAGAAGAAATCGAGATATATGCTCATTTGAAAACCAAATCATCAATGCTGCTCAATGAACAATTAGATTTTCGCAAAAAATATTATTACGACCTTTTTGTAATAAAAGCATCTACTCTTTTGTTTTTAAAAAATATACGACTAGTTATACCCATGGCAAAAGAAACGTATGTAAATATGCTGCACAATATATTAAAAAAAAAAAAAAAAAATATGAAATTGACATGGATTATTATAAAAACTATTAGATCTATGATTTTTTGAAAAAAAAAAAAAAAATTAATTAGTAGTTCAGATATACATAATGTGGAACTTACTCTTGGCTGCTACCCTACTGCTATAAAGAATATTGCTATAAAAACTACAGCTAAAATAAGACGATTCTGCAGCATCCAACAAAGATGCAATTGTGATGTAGGCGACTCGGTATAATCGATATATACCACAACGCCAAGGACTTTCACATCTTTGATGTAACTGGCACTGTAGTAGTATTAAGGTTGCCCATAGAGGGCACAACTGTTACACATCGTTGTTCCCTGTTTTTATCCAAAATATAAATAAGCTGTAGACATACTAACTATCTGTTAATCAGATATTTAAATAAATCAATTTTATGTTATTAGTGTATTTCCTACTTTTATACTTTGACGATGGCGTCATATTATGAACGCTGATTGGCAGTTGTGAAGTAGTGTGACAGGAAGTAGGCGGAGCCTCTGCATATTTAAGCTCGTGCTCAGCACTCATAACCATCAGTTGACTGTGTAGCAGCGAGGAGAGCTCCGCCTACCATCCTAAAGGAGCCAGGGTATATTTAATTTTATTTTATCTTGTTAAAGTTTGACATCATTAGACACTTTCATCTTATTTAAAGATTGGTATCTAGTATTTCTTAAAATTTATCCACAGGTCTGATGATGGTTTTGTAAAAAGAACCGAAACTGGTCACCTGTATCATTAAAACATACATGACGTGATCAAGACTGAACTTTAGTCAAAATATAACAATTTATTGATCACTGCTTTCCAAAAATGTTTACCAAAATTGTAATGGATTAGCTTAGACAGCGAATTAAATGGTTCGATACCACGACTCTTAGTTCAGTTAGAACATGTAATCCCCCAGATTCCAATTTACATATATAATTATAGCATAAATGAAATGTCAGTACCAGTAATCCCTACCTTGTGAATGTTATGTAATGTATATGATCTTGAAACAGTCTAAAGAACTCTTTAATTGGTAGGAACATCTGGCACATTCAATTTTAATCAACAGATCATGAAATTGTGTTTTTAGGAATTGCTCACTTTCACAAAGTTTACTCATCTTGTGTACTGCTGCTGTTTATTTGTATGATCAACATATGTTACAGTTTTAACTACTTTGGGAATAATTATGAAACTGAGTTATTGCCAATCAGAAACTATAAGTAAATGATGGAAGCCTGCTTTCTGTTTCAATGTCAGAACTTCTGGTAATACCGATAAAAAGGGTCTGTTCAAACAGGTGCTTAAAATGAGATAGGAATACTGTATCTAATTTATTTGTTGTATAATTAACAAAACTATAACAAGCATTGTTTGTGTTGCGTATTTGATACAAATTCCTATGATAACTTCTTTTTCAGACTGAATTATGTGTAGTGACTGAATGATAGCAGTTGTGACATTTCCAGTTGTATGTTAAATTAACAAGATGTGACTTGTAAAATCAATTCTATCCAATTGTCATGAAGCGTATATAAGCAATTGAGTTATGAGAGGAGGGGCTCACTGTTGTTGCGACTTCCACAATATAAGATCTGTGTTGCACTATCAAATAAAAAGTTTCTTGGTTTATCCTGAGCCTGTTTCACATTACACATGTAAACTTAAAATGCGAATCCTGTTCTCGGCAAGATCTCCAGAACAACGAACAGATCTCAGGCTAAGTATTAGTCACTACTAAGTTACACCACCCACATAAGACTTGTTTTATTTCATTGAGCACATTAGGTTGCAATGTGAATGAAATATATATATAAGAACAGAAATTCAGCAGGGTGATGAAACATAGCAAGGTGGCCGCCCCCTATCTGCTATTATTCTTCACCTCTTAAATTACAAGAATTTTTCCTTACCTTTCATTTAGAATCAGTTATACACATCACATTCGAGCATTTTGTACCCAAACCTGCCAAAACATTTTTCATGTCACATTTTGGACGAATTCATTATTTCTATGATGATTTAACATTCATTGATTACAATGGGTATATCTAGTCTTTCTGAAAATCATGTTAATCAAAAGCAATGAATAATTTAAAATCTTATTATAGCATGTAACAATAAATTTCGATTAAGCTACTCAGAGATTTTGGATGTACTGACACATATCACCAGAAAGATAAGACTCACGACTTTACTGTAATATGTTTGTTTTCTTAAAAATGACTGACTTAAAAGACCATTGCAATTAAATTTTGAATATACTCCAAATTACTTATGCCTGTTGGATTCCTAAGTTTGACACTGTACTTTTGGATCAAATTGCACCCATAATTAATTAACCCATTAATTAAGGATCTGCAAAATTATAATAATTTTCATATAGGTTCTGTACTCAAAAATAGGTAATCTAAGGCACAGAAATACAAAACAGCCCTGTGATCTTTTGTAGTTTACTAACTCACTATACGAGGTGCGACAATAAAGGAATGAGACTGATGCGGGGAAAAAAAAAAGTTGCTTACCGTTTTAGTCAAGTTTAGTGTTGTCTCCTTCAAAGTAGTTCCCTTCTGATTGCACACTTTTTCCAGCGCTTCTACCATTGATGGTAACATTTCTGGAACTCACCTTCTGTAATATCCTCCAAGACCCCTGTCACAGCTTTTTGGACATCTTGTATTGTTTGAAAATGGTGTCCCTTGACCACCGTTTTGACTCTTGGAACTAGAAAAAAGTCACACAGAATGATATCTGGTGAATAAGGTGGCTGTGGTAGTACTGAAATTTGTTTTGAGGTTAAAAATTGCTGTACTGACAGGGCAGTATTGGATGGCGGATTATCGTAATGCAGAATCCAATTATCAGCAATGTTGGCATGGACACGAAGAACTCTTTTACAAAGTCGTCCTAAAATTTCTTTGCATTAATATTGGTTAACAGTTTGTGCAGGAGGCACTCACTCTTTATGAACAATTCCCTTGTAATCAAAGACGCACACAGGCATGCAGTTCACTTCAGTTATTATTAGATGAACCATTTCTCGACTGATTGCAGAAGAACTGAACATCATTTTCACGGATAATCTTCTATCAGATTGTACGAGCTCACGCACCCCGGCCAAGATGACATCCGTCCGCGAGGTTGATGGGCGTCGACTGTGGACTTCATCTTCAACATTCATTCTGCCTTCACTAAACATTTTATGCCAAAGAAAAACTTGAGTTCTTGACATAACCACCTCTCCAAAAGCCTTCTGAAGCTTACCGTAAGTTGTCGTCGGCCGTGTTTTCACCCAATTTAACACAAAAAGTTATCGCATACCGTTGCGCAATATTATGCGGTTCCATTTCCGTGACTAGAGACACAAATACATGTTAACTCATTACAGCACAACTCACAACTGAGCAGTTGCATTGATGTGCTGCTTGAACTAGAAGCAGCTTATAGACAAAGGTCAAAGATTGTGCCGACGCAAGCCTGAAGGGTTGCTACATCTTGCAAAGAAAATCAATCTCATTACTTTATTGTCACACCTCGTATATTATGTAAACCACATCACTGCTGAAACATAACTCACCCAGGATTAGTAAATTCTAACCTACCAGCTTTACTAACAAATATGTTGTTTCCAAAAGCCAACAATATTCATACGCAAATCTTTATATAAGACATCTCCCCCCAAAATTCTACAGTCCCGGAACAAGCCCTCACACAAGGAACAACTATGTAATTAGTCTGCAGCCATCATTGATATGAGCAATATCTTCAGAATTGTAGTAATTTTCATTCCACTTGCATCTTTGTATCAATAACATGGACATTTGTGCATTGTTGTCATGTATCTGGAAACTTAAAGAGTTAACGGGCTGTGTAAGCTACAACTATTGTGGTGATATTCTTTTGTCAGACTTCATATGTGAAGTGCACTGTAATTACCTTGTCACTATCTTACTGCTTAGTGGGGTCTATCTGTGATAAACGTTTATGTGAGATGTGAGACTAGTCATCATGTTTATATTAGTGGCAATAAACATAAAAAACATTCAAATCTATTTAAAGCTGTGAGGGGTATGTTATAGAAGGATACACCATAAAACCAGCTTTCAGCAATACGATGATCTTCCACCAATGATACACCTACAGCAAACTAGAAATTGCAGGTAGCCAACCTTCACACAGCATTATCACATACTGATATATTCAAAACATTATGCAAAGGTAAACCACAGAATAATTGTGACCTTTCAGGGTTTTCCGACAGATTTGTTGCAGGTATACTACTCAGGTTGGCCACTGGATAACAGCATGGATTTCCTCCAATATTTCATTGCTACAGCTGTTCAACGTCTTCAATTGGTGGTAATTGGTGTTGTTACTGCTGCACGACATGACTGATAACAGGACAGGAGCAGGAAATATTCACAGTTGGATGAAAATGGCACTCTTAGTCTCATGCAGGGAGCTGAAGTTACATCTGCCATGAATGCGCAGTGGGCAATGACTGTGCTGTCAGACGCTCCTGTGGTTAAAAGCTGAACTAAATCTCTGAAATGTGCTGTGTCACGTCATGAACTGGAAGCTCACTTCCCACTGCAATGACCTCCTTGCTGTATTTTGGCAGCATGTCTTCAACAATAGAAAGAATCCTCAAGAGACATGAAATCATATGTAAGATGCCAATCCAGGAAACCTTATAAAGGGCAGACATGTTGAACGTCCAAGAACGTTGTGTCGAACACTGCTGTCATATACACCTGGGCCAACCTGATAAATCAGTACTAGCAGAGTACTGCCTGAACACACAGCATTGCACATTTTACGAAAAGACTGAAGTTTTATCCTCAGCGTCATTACTCTGGGTCTGTGTTTCAAGGAGGATATACATATCTGTATAGTGAATAATCTTATCAACAGGGATGCAGTCTTCAATTAAGCATCACCTGGCACCAAAGTGAAACAGAGAAACAAGAATGTCCAATTCATGACTGGACACAGCACACTGTAGAAAATAAATTCAGCTTTTAACCACCGGATCATGCAGCAACACAGTCACTGCCCACTACACATGTGTGCAAGTCCTCTCTCTGGCACCCGGCAGGGGCACTAAGAGTACTGCTTTCATCCAACTGTGAGTGCCTCCATGCGCATGCATATTTCTTGCTTCTGCATTGATAAATTTTGACACCGCCATCATCCGTCCCATTCTGCAGCAGTAACAAGACTGACTACCACCACCTGAAGATATTTAAAAGTTGTATTTACAATATATTATGGAAACTGTACAATATTATCCAGTGGCAAACTCAAGGCATATATTTACAACAAAATAATTCTAGAAACTCATTTCGGTTTTGGACAGACAGGTTTGCCTAGTGATAACTATAAGAAACAGACACAGGGAAAAAAATGGGAATAAATTATTATTGTTTAAATATTCATGTAGTACACATTTCATCTGTTTATTTGCATTACAGCACAAATGGCACTACAGCTTACTGTACAATGCACACTTTAGTATACACCATCTTGATGCTTCTTACATTGACTCAAACCTTGGAAATAATGGGTCACTGATAAAGTTTCATGTTTACACATTCCACTGTGAGTAGATGTATCCAAATATATACAGAAAAGAATCACAGTTTTTCATTTATCTAATGACAAAGACATAATATCCAAAGGCAGCAGCACTTCCTCGATATCTCTCCAAAAGAAATGAACACACAAACTTTTGATTTTTTTAATATCAATGGAGATGGGTAAAATTTCATACTGTCTGCGAATAGTAAAACATATTACATATCTTTTTCACTTAGATGTCACTCAATGGCCACATGCTAAACCAAGCACACTGGATTAAATGACAGCTCTTAACTGTAAAAAATCCAATTCAAAATCTTACAGCTACCTGTACAAAATGTAAAGACAAAAACGAGATAAATTTAAATTATGAACAAACAGTTTTTACAGTTGTTGCTCTGATTTACATCAGTGCTCAAAGAAGCTTTAATGGTCTCTGGAAGTAATTGCATGACAGCCTTTCCTGTAAGGATACCAGTGACCACGGTATCTAAGCATCAGGTCCAAATTTCTTTCTCGGATTTCGTGGAACAAATCTTCAATATCTCTCTCATTTAGTCCAGTCCACATCTGGAGTTCACCTAGGAACCTGAGTTCTGGGCAGGAGTTTATCATCAACTGAACAGCATTGACAGTGAAGCTACACTCTGAATTCATGAGAAACACACGCAATTTTTCTGGGACAGAATTATCTGCTAATGCCTGTGCAATTACCATGTCGTCAAACACATCTGGTGTATCCCCAACAGCATCTTCTTCTAATGTCAGCTTTGATGAATAATAAAACATAAAAGTATCATATTATTTACACAATCAATAACTTAGTTTTAATAAAAGGAGGAAGTATTTACTCAATATCAAAAAACTACATTAAAACAACTTCTATGTAATATGTTCTGAATTACATAATTAAGCAAGTGAAATGCAAATACCTTGAAGAATAAAGAAGATGGTGTGAGGACTAAACTGAATGTTGATATAGACATTCTATGTGAAAAAAATTATGCCAAACTTTTGAGACTAAATTGTCCTTTTTGTTAAATTACAAAGTACAAGTGTGTATGTGTGGTGAACTCAGCAAATGATAATTCTCAAAAACCACAGGATACAGGCATATCTGACAGATGCCAGTGCACCAGATTTTGATAAGAGACATACCATTTAACAGGTCTAGAAAACAGTAAGAATGATGAGCAAATTAAAAGTAAGGTCATATGAAACTGCAAAATAAAAGCATGTTTTAAAAAAAAGTGCTTTTAATGTCTGAAGGCAGAGATGTAAATTGAAGCCACCATTAAGAAATTTGAGCTGTTACTAAACAATTGGCCTTAAGAATACTCCTTAAATCCTCGTGACCCGCAATCTTTCAAACAATGAAGGAAGTTAATGTTCTGCTGAAACTACGGAAAGACCCCTGACTGTAGGCATCTGTCTCAGTTTTGACAATTTTTAGGATCCTTTTAAGAGCGAGATGCAACATTCTCAACTTACAGCAGGCATTCAGAAATGGTAACTGCTGTATGCTACTGTTTTCCAACTTGCTTATTTTTGATGGAAATGAGTAAAATATTTAAGAATGAGTGGGGAAGAAGATAATGCACGACAATTTCCAAAGTAAGCAAATAAGAGGAAACTATATGCTTTAGAAATAAATACAGTATGAGTCAAAAAGGACTTTACAAATTTGGAAGGATAACGAAATTTATTGAGATAACTTACAGAATCAGTAGATGCATCATTTTGTAGCAGACAACCCCAAGTTCGATTCATGTAATGCATCAGTACCCAATTCCACCACCAAGAGTGCCAGCATAGAGCATAGTTAAAATGGTACTTTTACTGGTGCAGAGTGTCCTCACTGTGTGTTTTGTATTGGATACGCTTGAAAACTTTTTAATTTTACAGATCGATGAAGAGGACTGAGATGGGATGGTTTATTACCAGCAAGATGGTGCACCACCTCATTTCCTCATAGAAATTCGAAGTTTCTTCTACAACCACTTCCCAGTTCGTGGATTGGCCATGAAGGGCCAATCACATGGCCATGTCGCTCCCCGGATGTGACATCACTGGATTTATTTCTCTGGGGTGCCATTAAAGACTGTGTGTATGTTCCTCCCCTACCAACAATTTAGTCAACCTGAAAAAATTGAAACTATGTTGCCTTTGCACGAGTTATGCCCGATTTGCTGCAAAGAGTGTGGGAAGAAATTTATTATTGGTGGAATGTTTGTTGCATCACAAATGGTAGTCACATTGAACCAAAATGACGCTTGGTGCTTTTATGTGAAACTTGAGACAGTTTGCTGCAAAATAGCACATCTACCAATTCTGTAAGTTATCTCAATAAATTCCTATATCATTCCAAATTTGTAACGTCCTTTTTGACTCGCCCTGTACAGAAAGTCACAAGAGCTTATGTCCTCAAGTTTCCATGTAACAAATCTTAACATATAACTGAACATAGCCAGCTCCTAAAAATTATAGTAATGCAAAGAAACCAGAAATTACCATAGTATAACACAGTTGCATTAAAATCTACATCAGTGTATGTCCATGAACAAAAGAGCAGGCACTTTTAGCATAAATATTCACCAATAATTTCACAGATACTCTAAAATCAAAGAAAGCTTATCCAAATGAATGAAATTAAAATTCCTTGTGAAAGTGAGGCAGAAAATGTAATGTAAATGAACATTCAGACACTAATTATCAGAGAACGGCATTTTTCAAACAAATATGACTGTCAGATACACTACACATGAAGACAAAATGTAGACATTATAAATGTGTTTTACGTAACGATGCTCCATCTGCAAACTGCCTTACAGTGTGCAACAAACAGTGAAACATAGCAAGTTGGAAGCTACTCAATCTCTCATGTTTTCTACTCGCATGAGTAACCAAGGTTTTTTTCATTTTATATCTAATTCAGATGCATAGTAAAATGTAATACCTATAAGAAAATTTCAAATTGTTATTTAAGCAAAATGTAATTTAAATTTATAGTTCAATTATCTATATTTATTTTGCTGATCATTGCAATGCAACTAGTTTTACTAGACGCCTGTTCAATGAAACGTTATTCTAACTACAGTTACAACAATGTCATCTAATAGGAAAACATTTTGAACTAATGAGCAGGATGAGAAATATTCACTTCATTCAGTCGGAAGCAGACATTCTCTTTACAAGAATGTATTTTAAATTGTTTGAAACTAATTAGCTTCTCAATAATTGGAACTGAAACTGAAAGTTCAGACACTCATAATTTTGACTTCTTAGAATCATAAAAGATTGATTTCAAGAAGGATGCTGTACTCTTGAAGTTGGGGATTTCAGACTATCGAAGCATAACAATGTTCCATACATACACTCCTACTGTATGATCTACCAACCTTAAACATTTTTCATAAACCAGGTAATAGTAAAGTCTTATAGCCCATACAAAATACCAAAAATCTAGCCTAGCTGATTTTCAAAACATGTAGTAATTTCAGAAATCACATAACATTCTCACACCTATCTTTAGAAATAGCCGTCCCTCCTCCAAAGTAGTCAGTCTGTGACCTGCAAGCAACTGGGCAACGTCCCTATGTCAGATCATGTTAGAACAAGCAACATCTATGTGTCAGTCTAGTCTGTGACTGGTTGGCATTCGGATAACATAAGTATGTCTGTTATAGTTAAAGTCCTGTGGTTCCTAAACACACAAGATTTCATGCGAAAATCTGTGCTCTGACATCATATGTGTAATATCTAGGTATCATACCTGTAACCTCAAAGAGTTATTGTTCGAGCGCTATTATTTATTGGACAGTGTCATTAACTTCTGTGACTGTACAGCTATTATATAGTGCACACTGTTAATTGCATATTTCAGTCACTGTATATTATGCTACAAGTGAAACTTAATAAATATTGTGACTGAGTAACAGTTGAATTAGTTCTTGTCCAGATAAGATTACAGAGGAAGAGATATGTGACACTTTACCTGCATAAACAATCTGTAAAACTGGAACACGTCACCAACAGCACTATAGTGCAAATGAAGCGGGAGGAGCCACTTTTAAATTAAGCTATTGTGTGGTCTACATTCTTTGGCACTATCCTTTACCAAATCAGTTTCCAGCATATTATTTCACAATATCAGAACATAATAAATAATGATACAAACAATTTGTTATTAAATAGGAACCTTGCGCTCACATAAATATTTTGAACGAATGACATTCCAATATGTCACAGATATGCCCGCTTGAGGTGCTGGTGCATAGGTGTATGGTTTAGGCGCATCATGTAATAGGGGCTTTAATGATAAGTATGACACTACTTTAATCTCACATGATATATGATGAGAGATATATAAATTGGTAAATGCCATATAACTGGTGTCAGTTATTAGTTAAACAATGAAAAGTGCAAGGTTTTTCTTGTAACTGCAAGAGTAGTTATTTTCTGACCTCTCTCTCTCTCTCTCTCTCTCTCTCTCTCTCTCTCTCTCTCTCTCTCCCCCCCCCCCCCCCCCCCCGCCCCCCTCATCACCTATCTACCATATATAATGCCCTTAGCTTTCTGCTCATATGATGTTTTGTCAGTAATCTCATCTAGTATATTATCCTATCTTCCACCTTTCAGAGAACAATTTATTTGAAAACTGTGCAGTTCCAAACAATCAGTCTTTCCTTCTCATCCTTTGCAGAAAGTCTCCTCTGATCTGTAGCGCTGAGCAAGTCTTCCGTAACTCTCCACATTTCCTAAATCTCATCAGTCTTATCCTTTCATCCCTCCTACTTCACCTTCAAACTTTCTGCCAGAAGAAGGCACTAGCTCTAGGAGCTTGCCCATTTCCATAATTTTCAAACATATTTTCTCCTGCTACCACTGGGTGAGCAGAGTTTTTTATCTATCCAATTACAAATATTTATTAATATATATTACCTCAAGTGCCGTCAAATTTTTGGCGTGAACAAGCAATGATCTCAGTGTAGCTGTTGATCCAATGCGAACGCGGCACGTTTTCAATTCGGGAAGCATACTGCCAAAGCGCCCAAACCAGTCACCTTCTAACTTTGCTCCTAATTCTTCCAAAGCTGGACAATTTTCAGCAAGCATAACAAGACTAATTGGATGATTCTGGAAAAGAAAATAGACATATGCGCTATAAATTGCATATCTTGAAAACTAATCAAACAGTATACTGAAGTGTATTATTTTATTTCTTTTACACGGAAGATACATGAAATAAAAACTTAAAGACTTAAACATAACTGCCATGCCTTCATAAATTTAAATTGCCGCAACACCAGAAATTTATGCCAGATCTAGAAAAACAGTGGGACCTGTAAACAATACCTGATCATACTCATTCATTTAGTGTGGTGCAGAAAAGAGTGAGGTCTTCAGGAACAAAAAACTTTGATCATTCACCCAGTGAATGAAGAATTAAATGGATAATAAAATTAAAACCTTGCTCAGCATTTTAAACACGAGGAAGGTCACTACTTGCTGGGTTCTGTGACAGCTCACATCCATTCAAAGAGCTCCACATGTAGCAGTTGTGTCTGGCACCTCCAGGTGACTTTTAGACGTCTGATCACCACTGACCAGTGCTGGGTCTATTGCTATGATCATGAGACAATGGAGCAGAGCAGGCAATGGAATCATGTGGCTCTACCACTGCTTAAAAATGAGAAAATCCAACTGCTTTGGGGCAAGGTGATGCTAATGATTTTTTGGGACATGGTGCTGGCAGATTATGCTCAAAAGGGGTAATATGTCATGAAACCATACTAGAGCTTCATTACTAAAATGTGATGGTAGTCTAAATAAACAATATGTTAAATAAGCGGTTGTGAATTTAATGGAAGAAATTAGCAGGGAGACAACTGGACTGGTCAGTATTTAACATCAGGTGGTCAACTCCTATAGACAACAACAAACATTATGAGAGGCTGCCAAGACGAAATGTGGGAATCTGTCTAAGGGAATATTTTTTCTCCACATACCGCTTCAGCATCTTCTACACATGACACAGTCACAGCTGCAATTTCTTTGGGCTATAAAATTATATCTCATCCACTTGTGTTTTGCAAATGTGGCAGGTAGTGACTTCGTCCTCTTTTCTCGGATGAAGAAACCATTGAGTGGTAAGCATTTCCAGAATGAGGACGAGGTGATTTTTGAGGTGTAACACTTCCTGAACAACCAAAATGCACATTTCTACTTCCGAGGTATCATCACATAAATCCACCATTTGGACAAATGTCTTGCATTAATGGATGAATATATAGAGAAGGATTTACACTGGCAGCTTGTTCTTTTCAAGGTGATAACAGACTTCTACATGTGAACCCAGGGCGGCCATACAACAGTTTGGAGAGGGGAGGCTTGATGTGGCAGTATGGAATATTCTTAATGTTTTAGAAGAAGAATGGTGACATGTAAGTAGCCATAAAGAAGTTCCAGTTCCAACCCTGTTAAAAACCTGTATAATAACGACTTTTAATTTTTTAAAAAAAGAAACGCCTGCCTACACTATATATTTCTTCTTTCCCTAGAGCGGGGGCGGGGGGTCCTGGTCCTCCACCTTTACCCCTCTGTATGTGAACTAAAATACTTTGTTACTTTAGGTGAATGCAGGCACTTAACTACTAGTTTCACAAATTTATGTCATCTGATAATAACCTTCATTACTAAAATGTGGTGGTAGTCTAAATAAACAATATGTTAAATAAGCAGTTGTGAATTTAATGGAAGAAATTAGCAGGGAGACAACTGGACTGGTCAGTATTTAACATCAGGTGGTCAACTCCTATAGACAACAACAAACATTTATGAAAAACAATACTTATCTTTAGGAAATGCAAGTTCCTTCAGGGAAAAAAAAAAGGGAACAGAAATACCTAGAGAAATGGAGGTCATTCAGAATGCAAGCAATGAGGAACCCACTTTAAGTGAGGAGAAAATGTGGCAAAAGTGGAGGAGGCTTCAGAGACACTACTGTGTCAGATTCAATTCACAGTTGAAAGATGGGTTGATAGGAGAGATTTGAAAGGAGGGATTGACAGAGCAAGGAGTAGAGAGGGGTACAGAGGAAAAGAAAACAGCAAGGGTGGGGGTATAACCAACAGGGTAAGTAGGCAAATGTAAGTTCTTTGCTGGATTCCAGACACAAGGTGGACCAATGACATTAGAAGACATGCAAGAGGAACACAGATGTAGAGGTTAAGATACACCATGTGGGAAAAGTCTATAGGAGGCCCTTATACAGAAGTGGGTGTCAGATGGCTGATGTCAGGAATATAGAGTAAAAGGAAATCTAGGAGAGAAAGGTAAATGAAAACTCTGACAGTGATGTATGCAGGGCTACCCCCTGCACAGTTTAACCACTAAACTTCAGTCATGCTTAGCGTGCTAGGTATGGCCCCTGTCTCATCTATGAGGTTGTTAGTAAATAGACGAGGGAAGACATGGTATAAACTCAAGCCACCAGCAGCTGCCACAGCGTCCAGGGCACCAGCTTCACCACTACGTGGCGTGCGAGTCTCAGCACACAGTGCCACGATTGGTGGACACTATTTTATGTCTGTGCGGTGACATGCTCAGGTGGTACCATAATGTATCTTTCTGCAGGTAGCTACATAGGTCCGCACACTGCCCAGAGGAGACCAGACACATCCCAGACTCCGACAGATCAAGAACTGCTTCAAGTCCCACAAGAGGCCATGCCTGCTGCCACTCCCACCACATTGTTTTGTCGTCTTTGCAATAAGCCACATCCGCTGCTGTGACTTGTGCAACCGCTCACGAGGAACTGCTTCACCATGGTTACCAGAGGCTGCCCGCAGGCCGTTCAGCTGCTAGGACCATGCCAAACTCACTTCCCTGTTCCTTAAGATCTTCTCCAGGATAGACAGTTTTCAGTTGTCAAGTTGTGAAAATATTCTCTCCCAGAAGTGTACTTTGTTTAGTTACTGTAATAAACAGTTGTGTTGTAAAAGTGTGTTTCATACTCCACAAGAGATTGTAGAATATTGGTGATGAGTGTTTCTCACCCATGTTTTTGTGCTTTCACATCTACAGGACTGTGGATGTTTTCTACTCTCCTCATCTGCCACAGAATATTGGTGATGAGGTAAAAGGCTTAGTGGTTTGTTCTTCCAGTACATTTTAGTGTATCTTGTTGTGTATTAGTTCAGTTTACTGGAACAGGCATTTCACTTCTCAAGTCTAAGTGGTTTTGAACCCAGTGATTTTTGCTTGTGCACTAGTTTGTTCTGTTAGGGCAACATCTCCTGCTTCTTGTACGGTTATAGTCTGTAGACAGTGGTACTCATTGTTTTCTGCTGTTATTACAAAAGGACAATTTTTTCAGCCTAGGCACATTCGTGAATCAAGTTTCTTAGTCGACATCGTCTTTTCTGGATAGTTTTCACGCAGTCCTTTCATGTGTTGTACGAGTGAAAATTCTCTTAACTGATGCTGTTGGCCTGAGTGGTTTTCAGCACTTCAAGGTTCAAGTTTCAGATCACTAACAGCGTATTTTAAAAGTTTGAGTGTCATTTTTGTCTTATCGTGTCTGTCCCCATCGTCTGAGCTGTCTTTGTCTCGAGTCATTCGGTTATGGCAGCAACAAATTCAGAAACTGCTGCTGTGTGTCACTCAGCTCACTCACATTTTTGTTACTGCAGCTGTGTCTCAGCATGTGACTCCCACATCTATGTCAACTTTTCACGTGTTTGCTGGTCAAATGGAAAACTGGAACATGTACCGTCAACAGTTGGAGTTGCACTTTCTGGCCTGCGGCATGAAAGGTACAAAACACAGTGCTCATTTTCTTGCCACTGTGGGTGCAGAAAACTCGTTTGTGTTGTCACTTTTTCCCAGGTTCTTGTTGGAGGACAAAGACTATGATTTGTTAATGGAACAGTTAGATGAGTATTCCTGTGATGTCAGTCGCACATCTTTAATTCACTCTAGCCCTCTCTCCTTGTCGGCATCGGTCCTTTTGGCACCAGCCCTGTCAGAGTCAGGCCCGTCAAAGCCGACCCTCCTATTGGCATCTCTTCTGTTGGGGCCAGCCCTGTTGGTGCTGGCCCTGTTAGCAATGGCCCCAGTATCTTTGCCCCACCTTCCTTCGACTACATTGGCGCTTTTGTCAGTCACAGTGTTGCCAGCCCTGTCCTGTCCCGCCCTCCTGTGGTCACCACGCCTGTCTGCGATGATGTCAATCCAGTCTTCAGTCTGACTGCTGCTGGCCTTGTCAGTATGTTCATTGCTGGCCCTGCTGCAGCTTATCCTCTCACCCTCCCTAATGCAGCTGTAGCCATCCCTGGACCTGGTCCAGTCATTCCCAGTGGCACTGCTGCAACTGCCTGCACATCTGCTCCAGTTGCTGTTACCGGCCCCGCCACAGATTTCACTTTCGTGGCTGGTGCCACCAATCCTGGTGTGCGCTCCTCTGGGCCCTCAGTTGGGCCTTGTCAGAAGTTTTACTCCAAACCCTGCCATTGCCTGGCCCTTCTCCATCACTGCCTGTGACAGAGGCCACGGCATGCTTGTTTTGTTGGGATCAAATTTTGGGTCGCTTTGTGGCTTGTTTCCGTATATTCATGGGCTTGTTGCTAAGCTATTATGCAATGTTTGTCTTTTTCTGTTCTTGTCACAAGTCCTACATCTTATGTTCAGCAGTCTTGTTAACTGTATCTTTAATTCTTGTTCACATGTTCATGTCATGTCTGGAGTTCTTTTTCTTTATAATGTTTTGGTTCTGTTCAATGCTTGTGGACAGCAAGGTTGTGTTAAAATCATTAGCCACATATTGGTCATTTCTCTGGCACTTTTCAACACTGGCTGACTGTAGTGTTTTGTTACAGTCGTTCTGACAGTCAGCACTCCCTAGTGTGCAGTGCTTCTTTGAGTGGTTACACAATATCTTTTTAAAGGGAGAGGGATGCGGTGTATCCAGGGCTGCCCCACCACACTTCCACCTACTTTTAATGGATAGGAACGGCCCCTGCCTCACCTTTAAGATTGTTTGTAAATAGACGAGGCAAGACTGTGTGTATGCCACTAAATGGCGTGTGAGTCACAGCACACAGTGCTGCAATCGGTGTGCACTATTTTATGTCCGTGTGATACCGCGCCGTACCCTTCCACAGCTGGCTATGTGGGTCTACACCCAGAGGAGGCCAGACACATCCCAGACTCCGACGAATCAAGAACCACTGCAAGTCTCCGCAGCGGATCCTGCCTGCCGTGACTGCTGCCACTCCTGCCACCTCACTGTGCCATCTTTGCTGGACTTCCAACAGCCACTCACAAGGCACTGCTTTGTCACGGATACCAGTGGCTGCCTACGAGCTCCTTGTCTTGTAGGACCGTGCCGAACTCTCTTCCCTGCTTCTCAAGAGCAGTTATCAAGTTGTGAGGATATTCTCTCTCAGCAGTGCACTTTGTTTCATCACTCCTCAGCAGATTATAGAACGCTAACACACTTTCACGACACAACTGTTCATTACAGTAACTAAACAAACACCTATGGAAGAAGGACGAGTCAACAAAGGTTGGGTCTGCAATGATACTGGGGAGAAATGATACATTAGAAAATGTGTTCTAATCTCAGGAGTTCAGGAAAAGTGGAACAGGGTGGAAGGGAAGAAATGGCCCTTGGTGGTGGTTAGTGTTTAACGTCCCGTCGACATCGAGGTCATTAGAGACGGAGCGCAAGCTCGGGTTAGGGAAGGATTGGGAAGGAAATCGGCCGTGCCCTTTCAAAGGAACCATCTCGGCATTCGCCTGAAACGATTTAGGGAAATCACGGAAAACCTAAATCAGGATGGCCGGAGACGGGATTGAACCGTCGTCCTCCCGAATGCGAGTCCAGTGTGCTAACCACTGCGCCACCTTGCTCGGTGAAATGGCCCTTATTTTGCAGCAAGCACTCAGGGTGGACGGCTCACACTGTGTCAGTTTCATGGTGGCTATTACTATATTTATTCTATCATTTTACATTATGCTTACATACCCCTAACCTAATCTAATTAGACTTAACAGGTCTGTCCTAATTTACATTGTAACTAATATAATCAGTGTTATGTTGGTTGCTGTTGCTCCAACAACATGTCAAAATATGTATTATATTCATCTTCAAAACTTTTTTATAGCTTTTATATAAATTGTTAATCAATAATATAACCAAAATATGATAAACACACATAAGGAATATGACCTGAAGAAAATATTTACTACCTCTGAGAAATAAAATATTACGCGTAAGCAACCAAATTAACTCCTTATACAGAACATGAAAAAAATATACCTGATCTACTAGCACCAGTTTTTTAAGTGTGCTGCCTGCCTGCACAAGATATTCTTCCAAAGAATAAGAAAAGTCCACAAAGTCAAAATCGACTGTGAGTGATGTCAGATTTTTGAACGCTGTCAGGCTGCACAGCCAGGATCCCCTCGTATACAGGCTGCTGAGCTGAGGCACTGAGCGGCAGAGCAAGGCGGCCTTCTCTGGGGGCATGCTGGTGTCCCACAGGTCTGTCAGGGACAAGACGAGGGTTCGCTCCAATGCTAGGTTCACTATTGCGTCACCCACATTCCTGAAACGTAACCAACCAATTAAGTGAACTACATAGCTACATAAAAAATAACTTTGACACATTAACTGGAAAACAATTCTGTCTCGTAATTTTACAGCTTTCTCAAGTGAATTTTTCTTCAAGATGTTATTATCTAAACAGAACATTTTGCTGATGTGTATGTTGATTCTTCAATTACAGAAGAAATTCTTTGCAGAACTCATAGGGTAATATTACTGACATTAGTTACTACTATAGAAATACATAAAACTGTTGCATCTCTGGATTTTATATGGACTACGTCATCCGTATGCAATGCCCACATGAACAACCAACTTCTCTCACCATCTTCAGTAGTCTCCTCTCATTGTCTCTCTACTTTTTTGTTGCTCTTTTCTTTCCCTTACACTTCACTTTATCATTTGTGAATTTATGTGGGTATTAGTTTACTGGTTTGCCCACAGCTGCTTCACACACTTCCCAGTCATCCTTCTAATACACTTTCACCTACCACTTTCCTTTCTGTTCCTCTCTATTATAGTACTCTTCTCCTATTACAACAACCGAAAGAACCAACTTACCAAATCTCCATTTTTTCCCTCCTACTAAATTGCCAGAATCAGTTACTTATAACAATGGCTACCCAAGAGTTTCAAATCAAGCTCAATCTGAACTGTCCATTTGGAACCTTAAATTTGAAGAAATAAATGCCTGTATTCAATATATATGTTATCAATAGTTACTTCATCTGTAATTAAACAAATGATTTATTCTGCAGGGTACAACAACTGACATACGAAACCTTTGCAAGAAATTGTAATAAAATAATTCTTGAAACACCTAGGATACCTTAATGCCTCTTTAAGTCCACCTGCTGATGATTTTCGTGTTGCCTATGACTTTCATCCCAACACACTATCTAAAACTTGGAACATGCATATAGTAACTGCAGCTATCAGCAACATTCAACACATTCACTTTATCACAGAAAAATACAGTTATCATTGTCATTCTGATCACCATCCTTCTCTGTCACTTTCTTCGTGCAGAGTACCTCAGCCATGAATTTTTTTTAAAGACAGTGTTATGGTTTCACCTCAGCTGTTGTCCCATTACCAAGTATTTATTGCATTTTGAATGACTGGCCAATTTTGGCCCCACGGGCCATTCTTGAATGCTATCTACAAAAGAACAGATCACAAATATAGATCATTTATGTTCGGCTTACTTTGCCTAAAAATTCGTACTTCCAGGCACCAACAACATGCTGAAACATATCTGACTATAAGCAATGGACACAGTAGTACCAGAAGTGAGAGCATACCTGTGCACGTTTATACAAAATTACGCTTAAAATATACTGTATTTTGTACCATTTGTTATAAACTTTCTTTTTGGAAATAAAGGTTCAATTTGTTTCCCACATTTTTATTAATCTTTTTCTTAATGTCAGTTGTCATTTTCTGGGACGTCAAAGTGTTGGTACAGTCACACAAATTTTGTCCTGCATACTCTGGTATCAGATATACACATTTTAGTGTCTCTCTTCCAGTGGTAAAAGGGACCACGGTCATATCACCTTCACTATATATTTACCAAACACACTTGTTCCCTACAATCAAATCAGTTAACTGCTCAAATCCTGGTTCAGGGTCACTGCTGTTAAACCATTCACGGATATTTTCATCATCATGTTTTCAGAACCAAAAATTTGTATTTTCAATGAAAATATTCATTCTAAT
Organism: Schistocerca americana; assembly: GCF_021461395.2. Taxonomy (NCBI): domain Eukaryota; kingdom Metazoa; phylum Arthropoda; class Insecta; order Orthoptera; family Acrididae; genus Schistocerca; species Schistocerca americana. The sequence goes on along the minus strand of NC_060120.1, from coordinate 289,442,413 downwards.
TATTAAAAGAATACTTCACACTTTTGTTTTCAAAATCGGCTGAACTATGAACAAATAATTCGGAAACCAGATAATCTGTACCAGGATAATGAGGAATTTACTGTAGTGCTCAATTTGTTTAGCAACTACACGAATGCAACTGACTATTTACAATTTGAATATATTCGATCTGCTCAATAGCTACGGGACTTGGTAGTATTATAGTTAATTAAGACTCACATAGATAAAAAAAAAAATTAAAAACAACATATCCAGCATCCTAACCATCATACTGCCACTCTTGGCAGCATTTAAACATAGTCAATAACAGGAAGTATCTAAAAAGTTAATTTGTCATCACTTACTATTTTTGATATACCAAGAATTAGATATCTGAGCAAGACTGTTGATACTGGATACACATTTACCTGTAATAAATAAAACCACCCAATGATTTGAGGTTTGGAATGAACAAGACAAGCATGATAACCCCAACTTCTGAAGTATTTGTATCCTGTATGCGAACTTCATGCAAAGTTCTGCAACACGTATTTAGCTCCGATGGCTGGATACGGAAGAAAACATCCACATACGTTTCATTCCCATCAGCGTAGCCATCAGATATGTCACTATATAGTTCTGGTTCCTGGAAACCATCACATACTGGTGTTACGTTACTACCTACAGAAATGAGAATGTGAGCATAAAAAACATTTCTGTTCATTTCATATACCTTAAAACACAGCTGCCTTATGCCACCATCATCGACGAGCCAGGAGGACGTAGCATCTAGATAATTGAGAGTTGGGCAGTTACGGCCCAGCAATCTGAGAATCTCATTGTCACACACTGATCTAAGTATGAGCGTATGCAAATTCTGAGCCAAACCATTGCGAAGTACTCGATGGAATGACTTATTTGCAGCAGAAACTGTTTCCAAGTCACCCCCCTGCCGAGGGTCCAGGCGTACCTGGAATATAGAAGTCTCATTTTCTACATTCTGTGCAAGACATGACAGGGACAGTTTTCTGTGTTATGTCTTTAGTATTATTCATGATTATAACCTGAAACACTAAAATTTTTCTTCAATGATGTAAATAATTTAGAAATACAGCTAACAATACACAAAATAGTAGAGGTGCTGAGTTGTCAACAAGTACACAAACAGGACTGAAAACTTTCCAGCATTCAAATGTGCATTCACCCACTCAAATCCACTCTTCTATGCATTGCATAAACTCATCAACGTTGGGGCCTGTATGTCACGTTCCAATCCCACCACCTGCTACCTCTCTCTTCCGCATTCCTGTATCATGCACCTGCTTTCTCCCTCAGAGCTATCAGCCACTTTAATTCAACCCTCCATCTCACTCCCCGCCTCCCTACTCCTCTTCCCATGCCACCTGACACAAACCCTCAAGCCAGTGAAGCTGGATAAATGCATTCCTGACACTGGGTATTCAATTATTGAACTGGCACAATGTAACCGTGAGTGTAAAAAGGAAAAATGGGGTGGGGGGTGACCTTTAGCTTGAAAAGGAAGTGATTGAAGGCTAGCAAGTTTTCAGTCTCTCTCTTTTTTTTGTCAAATACTATGTGTCTACTATTTGGTGAATACTTACTTTTGCTCCTAAATTATTTACAGTCTACCACGACTTTCCATGACCATATTTTTATTTCAGTGATGAGCATCAGTACTAGGTATGTGATGACAAATTGCAATACCTTGTGTCAATAAAGATTTACATTTTAAATCAAAATTAAATAAGAAGAGCTCTGCAGTATGAATGTGAGCAGACTCAAGGAAATAGAAGAAATGCTATACAGTTATTGAACTATTTCCACTTTTAAACAGGAACTTTAAGAAGAGCCATCATTTTAAATATTAATAAGTATAAGGAAACATGTCAGGTCCTCTTTGACAATGTTCTGATACAATAATCTTAATTCCGATTTGCACAGCGATGCAATTCCTATGGCATATTTTGCGCTCTTGAGCCATGCTTAAGACAGTTTTCTAATAATTTCTCTGCTATTTATATCACCCTGTCATAAAATGCTGAATATAATATTTTTGTATCAGCTTTACTGGTCACTCTCCATTTAGTCCTTTAATTTTTTCCATCTCTCAAAGGCTGTGGCCATTATTTTCAAAGGAAAATTTTATTTGTGGGACCATAGAAATTCCACAGCTATGGTGTTTTTATTTTATTTCTTTTATAGTAACACAAACATACATATTGATGATCACAGACCCAGAAAATCATGCACTGAGCTTACAATGTTCCTCCATAGATGGCAGTTTTGCACACTTTGGATCCAGTTCTCATGAACACCCAACTGCTGAAGGACCTTCTGCAGTTCACCTTCCCATTGTTTTCTTGGTCTTCCGATTGGACGGGTACTATCAGAATTATTTGGAGCTTCTCTGGATACTTCTATCATTTCAGTCTTCTCCGCATTAGTCCACAGTCTTATTTTACTGTCATTCTTTCCTAAGTTCCCAACAGTTTCTGATATTTCTTTCTTTGATGCTGATGTGGCTAGAAAGTTGTCTGTATACCTCAATAACATTGTTCTTCCATTTGATATCATCCCTTTGCATTCTATTTTCATCTCCCCAAGTAGTTTCTCTAAGACAATATTAAAAATCAATGGTGAAATGATGTCACCTTGTCTTACACCTGTTCTGATGCTGAATTCCTTGGACAGCTCCTCTAGTGTTTCACCACGGCTTTTGTCTCCCCTGTACATACCTTCACCAAGTTAATTAACTTCCTTGGTACGCCAAGCGCCCTCTGGATGATGTACATATTTAATCTGTGTATATATTCATAAGCCTTTGAGAAATCTACAAACGTTACCAGACACTAATGGCTGAATTCCCAGCACTTCACCTACATTTGTCTGGTGGTGGCCCACGACTGAGCTTATTTAAATTTCACTTGCCTTATTCTTCCTTAATGTGGTGTTTGTGGTACAGGTAGAAGCTGCAGAATAGTGCTACACAGAAAACTTAAGAATATTGTCTGTTTGTATAACAAATATATGCTAACACATTTAAAAAAATTGAGAACAGAAAGTACTAACTGCAATTCTACATCACCCTTGTGAAGAAAAACACAATGGTATATTGACTAACCTTTACTGTCAACTCATGTAGGCCTGTTGCCCCACATTGATCTAAGCGAGTAAAAAGACCAGCACACTGCTCTGCCCTTAACCAAGCATGATCATCACCTCTCGAATGATCGAGTCGTCTCGTAGTATGATCCAAAAATACACTCAGTAAGTCCATAAGAGTGTAAGCATCATTTCTGCATCAAAAAAGAAACAAAGAAAAATCTTAGCATAAAATGCATAATTTATGTTGAATGGACCTTAACTCATTTTAAGAATTTATGGTTGCAAACTCTTCTGCATTTGCTTCCTCTGGCTTTTCACACTTCAAACATGAACAATGAATTATTACAAGATTCTCTCTAACTGTTGATTTGTTACACGTGAGACTTCTTTGTGTTTTCTTTTTTTGTGCCTTCATGCAAATCTTTTTACTGTTTGCTCAAATGCCTTTTTTCAGTATTCTCTCTTTTGGCCTATCTCAATATAATCGTCATTTTCTGAGATGCTGAACTTTGTGTTTAATTTTTTATATATTCTTAAATAATGTCTCATAATTTACACTTCAATCCATCAGTTTAATACACTGGAGAGGATCAGTTTGGATTTTGGAGAAATATGGGAACACATGAGCCATGAACTCTACGATGGGTCATTCCATGTCAAATCATCCATAAATTTTAGCAAATGACACCCATCATCAAGCAAAACCTTGAAATTTTGGGTAGTGGAAGCTTACCTAGATGTATTCAAATTTCCAAAATGTAAATGTGGCAAGTCAATTACTTTTTCACTTATGATAAAAAGAAGGTGTATAGATTCAGGCTTTCATACACGAGCTCCTGTACAATTTAAAACTGCAATAGTTCCTACAGTTTTTGCAGTGGAAGCTTGATTTTTTTTAAGTTAAAGAGAGAGGTTTATATTTTTATAGTCATGCTTCTTGTAGTGAATATCCACCATCTACATTTCAGGAAAAATTGTAAACAATTTCTTTTAAACAAAATCCATGCGTGGATATTACAATTTTTTTAAAGGTTTTGCCCCCTCATAGATACCTTTGAAAAATTGACAATATTATTAGAAATATTCCATTATGTCACACAAAAAGAGTAAGTTTGTACTAATAATGGGAAGTGTGAACAACAATGTTACTGTAAAAGAACTACTGAAGTTGCTAATTCATGACTACCATGTCCCCATTAAATTGCTGAAGTTGGCTACACTGGATTTCCCTAGGAACAAATCATATCTGAGATCACTCTTTTACTGCCACTACGTGTATTGCATCATCCAGTTGCTTTGTTTTGAGTCATGTATTCAATGAGCATGCAGTTCTGAGCTCTTGTACTAAGTTGTACCCCGAGTCAATTATTGGTTAAAAATTCAATTGTTGCAGTTTTTAACTATTCATTCCAAAACAAAATTAAATCCCCTAATGTTACACTAATAACGTGAAATACTTTTGTAATGAAACAATGGGATGAGAATGATTTTTCATTATTTAATTACTTTTTAGGTTACACCAATCATCTTTCGAATTATTTACAACAAATATTGGTTTTAAGACGGAAGCAGTATGGAAAGCAAAAGTAGGCAGTGTTTTCTTGGAAAGTATCTGCAAGATTTATGTGATAATGCCCTGACTTGTGTGAATGAACTGACCAGTGAAGAGCAAGAACTTTTATTATGGCGAAGCAATAGTCATCCATACTGTGATTTAAGTGTTTCATGTGTGTGTGTTAAACACAAAGACAGGTACCTGTGCAGATTCTCTCTGCATAAGAAAATTTGCTGAGATCCCTTCAGGCACCATAAATGATGTTTCATCTGGACTGCATGAAATTAGTTTAGAAAAGGCAAAGACCTTCAAAATGAGAGGCTTTAGTGTTATTCCTGCGGAGAAAATGTGCCCAACTTGTATCAAACTTACTAATGAAAAACACGCAAGTGACAACTCATCACCAGACTATATAAATGACAGTAATGTGAAGGTGCAGACTCCTGAAAAATCTGTGCTTAATACCAGCTTAACTAGCTTAGGAGTATCTCCTACAAAGCAGCATTCAGTTGCTTGACATAGTCGGTATGCAGCGCCCAAACGAAAATTGAATCAGCAGCTGGGGCTCTGAAAACTAAAATTTCATATACATATCAAATTAAGCTGGCTGCTGATGCAAGCACTATCCCTGATAGTGATTTAACAAAACTGGAAGAAAAGGCAAAACGTCATGATGAACTCATGGACAAAATCAAACAGAAAATTGAATATGCAAATAATCACGAAAAAATTCAGTTACTTACTCTTGTGCCGCCAACTTGGTCTCGACAGAAAGTCAGTTCCAAATTTAAGGTTTCTAAATATTTGGTATGATGAGCAAGAGCTCCTTAAACGGAGAACGGTATTTTATCAGTGGCTGAGCAAAAAAGAGAAAAGACATTGCCACTTGATACAGAGCAAAAAGTCAAGAGTTTTTATTTAGATGACGAAAACACAAGACTAATGACTGGGAAAAAAGACAAAGTGAGCACGAGCAAAAATACCTATGAACAAAGCATCTTGTTTAAAGCAATTTAACTGAACTGTATTCTCTATATAAAAAAAAAAGTATCCTGAAGACAAAGTAGAATTCTCAAAATTTGCTTCTCTTCGACCAAAAGAGTGTATACTTGCAGGATCATCAGGAACACATACCGTATGTGTGAGCATTTACCACCAAAACGTTAAACTGCTTCTAAATTCCATTTCTATTAAAGAAACATACCAAGATCTAATTAAAATAATAACTTGTGATATAAATAACCTAGCCTGTATGCTTCGTCTGTGTCAAAAATGCCCCACCAGTTCATTGCTTCAAACCCACTTAGAAAATGAAATAGAAGATATGATCCTGATGAGATGGTTCAGTAAAGTCAATGGGTATCAACTGATAGAATGACTTTCAGTATTCAAATCACTTCTCTATCAGAATTCTGTGACACCCTAATTAAGAAAATTGAAAAACTTACTCCACACTCATTTCTCGATCACAATCTGATTATCTGAAAATGAAGAAGGAAACACTTGACGAAGGATCAGTGTTAATTTTAATGGATTTCAGTGAAAATCTCAATTTAGCTGTTCAAGATGAAGTACAGGGGTACCATTGGAACAATGGCAGCTGCACCCATATATATTACAAAAAGGACAAACAGTTGTGTGTAAGAAGTATTTGTATTGTTTCTGATGATCTAGAAGATGATGTTGCCTTGGTTACCAGACTCAGAAGACTGTATTGAATTTTTTAAAGTGTGAATTTCCGGAAATTCATCTTGCTTATGTTTAATATTTCACTGCTGGTTGTGCAGCACAATATACAAATAGTAAGAATTTCAGATATCTCTGCTACCACGAACACGACTTCAACATAAAGTGCAGCTGGTTCTTTTTTTTGCTACCAGCCATGGCAAATCTCCCCGTGATGCTATTGGTGGCCAGGTTAAAAGACTTGTCACAGAACCGGTTTGCAAAGAGTTTACTTACAGCTTCACAGGTATTTGAATTCTGTAGCGAGAACCTGCAGGACATTTCAGTTCTCTCTGTATCAGAAGATGAAATGGTACAATTCAGACATTATATTTCTCAGTGCTTAACAAGTGCAAAAACAATTCCTGGAACACAATCTACGCATCGCACTGTACCAATATCACCAATCAAGATTGGAGCAAAAAGGCTGAGCTGTGATAGGGATTTTAGTACCGTGCATGATTTCTCAGATGCACTTCTGCCAATAATGCCAGAAAGCCCTGTGCAGCCCAACTGCTATGTTGCATGTGCATATGACTCTCCTTGGTAATTGGGAATTGTTGATAAGGTGAATTGTGAAGATGTTACAGTGAGGTTCATGCATCCTCACAGGTCATCCCCGACCTTCTGTTGGACTGAGAATGATGTTTCTTTCTCTCATTATGTGTGAAGTTGATATCACCACAGCAACAGGCTATACTTATTCTCTGAGCAAAGAGTCCTCAGAGTTGGTGGAAGAAAAGTGGTTCTTATACAAAAAAAATATTATCTAAGCATTAAAGTGTCTCGTCACGTGTGTAGTTCCGAATCAACTTGAATGCAGATTGGAGCACCAGCATTTTATGCAGTGCTGACAATATTGGCTTTTGACAAAATGCTTAAATATTATAAACAAAACGCTATGTATTTTTACATTGAGTTAATTTGGTTATGGCAGAAGTAAGAAATGTTCATAAGTCATGCAAAGTACAAGTTGCCCTATACTTTACAATTTGTAATTTTGTTTCATATATTGCAATTTTTGTTCAATTTGGATATTGTTATGTGTACTTACGTCGTTAATGTCTCTTGGGTAGTAATAGTATTTCTCTCCAGTGCCATTCATTTCTCAAAACTGATTTTTTTGTGTGATGTAACTTTATTATTTGTAGATCACTTTCTAATTTTTTCAGTGTTTTCCAGAGGGGGGCCAATTGTCCAAAATATTTTTTCCAATTTAACAATAAAATTAAATAAAATTTAATTGGGCAATTCTAACATGTTTTTTCAGAAACTACATGTCCAAAAGGATATTCTGGGAAAAAACTGTCAGCACACCATTTCTTGTTTAAAAACTGCAGCCAATTTTCAAATTTTTACAGTTTGCTTTGAAGTAACGCATTGCATCAAACTTTCAGCAATTGTATATTAAGCAATAAAAATTGGCAAAAGTTCACGATATTAGATACAAAATCAGTACACAAAATCTCAGTTCACAACTACATAATGGGTGGCATGGCCTGGATGACTTGACAAGGAATGACCCCAACTTATCTTACAAGTAGATTCAAGAATGGCAGACCTACATTTACAGTATTTGCACAATTACAAAGCTTTTACAATGTTGATTGGAACACACTTTTAGGAATCCTGAAGTTATAAAGGATAAAATACAGTGTTAGCTACAAACTGCCTTCCTCAAATTGTATATGTAGGCATGCATACAATGAAACTAGGAGTTCATGATGCTGTTATTACCTTCAATTGTGGTAATATTGGAAAGTGTTGGGAACTGAAAAAGCTGGGAATTAATCCTGGTGAAAATATGATCACTGGGGTGCAACATTGGGATAAAATGAGGATAGCCGATGCAGACAGATCTACATCTACTATGGCCAAGAAAGCAAGACAAACATACAGGAAGGTGAAAAAGAAGCTGGAAGAGCCGTTAGAGGCCAAAGAAGGGCCATCATATGCAGCAGGACAATTTTAACAGGGTGTATACGTGGACAAGGAAAAAAATTCCCGGATTTCTCCCGGATTTCCCGGTTAAAAATACACTTTCTCCTGGGTGGAAACACAGTTTTTCCCTGTTGATTGACAGTATATTTTCTCTTGGAACTGTACAACTTATCAATCCTTTGAATGGTTATGGTTTAATATATGGACATAGAATTTCCCGGCGCTTTAGAAAACGAAACACCTTTTGGAAAAATGTTTGATGTGCAGTAACATGTACGCTGCATATTTTTGTATTACAAAAGTATAAATTCGAATTCCACCAAACGCCACATGTTAATTTCCGAAGCATTGAAATCTATATTGCGATGCTTATTTGTAAGCCAGTCATAGCTCAGGTCACGTGATCTCGCCAGCCAATGACAGCGGATATTCAGAGCTTCGGACACGTGGTGTAGTCAGCCAATAACAACATCACTGTTAAGTAGCGTGAACACATGAACAGGAAAAGTTAATGGTTTAAATTAATATATATACTGTTACTACAAGAAAAACAAAGCTTTCACATATAATAATGGTCTTTAAGGCCAATACGCTGCAAGAGGAGCTAAGCTTTCACATATAATGTTGGTCTTTTATGCACGTATTACATTTTAAGATATATCACGCAAATGTGCCAGTAAATTTTTTTAATAACGACATAAAAGTGTGATCTTCTGGGCTATAAATTCTTCTAAGTGGCTCGTCATCAAAGAGCTGATTTTTAAGTGAGTCCCAGATTCCCAGTGAAGTAGGCATCCATCTGATATTAAGCTTTTCAATGTGGTTTCAGGATGTAAATTTCCTTGGGTACCAGTACTTTGTTATCTCATGTCTAGCTCTTTGTTATGGCATAATGCCATACGTGCTAGAAGATGAAAACGTACACTTTAAATGCACCGAACAGTTGAAACTAGCCAATAGTTTGAAATTAAACCCTTTGTTTCAAATATATTGACTGCCTCAGCGGAAAAGATTAATAAAAGAAAATTTCTTCAGCAAACTGATAAAAATAACTCCATTGTTCTGCATGGAAATCAATGCTTGACTGTCAGAAAGGTGGAAATAATATAAAATCTGAACCTAATAATGTATTTTAGCCTTCCGTAATTATGTGAATGTATTTTAATTCACATGATAGCTCCCGGCCAAAGAAACCAATTTTGCTTTCATTATTTGACGTGAGTACAGTAGACAAAGAGGAAACAGCAAAATCACTAAATGTAAACACGGGTCACATGGAGAGTACCGGCTTCCCTATTATAACTCAGACTACTGCTCTACACATCAGATCTGTACCTACGATATTTCCGAACCGGGGCAAGAGTAGATAGTGGCGTTCCTCGAGCGTTTGAGATAGGACGTAAAAAAAATAAAAAATCGGATTTTCAAAAATACGTTCATTTTGTAACGCACATCTTTCTGAAGACTTTTATACATAAAACACACATGCCCAAGGAATTGTAGAACATGTTATCTGATCTTAAGTGTGCCTCTTCACTCAGCATTCTTCTATCGCACGTCACTGTATTTCGGTCTGTGGAATTGAAATGTGTATAGTTTGTACTTGATGCCATCAAACTATATTCAGGACAGCAGAAAGTAAAATGTCCTATGGTGCCCCTCTTGCTTCCAGTCGGCCGGTTTGACATCCTGCCCCTCTTTTTTTCTTTAAAAAAAGAAAAAAAATAATAAAAAAAAACCACCTTCAGAAAATTTGCACTCTTTATTCCCTATTAGCTAACAACTTGCTTTTTTTGTGTGACATAAAATTAAGTATAGGATTCATAAAGCCAGTAAAGAGAAGAGACAAGCAAGACAGTACACATTTCTTCAATCCTTAGCTCCTATAATTTTTCTCTCTCTAATCTTGCTACAGCTTTACACGACGTGCTTTCCTTTGTGCGAAAGGACCTGTTACCTCAGCAAAGTTCGTCAAAGGTTTTGCTACTTGAAAAATCGAAATGTCGTTGTCTAATACTGAAAAAGCTGTAATTACAAATAGGCCCAAGACTGGTGGGGTTTCTCAACCTGATTACCTATATTTTGTCACTTTCTGCGGGATAAAACAAAACAGGCCTTTATACTATTGCAGCAATTGTAACACACACCAAATAAACGAGACTATTTTGGCAGAAATGGTCATTTTTATAACACGGCAGAATATAATTCATGAAGTACCGATATCAAATGCCTATTAGGCCTACTACAAGCAAAAAGCTTTACGTTAGGAAATAGTTTCACACTTCATTCATACGCTCCGGTTTCTCAAGCATGAGATCGAAAAGGAGTAGTGCGAAATTTTTATAGAAATTTGGAATGTCTTATTCTTCCATAATTTGTGTGATGTCCCCGTTTCTTCTCCTTCCTCGTTCTAACAAACAATGTTGTCATCACTAATTCTGTATCTATTCCTGCCAATGTCAAAGGTTATTCGCCGGTTAACTTCACTAACACTGCCAGAATCACCAGTTTAGTTATCCCGCGATTATTCTCCGTTTAGGCATTGTTACGTGTTCGTTCAATGCGTTTTCCACGCTACTTCCAGAATAGACCTTAAAGCGGCTGCTAGCCAGAGACTGCACAACTGACCCTTGCGAGTATAGTGATCTGGCCAAAAATTTTCTGTCAAAATTTAATTTTCTTGGATACACTGAGAAGATAATACGTAATCTTTCTTACCTGTTATTCCTGTTAGTCGTTTATTCGCACACTGGTAGTCTGAATCTATGGATTTTGCCAGTAATCGTAACAACGCTCGTCATTCGCAAACCCTATCAACCACATAATCAGACAGTGGTTGGCTTTCTTTCGTTCGGCTATACTCTGCTCAGCTCGTATAGCCCCCTTTTTTCTGCAGCAAAGTTTATTTCTAGATGTGATGAGGATTCCACTGACACAGGCATCACGTACACTATGCACGCATTCACAAATCAACTTATGATTCATTCAGAAATCAACTTAGAATGTGTTCAACAATGTTCAAAAACCGACAGGGACACGTTTCATAGTCATACGAATAATCGACAGACCAACGTGCGCTGGATGCTAGGCGCTTTGAGAAATTTCTATGAATTTTCCCCCCACCCCCCGCACTCCTAGATCCAGGACTGCTGCCCAATCTGGCAGCTTGAGCGCGCATTTTTTTTTCCCTCTCTCTGACTGCTTACACAGCCAACAGCCACGTTTCTGTAGCCAGAAGCGGAAGAAGATACTACTCAACTGCGCATGTGCATATGAGCATGATCCCACTCATAACTGCTAAAACAAATCTAATGTTAACAGTTGTGAAGTCATGCTCATGGGACACAATTTGTTGTTACGAAGCATTGCATAGTCTTCCTAAAGCCTTTGACACATTTTGCTGTTGGCAGACGCTTGTATGAGCACTGTGTTTTGTTGCTGTATATGGCGCATTTCCTTTGCAATTTAAGTTTTTTCTCTCTTTTCACAGTTATGGCTGCAGTATTATTCTGGAGTAGCAGGATACAGTAATATCCTTTGTTAGAGTATTGGTTCTTAGCAGTCAAAATTACAAAAATTTAACTGAAAACAAAGAAAAATTCCCAGAATTCAAAAAAAAAAAAAATTCCCAGAATTCAAAAAAAAAAAAAAAAAAATTCCCTGAATTAAAAAAAAATTCCCAGAATTCAAAAAAAAAAAAAAAAAAATTCCCAGAATTCAAAAAAAAAAAAAAATTCCCAGAATTCAAAAAAAAAAAAAATTCCCAGAATTCAAAAAAAAAAAATTCCCAGAATTCAAAAAAAAAAAATTCCCAGAATTAAAATAAAATTCCCAGAATTCAAAAAAATTCCCAGAATTCAAAAAATTTCCAGAATTCAAAAAAAAAAAAATTCCCAGAATTCAAACAAAAAAAAAAAAAAAATTCCCTGAATTAAAAAAAAATTCCCAGAATCAAAAAAAAAAAAAAAAAATTTCCCAGAATTCAAAAAAAAAAAAAATTCCCAGAATTCAAAAAAAAAAAAAATTCCCAGAATTCAAAAAAAAAAATTCCCAGAATTAAAAAAAAATCCCCAGAATTAAAAAAAAAAATCCCAGAATTCAAAAAAAAAAAATCCCAGAATTCAAAAAAAAAAATTCCCAGAATTAAAATAAAATTCCCAGAATTCAAAAAAATTCCCAGAATTCAAAAAAATTCCCAGAATTCAAAAAAATTCCCAGAATTCAAAAAAATTCCCAGAATTCAAAAAAATTCCCAGAATTCAAAAAAATTCCCAGAATTCAAAAAAATTCCCAGAATTCAAAAAAATTCCCAGAATTCAAAAAAATTCCCAGAATTCAAAAAAATTCCCAGAATTCAAAAAAATTCCCGGGTTTTTCCCGGATCTCCCGGGTTGTAGACACCCTGTTTAATTAACTGTAAATAACAAATTTCAAAATTTTTTTCTTTAAAGTCAATTTCCTGCAAACTAAAATTTTCAGTACATATGCACCATTATATCAGAAACTATCGTAGATAAATGAACGAAATTTTCACAGACTCTGCATAACATAAAAAGCCACCTCTGGTACTACATTCATTAATATTCCCCCATTAGGAAGTTCACAAAAAATATTTTCTGCAGAAAAAACTTAATACTTTTTGTTAATAAATTTAAAAAAGTATTTCTTAAAAACTATAAAATGGATAAAGTAAATTTTAGTACAGTTGACTATTAGCATCATGTAACATACAGTAAAAATATTGAGGTCCTCCATCAAACAGTTTTTCAGAAATGTGTCAAATACTTGCCTAAATTAACATGGGTTAGATAGGCCGGGTGTGGTCCCCTTAAAAGAGGGGATAAGGGACCAAACTGCTTGGTCATTGGTTCCTTGTTCTGAAAAAAACAATGCCACAAGGGGGAGAATAAAAAACGGGATGTATAACACAAAGCGGAAAGAAAGGAAAGACCACAAGAATCAAGGAAAGGTAACAAACACTAAAAGGAACAAAAGAGGACAAGAAAACAACAGAGATGCAAGAAACGGAAGAGAGTAAAACAAGAAAGCAGATAACAGTGGCTGGCTGACCACGAGAATAAAAAGGAGAAGCCAGCCACTCTACAACACATTAAAACCTCAAGCCTAAAAACAGTAGGGTGGAAGACATGCAGGGTCAAAGGACATGTGATAAAACTTAGATCAAATGATAAAACCCATCCTCACGAATAAAATGTCACCCGACACCGAAGGTAGGGTACTGGGAAGCTTAAAACTCTATCGCAGAGCGTCTAAAAGTAAGCAGTCCAGGAAGAGGTGGACAACCGTCATTTGTGAGCCACAGCGACACTGATGTGGGTCCTCGCGACGGAGGAGGTAACCAGTGTTAGCCACGTATTGCAAATGTGGAGCCGGCACAGGACAACTGATTCCCTGCGAGGGGCCAGCATGGAAGACTTCCACACATTCGTAGTCCCCTTAATGACTCACATTTTGTTGTGTTTACTGTTATGCCATTCTGTCCCCCAAAGCCGAAAAACCCTGCGGCATAAGACAGAATGCAGGTCAGTTTCAGAGAAGTCAATCTCCATAAGCGGTTTCAGTGGTTTCTGCGTAGCCTATTTGGCCAGCCTGTCGGCAAGTTCATTGCCTGGGATTCTGACGTGAACTGGGGTCCAGACAAACACCACCAAATGACTGGACCGTTCCAGGGCATAGACGGACTCCTGGATGGTCACTACAAAACGATGACGAGGGGAGCACTGGTCAGTAGCTTGTAGTCTACCCAAGGAGTCAGTAGACAGAAGAAACGACTACCCAGGGCATGAAAGGATGTGCTCAAGAGCACGAGATATAGCCACCAGCTCTGCAAAGAATACACTGCAGCCATCGAGCAAGGAATACTGTTCAATGTGTCCTCCATGGACACATGTGAAGCCAATGTGACCATCAGCCATTGCGCTGTCAGTGTAAACAACTACATGGCCTCTGTACGTGTCAAGAATCGACAGGAAGTGGCACCGGAGAGCTGCGGGTTAGCTCAGTCCTTAGGGCCATGCGAAAGGTTCAGAAGAATCTCCGGCCTAGGTGTACACCATGCAGGTGTACGTGAATGGACCTCAAGGATAGGTGGTAATGGGAAGGACTCCTGTTCAGACAGAAGGGACCGGACGCGAACCGCAGTCATAAGCCCTGACCTGGGACACCAATGCGGAAGATGTACCGCTGTGTTTGGGAAAAGTAGATGGAAATTCAGATGCGCAGGAGAACTATAAACATGTGCAACGTAACTGGAGAGCAGTTGTGCGTGCCTAACCTTCAATGGAGGGACCCCAGCATCCACCAGGACCCTGGTCACTAGACTCGTCCTAAAAGTTCCCGTCGCTAGTTGAATGTCACAGTGGTGCACTGGGTCAAGTAAACGCAACGCTGAAGGCACCATCAAAACATTAACCACACTCCCATAGTCAAGGTGGGACTCAACAAGGGCTCTGTAGAGCTGCAGCAGCGTAGAGCGATCTGCACCCCAGTTGGTGTTGCTCAGGCAGCAGAGGGCATTGTGGTGCTGTCAGCACTTACGCTAACGAAGGTGTGTAAGCCAAGTCAATCGGGCATTGAAAACCAGTCCTAAGAATGGATACGTCTCCACTACAGTGAGTGGATCACCATTAAGGTAAAGTTCTGGTTCCGGATGAATGATATGACACTGACAGAAGTGCATAACACACAACTTTGCAGCCCAAAACTGGAAACCGCCGGCTAGAGCCCATGACTGCACCTTGTGGATGGCTCCCTGTAGGTGCCGCTCAGCAACACTAGTACTGATGGAGCAGTACGAAATGCAGAAGTTGTCTGCATATGAAGAAGGTGTGACGGATGACCATACAGACCATTAATGGCCACTAAAAATAGAGATACACTCAATACAGAGCCCTGCGGGACCCCATTCTCCTGGATATTGGGGGGCAGGGACGGGGAGGACTATGGAGGCATCACCTTGGACATGGAAAGTACGAAGCAACAGGAAATTTTGGATAAAAATCGGGAGTGGGCCTCGGAGACCCCACTCGTATAATGTGGCAAGGATGTGATGTCGCCAGGTGGTGTCATACGCTTTTCGTAAATCAAAAAAGATGGCAGCAAGGCTGTTCAGATGGCAGACTCGAGACACAAGATTATCATTGGTAGAGCAGCTTACAAAGACTGTAAGTGAGGGTGATGGGCCAATACCTATCCACATCAAGTGGGTTTTTGCCACGTTTGAGCACTGGTATGATGGTGCTCTCCCGTCATTGCGATGGAAAGATGCCATCACACCAGATCCAGATGAAGATGACGAGATGATGTCGCTTGTAGTCAGATGAGTGATGTGTAAGCAACTGACTGTGGATCCGATCTGGCCCAAGAGCTGTGTAGGGGCAATGTGCAAGGGCATTGAGTCTTTTTCCTTCACCCCTATTCGTTCCCCTTCAACCCTTCTGCCTGAAGGAGTCAGTGGCTCCAAAAGATTGCCTAATTATAACCTTCTTTTAGGTGTATGTTCTGCCGCCACTTGGTGAGTAGATTTTTTTAATCTATCCAATTACATTACATTGTCAAAAATTGATTGTTTTCGTTGTTATAGAATGATGTAAGAACTTTTTCAAGGAACTAAAGATCAAAGACCCTAACATGTATCCATGTTTATGAAAGTATGCATTTTCTGAAGGCACACTAGGAAAAAGAGAGAGAGAGAGAGAGAGAGAGAGAGAGAGAGAGATGATTTTCATAGAAAAATACACACAAAAGCCATGTGCCAAAAAAGTGCTTTAATCTGTCAAAAATCCTGTTTACTGAACTATCAAAGAACATGACAAGAATATTAGAAACATACACACAAAATATAAAAGAAGAACTAAAAAAATGCTAACTAGCAAGAGATTTTATAGTGTCACAGAATACCTTTGAAAAAGAAAGAAAAACTGTATGCTCAAAGATATAATAAAAATTATTTTATTAATGTAATTAGCATATTCTGATGGCTGTTGTATGTGTGGTTTCGTGTTACACATAAAATATTTTGATATGAATATAATAGAGGGAAACATTCCACGTGGGAAAAATATATTTAAAAACAAAGATGATGTGACTTACCATACGAAAGCGCTGGCAGGTCGATAGAAACACAGACAGACACATACATACACACAAAATTCAAGCTTTCGCAACAGACTGTTGCCTCATCAGGAAAGAGGGAAGGAGAGGGGAAAGACGAAAGGAAGTGGGTTTTTGGAGAGGGTAAGGAGTCATTCCAATCCCGGGAGCAGAAAGACTTACCTTAGGGGGAAAAAAGGACGGGTATACACTCGCGCACACACACACATATCCATCCACACATATACAGACACAAGCAGCTGCTTGAGATACAAAGATGCTAAATAAACTGAATTGAATATATGTCCCGGCTAAATATTTTTCCTCTTTCTGATTGCTTCCAGTAACTTTCCCCCCTCCCCCCCCCCCCCCCCCCCCCCTAATTTCTTCATTCTAAAGTTTGTCAGTCCACTTCACCTTAAGCATTCTTCTCCCTAGCCGCATTTCAAAACTTAACTGACCATGGATCACTGCTGTATAACACTGCACTTCAGACATAGCATTTAGCAAATATTTTTGTCAGTTCGACTGGAGTTCTTCTAGATGTTAGTAACTTTTCCAGTGCTTCAAATTCTCTCTTTCCCACAGATATCCTACTCCTCATTTCTTCTGTATGGCTTCTGTTTCATGACACCAAATGTCCCAAGAACAGAAAGGATTTTACTTGTTCTACCTCTTTTCCACCTAAGAATACATTTAACTGGTGCTAGCTTCTTGCTTATTTTCATCACTTTTATCCTTTCTATATTTATCTTCTCTCCTTGCCACATTATTCAACATCTGCTGTAGCTCTTCTGATTCTGCCAGCACTACTTGATCATCTGTGTATTTTTTTTTTAGTCTTTATTCCGTTTCTTCCACCACAATTCCTCTGGCATCCTCTATGCTATAGGTTGCCTGAGGATGATTTAAGGAAGAATGATAAAAATGAACAAGGAAGTGCACATTTGCTTAATTGACTGGAAGAAACAATTTGATAGAGACAACTAGAGTATGAGGGCTATCCAGAAAGTAAAATGTTTTGAAATAAAAATTAACAATATGGATGGCCAAATTTTATTCAATACCATCCGTGTAGAAATCTGCTGCCTGTGATCTTGGCCACTGGTTTATATGGGCCTTCAATTCGGCATCAGTATCAGAGCGTTATCTGGCAAGCCATGCCTTCGCTGACAGGAAGAGGTGGCAGTCGCTCATGTATGTGTGTGTGTGTGTGTGTGTGTGTGTGTGTGTGTGTGTGTGTGTGTGTGGTGTCATGGAAAAACCTTTTACACTAAGTTGACCTCAATGGTTGTTTTGTGTCATCCGCCTTAACTTTACAAGTAATCAATTATTGAAAATATGATGTAAATGGATAGACACAAAAATCTACTCACCACGCGAGACATACAAAAGGGTTTAACTTTTAAAAGCTTCCGAAGTCAGTGGCTCTTTATCTATCCATTTACATTACCTTTGCAAGTGTTTGACAGTACCTTTCCAAGTTAACTGCTGTGTCGCATTTAAGGAAATCAACAAGAATCACACCCTTAGAGTCAAAAACACAGTAGCTATGATTTTTGCTGACAGCATCTGCAAACACTTCCTTGGTTTCTTTGGAGAATGTGTGTGTCCCTGTTTCACAAACTGCCTTTCTGTTCCACAATTGACATGCTTCAACCAAGTCTCATCCCAGTTACGATACGATCGATAACTTTGTTCTCGTAGGATTTTTCTCATTATCTTCAAGGAAGGCCAGTGCTTCAGCCAGTCTCTGTTTATTGTGGTCTTCCATTGTGATTTTGGGAACCTATCTAGCACAAAACATGTGGTAACCAGGCTTTTCCACCAAATTTTTAAGCACCAAACTCCATGAAAATTGTGGAAAATGTTGCAAAAATTCCATAATCAAGAAATCAAGAGCTTTTGTGACTTAGTCATCGATCTGCCAGGCACTTAAATGTGATTTGCAGATATCCATGTAGATGTAGGTCTTCATCATCAGTTTGCCAGTCACAAGGATAGGCCTACCACTGCGGCCCTCATTGTAAACATTGGTACGGCCACTTTTAAGGTCAATGCACTACTGCCTCACTCAGCTTCCACTCTTTATCCCTTTTCTGTACCAATCTCAAAGTTCATGATAAATTGCACATTGTTTGCAGTTTTTCCACCAACAAAAACCTAATCACACAACACACCTTACAAGTGGCTGGATTTTCTATTGTAATGCATACTAGCACATTACAGAAAGCAAAGCAGCAGACACACACACCACATGCTACCACCACTGGATGTGTACTGTGTGTAGGAACGTTGCAGTACCAAGAGGGCAGCTTTAGCCCCACCCACCACCCACAGACCTAAACGCCTGCTGCTTTCTGAATAGGCCTAGTGTACTGTTGAGAATTTTAGAAGGTCTCAGCATAGACCAGAAAGACGGGTTATTAAAAGAGATGTGCACAAAGCAAAAAGAGCCAGAGTAGGGAATGAGGAGATGGAAGAGATGAGCATTGGAAGGGATGTATGGCAAGGATGCTCACTGTCACCAAATCAGTTCAACATATATGGCTGTTGGCACTTGGCAGAAGGGGTCTCCTTATCCCAGGATTCCACTGACCATACAGGGCAAATCAAAAATGACTTTACAACTTTGGAATGATATAGGAATTTATTGAGATAATGTACAGAATCGTGAGATGTGCCATTTTGTAGCAAAAAGCCTCAAGTTTGATTCATATAGTGCTTCTGTAGTCCTTCCCCATTCCACCACTAGTAGTGCCACTACTGAGCACAGTTAAAATGGCTACTTTCACTTGTGCAGAGCGTGCCCGCTATGTGTTTTGGTTTCACGAAATGAAATCTGCAATAATTATTCGGCGTACTGAGATGAGTTGTTCACTGTGACATAATAAATCACCAGGTCACCCAAATGTTGTTGATTATGTCTAATACGTTAGGGAAAGCTTTGCCCGCACTTCACAAAAATCAATGTGATGTACGTCTTGCGAGACTGGCATTCCACAAAAGACTGTTTGGCATTTGCTGTGTACATGTTTACACTTGAAACTGTACAAATTTACAATGGTGCAGCACATCAGTGATGCAGATAAAGTTGTTCAAGAGGAATTCTGTGTGGAAATGTCGCATTGGATAGAGAACAACGAGACATTCCCGAACACAATAATCTTCACCAATAAGCCAACATTTCATATCAGTGCTATGGTGAACACCCACAACTGCAGAATGTGGGGCAGTGAAAATCCACATGCAACTCTGGAACATACATGACAGGCTCAAAGTTAATGTATTTTGTGCCTTTAACAAACTGAAAGTGTACAGCCCTTTCTTCTTCTCACTGGTATGTGTATCATGAGAATTTGAAAACTTTTTAATTCCACAGACCAATGAAGATGACCGAGATGGATGGTTTACTATCAGCAGGATGGTGCACCACCTCATTTCCTGACAAAAGTTTGAGGTTTCCTCCCCACTTCCCAAATCAGTTGACTGGTTGTGAAGGGCCAATCGCATGGCCACCTCACTCCTCAGACTTGATGCCACTGGATTTCTTTCTATGGGGCTTCATTAAAGACTGTATGTAAGTTTCTCCCCAACCGAAAAGGGTAACCGACCTGAATAATTGAGTCTACACTGCTGTTGCACAAATTAAACTCGATTTGCTTCAAGAGTGTGGGAAGAAACTGATTACTGCTGGGAAGTGTGTCACATTACAAGCAGTAGTCACATCAACACTTGACACCTGACTTGAGGTTGTTTGCTACAAAATAACCCATCTACTAATTCTGTAAGTTATCTCAATAAATGTCTGTATCATTTCAAAGCAATAAACCTCTTTTTGACTCACCTTGTACTTTTTTACTTCTAAAACAAACCACATTTGTAATACTGTTTCTAATTTTCTTGTTAACAATAAAGTCTACATATCAATTTCCAGCCGGCTCTGTTTCACTCTAGTAAAGCAGATAAGCTAATTATAATCCTAAATTATCTCCAGCCCCCCCTCCCTCCAGCCCCATGAACCATTGACAGACTTTGCCATGCCATTGTTGGATTGTTGTGGAGGCTTGTGTGCCTCAAGTGATACAGATAGCCGTACCATAGGTGCAACAACAAAAGAGGGGTATCTGTTGACAGGCCAGACAAACGTGTGGTTCCTGAAGAGGGGCAGCAGCCCTTAACATAAGTTGCAGGGGCAACAGTCTGGATGACCGAATGATCTGACCTTGTAACATCAACCAAAACGGCCTTGTTATGTTGATACTTTGAACAGCTGAAAGCAAGGGGGAAACTACAGCCATAATTTTTCACCAAGGGCATGTAATGGTTAAAATGCCTCTGAGCACTATGGGACTTAACTTCTAAGGTCATCAGTCACCTAGAACTTAGAACTACTTAAACCTAACTAACCTAAGGATATCACACACATCCATGCCAGAGGCAGGATTCGAACCTGTGACCGTAGCGGTCGTGTGGTTCCAGACTGTAGTGCCTAGAACCACTCGGCCACCAAGGGCATGAAGCTCTACTGTATGGTTAAATGATGATGGTATCCTCTTGGAGGAAATATTCCGGAGGTAAAATAGTCCCCCCCATTTGAATCTCTGGGCAGTGCCTACTCCGGAGGATGCCATCATCGGGAGAAACAAAACCGGCATTCTAGGGATCAGAGCATGGAATGTTAGATGCCTTAATAGATAGATTAGAAACTTTACGAAGAGTAATGGGTAGTGTTAAGTCAGATATAGTGAGAGTTAGTGAAGTTCTGTGCCAGGAGGAACAGGACTTCTGGTCAGGTGCACACAGGGTTATAAAGACAAAATCAAATAGTTGTAATCAAGGAGTAGATTTAATAATTAATAGGAAAATAGGACTATGGGTAAGCTACTATGAACAGCATAGCAAACACATTATCTTAGCCAAGGCATACACAAAGCCCACACCCACCACAGTAGTACTAGTTTCTATGCCAACTAGCTCCACAGATGATGAAGAGATTAAAGAAATGTATAATGAGATAAAAGATATGTATTATGAGATAAAAGAAATTATTCAGATACTTAAGGGAGATGAAAATTTGATAGTGATAGAGGACTGGAATTTGATAACAGGAAAGGGATGAAAAGGAAAAATAGCAGAATAATATTGACTGAGGGAAAGGAATGAAAGAGGGTGAGGAGACAGATTTCAGAACCAGATTTTAAATTGTAAGACACTTCCAGGGGCAGGCGTACACTCTGACCACAATTTATTGGTTATGAAATGTAGATTAAAACTGAAGAAATTGTAGAAAGGCAGATAATCAAGGAGATGGGACCTGGATAAATTGAAAGAACTTGAGGTTGTTCAGAATTTGAGGGCATTACATAATGATTAAGTATGACAGGGGAAAGAAACACAGTAAAAGACAAATGGACAGCTCTGAGACATGAAATAGTAAAGACAGCAGTGGACCAAATATGTAAAAAGCCAAGGCCTCATAGAAATCCTTTGATGACACAAGAAATATTGAATTAAATTGATGAAAGGAGAAAACATAAAAATGCAGCAAGCTAAAGGGAACACAGATGTCTAAAAATGAGATTGATAGTAAGTGCAAAATGGCTAAGCAGGAATGGTTAAAGGAAGATATAATGATGTAGAAGCATGTATCACTAAGGTAAATATAGATACTGCTACTGAAAAATTAAAGAGATTTTTGGAAAAAAGAGGAGCAGCTGTATGAATACCAAGAGCTAAGATGGAAAATCAATCCTAAGCAACGAAGGGAAAGCTGAAAGGCGGAAGGAGTATGTAGAGGATCTACAGAAGGGAAATGAACTTTAAGGCAATATAATAGAACTGAAAGAGGACATAGATGAAGAAGAGATGGGAAACATGATACTGCATGAAGAATTTGATACAGCAGTGAAAGACCTAGGTTGAAACAAGGACCCAGGAGTAGATGCCATCCTGTCGGGACTGCTGACAGCCTTGGGAGAGCTCGCCATTACAAACCACCTGATGTGCAAGATGGACGAGGCAGGCAGAATATCCTCAGACTTCAAAAAGAATGTAATAACTCTAATTCCAAAGGAAGCAGGTACTGACAAGAGAGAACATTACTGAACTATCAATTTAATATGTTATGGCTGCAAAATAATAACACATATTCTTTACAGAAGAAGAATGAAAAAACTGGTAGAAGCCAACATCCAGAGAAGATCAGTTTGGATTCCGGAAAACTGTTAGAACACCTGAGGCAGTACTTACCATACCACTTATCTTAGAAGATAGGTTAAGGAAAGGCAAACCTACATTTATAGCATTTGTAGACTTGGAGAAGGATTTTGACAATGCTGACTGGAGTATACTCTTTGAAATTCTAAAGATAGCAGGGGTAAAATGCAGGGAGTGAAAGGCTATTTACAACTTGTACAGAAACCAGACACCAATTATAATAGTTGAGGTGTAATGTTACACACATGTAGCAGAGCGATTTGGCCATCTGGATGTGGTAAGAGGGGAGGCGTTGATATTGTAAGGCTGAACGCTAACAAGCACAGGGCTCCAGGCACACCACAGCAGGTCCGGCTAGGTGACGGGTATGGGCAAGTCCAGTTACAAAAACGAGCAGTATCACCAGAAATGAGTACATCCCGAAGCTGGGAATTTGGACGGCTGTTGCTTGCGTGGCTTTTGTGTAGACAGTGTTCCAAAAAATGGCGGAGTGTCAGACAAGCTGAAATTTGGCTTGTTACAGTTCTTCAAGACTCTATAATAATTAACAGTCATGTATTAAAGCAAATCTGAATACATCTGCGATCTCGGAAAAATATTGCACATCCAATGACACAGTAATATTGAGATATCTTTAAAACCACAGAAGTTAATATTTCACAGGAAATAAACATTTTCACAATGAACCTCTGATTTAACAACGTTTAAATGCTTACGCGATTTCAGCAATGTCTCAGATGATAGCATTTCACGATAGTGATCATTCCTAAAAGCCACTATCTGTATATATCTTGTATCTTGTGACTATTATTATATCTTTCTTATTACACAAATGTTTGTCAGAAAATTGTATTCTCCACAGTGACACAGCAAATGAACACAGTGTGAATATCTCTTATTTTATCATACTTCTGTATTTATTTAATGAACAGTTGACTATTTTGCCAGTAACTTTATTTAAATATCAATTACAATTGACAATACAAAATCATGGTAGTTTAAGAAGTGTTAGCTGATAACGCTTTTACAAAAGAGTGACAAATGATGCTTCTAACAAGCAGGCCTAAATAACTGTTGAAACCGTATGTAATGACAATCTGTTGTCATTTACCGTGAATGCATGTGTGGAAGAATACTGGCTGCTTTATTTATGGACAAACTATTATTTATATTTATTGTGAATGGTCTGAGTGTAATTTAATGTTTATAACATTTCTTTATTTAGATGTTGTTGTAATATATTTTAGTCCGATTACAGATCTGGCAGGCGCAGACGTTTAAGGGGCAGGCCCCATTCTGCTCTAGTGTACTAGAGAGCCTACAGCCCACACACCCAAAATATCAAACACGAAAAGAAGTATCACATGCTCTGGGAGGGCATATGGATAGTTAGCATTGGGAGTTTGAATATATGGCTAATATCAGGAAGAGATATGAACCAAGTAATAGAATTTGAGAGTCACGACTGGCTATTTTGATACTGACAGTGGCAAAAAGAAGAGACAGAATGTTGAAACAACAATATATTTCCATATACTCACGCATAAGGTAGTCGATGACAAGCAGGTGCCACAGGCATATGTAGTGCTAATGGTGCATAAGAATTTTAGAGAGGATTGAAGAACGACAGTTCCATACATACAGAATTCAGTTGTCTACATCTGCCGCTAGTCAACTCTGCAACCCACCATGAAGTGCTTGACATAGTGTACGTCCCATTGTACCAGTTATCAGGGTTTTTCCTGATTCATTCACATTTTGAGTGTGAGAACAACAATTGCTGGAATGGGTCTGTGGGCACTGTACTTAGTCTGACTGACTTCATAATCACTACAGGAGTGATACACACGAGGTTGTGGTATCTTCCTAAATTCCTCACTTAAAACTGGTTCTTCCAACGTATTACGTTGGTTTTCTCCGAATAGTTTATACCTGTCTTCAAGAGTCTGCCAGTTCATTTTTATTTCAACACCTCTGTGACACTCTCACACAGGTCAAATAAATCTGTGACCACTTGTGCTGCCCTTTCTTGTATATGTTCAGTATCCCTCATAGGCATGTTTGGTACAATTCCCAACATGCAATCAATGAATCCAAGTCTGACACATATTTTACCTAAGGTTGGGCCTATGTATTTGTTCCATTTCATATCTCTGCAGTTACCAATTGTTACATCCAGGTATCAGTAGGAGTTGACTGATTCCAGCTCTGACTCACTGATATTGCAGTCACAGGATAATACTTTTTTTTCCATTTCATCCAGTACACAATTTTCTCTTTCTGAACATTTAAAATAAGTTTCCAATCTTTGCACCATTTTGAAATCTTGTTAATATCTGAATGAATATTTGTGCAGCTTTTACAGGCTGTACTTCACCATAGGTAACTGCATCATCTACTATAAGGTGCAGTCAAATGAAAATGAGACAGATAGAAAAAAGTAAGTAAACTGTTTATAATTCAAAAGTAATCACCACCACTGTTAATACATTTATCCAACTGTGAGGCAAGACAGTCAATGCCTTCATGGAAAAACGTTTGCATCTGCCTGCAGAACTGTAGTGTGCACAGATGTGCACCTCTTCATCTGAAGCAATTCACAGACCACACGTTGCCAAGATTGTTTTAACTATTCTGTAGGGATTTCAATGGGAAGTCCTTACACATCCTCTATAACAGTCCCAATCGCTCCCTAAGTGATTTCCATATATCTGGAGCCCTGAAGAAAGACAGTCATGACTATCAATTTGTTTCGTACAAAGAGCCAAACACCTGGGTGCAATCGTGGTTCCACAGACAACTACAAACATTTTTCCAAGGAGGCAATTCCGTTTGAAATAATGAAATAATAAACAGTTTACGGCATAATCCATGTCACTTCAGGCAGTGGGGTTACCTCTATAGTCTCTGATGTTATTTAATTTAGCATATGTTAAAATTCAGGAGTAAGTAAGAAACATGTATTTTTTTCCCCCCCTCCAAAAAAATTCCTCCCCCAAGATACAGGCCTCGAAAGATGACACTGCGAACCCCATTTTGAAGATCCAAATCTTGGAAATTTTTTTAAAAATGTTGTATTTCTGTACCAGTTCTACATATTTTGTTACGTTTTTTTTTGAAAGATAATTGCTTTATGATTACAATGGCATCCTCCGTTTGGACATATCTGTCAAAGTTCTTTTGCTGTAGCCTTTTGATTTTTTTTTTATAATTTACAGAAAAAAAATTTTTTTTTTTTTTTCAAAAATGCTAATCTAGAAAAGTTAGATTTTTTTCTGTTGATTAGTACCATGTAGCACTATATTCTCTGTAAAGGGGAGCTTCCACTTTTAAGTTGAACATGTTCTAATTAATTTTTTTATCTTTCTAGGATAATGTATGTCTTCACTGAAGTTGTTTCTTACTAATTTCTTTGTAACAATGTTTATTTCTATTGTCTTTGTTGCAGTTTCTTGTTAGTTCATTTATCATGGTTGTTCATTGTAGGTTTCTGTATTGAAGTTGTTCAGTGCTAATTTGTTTACTGAAGAGGATTCCAAGAGATCTGAGACCATCCAGTGAGTTCTGGGTTTTTGTGAGGAATTTGCCAGTTGACACAGTTGCCAGGTATTTTGTGAAAAGGACTGTTTGAAATGTCTTCTGACCGGGGCCACAGGAGAGTGAAGTGTGCGCTGACTGTTTGCATATCCATAAGAGTGTGTTATACAAGAAAAAAAAGAAAACAGACTTTGTTCAGGTTGGGAATAAGTGTTCTAATTTGAAGAGTCTGTTTCAAAGTGACGATGTTTCCATTGACGACATTTTGTGTTCTAAATGTTTTGACAGAATAACAACAACGAAAGTATCTGAAGAAGGTGAAGCCTCCCATGGTACAGATAGTGAAGTCAAGCTATAAGCTCTATGCATCAAGAAAGTGCACAGAAATTACTAAAGCTATGG
Source organism: Schistocerca americana (assembly GCF_021461395.2). Lineage (NCBI taxonomy): Eukaryota > Metazoa > Arthropoda > Insecta > Orthoptera > Acrididae > Schistocerca > Schistocerca americana. Next base: position 289,415,817 of record NC_060120.1, on the reverse strand, counting down.
ATCAATACACTGCAGCAAAACTGACCACACTCTTCAAAGCAGAAATTCCAACTTCAGAAGAAAATGAACCAAAGCACTCTTGCACCTCTTGTCAGGAATTTTTCACAAATATCAATTCAGCTGTTAAATACTGTGCATCCTACAATGAAAAGGTGCAAGTTTTAACTATTATTCCAGAGACATTTTCTAAGAAAACAATGTTGAACAACATTCCATCAGTATCAAAGTACATTGCAGACAAATCAAGAAATGTGAGGTCTGTAAAAGAGTCTCTGGAAGACCAGATACCTACTAAGGTCATCCTGTAGAAGCAGCTCAAGTTCAAATAGTGCAGTCATTTTATCTGGAAGATAAATGGGACCAGATTGCCAACAAAACAAGATGCTACAACTGTAACAGTTGAAGAATAAAAAGTTCTGAAAGTGAAGAGGAACACGACTCTCAATATTAAAGAAAGTTTTGCAATTTACAAGAGCAACTATACAACTTCACATGCTGAAAGATCAAAATTTTATGCACTATGACATAAGTGGGTATTTCCACACCCACCTAGAGATGTCTGTTTGTGTGTGTACTGTACGAATTTTGAACTTTGTGGGAAATACAGAAGCGTCCGATCTTACCCGTCGGCTTTGACCCATGACGTCACAAATGTAGCGGAAACGACTATAAACGACAATTCCAATATGGCGGATATAAAAACATCTCATACGTATTATCCAATATGGCGGATATAAAAACATCGCAGACGTATTATAAACACTGAAATACACAAGTTTCACAAAAAGCCTAATGACTCTAACGGGACAAGCGTGGGAAATTGGGGGTTTTTGGGTGGGGACAAACTAAATATACACAAATGTAGCCACCGACCGCCATACAAAACCACGCAAAACAACGAAATAAATCAACATCACAAAACTGACCAAATACCAAAAAACACATTTCTATCCAGAATCGGACACTTCCCTTGACCTATATCGCTCAACAGAACCTACCGATCACATCCTTAAAAAAAAAAAACGAACACTTCCCTTACACCTACATACATCTACAACAGCTCCCAATCACATAAATTACGATCGAACACTTCCGTTGACCTATATAGCTCAACAGAACCTACCGATGACATCCTCCAACACCAACCTAAAAAACCAACACTTCCCTTACACCTACATACATCTACAACAGCTCCCAATCACATAAATTACGATCGAACAAAGATAATAATAAACAAGTGGTACTCGAGGCCAGGCAGGGGGGGACTGCGCCCCCCCCCCTGACCCCCCCCCCCCCCCCCCCCCCCGCCAAAAAAAACCTCCCAACCTAACCTCGTATTCAGGGCTACGCTACAGATCAATGTGTAGGTCCCTAACGTCACGGGTCAAAGCCGACGCGTGAGATCGGATGTTTCTGTTGACACAAAACATACATCAAAAACAAAAAAAAATAGGAACTTACCTCAAAAAAGTTCCAGCCCCACAAACTAGATTGGCCACCACAATCACACACAAATGCACACACGCACGCACGCACGCGGGAAATACAGAAGCGTCCGATCAACAACTTCGGCGATTAAACCGAATAGTTGTAAGAACTTGATAACTTCTAACGGTGTCTTTCACATCCATTCCTGAACAAAAAACCACAACCAAATACACTCAATAACAAACTCACCCGACGTACAGCAATGAGCATTAAATTAAAACAAACGAAAACCATGAACACACCACCAGAGAGCACCACAAACAAAAACAAGACATCTACAAAGACGCCACAATCGCAAAACAAACTCCGCGCCGTAATGACGTCACACACCACAACACGCTTACGTCACGGGTCAAAGCCGACGAGTAAGATCGAAGGTTTCTGTTGACCCGTTTTGTGTGGTAAATTTGAAGAACTTACTGAAGCACGTGACATACGACACCGTGGTTGGATGTGTGAAGTCATTAGTAGTCTGCGACATAAAGTGAGAGACTTTATTGTTTCAAGAATGTGGTGACTGCCCTGGAAACGGCGGACTGTCTTTACAGACACATGGCCTGGAAGATGTAGCAGATAACTCCGCAGAAATTACATATGCAACATGGGATGAAAATAAACTAATTAAGAAAACTGTTGCCTTTGACAGTTTCATTGCTGAACTTTATCAACAGTGAGTGAAAGCAGTAACACACCAGCATCTGAAGAAACTACAACAACAACAACAACAACAACAACAACATATTGCGATGTGAAAGTGTGTGTACAGACTTAAGAACTATGTTTAGTGCTTCACTGTGATTTTGCTGACAACTGGTCTGTAATTCTCCCACAAGAAGTGACCAGGTTTCAATTTTTACAGAGTGACATATTTTGAAAACAAGACCACAAGTGTTGCAGTTATAAGTGATGACACAGGACACGACCCGGCACGTGCTTTGCTAGCAATGTGCAAAATGCTTCAACTGCGAACAGGGGTAGAGAAAATCATTATTTCTGATGGTGCTCCTAATCATTTCAAAATTCGTTACCAGCTATTTGAATCGAGTAAGTTGCTTGTGCCAACTGACTGGGTATACAGTGCTACTGGTCATGGGAAGGGGCTATGATGGTATAGGAGGCCTGCTGAAGCACCATGGTACAAAACACAACCTTTACAGACCAAATAAAGCTGCGATTCAAAGTGCTGAGTATTTTATGAGAGTCATGAAACCTTATACATCCACAGCCCTCATTCTTTTGTCCAAAGAGGAAATCTAAGAATTCTATGGGCAGAAAAAAGAAGAATGGTCCAAACAAACTACTCCTGTGAAAGGAATTCAGAAGACACATTTTTGGTCTCAAAGTGATGGGTGAACTTTTTTTTTTTAGAGGTGGAGGCCACAATCACCTCCTCCGCCGTGACACTGGCGTGGTATTCCGGCCGCTTGTGGGCAGTGGGAGCTGTCTTCTCGCCTTTCGGCTGAGTTTTCATTCGGCGGTGCTTGCGGTGTTGTCATCATGTTTTCTCGGTTTGCACTTTGTTTCCAGCGCAGCCGTCACTGGCAAATGCTGGGCAGCAATGCCAGTTTGCCACATGTGACCCACCGCAGCGAGCCCAAGTTGGTGCCTCTTCTTGTCGTCTGTGACAGGCGCGCGTGACGTGTGCACCGGCGCACTTTACGCTCCACAGCGAGTTACGGCAGTATTTAGCAACACACCCTTCAGCTTGGCACCTGAAGCACTGAGGCTTAGGGTTCATGCCTACGGGGAGAGCTTCGGCGGTTACAGGAAAGCCTAGGAGCTTCCTTATCCCAAAGATGTCACTGCCATATGTCGCAGTTCCCACTACAATGATGTACAGTGGCCTCTTCTTATTCGTCCAGTTGTGCAGCTTAGTGGTTGCACCCCGGAATCTGGCATGTAACAGCCCCTCTTGGACTGTCTTCTCATGGCAGATCCAAGTCAGTCCCCTGATCAGAGCCTCTGATTACTTCTCGTGCGGTTTCAGTGCAGCCTTCTTCTCCACAGTAGGTGGATCAACAATGTGGGCGACCACAGCACTCTTCAGTGTGCGGTGGTCAGCCACGCTCGCTGCCTGCAGCTGGACAATGGAGTCTGAGTCAAGGGACTCTACGCCTACTTCTTCCCTGCAGAAGTTGGCTATGGTATCATACATTTCTGCCCATGACCCTCTACTGCACTGCATGTACAGAGGGGGACAGGTGCACGACGTTTGTCGTGTTTCAGTTCCACATTCCCGGTGGGTTGTGGTGTCGAAAGCTGCCTTCTTCTTCTTCTTCTTCTTCTTCTTCTTCTCCTCCTTCTTCTTCTTCTTCTTCTGCTTGTTTCTGCCCATTCTGTGGTGCTAGAACATTTGCTGTGTCATAATAATGACGCACGACAATTTGCTTAGCGTCATGCCACAGTCAGAGCACGGCTTCACAGCTCTTCTTCTAGCGCAGTACTGCACTAGTGACACGCACGCCTCCGCTGCTCGAGCACCTATGGTGGTGATTAAATTGAGACCTTTAAGTCTTTGGACCTTTCACATACATTTTGGAACCATTTAAAATGCTTGAAAAATGAGTCTCTTACTCATCTTTCGAAACTAAAATTACGTTAAATAAGGCCAGGATTTGATTTTTATGAGCCTGTTATGTGATAAAATAGGTTTTACATATGGCAAAAATTTCAATTTTTTATAAAAACTGTTCAACCTAAAAGTGGAAGCTCTCTTTTTCATGGAATGTAGATCTATATAGTACTAATCAACAGAAAAAAAAAAAAAAATGCATTGTCATTTTTGAAGGAAAAAAAAAAAGAAATAAAGAAAGAAAAATTCCATACAGTGTAAAAAAGTTCAGAATGTTATAGTAAAAGAACTTTGACAGATAAGTCAAAATGGAGGATTTCTTTGCCATCATAAAGCAATATCTTTCAAATAAAAAAACCAACAAAATATCTAGAACTGTTCCAAAGATACAGCATTTCACAATTTTTTTTTCAAAATTCACATCTTCAAAATGGTAAGTGCAGTGCCATCTTTGGAGGACTGTATCTCTGAGAAGAATTTTTTTTTGTAGAAAACAAAAAAAAAATATGTGTTCCTTACTTAGTCCTTCATTTTAACATATGCTAAATTCAATAACATCTCAGACTGTTAAGGTAAGATTTTTTCCTAGGCTGCCTGAATTGATATGGACTATGCCGTACATGCATTTTCTCTGTCTGTCTTGTTTTCATTTGACTGGCCCTTATATTAATATTGTCTGCACAGCCATTAATAAACAACGAAAATAGCAATAGTTTCAACATACTTCACTGTGGCACATGCCTGAAGTTACTCCTACTTCTGTCAATGACTCTCCATCCAAGATAATAAGCTGTGTCCTAATCACCAAGAAACCTTCAGCCAGTCACAAATTCTCTTTGATACCTCACTTGATTGACTTTCGAACAAGAAGCACACAAGTGTGATATTGAGCTGAAAGCTCGTGAGACAAAGAACTGATTTGTAGAACCAATGTGTTGTATTACTGTATGTTGTAGCAAGTGTCAGATAAAAAGAACATATGGACAAGTTTGATAAAGTCCAGACTGTAGAGCAGCTGCTGCTACTTGAGAAGCTATAATGTTAGATAAGTGGAGAGAAGATAAGCAGTACACAGATTTGGTGGTCATTCTCATACAAATTGCTGTGCAGAAATTATAGCAGGCTTGTGTATGGCCTGAAAGCTTTCCCAGGTGGACCTGCCTGCAACAGGACTGGAGTAGGATGTGTTGGGTGGTGTACTGGACATGTCTCTCACCTGGGTCTTCAACAGGGGTATGAAAGATGTGCCACATCTCTAAATCCTGCCCTTTTTGTTTCCTATTTCCTATTGATCCCTTTTTCCTTGACAAATGAACTATTTTGAAGTTCTGGGAATGAAACTCAGAGTCTATTTTCTTTTCTGTGCATCTGTCAATGATTTTCCAGCTGTTATTATGTCTGTCACTGGTAAATTAAAACTTCACTTTGACATAATAAAAAAAAAAGGACTTTTGACATAGCAAGAAGAGGCCTGAAAACACCCTTTTGTTGCCTTCAATTGAACCAGTTTTCTTGTCTCTCCCCCCCCTCCACTTCAACATATGGAAACTCTGGCAGTGAGGTTTGGAATTTAACTATCTTTAGGGTTTCTCTCTTCAGGAATCATCAAATGTATAAAATTTTACATCTGATCTTCCACTACTGAACCGTTGTTTCTATATCAACAATTTGTGACTGTGTACGGTGCTTTAAGCTGGTTACTGATATACTCCTGATTATACAAACAGAAAGAGCAAACACTGGTATAATTTATTTTCATACCTATAATCACAAGAGTATCCTACACAGTAATCACTCACCAATAACACATGGCATATTCTCTGTTTACATCCAACAATTGTGGTGCATTAAGTGTTAAATTTACAAGTAGCAAAGACACTGACATCCATGTGTTAAACTCACCTGCAATGCATGGTTGCAAGCTGGACAAGGTGCTCCCTTATCCCTGTGTGTAAACTTGAAAGCACAAGCTTTCTGAGCACATCAACACAGTCTGATGATCTGTGTACTGCATCCAATACTACATCAAAAAATGCTCCAAGGGTCAGTGAGTACAGAGACTGCACTGGCCGAAATGGTGGCATGATGGATGTTCAATCTACAAAAACTGGCACAGACATGAACATGTATGAGGAAATTACAAGTTTTACTCCTCAATTTAATTGCTTTTTGTTGTTAATTGAAATGAACCTAATTTTACATGCAGGCTTCCCATGTTACAATACAGAAACATTACTCCTCAGGTAACTGTTTACAATCATGAGTATCGTCAAAATAATTATTTCATACCTAAAATTAGCTTATTATTAAATGTGTGTGTTTTTTAATTTTCTTAACTGATTCTGAAATGAAAACGATGCTTTCTGAACAGTCTTAACATGCTAAGACATTACTGGGATAGTTACTTACAAAGTTATTACTGTTCAATTTCAGTGTTTTTCTGCTTTAGACTGCCATATTCACGTACATGAACTGATGGTAACCACTTAATTTGTGTCAGGTCAATTAGTGTTGCTTCTTTCACAACCAAACTAATTAATCTTATTTTATCAAATTTGACATTAAATTATGCCTCTTATGTTATATTCCCTTGGTTCACATCTGCTAACACTAATCTTAATGAGAAATTGTGACAAGTACAATACAATCAATTGACTTTGTCAGTTTGACCCAATTGTTATGTCAGAGGTAGAGACTGTGTGGATATTTAACACAATTTTGACAGAACAAGCTTCGAATTTTTCTGTGAGCATTAAATGTGTGAATATTTCTGAACCTGGACCTTACACAAATGAAGAAACATTTGTAAGTTCATAAGCAAAGTAAGCATCCAATGGGCTGACAGCAAATGTTTTTCCATCTTATGTGTACAATAAAATTATTTTGCATTCCAATTATCAGAATGTTCTGCAGATTTTGTTTTCTAGTCAAGTTACTCCTCAAGTGTCGTGCAGTAAGCTGCATCTGCCAAGAGAAATAATGCCATTCCCAACAACCGCTGCCACAGCGAAATAGACCAAGGGGATAACAAAACATTTAGGCAGCAGCATCTACAAGAAGATTGTTTAACACAATCTTCTCACTAATCCCTTGTGTGACAACAATGTGTAGCATGTAGTTGCAGGATCAGCAAATCCTCACTAGAACTGTCACCGAGTATGAAACTCAGTGACAGATCAAAACTGTGTGCTGTTAAGAGACTCTAACATGGGACCTTCGCCTTTCGCAGGCAAGTGGTCTACCATCTGAACTACCCAAGGACAACTCATGAACCGTCCTCATAGCTTTAATTCCAACAATACCTTGTCTCATACCTTCCAAACTTCACATAAGCTCTCCTAAAGACCTTGCAGAACTAGCACTCCTGGAAGAAAGGATATTTTGCCTAGACATGGCTTAGTCACAGCCTGACGGAATTAAAGCTGTGAAGATGTGTCGTGAGTCATGCTTGGGTAGCTCAGATGGTAGAGCAGTTACCCGCAAAAGGTGAAAGGTCCCGAGTTTGAGTCGCGGTCTGGCGCACAGTTTTAATCTGCCAGGAAGTTTTATATCAATGCACACTATGCTACAGAGTGAAAATTCATTCTGGAAACATCCTGGCAGCAGCTACGCCATGTCTCCACAATCTCCTTTCTTCCAGGAGTGCAAGTTCGGCAAGGTCTGCAAGAGAGCTTCTGTGAAGTCTGGAAGCTAGGAGACAAGGTACTGGCAGAGTTAAAGCAGTGAGGAAGGTTCACGAGTCATGCTTAGGTAGCTCAGATGGTAGAGCACTTTCCCACGAAAGGCAAAGGTCCCGAGTTAGAGTCTGTGTCTGGCACATAGTTGTAATCTGCCAGGAAGTTTCATATCAGTGCACATTCTGCTGCAGACTCAAAATTCATTATGTCACTGAGGATTTTCGATATAATCCAAACAGATCTGTTTACTGTGGAAACTCTTAAGTGTTGAGAATGGTATATTTGATAAAGTATGAATTACCCAATTACCTAGATTTCGTGGTTGTAGATCTTGATGCCATGCATGACAAATGGCAATGATCACTAAAAACAAGCTTGTATTCTTATGGCACATATACAACTGTTTCTCTACGATAGATATCAATATGATCAGGTAGCATGGTGAATATTTAGCATAACTCAGGAACCAACAGCAATTTTAAAAGTAGCTGTTTTTCTGCTAATTTTACTATGCAGAAATTAACTTACATAGGCACAGATATAACAGTTTAATGATGATTAATTACTTGTGGAGTTTGTAATAACTGCTTCAGCAATCTAAGGAACAACAACCAGTACACTTAACTCATAAAATGCAGGTTCTCATTGTTTCTGTCATTGTTGATATTCATTTTATGTGCATAAGGTCATGGTCCAAGGCATAATTCTCTGTCTGATGTTTCATCGCCCAAAGACAGAGATGTCAGCATAGGATTTAACAACTCACAAAGTAGTTACAGTCTCAAACAAACTCAGCAAGCCATGCCACGGTTGGATCACGATGTCACCCGACTGCTGCATAAGATCGCAGAGTTGCGCCTGACATATGTTATGGAGCCTGTAATGGGGAAGAGTTGGTGCTGATTGTTTTATTCAGCACTAAAGCCACAACTTGTCTAATCTCAGTACTTTTTCTTTTCTGTTGAAGTTGTTTTTGTGCTTTTGAATTTTTATGACCTTTCTGTACATCCTAGCAGAGTAATGATTAGAACTTGCTCTCGATGATGACATCATGAAGTGAAGATCTGCTAGCTAAGTTTTTTTTATGACTACAACTACTTTCTGAGTCATTTAAGCCTCTAATGATTTCTCCAGCATTGGTAGATGAAACATTAGGCAGATAATAATGCACTGACTATGGCCTTACGCACGTAAAACAAATATCAGCAATAAAGCAAGAACACTTCGCTACAAAACCTAAAATGGTAGAAAAAATAAATTTTAAAAACAATGGTGATAAATATTATTATTGTACGAGAGTTGGACCTAGCTGCTTATAGCAATTTCTGTACTCCCAACACAATTTTTCGGTATCACATTGAAAAAAAGAAACAATCCACAAAAATAATTTATACATCTCTTATTGTAAAACTATTTCAACACTTACCTACTTTTTCCTTTTGTTTTTCAATTTCACTTCAACTACTGAGGAAAGAGCCATTCACTAAGTACACTGATCCAATATTTACTTCTGCATCTACAGGTGACCATTCTTTATTTGTCATTTGCTGTGTAAGGTTTGGTTTTAACTATAACCTGTAAACATTTAGGTGAAATGCAAAACAATGATACATGCATAAGCTCCAGAAACGTAACACTATCTACAAGAAAAATCAAATTACAATTAAGTTTGGATATATTTATTTTTATGTTTATCAAGGAGCAGCAAGGTGGGATTATATGTGTCACAAAATTTCTGGATCTCTGAATAAGAGGTTTCCTCATATCATAGAAGAGAAGAAAGCTTGCTAAAAAAGCCACATCAGGATTTTCACCAATGACCCCAACCAGGGTAGCTCTTTATTAACCTGTATTCACTTTCCTAATTACCTTTTCTTTCCTCCAATAATTTCTTAAATCCTAATTGTTAAATAAAAAGCTATGCTTGTACTCATTCATAATCTTCTGCACATCTAGAGTAATTTAAGGATACAACAACCTTTATGGTTAGACAAGAGTTTGAACCCTGCTATTCCTCTCACATAAGGGTCCAGTACCTTAACCACTGCACCACCTGACGCATTATTTCTTTGTAGAGTAGGAGGTGATTAACAGGAAAAACACATATCAATGTTAGAGACTAACACAGTTTTAAAAATCTTGGCTTGTTCTGCAGACAGATTAGAGACTGGGAAACATAGAAGACTGGGAAGAGCAACCTCAAACTTGGTCAACAGCCTGCTCATCATTTGCTAAGAAGGCTGATTACTCAGACAGCAGAGACGTTAGAATGAAAGTGGTTAGAAAAAAGGGCATTCAGTAAGGAAATAGCGAACCGTCAAAGGTTGACGACAATGTGTACGTAGTGGTAGGGGGGCCACCACCTAACAAATGACAATGGCTAAAATGTCACTGCCCAATATGCAATCTAGCTAAAATAATATCGTGGCGAGAGGGGGTCGGCCAAGTTGCTGAGAGAGGTTCAATTCCCCAGAGCTTGTTCCCATGAAGAGAAGGCCAGTGGTGGTGATAAAATGACACTGCCTGCTGACAGACGGCAACATGAAGATCACTGGAAGGAAGGGAAGAGTTAGTGGGTCGAAGCAGGAGGACTGCAGCCTTGGCAGCATCGTCAGCAGCCTCGTTTCCCGTCAGACTAATGTGACCAGGAACCCACATAAACATCAAGTACTAGCAAGTGGAAGCTTTTTGGAGCCACTGCACTAAGGGGTGGACTGTGTACAGCACACAAAAGTTCGGAGGGGCACCCAGAGAATCGGAGCATATGACACAATTAAAAAACCTGTGTTGCCAGATGTAATGCATGGGCTGATAGAGAACGAAAAGCTCTGCTGCAAATACTGAGCAGTGTTCTGGTAGCCGATACTGAATGTGGTCAGTGCTAATGATCAAGGCACACCCAACACCACAGTCAGTCTTAGACCTGTGTACACGAAGGTACTATTGCCAAGTTGTGTGCGAAGGGCGAGAAACTTACACTGATAGATCGAATCTGGGGTAGTTTCCTTAAGAAGCGAATGAAGTCCACAACAAATGCAGGCCTCCACAGGAAGCCAAGGTGGTGAAGGCTTCATACACATCGGGAATGTAGCAGGTAGCATGAAGTTAAGCTGCCGGAGCTATAGCCGAAAGCAAACTCCAAGAGGTAACAGAGAATAAGGACGCACCTCATACTGGCGGTCAAGGGAGTCGTCAAAGGAGGCGGCATAGGATGGGTGGCTGGGCATGGCAGACAAAGGCACATGTATCTGCTGAGGAGAACATCATGATGGTATGACAGCAGTAATTCGGGAGCTTCTGTAGAGAGACACTTAACAAGGCTAGTGTAAAAGGCACCAGTGGCCAAATGCATTCCGCGATGGTGGATTGTATTAAGATGGTGTAAGATGGACAGAAGTGCAGCTGCATAAATGAAACACACATAATCTAGTTTCGAATGTACAAGGGATTGGTAAAAATGGACAAGAGTGGTCTGATCCGCACCCCAGAAAGTGCCGTTTAGGACATGTAGTACACTGAGGGACCAATATATAGTGGATGGCCAGGTAAGTCATGTGGGAGGACCAAAATGTTTTCTATCAAGCATGAGCTCCAGGAATTTTGTAGCTTCAGCAAATGGAAGAGGTCCAAGATTTAAAGACAGTGGAAAAAAGCCATTGTGCCACCAGAAATTCAGGCAAATGGTTTTGTCAGTGGAAAAGCAAAAGCCACTGTTGATGCTTCATGAGTAAAGATGATTGAGCCATCACTGCAGACACCACTCAAGGAGTCAAGTCCATCGAGATGGTTGGATAGTTTAAAAGAGGGGGGGGGGGGGGGGAGAACAAACAGCTAGGTCATCAGACCCTTGTTCCAATTAAAATATTTCCACAAGGGTGGGAGTAAAATAACAGACACACAAAACACAGCTGGAAGAAAGGAGAAAACCACAAGAATGACAGAAGGGCAAGAAATACTAAAATGGACAAAATCGGACAAGAAAATCACAGCGAGACGCAAGAAACATGTAGAAGAGAGCAGATTACCATGGCTGGCTGACCAAGAGAATAAAAAGGAGAAGCCAGCCACTCTGCAACACATTAAAACCTCAACCTTAAAAGTGGTAGGGTGGAAGACACACAGGGTCAAAGGACATGCGCTAAAACTTAGATCAAATGATAAAACCCTCCCTCACCAATAAAATGTAAAACTAAAGCTGCTGTTGAGGCATTGTCACCCAACACCGAAGGTAGGGTGTTGGGAAGCTGAAAACTCTGCCGCAGAGCGTCTAAAATAGGTAGTCCAGCAAGAGGTGGACGAACGTAAATTGTGAGCCACAGTGACACTGAGGTGGGTCCTTGTGACTGAGGAGGTAACCATGCGTTAGCCATGTATGGCCAATGTGGAGCCGGCAGAGGACAACTGAATCCCTGTGAGTGGACCGCATGGAAGACTTTCACACATTCATAGCCTCCTTAATGACGCGCAGTTTGTTGTGTGTGCTGTTATGCCATTCTGTCTCCCAAAGCCAAAAAACCCTGCAGTGTAAGACAGAACGCAGGTCAGTTTCAGAGATGCCCATCTCCAGAAGCAGTTTCCGCATAGCTTGTTTGGCCAGCCTGTCAGCAAGTTCATTGCCTGGGATTCCGACGTGGCCTGGGGTCCACACAAACACCACTGAATGACGGGATCGTACCAGAGCATAGATGGACTCCTGAATGGATGCTACCAAACGATGGCAAGAGTAGTACTGGTCAGTAGCTTGTAGGCTGCTCAAGGAGTCAGTACACAGGAGAAATGACTCGTCAGGACACGAGTGATGTGCTCAAGAGCATGAGGTATGGCCGCTAGATCTGCAGTGAAAACACTGCAGCCATCTGGCAAGGAGTGATGTTCAATATGTCCTCCATGAACATACGCAAAGCCTACATGACCATCAGCCATCGAGCTGTTGGTGTAAACCACTTCATGGCCCCAGTACCTGTCGAGAACTGAGAGGAAGTGATAGTGGAGAGTCACAGGGTTAAAGGAGACGTTAGGGCCATGCGAAAGGTCCAGAAGAAACTGCGGCCTAGGTGTACACCATGCAGGTGTACGTGAATGGACCTCGAGGAGAGGAAGGACTCCTGTTCAGACAGGAAGGACCAGACGTGAACCACAATCATAAGCCCTGACCTGGGCCACCGATGCGGGAGATGAACTGCCGTGGTTGGGAAAAGGGGATGGTAATTCAGATGTGCAGGAGAACTATGAACACGTGCAACGTAACTGGTGAGCAGTTGTGCATGTGCATGCCTAACCTTCAATGGAGGGACTCGAGCCTCCACCAGGACACTGGTCACCGGACTCGTTCTAAAAGCTTCTGACGCTAGGCAAACACCACAGTGGTGCATTGGGTCGAGTAACGCAACACTGAGGGCGCCGCCGAACCTCAAACCAGACTCCCATAGTCAAGGTGAGATTGAACAAGGCTCTGCAGAGCTGCAGCAGCGTAGAGCGATCTGCACCCCAGTTGGTGTTGCTCAGGCAGCAAAGGGCATTGAGGTTCAGCCAGCACTTCTGCTTAAGATGATGAAGGTGAGGTAGCCAAGTCAATTGGGTGTCAAAAACCAGTCCTCCACTACAGTGAGTGGGTATCATTAAGGTAAAGTTCTGGTTCCAGATGAATGGTACGACGCCGACAGAAATGCATGACACATGACTTTGAGGCTGAAAACTGGAAGCCGTGGGCTAGAACCCATGACTGCACCTTGTGAATGGCTCCCTCTAGGCGCCACTCAGCAACACTAGTACTGGAGGAGCAGTACGAAATGCAGAAATCATCCGCATACAGGGAAGGTGAGACCGTCGGGCCTACAGCTGCTGCTAGACTGTTAATAGCCACTAAAAATAGACACACACTATACGGAGCCTTGCGGAACGCCATTCTCCTGAATAAGGGGGGGGGGGGGGGTAAGGGTGAGCTGTGGGAGGCACCGACTTGGACTTGCAGAGTACGGAGCGACAGGAAGTCTTAGGTAAAAATTGGGTGCGGACCCTGGAGACCCCACTCACACTATGTGGAAAGGATATGATGTCACCAGGTTGTGTCATATGCTTTACAGAAGTCGAAAAAGAAGGCAACCAGATGTTGGCGTCTGGAAAAGGCTGTTTGGATGGCAGACTCGAGGGACACAAGATTATCAGTGGTACAGCGACCGCCACGGAAGCCACCCTTACACGGAGGCAGCAGGCCACATGACTCCAGGACCCAACCCAACTGCTGAAACACCATATGTTCCAGCAGCTTATGTCACTTTTAGTCAGACGTCTACGAGAGATGTTTAATCATCTGACTGTGGATCCGAGCCTGCCCAGGAGCTGTGTTGGGCCACTGTGCAAGGGCGCTAAGGAGCTCCCACTATGTGAATGGGGCATTACAAGGTTCACTGTGGTGTGTAGTGAACGAGAAGACTTTCCTTTCCATCTGCTGTTTGAGGGTGCAAAAGGCTGGGGGGTAGTTCTCCGACACAGAGGCACAAGCATAGTGCTCAGCAAAGTGCTAGGCAATCGCGTTTGCATCGGTAGATAACACACCATTAATGTTAACACCACAGACACCTGTTGGGGTCTGGTACTCAAAAAGACGTCTGATCTTTGTCCAGACTTGGGAAGGAGACTTATGGCACCCAATGGTCGACACATACCTCTCCCAACACTCCTGTTTCCATTGTTTAATAAGCTGACAAATGCGGGCACAGAGCCACTTACAGGCTATGAGGTGCTCCAAGGAAGGGTCCTGCTTATGTCACTGTAGAGCCCGCCGACGCTCTTCAATTGCCTCAGCGACTTCCAGCAACCGTCAAGAGACTGTCTTTCACAGGGGGCACCCCAAAGAACGAGGGATCGCGTTTTCTGCCGTAGAAATGATTGTTGTAATGACCTGCCCAACAACAACATTGATGGCACCATGTGGGGGAGAGTCAGCGGTGACAGCAGAAGTGAAAGCTCCCCAGTCTGCCTTGTTTAAAGCCCATCTGGGTAGGGGTCTGTGGGAATGATGCCAGGGAAGTGACAGGAAGATGGGGAAGTGGTCCATACCACACAGGTCATCACTTGCTCTCCAGTGGATAGATGAGAGATGGCCAGGATTTCAAACCAAGATATCAATGGCAGAATGTGTGCCATGTGCCACACTTTTATGTTGGGGACACCTGTATCTAAGAGGCAGAGATCGAGTTGTGACAGTAAATTTTTGACCTCACTACCTCGGCCAGTAGGCTTGGCGCCAACCCACAAGGGGTTATGTGCGTTAAAATCTCTCAAAAGCAGGAAAGTTTTAGGGAGTTGATCAATCAGTGCAGCCAATACGTTCAGGGGTACTGAACCATCTGGAGAAAGATATACGTTGCAGACAGTTATTTCCTCCGTCATCCTTATCCTGACAGCCACAGTTTCAAGAGGGGTTTGAAGGAGCACTGGATCATTACAAACTGAGTTCAGGACATAGAAGCAAACTCCACCTGACACTCCATTACAGTCGCTACGGTTCCTGTAATATCCCTTACAGCCGCAGAGGGCAGGGGTCCACACTGCCAGGTACCAGGTTTCCTGGAGGGCGATGCAGAAAGCAGGTGTAAAGCTTAACAACTGCCGTAGCTCAGCCAGGTGGTGGAAAAAACCACCGCAATTCCACAAGAGGATTACGTGATAGTGAGACTGGGAATGCATGAAACACTTAATGAGGCAGTCAATGCCTCAGGGTCACCTGCTTCCAGCAGATGAGTACCTGTGCAATCAACATCCACTGTGTGTGAGGGTCCAGCAAGATCTAGGTGCCACAATCTCCACCTCCTCCTCAGACACAGAGTTTGTGGATAGTGGTGGCATGTGTGCCACCACAGTGCCTTGGTTCTTGGGGGTCTTTTTCTTTTTAGGTTTCTCTCACTGCTCCTTGGGTTTGTCCAGCTGGGAGGGCTTCACTGATTCAGTCTCCGGGACTGAGGAGGACCGTGGAGCCCTATGACCAGTTACCTGGGGTTGCTTCAGCTCCTGGCAGGTGTCAGCTTTGCCACTGGTAGGAACCTGGGAAGGGAGTGACCCAAGGGATCTCTTCCTGGCGAGAGGAGCAAAGAAAATTTACGCTTCTCTGACTGAGAAGTGGGGACTGACGTTCCTGATGGTTTTGGGGGGGGGGGGGGATTGCTCCTGAAGTAGGTTGTGCAGGAGCAATAGGGAGGGAAGTGCCCCCCCCCCCCCTCCTATCAAGGGGGCAGGTGGATTCATGGCTCAGAGCCAACTGTACCCAGCTGAATGGAAGATGGTAGAACCGTTGTCACAGTGGTGGCATAGGTTGATGTCATATGCACAGGATGTAGCCTCTCATATTTTCTCTTAACCTCAGTGTAGGTCAATCAGTCAAGGGTCTTGTATTCCATTATTTTTCTTTCTTTCTGAAGAATCCTGCTGTCTGGTGAGCAAGGTGAATGGTGCTCTATGCAGTTGACACAGATGGGAGGCAGGGCACAGGGAGTATTGGGATGTGAAGGACGTCCACAATCCCGACAGGTGATGCTGGAAGTACAGCAGGAAGACATAGGGCCAAACTTCCAGCACCACATAGGGGGAGGGATATATGGCTCTACAACACAGCAGTAGACCATCACCTTGACCTTCTCAGGTAATGTGTCACCCTTGAAGGCCAAGATGAAGGTAATGGTGGCAACCTGATTATCCTTCGGACCCCATTGGACGTGCCAGACGAAACAGACAACTGCTCTAAAGAAGATCCCTGTGAAATAAGATACCCTGGACCATATTTAAGCTCTTATGGGGCACAATGGAAACAGATATATCCTCCAGCTTGTCACAGGCGAGTAGTGCCCGTGACTGGGCAGAGGATGCTGTTTTGATCAAGACCAACCCTGACCACATTTTGGACAAGCCCTCCACCTCCCCAAACTTTTCCTCTAAATGCTCCACAAAAACTGAGGTTTCATTGACAAGAAAGATTTCCCCATCAACTCTCAAACATACAAGGTACCGGGATGAATAAGCTTCGCTGCCATTCTTAGCCCGGCGTTCTTCCCATAGTTTGGCCAGGGGTTAATGGCGACAGCAAAGAGGACGATGCTCAGGAGAGAGCCCTGAGGCACCGCGGTTTCCTGGATAAAGGTGTCCAACAAAGCCAAACACATACATACCTTGAAAATACTGTCTTTTAGAAAGTCCTGGAGGAAACGGGACAAGTGGCCTTCGAAGCCCCACTCGTATACAGTACAAAGGACACCAGTCCATCTGTACCGTAGGCTTTCTCCAAATAAAAAAACATGGCCACTGTCTGATACTTCTGCAGAAAACTGTTCATACATAGGTTTACAAAGTGACGAGATGGCCAACTGCAGAACGGCACGCTATAAATTCACATTGTGCAGTGGTTAGTAGATTGTGAGATTCGAGTCACCATAACAACCAGTCGTGGATCATATATTCCATCATTTTGCACATTCAGCTGGTGAGAGTAATGAGGCAGTAACTAGAAGCAAGTTGTTTGTCCTTACTGGGCTTAGACATGGGTATGACTGGCTTCATGCCAGCGTCTGGGAAATGTGCTATCTGCCCAAATGCGATTCAACATATGACGGAGGAAGTGCTTGCCAGTAGGAGAAGATGCTGCAACATCTGAATGTGAACATTATCTGGCCCTGGGATAGAAGAGGGAGGTGAGGTAAAAGCACAATCTATCTCCCTCATAGTAAAGGTGGCACAGTAGCATTCATGTTTCTGAGGAGAAAAGGGTATCGCCCCAGCTGCCTTCACTCAGTTCCAAAGGAGGAAGGCATGGTGATAGAGGATGGAGCTCGAAATCTCCACAAAATAGCAGCCTGAGCTGTTGGAGATAGCAACAGGGTCCACAATGGCATCAACTGCTAATAAATGAAATACTGCTAGCTGTTTTGCTATCCTGAAGAATGCGACGACACTGTGCACACAACTGTTAATAATGAATACAGTTCACCATCGTAGGATGACTGTTAAAAATGCACGGTGCACATCTCCGTGCATGAATCACATCACGGCACACTTCAGTATACCAACGGGACCAATGGACTCTGTAATCTGGTCCCTTCAACCCCCATAAACCAACCAACCTGTCCACCAAGGGACCTGGACATGGCGTAGTACAGATGAAATGCGTGGTATGGAATGTTCTATGGCGGCAAGAATAATGTTTGTAAGGTATTCTACCCAGTCACCACAACAGGGCACCAGGAAGGAATAAAGTATCCAGTTGGCCTTAGAAAGCAACCAACTGGGTTTACACATACATGGGGTAGGAGACAGCAAACGGATAGCACACTGGAAATTATCACTAGAGTACGTGTCCGAGAGATCGGACCACTTTCGACGACCACAAGCTGGGCAGTGTAGAATGAGAGGTCCAAATGGGAACAGGTGTGCACTGAGTCTGAAAGGAATGTAGGTGTGGCAGTGTTAAGACAAATGAGGTTGAGTCGATTGAGACGGTCGGCCATTAGGGTACCTCTCGGACAGGTTCTGGAAGAGCCCCACACGAAATGGTGTTCATTAAAGTCACCGAGCAGCAAAAAGAGATGAAGGAGTTGACCAATAAGCTGGAGGAAGTCTGCCCTGGTGACACCAAATGACGGAGGGAATAGGTGAGGCGAGGAAGGATAACGCAGACTGCAACAGCTTGTAGCCATGTGCTCAATGAGATGGTTTGGCTACGAGAGTCATCCAGTGCTGCGATTCCAAAGGCAGCAGTAAGTCCTCCTTGTTGTATCTAATGCCATGAATGTTCTATTGGTATTCTCTCTGGGTCAGCCAGCAGATTCCAGGGCAAAAAAACTGTAGGTGGAGCACACCAACAATGAAAGTTGGCCGAGTGAAGGTATCACGTGGCAACACTTTTGAAGAGGATATCCAATTCAGGGAAGGAGAAGACCATTTCTCTTTGTTTGATTTGTTAGAGCCTTTGCAGTTGGCAGATGAAAACTCAGATGTTTATTTGCCGTCTTTGTGGGAGTGTTCCTTTTGTCCTTTCCAGCTTGGTGGTTTTGAGGCACAGGATTTCACTGCCAGGGCCGAAGATTTGGTGGCTTATTGCGCAGCTGGAGGAGGAGGAGGAGGAGGAGGAGGAGGAGGAGGAGGTCGCAAGTCTGCATGGCAATGTCCTTTGTGGAGCAAGATATAGCAAGAACAGTAGTGTAAGTGCTGGATGGTAAAACACAGGGCTTTCAACTAGCCAACAATTTGCATGCAAACAAGGTAAGGTACTTTTTCCTTCACCTGGATTTTCTGGACAGCCCGCTGATCCAGATACGTGGGAAATTCTCGGGATGAGGCTGCATGACACCACTGCAATTGATACAGTGGGGAGGAGGAGGTGGGCAATCACTCTTGTGGGCATCCCTACCACAAGTAACACATTTGGCTGTTTTTTTTTTATGTGATGTGCAAGTGTGGTTGTAACATTGACACTGGTAGCAACACATCAGGTTTAGAATGTACAGTCAGTCCGTGATAAGTTCACAGCCTGATTTTATCTTTGATGGAAGCACTATTCTATTGGATGTAAGAAAATAAGTGCTTATAGACACGAGGGTTGCCTCAACCTTTTTCATCATCTGACTGACTGCAGTGATGCCCTGATCGCAGAGGTAAGTTTAGATTTCTCCTTTAGTCAGACCATTGAGCAGTCGAGTGTTATTAACATCACGTGAAGAGTTCAGTGTTCAATGAGCCTTACCACTAACAGGATAAGGCCATGGAGGAGTGAAGCTGTAGTTGTTGGGCTCGAAAAGTACAATTGGTCCCCACAAGCAAAGTTCGATTATGTACACAAGAGCAGGATTTCACAGGGCCTGCAATTGCACGAAGACCTTTCTGAATAATAAATGGATTAACTGTAGCAAAGGACTGACATCCTTTAGCATGTGATACCATGAGGAACTGAGGTGCAACTGGGAGATTCTTTGAATATTTAGCCTCATTCCGTTAACATTTTGTAGACATAGACTGAGATGGTAACTGGCTCCTTGCGAGAAAATCCCAATGATTGCCAGCATCACCAATGATACACCTTCCACAGTATCACCTTAAGTGATACTGTTCAAACCTCAGGTCACACCTCTCAAATTTCTGATGGAGGGACCAACTAGCAATTTCGGAGTGTAACAGCTCCAGCAATCACCTCTCCCTGAGACTGGCCTATACCAGGGGGTATGCGCGAACCCTACTGTCAACCCAGGACAGGGAATTGTGCTGGCTTATACCAGGGGGTATGCGCGAACCCTACTGTCAACCCAGGACAGGGAATTGTGTGTTACCCAGTCACCTGTTATGCGTCAAACTAGTGTGCCGGCCTTCAGGAGCACAAAGAGAGGAAGGAGAAACATAGAGGAACTTCCTACACTGAAGTGGAGTAAGGGTAGGAAACGAAAAAAAAAAAAGAAAAAACAGATGAAGGGCTGTTCAGATTCAGAGTATTAAAATCTCAGAAAACATTCCCAAAAATATCTCAGACGTGCTCCCCAAGGGAGAGGAAAAAGAATAGCAGAAGGGTAGACATGCAGCACAGAAAGGGAAGAGGTGCTGCAAAGGCTGGGGCCCCATAGTAGCTGAGCACGAACTTGCCAAAGAACGGTGAGTCCCCTGGGGATCCATAAGTATAAGTGCCCTTAGTCCCAGAGCTAATAGCAAGTTCACAACAGTTCCTGTTAACACAACTGAGCTCACAAGCCCTCTTATCTGTGCTGTGGTAGCAGTACGATCTGCCACTGCTGCCTTTACAATACATTGATCCTTGCAGGCACTGAGCTGCACAGATGCCCAGAACCTCGTCCACAGCTGCGAAAATGTTCACATGACCACTGATACAGCATAATTGCACAACCAGCACAGAAAGGACCATCCTGCCGCTCAGAAGGCCACAATCTGACCCCACTCAAATTGCATCAGTTGGCTGTAGGAAGCACACGTGCATCTCTATGGCATGGTGGCCTGCATGCTTCAAATGTTTGCACCACGATGAGTCTTCTGGCTGTGAACATTCCCTATTAAGGAGTAGACAGAGATGGTGCTCTGGCAGTTCTGCCACTACGCTATCTGTTGGTGGACAACGTTGAAGCCATTATCAGTACATATACTGTCTCCCAGGTGGCAAATGCCACCACCTGCTCAAAATCAATATCATCTTTCCAGCTGTACTAACTTTTTTGCTGGCAGTGTAGTAAATTGCAGGAGCATTTCTGATCAAGTCCCAGAATTAGTATATCTTATGAGAAGTAACAATGTCCACAAGGTGTTAGGAACAAAGCTCTGGCTAAAATGGAAGTGAACAGCAGCAATATCCTAAATCCAGATTAGAATATATATCAGGTGGAGAGGTTCTATGCCAATGGTGATAGGGCATTTACTACCGTAAGGATCTTGATAATATTGAGTGGGGTTATTATGGATTCTGAATGCAAATTAATCTGGGTGAACTTAAGGATCAAAGGGAAAGAGCAGTGGGAGAGTCAAACATAGTAATCTGAAGTGTTCATCAACCACCAGCATCAGAAGCTGCAGATGCTGGTGCTTTGAAGACAACTTGGAGAATATTGTGAGTAGGCTTCCTGATCATGTTATTGTATTAGGGGAAGAATTTTGTACGTCAGCTATATGATGGGAGATTTGTGCAACTGACACATATATCAGAGACAAGGATTTTTAAAACAAGTACATACAAATTGCAGTTTCCATATGGAGTCAACATCAAATATTCAGTTCCGAGGATGAAGGTATGGAGCACAAAGAGATAAAACTCAAAAGCATTGTACAAAAGGACTTCGGCAAGTCAGTGCTCAACAAGGTGGTGAAGTTAGAAGTTGCTACGAAAACAAAGACAGTTTCTTTTCCGATTTAAGTGACATCAAGGCCTAGTTGTCTGCAAAAATGTAAATGAAGCCAAAATGAACATAACGAGAAGCATTCAATTAATTTGAAAGTAATATCTTGCTAACCATCTGACCAGAAATCCTAAGAAATTGTGGTCTCTCATAAAATCAGTAAGCACATCAAAATAATCTATTCATTTGCTTATCAACCACATTCATACTAAAACTGAAGATGACAGGGAGAAGGCTGAAATACTGAGTTCTGTCTTTCAGAGAAGAGTAATGTAAAATAGTTCCTCCTTACAATAAGTGCATGAATACCAAAATTGCAGATACTGAGCTAAGTGATCATGGGATAGGAACACAACTAAAACTGCATAATAGTGGAAAGGCATCTAGACCATATGAGATACCTGTGAAATTCCATGGAGACTATGTGAAAGAGGTTGCTCCACTGCTAGTTACTCAATATGTTGTTCTTAATGTAACAAAATTGACAGGTGTGATCATAATTTCAGGAGTACCTCCAAGGAATTGTGACAGTACATGACTTATTTTAATGATCTAGTGTATGACATTGGAGGGCTCCATGGGCCTACTTGTGGATGATGCTGTTGTCTACAGCCAGGTTGCAAAGCCACAACACTGAGGTGAAATGCAGAAAGACCTGCAGAGGATCGATGGTCTGTGCAGGGCCTGGTTGATGAAGCTAAACATAAATGTAACAAACTGTGAATGAACAGGTGGAGATATCCATAACTGTTTGATTACTGTACTGTAAACAAATCACTGGAAACAAAATTACTGGAAAATGTCCAGTACTGACCATATGGAATGACCACACGAAATTAGTAGTAATAAACGCAGATGCCAGGCTGTGATTCATTCGGGGTAGGGGTGGGGGAGGGGGGGGGGGGGCGGAGCTTCAGAAACTAATTCATCCATGGAAGATATGACTTACAAACACCAAAAAAAAAAATCAAAGAAATTAGAGCTCACAAGGGACTGTCAACAATCATTCTTCCAAGGCGCCATTTGTGCATGGAACAGAGAAGGGGGAACACATTCTACGATGGCTTGCAAAGCACAGATGTAGTCGTAAATTTAAAAATATAAAACACAAATAAGGAAGCCAGATCAAGAAACAAACACGGAGTTTTATCAGGAATAGCAAATACAATCACATCAAATCAAATATGAAAGACACCAAGATAAACAGTAGAGACACTATTACACCTTGCAACACTAATGGATAAGCAAGGGAGTTACATGAAAAAAAATGAGATCTCACGTGTTTGACAATCTAAGTACTTCTCTTTTCCAAATGTTACAACGTCACAGTGAATGTTGTAAAACCAATGCTGAAGAGCAATGATATCTCTGGTTTAAGACAGAATGCTAAAGAAAGGTGAGGTGTGCAACAGCTGAATAACAGTCCACAGTGATTTCCTCACAGAAGGCATCACCAACTGTCAGGGTCTTCCACCTGCAAGACGTCCCATAGTGAAATCATTCTTTGGGTCCATCCCAGAGTCTCTCCCCCAAACCTATCCCCCCCCCCCCCCCAATTTCTGACACCAACTTTCCACATTTCTCAAAATCCACAAAATTAACCATCCTGGATGCTCCATTGTAGCTGGTTACTGTGCTCCCACAGAAAGAATGTTGATTCTTGTTGACTGACAACTTAAACCCACTCCTGGCTTCCCATACTGAAAATACTCACCACTTCCTTCACTATCTTTCAACCCTCCCTATCCCTGTAACAACCTGGACCGACCCCTATTCATCACAGCTGAAGCTACAATGTGGGCACAATGTAGTCAGCCATGACAATGTAGTCATGTGTGTTTATGTGCTGATCAAAGACTCATAGCCTCAACTGTTCAACGAGTTGATGCAGTTGTTTGTGCTAAAGTAGCAACGCCAGAAGTTAGTAAGAATTTGCAGAACAACCTGCAGAGAATTGATGAATGGTGCAGACTCTGGCAGTTGATCCTGAACATAATAAATGTAACATATTACGCATACGTAGGAAAAAAAAATCCACTACTTTACAGCTACACTATTGATGACAAACAGCTGGAGACAGCGTCTGCCGTAAAATATCTATGTGTAATTATCCAGAGTAACCTTAAGTGGAATGACCATATAAAACAGATATTGGGAAATGCAGACACAAGACTCAGATTCATCGGAAGGATCTTAAGCATATGTGACTCCTCCATGAAAGAAGTGGCTTATAAGGCACTTGTTCACCCGATTCTTGAATACTGTTCATCTATCTGGGATCCCTATCAGGCAGGACTGATGGAGAAAATACAGAAGATCCCAAGAAGATTGTCACGTTTCATCACGGGATTGTTTAGCTGGTGGGTGAGCGTTACAGAGATGTTAAACAAACTACACTGGCAGACGTTACAAGAGAGACAGTGTGCATCACGGAGATATTTACTATTGAAATTTTGGGACTGCGCTTCTCAGGAGGAGTCAGACAACATATTACTTCCCCCCACATACATCTTGTGTATTGACCACCCGAGAAATTAGAGCCAATACAGAGGCTTACCGACAGTCATTCTTCCCACACACTATTCGCGAGTGGAACAGGGTTGGAGGGATCAGATAGTGGTACCAAAAGTACCTCCGCCACACACCATTAGGTGGCTTGTGGAATACGATGCAGACGTAAGCTTTCTCACTTCCTTTAATTACATTCGAGCTTGAATTTTCTATTGGTACATTTGGAAAACAAGAAGTCAAGTCTGTAAGAGATCCAGATGAAGAGCTGCCAAAGTTATCAAAAGGTTAATGATGGAGGGAAACTGATAAGACAAGTGAATTTAGGATGAACTGTGCAACTCACAACAATACTAGAAGTAAAAATAATTTCTATGCCTCGAATTCAGGACAGAGTTCTTCATTCTGGTGCACAGTCTATGGACTTAATCTGAATACCACAAACAAAGTTTCATAGGTTGTTTTCTATTTTTGCATAACGTACTTGTCGTGTCTGGTGGCTCATTACAGCATAATAACGTAACTACGATTTCTTCAGTTACCAAATTATATTAGGTTTTGTGGAAATGCCTTCACAAGCCTTTAATATGCAATCACTAAAATTTACAACAAAAAAACAATGAAGAATCTGATTTCTCATGGGTGCCTATGTACAGATGCAAAAGTACTGAGATGTCATCACTGTTGCTGCAGGAACAATTCAGGATAATGTCATTGTGCCACTGTTCTGTTGTATTTGACGTGCTCGTATGCGAAGTCTACTCTGCAAACTCTTCAGTACTAAACCTATCCCTACTGCTGCATATCACTGTTAATCTACAGTTAAAACTGCCAGAAAAACAAACCCAAGACATAACAAGCAGTACTGAATGCAAGCCTGAGGGCGAAGAGTAAAGTGGGCTTTACTGTTAACAGCAAGTACCATGAGCGAATGATGAAACAAGTCTGTTTCTAAACGAGACACATGGCATATACCTCTGATATTAGAAGTTTTGTGCAGGTATTTTTTAGTGCTATACAGTTACAAAGATAAATGGGGATAAGGGATGAAGAAAAATGCAATTGCTCTGAAATGAGTCATCGGAAACCATGGGTCCCTTATATCAAAATATTCAGAAAAATCCCTGAACAACTTTCAAAATTTTGTCAGTTGAGTTTGGATTCACCCTGTGTTAGACGTTCCTGGCAGGGAATTGAAAATCCCCAGATATTTAAAAAAAAAAAAAAAAAAAAAAAGGTACATGAATACTCCATTAGACACTTGTTATCCAATGTATTACAATATTTGGAATCAGGGATATAAATTCCACATGACTAATTTTTGTATTAAGCAGATCTTGACTTTGCCAGTATGGAGAGACTGATAAAGTGTGTGTTAAGTGGGCAGCAGTGGCCGCTCCTTCCGATTAATGGAAAGTTCTTAAGCAATAAATGCTTGGGTACAGACAGTCTTCATTTAAATATGTTAATTTCCAAAATTCTGAGTAAAATTTTTACTGATACATGTAAAATTCTAAATAATAAGAGAAACTATTTACAGGTGCTCAACAGCGAGATTATCAGAGCCCTGACACATGCTCAAAGAAATAAATGTGGACAAAATCACTAAAACTGCACACAGTGAGGATGAAAACTACCAAATACCACACATACACTAACTCTCACCTCACTCACAATGACACACACAATCACTCTATCTCACTTGCATTAAGACAACAGAGAAATGATGAAAGGGTGCTGTACTAGGGATTAAAATACAAGTAAAATATCAGAGGAGCTAAAACAATGGCATAGGCAAATGTTACCGACTAACCACTTATTTAAAAAAGGGTCAGCCCATAACCATGTTAACACATTAAGACCATCTCCTTAAAGTCTTGGGAAAATTTTGAACAATTCACCAAAATCTTAAAACTATGATCACATTCACTGGAAAGTCCATCACAATAGAAGGCAGGTCTATTAGCAAATCTGTCGATATCCTCTGGGCTGAAAATAAAACACAGTTTAATAAAATGTTGAGCACAACAATCTGCCAAAAGCATCACACATTGGAGGGTCGTCTTGACAGAATATGAAGCCATGCATCACATGGCAGTGGTCTATACAAGGACGAGTAGGGAGGCTCATCTCATCAACATGATTAGAAAGAGGTATGCCACGGCCACACTGTCGGCTTTACTAGATGAAGGAGCGGCACCTGCTGCCCACTTAACACACACTTGATCTTGCATCGATTGGAGGATGAGTGGGTGGAAGTGACAGACAATATGTGACAATATGTCTGTCACTTCCACCCACTCATCCTCCCATCGATGCAAGACTCGATATCTAAACAATGGGGAGATAGCGTGCAGGAGGATAGCACACCGAACTAACTGTTGAGTGCGACACACCTTCTTGGCTGCTACATCTGCCCTCTTCCTCCCTGCAATAACCATGTGCCCCAGCAATACCTCCTTCCTCAGCCTTTGTAGTTGGAGGAGGCATCCTGAATACTCTGGACCACTTTTTCTGCTTGATACAAGTGTTGTAGAGAATGAAAGGCACTCAGAGACTCAATAGATAAGGAAAGTAGTACTCAAATTGCATCTCATCTGCTCCAGGGCCCGCAAGATAGCACAAATTCCATGTCGAAGACAGGAAAGTCTCAAGGCAGTCAGACCTTGAGGACACAATCAGGTAAAATAAAAGAGCTACCAATGAAGTCCTGTTCTGACCCATCTGTAAAGGCAGATACAGCACTGCGGTGATCAGTTAAAAGTCCTTAAATGTGTATTAAAACATATGGGGAAGTTCAACCTCTCCTGTACCACACTAAATCTAAAATTAGCTGGGCGTCTTCACTAATGAGGGTGGCAGGCACTTAAAACTCTAGATTTAGAGTTGTACCTGCCCCATACCAAGTGACTCAAGCACACGCCACACATGGATCCCAAAAGGCATTGTGGCTCATGAACAGTTGGAGAAAAGGCATTCCAGAGGCAGGTGAGCAACAGTGTGATATGCGGGTGAAGTTGGAGCTGTGAGAAACTTACATGCTTGAATGCACCATGAACAGCTGCTGCCAGATGGTAAGTGGCAGTTCCCAAGCCTCAGCACAGAGACTGGGTATGGGATTGGTCCTATAAGCACCAGTGGCCAACCTAATCCCATCATGGTGAACATTGTCACAGATTTTCAGATAACGTGGCCTCACCTATCCACACACTGTGCACCCATAGTCTAGCCATGAATGCACAAAAATCCTACAAAATTGAAGCAGACACACCCTGTCCACTCCCCCACAACCTGTGGCCAAGGCACTTTATGATTTTTAGTGCCTTCTGGGTTCTGGCTTTCCAGTATCTCAGGTGTGGCAAACATGACAATTTGGAGTAAAAAGTGAGGCAGAAGATTGCCAAGTCTTTAAAATGTAAAATGGTGTCCCTCATATGCAAGTTACGTAAATTAAAATCATGATGAAAACACACACACACACACACACACACACACACACACACACACACACACACACACACACACTTACCTGAAGAAAACTGAAAACCCATCTTTGCAGCCCACTCCTCAAGCCTCTGCACTGTAAGTTGCAACTGGTGAGTCACTGTTGCAACACTGAAGGAGGAATAGAAAACGGTAAAATTGTCCACAAATGAAGAACATTGTAGAGGACTCCTCACTGTAGATGTGATACTGTTTGTGGCTATGGCAAACAGGGTAACACTTAAAACACTGCCCTGAGGTACGAGGGACACTGTTCTCCTGGTCAAACCTATCCTGCAGACCATCGCCAATGTGGGACCTACAAAACTCAGACAGGAAAGACAGTGTGAAGACAAGCAAGTGGCCATTAAAAACCCATTGATGAAGTTGCTCTCCAATATTGTGTCTGCAAGTAGGGTCATATGCCTTACTGATGTCAAAGAAGATACCATGATTGTGTAGTGTTTACATAGAACAACCTGCTGAACAGCCACATCTAGCAGGGTCATGTTGTTGGAAGTGGATCAATATCTTTGGAATCCGCACTAAGAGTGCCTAAGGAGTTGCTTGGTCTGTAGCAACCAGACCAGATGACAGTTCACAATTCACTCCAGGGTTTTTCCAACATGGCTTCTTAAGGTAAGACTCCATTAACTACAGGGGCATGTGCAGTCCTTTCCTGGGTTTGAGGATAGGGATCAAAATTGCCTCTCTCTAAGAGTTGGGAAAGTGACCTGCCTGCCATATCAAATTAAAACGTTTGAGGAGGATTTCCTTCGACGCTATAGGCTAATGTCTAAGCATGCAGTACCAGATTTGGTTGTGTCTGGGAGCAGTATCACAAGTCTCAGACAGTGCCAATTCCAACTCCCACACGGAGAATGGGTAGTTGTAAGACTCAGAATTGTTGGATCTGAAGTCCCACTTGCCCTTCTAATAGTTGCACGGTAAAGGCGAAATGTCGGATTCTGGGTGGCACTGGTAGTAGTCTTTGCAAAATGCTCTGCCACCATCTGAGCGATGACTCTGAGCGTTGTTTGGAGACACCCTGTCTCAGAATTGCTGCTATTGATAAATGACAGGATTTACTTGAAATCCTACTGATGGTTTCCCATACTTTTGTGGAACATGTGGAATGGCTGACTGAGTCTGGGAACACTTGCCATGGCCATTTCTTGCTCTTCTTACCTGTGCATTGGCCTCAGTTCTCTTGACTGGAAGGGCTATGAGATTCTCTGCTGTTGAGTGCTGCTTACACTGCCAAAGAGCTGCACACCTGTCCCAGACTGCTGAGGGGAAACTCACCAGTCCACCAAGGTACAGACTGCATCCTATGACGTCATGAAGACTTTGGAGAAGTAAGTTGCATGATGGATCACTTGTGTTACGTGGTCCAGCCATGCCTGGACACTGTCGTGGTGTTCAAATACAGCCAGCTCACTGAACAGCATCCAGTTAGCCCTGCTGACCATTCATTTTGGTGGCTTCTGTCCAGATAATGCTCCATCCAGTAGGTTAACCTCCAGTGGGAAGTAGTCAATGGAATGAAGGTTGTCAATGACTTCTCACTGAACAGAGTCCACATGAGCTGGAGAGCAGACAGAGAGGATGATGGCTGATAATGACCCACTAGCACCACAGAAGGGAGTGGGAGTACCTGTGTTGAGGATGCACAGCTCCTGAGATGTCGTGAGGCTCTCCAGAACACGACCCGAGGGTAGGTAGAGGCCAAGCCCCACGATACGTGATGGGCATTAAAGCCTTCCAGTAGGAGAAACTGTCAAGAGAGCTGTTCCATAAGATCTGTGAGAACCTCAGAGACTACTGCATCTTGCACAGGTAAATACAGCGTGCAAATAGTGATCTTCCAACACATATGAATTTCAACTACAACTCCTTGCAAGTAAATAGCCAGGAGGAGAGCAGAGGCATGTTGCTTGTTACTGACAAACAAAGCAACCCCTCCCATGGCTTTTTCCCCAGTCAAGTCATCCTTGTAGTGGATGGTATAGCCCTCTAGCATAGGGAGCATGCCTGTGCTAGAAGATCAGTTCCTCCACAAGTCCTGAATGCATTGATGTCCACTGTTGTATGGGAGCCATTTAAGTCGTGTGGTTTTACTTTACTACCATCTTTGCACCACAGTGGTGAGGCACTTAGAGAGCTTAAGGGGGAGTGGAAGGGCTGCTTGGGTCCGATGACGAGGCTTCTTACTCCATGGTGTCCTCCTCATTTCAGACGTGTCAGAAGAGGTTTGATGGCGCCCAGGATAGTTCTTGACCTGAATGTTGTGACCCTTTCCCTGTAACTTCAAGTGTGATGGGGAAGAGGGCCCTAAGAGGCACTCTGCTTTCCGTGTGCCTTCCTTGATGCTCACTGCGAAGATGTTGCTGGCTCCGTCTGCCACAGCTGCCTGACTGATAAGTCTTTATTCACTTTGCTTTGGCACGTACAGGTGCTGGTTGTGGACAGTGGTATGCTGGACGTCGCCTGCCAAGAGGGAGGTGACCACGAGAAAAAGGTTCAATAACCAACAAAAGGATGACATTTTATGAGTTGGGGTGTGGAATGTCAGAAGCTTGAACGTGGTATGGAAGCTAGAAAATCTGAAAAGGGAAATGCAATGGCTCAAGCTAGATGTAGATGGGTCAGTGAAGTGAATTGGAAACAAGACAAGGATTTCTGATCAGATGAATATAAGGTAATATCAATAGCAGCAGAAAATGGTATAACGTGACTAGGATTTGTTATGACTAACAGGAGAGCAGAGAGTGTATTAAAGTGAAGAGCTCAATGATAGGGTTGTTCTTATCAGCATTGACAGCAAACCAACACCGACAACAACAGTTCAGGTATGTATGCTGATGTCGCAAGCTGAAGATGAGGGGAGAGAGAAAGTATATGAGGATATTGAAAGGATAATACAGTATGTAAACGGAGATGAAAATCTAATAGTCATGGGGGATTGGAATGTAGTTGTAGGGGAAGGAGTAGAAGAAAAGGTTACAGGAGAATATTGGCTTGGGACAAGAAATGAGAAAGGAGAAAGACTGAGTTCTGTAATAAATTTCAACTAATAATAATGAATACTCTGTTCAAGAATCACAAGAGGAGGAGGTATACTTGGAAAAGGCCAGGTGAAGTGGGGAGATTTTAGTTAGATTATATCATGGTCAGCCAGAAACTTATAAATCAGACACTGGATTGTAAGGCTTACCCATAAGCACATATAGACTCGGATCACAATGTAGTAGTGATGAAGAATCGGCTGATGTTTACGAGATTAGCCAGCAAGAATCCATATGCAAAGAAGTGGGATACAGACGTACTAAGGAATGATGAGATATGGTTGAAATTCGCTAAGGCTATAGATACAACAATAAGGAATAGTTCAGTAGGCAGTAAAGTTGAAGAGGACTGGATATCTCTAAAAAAAGAGCAGTCACAGAAGTTTTAAAAAAAAAGGTACAACGAAGGTAACTCTGAAGAAATCGTGGGTAAAGAAGAAACACTTCAGTTGATTCACGGAAGAAGGAAGTACAAAAATGTTCAGGGAAATTCAGGAATACAGAAATACAAGTCACTGAGGAATGAAATATATAAGAAGTGCAGGGAAGCTAAGACGAAATGGCTGCAGGAAAAATATGAAGAAATCGAAAAAGAAATGATTGTCGGAAGGACTGACTCAGCATATATGTAAGTCAAAACAACCTTCGGTGAAATTAAAAGCAAGGATGGTAACATTAAGGGTGCAACAGGAATTGGTTGGTTGGTTGGTTGTTTGGGGAAGGAGACCAGACAGCGTGGTCATCGGTCTCATCGAATTAGGGAAGGATGGGGAAGGAAGTCGGCCGTGCCCTTTCAGAGGAACCATCCCGGCATTTGCCTGGAGTGATTTAGGGAAATCACGGAAAACCTAAATCAGGATGGCCGGACGCGGGATTGAACCGTCGTCCTCCCGAATGCGAGTCCAGTGTCTAACCACTGCGCCACCTCACTCGGTGCAACAGGAATTCCCCTGTTAAATGCAGAGGGGAGAGTGTATAGGTGGACAGAGTACACTTAAAGCCTCTACGAAGGGGAAGATTTGTCTGATGTGACAGAAGAAGAAACAGAAGTCACTTTAGAAGAATTGGGGGATTCAGTATTAGACTCAGAATTTAAGAGAGCTTCGGAGGGCTTAAAATCAAGTAATGCAGAAGGGACAGACACCATTCCATCAGAATTTCAAACATCATTGGGGCAAGTTGCAAAAAACTGATTATTCACGTTGATGTATCAAATGTATGAGTGGTGACATACTATCTGACTTTTGGAAAAATATCATCCACGCAATTCTGAAGACTGCAAGAGCTGCACAATCAGCTTAACAGCTCATGCAACGAAGTTGCTGACAAGAATAATATACAGAAGAATGGAAAAAAAAAAATTGTGGACGTGTTATATGACAATCAGTTTGGCTTTGGGAAAGGTAAAGGCACCAGAGATGCAATTCTGGTGTTGCAGTTGATACTGGAAGCATGGCTAAAGAAAAGGCAATGCACAGTCATAGGATTTGTCAACCTGGAAAAGGCGTTCAACAATGTAAAATGGTGCAAGATGTTTGAAATTCTGAGAAAAAGAGGGGTAAGATATAGAGAGATGGGTAATATACAATATGTACAAGAGCCAAGAGGGAATAATAAGAGTGGATGATCAAGAATGTGGTGCTCAGATTGAAAAGGGTGTAAGACAGGGATGTGTAGTCTTTTGCCCCTACTGTTCAATCTGTACATCAAAGAAGCAGTCATGGAAATAAAAGAAAGATTCAGGAGTGGAATTAAAATTCAGGGTGAAAAGGTATCAATGGTATGATTTGCTGATAACATTGCTATCCTGAGTGAAAGTGAAGAAGAATTACATGATCTGATAAATTGAATGAAAAGTCTGAGTACAGAATATGCATTGAGAGTAAATCAAAGAAAGATGAAAGTAATGGGAAGTAGCAGAAATGAGGATTGATGGTCAAGAAGTAGATGAAGTAAATGAATTCTAACCTAGGCAGCAAAATAACCAATGACGGGGGGAGCAAGGAGGACATCAAAAGCAGACTATCACAACGATTTTCTGGCCAAGAGAAGCCTGCTAGTGTCCAACATAGATCTTAATTTGAGGAGGAAATTTCTCAGAATGTGCGTTTGGAGCACAGCTTTGTGCTTTGTGTGGTAGTGAATCATGGCCTTTGGGAAAACCAAAACAGAAAAGAATTGAAGCATTTGAGATGTGGTGTTACAGACAAATGTTGAAAATTAGCTGGACTGATGAGGTAAGGAATGAGGAGGCTTGAAAACCTCAATGAAAAAAGAAAAGAAAAGTGTGTAATAGCTGCTGACATCAATATTTATCTCATAGTTGAAAGCAGTGACGTCTCAAAATTCATTGACATAATGAAAAACTTTGGCTCCAAAGAAAACTTCATGCAAGCCCCACTACAGTAAATACGCAGTTGGCAATCAGTATTGATAATACATTAACAAATAATGTGTTTGTAGGTGTTTATACATTTTGTTTGGTTTTAGTATTGTGAGTAGTAACATTCTTTCACATTAATATTGTTACATTCTAACCACTCTGCATTATTCACTGTACTGCCAAAACTTAACAGGGAAATTACATCTAAAAAAAGTCACACAAAAATGAACTTGTATTAAAAAGATTCAACTATATTTAGTAATAAGTTAAGAGAGACTGAATGGCCTTTCAACAACTGTAATTCATGTAGCAGTAACTTTGATAAATTTTTAAATAGTGTTCTTGAAATGTTTTACGAAACTTCTCCACTTATAACCATATGCAACAAAATTACTAGTACATGTAAATGGATAACCATAGCATAAAAGTTTCCAGTGTCATGAAGAGGCAACTCTACAATGAATTGAGGTACACTAAAAACAGGCATTTTACTGTGTATGTTAGACATTATACACCTACATTTAAAAAAAGTTGTCAATGCATCTGACAAATGATAAACAATAAGTTCATTTTACAACAAAAAAAGTAAGACAAGTCAGTGTGGCGCACAGTCAAACCAGAGTTAGGTTTAAGAGTTGGTAGTCGTATCTAGGATTAAAGTAAATGATAACATAACTGTAAACCCAGCTCAAATATCTGAGTATCAGAGTAAAGTACAACCCTCCAGACTCCACCAAGAAGCTGATTATTTCACAGTTTTTTTTTTTTTTTTTTTTTAAGTCTCAATAATGGATGTGGAAAATGTTATATTCTCATAAAAAAACACTGTTGGGTGTGATGTGCTACTCACTAAATAGCATCACATAATAGCATCTCCACTACATTTTGAAGTGCATCAAAAACAGACCTCTGTTCAAAAAAGGGTCAAGGGAAGACATGGGAAGCTGTTGAAGGTGTCAGAGTATGTAGCTGCAAACCAGATCCAAAATTTTATTGTACAAAATTATAACGAGTATCCAGTCTTGATGAAGCGAATAGCTTTAGTGAAAAGATATGCAAAACATTTGGTCAGACGTAAAGTTGTAGGTATCTCCTGTGGTCTTACAAAAGCCTCTGATGTAGTAAACCATGCCTTGCTTCTCTAAAAATTCATTAAATATTGGATTAAGGGCAATGCTCTGAAATGGTTTCTGTTTTACAAAGGGCAGCTATTACTTCAAGTGTAGTGAATTATTATTCTAAATGGAATACAATATCACAAGGTGTGTTTCAATGCTCCTTTTTAGGGGCAATTATGTTCCTATTCTATGTAAATGACTTATCTGTAAGTTTAAATTTTCCTTCAGTTCTCTTTTCAGATGATACAGAAAAAATTCTATGCTCTATCATGAGAACATCAGATACCGAGGACAACTGGTTCCAGTTAAATGGGTTGAAATTTCAAAACCAAACATTCAAAATGTGCGGAATGTAAAATACAACACAACAATCAACTTATGGAAGAAGTTGAGACATTCAAATTCCTTGGAGTAAATGTGGATAAGCACTTAAGGTGGAATACACATATTGATATCCTATCACATATAGTAAGTAGGCAAATTCCTCTGATATGAGGACAGGAAAAATAGCATATATTATAGTTATTTTGAAGCTATCATTAGGTATGGTGTAATTGTTGGGAAGTTTAAGTAGTGTATCTTGAATACTGAAACAGCAGAAGAAAATTATCAGATACATGTGTGCTGCACAACAAAAAGAATCTTGTTGCCCATTATTTTGGAAGCTACAAATCCTAACTGTTCCCTTGATATAGATTTACAAAATTGTAATCTTTTGACAGAGCCGACAAAAATTATTTGAGGATAATCATTTTAAAACACACACACACACACACACACACACACACACACACACACACACACACACACACACCACAAGAAGGATAAACAATATTATGCCACCCACACACCAACAGAAATTATACACACAAGACTCCACCGTCTATAGGGATGAAATATATGCAGTATTTCCATCTCGTTCCTGTGGCGGATTGCAAGACTAATTTGTTCTATACAGTACATGAAGTCATGTGTATTACATATGGCCAACATTTTCCCACCTGAATTCTGAGTTAGGTGACCAATGGGTAAGACTTAGTATTTATGTGTGGTAGATATGGCCCATGACTGTAACTTCTAAGACCGCTGCGAAATAACCATATAATAATAGGGGTAACATAAGAGAAGTTGTCTATTATAAAAAAAAAAAAAAAAAAAAAAAAAAAAAAAAAAAAAAAAGACAACAAACGGGCTTAGGTAGTCCAAATGAAGAAAGGACACAATCACTAATTTTCATCCTCTTCGTACAAACAATACATATTACACAGATGTTAGTGTTACTCTGTACTACAAGTTCAACGTTGATTACCAGGCAATGACCATTAGGACGATTAAGGGTCTTGCCCAAAATTACATTACTCTTGCCAAGGGGGAGCAATCTATAGAGGTTGATCAAGTCTATGAAAAAAGGGCTCAGAAAATACTTTAAAAACCCACAGGTCATGACATGAATAAGACAGCTTTCTGAACTGGTGGTACCAATGTGAGCAAAGCTGAGCTGTTTCGACAACATGATCGATCTCATCTTGGCAGTATTGTACAAGCAAGCCAATACAGAACTGGAGATGGTGCTGACAACTGTTGCCGTGGTGCTGACAGATACTATTGCAAGATGGTGCTGAACTAGACATGATCTGCACCTCAACAGTATTGGCAAAGGGAGATCGGTGGAGTTAATTAGTGACTATATAGTAGGCGAGTATGGGACCACACATGGTCAAGTGCCAGTTGTCATGGGTAGGAGGACTAGGTCTTTTTTATGACAAATTGTGACAACAGGCTCTACTCCCTTAAAAGTATCTCAAACCAGTTTTGAGATTTCTTCACCATATACACCAGAGTACACATACCTCACAGGAATTTGTTCAGAATTACTTGTTTTTTTATACAAAATATACAGTCCGTTAAAAGTAAAGTACAACAGCTTTCATAGAATTACAGTCTCAAACAGAATGGTGGTATACATTACAGAGCACTAATGTAGAGATAATGAAATACAGCATATGATGCTACCACCACACAAATCTGCTGTTACTGCTGCACCTTAAAGCTAGAGAAGATCTCTCTCTCTCTCTCTCTCTCTCTCTCTCTCTCTCTCTCTCTCTCTCTCTCTCTCTGTCTATCTATGTGTCCCACACACAGTGATAATGTTTAACTTTTTAACTTTCTTTGTCAAATTAACTGAAATCCTGCAAAGAGTCTCAGCCCCAAAAACTAACATAATATTTTGTGTAAATATTATGTGCAAACATTAACACAGGTGTTTGCATTGACATTTCTAACATTCTGATCACTCTTGGTGTGACACAAATGATAAACACAGCTACTACATCATCCAAAGGTTCGGCACGAGTCTTACCAAGTACATATTTGCAGACATTGGCAAGAGAAATTGTAAAGTACTGATAAAAGATCTTGGCCTTTCTGATCATTACTGTCAGATAACAAAGATGGAGATCAGCTTTGTAAAACCCTCAAAAGAGCAGACCTACGTAAGGATCTTTTTGAAATTAAAAATACATAATTTTTCTAGGGCACTGGTAAATCAAATCTGGGATGAAGTGTATTTGGAAAACAGTGTGTATGCCAAGATCGCTAAATCCTACATATTGTTTAAATTAAGTTTTGAGGAGACATTTCCAAAAGAAGCCACTTCCACAGCAGCAGCTAATGAAACCAAATGGTTAACTGTGGGTACATCCTAGGAAGTTCTCCCACACGCTAAAAATTTCTCAGTTATTTTCAAAACCACTACACTGACAAAGAAACAAAAGCAATGTAGTGTGGGATGTCATAAAACAACAAACTGGGAAAAGTACACAAATATAACACACAGATCAAAGATGGGGGTAGAAAACAAGAAAATCCTCAGGAATTGGCAAATTTTGTAAATGAATATTTTAAAGGAAGGTATAAGATGAACATCAACAAAAGCAAAATGAGGATAATGGAATGTAGTCAAATTAAATCGGGTGATGCTGCAGGAATTAGATTAGGAAATGAGACGCTTAAAGTAGTAAAAGAGTTTTGCTATTTGAGGAGCAAAATAACTGATGGTGGTTCAAGTAGAGAGGATATAAAATAAATATGAATATAAAATGGAGACTGGCAATGGCAAGGAAGGCATTTCTGAGGAGGAGAAATTTGTTAACATCGAGTATAGATTTGAGTGTCAGGAAGTCGTTTCTGAAAGTATTTGTATGGAGTGTAGCCATATGTGGAACTGAAACGTGGACGCTAAATAGTTTAGACAAGAAGAGAATAGAAGCTTTCGAAATGTGGTGCTACAGAAGAATGCTGAAGATTAGATGGATAGATCACATAGTTAATGAGGATGTATTGAATAAATTGGAGAGAAGAGAAATTTGTGGCACAACTTGACTAGAAGAAGGGACCGGTTGCTAGGGCATATTCTGAGGCATCAAGGGATCATCAATTTAGTATTGGAGGGCAGCGTGGAGGGTAAAAATCGTAGAGGGAGACCAAGAGATGAATACACTAAGCAGATTCAGAAGGATGTAGGCTGCAGTAGGCACTGGGAGATGAAGAACCTAGCACAGGATAGAGTAGCATGGAGAGCTGCATCAAACCAGTCTCAGGACTGAAGACCACAACAACAACATCACGGAGAAGTTGCAACAGAATTTTCCTAAAATATATGTAGAACCTGTAGTGGCTTACACAGCATGTAAAATGATATTCCAAACAATATAGTTCTAAGTCAGGAAGACAAAACAGAAATTAAAAAGCAAGAAGTCAGGAGGTGCAGGTGAGATGATGATGGTACTTGGTTTGTGGGGAACTCAACTGGGT
This sequence comes from Schistocerca americana, assembly GCF_021461395.2. Classification (NCBI taxonomy): domain Eukaryota; kingdom Metazoa; phylum Arthropoda; class Insecta; order Orthoptera; family Acrididae; genus Schistocerca; species Schistocerca americana. Next base: position 289,377,836 of record NC_060120.1, on the reverse strand, counting down.
GGCTATCAGCACCCGTACAAGTTCCCAATCTTTGCGCTGTCCACTCTCGCCCCTTTCCCGAATGACAATGAAATTATAAGGACAACACAAACACCCAGTCCCCAGGTGGAGAAAATCCTCAACCGGGCTGGGAATCGAACCTAGGACCCCCTGATTGAGAGGCAGCAATGGTAGCCACTAGACCATGAGCCGCAAACAGGTGTAGGTGAGATCTTAATTCCTGTTCTGAAGGTGTGCAAAGAGAGCATATAACAAATGAGCACTTTAATTCGGGTAACTGCTACAAACTGATATGTTGAAAAAGCTACCGAGAATTGTGTACCTGTGATTCCAGTACCAAAGGTATCTCAAGTACCATCCTCTTCTGTGGATGCTGTCTCCTCTGCAGGAAGTATAGGATCTGTCTTTACTTGTCCACTCGACTGCGTGTGGTGTGTCAATGGTAGACCTAGGTGTACTGTACAGGGTAGATGGGGACCAGGGAGGACATAGGGTGTCATACCAATCACTCTAACCAACACGTTCGAGGTGCTGCCTTTCACTGAAACTGAAACTTAGCCAGTACGACTCATGTAACATATTTTGGGGATATTTGTTTTGTCCTGCATCAAGAGCAGGCAAACACAAAAGGGTAGGGTCTACTACTCATAGCAAATTCACAAGTACATTGAATAATGGTACCCCTTAGTGAAATTGTGACAAGGGAAGGGAAGGAACACCAGGTGCTCACAATGTGTATGCCTGGGGGCCTCTTTCAACATTTTGAAGAGGGTATTTTGGAAGCCACTGAGGGAACAGGGTGCAACAAATTACAGATTGTGGCACACACTGGAACACAGGGTGCCTGTTGCCTTGTCTCCGTGGTCGTACTTGGGTCATTTCAGTGACTGGCAAAGAAGGTTGAGAGGACCAGCCTTGCGCATTGAGTTTCAACAATGCCCACAATCGCCTGATTCCAAATCAAGTAGAAGGACTGAACCAGGGTCGGTCTCTCTCTCTCTCTCTCTCTCTCTCTCTCTCTCTCTCTCTCTCTCTCTCTCTCTCACACACACACACACACACACACACACACACACACACACAAACACACACACACACACACACAAACACACACACACACACACACACACTCTCTCTCTTTAAGATTGAACACAATTCTATGTACAGAAAGCTGAAATAGCAGCAAGATTTTTGGAAAAATTTGATTGTATATCTAAATGATAGGCTAATGGGAAACAGAGGTAGTACATCTGTCACAGTAGGCAAGAAACTCAAATCCACCGAGACAGACACTGAAGCTGCATGTGACACTGTTTGGGCAAGTCTCAGTATCAGGAGCGGGCGTAAAATGGTAATTGGATCCTGGCGCCCAGCAGATTCATCTCCTGATGTAACCAAAAACATCATATAAATCCTCAGTTCACTTGTATCCATATTGTAATCATCAGTGGAAACGTTAATCATCCAACAATTAACTGGGAAAATTACAGCTTTGTTGGTGGTGGGCATGACAACACATCCTGTGAAGCTTTACTAAATGCCTTCTCTGAAAATTACCTACAACAGATAGTCCAGAACCCCACTTATAATGAAAATATATATGATCTAATGGCAACAAATAAACCTAACGCCTTTCGGTGACAACAATATGGTCATGGCAACACTGATTACCAAAGTGCAGAGGACAACCAAAACAAGTAGAAAGGTATACACATTCAGTAAAGTAGACAAAAAAAATTAGTAGTGACATATCTGAATGAGGAGCTTGATACTTTAAACGAGGGGGAGGATCAGGTAGAACAGTTGACCACGCATTGGATAGATGCGTACCCAGCAGAACAGTTCATAATGGGAGGGATTCTCTGTAGTATACAGTCACTGTAAAGAACTTCTAAAGAAAGGGAGACTACTGCATAATAGGTGTAAAACAAAGCATAGTGCTATAAATGGAGAGATGCTGAATGAAGTGTGTTTGGCAATCAAAAGAGCAATGCCTGAAGGCTTCAATGACTACAAAAGCAGAATTTTGTCAAATGATCTTTCACAAAATCAAAATAAAGTCTGGCTGTATGTAAAGGCTGTTAGTGGCACTAAAATTAGTGTCCAGTCACTCAGGAATGAGACTGGAGCTGAATTTGAGGGTAGCAAAACAAAAGGTGAACTGCTTAACTCCGTTTTCAAATGTCCCTGTACAAAGAAAAACCAAGAGAATTGTCCAAATTTAATCTTCATACCCCTGAAAAGGTGAATAAAATAAGTGTTAGTGTCATTAGTGTTGAGAAACAGCTGAAATCATTGAAACTGAACAAAGCACCAGGGTCTGATAGAATCCCTGTCAGATTATACATTGAATTTGTGGCTGATAATCTACTGTAGGTCCCTCAAACAAAAAAGCATACCCATTAGTTTGAAGAAAGCACCGCCCACACCCATTAACAAGAATAGTAAAATCAGTGATCCAGAAAACTACAGTCCAGTACCCCTGACATCGATTTGTTCTAGAATCTTGGAACGTATTCTGAACTGAAACGTAATGTGTTTATAATTTTGTTCATAGCTGTTTTCCAGCAGCTGCAGAACATATCAACACAGCTGATGATTGATTTTTTTTCCCCTTTGTTGATAATGAAGTATCTCTAACAGAGTGACCTCCTTCAGGCCGACCAGCATAGATTCCAGAAACATAGAAACATCAATCTTGCGAAGTCCAACTCACACTTTTCTCAAATGACATACTGAAAGCTTTGAATCGGAGCAGTCTAGTAGATGCAGTATTTCATCATTTGCAAAAAGTATTTGGCTCAATACCACATCTATACTTATTCTCAAAAGTACAAAAACATGGTGTATCCAGCGAAATTTGACTGTATGGAGGACTTTTTTGTGTAGGGAGGATGTGGCAGGTTATCTTGGATAGAAAGTCATCGTCAGATGTAGAAGCAACTTCAGGTATGCCCCAGGCAATTGCGTTGGGAGCCTTACTGTTCGTGTTGTATATTAATGACCTTGTGGACAATATTAATAGTAACCTCAGACTTTTTCCAGATGATACAGTTATCTATAATGAAGTACTGTACAAAAGAAGCTGCATAAATATTCAGTCAGGTCATGATAAGGTTTCAAAGTGGTGGAAATATTGGCAACTTGCTTTAAATGTTCAGAAATGTAAAATTGTGCAGTTCACAAAATGAGAAAAAATATATTTTATGATTATAATCTCCATGAGTCACAGCTGGTATAGACCAACTCGTACAAATACCTGTGTGCAATATCCTGTAGGGATATGAAATGGAACAATCATACAGGCTCAGATGTGAGTAAAGCAGGCGGCAGACTTCAATTTATCGGTAGAATTCTGGGGAAATGCAATCCCTTTCTGGAGGAGATTGCTTAAAATCACTCAAGCAACCCATTCTAGAATACTGCTGAAGTATGTGGCACCCTTACCAAAAAGGACAAATACAAGATATTGAATGTATAAAGAGAAGTGCAGCATGAATGTCACAGTTTTGTTTGACACATGTGAGAGCGTCACAGTGATGCTGATCCCTATGTATCACTCGTATAGAGATCATGAGGACAGAATTAATTACAGCAGGCACAGAGACATTTAAAACAATCATTCTTACTGCACTACATACATGAATGGAATGGGAAAAAGGGCTAATAACTGATGCACTGGAATGTACCATTTGCCATGAATTTCATAGTGGTTTGCAGAGCACAGATGTAGATTTAGATGTCCAAGACTTTTGACATTGCTGACCATACAACACTACTAAACAATCTAGGAGCACTGGGTGCAAGAGGAATGAATGGTTTCAGTCTTACAATGTGCTGAAAGTTGATAGTTCACACATCTGTTGATGATAAATTTTCAGTAAAACAATTGTTAGACAACCAACATATACACACATTTGTTCTTCAGGGTAATGTATTGAGTACAATTCTGTTCTTAGCATACATCAATGACTTTCCAGACAGTAGTATTATGAAGGGATTAGATTGCTACTCGCCACATAGCAGAGGCATAGAGTCACAGATGGGCACAAGAGTAACTTTGTGTACACAGTTTCAGGGTCTGCCTTGTTTCTTGTGGCAGAAAGACCAAGAAAATGTACCTCTACACAATTTTTAAACTAGCTTAATGATTGCCTCCATTTATTGGGTAGTACCATCATTTTTATCCTTATTATTAAGTACAAAACGAATTCTTCGTTATTGTCAAAGTATTTATTACATTCTTGTGCTGCAACCTACAACACTTTTAGTTTGCAAAATATTATTTCAAACGTTGCACACACATTGTTGCTGTACTGTGGCTGGAGACACTGCTCTGCACCTACTGATGTGTGTGTGTGTGTGTGTGTGTGTGTGTGTGTGTGTGTGTTTTTTTCTGAAAATAATTTTTTTCCACAAAAGGTTAAATGATTAGCAGGCTTTTCATCGTGTCTGACTCCTCACCTCTTCTAAGCTGTGAGAAACAATCTATCCATTTCATAATATTGTTGTTATCCAACCCTTGAATTCCCTAGCAGTATAACACAAGGACAGAAAGTTCTCTTCGGTGACCACAGCAACATCATAACAGCTGATGAAACACACCCATTTCAGAATGGAAATTGAACCCTCAAGGACATTTACAATTAGTCAGTACACCTTGTTCAGAATAAGTTGACGATTCACACAGTGGCCAGGAATGCCAGAACACATGCTTTGCCCCTGTGTAGGACTGTTGGATGGGGGGGGGGGGGGGGGGGGGCAGCTGTGAGGAGAAGGCAGCATTGGCTGCTTCCCACAGTGTTGGCACCATTATCCTCAACTAAGTTTACACCAATACTTCACATCTAGTGGTAGTTTCATATTGGCTGCACTCTGACACCGATAGATACCTTTCAACCAATGCCAGTATTTTCTGCTTCTGGCAGCACCAGTAAAAATCATCAGCTTATAGGAGATACACTGTATGTAAGAAACTGCCATTGAACATAAATAAAATGAATAGTATGCACTCCGCACAAAGATGGAAAACAATTATGGCCCTTTAACCTTTGCAGTAACAATGTGGGGGGTGAGATCTACTGAAAATTCTGTACTTTTGTCATGTGCTTCATATTTTAAAATTTTGAAGAAACATAATTTTTCAGTAAAATTTAAGTCTTAGCGGCACATGTGACTTTTTGCAAACATTTGTCATATTCATATTTTTAGGTTAAGAGTCCTTCTTATAAATCTAGATATCTTAAAAAACTGTATTGTGAATAAAAATCAATGACAATGAATGAAATTTGTACTTTTTGTGCTGATTAAGATGTACCCCTCCCTTACACATTATGGAACATATATTGGTATGCTAAGATTGTGCTAAAAAGTATTTTCAGGTTTTCCATCAGTTCTTATTTAAAGAGTAAGTAGTTGTTAAAAGTTAACAATCATTAACAAAATTTGATTTTTTAAAAATATTTGTGGCGGGCCCCTCCCTCCCTCCCCCCCAAAGCCCTTGGTATTGCATGTTACAGAAAATGTATTGGTATTGCTTTGGTTAAGCATATACGTCAAACTATAGATGATGTAACAAGCACAAGATTTTTAGGGGTGAATATTGACTGCCAAGTAACACGGAATGTACACAAAAAGACATTGGCAAAAAGAATGTCATCCGCATGATTTACTCTTAGGGTCCTCATTTGTTTATGACAGCGAATGTCTTGTGGTGACACACTTACTCTCATGTATACCCAATTCTTTGTCATGGGATTCTTTCCTGGGAATTGAAAACACAAAACTTCAATACCATTTTTAAACTGCAGAAAAGGGCAGTAAGAATAATAACAACAAGTAGTCGTTGGAACGACTAAAGAATTGTTTAAAAAAACTGAGAATTCTTACTGAGTCAAGTACCAGTCTGTTGTGGGTATCATGGTATCAAATCAGAGAAAATATTACTAATATTCCTACTTATGGGTATATCTTACAGAGATCTCAGTGCTGACAGATTTGAAGGAGTGTGTACAAGAGCATATACGCATGTAGTGTCTTGCAGAATATGAATGTAACAGCAAAAATGCTACCCATCATGCTACATCTCATTTACAACTTTATCTGTGTTAACATGAAGAATTGTTTCTGTACGAATTCATCATTTTAATTATTCTCTAATTATATGGTTATTAGCTACTCTACAATTACTTCTAACTCTGTGTACATAACTTCAAATCATGTCCTGTACTGTTTCTTGTGACAGACAAATCAAGAAAATGTAAATCTATATATTTTTTAAACTAACTTAATTACTGCCTCCATTTATTACCTAGAATTCTCATTTTTATTTTTATGGTTACGTACAAAACATTAACATTTCCTTTATTATTCAAAAATATTTATTATGTAATGGCATTCAGAAGAAATTGTCCAGTCAGATCAAAAACTCTTTGGATAGGCCTCATTCAGTTTTAGAACAAGTCTCTCAAATCTTATTCAACCTGTGCTGTAAGATCCAATTTTGATTTGATATTGAAAATAATATTTACAAATGCCAAGTTGTCTGTGACACCATTAACAGAACAATGGGCCATAAACGGAGCCCATCATGAAATTCTATGAAGTGATGGCTGTTCCCGTGTTTTCCTATGGAAGCAAAAGCTGTGTTAACACAAAAAATTTCCAACAGCACAGATGATGTACTTAAGGCAAGTCTGCAGGAAAAGAAACACAATTACAAGATATCAGAACAGAATTAAATATTTTCAACAGGAATGAAAAACTGCAAAGTATCCTGAAGATTGCAGACAACACCTCATGAGAATGTCAGGTCACATATCTCCCCAAAAGAATCTGAATCACAAGCCATATGAGAAGAGAGAGATTGGAAGACCTAGGGAATAAAATAGGAATGATTTTCTTTGTGGGCACGGGTCAGGCCACAGATTAATGCCTGAAACAAAGATGATTTATTACATGCTTGTGCCACAACCCACTACACTTATAGTTTGCATAAATATTATTTCAAATGTTGCTCCACTGTGAACTATGTAATATCTAACTGCCCTTTCAAATTCACTGTGTGTCTTCAGAAACCTCATTTAACAATATTTTGAAACCAAGGAAGGTTTCTAATGGCAATCATCAATACTGCACTATGAAAACGCATCACATTTATTAAAGTGGTAATTTATTGTTTACTGTTTTGACTGAGGTTGTTGAGCATAATGCAACCACAAGGGAAACACATATAATGTGATGCTTCTGTTAGACATTCATCATGACTCACGGCACAGCATTGCACTGTCGATGTTTTTGAAAAAGATTAACAAACGTAATTTCTACTTGCAACACACAAATTCTGTTTCAGATAAAAAAAATTAACATTGTTATGTTCTTCATTCGAATACTTGGTGGGTTGCAGCTTTATGTCGTAACATTAAGACACAGGGAAAAAAAACTACACAAACACTATTATTAAACGGAGTCACTGACATTTGTTCGCTTCTGTGATATTAAGACTTTATCAAGCGTTATTTCCAAAACTTTTTTGGGCGCTGTTGACCTTGCTGTTTAGTATCCAAAGTTGTATCAGTCCAAGAAATTTACTTTAAATATAGAAATGAATGAAACGGGAATAACAGGCTTGAAATACTATACGATGTCTAATTATCTAAAATGGAATTACAGTAACTACTATTTTTATTCGTGATTCGCAACAAGTAAAGCTACGTAAGCGACACACGCTACGAATATCTGGAGGAGGCAATTTCTGCTATCAATCAAAGCTTTCAACACTTATTTACAAAGCGCCGCGTACTTACGATATTATATATTGTTGGTCTCAGAACGGTTTCGAGCTTGCAAACAGAATTCTTTTCTTAATATCTAATCAAGATCGAATAAGTCACCTATATTGTTTACACACTCGTCAAGCTTTATTCAGCAATGTTTACTTCCGTAAATTACGTATCTCGACCGCATGCCTTGATTCCATAGCGGACACAGGCCGTGATTGAGTCGTCAGTCGTCGCGTACCTTTAAATCTACTAGGCGGCACAAACGCAGTACACTTTTGCGCAGTTGCGATCGGATGGAAAAAATTACACAGATTTCTTTATAATTTTATCTGAAGAGTTCATATTTGCACGACTGACTTCTTCCCGACAATGCCAAATTTCTTTAACTTCAGGAAAGAAAATTTTATGTTGAGTGTTTTCGTTGTGTCGTTGGTACTGGGGGCGTTTTATTAAAAGAGCGAAAAATAAATTTTCTACTAGCATCAGAAGATCAGTGCCATTTACGAACGCTAGGACTCGACTGAACATACAAAAATCCGTTCATACGTCTGTTGAGTTTCAGTAGAATATTTGCAGGGTTTCAGATGTTTTTTATAAATCGAATGTTGACAGTCTGCATCTATGATAGCTTTGAGGCATCAAAGAACACGACTGTAGGGAACCACGGTTTAGAAAAGGTGAGCAAAGTTAGTGTTGTATTCTGTAAACCTGCCGTACTTTAAAGAAACAGCATCACAGAAATCGATGGCTGAAACTGAGTGCGAGGAGTTACTTTCTCGTTAAACAAGAAGCGGTGATATATCAAGTGACACAGCTGATAGAATGAAGTAGTACATTCAAGTAGTAATTGACTTCTCCTATCAGAACCTGGAAGGTGTTTTATCAAGTTCTAAGCAAAATTATTAAGAATACTCGTACAAACAAACAGTCTGGAAAATCGTATGGCAACTCAAGCACTTGAATTAAAGCTCTGTATTACCGGTGACTCGCGCAGTCGTGTTTACACAGTGCTGCGAAACTTACGTCAAAGTGAAATGGTTTTTCCCAGAACATTCGTGTAGAAGATTAGTGCATAAATCTGTAGTTCTGGGGGATGGCTGGCAGAATATTGTCGTGCGAGTAAGTTAAAAATTTGTGTCAGCGCTTAATCGTTCTTATTTTACGTACTAACTCTTTGGACTGATCATTGCTAAGTCGCCATTTTGTACGTAGCCGGGCACAAGAAATAGAGTATTTAGGAAGAATTATGACGGTTGGAGTGTTTGCATAGACGTGAAATACAGGAAACTCGTAGACCTAAAATATTTTGTGCGCCGAGCGTGTGACTGTTCCTGTTTCCTGCCAAAAGAACATCGGACGTCCGTGCTTCGTATTTGCCATATTTGAAGTCTATTGAAAGACAGCAGGGTCTCAGCAGACTGAAAACTGTTTCCAGGAGCAATATTCAAGCCCTTGTTTCGGATCTATGCATCAGAATAACCACTTCACAATAAATGAGTAAACTAATCCTGCCATTACATGTCGGATATAGAGAGCGCTCTTAAGGCGTTGGACTTTGTTGGTATTCTCAAGATATTTCGTCGAGAATAACATGTGTGCAGTGATCTGTGTGATATCGTCATGCCCTGTATTGACATTCATGTAGTGTTTTCAGTTCTGTGAAAAAGCCAAAGACATCAAAACATTGAGGAATGAGACATCGAAGTGGGGGTCATGATTAGATGTCAGTGCATTTTGTGCCTTTATGTTGGATATTTTCCAATGTTGTTGACGTCAGAATATTATGGCATTTATTACGACTAATCGCCTCTCAACATACACGTCAATCGTAAATAAAAAAGCTAAAACAAAATTTGCTCATTTTGTATTTTGACACTTAAGGCATTAGTACACAGACAGTTAATTTTGTTTGTATTTCAGGTAATGTAGATAGGAAATATCAAGACTTATGTACATACGTTAGTTTTTATAAATTCATGCCGTCAACCCTAAGGACTGAAAAACAATAGCCAAAATGACTATAGCCACTAGAGGACAGGGTGTTGCAGTAGATCCACCAGATGGTCAACTCACCACTCATGGCTCAGTAAGTACTGATTACGCTTATTGTTTACTTTTTTCCCTTGAGAAAATTACATTCGCATCGATAGTTGCATATTGGCTTTCGTTAATCTAAATGAAATTACACAATTTCGATGCGTTATGACACTTGTGTAGTCTTTTAATGTAGCACTAAAAATATTCAGTTTCAGCGGTTTTGGATACCAGGTGAGTTTAGAGTGAAACATAAGAAAACTGCCAACAGCTGTCAAATCAATTATGAAAGGTGCCATTGTGCAACATCTTTTCCTCCTTTGCAGGCCTAATGCTATATTTAAAGTGGAAATTTTATTCTAGTGGAATCATACGTAATTTTGTTAAAACTTCGATACACTGAAGTGTTTTTTTTTTTTTTTTCGAATATAAATATATTTATGTATTTGACTCAGTAATATGCAAATCAGCAAAACAAATTCCATTTCATTTACTGCTTCAGCCAATCATGTTAGCATCTTCCACACTCAGCGTATTTAGGACTGTCTTCCTTTTCTCCCCAAAACACAACAGATTCTAAGATTGACTGATTGGAAAGGAAGGTATTCAGATACAGACTGCTTGGCCTTAAACTTACCTTCGAACGTTGCAATTTGTTACAGATGTGATAAACATCTTAAAGCGGACAAAACTCCCATGTCGGGGCACAGATTCGATTTTCATAGATTAGGACTTACGGTCTTTTTTGCATTGAAGATGCTGTCTGTGATTCTGTCACTGTCCACTATGTTGTGCATGAAGATTAGCACAGCCCCACCAATCTCAGCATTTTAATACCTTAAGAAGTTGACCTTACATTTTATATGAAAGACCACAATGTTATATTGTTGCAATGTCAGTGATAGTGTATAATTTTATGAAATCACAGCCGCCAACATGCAAAATCTTTGTTCATCTTTGTTGTTTATGGCAACAACTCTGTACTGCATTCTAGGCTATATGGCAATTTGGTGCAATATATATTGTGTAGTAGACCCCCATCCATGCAATTTTCTTAGTTTAAGTACATTACATGTACACGAAATACATCGGAATATATTTCGATAATTTGTCCATTGTCTAATATCTTCCAGTTTTAGTTATTATACAGAAAATATGTTAAAAATGGCAAAATGCATTTACAAATGGCTTGACCGAAACCACAACCTGTATTGGTCCTTCACTATCGTCTTCAACAACACTCAAATTGTCACATTTCAACCTAAGGTAGTCCTTGGCCTACACTAGACATGGACTCGCATTCGGAAAGACGACGGTTCAATCCCGCGTCCGGCCATCCTGATTTAGGTTTTCCGTGATTTCCCTAAATCACTCCAGGCAAATGCCGGGATGGTTCCTCTGAAAGGGCACGGCCGACTTCCTTCCCCATCCTTCCCTATTCCGCTGAGACCGATGACCACGCTGTCTGGTCTCCTTCCCCAAACCAACCAACCAACCAACACTAGACATTTGTCACCACAGCCAAGTTTTCAATTTTCAAGGGGGGGGGGGGGGGTGCAGTATTGTAGTCTAGCCATTGGGAGCATTGGAAATAGTGATTAAGATAAATAATCTAATAAAAATTTAGGAAATAAAAACATTGTTACATCTGGAGTCTAGCAGTTTATTTACATGATACAGTGTGCAGACACCTATGCAGTTGATGAGGAGAGGACAGGTAGTTGGCCGTTTTAACAGGGATCACAGCTAACAAAACAATGGAAGTATTGTGCTCAACATTTTTATTCACTAGGATGTTCTTTCGTGCGATTGTATACAGTGGGCACACAATAACTGAAATATGTGACTAAGCGCATGTAGTAATAGTGATGAAAGGGGCTATTACATAATATAAGTAGCACGTCAGATTGTACACCTCTGAAATGGGGCTGAAACACCAATACTTACAATATACTTAGCTTGAAAGATATTATTAGTCTCTGGAATTCTGCAGTGAATATATTCACATGGAGGTAGGATACAACAGCCTCAATTTGTGAAGCAGATCTTAAGCATAAAAATTGGCAACAGAAAGGGAGGTTCTAGTTCTGCATAAATGTTTCCGAATGATCTGAAGTTAGTATCGGGGGAATCTTTTTGTTGATGACAGTACTGGCTTTGTCAGCTTAACATATGGAAAAATCGTAAGTTATGTATAAAGCTAATTGTCATGGGTAAGGAAATTATATCTGATAAGGAGAAACCAATTTCTTGAATTTGGTTTGTAAATTGTGTTAAAAAGAAAAAAAAGTAAATGTGTTATATAAAGCAAGGTAGCATAATTGTGTTGTTTGGCGGAAGAGGTCATCCAGTCATTCACTTGTATAACTTTATTTTTTGTATTGTGCATAATTGATTAGTTTATTGGACTTGGGGATGTGATGTAATGTGGTGTTTTCCTCATCTGCTTGTCATGAGAGGCTCATTAATGAGAATGATAGGATAAAAAAGAATCTTAAGCAAGAAGCAACAGTGGATGCATATACACAGTTGATATTGTTAAAACTGGCAGCAGGAAAAGTGTAGTGGAAGAGAAAAGTGGCAGTTCAGAACTCAATTCTCAATAAGAAATACAATAACACAGACAGTAAAAGCAGGAGTAAGTGAATTGAAACTGATTTATGTGCTTGTAAGCAATTGTGCCATTGTAAGAGATATTGTCAGTACATACATAAATATACAGGTGGTTAATGTTATAAATATTATTACTTTGATATTGCCTGTATTGTACTTGGCATATAATTAGTTTCATTATGCAGATTGCATAATACATATTAGGTTGTTCCGACTTACAGTTGGGTCATTCCATACCAACTATTACAGGAAAAATGTGCTGGGCGAAATCCCTGATATTTAGTAGACCCAAAAACATTTTCAAAATTTTTTTTATTGTTTACGATTTAGAAACAGTGGTCATTTTTGTTTCAGGCTGCAAGAGATTTTTTTAACAAGCATCAGTGGTTTTTTAAATTATTCAGTAATGGGTTGCCCCAGATCTTTCAAATAAGAAGCATTTATTTCAGCAGACACTGGACCATAAATTAAAACCACGATCACCTTGCTGAATGTATTTCTTGATATATTTTTAATAGCTCAAAGGTATTGATAGAAAAAACATTAATTTTTAAACTGTATTTTTCCAAAGAAGGAGTAATTTCTCCGTCTTAGTATTTTTTGTGATGTTACACTACGCAGTGTAGTCACTTTTTCTAGAGTATTAATGGCGATAAGCTTAAACTTAACAAAAAAAAACACTATTTTAAAAAACAGATTTTTGAATTTGTTATTCTTCAGCCCTGCAATATCTGTGTTAGGGGACCAGGTAAAAATCTGAAAATTGCAAGCTTAATAGACCTTTATGTTATCAAATTTAGTACAAATTTCAACTTTGCCATTCAATGGGAAGTTACAGAAAAATTACAAATATGAGTCAAAAATACATTTATCTCGCCTAAGGATTGAAGTATATCAGTTATATAATTTAAACGCATGAAATTAAAGTAATGAATGAATGAATGGTTGATTGTTGAAACAGTCCTCTGCAGAAAGTTTCTGCAAGCTGGCAGATAGCATGTGAAAGACTGTACAGGATCATAAACAAGCCTGTACAACTCTGTGTTGTCTTCCCACTTCCACCAACATATTTTCAGTCACACTCAGTTAACAATGAGCACTTGAAGTGTGGGGTCTCAGTGGTCTATCAGTGTTCTATTAACAAAGCTTGCCGTAAGAGTGTGTGGAGTGTTTCCTGAAGACATTATTGTAATTGAAGATTACCGTGAAGGAGAAAAAGTCTTGTTTTACTTAAGAGTTGGCTCAGGGGCTAACTAAATGTGCATGTCTCATGACATTAAATACTTAAGAAATTTCATCACCTTTTTGGTCAGTCTTGCTTGAACCCTTTTAAGAAACATAAGAAGCCTGTAACAAAAGGGGTGAGAGAAATAAGGTTTGATCATTATTTTAAAAATGAAAGTTCTTTTATCAATATAATACCAGGGAAGTCATTCTGTCCAACATGTTATTCTAAGATATTTGTCATTAACAAAGATTGGGACCATGACAGTTAACGTAAAGCATTTTGTGACTCATCAGAAACTTTAGAAAAGTGGATTTAGCTTGTGAAATCTTAGGTGTATGGCCTGCTAGTAAAAGTAAAAAAAACTAACCGAAGAAAAAAATACCTTTTGCATTGAATGCAAATGTGGAATAAGTGGCAGCTACTGTCAAAAAGAATTTGGAAGTTTCATTTCAAAACAAAAGTTGTGCTAAACCATAAGGAAGTTGTAAAAATTCTCCAATTGAGTGTGATGATTTGATAGAAAAGCTAAAGATTAAGTGTGGAATTTCAGACAAAGAGGATAAAGTTAAGATTATCAGTTTACTGCCAAATTCTTAAGAGTCGAGCCAAAAATGGCGATGAATGTAATGTGTCAGCACGTTTGGTTAAATTAACAAGGCAGTTAGTAAATAAGCAATAAAGAAGAAAAATGCATCTAATTTCATAGATGAAAACGTGATCGAGAAGGTTATTAGGTTTTATGAAGATGACAATAACAGCCGTTTGATGCCTGGCAAAAAAGATCGTTTGTCTGAAAGTAAATAGTACTAAGGTTCATAGACAAAAAAGGTTAATGTTGTGTAGTTTGAATGAACTATTGACTGAATTTGAAAAAGAAAATCCTGACATTAAAATTGGATGGTCGAAATGTAGTGAGTTGAGACTGAAATTGTGTGTTGTTGCAGAGGCATTTGGCACCCATAATGTTTGTTTGTGTTTGTTTGTTTGTGTTTGTTTGTTTGTGTTTGTTTGTTTGTGTTTGTTTTGTATCTTCAGGACACCAGTTGATGATAGGCGCGGCCAATCTTAGTTGACTATAAAGACCTTTTGGAAGTTCTGGTTTGCAATATGGACAGTTACAGTTGTATTATCACGGGAAAATGTTAAGACTGTCCAGGCAAACAAGTTTTACTTGACATGTTTGAAGACCGCGAAGATGATGATTTGATGCCTGACAATATAGAATACAAACAATGGGTGACACAAGGCAGATAGGAACTGGTGGCAATTACAAAGTCATAAGAAGGGTTTTTTGAAGTGTTGGTAGCTAACCTTGAAAACTTGAAAATGCATCATTTTATTGCCAAAGCACAGGGTAAATTTCTGAAAGACAAAAAGCAAACCTTGGCGATTCATGAATGCACAGTACTTACCGAATTTTCTGAAAATTACTCCTTTGTTGTTAAAGATGAAGTAAAAGGGCACCATTGGGTAAACAAACAGACCACAGTTAATCCATTTGTATTCTATTATAAAAATCAGTGTATACTAGTGTGTTCCAGATTGTGTGTGGTAAGTGACTACCTTGAACACAACGGTACAGTGGTGCACACTTTTCAACTGCAATTAACAAACTATATAAAACAGCACCACCCTTCCATAAACAAACTGATCTACTTCTCTGGTGGTTCTGCAAGATAATATAAGCAAGCTGTCACAAAAGCTATTCTGCAGCAGACCCACTTCAAGAAATGTTTATAAATTCTATAAACAATAGGTAAAAGGGATTATCTATGTTTTTGTAAAATGCGAGAAAATAAAAGAACTCTACACCAAAGTCTTGGAAGAAAGATTCACCACTTGTCTGAAGATTAAAGGCACCCCGCCTTTTCATTGTTTTATGCCTTTGTCACACAACTTACTCAAGTATAAGTTCACGTCCCCTGATAGTGAACTTCATCAGTTTGGAAAACTTATACCACTGACTCTTCAAAATGACACAGTGGCTTCTGTTAATGGTGAACAGTGGTGGATTGTTGACACTGATAATATTGATTGTCAAAACAAAGCTGTGTTGTTACACACCCACTAGGACCAAGGACTTTGTTTAAAAAAGTTTAAAAATGTGTTGAAGCTGTCTGTCCTGGAATTTACAGCTGTGACTGAGTGAACTTTTAACTTAATACCCAAACTGACCGATGAAATTTCTCTGTTGTTGAATGAACAACATAGTAAAAACAAATCGCATGAGAACAAGATAATGTAATTAGTTGGCTCATTAAAAAAAAAAAGTGATCATAGATAAGTTTGTCTTGTGACTGATACACTTTATCTATTAGTCCAGATATTGCAGGTATTAAGAAATGTATTTTTGACTCATATTTGAAATTTTTTCCCATAACTTTCCATTGAATGTTAAAGTTGAAATTTGTACTGAAGTTTGATATCATGAAGGTCTGTTGAGTGTGCAATTGTCAGATTTTTATCTTGTCCCCTAAAAAAGATATTGCAGGCTAAACAAGGAAAAAAATTTAAGTTTGTTTTTTAAAATAGCGTCTTTTTTTAAGTGTAAGCTTCGCACCATTGGTACTGTAAGAAAAGTAACTACACTGTGTAGTGTAATAGCACAAAAAATATTAAGGGGGGTGAAATTACTCCTTTGGAAAAATACTGTTCAAAATTTGAGTTTTTTTACATTTGTGACCAATAACTTTGAGCTGTTAGAAATATATTAAGGAATACATTCAGCTCGCTGATCATGGTTTTAATTTCTGGTCCAGTGTGAGCTGAACTAAATGCTTCTTATTTGAAAGGTCCCATTACTGAATAATTAAAAAAAAAAAAAAGAAAAAAAAGAAAAGAAAGCCCGCAGATGCTTGTAAGTGCAAAAGAATGGTTGGGACCTGAAACTAAAATGGTCACTGTTTCTAAATGAAAACCAGTAAAAATAAATTTAAAAATATTTTTGAGTCTACCAAACATGGGAGAATTCCCCAGTGGATGGATTATGGATTGACTCAGTTGGTTTTTTCAGTCCTAATTATACCGAAAGATAGGATTTCTCATTGGGCCTTTTCATTAATTCATAGTGTAGAAAGTTTTTTCTTTTGACCATGTTTCAATCGCAATTACAAATTTATTTTCATTCACTTCTCATGTAATATGATGTATTGCGCCCAAGGGCACATGCTGGCAATGTCTTGGCTGTTCCTCTGCTGGCTCTCAAAGTTGGGGTTCTCAAAACATGACTGTACCAAAGTGCTGACACAGATGTCCAACTTCTGGGAGTGTGCATTAAAGAAACTTCAGAGATTCGAGAAAGGGAACTGTTCAGTTGTGAAAGTGGTTACACGCATAGTAAATCCTCGGAAGAAGCACTTAGTCTGATTAAAAAGAGAAAAGAGATATCTCACAACAGGCTAACTTTGAGGGAAGGCGAGACGACAACCGAGACATTACCAGCACAAAATGTTGCTGGGGTGGACTGTGGGTAGAGTGGTGTCAGTGGGAGGAGGGTGGAGGAGGTGATGCATGTGCAACTGTGCCAGTGTGAGAAGAGATAAAAATCTGCACCAACTCCTAGGCTATCTGTTCATCACCATGTCTGATGTTGACAGCATGGTTGTTTGCCAAAATATCGTGCTCATTGGACAATGACATCCAGCCACTCACCCATAAACTGCTTACTCATGAAGTATGATGGGAGAAATTAGAGTCGCAGGAAATTATTTATTGTGCGAAATTTAAAAAGGTGCATCATATCACCAGCAGAATTTTTGGAAGAAGAGACCTTCATAACTCATCACTAAAGCTGCCAAAATTTATAGTGTGCAGCCACAAAAGCAGATCATAAAATTTTTAATCAATACAGTTATTGTGTTTACTGAGCAACTCTTCCAGTTCTGTAATTATAGTGAAAAAAGAGTACGATGGTATATATAGCACAGAAGATAATTGTTTATGGTGCTTAGGAATGAATCCTTAATTCTTAGAACCCAAGATATTTACTTAGCTAAATACAGTCCCGTCCTGTGTGCACTTTATTTGGTGGTGGCTGTTTTCATCGTTAAATTGTTTGTTTGGAAATATTCATAACATTGCTAATGGTCAGTCAGTAATCATAAATTTTAGTCTAAAGTAATACATTAAAGATAACTTATAACTTGGAACAACTCAAGAAATTTAATTTCGCCTAGAAATTACACTTTTTAATGTAGGATGTACACATGAAACATTAGGGATACTGAATTCATAACATCTATGGTCAGAATGTTAGAGAGTCTTGGTGTTCTTTAGTGTAATTCTGATGTGTGCCTTGTTTGTGAGTTTGACTACAGTGTGCACTGGAGTTTTGTGTTTTGCAATAAGAATGGGAAAGGAACTCAGTGGCTTGAACACTTGAAATTAAACACTTGAAAGTGGTAGTCAGTACAAAGGACCAAGGAGTATAGTCCTGTTGGAGAGTTGAGACTCAGTTTATCAGAGAGCATGCTTTTTAAAATGCTTCATACGACTGGCTAAATTTAGATGACCATCAAATCAACACACAGGGAAGGAAAAATCGCAGTCTAAAGTCCGAGGTGAGAATTAAATAATCCCAGCAGCAAAGGTAACAACTCACCATAAAGGTGATTCATTGATGGGCTCATAAACAAGATGAATAATGATGGTAGCTTTTGGACAAATCCTTGTTCAGAACTGTGGAAGTGAGATACATGCACATACATGCTAAATGGTCCTGGCTGATATCATGGGAAAAAATTGTGGTTAGCTGAAGGATTGAGGTGAAAGTTCCTTTGAAGAACAAAATACAATTGACTACTTAACACAACTGAAAAAAGGAAAATGAAATAAAAATTGAAAACTTTGAACATTATGAGACCCAAGAGAAGGAACAGGAAACAGGAGGAGAGTAGTAAAAATTTGAAGTGGATGTGAAGGTGAGAAAAATCGAAAGAAGAAGGAATTGCAGAGGAATTCATATAAGCTTTTAGGATTGTTATTAATGTAATTTGTTGAATAAAAAACACTGTATACAGATTTTAAATTAGTGCAGTCAGCAGAACCAGTCTCAAACGTCCTACATTGTGTTTGGAGATGATAATCTGTTACTTGGACCAAGTTCAATAGCTTTCTGTTTTCACTTGTTGAAAACCATTTTATAGTGATTTCTCAGAAATGGTTTTATTGCCTTCAACAACCCCACATTTGTTACTTTAGGTTGAATAAGCTGGATTGCCGTGGTCATCTGCTCCTCCTCCACAGTATGTCCCTTCCACATTTGTGTACCCACTTTCTCACTCCAGCTGCACTTCTCTCATCTTCAGTGACTCTTACCGTTACTTCTTACCTTCCCAGCCTATCCTCCTCCTCACCAAGGAACTAACAGTTGTAAAATCTAGTGTAATGGCATGTTCTTTTGGTTTTGTGAGAGTGTTGGCAGCACTATTTGTTTTTTCTCTTAAAAGAAAGTAAAGGCCTGCAGTTCTGCCTCATAATTTAATATTTTTCTGCATTGGATTTTTCATTTGTTAAAACTCTCATATATTTTAAGATTCTGATTTTATATTAGAATCAACTGTACCTGTCTAGGTGGCTCCATGCTAAACTTCTTGCTCAATTTCAACCCTGCAAAGTATGTGTGAATAGCACATTTAAGACTATATATTTAGGAGAATGACGATGGAAAGTGGACTCGATAAAGCACCAAATGGAACTAAATAAAATTTACAGCTTTTTACAAAATAATAAAGTATTTTCATAGAGTGTGAGAGTCCTAAATCACTTTTGAATCCCAAATGATCGTGGACTAACGAGCTGCAGAGTATAAACACACATTGCATAAAATCTTCACAATGTTCAGACTACATCAAATCAGAGTTAAAACTTGAGCTTTCAATTATTAGTCCAATCTTCTTCTTAAGGAGATCACTGTCTTGTGGGATCAAAATTTGCTTCTGTTATAGTGGCGTTCAAGCTTGTCATCGGTCACTTGATATCACTTGGAAGTACACATTATTTTGACAGTGACATCACATGGAGAGCAGGAGTCACATGTAAAAATACGGAAAATCAGTAATGTGGTGTATGGCCACTTCTCCCTCCAGATCATGACTGAGGGACAAAAGGGGGGCAGAGACCACTCCCTTCATCTATATCTCCTTCAGAGTTATGGTTGTGGATCATATTTCTTTGAGATCACTCCATCTCAATTGCTCACCTCAGCAAATAGCACTCACCAAGTAGAATGTCATATGAAAATTTGTTTAATCGTAGATACCTGTACCAGACTAATAATGCACAGAAAGTTCTGGTTGAGAGTAATGAATTATTTAGGAATAAAGGAGACTACTTACCTAAAGGCAGAAGTACTGCATCCAAAATAACCTGTAGTCCCTGCGGAAATCCTTTGGCTCTACCCAGAACCTCTCCCCTCAATCCATCTCCCCACTCACTCCAACAACAGTCCGCATACCCACCTTCTACTTGCTCTCTAAAATCCACAAATCTAACAATCCTGATTGCCCCATTGTGGCTTGTTACAGTGTCCCCACCGAAAGAATCTCGGCCATTGTTGACCAACTACTACAGCCAGTTGCCCAAAACGTAGCCTCCCACATTAGTTACCAACCATCTCTCCCTCCCCCCCGCCACCCTCCACCCCCACCCCTCACCCCCCTATGGGGTCCACAACTCTTTTGTGGATACTTGCGTGGCAACCATGGGACCTCGAGCTCGTGCAGCTCTCATTCCTTTCCAGACTGCATGCCATCCCTTTCCACATCCCTCCCTGTCCCCAATCCCACCTCCCCTTCCCCTTTCCCTTCTCCCTCTCTTTGGGAGTACGTTTGTGCCTACATCTGGAGACGGACGCTTGCGAACAAATGAAATGTCTTCTCTTCTTTTATCTCTACAATGTAAAGTATCTGTCCTTACTTTGTCCTTCTCTTTCCTTGATTCTTCTCTTTACCTTCTTCTCTGCTGCGTGTCTGAAGGCTGACCCACGCGTAGCTGGTGATGGGGTAATGCATAATTCCCTGCCCTGGGGAGATAAGTAGGACCTGTATGTACCGCTGGTAAAGGCCAGGCCCCGGAAGGGGTGATTATCCGAGCTGGTACCTTCCAAACATTCCGATTGGCTCCTCCGTCTGTTTCTTGGGAGGTGTGACCTGAAGTGTGGACAATCATCTAAGGCGGGAGAGCCCTTAGAGAGGGCCCCTGCTATCAAGCAGCACGCCATCGGAGACGCTGGTAATCGTGGGGATACTTTCACAATGGTTTCTTCTACTTCTACAACTTCTGCCCACAAGAGGGGGCTAAATGAGTGAGTGTCAGCCACAGAAAATTCTTCCATCAGTGCCAAAGTTCCTAGTTGTTTCTTGGTCTGACGAAGGTCAAGACTTCTCAACAGTAAACCCTTTCATTATTCAGAAAGGTGTCGAGGCAATTGCAGGTCCTGTAGTCTTGTTCCTGGTTACGAAATGGCATCGTGCTATTAGAAACAGACAGTGCCCTCCAGGCACAAAAATTGCTTCGAACTACACTGCTACACACCTTCCCTGTCTGGGTGGAAGCACACCGTACTTTAAACCCATCACAAGTTGTGGGGGATATGAGATAATTTCAGTTCGCCCTTACCTCCCAAAACGTACGTGTTGCTGTCAGTGTCAGAGATTTAATCGTACCAGCCAGTCGTGTTCAAATATGGCCAAATGAGTTACCTGTGGCAGGGATGCCCATGAGGGTGATTGGTCACCCCCATCCCCTCGTTGCATCAACTGTATGGGCAACCATGCTGCTTCCTGTAGAGATTGCCCTATTTTTAGAGATGAACAAATTAGTCAGGAAATCTGAGTGAAGGAAAAGGTGTCCACCATTGCTGCCCATATAGCATTGTCCTTGCCTCTCCTTGACCTACTAACTAGCCATGCAGACTTGCAATATCACCTTTAGCGCCACGGTCATCAGATCAGCCAGCCCAGAGATCGCCTGTTCAACCTCCCCACTGTCATCTGCTCACTCTAAGGCTCAACCTTCATTGGCTCCTGCTAAATCACGGTCCCCAAAATCGGATGCCCAGACTTCCAAAAAAGAGCCTACTCATGTAGAGTTCCCATACCCAGACTTCACAACCCTCAACCTCCTTTGTGTCGATGTCCTGCTTCCGAGAAGGCTCATAAGAAAAACAGTTCCTCTCCTTCTCCACCACGGCGTGTCTCCTTCTACAGCGCCACACTCGGCCGTCTTCCATGTCGCCAAGATGCATTACTGGCGTCTCATCACCCAGCCAATCACTGGCGGCAGGTGCTGCCCCCGAACAACCTATGGATCAGGATCTTCTGCCTCTGGCTAAATGCCATTCCACGCCATCGGCCACTGGCTTTCAGTGGTCGCCGAGTTGACACCAACCATGGTGAGATTTTTCCTTTATTCATCTGTCCTGTGTCAGTTATCAGTTGGAATATCTGCGAAATACACTCCAATCAGGATGTGAACTGTTGATCCTCTTACTATCATACTCCCCGGTCATCTTCTGTCTTCAGGAAACAAAGCTACATCCCCATGATTGCTTTGTCTTCCCACATTTCCAATCAGTCCCGTTTGATCTCCCTGCTCTTGCCATTCCAGTGCACGAGGGACATATGATTCTTCTCCATGATACTATCCATTATCACCCAATCCATTTACACTGTTCCTTCCAAGCTGACACTATACGCCTTTCCCTTACTGGATTCGCCTTCTCTCTTTGTACCATATACATTCCATTGTCCACACCACTGGTGAGAGCCTATCTCATTCATCTCGTTGGTCAGCTCCCACCCCTTTATTCGCTGGTTGGGGACTTCAGTGTCCACCACCCATTTTGGGATCCCTGCGTCCTTGTCCATGAGGCTCCCTATTGATTGACCTCATCCACCAAGCAGATCTTGTTTGCCTCAAGAATCAAAATTTTTGTCTGCATCCATGTCAACCTACTCTGATTTGGACCTTTTGGTTGGTACTGTTCAGCTAGTTCAGAGCTTTGAGTATTTTGCTCTTACTGATACTCACTCGAGTGACCATTTTCCATGTGTCCTTCGATTACAGCCACAACTGCCATCTATGTGTCCAAGGCACTGGAAGTTTTCCCAAGCCAATTCGACACTTTTCTCCTCTCTGGCAACATTTGATGACATGACTGTCAATTTCCTTGCATCAATGATCAGGTCACTCATGTTATGAAAGTTACTCTTACAGCCGCGGAACGTTTAATACATTGTTCCTCCCCCCTGCAGGTCCGGGGGTTAGAATAGGTCCGAGGTATCCCTGCCTGTTGTAAGAGGTGACTAAAAGGAGTCTCTCTTTTGGCACTGTAAGTTCAGGTCCCATTTTATGGTTTGGCCTGCCACTTTCCAAATTCTACAGAAGTGTGGGCCATATGGGAAAGGACACCTTGCGTGGTGCATGAGTTAACCATAGTGCCCTTAGATTTGGTCTCCTGAACATCTTGACATGGCTTTGCATCTCCACCTGCAATTCATCTATTTGGGTGAGGACACTTTCCAGGGTACGTCACTTTCTTCCTGTGCCTCCTGTCCTCTTTCGCCCCTGTTACAATATTGGATTTCTCTGCACCCAATATCCAGCATCGTAGCCAGTCCATTGTGGTGGAGTCGTCACGTACCCATTTGGTGGTAGCCCCCTGACAACACAGGTATTGCACTGCTGTTAGTTGGTCTTTGCTGTGGCTGGGTAGTGCCCATGGGGAGAGCCCTTGATAGGAGTGGGTGGCATCAGGGTGGATGACCTGCAATGAAGCGGACTAAGTCATGTCTTGCGGTGACCGTACGACACCAGCAGTCTCTAAAAGGGCAAGATCAAATACAATGCTGACAGGTATGACCCTAAATTGTTTCCCTTCCCACAGGAGGAACATAAGGCTACAGGAAGAAGAGAGCCATATTGGCCTCGCTATTTAGTATGTAGCAGAATGGATGGGGACTCCTTTCTACCTATGAACCCTCAGTTTTTTGTTGAACATCTTGAGGATAAGTTTGGGGAAGTGACAGCACTGTCCAACATGACAAGCAGTGCAGTCTTGATTCAGACAGCATCCCCGTCCCAATCCCGGGTTTTACTCGCTTGTGACCAGCTGGGTGATATTCCTATTTCTTTCGCTCCCCATAAAAGCCTCAACATGATCCAGGGGATTATTTTCCATCGTGACCTCCTCTTGCAGTTGGCCGATGATCTCCATGCCAATCTAGAATGGAAGGTTGTTCATTTCATCTGGCATGTTTATAGGGGACCCAAAGACAACAGGGTTGCTACCTGTGCCTTCATTTTGGCCTTTGAGGGTGATTCATTGCCTGAAAAGGTCAGGGTGATGGTTTATCACTGTGATGTTAAACCATATGTCCCTCCCTGTATGTGGTGCTTCAAGTGCTGGAAATTTGGGCACATGTCTTCCCGCTACACTTCCAGTGCCACATGTCGAGACTGTGGACATCCACTGCATGCGGATACTCTATGTGCACTTCCACCCACTTGTATCAACTGTGGAGAGCAGCACTCAACCTGCTCCCCAGACTGCACAGTAGTCCAAAAGAAGTGGAAAATCATGGAGTACAAGACACTGGACTGGTTGACTCGCCAAGATGCCAAATGTAAATTTTAAGTGGTTACACCCCGTTCGGTGGACATCCACTGGATGTCCACAAATGCTGCAGCTACATTACCATCGCTATCTTAAGTACCAGTCGTACCAAGAACAGTGGGCCCTCCGGGCCTCCAGAATACATCGGCCTCCTTGGTGGTAGGAAAATCTCTGTCTGTTGCTCCCAAAGTACCTACTTCGGCTTGCTGCCCCCCCCCCCCCCTCCCCCCCCAAACACAGGGGGCATTGGTCCATTGGTCCCTTCCCCTCATCCCCTCAACTGGAGAAGCAGCAGCCTCCTCAGGTTCCTCTCATGTGGAAGGGGTCCCTTGGGACCCTCTCTCCCAAGATCTCCACTAATGCCACAGCAGACACTCACCAGTGGCTAAAGGAGCCAAAAGCTGGTGGACGGAGAGCTTTACGATCTTCCTCTGTGCCTGAAGCTACTTCGGAGAAGTCCTCCCAACGAGCCCCTAAAGAGAAGCGAGAAGGCAAGCAAACAAAGAAGTCTGCTAAGAAAAAGGACCCTCTGGTGGTCCTAACATCACCACTCCCTACCAATTTTGCACCTGCAGATGAGGTGGAGATGTCGGCGTCCCCTGAGGACTTGGATCTCACTAATGCCTCATCCACAATAGGGATGGATACAAATACTCAATTGGTGGCACCAGGTGGCCCTGAGGCGTAACCTGCTTCCTTGCATGCTTCATGCCTTCCCAACCTCAGGATAATGTCATCCTCCAGTGGAAATGCTGCGCCCCTTCAAACCCCTCTTGAAGCTGTGGCTATCAAGATAAGGACAACACAGGAAATAACTGTGTGCAACATATATCTTCCTCCAGATGGTGCAGTACCCCTGAACACGTTGGCTGCACTGATTCATTAACTCCCTAAACCTTTCCTACTTTTGGGAGATTTTAATGCCCATAACCCCTTGTGGGGTGTCATCGTGCTTGCTGACCGAGATAGAGATGTCGAGACTTTCCTGTTTAAACTCGATCTCTTTTTCTTAAATACTGGGTTCCCCACACATTTCAGTGTGGCTCATGGCACTCTCTCAGCCATGGATTTATCCCACTATAGCCCAGGACGTCTCCCATCTGTCGACTGGAGAGCCCACAATGACTTGGTGTGGTAGTGACCACTTTCCCATCTTCCTGTCCTCCCCCAGCACTGTTCTCCTGAATGTCTACCAAGATGAGCTTTAAACAAGGCACACTGGGAAGCTTTCATCTCTGCTGTCACCGTTGAATCTCCCCCACATGGTACAATGGATATGGTAGTTGAGCGGGTCACTAGAACAATAGTTCTGCAGCGGAAAACACGATCCCATGTTCTTTAGGGTCGGTGAAAGTTGGTACCTTGGTGGTCGCAGGAAATCGCTGAGGCCATTAAAGAGCGGCAGCGAGCTCTACAGCAACACAAGCGGCACTCTTCTCTAGAGCACCTAATAGCTTTTAAACAGCTCCGCGTCCACGTTAGCTAGCTTATAAAAATGTGGAAACAGGAATGGGAGGGGTATGTCTTGACCTTCCCAAGTCTGGACGGAGATCAGACGTGCTTGCGAGTACCAGACCTCGACAGGTGTCACTGGCGTTCACATCAATGGCGTGTTATCTACTGACGCAAATGCAGTTGCTGAACACTTTGCCGAGTACTATGCTCGAGTCTCCACATCTTAGAAGTAACCCCCAGCATTTCGTACCCTTTAACGGCAGATGGAAAGGAAAGCCCTCTCGTTCACTGAATGTCAGTGAACCCTATAATGCTCCATTTACAGAGTGGGAGCTCCTCAGTGTCCTTGCACATTGCTCTGACACAGCTTCTGGGCTAGGTCGGATCCACAGACATATGATCAAACATCTCTCGTCCGGTCACAAGCGACATTGTCTAGTCATCTTCAAACGGATCTGGTGTGATGGCGTCCTCCCATCACAATGGCGAGAGAGCACCATCATTCCAGAGCTCAACTCCGGCAAATACCTGCTTGATGTGGATAGCTATCTTCCCATCAGCCTCACCAACGTTCTTTGTAAGCTGTTAGAATGTATGGCAAGTCGACAGTTGTGTTGGGTCCTGGAGTCATGGCCTACTGGCTTCATCCCAGGGCAGTTTCTGCCAGAGTCGCTCTACCGCTGATAATCTAGTTTCCCTCAAGTCTGCCATCCGAACAGCCTTTTCCAGACGCCAACACCTGGTTGCCGTCATTTTTGATTTACAAAAAGCTTAAGACATGACGTGGCGACATCATATCCTTGCCACATTATATGAGTGGGGTCTCCGGGGCCTACTCCAGATGTTTAACCAAATTTCCTATCGCTTTGTACTTTCCGTGTTCAAGTTGGTGCCTCCCATAGTTCCCCCCCTTATCCAGGAGAATTAAGTTCCGCAGGGTTCTGTATTGAGTTTATCTTTACTTTAGTGGCCATTAAGGGTGTAGTAGCAACTGTCTGGCTGTCCGTCTCACCTTTTCTGTGTGCAGACATCTGCATTTCGTGCTGCTCCTCCAGTACTGGTGTTGCTGAGCAGCACCTACAGGGAGCCACCTACAAGGCGCAGTCATGAGCTCTTGCCCACAGCTTCCAGTTTTCAGCCGCAAGGTCGTGTGTCGTGCACTTCTGTCAGTGTCATACCGTTCATCTGGAAACAGAACTTTACCTTAATGACAATCCACTCACTGTAGTGGAGACCTATCAATTCTTAGGACTGGTTTTCAACACCCAGTTGACATGGCTTCCTCATCTTCATCAGCTGAAGCGGGATTGTTGACAGCACCTCAATGCCCTCCACTTCCTGAGCAACACCAACTGGGGTGCAGATCGCTCTACGCTGCTGCAGTTCTACAGAGCCCTTGTTCAATCCTGTCTTGACTATGGGAGTCTGTTTTGCGGTTCAGTGGTACCCTCTGCATTGCATTTACTGTTGCGTTCGACTGGCAACAGGAGGTTTTCGGATGAGTACTGTGACCAGCCTCTTGGTGGAGGCCGGAGTCCCTCCATTGAAGGTTAGGCATGTACAACTGCTCGCCAGTTACATTGCACACATTCGTAATTCTCCTGAGCATCCGAATTATCACTTTCTTTTTCCACCCACGGCGGTTATCTCCCGCATCGGCATCCCAGGTCAGGGCAGGGCAGGTGAGGGAGGTTTCTATCATACCATCTAAGGGTGGACATTTCACTTCACGTATGGTCCCTTCTGTCTGAACAGGAATCCTTCCCATTACCATCTCTCCTAGAGGTCAATTCACGTACACCTGCATGGTGTACATCTAGGCCGCAGATTCTTCTGGACCCTGAGGTCTCCGTTAACTCTGTGACTCTCCGCTATCACTTCCTCTCGATTCTTGACATGTACCGGGACCATGTAGTGGTTTACATCAACGGCTCGATGGCTGATGGTCACATTGGCTTCGCGTGTGCTCATGGAGGACATATTTAACAGCACTTGTTGCCAGATGGTTGCAGTGCTCTTGAGTGCATCTGCACATGCCCTGGCAAGTCGTTTCTCCTGTGTACTGACTCCTTGAGCAGCCTTCAAGCTATCGACCAGTGCTACCCCCGCCATCCTTTGGTAGCGACCATCCCCAAGTCCATCTGTGCCCTGGAATGGTCCAGTCGTTTCGTGGTGTCTGTTTGGACCCCAGGGCATGTCGAAATCCCAGGAAATGAACTTGCCGACAGGCTGTTCAAACAGACTACACGGAAACCGCTTCTGGAGATGGGCATATCCGTAACTGACCTGCGATCATTATTACGCCACAAGGTTTTATCACCTTTGGGAGGAGGAGTGGCATTATCTCAGTACACACAACAAACTGCATGCCAGTAAGGACACTACGACTGTGTGGAAGTCCTCCATGTGGACCTCTCACAGGGACTCTGTGATTCTCTGCCGGCTCCACATTGGCCATATGTGGCTACCACATGGCTACCTCCTCTGTCGCGAGGACCCACCTAGGTGTCACTATGGCTCACATATGACTGTCGTCCATATCTTGCTAGGCTGCCTACTTTTAGCCCCTCTGCGGCAGACTTTTAATCTTCCCAGCAACCTACCTTCAGTGTTGGGTGACAGTGCCT
This sequence comes from Schistocerca americana, assembly GCF_021461395.2. Classification (NCBI taxonomy): domain Eukaryota; kingdom Metazoa; phylum Arthropoda; class Insecta; order Orthoptera; family Acrididae; genus Schistocerca; species Schistocerca americana. Next base: position 289,349,483 of record NC_060120.1, on the reverse strand, counting down.
CAATAGCAGATTTAGATGTACGTTTTATTTATGAGGGTGGGTTCTGTCATACCATCTAAGGGTGGACATTTCACCTTCTCTCAAAGACCACCACGCACCCTCGATTTTAACTCTGTCGCACTTTCTCTGCATTTGTCTGTCTTGGTGGTCGTCTCTTCCCTACATGTGTTCATCTCGCCTTGTCTTTTTGTGGTGGACATTTTAATGTGTGGCAGAGTGCCTGGCTCATCTTTTATTATTGTGATCAGCCAGACCAGACCATCTCCTCTATGGTTTTAATACCGTCTTCTACTTTTCCTTGTGGTGTATGTTTTCCCCGTTTTTTGTTCATTCCATTCTTTTTCTTTTTAAGTGTGGTGTTGGGTGTTTTTGTACCTTGAGCCATGCTTGCGTCAGGAAAAAGGGACTGTAGTTTGGTCTCTTTGTACCCCAAACCAACCAGCCAACCTCGTACCTCTCCTTTGCCCTGGCACCCCGTAGTTCCTTGGTGGAACAAGGCATGCCAGGACACAATACGCGAGCGGAGATGTGCTCTTCGCGTTTACCGCCATCATATGTTGGCCAACTGTATCCACTATAAGCAGTTATGTGCGCATGCAGTTGCATCATACGCCATAGCAAGAAGGCAAGTTGGGATTTCTTTACCAGCTTATTTAATATCTTCACTCCCTCATCAGTTGTTTGCAGTTGAATCTGACGGATATCTGGCACGTCCAGTTTTTCCTAGGCTTCCAGGCTAACTGTCGTGCAGGACACCTTAATGGACCCAGTCACAATCTCGAACTCATTGGATTGACACTTTGCTGAGATTTCGAGCTCTTCTATTTACCCACCAGCCTTTCTCCCAAAGAAACCAGTAGGGGAGGAGCAACCTCTTGCTTTTTCCTCTCAAATCGCGAAAACTATAATGCTGATTTTTCTTGTGGGAGCTCAGACATGCACTCTTCTCCTCTTGCTCTTCTGCTCCGGGACTGGATGGTATTCACTTCCAAATGTTGCTGCATCCATCATACCCTAGTCTGTGCTACCTCCTTCACCTTTATAATCAACTTTGAGTTGACAGTACCGTTCCCAGAAGATGGCGGGAAGCTATTGTCATTCCTGTTCCGAAACCTGGGGAGGACAAACATCTCCCCTCCAGCTATCGCCCAATCTCTCGCACAAGTAGTGTTTGTAAGGTTTTGGAGTGTATGGTAAATCGTTGTTTAAGCTGGTGGCTGGAGTCGCAAAACATTCTACAACTGCCCAATGCAGTTTCCGAAGGCACTGTTCCGCATTTGACCATCTTGTTACTCTCTCCACTCATATCATGGCAATTTTCTCAGAAAACGCCAAACGTTGGCCATATTTTTTGATCTGGAGAGGGCATATGTTACCTGTTTGAGGACAGGCATCCTCCACACCCTGTTCTCTTGGGGCTTTCGAGGTCCGTTACCCCATTTCATCCGCAAATTTATGACAGAGCACACATTTAAGGTGTGGGTAAACGCTAACCTATCCCGTACTTTCTCCCAAGAAATTGGGGTTCCCCAGGGCTGTTTGCCATTGCTGTATATCCAATTATGGATTGTCTCCTTCCCGATGCCTTGGGCTCCCTCTTTGTAGCCGATTTTGCAGCCTACTACAGCAACGGACTAGCCTTCTTGAACGACATCTTCAAGGATGTCTCGATGGCCTCCACTCATGGAGCATCAAAACCAGCTTCAGATTTTCTCCCAGTAAGACGATCTGTGTTAACTTTTGGCATTAGACATAGTTTTATCCGCCTTCCCTACATCTAGGCCCTGTTGACCTTCCATTCTTGGACATTGCCAAATTCTTGGGACTTATGTTTGACAGAAAACTGTGCTGGTCTTCCCACGTTTCATATCTTTCGGCTCGCTGTCTGCGATCCCTCAACACCCTCTGTGTTCTCCCCCCCCCTGGGGGTCTGGGAGTAATAATAGGCCTGATGTATTCCTGCCTGTCATAAGCGGCAACTAAAAGGAGTCTCACACGTTTCGGCCTTTACGTGATGGTCCCCTGTAGGGTTTTACCTCCATTCTTCAAAATTTTTCCGAAGCGCGAGCCAATTGTGGAAGGGTGCCTTATATAGTGCATCGTGTCCATCGTGCCTTGATTTGTAGCGTGCTTTCTCGGCGCCGCATTGCAGTCCCGCTCATTCTCCATGTCTTGTACGAGAACACCTTCCTGGTCACGTTTTCCACCATGCACTATGCAGTGTCACTTTCTGCGCTGACAATGACCATGGAATTTTTTTGCACCTGATATCCAGCACAGTAGCCAGTCCGTTGTGGTGGGGCCGCCATGTACCCTGTTTGTTATAGCCCCCTGACAACACAGGGATCACTCTGTTGATGCCTGCACTGTTAACTCCCCATGTATCCCAAGGAGTAGACACCCGTAACCCTGCAGCATTGGTACTCCCAGCAATTGCAGGTGGCTTTTGCTGCGGCTGGGTGGCGCCTGTGAGGAGCGCCCCTGGTCGGAGTGGGTGGCATCAGGGCAGATGACATGCAATGAGGCATACCACATCATTACTTGCTGGTGATCAAGCACCAGCAGTCTCGTAACCGTTCAAAGTCTCGGTACAATGCAAGGAAGTAAAACTCGGATCATTCCCCTTCCTGGCCACACCATGGGAGGAATGCCAGGCTAAGGATGGCAGTTAACCTTATTCACCCCGGTACCTCATATGTATGAGAACTAATGGGGACTCCTTTGTTTCGATGAAGCCACAGTTTTTTGTAGACCATTTAGAGGGCAAGTTTGGTGGATGTTTCTGCTATCATCACGCCCCTTAAGAGCTTAAATATGGTGCAGGGTATTACATTCCACAGGCACCTTCTATTGCAGTCTGACAACGAGCTGCGCGCCAACTTAGAGCAATGAGGCGTTCATTTTGTCCGGCACGTCTATCGGGTTCAGAGGGATAATAAAGTTGCCACCAGTGCCTTCACTTGGCCTTCAAGGGTGACACATTACCTGAGAAGGTCAAGGTGATGGCCTACTGCTGTGATGTGAAGCCATATATCCCTCCGCCTATGCGGTGCTTTAAGTGCTGGAAGTTCGGCCGTATGTTTTCCCGCTGTACTTCCTGTGTCACTTATCGAGATTGTGGACGCCCTTCACATCCCAATACTCTGTGCCATGCCTCCCATCTAAACTGTGGAGAGCATCATTCCCCTTGCTCACCAGCCTGCAGGATTTTACAGCGCGAAAGGAAAATCATGGAATACAAGACGCTGGACTGACCGACCTACACTGAGGCTAAAAGGAAATTTGGGCATCTACATCATGTGGCTATGAGAACAGTTGTAGCCCCATCCGTTCAGCAAATTCCGGTTGGCTCTCTGAGCTGGAAGACTACACCTGCCCCCGTAATGGGGGGGGGGGGGGGGGGGCACTTCCCTCCCTGTTGCTCCCACACCACCTACCTTGGGAGCACCCAACCCCGTCCCCCCCAATCATCAGGGACACCAGTCCCCACTTCTCAGCCAGAAAAGCGTAAGTCTTCTTTCTTCTTCGGAACCACTCGCTAGGAAGGGCTCCCTTGGGTCACTTTGCTGGCCGCTGTGGCCGAGCAGTTATAGGCACTTCAGGCCAGAACCACGTTGCTGTTACGGTCACAGGTTCGAATCCTGCCTCGGACATGGGTGTGTGTGATGTCCTTAGGTTAGTTAGGCTTAATTAGTTGTAAGTCTAGGGGACTGATGACCTCAGATGTTAAGTACCATAGTGCTTAGAGCCATGTGAAACATTTTGAACCTTGGGTCACTCCCTTCCCAGGTTTCTGCTAGTGGGAAAGATGACTCCCGCCAGTGGCTGAAGTGCCAAAAAGTAGCTGGTCGTAGGGCTTCGCGATCATCCTCAGTCCCAGAGACTGAATCATTTAATTCGTCTCAGCAAGAGAAATCCAAAAAGAAGACCCCCAAGACCAAGGGACTTGCAGTGGCAGTCACACCACCGCTATCTACAAGCTTTGCTTCTGAGGATGAGGTGGAGATTGACAGTGGCCCATCTTCTGGTGCACAGTCCCACTTGACTGCCCAGCGATGGAATTGTGGGTTACCAGACTCGTTGCTGCTAATTTTATCTGACAACGCCTCATTGGCTGATTTAGTTTTACGTTTTATTCATGAGGGTGGGTTTTATCATTTGATCTAAGTTTTAGAGCATGTCCTTTGTCCTTCTGTGTCCACCCTAGTGTGTTGCAGAGTGGCTGGCTTCTTCTTTTTGTTGTCATCTGCTTTGTTGTTTTACTCTCTTCATCCCATTTTTTGCATTTCTGGTTTTCTTGTCCCCATTTTGTCCATTTACACGTTTGTTGCCTTTCATCGTTCTTGTGATTTTTCCTTTCATTTCATTTTGTGTTATCAGTCTCGTTTCTTTTATTCTCACACTTGTGTCATTGTTTTATTCGGAACAAGGGACTGATGACCTCGTAGTTTGGTCCTTACCCCTCTTTTAATCCAACCGTCCTCAGTATTCTAAGTGGTACCTCCTGGGCAGCAGCTGCCCTTCTGAGTCATTATGCTAGTCACTTGTCTTCTATGCCTGCTCATCTGATCATGTCTTTTTTCTTCTTCAATGCCTCCTTGGATTTAGGGTATGCAGGCAGCCCTTCCTCTCTACTACCATCGGGATTCTGCTTCCATTAACTGCTACAGTCACTTTCCTTCCAGTTCCCTAAAACTTTCTTGACAAATGGGGGTATGATGCCACCTTTGCTTCGCCCCCGGACCTTTCCCAAGGATACTACCCCCCCCCCCCCCTCCCCGTTAATCGTCGGGCATTTGCTGCTCTATGCGCACAGATGGAGGATGCCACATTTATTTACGCTGACGGCTCCTTTGGTGTCGGGAGTGCCTATATTATTGACGACACCCCTATTCGATTTCGGCTTCCCAACCAGTGTTCTGTATTTACTGTGGAGCTTTATGCTGTTCTCCAGGCTGTCCCATACATCCGTTGCCATCAGCAGATACAGTATATTATATGCTTGGGTTTGCCCAGCTCTCTTCTCAACCTCCTAGCTCTTCATCCCATCTACCTTCTGGTCCACCAGATTCAGGACTGGATTTACAATCTCCACTTTGGGCGTCTCTGTGGCATTCCTCTGGATCTCAGGGCATTCTGGTATACGCGGAAATGAGGCAGCCAATATAGTGGACAAAGGCTGCTGTCTCTCTTCTTCAGCATGCTGTTCGCATGGTTCCCTATTCAGATCTACAGAGTGTTTTACGCTGTCGTGTTGTTCTTTTATGGCACAAACAGTGGTCTGCCCTTCAGGATAATAAATTATGGGACATAAAAACTTTTCCCTGTGGTTGGACCTCTTCCTCCCAGCCTCGTCGCCGGGAGGAGGTAATTTTAACTAGACCCCGGATTGGGAATTGTCTTTTTAGCCATCGACATCTTATAAATGGCAATCCTCCCGCACTTCGTCCCCACTGCTCTCAATTGTGGACAGTAAGACACCTTTCACTTCAGTGCCCCTATTTTAACCTGTTACATGCCTGTTTGCAGCTGTCGCCTGATACATCTTCCCATTTAGCAGATGATGCTCTCAGCCAATCGTGTCTTTGAGTTTATAAGTGTTAGTGAGATGACATCAGCCAGTTGAAGCTCTCTTCTGTTTTTAGTTTCCCTCCTCCTTGAGTTTCACTCCATTGCTGCTGATTTAAATTTCTAATTTATGTTTTTACCCTTCCCTAAGCCACAGAATGGGCGCTTATGACCATAGCTGTTTTGTGCCCTAAAACCATAATCTAAAAATAGAAAAAAAAGAAAAAGAACCCAACCACTTCCTGCACAGGCTCTCCAAAATCTCCACACCTGTACCTCTCGAGTCCCTACTCGTAACTGTAGACGTAACCTCCTTATACACCAACATCCCTCATACCCATGGCCTTGCTGTGATTGAACCATGACCTCTCCCAACGCCCTGTTGTTCCAAACCTACCACTTCATTCCTCGTACACCCAGCCAACTACATCCTAACCCCCACCCAGTATCCAGTATGCTGAAGGCCAAAAAAGGCCTTCGCAGACAGGCAATACCCCCCCCCCCCCTCCACACACACACACACACACACACACACACACACACATCTGACGCTCACATTCATCCCAAGAACCGACCACAAAGAAGTGCCCCCCTTGTCACCCAGGACTCGAATGACTGAACCACATCTTTCATCAGGGCATTGATTACCTATCATCATGCCCTGAAATGTGGGACATCATACCCAAGATACTTCCATCCCATCCCAAAGTGGTGGTTAACTGTCCACCCAACCTACACAACATGCTAGTCCATCCCTAAGCCACTCCCACCGCCAATCCCCTGCAACAGGGTTCATACCCTTGCAGAGACCTGCCACATCCACCCACCTAGCACCATCTGCTCCAGTCACATCACAGGCTTATCCTCTCCCATCAGAGGCTGGGCCACCTGTGAAAGCAGCCATGCTATATACCAGCTCTGCTGCAACCATTGCACAGTGTTTTACATTGTTATGACAACCAACGAGCTGTCAACCAGAAAGAGTGGCCACCGTCAAACTGTTGCCAAAAACAAGGCGAACCACCCATTGGCACAACACGCAGCAGAGCGCAACAAACAAGATTTAAATGGCTGCTTCACAACCTGTGTCATCTGGATCCTACCCGCCAGCAGCAGCACCTTTTTTAGCTGTGCAGGTGGAAGCTATCCTTACAGCACATCCTTCGCTTCCGTATCTCCCTGGCCTAAACCTAAGGTAAATATGTCAGCTAGTTGTGTGCTGCCATCTCATGCCCTAGTCTGTGAAATCAAGTGCTCAGCAATCTGCTACCAGCCCCCTTTACCTGCACCACTACCTAGCCCACAGATGGCTCCCCAATTTTCCATGAGCTGCTAGATGCTCCCCCCAACCCCCTCTCTCCCTCCCGCCCACCACTTCTCTCCATCCCACACCCCACCCCACTCTGCATCCACACCTCACCCAGTACACTCATTGTCGGCCAAGAAATAGCTTGCAGTTGAATGAGCCTAATGTAAAGAGACAGGCGTGTGTGTGTGTGTGTGTGTGTGTGTGTGTGTGTGTGTGTGTGTGTGTGTGTGTAAGGGGGGGGGGCACATGTTCCTCCTATAGCTTGAAAAAGGAATTCCATTCCAAAAGCTAGCAAAGTAAAGCTCTGTATCTTTTGTGTGTGTATCTGTCAAAGATGCAGTGCTTCTGCCTTTAGGTATCCCAGACTAAATTAAACCTAAGTTCAGCATCCCAAAGAATTATTCTTCTTTGGGTCTAAGAACCATACACCAACTTCAATGCTTCTTCCTTTCTTCTCCTTCCAGTATTCTTTCATCTTCTGTGTATCCTTTCTCTCTCTTCGGGGCATTTTGGCTCTGTCTTCTCCCTTCTGCCTTGGAATCCTTCTATATTTAACACTTTCTTCTTCAAACTCTCTTTTTGTTTTTTTTTTCCAAATCTTTCCTAACTTCTTGAATTCATTTTACTGTTGACTTCTTGATCCAAAGATATTTAAAAAGCTGTTTGGTTAACCTCTTGTTGTTCATTCTGTTTACATGTCCAAAAACAAAACAAAAGTAGCAGTTGCCTCTTCTGTTGCATTTCAGTTATGTTTTCTGTGTTGCGATATATTTCTTCATTACTTTTTAATTTCCATACTTCTGTATTTTTTAGCAGACATAGTATTTTTCATATGATTTTTTTTTTTCTAGAAGTTTAAAGTTTGTGTAGTTTGTAATTCAGCACTAAACATTCACTTGCATAAAGACATTCTGGTATACTACAGTGTTGTAGTGTTGTATTTTCAAATTTTTAGAGAGAGACCTTTTGTTGTAAATGCTCTATACATTTTATAGACTCTTCCCTCTACAGCAAATTTTTCGAGGCCATTTTCTTGTTTCATTTCTCCCAAATATTTAAATTTATTAGCACTGTTCATCTGTCCAGTACCTGTTACTAGGATTTCTGTTGCTTATTTTTATGTTTGTTGGCTATTTCTTCCAAGAGATTGATTTGTATTCCTGTATTTGTTAGGCTTTCTGAAAGAATGGCGAAATCATCCACAAATGCTAGACAGTGAATTTCAGTACATTTGTTGTGAGTCCCCCGTCTTATTGGTGATAGCTTATGTTCTTTTTCTTTCCATTCTCTTACCATTTTCTCTAGGACACAGTTGAAGACGAGTGGAAACAGTCACCCACCGTGCCTTACAACTGTTTTTATTTTGAATGTCTCAGATATTCCACCTCGAAACCATTCTTTTGATATGGTGTCTGTGAGCGTTTCACGAAAATGTTTACTAGTTTAGATTTAATGCCAAATGCTTGTCAGATCACTTTATCTAGCATTTCCCTATCAACCGCATCAAATGCCAAAGCATCATCATCTAATGGTTTACATAGCCATTTTACATTCTTATATAAAATGTTAAATTTATATAAAAAATATATAGTATAAAACAAATATAATACACTGAGACAAAAAAAGATGCTCTACTAAGTAATTATCCAAATGGGACAGAAATAGGTAGAGTGATATATGTGCATAGACAAACAAATCAGAATAGCTGGATTAATTATTCAAGAGAAAGAGCTTGGAAATTGAGCAAGTCAGCAGTGTGTTGGTCTACCTCTGGCAAGCAGTTGATTGGCATTGATTGATAGTTGTTGAACATCCTCCAGAGGGGTATTGTGCCAAATTTTGTCCAGTTGGTGCATTAATCGTCAAAATCCCTAAACTGTTGGAGGACCGTAACCGTAATGCTCCAAACTTTCTCAAATCGGGAGAGATGCGGTTACTTTGCTGACCGAGGTAAAGTTTAGTGAGCACGAAGACAAAAAGTAGGAACTCTTGCCTTCTGTGAGGGCATTCATTATCTTACTGAAATGTAAGCCCAGTATCATCGATGTACCGCTGTGCTGTAAGGGTGCTGCGGATGACAACCAAAGGGGTCCTGCTGTGAAAGAAATGGCTCCCCAGATCAACATTCCTTGTTTTTGGGCAGTATGGTGGGCCACAGTCAGTTTGATATCTCACTGCCATCCTGGGCACCTCCAGACATGTCTTTTTTCTGGAATTTTATTGACTGGAGTAGAATTGTTTTTAATAATGAGTCCCACTTCAAACGGACCCCCGATCAGTAGCAAAGACATATCTGAAGATGATGAAGGGAGCATTGATTTTGTCAGACAAAGGGCCACATTGGCTTCAGAAATGGATATGGTACAGTAGACTGTTAGCAAGTCGTGATGAAATTATAGAACACGGCAATGCGTATGAATTACCACTTTGTGTGGTATTCAGATTTTGAGAAAGTATTTGTCTCAGAAAACTGAGAGCCACTCAGTGATCAGCGGAGTGAAGCTTGTTGAAATGGAAAATGACAAGCAGAGACAGAGAAAACAAATGTGCAGGGAATAGACTGGAGTGGACATGGTCATGTCTCTTGGAATCAAAGGTGGTCTGCCTTGGTACAGCTATGACATTAGGAAACTTGGGTGTATACAGGTGAAGACCATAGAGGCTGGAGTAGATCTCGAGGCAGCAGTGGATGTCTTGTGGCTGGTGGTGGTCCACGTATGACTGGCCATAAGATAAGAATCTCGGGCACTATATGGTGTGTTTTGAGGTATCTCTCCATACACACACTGAGTTTGTGGGAGAGGGGTACATGTGCACATCTGTGTGAATTGTCTCTCTTTCATGTAGACATTTTCTAAGAAAAGACATTTAGGGGTTGCAGAATATTTTAAAATTTTGTGCGGAATAATGACTATTGGAATTTTCTAAGGGTGCCGTTATATGTAATGTCTGCAGTGAAGATTTTTCATCATTTCTAAGAGACTTAGATGTGAGATAGCATAGCAGAGCCTAATTTTCCTGAAGCAGTTGTCTTTATGTTAAAAATGTTACGGCCTTTCTTAACTTCCTCGTTCTACTTCTGCTTGGAAAGGAAGTATGTCACCAGCCACTGGAGGCTTGGTGAACCAAATAATTGATGAAAGGAGTAATCACTGAGGAGACCTAATGGCTCAGTCTGGACAGTACAGGAGTTGGTTGTGTGTAGTTATGATTTGAACAATGTCACTTGTACGAAATGTGGTTTGGTAATTGATATTACTATTTGTGTGCTTATATAATGGAGTTTGACAGTTAATTTGGATAAAGTTGCTACTGTGTGTTTTTCTCAATATAATGTCTTGGAGTAACCTCCTTCATTAATCATAGACAGAATGATGATGAAATTATTAAGAGTAAATCTTTCCCTCCCTGTGTGTGTGTGTGTGTGTGTGTGTGTGTGTGTGTGTGTGTAAAGATCTTAATGAATTTAAATTGTTGCAGCAGCCACAGATTGTTCCTCCTGTCAGCATGGGTACTATGCAGTTGTCTCCTGAAACTGGTGTGGTGGGAAGCAATGACTCTTTGCCATTAGAGCAGCAACAGCCTCCACCACTTCCATCACCTCAGCAAATCTTACCGCAGCATCAAATACAGCTCCCTGCGGAACTAATAGCTTCTGAAGATGGAAGCATACCAGAGCCTGATTTTCCTCACGCCAAGCTGGCAATGCTTGAAGAAAAGATATCCAGCCCACGTTGGGTAGTTCCTGTGTTGCCTGAACAAGAATTAGAGGTGCTATTGAATGCATCAATAGATCTGTGCAGAAAAGGTGAGTTACTAGACTTAAAAGCAAAGCTTCACATTTAAAGTACAGCTATAAAATGAATGAATATAGTTGTTTTGCTGCTGCCTTTTTGCTGTGACATTTGTGGGGAATTGTGAGCCAGAAGAAAATGGTGGTCTTGTTTCAGTAAATTTGGTGATAACTGCTGCATACATACAAGGAAGGTGGGATAGACCAATTACAGGATTTAAACAATTTGAGGCGTAAGAGTTTACAGCTTGTAGTATGAATCTGTAAACATGTTGTGTGAACTGGAAGCCTATAATTAATTTTTAATGGGGTTAATCATGTCTTTGAAAAGGAATTTTAACAGTAATATAACCAGACATGTTTAGTAGTGCTTACAGGCACTCATTACAACATGTTGATTCAGGAACCTAGTATTTCCAAACATAAGTGCACACATACCATTTATCACCTGTAGTGAAACTACAGAATAGTAGAACATTGTTATGGAGACTGTTGCCTTGGTTGTAATCTCAATGTTGGTCTTTCACAGAGAAGTTGACTCACCTGAGATGTAACAATTTGCATGCAGGATTTGTTGCACATCCACATATAATTTTATATCATTTCTGTTAAAGGTAAGCATCATTGAGCAGTATTGCTCAGCTATGTAGCTGTGGGTCTCGCTGCTCACTGGACCTAATGGTAATAAATAAAAACTGTAAATACCACCGTTTAAGGAGTGACCCAGGTTTCCATTGTGAAATGTACGAGGAAGAACTGGCAATTGCTATGCTGATTGTTAGTATTCTTCTTTTGCGTTTCTTTCTGTAATGTTAGTTTCAGTCAATCAAACACCTTCTCTGTTGCTACAAAGGCTTTGGTCACTTCTAATCTTGATCACACTTGTGTAGGATGCAACATCATTGGTACGTGTTCAAGCAGTGCGGGACTGTGTCACTAACAATTGTGTATGTCTGCAGAAGCATCCCACTGCAATATTTTATTCTTGAAAATACAGATATGAACAGAAATATGACTTTGTTTTCTGTATGTAGTGGTTTGGGTATCACTCACCTTCATCTACTTTCAGCCATGTGTGAAACATACCATTTAATAAGGTGCCTTCTTTATTGACGTCTCTATTCAACAGAAACCTTAGTGTCATTGATGAGTAAATGATTTTTCTGAAAAGAATGCATGTCACAGGTTGATTTCTCGTTCATACACTGTGATTTGCAGTTTGCCAATAAAATATAATACCTCTTAAAAATACTGATAAAAAAAGGTGAATAAGATTAGTCGCAGATTGACATTTGAAGGTCACTGAATCCTTATTGGAAGAGAATAAAGTGAAATTCGTACAAACTGAAGCTTGATTCTGATTAAATGATACCTCTGATATGTAATAATTCTTGCTTGTAATGCTATAAGGGATGTACAACTGGTTTTGTCTGTGTGTATTACAGTATCAACAAAAATTTTGATACTATTTTTCTTCTGCAGGTTTAGATGTACATAGTGAAGCATGCCAGCGGTTTTTCCGTGAAGGTTTAACTGTCTCTTTCACAAAGATATTGACAGATGAGGCAGTAAATAGTTGGAAGTTCAATATTCATCATTGTATTTATCAGAACTGTGAACGTTTGGTGGAATTGTGTGTTGTAAAACTCTCACAGGACTGGTTTCCATTACTGGATCTTCTGGCGATGGTATTTAACCCAAACAATAAGTAAGTATAAATGACAATCTTTGGTTTATCACCTGTCATTAAATAATCTATTTGTGTTAGCCATAGGAGTTTTTCATACAGCTGATGAGAAGGAAAAGGTCAGAAGTATTTCTGTGTTGGAAAAGCTTTGCGGTTTAAGTTGTCATTAAAAGATACGTGTGTCTCCACTTCCCCAGCTCCTCCGTATTCACCCCTGTTTCCTTCGTGGCAACTTTCTTCCCACCTCACAAGTTCAGCATAATATTCTTATCCATTTCCCACTGACCCCCTCAGGGTTGCTGAAACTAGAGTATTTCCTGTCCCCGTTTTCAGCACAATAACCTGGTTCTCACATTCTGTTGTCCAATGTGCCATCAGTAGTCAGACTGTCAGACCCAGCCAACACCCCCCCCCCCCTCCCCCCCCTCCCCCTCCCAGCCCCCTCTTTTCATATTTTGGAGGAGTGCAGTTCAAATATACATCATTTGAGAATCCTGATTAGCAAGTTGTTCATCCCTCTGCCTCTGCCTCAAAGATTGTGTGGAATTGATCACCTGGAGACCCCATCTGGGGAAGTTTGGCAACCATGTTGCAACTTCAATTTCAGGTGATGCCATATTGCATACTGGGTGACTTGCCTGGTGGTGGTGGTGGTGGTGGTGGTGATTGTGATGATACAGCCTCCAACCCAGCTGGGTATCAAACTTGGGCCCACTGCATGGTAGGCACATACATTACCACTTAGCTAAGCAGGTGTATTGTTTCGCAAAAAGAATGTAGTCTTTTTTCCAGGGATTCCCATTTGAGTCCATGAAGCATCTGCATAATACTTACATTTTTATCAGATCTACTGGTGAAAAATCTATGCTCACCTCTGAACTCCTTAGATATCTTTTTAATCCAACCTTATGGAGCTCCCAAACACTTGCCCAGTACTTGAGAATGAATAAATTAATTACACTAGCATTCTGTTATGCAGTCTCATAAATCAGACTAAACTCTACCAATCATTTACCTTCCTACTACTGTGCTTCCATGCTTGTTCCATTTTGTATTGATTTGCAATTTTGTGTTTAGATATTTAATTGGCGTAGCTGTGTCAACCAGCACACTACCGATGCAGTATTTGAACAGTACAAGTTTGTTTTTCCCACTCATCTGATTGACACATTCCCATACACCACAGAACCATGAGCAAACAGCCTCAGATGGCTGCTCACCCTGTCCATCAGATCGTTCGTGTATGTAGAAAATAAGAGCAGTCCTATCACACTTCCCTTGGGTATTCTTGACAATATCCTTGTCTCGTACGAACAATCGCGATAGAGGATAACTTATTGGCTTCTATTACTTAGTGTCATTAGGCCACTCTAATATCTGGGAACACAATCGTTACACTTGAACCTTCGTCAACAACCTGTTATGGGTTACCATGTCAAACGCTTTCCAGAAATCAGGCAATATGGAATTTGCCTCAGGGTTGTAAGATGATATGTGACAAAAGGATAAGCTGAGTGTTACACAAGTGATGCTTTTTAATTTGTGCTGATATGTGGACAGAAGCTTTTCTGTTTCAGAATATGTTCTAGAATTCTGCAGCAAATAGATTTTAGGGGTATCAGTCCAGTTGCTTCGGACTTCGCACTGACAGAGATTCACGATAAATGTGAGCTAAGGAAGGGCCCAATGCCGTAGAGTGCTCCCAGTAAAACCAAATTGGGAATTTATCTTTTCCTGGCATCTTAACCCTAGGACGCCCAAGCCCTTTTTTTTTTTTTTTTTTTTAACTTGGATGCCTAAGGGGGGGCGGGGGAGGGGGGGGGGGGGAGGTTCGGCGAGCCCACAGGTATTAAATAAGTTTACTGACGAAAAATTACAACTTTCAAAATGGTTTATGTATTTTAACTAAGGCATCGGTTTATAAATGTTGTTAATTGTTATAAATATTGGATTGAGTGAATTAAAATACAAAATACAGATGTGTTCATATACAATAGACTGCTCTGAGTCCTCAACTTCAAGGCAAGAGACACACTTCACAATTTTTTCTGAATGTGTGTTACACACATGTTTATGACACTGTCCACAATACTGTTTTGGTTTACTTAGATTGTTGTACTTCTGCTTCTTGGTTTTAGCTTCTCTTACACAAATATGGCACCAACCTTTCCCTGCAGGAGGCGGACGTGCTTCTGTTGTGACTTCTTTGATTTTCTTTTGTAGAATAGTCTCCATTCATTGAACAATTTGGTTAGATAACCCTATTGCATTAGCACTTCTTTCTTCTACCTGCAATTTCACTAGTTCCATCCCAGCTTGCAGAAGATAAAGTTTCCGTTTGTTGTGTTTCTTTTCATTCCCTCTTGGATGTTGCTGGATGAATATGGTGGTTGCATTGATAGCACAAATGTCAGTGAGAGAGTAAAATACAGATAGAGGCCATCTCTTTGTTCCCCTCTTGCAGGTGTACGTACATGCCTTTTGATCAATTGTATCAATTCCACCTTTAGTGGAATTATAATATGCATTTATCTTGGTTTTATTCTTCTCTCCTCCAGTAGTGCCTTTATCTTGGTGCATTGTTGACAACATCAGTAAGTTTTTACTTGGTTTCGTTTTTGCTATCTAGGACACCAGAGTTACTGGAGTCCTACCTGTGGATGGGTCTGTGAACAAGAACATTGTTGAATATAGCTCTCGATTTGACGTGTTCTTCATTATGTCTGGAATATGCTTCCTGTTTGATTGGAGAGTTCCTACTGTAGTAACTTTGTACTCTTGGTATAACTCTTCTGCCAAATCCACCGATGTTTAGTATCGGTCTGTAGTAATATTTCGACCAGTATTTTTCACAGGTGCTACCAGACGTTTGACGACAGCTGCTGAATCCCATTCTTCTTTCGACAAATTCTGAACATTACTTGCATAGGGTTCCATATTCAAGACATATCTGTCAACTGCATCGGACATCATGCATATAAGGATGCCATTCTTGCCCGGTTTATCCTTCAAAAATACTTTGAAGGGGCAGAGCCCTCTAAACAAGCTAAGCATCTCGTCAGTGGTGAGGTGGACCCCTGGTTTATACAGTAGTGGAAACCTATCATTCACTTTGTTGAAAACATCATGGATTTCTGTGAACTTGTCTGCTTCCCTTCTTAGCTGGCGGGTACTTTTGTCATCAAACCTTATGATTGCAATAAGTTCCCTGAAACGTTCTCTTGCCATAATACCCTTGTAAACTGGCCGACCCATTAGGTCTGACCAAAGATCGTGTACACTGACAGAATTGTCCTTATTTGATCCCATAAGTATCAGGATTCCTATAAAGGCATACAATTACTTTCTCATGAGTCAAAGTAACATTTCGCTTAACTGCCTCTTCATTTGAATGTTTTATTATAACATCCATGATGTCAGGTGTAAGAAGTAACTTCAAGGCTCCTCCAGGTGAATGGCAAACACCAGCTGGAGTTACTCCTGCCTGCTCTCTTACTATATTAGCAGCAGACCTCCGAGGAATTCTAGGCTCTGTGGTTAGGTACCTTCTTCCAGACTTGGCCACAATAACATCCTAATGGTCACTGCCTGGAACTGCGCTATCTTCATCTTCTCTAACATCCACATCACTTTCCCAATCTGAATCATACTCCATAACACCATCCTCATATTTACTTTCACTCCGTGAGTCAGAATCTTCATCTAAAATTTCATTTAGAACTCTTTCTAAAGACGAGTCACGTATTCTTTTAGTCATTTCTAAGTCTTGGTGTGAACAGTAGGGAACTGCACTAACTCACAGCAAGTTTACAAGATAAATAACAGCTGACTGGCATCAACAATCACTTCCTCTGAAAGTAAACCGATTGTTGTGAATATCAAGAATACCAGCCAGCGAGAAACTAACTTGCATTGTTGTAGAGGTGAGAAATACGAAATTCTACTAAGGGAAATTTTCTATAGCATGGAAGCCTAAAGGGGGGGGGGGGGGGGGGGGGGGTGTTTGTTGTACCCATAATAAGTTTTTTATTTTTTTTTTTTCCTTTCAAAGCAGAAATTTTCTATAAAATATATTGACACTAACGTTTCATAAAATAGCCAACAAACAATAACTCAAAGGGAATATGTAGTATGAAAGTTACTTGGGCAAAAGCAGGGGACATAAAAAAATTGTGGGTTCAACGAACGCCCCCCCCCTCCCCCCCCCTCCTCCTTTAGGCATCCTAGGGTTAATTGTTTTCAACTCTTGCAGTTGGTTCTCTATGCCAGGGGAGCCTATATGTCATCCACACAGGAATCTGTGCAATGGTCAAATGATGGCATGCTTGTGCTATCCTCTTTCGTGAAAGATTTTTTTAAACCTGATATTTAAAACTTCTGCTTTCCGTTTGCTGTCTTCTATTGTCTCACCAGCCTGATCAGTGAGTGACTAGATAGAAACCTTATAATTGCATAGTGAATTTACGTAGGACCAGAATTTTGTCAGATTTCGCCAAGATCTTTTGTTAAGGCACGATGGTGGAAGTATTTGTATGCTTTGTGCATCGGTCTTTTTACAGATGTGTAAATTTCTACCAGTATTTGCCCGTTTCCTTTGGTGCATTCTTTTTTTGAACTGAGAGTGCAACAGTTTCTGCTTTCTCAGAATTTTCTAAATTTTGTTATTAAACCACAGTGGTCCTTTTTCACCCTTAATCCACTTACTTGGCTCATACTTCAGCAGAGTGTGATTTACAGTCAGTTGAAACATTGCTCATAATTCCTCTGACTGTCGTATTGGAACTAAATGATGTCTTTTTCATTGCCAAAGTGGGGTGCTAACTCCTTATCCACTGTTTCTATCAAAACTACTCTCCTAGCATTCTTATTGGTTTTATTGACTTCAGGAACATTTGTCACTATATTAGCATGATCACTAATCCCTGTCTCTATACAGACACTGTCGATAAGGTCAGGCCTGTTCAGGCATCTAAAAGGTCTAAAATATTGCCACTGTGTGCAGGTTGTGTAACTAGTAGTTCAAGGCAGCCTTCAGAAAATATGTTCAAAAGTAGTGTGTGTCAGTACCAGCTGCAGTGAATCCATAAATGTCCCAGTCTATATTCGGCAGGTTAAAATCGCCTTCAAGTAATACTGCACGATCTGGATACTTCCACATTACTTAGCATAGACTTTCTTTCAATGATTCTATAAATGTTATGGTGGAGTTGGGGATGGGGAAGTGTAAAAAGTTCAATAATTAACTTGAATTCACAGAGACCTGCTACTCGTGTCCAGATAACTTCACAGTCAGACTCAATTTTGACCTCAATATACCAATATTTTTTTCGACAGCAATGAACACACTACCTCCTATAGCATCTAATCTGTCTTTTCAATATACATTCTTTGACTCACTAAATATTTCGGACCTTTCTACTTTAGGTTTGAACCTGTTATCTGTTCTGGTGATAATTTGAGTGCAACAACATTCCTGGAGGGCAGTAAATTCATGAACTTACTTATGAGCACTTTGACAACTTACTGTTAAAATTTTTACAGTTGAAATGTCTTTACTTTCTGTGCGGTCTGACTTTGCCCCCTGTTCATTGGCAAGCATTCATCAGAGGACATCCTCCATTGTGTAGTGCACCCCTGACCTATCAAGATGAATCCTACAATTCTCCACCCCATAACACAGGTCCAGAAATCTGTAGCCAAGACTGTCACAGAACTGATGGAGTGTTTGGTTGAGACCCTTCACTCAGCTCCAAATCAAGTGACCTCAATCAACTGTGGGAATGGTGCTGCAGATTCTGAACTCTGCTTGGGCCCCATGAGCAGGGATAACAGTTTTCGCCACTTACCCCTGTCACCCATCCAAACTGAGGATGACCTCAGGACCCAAGTGACATTCGTCATTGGTTGATGTGAGCCACAATTTGCAGACAACTGCAGGCAGGGCCTGCTGCTCACGTTGGATGAGACCCCTCGAGCTGAGATAAGTTGCATTTCTTTCCGGTTGTGGACACTTCATTTCCATAAGGGGCTCCAAATGCACCAATGTTGGAGCTTCTGATAACTAGTGAACCCCTATATCTGTGTGCCTGGTGGTACTCTACTCTCTAATGAAAGAGCAGCCACCAGTCCATGGTTGAGGCCAGATGGTGAGCCTCCATGACCCCCCCCCCCCCCCCCCACCTTGAACGACGCGAGTGAATTACAAACCTTCGGTGGTGAGAATGGATACTCCCCATGTCAGATACAGTGCAAGATGCCTCTGTGGCACATCCCATGGACAAAACAGGTGACACCCAAGGTGCCAATGTTAAGTGCCAAATTCTCTGCCACCACTACACCCTGAGGCAACAGCCTGAAAATGGCTGACCGCAGCCAAAAGCATCTTCAGCCACTCACCAACTGTGACCAGCTCCTCCTGCTTCTGCAAACGGCAGGCACACGTTTTATTCATCCTAATATTATTAACTGAAGAATTGACTGCAAACATTCGCAGGGAAAGCTAACTATGTAATTTTACACGTGAACTGTCTCTTCTAGGCATCACTATAGGAAAGCAAACCTGACATGACAAGAACAAAGTGTGCCTTGTGCTTGTGCTGTCCAGTGCTGAGGCACCTACTACCACTGAACAGTTTCCAGTAGCTCGTTTATATAAATGGGGCAGGGAGTTGGGAGGGGTATTGTACTTTTCAGCCCCGTAAAAGACACAATGATTATTTCTGGAGAAATTGATTTGTGCCAGACTTGAACTTAGATATTGCTTCTTGCAGACATTAAGTTGAGCACGTCCCCCAGCAACAACACAGACATTCAGTGTCAAGTTTTTCCTTTTAATATTTTTGTGCAAAGAAACAATTTTTTTCCTTTCCAGAATACAATTACTGGATGAGTGGATACGACAAGGGACAGTGTCTTATCCTGCTACAGTTGATATTCTACACTTAAATTAAGTCAAGGAACCAAAGTAAATTGTTTTGGTAAATGTGGGCGGTAATGTATAGCTGTTGATGTAGAGTTGCGAAATCATTACATTCACTGTAGCTGGTCTATCCTCTGTGGCAACCTATGACAGTTGATTGAGAGTTGTGTCACCAACTTATCCACAGCAGTTCACTCTAGTGGGTGCAATTTTTCTTCAAATGTAAGTAGTTGGGAAGCTCTCATGACAGTGAGAACTGTAAAATCTAGTGACTGTACAGTGTTGAAGGTGGAGAAACCTACAATTTGCTCAGTTTTCAGTATTTGTCTTAGCCTTGAATTACCTATATGCATCATAGATGAACCCTATTTCCCCTACTATGACAAGGGCTTTTTTTACCTTATATTAGCAGATTAAACCTTGATTGTTAAGCCAAATGTTTCTGAGTTGTGTAATAGCTTAATTAAGGGGTCATCTTACATTACAGATGAACATGGGGTAGGTGAGATTATGCCACAGTTTATTTTGACAATTCCAGAAGAACAGTAGGGGGCTTGGTAGCAATTTGGCCACGCACTAGCATGAACGAGAAGAGGTGTTTGGACAGGGATTGGAAAGCAATTTATTGTCATGCTACCAGCTATGGGAATGCATCCTTTGTCCCTTGCATCTACTTTGCTTAAAATTATTTTTTCCCAAAACAAAATATAATAAGAATTGAACGGGCACTACAAATGGACAGGTACTAAAGAATAGTATAAATTTCTACACTAAAGAAATTAATTTTATAAGAGGCAGTCAGGTGAAAACTGGACATCCACCACAATGGAATAGTGGAATGGTTCCATGCAAAACTAATCACCAAGCTTGTTAAGACATTTATTCCACTCGTAGATAAGACTGTAGAGTCCTGTTGGATAGAACACAGTCGGCCACTGATGGATCCACACATGCACTCACTCTTGCACTCCCTCGTTAGACTGAAACTGATGTCCATGTACATCTTTCTTTAGGTCACCAAAGACAAGAAAATCGCACAGTGAAACATCCGGACTTACGGAGGAGTCAGAGTTTTCCAACATGATCATTGAAGCATGATCATCGAACTGTTGGCAGTGTGACGTGTGGACATTATCGTGAACAGCATGCTTCCGCTGCTTGTTGAGTTCTTGGAGCATGGAACCACAATCAGTGCATAGTGCTATGAAGACACTTTGCAGAAATTGCTAACTTGCCATAAAGTAAAATCGGCAGGAATGCTGTCAGATGGAATCATCTTGTTGTATAATTATACCTGCCTCCACACTACCAATTGGACAAACGCTGTGCTTCAGTGATTTGATTGGGAAACATTGCAAAATTCACCGTACAGCCCAGGTCTTCCAGTATATGATTTCACATCTTTAACAACCTGAAGAATGGTGTGTGGACATCAGTTTGTCAGGCGAGGAAGTGCAATAGTGGATGATATTGCAGATCCATCAGCACCAGCCACGTTCTGCATAACAGGAATTGATCATCACATCTCCCAGAGGGATAAATGTCTTAACACGTTTGGTGATTAATTTTTGAATGGCACCATTCCATGCTCCCATTGCGGCAGATGTTTGGTTTTCATTTGACTGCTCCTCATACCATAAATACGTTCCCACAGAACACTCGAAAAGCAAAACAACACATTAGACAAGAAATTCAGCTACAGTGCTAAGATTGCTTTTGGTCCACAGCACTGTTGACGTTAAAAGCTGGCGACAACTCGTGAACCAAGTTAATCTGAATTGTTTGGTTTTCCTGCTGCGTCAGCACTAGGGAGCCAAGAAGATAATATTTGTTCTTATTCAGTTTCATTGTCAGTGCTGTAAGAACAGTAAATTCTAGTGATCAGTAACGGGTGCAAATACCAGCTGTGATCTCTTGAGAAATACGTATGGAAAAGTTCACACTCTGTAAGTGGTTCACACACACATACAATACTAATTTTATGTTAATGGTGATTCATGAACCACATTGTTCAGCAGGAAGAAACTTTGATGTCACAGAAGCAAATGTTCATAAGTGACACTAGACAAAGAATAAATGAAAGAATGCCTGTTCTACTCGCCTAACTTTCAGGGAACCAAAGCAGAAAAAGATTTAATTGGAGAAGCAGGTCATTCATACATAACACAAGATTAACACAATGAAGGCATTGCGATTAAAGTTATCTGAATGTACGTGCTGGCGATGGAGGAATGTTCCAACTGTATATGGTGGGAAGTTCAAAGCAAGTACAGTCTGGTATATGTGGGTGTTGGGGGGAGAGAGAGAGAGAGAGAGAGAGAGAGAGACTTATCTATACTCACATAAAAAGGGGAAATGTTATTAGGAAACATCTCAAAGTTCTTGGCCAAGACTCTAATAAACATTGTCAGGCATAGGGTATACATCTTTTAAACAACGTTGTACAGGTTTTTTGTTAAAACTGGCTGTGAGAAAAAAAATGCTTTTCTGTGGTGTAAAAATGTGTGGCTTCATTTTCTTCCTCGTAGTCGGTTGCAACAGAAAATCTAAGTATTAGAGAAGTTGTGTTTATGGCTTGTTGGCTTATAATTAGAATACTGCTCTTCAGTCTGAATTGTCTAAAACAAACTTTGTAATGCTACCTGTTCCCAAATTAAAACTACACAAAATAATGTCATTGAAACTACTATCCTCACAGGTTCAGCAGCTGGAGTGGTCATTCTCATTCCCTGTATACCAATAATCCCAACCAATTCACCCATTGATTTTAAATGACTTCAGTTCCCATGCAAGGTTTCGTTTACAATAACAGTAAACCAGGCACGAGGTGAGACATTCAAACGTATTACAGTTGATTTACAATAAGTGTTTTTCACATGGTCTCTTGTATGTTGCCCTTTCAAAAACTTTATAGTTCAGAAAAAAAACGGTTCATATTTTTACCACATAGTATTAAACAAAACCTGTATATTCAGAAGTTTCATAATTTTATTCTGCATAAAAAATTTAAAAAGTATTTAAAACAATAAAAACTAAAAAAGAAAACAAAGCAGTCTTTTGACTCATATTCTGTATGGTTCATATAATTTATAGTTACATAACTTCAAAGTAGGCAAAGCGATAATGAAGAATTGAAATTTGTGTCCTATTGCATTTCTTGTGGGAACCCCAGATTAGGACATACACTGAAGAAAAAAAAATGTAACACCATGAAGAAGTAGTGCGATACATAATAAAGTTGGTAGGTGTGTTTCTATATGTGAAAGAATGCGTTTATTCACATTTCATGACAGTCGCGTAAGAGTGGCACTACTATGAGGATGTGAATCAGGTTTGCTTTAGATACATGCTGTAATGGTTGTGAGCATTAGTTACCTTTGGGAGTGGATGTGGTGAGTTGATGTTACTCAAGAATTCCTATAAGACGACAGAGGTGCGAGATTGATCAGGGTCTTGCAATAGAGCTACAAGAAACTGGATTTTTCTTCTACAGTATTGCAGAAAGACTTGGTAGGAATGTAGCCACAGTACAGGACTGCTGGCAGCAGCGGTCTCGAGAATGAATGGTCGCAAGAAGAGTGGGTTCTGGATGGTGACGTGACACTACCGAGAGGAAAGACGATAATGTTCGGCGTATGGCTTGACTTGTCATACTGCATCTGCAGCAGCAATTTGAGCGGCAGTTAGCACCACAGTGATATAACGAACTGTCACAAATCAGTTACTTCAGGGACAGCTCTGAGCCATGTGCCCTGTAGTGTGTATTCCACTAACCCCAAACCAAGGCCATTTGTGACTTTGGTGGTGTCAAGTGAGAGTTCATTGAAGGGCAGGCTGCAGGTCTGTTGTGTTTTCCGACGAAAACTGGTTCTGCCTCGGTGCCATCTCTGCCCAAACTCTTTGTCTTTAAATATGTCTGCTTGTGTCTGTATGTGTGGTTGGATATGTGCGTGTGTGCGAGTGTATACCTGTACTTTTTTCCCCCTAAGGTAAGTCTTTCCGCTCCCGGGATTGGAATGACTCCTTACCCTCTCCCTTAAAACCCACTTCCTTTCGTCTTTCCCTCTCCTTC
This sequence comes from Schistocerca americana, assembly GCF_021461395.2. Taxonomy (NCBI): domain Eukaryota; kingdom Metazoa; phylum Arthropoda; class Insecta; order Orthoptera; family Acrididae; genus Schistocerca; species Schistocerca americana. The sequence continues at coordinate 289,326,135 of NC_060120.1, read as the reverse complement.
CCTCTTTCCTGATGAGGCAACAGTTTGTTGCGAAAGCTTGAATTTTGTGTGTATGTTTGTGTGTCTATCGACTTGCCAGCGCTTTCGTTCGGTAAGTCACCTCATCTTTGTTTTTATATATAATTTTTCCCACGTGGAATGTTTCCTTCTATTATATTAATGATTTATTTCATTTGTTGCACATTTCATTCTGAATTAATTTTCCTTCTTGTGTGATCTGAGTGTCGCTGCCATTTTCTAAAGTTGATTAAAAACTAGTAATGTTTTTAGCTGGTGTTCTAATACGGGGCAATGGTCGAATTTATCACTTGCAGCCTATTTAATAAATCATTGCAGCCTCTCACAATCAAGTAAAATATTGATCTGGGTTCAGAACTGAGTAAGTTTTATGGAGGACACATTTCCGTTTTTGAATGTTACCTTTACTTAAAAAGCAGCATTAATGTTTGTACATTCTTAAAAGGCAGCATTAATGTTTGTACACGGTATCCATACATGTATGATAACTTTTATTTCAGACCTGGTCAAATATGACAAGAGTATGTAAACTGATAGAATTTAGTGCTACTTTCTCATGTTTTTCAGAAAATTGTCAAGTTTTAAGCAGAGCAGTAGATTGTTGTAGTTTCTAGTTCATAGTTTTCTGCGTATACCTTGCACTAGTGCTGTGCGAGTTAAATGTTGCTTGATTATTTGACCAACGTTGAGAACTGTGTGGAGCGCTATGACGTATTGGGAAATCTTGAGGCTGTTTGAATGCAAGTATCGTTTGCCCAGTTCTGCCCTTCCGAATTCTTCAAAATAAACCTGCATGTGACCTCAGTAGCCAAAGCAAAATCTGTAAATGTAAAATGGCCTCTATGTACTGTATAAAAAATATAAAAATATTAATTTCAGTAGCAATAGCTTACTCTGTGAATATAAGATGACCATGTATTTTTCGAATGACAAATTTCGGAAAAAACCTTGTCATATTATTGGGTAAACCCAGTACATACCAATGGCTCAATGTGCTTCACAAAGGAAGATTATGACACTGACTGACATACAAATAACATTGTTAGGAAATGTAATTAGAGTTGCATTTGATATCGAACAACTTGAATACAGAAATGATGGAAGTGGAAAAAATGCATTCAGTCAGCTGCACGTCTTGTTATGTTCCACTTTGCTTTGACTGCTTCATTGAAGTCCCACACATGCACTTCATAAAGGCTGGAGAGCTGTGTAACATTATCAGGTCAGTTCCTGTTATAAAAGGTTCTACCGTAGACTTTGAACAGATCATTTATGTGCCTCATGATAAGATGTGCAGCTTTTCATGTGAGTAGTGTGTCTCACTATTATTGGGTTGCGGGAGTTTTACTCTAAGCCCAGTTTCATGCAGGTGTGTTTATTCAATGTTACACACCTCCTTTATCAGTGCAATAAAAATTTGTTCATGAAATATTTTAAACTTGGCACTATGACATGTCAAAAGTAATCTCAGCATAGTTTTGCATAGTATCACAGTGCACAGCATTCTGCCATTTGCTGCTTGTTTGCTATGCTGTTCGTCTAACATAACATCACAGTCAGACATGAGACTAATCTGCTGCAAAGCTCACTTGGAGTACTTCTTTCATATTTAATGGAGTGTGTGTTATTTGTGACCCATTATTATTTGAGTAAACAATTGGTAATAGGTCACATGAAACAGTGACAACAGTTACTCAGGCCCCTAAATGTTCACAGGAAACTAGTAGTTGGAGATATTGATGCCTGACAGATATTGACCAAAAGAATCCTGAGAAAGTGTGATTCATTTGTGAGGGAGGTAACTTCCAATGGCTTTTTTGGTAAATTCTTGAGCATTGACAGCCTTTTTGCACACTATTTCTGAGTGGAACAACAAAACATTAAAATCATATTGGCACCCAAAGATGCCCTATCATAAAGTGTAAGGCGTCATGGATAAAGCAGAAATTATCAATTTCACCAACATACCCCACAGTATTTTCGGTGGTGTGCAGAACACCACATTTAAAAGCAGAAACAGAACAACAGAGAAAAAAATGGTAGTCTTTGTAAGGAATTTGTTTACTTCAGCTGCCCTTGTGTGTGTGGCAAAAAATTGCCAATGTTGTAAATTAGCTGGGCTTTATTTGAACATTATGACCCTTAGTATTTTATTGAATGTCTCTTAGAGAAGAATATTATGCATTTTTGTAATAATTTTAGAGAGATGTCTTCAATGAATATTCATCAACAAAAATAATCCGTTCTTGCAAATAAAATGTAATTGCATAGATAAAAAATCTACTCGCCCAGCAGCAGCAGCAGCAGGAAAACACACAGATAAGGTATTTTAAGTTCGCAAGCTTTCGGGGCCAGTGGCTCTTCCTGGCAGAGGCGTGAAGGGAAGGCAAGAGGAGTGAAGGAAGACTGATGAGGTTTAGGAAAATAGATATAGTTTGAAAAAATTCACCCAGAACATGAATCAGGGGAGTCTCACCTCCAGATGGTATGAGAAGGAAAGGCTGACTATTGGGGGCTGCACTGGATGAGATTTGAAAAACTGAGAGCTTAAAGTTGGAAGATGGGGTAATATGTAAGACAGATGTTACTAACACAACATCATGCACAAGTTAATAAGAGAGGGAAGCCAAGTGCATTGTACATGATAGTGGTGGAGAAGGGGGGAGGGGGGTAGACAGGCCAGAAAATGAAAGATATAGAAAATTGAAAGGGAGTGAAGAAAGGAATAGTTGCTGTGAAGAAATGCTGAGATTGAAGAAATTAAAGTAAATTAAGGTGGGTGGTGAAAACCAAGGACGTGTTGTAGTGTCAGTTCCCAACTGCAAAGTTCTGGGAAACTGGTGTCTGGAGGAAGAATTCAGATGGCACAAGTGATGAAACAGGCACAGAGGTCGTGACGGCCATGTTTTAGAGCATGCTCTGCACCAAGATATTGTGTGTTGCCATTATACACCTCCTGCCTATGCCCATTCATCCTAATTAATGGCTGGTGGTAGTCATGCTGATGTAAAAGGTGGAACAGTTTTTATGTAACTGCTGGTATATGACATGTCAATTCTCTGGTGGCTCTCCCTTTGATATTATATGTTTTGCCAGTTACAGGGCTAATACAGATGGTGGTAGGAGGGTGCATACGACAAGTATTTTAGTCGGGATGATCACAGGTGTAGGAGCCATAGGGGAGGGAGATGGATGCAGAAGCAGCATAGGGTCTGACAAGGATATTGCAGAGATTGTCAGGACAATGAAAAGCTATTCTGGGTGTGGGTGGGCAAAATGTCAGCCAGAATGGATCTCATTTCAGGGCATGATTTTAGCAAGTCATAGTCTTGTTGAAGTAAATGATTAATACATTCAAAACCAGGATAATACATGACTGGCAAGGCAGTATGGGAGGGAACATTTGACATGGAAACAATGACAACTGTTGAAAGATAAGAAAAATTGCTTGTTAATAGGTTTAATTTGAACAGAAGTGTCAAGCTGATCTCCGGTGAGTATGAAAGCAACATCAAGGAAAAGTGGCTTGAGATTTGGAATAGGACAGTGTGAAATTTAGCTGAGAGGATGTATTTAGAGATTTCAGAATTTTAACAGGTCATAGTCACCATGAGTCCATATGGCAAAGATGTCGGTAATGTATCTAAACCAAACCAGAGACTGAAGGTTTATGGATCCCAGGGAAGCCGGCTCCAAGTGACTCACGAAAAGTTTGATGTAGGAAGGAGCCATCTGGGTTCCCATGGCTGTCCCCCCTATCTGTTTGTATGTCTGCCTGTCAAAGGTAAAGTATTTGTTTGTAACTACAAAATTGATTAAAGTGAGGAGGATGGATATGTTAAGCTTGGAATCAGGTGGGTGCTGACTGAGGAAAGGTTTAGCAGCGGATGGATCATGTACGTGGGGGTGTTTAATATAAAAGAGAAGTCTTTGTACTACATTTTATAGCTGATGATCAACCAAGGCAGACATATGTTCGATGGGTGGTTTGAAGCCAGCAACTATGGGATGGGCTGGGGTGTGTGGTTCTTAGGAAGAAAGTAAAAGGTATGGGTGTGTGGATTGGTTGGGGTAAAAAATTTTGTGGAGTGAGGTATTAGTCCTTGTGAGGGGCCTGAGGTTTTAGAGAGAGACTGCAGGTCAATTTGAATCAGGGATGGGACCTTTATGCCATATGCAGTACGTAGAGGTGTCAGAGAGCTGGTGTATACCTTCACTTTCATACTCCTGTCAGTCAGGTACCACAGTAGTAGATTTTTTTGTGGACTGGGAAGATAATGATGGAATCGTCATTTTTTTGGGAACAAAGTGCTTGGAATTCTGCGAAGGACAGATTACAGTTTTGTTGTAGAGATGTGTATAAGGATTGTGAAGCAGTGCTGGAGATGAGGAATTTTCAGAAGACTTGTAAGTGATGATTTTGATGTAGTGGTGGTGATAAAGTTGAGATCGTGGTTGGAACTGTTCAAGCCAGGGTTCAGTGTCGGATTTGTAATTGGAGTGGTTACAGGATTGCTCACCTCAGTCAACATTATAGTTACCAACAACTGCTTTACCTTAGAGGGGTTGACATACAAAGAGATCAGGGGCACAGCCGTGGAATGCCAAATGGCTCCTTCGTACGCCAACTTTTTCATGGGTTGCTTGAAGGGGGCTTTCCTGGGGTCCATAAGCCTTCAGACTCTGGTTTGGTTTAGATACATTGATGACATCTTTGCCATATGGACTCGTGGTGAGGCTGACCTGTTAAAATTCTTCGAATCTCTAAACCCATTTTCCCAATTGACTTTCACATGGTCGTCTTAAGAATCCTATGCCACTTTCCTTGGAAATGATCTCCTCCTTACCAAGGGGCATCTATACACTTCTGTTTACATTAAACCTACTAACAAACAACAGTAATCAAATTTCAACAGTTGTCATCTTTTCCATGTCAGATGTTCTCTCCCATAGCCTTGGCATTCACAGCAAACGTATTCGTTCAGATGCAGACTCTCTACAATTAATCACCACCATTCTCACCTCAGCCTTCACTGGCTGTAATTACCCACCAGCCTAGTCCAAAAGCAGATTTCCTGGGCCATCCAGTATTATCCTGGTCTTGAATGAATGTATTAATCGGCTGCTTTGATGAGGATATGACTTCCGAAAATCATGCAATGAAATGAGGCTAATTCTGTCTGAGATTTTTCCCACCACACCCAGAATAGTTTTTCATTACCCCCTTCCGCTATCCACACTATCCTTGTCAGACCCTATGCTCCTTCTAACCTGTCTCCCTACCCTATGGCTCCTACCCGTGTGGCTGTCCCCGCTGTAATACTTGCTCTATGCAGCCTCCTACGACCACCTGTATTACCCCTGTAACTGGTAAAGCATACAATTAAAGGGAGAGCCACCTGTGAAATGTCACGTCGTATACCAGCTATTATGTAAATACTGTTCGGCCTTTTACAGTTATCAGTTAGGATGAATAAGAGTAGACATAAGAGTGTATAACGCCAACACACACTATCCTGTTGCAGAGCGTACTCTAAAACATGACGGTCACAACATCTGTGCTTGTTTCATCACATGTGCCATCTGGATTCTTCCTCCAGACATCAGTTTCTCTTAACTTTGCAGGTGAGAACTGGTGCTACAACATGTCCTTGGTTCTCACCAGCCATCTAGCCTTAATTTAATTTAATCTAATTTCTTTGGTTGCAGCAGTTCTTCACTCCCTTTTAGCTTTCTAAAACTTTCAATTTCTGCCATGCGTATTGCCCGTCCACCCTTCTCTCTATCACATACATTACACTTAGATTTCCACTCTTATTAATGTGTGCACAATGTTTTGTTATTAATATGTCTTGCATATTACCCTATCTTCCAACCTCAAGCTCTCTGATTTTCAGATCTCATCCAGTGCAGTAGCCAACAATAAGTCTTTCCTTCTCATCCCGTTCAGCGAGTCTTGCCTGACTCGGGGCTCTGGGCAGCTTTTCCGAACTACCCTTTTCGTAAACCTCGTCCTTTCCCTTCCCGCTCGTCCTTCACCCTCTTCCTTCTCCTTTAACCCTTCTGCCAGAAGAAAGAGCCACTGGCTCCGAAAGCTTGCAGACTTAAATACCCTTATATTTGTGTTCACCTGGTAGGTGAGTATAGTTTTTTATCTATCTAATCACATTCAATGAATATTTGTAATTTGTGTGTCCAATACTGGAGTTTCCATGTCATTGATATTGTATCTCCTCAACTTGTTTACAGGTTTCACGCCTTTAACAGTTCTCGACAGTCAGAAACTGTGCCTCCAGGCTCTAACATTCCAGAGGAGGAATTATTTGCCCGTCCACCTCCGGATTCTCGGGCATGTCGAGGATGGCTTGTTGATCTTATTAACAGGTATAGCTAGCGGCTTTCAAAAATATATCATGTTCATGCATTTATTTTATAATGAATTTAAACATATGGATACAATTAACATGAGATTGTTTCATGCTATGCAACATTTATCCTCCATGGTGCAGTGACTAACCTAACAGTCATTATAAATGAAGTAATGCGACATGTAAATAGGTGGGATGAGCTGAAAGTGTTTTATTAGATGACTGACACTCAGTTACCACAATTAGCCATAACTATTAAGAACCTCCATGTATATGTGTGGGATGATTTAAGTTGGAATCATGGCATTGGTCCATTTAAGTAAATTTCAGACTGAGATTCATTGTAGAATCCTAAGAAAGTGTAGTTCATCCTCAAACAAGTTCACTTACTGAACACGTGTTGAATATATTCTGGGTTGTTGTTCATCGATCTGGGATCCCCACCAGTATGATTTAGTGAAATAGATAAAGCATGCAGTCATTCTTTGAACCTTCTCAACAAACTTTGTGACAAGGGCTGGGGTGGAATCTTACTGAACTTACTGTGAAGTGCAGTCACGGGAATAAGCTAAAATAATGAGGGTTGGTAGTTGCTGTGGAGGTGATCAAATAGAGAGTTTCCAGAATTTTCAGAAATGCCTTCATTGGGATAAAAACGAATGAAAAGGGTAAGGCCCACATTCTGTAGGAAAAGAAAAGGCAGTCAGAGCCATTAATCATGAGAGACAAGAGACACAATGAATGAATAAGTATCAATGGACTAACAGCCCAGAGTCAAATTAAAGGTTATTCCTAATGTGTACATGGCCAATAGTGTGTGAAAATAGGTTTGTGAATTTGAAAAAAAAAATTAAGTAATATAAAATGAGATATATTTAGATTATCAGATATGAATTGGGAGGGAGGAAAGGGGAACGGAACCAGAAAGCATAGATTTTAAATTTGTCTATGATGATAAATGGGTATGGCCAGGACCTATAACCAGACAAATGGATGATGACTGTCAGGGAAGTACATTAGTACATTCTAAGTGATAAAGAAAGATGAAGAGAATGACCTAATGGAAGGTGGACCATAACGTCAGAAAATATGCAGGAGCATCATGAATGCATATAACTGAAGACTATTATGCAAGGTGGTAGTGCATGCAGGACAACGACAAGAGAAACGTAGAAGCTGCTGTATATTTTTAGCTGCTAACATTTCATAAAGCATTTAAGGAATCAAAGCATTTATATAATTCATTCTAGTTATGTGAATGGGAAGCAGAAGGCCGAGAGACTATATAAAACAGTGTCCTCCCAAAAACAATGATAATTGCTATTTGTTTCCACTCAGCAGCCAAAATGTATGAAAGAACACTCATACTATGTGAACATAGTGATTTTAGCTACGACAGACTGTTTCACAGCTAAGATGTGGCCCGTGTGCCTATTGAGGGGACAGCCCCCAATTGTATGTGATACAGGCATTTTGTTGTGGACTGCTTTGACAGTTACCAAGTCTATTTGAACCTGATTTTAATCATATGATTCTTTACAGAGTCATTTGTATTACTTCTATGACTCTACACACACACACACACACACACACACACACACACGCGCGCGCGGTATCTGACAGCTCGACCTGACTTTTTGTGGTGCGAGCTGCCAGAGGTGATGGTCGTGTGTGTGTGTGTGTGTGTGTGTGTGTGTGTGTGTGTGTGTGTGTTTCACTTTTTCTGATGATGGCCTTGGCCGAAAGCTAATGTGTAAGTGCCTTTTAATCGTGCCTGTCTACAACTTAATGTGTCTTCTTTATGGTAAGTAGCAATCTTATCTTTCTGTGTATTCCCTTATTCAGTTTACAGAATAGTTAGTGTATGAGGTTGTCATCGGGAATACCTCTTCAATTTGCAACTGTTATACAACAAAAATAGGCTAGCTTCTGTGATGTTTCTTATTTCTGATCCCCAACCACCACTTCCTTATGTGTATTTCCATACAATTGTGAACATTGTGTGAATTTTTTAAACATGATCAGCTCTTTACATACTTCTCAATTTCAGGTTTGGCAACTTAGGTGGTTTCCAGATCCTTTTGGAGAGGTTCCAGAGTGGAAAGAACCTAACTGTAACTGTTATATATGCATTAATTCGACCATTTGGGCTCTGTTATGAATTTCTGACTGTCCATACAATCACAAAATATCTTATGCCCATAGTAGTAAGTATGAGGTTTTAATATTGAACTGCTAAGATAGTATTAAATTATTGATTATATAAAAAAAACTGTAAAGCATGTTTATGCCAATATTTTTGTGTTCTATTGCATTTTCTTAAAATTTGTAAAGTTAACAGGTTAGCGATTTAGTTACAATTAACCAAACTTAGCCTTACATAGTGTTTGGGAGCAGTTTGCACTCCACAGTTTAGGAGAAAATGTCCTAATCTAGCAAGAGGAAGAAGTCGGCAGCAACGAAAGAACATTGCCTTAAATTCAGGTAGTAATTTAATGGGATCTAAATAAGAAATATGCTGTAGCTATAAAAGGTAAATTAAAACAGTTCTGTGTCAGTCCTCTTTTACTTTCTCCCAGAATGCATTTTGAGGGCTTACACTGTCTTCAGGTGGTTTAGTGGATTAAATTACATTTTTGTTTGCTGGAGGTAGCCAGTTTTCTGTTTTGAGTTTATTTTCAATACTAGCAGGAATGGGGAGGGATAGCAGAATATGGGTGAGAGGAGAGAAGATCACTGTCTGGTGGACCAAGCAGGGACTAGGCAAGAAAAGGCTTCCAGGGACAGCATCTGGAGGCTGTGGGGAGGGGGGGAGGTCAGGGTACGGAGGTGGAAAAGGGGAGGAGCAGAGAGGGGAAAAGACCGGTGAGTGCATTGGCAGAGAGTGGTATACAATGAGAGTGAGGGGAGATGAATTGGGAAGAGGTGATAGGACAGAGGGGGTGGAAACTGTTGGGTGGAGTACGTAAGGACAGTAGGTTCCCTTAGGTTAAGGCCACAATAATTTCTGGAATAGAGAATGTTTTGTAAGGATAACTCCTATCTTTGTAGTTCAGAAAAGCTGGTGGTGGAGAGCACAATCCAAATGGCCCTGGTTGCGAAGCAGCCATTAAAATTGAGCAAGTTCCATTCATCTGCATTTCGTGCAACAGGGTGGTCCACTTTGTTCTTGCCACAGTTTGGTGGTGGCCATTAATCATGGTGGACAGTTGGTTGGTAGTCGTAGAAATGTAAAAAAGCTGTGCAATGATTGGACCAGATCTGGTATATGGCATGGCTGCTTTCATTGGTGGTCCAGCCTCAGATGGGTTAGAATAGTCCTGTGAAAGGAATGGAATGCGAAGTGCTGGGTGTGTTGATTTGGCATTTCTTTTACCTGGATTTTCCACAGGGATATGGTCCCTGTTGCAAATGTTTAGGGGTGGAGTGACTTAGGAATGGACTAAAGTGTTCTGCTGGTTGGGTGTGAGATGGAACGCTGCTTTAGGAGGGGTGGGACAGGATGTGGCTCTGTTTGTATACTTTGGGGTGTTATTGGGTGATGAAGGGGTGCTCATTTGTGGCTGGTTCTTGGGGGTGGATGGAGGATTTGGGATTTGTGTGGCGGATATGGCATGGGAAATCTGTAGACTAGGTCTCGGGGATAGTACCTGTTTGTATAGGTCTTTGTGATTCTTCAGTGTACTGGGCAATGGGGTTCTAGTTACTGCAGATATGCCATTCTTGGGTGCTCGGTCTGTAAGCGAGGGACTTTGTAGCACGGAACAGATGATTGCTGTTGAAATGAAGTTACTGTTAGTTATTGGTGGATTTAATGTGGACAGAGGTGTGGATTGAGCCATCAGATAGATGGCACATTGGATTGAGGACAGTCAGCTAAAGTGGAGGGCAGAGAAGGTGTTGAGATTATGAAGGAATGAGTATTGGCCTTGATATCATGAAGGTATCTTCAGTGAACCAAAAACAGAGTAAGAGTTTGGTGTTTCAGGAGGCTAGGAAGGTCTCCTCTAATGGCCCACAGACTGGTTGGCATAGGATAGTGCCATGCGGGTGCTCAAGGCTGTGTCACAGATTTTTTTTTTGTGTACATTCGTTTCAAAGGAGATTTAGTTTCGTGTTAGGATAAAATTAGTAAGGTGTATGAGGAGTGAGGTAGTGGGTTTAGGGTCTGAAGGATATTGGGAAAGGTAATGTTCAATATTGGGAAGTTGTTGTATAGGGAAGTGGCGTCATCAATGGGTAGGCATTGAGGAGGTAATTGGATGGTGATGGTGGAGAGTTGGTGCAGGAAGTGGGTGGTACCTGTGATATGGGAGGCTAGATTTGGGACAGTTGATTGGAGATGTTGGTGAATAAGTACCGAAATACTTTCATTGGGGGCACAATAACCAGCTGCAATGGGGTGTCCATGTTTGTTTGGTCTGTGGAGTACGTAGAAGGTTGGGGTACAAAGTGTCGTAGGGGTGAAGAGGGAAATGGTTTCAGGGAAGAGGTTCTGAGAAGGACCTAAGACTTTAAGCAGTAATTGGATGTTATATTGAACTTCTGGGATGGGATCACTCTGGCATAGTTTATGGAGAGATTAGTAAGACAATTGGCAGAAGCCTTCCACCTGGTGGTATCTGCGATTTGTAGCAGAATTGGTGAAACCTGTGTCTGCAGGTAGGATTATTAGGGCTGGATCTGTTTTGAGGCTGTGTATGGCTGTCCTTTTTTGTGCTGAAAGGTTGGTGTTCTTGAAAGTGACCAGGGTGTGGTCAAGTGGGATGGGGAAGGGGGGGGGGGGGAGATAATAGTTGGATGGTAGTATGAATTGGTAGAGGCAGGTTTCAGTGTTCAAATTAGATTTGTTGGAGGGATTGGTGGTAAAGAAGTGTTTCCACGACAGGGAACGGGAGGAGGCAGCTGGGGCTTTGACAAGTGCAACATTGTTAAATTTGGGTGCAGTGGTAAAGGTTAGAGATTTGAATAGGACAAACTTCTGTGGGGCTGAGATTTTTGGTGGACTGTTTAACACTAGTGTTACAGAAATGTTTCGGCTCTGGATTTGTTGGCGTGTTGGAAGGGAGTTTTTGGAGATGTGACAAGTTGAAAAGGTCAGTTAGGTAGGCTCTGGTGTTATGAGGGGTTGACGAGGAAGAACACTGTGGGTTGGGATCGAGGTTGGACAGTGGTACCACAAGGTAGCAGTAGGGTGTCAACAGGTTAGATAATTTATGGAGGTGGTGTGTGGAATGCTCTTCCAGATGATTGAGAGCAAGCGTTTTGATTGCAGAAACGTGACATATGTAGCAGGAGTTGCACAGTGGCCGTATTTCGCAGAGTTGATGCATCAATGGCCGTGCCATGGAGATTTGTTTTTGCAGTACTGGGTTTGTAAGGGTCAGCGAGTGGTGGACTCTGAAACGGTGTAGATCATATTGAAAGGAGGGATGGGATCCGTGGAAAGTGTGGCCATCTAGAAACAGTGTATCTGCAATGACTACAGCTACTTTGCCTATTATGCTGAAGGCCTACACAGACAGGCACCGCAGTCGACCACCACAACATCCTAGTCATTCCCTGTGCCACTCCCAGTCCCATCCCCTAGCCACAAGGATCATATATGTGGAAGACCCAGGTGCAAGGTGTGCCCAATCCACTCATGCAGCAGTTACTGTTCCAGTCATGTCACAGGTTTACCCCACACCATCAGAGATCAGGCCATCCACAAATGTAGCCAAGTCATGTATCAGCTTTGCTGCGATCATTGCACAGCTTTTTAGATTGGTATTACTACCAAGCAGCTGTCTACCAGAATGAATGGCCACCGCCAAACTGCAGCCAGGAGCAAAGTGGACCACCCTGTTGCACAACATGTAGTTAAACATAACATGCATGGCTTTAAAGGGTGGTTTACAATGTGGACCATCTGGATCTTGCTCTCTACCACCACCACCACCACCACCACCACCACCAGCTTTTCTGCTCTGACCCTGATTGTGCACTGCTACCTGCCAACACACTCACTGGTCTTTTCCCCTCTGTGTTCCTCTCCTTTTCCACTTCCCTCCCCCGCCCCCTCCCCCCTCCACCAAGCTCCCCCCTCCACCAAGCTCCCCCCTCCACCAAGCTCCCCCCTCCACCAAGCTCCCCCCTCCACCAAGCTCCCCCCTCCACCAAGCTCCCCAGTCCCCCAACTCACAGCCTCCCAGTGCTGCTCCTAACAGCCTTTTGTTGCTGCCTTCTAGTCCCTGCTTGCTCCACAGACAGTGCTCGTCTTTCCGCCCACTCTTACTCTTATATCCCTCCCCCTTCTCTGTCCCATTCCTGATTGCTGCTTTTGTTCAACATAGTAGTTGCTGTCTGACCAGAGCAGCTGGAGGTAGTGGCTGTGTGTGCATGAGGTGTACCTGTTCGTGTGAAATTTTGTGTTTCCTTTCTTTTCTGAAGAAGGCTTTGGCCAAAAGCATAGTGTGTGCAGTCTTTTTGTTGTATCTTAACGGCAGTTCAATGTGTCGTCTTTACAGTGAGTAGCAATCTGTCATTTCATAATTGTTGATTTTCCAACCAGGAGTTTCCATTGTTTGAGATTGACAACATAGATTCTAATCTAATAGTTCTTCACTAACTAACCACAGTTCATAAACTGTACTGCTATGAAGAACTTGAAATTTTTGTTTCTGACAGAAAACATGGGTGGAACACACTCAGTGACAAACCTGAGACAGTGGCAATGAACTTGAAGCTTCTCAAGCATACTAGGTGATGCACCGTAACTTTTGCTGCTATCTATTTTTGAGTGATTTTAATCATAAAGTGGCTCCAAAATCACCAAACCAAAAAAATTAATAAATATGCTGACATAATAGTTTGAGTTGGTCTATTGACAGTTTTTGTAATTTATAATTTCAGTGCCCAGTTAAAATAGCAAATGGCAAAAGTAGACCTTATTTGTAGTGAAATGAAGTACAATTATGGCTACATCCAGCAAACAGAAATATGATGCAATTAACTGATCCACCTGAATAAGAGTTTACAGGTCCTTCAAACATGGTGTGGAAGAAAATAAAAATTCTGGCACAGATAATTGTTTTAACTTGAAGGGAGACATTTTCTCAGCCAAGATCTCATATGTAAAACCTTTATTTATAGTGATTGGTTTTCGTAAAGCAGAATTACCACCATCTGGTCTGTGAATAGTGCACATTAACTTCTGATAGATAGCATACAAATACAACATATAAAAGTGAGTTGTTGTTAAACACATTTCAGTAAAGTTTAATACGAGTGCCCAGTTAGAGCTACAATTGTACTCCATATCTTAATTAGCCAGATAATTAACATTAGATGCATTGGCATGTGGAAGTTAAAACCAGTTTTTACTGTATGGTTTGCCAAGTGCATCCACCTCATATTACAAGTCACAGAGTGCATCACTGATACAGGAGCACCACTAAACTGAAGGGCAACTAAAGTTACTAGAAAACATGTTGACACTGAGTGCCACTAGACGTTGCTTGTGTATTCGTGTCATTGTCAGTTGCAGATATAAATATGCAGTCTTCATAAAAGTGTTTTAACTCGTACACAGTTATAAAATTTTCTTTTTATAGCAGGTAAAAGTGAAAATATTTTCTAGCTACAGAAATATCATATGTTACCATAAAGAGGTAAAACAATAAGTCAAAAAAGACAACGTATCAGAAGAACTGCAGCTTGAGTCATATTTCAAAATTCTATCTCTGTACTTCACATACAAGATGTAGTAACTACACAGTAACATTTATTGACAATACACTTCCACAGTTTACATCCCTTGGTAAGGGTTAAAACAAATGTCCAATTAGAGCTAATAGTGTACTCTATATCTTCTTTAGCCAGGTAGATTGACATGCCAATGCATCTTACATCAAATGTCCAGCTACTTAAGAAATGGAGTACATTTATATCTATAATTCAACAATGGAATATTCAGGATGGAATGTAAAAATATTATGGAAAGGGAAGTTGCTATTCACCATATAGCAGAGATTCTGAGTCGCAGATAGGCACAACGAAAAGACTGTCGTAATTAAAGCTTTCTGCTTTACTAAGAATGGTCATTCTAAAGATTTTACAGATGTGATATTGGCTGAGAAATTATCTTCCTTGAAGTTGAATATTTACAGATTGCTCCTTATTACTCAGGATGAACAGGTTAAATGATATTTTAATTTCTTTTATTGCCTGAAAGTCAGTTTTCTAACCAAAGTCAAGTGTTCACAAACTCACAGAATGCGTAGAAGGTGCAACAGGTCTGCTAAAGAGACTGCCTACAGTGTGTGTCTGTCCTCTTCTGGAGTTGTGTGTGATCCTTACCAGATAGGGTTTATGGAGAACACTGAAAAAGACCAGAAGAGGACAGGTCATTTTGTGTTACAGTGAAATAGGGGAGAGAGTATCGTGGATATCATATGCAAATTGGGGTGGTAATCGCTAAAATGAGGGCATTTTTTTCATTGCGATGAGATTTTTCCATCAAATCTTAATCACCAACCTTCTCCTCTGAATGCAAAAATATTTTGTTGGCACCAGCCTACCTAAGGAGAATGATCACTGTAGAAACACAGAAATGTTTAAATGTACATTTTTTCCCTGCTCACTTTTAGGTCGGTAGAGAGGTAATCTGAAGGTAGTTTGATGAATCCTCCAACAAGCGCATAACTGTGAATTGCATATTAGTCATGTAGGTTGTATCAGCTATTTAACTCACCAAAATAATTTTATCCCTCAAATCTCTGAAAAGGTGTGTTCCAATGTTGTTTTCTTGTCCATTTAGAAACAGAGCAGAAATGGGCCTTTTAATCTTTTTTAATCAAAAATGTTTTGATAATTGACATGGTTGGCCACACAGATAATCCAATAAAGTTACGTAATTGACTGAAGCAGCAAAAAGTAAAGATGTTGCTGACAGAAGGGGGGCTGATTGCCTTACGTTCTCTTCCCTCCTGCCTTCTTGATAGTTGTTATAACAGACTGGAATTCCTTAGAAAAATATTTACTTGTAAAATCATAAGATTATAACACGATTTTTGCATTGCTACGAAGTATGAATGACTAAGAAATGTTCAGTTGGGAACAAGCAACATGATTTATAATGGGTTTGATTGACCTGTTGGAGAGCATTACAATAACCGTGATGAAACTCGAGTGGAAGACAGTACAAGTAAGATCAGAGCAAAGAGGTACTTGTAAAATTCAGTAAGCCAGGCCGTACAAAGAATTCTAAGAACTTGTTATCCCTCCCACACCTCTTCTCCATCTTCGTGTATGTCATGCAAGGACCACAGTGATGATTGTCAAATTATGGCACACAAAGAAGCATTTGGACAGTTGTTTCTTGAGCACAATATCAGGAAAGAAAAGGAGGAGGAAATGAGCAATATTAGTAATACCTCACTTCCATTGTGTTTGCTCAGATAGTTTGTAATGCGTAAATGTAAATAGAAGTGTTTTAGATAGTGCCAAAAAAAGCTGATTAACATGTAAGTTGAAATAAAATTGATCAATTTAATACCTGATTAATGAAAAACTATGTAATAATTTGATTTCTATCGTCACCACCGTGATTGGTAGGTTGTTCTAAATTTTGTAAAGTGCTTGACAAGTTCTGTTATCAGCACACTACTATTTATGTCTTTTGTGTATGACTACTTACTTTGTTTAGTTTTGTCACAGATTCTTACTATCATCTTGTTCCTTGCGGAATTATCTTCTGATTCTGGAACTTTAACCAAATGCCATGAATTATTGTTGTGGCAATTGGGGGGGGGGGGGGGGGGGTAGTGAGGTTTTAAGTTGGAGAATTATGTGTCAGAACATATGCTGTGTAGTAACATGGAATTAAAAAGGCAATGTTAGCCTTAATTTTGTGTTCCAAAATTAGATCATCATTCAGTAAGCCCTTCACCAAAAATATGGGTAACAGAAAAATTGCATGTTCTAATGAAAGCTAATTACTTTACATTCCTTTAGGAAATGATTCCTGGGATTCTGGATAATCTGACAGATGATGAACTGAAGAAAGAAGCAAAGAATGAATCAAAAAATGATGCAATATCTGCTATCATAAAGGCAGCAAAATGTTTGGTATCTCGTGTTCCTAACCAGGAAGAGATGATAAAGAACCTCGAAATATTCAGACTGAAGATGATACTCAGGTGAGATATTCATGGCCATCTTGTAAGTAGTAGTGTACATTTTCAAAGTGAGTATGTGTTGGTTGGTGGTTTGTTGGGATTTTTGAGTTTTCCAAGCAGCAACTTTAGATGTTCTTCCTTCCTTCCTTCCTTCCTTCCTTCCTTCCTTCCTTCCATATTTTTAACAGCCCCAGCTGCTTAGAGGAAACAGCGAGCAGTGGGATAAGCACGAAGACAATGCTTGTGGAAAATCTTGCAACATGGAATAAGTTTCTTTTGGAAAAAAGTGTTGCCAGATTTTCTTTTTTTGCGCTAAGCAAGATCTTTTTTTAGTAAAGTGTCTCATTTTCCAGTAATTTTGAGCTTTCACTCTCATTATGTTTTATGAAGCTTCCTAGCAGATTAAGTGTGTGTGTGTGTGTGTGTGTGTGTGTGTGTGTGTGTGTGTGTGTGTCTGGGAGGGGGGGGGGGGGGCTGAGACTCAAACCTGGGACTACGTTCTGAATTACCTCAAAGAAAAAGATTTATTAACACAGATGGCAAGCGTTCAGAAAATATTGTTCTTGTGAAACACCACTGGCCATTTATTCACACAACGTAATGAGTGCTATCGACTTTTGAATTCCATATGCCTGGATTTTCAAGACTTTAGACTCCATTCCTCACAAGCAGCTTCTAATAAAATTGTGTGCCCATGGAGTACAGTCTTGAGTTATACCATTGGATTTGGGATTTCTTGTCAGCTAGGACACAGTTCATAGTAATTGATAGAAAGTCATTAAGTGAAACAGAAGTGATACCTGGCATTCTCCAAGGAAGTGTTAAGGGTCTCTTCTGTTCTTAATCAATATAAATCATTTAGTAGATGAACTGAGCAGCCGTCTTAGCTTGTTTGCAGATGATGTTGTCGTTAGCCATCTGGTAGACTTGTCAGAAGATCAAAACGCAGTATCAAATAATTACCCGGGATATCTTCGTGGTTCGAAAAGTGGTAATGGGCCCTGAGTAATAAAACTCATGAGGCCCACCCCATGAGTAATAAAAGAAATCCATTAAATATCATCTGCATGTTACATGATATAAATTTGTGTCAATGAAAATAACCACTTTGTGAAAACATGCAATTGGATAAATAAAACAATCTAATCACCAAGCAACAGCAGGAGAGCACATATATAAAATGATTTGACATTTGCAAGCTTTTGGAGCCAGTGACCTCTTCAGGCAGAGGGGTTGAAGGAAAAGGAAGAGTACTGTTGAGGTTTAGGACATGGAGAGAGAGTTCAGAGAAGTGTCCGAGAACCCCATGTCAGGGGAGATGTACCAGTTGGGATGATAAGGAGACTGGTTATTGAGGACTGCACCAGGATTGAGAGTTTAAAGGTGGTTGATGGGTAATATGCAAGACAGAGATCAGTTTAAGTTACTAAGAACAAAAAGATAAAGTGTATTGCATGTGGTAGAGGTGGAGGGGGAATTGAAGGTCAGAAAATAAGATAGACTGGAGGGAACACAGAGAAGAATAGTAACCATGAAGAAATTCAGAGATTGAAGAAATTACCATAAATTAAGGCCACGTGGGTAGCAAGAACCAAGGACATGTAATGCCATTTCTCACCTATGGAGTTTTGAGAAATTGGTGTCTCAGGGAAGAATTCAAGTGTACAAGTGATGAAACAGTCACAGGGGTCATGACTGTCATGTTGTAGAGCATGCTCTGCAACAGGATATTGTGTTTTGCCAGTATACACCCTCTGCCTATGCCCATTCATTCTGACTGATAATTTGGTGGTTGTCACGCTAATATAAAAGGGCAAACAATGTTTGCTTAACAGCTGGTATACGACGTATTGTTTCACTGGTGGCTGTCCCTTTGATAGCATATGTTGCGCCAGTTACAGGGCTGCTATAGGTCATGGTAGGAGGGTGCATAGGGCAAGTCTTAGAGTGGGGATAGCCATAGGGTAGGGAGATTTCAGGAAAAATCTGCTTTTGATCTAGGCTGAGGTGAGAATGGTAGAGTATTGCTGTAGAGGGTCTGCATCTGAACAAATATGTTTGCCATGAACGCCATGGCTGTATGAGAGGGAACATTTGATTTGGAGAGGATGGCAGCTGTCGGCATGTAAGTACTATTGTTTGTTAGTAGCTTCAGTGTGAACAAAATGATGTAGCTGACCCTCAGTGAGAATGAGGTCAAATCAAGGGAACTGGTATGGGATTTGGAGTAGGACCATGTGAAATTTAGGTTGGAGAATGTATTTAGAGATTACAAGAATTTGAACAGGGCAGCTTCACCATGAGTCCTTACGCCAAAGATATCGTCAATGTATCTAAACCAAACCAGGGGCTGAAGGCATACAGTTCCTGTGAAAGTCCACCTCCAAGTGAACTGTTAAAAGGTTAGCATAGGAAGGAGCCATCCTGGTTTCAAGGCCGTGCTCCTGATCTGCTTGCATGTCGGACCCTCAAAAGTAAAGCAGTTGTTGTTAAGCATAAAGTTGATGAAGGTGAGTGGGAAGGATGTCATGGGTTTGGAATCAGGTGAGTGCTGACTAAGGAAATGTTCAGCAACAGACAGACCACGTGCATGGGGATGTTTAAGTGTTTAGATTTGTCTAAATATCTAGGGATTAGAATTGATGAACAATTTAAATTGGAACCATCACATAGAAAATTTGTGGGTAAGGTGAATCACAGGCCGCATTTTGTTGGGAGATCACATAGAGGGTACAACAAATCTACTAAAGGACTGCTGACACTATGCTTGATCATCCTTTTCTGGAGTACTACTACATGGTAGGAGATCCATACCAGATAGCATTGACATAAGACATCAAGAAGTTCCAACAATGGCCGCTCATTTTGTATAATCGAGAGAGAGAGAGAGAGAGAGAGAGAGAGAGAGAGAGAGAGAGAGAGAGAGAGAGGAGTATGTTCATGCATAGAATATGCAAAGCTGGGGTGTTAGTCATTAAAACATGCACACTTTTTGGGTTTTGGTGAGATCTTTCCACAAAATTTCAATTGCCACCTTTCTCCCCGAATGTGAAAATGTGGAGAAATTATCATCACACTACAATAGGAGAAATTGGAACTCGCAAGGAAAGATTTAAGTGTTCATTTTTCCCACATGCTCCTGAAGAATGGATTGGTGGAGACACAAGTGTGAATTGCAGAGTAATGTTGTAGATGTGAATGTAGATGGAGGTGTAGATGTCAGGAAGTGTAAAAACAGTGCATTCTCCATTGCAGAGTAAAGGTTTCATTCCAGATGATTCGGTTTTTTGTTTCAGTATTTCATTTATTATACTAAGCTTTCCTAGCTTTTTCAGCACATGCCTTAGAAAACCAATTTTTAGTTTCCTATACTTTCTCTTTTAACAGTGTACATATGGTGCTCTACAATCTGTTAGGATTTGTAATCCGTAATTCATCTTAGTCTTCATTGATCAAGTGTTTTTAATTCCTTGTGACAGCTAGAGCAGAATATACATAATTATTTATATAACGTAACAGTACTTACGAGGAGATGGTACTGAGCAGCAGACAGGCAAAAGTCATTGTCCAACGCACGCGCGCGCCCACACACACACACACACACACACACACACACACACACACACATTAAGCTGTTCCTGCTTCACTGCTAACTACACGATACTCGCCACATCTTTTTATATTGCCAGGTCCACTTCACCAGCGACATTCAGCTGCTCTGTCGTGGCCCCTTAATGTCAGGAATGGTGTCAAAACGTTTTCCTTTAAGCATGTTTTTAATGTTTGGGAAGAACAAGAAGTTGCATGGTACAAAATCTGATAAGGCAAATGTGGGCACAGGAACACTTTTTCCAGCCAAAAACTCGCGAATCAAAAGTGATGTGGGACACGGAATGTTGTCATGATGAAGAAGGAAGCCATTGGCCCAGGATTCTGGTCTCTTTCTTGATATGAAGAAACAAACAGTCTTGGTTGCAGGGATGTATTTATTATTTATTTACCAATGCTGTGTTTTCGCCTAATTCGGGCATCTTCATATTGGCAGAATATTAGGTGATGGTAGGTATGTGAGATACCAAGCATACAGAACATCCCAGCAAATAACTGCCCTCATCAAATATTTACGGTATCCTCGTTGAGACATGTGATGTATTGTAATGAATGCAAAATGGGATCAGGCCTACATAGATGTCATTATGAAAACATATTGGAGATGTAGTTGCTCACATCTGGGCTATGCACACAATAGCAGCTAAGCGTGTTCTATAGTTTGACCTGGGTGCGTATGACCCCAGTCGTTTTTGCGCCCTAAAACCAAACAAAACAAAACCAGGCTATGCACAAGTGCCAGGTTTGTGTGGGCCAGGGAATGTCTGATACTGAACAGTTGAAGCTCATTGTGAAAGTAGGAGGAGGGTGGGATCCAGAGAAAGGACATAGTATGTTTAGGCCGTTGAGGGGGATTCCGCAGGATGTGGGCTCGGATTCTGGATAGGGAAAGGCATACTTTTGCAAACTATTGCAGAAAGATGGAGCAGGGGCCCATCATGGTAAGAGTGGCATAGGGGAATTGGGTATGATGAAATAGGCAAACAAAGGTGTCACAATTGTGAGAGGAGTGTGGTAACAGAAAAGGGGCTTACCAATACATAAAGACATGCAAAAACATGCACAAATCTGCAAAAAATGTGTAAAACTGTGTAAAAATACACACAAATATGTTAAAAACGAACAGAAACGTGCTAGAAAAGGAATGGATGACGTATGCAAGTTTGCATGTGTTGGGACGAGGGAAGAGAGGGGGAAAGAGGATTGGTAGATCCCAAATGCATGTGGCACAGCTCATCATGGAAAATAGAGGGCAAAATATGAGAGGGTGAAGTACAAAATAGGATAAGTAGGAATAAATATAATTATCGATGGGAATAATTTGGGGCATGAGATGCAGCAGCAACAATCCGCACGGGCTGTGCACGTATTGCATGTCCTCACACACACACACACACACACACACACACACACACTCCTAATCCTCCCTCCACCCCCAAAAAACAGCTGCAGAGGAATTCCTCAGAAACATGAAAAAAGCGTTCACATAGAAGAGTACCCAAAAAGCTAGAAAACAGGTTGTTTAGAAATATTTTAATGTTTATTGAAATTAATACACACACATTAATCTGTCAGAAGTCATTGCATCTGTTCTTTAGTCCCTTTCTTCGTGAGATACAGCTGATATATATATGTGTGTAGGTTTGGAGGCGGAACGGTGTATTTCTAATTCATCCCTGTGTATTGAACAATGCACTTGACTTCTAAATGTGGAAATAGTCTAGTCATTACGTCAATAACAATGTGATCTGAGAAGTATTAACTTGAAGTTGACCAAAATCCTGTACAAACTGGTCACACAGAACTTCTCTGGTTTGATACCTTATAATAATGTGACAGGATGGATCATGTGAAGGCGAATAAATGTCCCTGGAAGTAACATTTGTGAAGTTGTGGGAGGATATCATGTGTCTGAAACTTGAATACTGAAGCCTGTTGACTACAACAGGATTTGGTTATTGGTGGTGGAACGAATTTTCTAGTTTTCAAGGAGATGTCAACTAGTGTTGTACAGAGCATGCAACAAGTGAAGACATCATAGAGTAATTACTCAGGGAAGCACTGCTTCTACCAATCTTCAGAAATTGTGTGAGAACTACATTCATTGAAGTATGAGATAAATCTGTTTCCCAAATGAAGCTGAGTAGGGAGAGTATAATTTCCTAGGATCTCAATGTGAGGTAGTGCAGCTTTGTGCAGCTTTGAGCACTTGGCTTTCTTGTGACCAGGTGGAGTGGCACATGTTACAGACAGTACCAAATTCCACTACCATATAAAGAAGAGGCAGTTGCATATACTGCTACTGCTTTCAACAAAGTCACTGACATTGAGGAGTATTAAATTGTGACAGGTGATTATTGTCGTCTCCATTATCTTGCTATTTCTCCCTCTAAAGAGTTTGGAGACTTTGATTTCTCATTACTTTTAGCACTGGCCTTATTTCTGCAGAGCTGAAAACAATTTGGGAGGAAGTAAAACACACACTTTAAAATGCCTCATCATCCAATAGCTTGCATTAAAGGCATGACAGTCATGACTTTGCTCCACAGTATGCTTGTTTAGGGCATTTGTCCTTAAAGGCTACATTATGGTATTGACCAATTTGTGTCTCCCCCGTCCCAATCTTATGCATTATGGACATTGAATCTGTGACTGTAATTAAAACAGCGGATGGTTTGGTGAGATGGTTTATACTGACACTGTTGATTTATGAGTAATTCTGCAGTTTCAACCCAAACCATCCACTGCTTGGAGATTGTGTATGTGGCCATCTTCCTTTTTTAACTACTGCTATTACTTTAGTATTCCTATCTGCTGGATCACTTTGTAAATTGACAGATCATTCATCAGAAACATTTAGTTCTATTTGTAAAGCGTACTGTGGTAATGCTCTAAACAATAAATATACATAATATTTTTTTTTTAATTTTTTTATTTTTAGGTCATTATAGACTTAATACAGTTTTGCTCAAGAGTGATGTATTCAGATAGCACTTTAATTAAGAATGAAACGTTTTGCAAATAATGTACACAGTATAGCTTAATCACTGAGCATGAGCATGTTTTGTAATAAAAGAAAAATGCATCCTGATGAAGCAATTTATGTATTTTTAGTGCACTGAAGCTGAGGAAAAACACTGAAACAATAAAAATTGAATTTGTATAAAGTGTTTCTAACTAAAATTAATCAAGCCTGAAGAAGTCTGAACAGGTAACTTTTGCCCTAAAACCCAATAACGTGAAAGCGAAAGCTTAGAATGTCAAAAAAATTGTGGTGATCATTTTTAATACTTTTCAGGTAATGTGTTTTTTGTCTGAAGAAAAGATAAAAGTGCAAAAGTAGATGATGATGATGATGATGATGATGATGATGATGATGATGATGATATTACATTTCTTTTCTCCAGGTTGCTTCAGATCTCCTCATTCAATGGAAAGATGAATGCTCTTAATGAGGTTAACAAAGTAATAGCTAGTGTAACTTACTATCCTCATCGTCACACTGGCTTAGAAGAGGAAGAGTGGTTGACAGCAGAGAGAATGGCAGTAAGATCTACATATTTTTAATTGCTTCTCTAGTGTTGTTAAGTAATATGTGGTTCTGTGTTGCTCCTGAGTAGTCATTCTGACTTTAAGGCCCTTTTGTATGGAGTTGCACTCCACCCCCCACTCCCCTCCCCATCCCTCCATCCCCCCCCCCCCCCCCCCCTCCCCACTCTCCACCCTTCCAGCACTGTTCACACAGTATTATTTCAAATTTAATTTTTTACTTTATTTATGAGTTGCATATAACATACAGCAGAACACAGAGCTTTATTACTTCTTATCTTCCATTGAACATATTTACAAAAAAAAATGGTTGAAATGGCTCTGAGCACTGTGGGACTTACCCACTTCTGAGGTCATCAGTCCCCTAGAACTTAGAACTACTTAAACCTAACTAACCTAAGGACATCACACATATCCATGCCCGAGGCAGGGTTCAAACCTGCAACCGTAGCGCCGCGCAGTTTTAATAAGGACCTGTCTTTCCCTTCTTACTCCCATTAATAGGGACCTGAAAAATTCACATTTGTGAATGTTGTTGTGAATTCTGCCTCAAAATGCTAAAATGGTAATTTAGGTAATAAATATTATTTCGCTGTGAATTGTACCCTGAGGTACTATTTTTGTCGGAGATCATTTAGAATAGCTTTATTTTCTGCAAATAAATATAAGAAATAATTTTCAGTTAATAATATTGTAATCTAGCAAAGCTCAGTTTGGGAAAAGAATATATGTAAACATACATTGGCAAAACTAACAGCACACCTGTATATGAACACAGTTGCTATTCACTTGCAGTCTGGTACCACATTGACTTTAAGCCATAATTTTTTAATTATATTCAAATTATAAATTAAATTGTATTTTAAAGTATTTAAATACCTCAAACATTTCCAACCTCAGCAACCAGTTGTGCAGTAGCTATTACCAAATGCATTGCACATTCTGTTGTGTTTGACTTTGTGCATAGCTTATTGATTCATTTCTTACTTTAATTGTGGTAGGAAAGTTCTGATAAAATGTAAATACCTCAGGAGTAATGGAGACCACTCGCTAAAAAGCAGAAATCTTGAGTCATTGACAAGGATACAAAAAGAATAAAACTTGCTAACTTTTGGAGTACATGCTGTCTCCAACAGGGCACATGCACACACACTGCGCTAACCCCTTCCTTCACTAACTGTTCAACATCTCAACCCTTTACCTCCTGGATTCCATCTGATCACTGTTGGTGCCAAATCCCTGATGCCCATGACCTTGTTGCTATTGAATACTGCATCTCCCAACATCCTTCAGCCTCCAAATCTACTTCTTCATTCCTCATATTTCTTACCAAGTATATCCTGATGCACAACTATTTCTCTGTTCAGGAAAAGGTATATAAACAAATAAAAGGTATATAAACAAATCAGCAGGGTGACCTGCATGGCACCCTTCTATACCAAAGTTTTTATGGGCCATCTAAAGGAAACCATTGTAGCCTCTCAAAATACCTCATCTGGTTCAGGTTCATTGATGATACCATCATGGTCTGGACACGGGGCCAAGTTACCCTAAACTCGTTCCTTCACAACATAAAAGCATTCTCTTCCAGTCACTTCAGCTGGTCCTCCTCAACCTTCCTGGATGTATGGCTCCAGCCACACCTCTGTCCGTATCAAACTCACCAGCCACCTGCAGTACCTGTGTTTCGACAGCTGTCGTACTTTCCACACCAAAAAATCCCTTCCATACAGCCTGGCCACTCATCTGCTGTGATGAGAACCCCCTTGCCCTGATATGCTGAAGATCTCAAGAGCACCTTCACTGACTGGTACTACTACCCCCCCCCCCTCCTCCCCCGCAAACCTACCATATTTACTCGAATCTAAGCCGCACTTTTTTTCCAGTTTTTGTAATCCAGAAAACCGCCTGCGGTTTAGAATTGAGTGCAAAGTAACCGGAAGTTCTGTAAAATGTTGGTAGGTGCCGCCACAATTAACTTCTGCCGTTGCATATATGTAGCGCTGCAGAGGCATGCTTTGCAGGCACAAAGATAAATACTGGCGCCAAAACCTCTGCGTCAGTAAATAAATTAAGGTGAAAGACAAGATTTTTTTCTCCGCCCCGAGTTTGGACCACTGCATTTTCATACATTATCTAATGAAGCAAATACAAATTCCGTATTGTTCATCTTCGAATGTAGCAGCCTTTCAATGTACTACAAAAATCCGACTGGCAAGACTGTTTGGGATGTTTGTCAATACGGCCAACTCAACGTTCTGAATTTTTTCCTACTTATGACAAGAGATGGTTACTAATAGGAACTTTTATGAATTGTGAATCACATGCAGTATTCTCTTCACTATCAGAATAATACGAATATAAACATTTTGCCATGTATTCTTTTGTGTTTGCTGCTATCTCATTTAAATTCTGTCTGCCTAATAAACTACGAAACTATAGTGAGACAACAGCAAACACGGAAGAATATGCATATCATGCCATGTTTATATTCGTATTATTGTTACGCCGAATAGTGATTCTTATGCTGAATAGTGATACAGTCAGAAATGAAGCACGACAACTGACTAGATTTTTAAATCTAAGATGACACTAATTTCTGTGCGGAATGTAATGTACTAAAGAGGCGACTGGAAAGATTTTCAAATGAAGAAAAATTTTTGTTAAACTCTCCTTCAGAACATCTTCTATCACACCCAGTTCTTGTTGATTATTATCAAAGAAAGCAGCAGTGTAAGTAACAACAAATAGCAGTCTCTTGCCATTGTTTCGCTATTGAGACGATTCCTCTCTCTCTCTCTCTCTCTCTCTCTCTCTCTCTCTCTCTCTCTCTCACACACACACCTAATCCTCCTACCACACCCAAAAAACAGCTACAAAGGAGTGCATCCCTTGTCACTCAGTATCATCTGGACTGGAGCAATCGAAGCATATCTTTCATCACCCACCATCATGCCCTAAAGTGAGGGACATCTTTCTCTAAAAACTTCCCGCCTCTCCCATTTTTAGGTGGAATTCCATTGCCTACCTACATAACATCGTAGTCCATCCTTATGCCATTCCCACTCCCAACCCTTCGGACAGAGACAATATTCCTCTGGAAGACTCAGGTGCAAGACCTGCCCAACCCACCGACACAGCACTTTCTACTACAGTCCTGTCACAGGCTTATCCTACCCCATGAGAGGCAGGGCCATATATTAAAGCAGCCAATGCATATACAAACTGTGATACAACCACCGCACAGCTTGTTACGTTAGTATCATAACCATCCAGCTGTCCATCAGAATTAATGGCCAAGAACAAAGTTGACCACCTGATGGCACGACATGCTGCTGTGCACAACAAGCTAGATATCAATGGCTGCTTCACAACCTGGACCATCTGGATCCTTCCCCCCATCACTAAGTTTCTCGAACTACACAGATAGGAGTAATTCTTGCAAAACATCCTCTGCTCCCTTAACTTTTCCGGACTCGGTCTCCATTAACCCACTTCTCCATACCTTCCACCCAACAGTTGCCCCTTCTTCTGTCCTATCATCCCCTTCCAATTCACATCATTTTAATCATGTGCCACTTCACCTGGCTCTCTCACATGTGCTCACATGCATATCCCATGCACCTGCCACCCCCCACCCCTTTTCCTGTGTTCCCATGCAGCAAACTGGCTGCCTCCCTGTAAGCTGCTAGGGCTACTCACTCCCACCAAACCCTCTTCCTGCCTACCCCCCCCCCTCCCTCCCCATCCCCAAACTAACCCCAATCCCACCCTAGCCCACTCACAATTGCAACCCTGGCATTGTGCGCCCAGCTTTCACTGTGAAAGGGTGTGTGTGTGTGTGTGTGTGTGTGTGTGTGTGTGTGTGTGTGTGTGTGTCTATCGATGACTTGATGCTTCTGCTTTTCAGGCAGCGGTCTCTTTTTTACATTAATTCTTGCTTTGAAATGTGTGAAGAGAACCGAAAGGAACCAATATATATCTGAGAACTCATCATAGTGCAGAATACAGGGAACTTTTTTTAGCGGTCTTCTCTTGTACTCGTGCTCTTATATGCAGTTGAAGTTAAAAAAAAAAGACACACAAATTACAGTTGAAGGCAGTGCATATTTGATGCTTGTTAGTAAGTGTTTGCACTGCAATTGTGCCAATTTCACCATCAAAATTGTGAACTGCATCAATAAATAATTAGGTAAAAAAGTTTCTTCCATTTCAGTTCCTTATAGAAATTCTGAAAGAATTCTGTTTCTTTCAAAGTACATTGAAGAGCCAAAGAAACTGGTACAGCTGCCTAATATTGTATAGGGCCCTCGCGAGCATGCAGAAGTGCTGCAACACGATGTGGCATGGCTTCGACTAATGTTGAAAGTAGCGCTGGAGGGAATTGACACCATGTATCCTGCAGAGCTGTCCATAAATCCATAAGAATACAAGGGGTTGGAGGCAAGACATCCCAGATATGCTCAATTATGTTCATGTCCTGGGGAGTTTGGTGGCCAGCAGAAGTGCTTAAATTCAGAAGAGTATTCCTGGAGCCACTCTGTAGCAATTCTAGAGGTGTGGAGTGTCACATTGTCCTGCTGGAATTTCCCAAGTCAGTCAGAATGCATGATGGACATGAATGGATGCAGATGGCCAGAAAGGATGCTTACATACATGTCACCTGTCAGAGTCGTATCTAGACGTATCAGGGGTCCCATATCACTTCAGCTCACACAACTCACACCATTACAGTGTCTCCACCAGCTTGAACAGTTCCCTGCTGACATGTAGGGTCCGTGGACTCATGAGGTTGTCTCCATACCCATACACATCCATCTGCACGATACAATTTGAAACGAGACTCGTCCAGCCATGGAACATATTTTCAATCAACAACAGTCCAATGTCGGTGTTGACGGGCCCAAGCGAGGGGTACAGCAGTGTGTCGTGCAGTCGTCAAGGGTACACGAGCGGGCCTTCAGCTCCAAAAACCCATATTGATGGTGTTCCGTTGAATGGTTTGCACGCTGACACTTGTTGCTGGCCCAGCTTTGAAATCAGCTGCAATTTGTGGAAGAATTGCACTTCCGTCACATTGAACAATTCTCTTGAGTCGTCAATGGTCCCGTCCTTGCAGGATCTTTTTGCGGCCGCAGCGATGTCGGAGATTTAATGTTTTACTCGATTCCCAATATGCATGGTATACTCATGAAATGGTTATATGGGAAAATGACCCTGAAAATTGTGGATTTGATGCTAATATTGATAGTTTATAATGACTGTCAGCTTTGTCGTACTGCCACCCTTGCCACTTGCCCCAAGTACCGTACTGACCCAATTATAAGATGAGGTTTCCTCCCAAATTTGTAATTTGAAAAATACAGAGTTGTCTTATATTTGAAGATTAAACTACTGCTGCCGAGATCAACATTTTGACATTGTTTAAGAGATTAATATAGTGTCATCTTACGTTCCAAGAAGCATCTTTGGCTATTGAGGTTTTACAAATTTATTTTGAAGAATTCCAAAGGGTAGAGCCTATCAAACAATACTTGCATGTGAATAGGCCCGAGGATTCTCAATATGCCAAAGCACTCGATATAATATCGACCTTGCACAATCACTTGATGTTTGACATGTGGTACTAGTGCAAGAGATGGATAAGTGAGAAACTATGAACTAGCCTCTTCAACAGTATAAAGCTCTGCTTAAAAACAGACAATTTTGTGAAACACAGGATGAAATAGTATTAAATTCTATTAACGTGAGCAAACTTTCGTTGAATTTGAACTGGTTTTCAGTAAAAGTTTCCATACATGTTCGGGTGTGGTATACATACATTTAAGCCTATTTTAAGTAAAGGTAACATTCAAAGGCTGAAATTTTGTTTTTCATCATTCAGAACCCAAGTCAGTATTTCATTTGGTTATGAGACCCTAATGATTTCCTGAGTGTGTTCCTAATGAAAAATTTGGTCACTGTTCTCATATTAGAATTCCAAGGAAAAACATTTCCGGCTTTTAATCAGCTTTAGACCAAGATAGTGACATTCAGATGAAAGGAGAAAGAAAATTAATCTAGAATTAAATGTCTAACATACGAAATAAATCACATTAAACTGAAAGCAGTTGTAATCACAAGAATAAATTACAGTGGAAAGACCCATTGTGAAGATAATACCAGTCGATGTCACTAGATTGAGGAACAAGTGAAAGTTCGAGAATTGAACTGAATCAACATTGCGATCTTTTATTTATGTACTAGTTATTGTTGTTATATATGACATGCACCCTAGAAGATATTACTGTTTGTTTCCTATGTTGCTCAAGCACAGCACTGCAGATGTTGGAGGAGAACAGTGACACCAGGGGAGTGTTGATTTTGTTGTGCTGTCAACCATGAGAATCTATACTTCATACTTTGGCTCTTTATGGATTTCTACCTTGTTTAGACTGCAATTTGCGTGAATCCATCTGCAGTACAGTCGAACTGTCTTTAGAACTGGTCAAATACTCATTTCCTGCAGAAGATGCTAAAAGTCTAGATTGGGGCCAGTGGTGTACTTAAGCATTTCGTGCATTAATGTTGTCGATGCTCACTGCTAGATAGGATGAGAAAAATAAAGGATGTGTCAGCTTACGGTTCTACACAGCCAGTGCAAGAGCAGCAAGCAGATGATACGTATGGAAGAAAGAGACATTGCAGCATTCTCATGTCAGTATAGAAACGAAATCCGCAATGTATTCAGGAAAAGAAGGAAAAAAAGAAAAGAAAGCAGCTGTGATCTCAGGTCCCAGTGTATTCACAACCTCAGAAATCTCAATATATTCAGAAGAAACAGCCAAATATTTTCAGTATATCCATTGTGGACAACCAACTGCGACTGTGATTTAAACTGGCATTTATTTGGTAATAAATATGCAATCAGTCCCTTTTTATGATTTATTCAACCATGAACACCAAGTGTAGCTACATATTGTGTTTATTTGTGTACATAGTGTAATAATACATGTTATAAGAAGCAGTCTGATGTGAATATCACAAGGCAGTGCACTGTAAGTACCTAAAACATAAAGAAACTTTCGGATTCGTAAATGTTTCATTGCCGATTACCAGATTTCCATAATTTCTGCCAGATACACCAGCACTGCATCTAGCTACACTTGATCCACAAGATCATGTTTCGATAACACCTCCATCTGAAGATGAGCGTGCGGTGGTTCAAAAACATGTTCATGGTTGAATAAACCATAAAAATGCGACTGGTTGCGTATTTATTACCAAATAAATGCCATCCGAATATTTGCGACAATGAAGATGTAAGTTTCATAGCTGTCCTGGTAGGATGATGATTAAAAATTGTGAGAGGTACCACGTTCAACAGGTTATATAAGCCAAAAGGCTGATGAAAATAAAAATAAATATAAAGAATTTCCTTCTGTTTATTTTACTTCTCCGTGTATTACCAAAATGTAGACAATATTATGAAAAGGACTGTTGCTACTCACCATACAGCTCAGATGCGTGTCGCTGGTAGGCACAACAAAAAGACTGTCACAAATATAGCTTTCAGCCAGTAAGGCCATTGTCAGAATAAACTGCGTACACACTTACGCAAATGCAGCTCACACACACGACTACTGTCTCAGGCAACTGGACTACAGTGCAAGCAGCAGCAGCGGCGCATGATGGGAGTGGCGACTGGTTGGAGGTAAAAAGGAGGCTGAGGTGGGAAGGGGGAGGGATGGTAGGGTAGGCATGGCGGGCAGTGACGTGCTGTTGGAAAGCGCAGAGGGACGAGTTGGAAAAAGGGTAGGGCAGCTATGTGTAGTCAGAAGGTTAGAGGGAGTGCGGAGGGGGGGGGGGGGGGGGGGGGGATACCTGAAGAGGAGAGAAATATAACGTATAACGGCTGTTGCAATGGAGGCATGAGGGCTGTATAGTGCTGGAATGGGAACAGGGAGGGGGCTGGATGGGAGAGGTCAATGGCTAAAAGAGGTTGAGGCCAGGAGGGTTATTGGAACATAGGCTATATTGCAGGAAAAGTTCCCACCTGCGCAATTCAGAAAAGCTGGTGTTGTTGGGAAGGGTCCATATGGCACAGGCTGTGAAGCAGTAATTAAAATGAAGGATGTCATATTTGGCGGCGTGCTCAGCAACAGAGTGGTCCACTTGTTTCTTGGCCACAGTTTGTCAGTGGCCATTCATGCGGACAGACAGCTTGTTGGTTGTCATGCCCACATAGAATGCAGTGCAGTGGCTGCAGCTTAGCTTGTAGATCACATGACTGGTTTCACTGGTAGCCCTGTCTTTGATGGTATAGGTGATGTTTGTGGTCAGACTGGAGTAGGTGGTGGTGGGAGGATGTATGGTACAGGTCTTGCATCTAGGTCTATTACGGGTGTATGAGCCATGGGGTAAAGGGTTGGGAGCAAGGATTGTGTATGGATGGACGAGTATATTGTGTAGGTTCAGTGGATGGCGGAATACCACTGTGAGAGGAGTGGGAAGGATAGTGGCCAGGATATTCCTCATTTCAGGGCACCACGAGAGGTAGTCAGCCCTGGCGGAGAATGTAATTCAGTTGCTCCAGTCCTGGGTGGTACTGAGTTGCAAGGGGAACACTGTTCTGTGGCCGGACAGTGGGGATTTTTGATGTGGTGGGAGATTGGAATGATAAGGTGTGGGAGATTTGTTTGTGTACAAGATTGTAGCAGATCAGTCACGTTGCAAGAAACCGGACAGAACCACTTTGAAATTTACCTGTTGAGCAATCAGCAGCTACACTCACGTATTGCTGACGTGGTAATGCTACTGAACTGTGCGTCTTCGATTTGGCCGACCAGTAGGGAGGTTTTGAAGCGATCAAGTGGGGGTGGAACCACGGCCAGCCGTTGGGAGCGGACATGCCGTCCGGTCTCTTCTGCTGGCAGCTTCTGACCTGACCAGACGTTCTCCTCTCCTGCTCTCTTGGGCGGCAGCCAATTCATTTTCGGCAGCTTCTCAGGCCTGCCTTTGCTTTTTATGGCATTAAACATCCATGCACTGAAAATACGTTTGATTTTTCACCTCAACGGGTGCCTACGGCTTTCCCCTCCTGGCCAATCCTGACATGTTTACAACATTATTGCAGAATTATATATCACGTGTTATGCATTATTTCTATTAGAACTAATACTCGCATAAGAAAAACATCCACTAGAAATCTGATGACAGATGCAATCATTCTAATCCATACAAAGGATGTGCCCCTCACATATTAAAAAAAAATACTCACTCCCATGTAGGATTCGAACTGTGATCTATTGTAAGAGTGTTGCTGACACTACACCATGCCACAAAGGTGCGGTGCGATGACGTCTTCACTGATCTGGATATACACTGACCTAACTGCTATGACCTTTCCCAGCAGCTCATATTTACATGGCCCCCAAATAGATTGTTGTCGCTTCCCATATTATTAGCCCTAAATAACTCCATTATTTTCATCACAACTTGTTTGCAAAACATTTCACCCACTTGCATTTTGACAATTATTTTTCAAAGTTAATGGAACATTTCATCTCATAATCCTATGTATTTGATTTTGCAATTTTACTGTATGCTTTAATATATATTTCACTTCAATATGCAAATTTGTTAAACAAATTAAGAAATCAAACCAAGAGGTTAGTACCGAGAAGTGCCTACTTAAAAGCATATACTCAGAAGTGGCAAATTTTTTATCATAACCGTCATTTAATACATAAATTCTTGTTGCTCCGTGGACAAAATAATGCAGATGAAGACTTAAGCAAAAGGAGAAATTACAAACAAAACAAAATTCACGTAAAATTAATACTAGAGATAATGAATACAGTAACAAGGACAAAAATATAAAATGAAAGAATGGAAGGAATAAAGTAGAAGTTAATACATAAAGATAATTAAAATAACATGAAAAAAATTGCAAATGACATAAGAATGATAAGACAGAATGAGAACATATGAAAAAGTTAATATAAAGATTAAAATGATGTGGCAAAGGAGTAGGAAATAAAAAGTTAAATTTAAACCAATTAATTGAATAATAGTAACGATCAAAATCAGTTCAATAAAGGTTTAAAAATAAAAAATTTAAATCTCTTGATTTGATTGGAACCCACAATCTTTTGCATATAATGTCCTGAGTTATTTCTATTCTTTTGACAGAAACTTAAAATTCCAAGTATACTTGGGCAATTTAAGAACAAACCTCTGAAATAATAAAAACTTGCTTATATCCGTTTCAGCACTGATAGATAAGTGTTTGGGTGCCAAAGAGCATCCAGTCCGACACTTGTAACCTGCCTGTCGTATTTGGTTGAGGTTGTTTCCACTAGACATCATCTTTACTGTATGCAGCTTTGGATAATCGACAACAAAATGCACACTTGTTTAGGCAGTGCTTTTAAAAATTGATGGCTATAGTGAACTGGAGTTAGGCATCGAATTTAGCACCTAGTAAAGAAAAGAAGAATGTGATGTTACTTTATTAGAGACAGAATATAATATATATATTTCGTATGGCTAATAGAATACAGCAGTAAGTAAGTAGTAACACAAACAACGTATAAAAACAATGAATGGTCAATGTTACAGGCAACAAACAATTATTAGATCTAAAAAAGGAAGTAAAACACAAAATACACAAAATTACATAGAAATTATAGTAATAGCATCTAGTAATAGGTTTTTCAGAAGGAGAAGAGTAGACCAGACTCATGGTTGTATGTCCAACTCCCTCAGCCAGCCAGAAGCATCTCCCTCCAGCAGGTGCAGCTCCTGCATTGTGCCAGGGAATCTCCTCGTAGGGCAGTCCGTTGCGATATGATGTAGAGTTTGTGGATTCTCACAGTCGCAGTTGGGTGAGTCAGTCTGTCCCCATTTGTGCTTCCAGTAATTACATCTACCATAGCCTGTTCGGATACGATTTAAAGTTGTCCAAGATTTTCTGGGAAGACCGAAGCCCTCGGGCCATACGGTTGGGTCCGAGACTAAGTTAGGGTGATCAGGGTTAGACATATCCCATTCCAGACGCCAGGCTTCGTCGATATCATAATTGTTCTCGATCAGCTGTTGCCCTAATCTCCATGATGGCTTACGGGACTTGGGCCTGTGGCTGGGATTCTTGCAGTCTCCGTGTAAGGGTAGGTCACGGTTGTTAGCACACTTTTGCCATTCCCTTTTCAGTGCAGATCTTCGCCTTAGATGAGGTGGGGCTATGTTAGCCAGTACCGGGAGCCATTGGTGGGGCATCGGTTTAATAGTGCCTGAGATGAGCCTCATGGTGTCGTTTAGCTGGGTGTCCACCGTTGCTGTATGGGTGCTGTTTAGCCAGACCAGAGTGCAGTATTCAGCCACCAAATATACTAGTGCAAGAGCAGATGTTCTGAGAACTGTGGCGCTTGCTCCCCAGCTACTTCCAGTGAGTTTGTGTAGGACATTATTTCTGGTTTTGATTTTTGCTGCGCATTTGTATAAGTGCTCCTTGTACGTCAGAGATCGGTCCAATGTAATTCCCAGATACTTTGGGAGGGGATTGTAGTTAAGCAGCTGGCCTCTGAACTCTACGTGGGGTGCATAGTTTGCCTGTCTGTTGTTGAGGTGGAAACAGGAGACTTGGGTTTTAGAAGTATTAGGTCTGAGCCTCCATGTTTCGAAATATTCATCAATTTTGATAAGGTCTTCCTCGATGATTCTTTCGGAATTGTGGAAGTCTTGATGTTGATATGTGAGAGCAATATCGCCTGCATAGATGAACTTCTTAGAAGATGTCTCTGGTAGGTCTGATGTATATATATTAAAAAGTAATGGAGCTAGCACGGATCCTTGGGGCAGGCCATCATTTAACCTATATTTCTTGCTTATCTCTCCATCTAGGTGTACTTCAAAAAATCTATTTCAAAGCATATTGTTGATTAGGGTAGCCGTTTTCTTGCAAGGAATAATGCGTTGGAGTTTAAGAATCATTGCCTCCCTCAACGCTGTGTCATATGCTGACGATAGATCTATGAACACGGCGACTGTCTTTTTCTTCCTTTGAAATCCACTCTCAATATGTGTGGTAAGAGATAATACTTGATCACAGCAGCTCCGACCAGGTCTAAATCCGGCTTGTTCAATAGGAACGAAATTCTCAGTAATGGGTTTTATTCTGTTGAGAATAAGTCTCTCCAATAGTTTGTAGCATACACTTAGAAGAGCTATAGGTCTATAGTCCTCTGGGAGCTTTCCATCTTTGCCAGGCTTAAGAATGGCGACGATCTTGGTTTGTTTAAATAGTGGTGGTAGTGTTTCCGATCGTTGGATGTCATTGTAAAACTGAGTTAGCCACAGTAGAGCTCGAGGTCCTAGGTGCCGTAAGAACTCGGGGTAGACCTCATCTAAACCAGCCGCTCTACCCATTTTCATTTCTTTCAGTGCTTCTGTGATCTCTAGGATGGTAAAGGTTTTTGAGAAATTGTTGTCGGGTGTGGATTGTCGGAGCTTGGTTCTCAGTTCTTTCTTTACTTTCTTAGTCTTATCCTTGTTGCTGCGTGGTGTTTTTCTTGTAAGGTTGACTATTCTGCTTGCTACCTCTTTGGGGTGTATGTTGCCACCCATACAGGTTTTAATGGAGCTTTCACCTAGGTTTTTAAGAAGGCACCAGGCTTTCTTGCTGGAGTGCTTGAAGTCCATATTTTTCATGAGAGTGTGCCACTTTTCTTGTCTTGCTGAGTCCAGGCATTGGAGAAGCTCGTCCCCCATTTCAGGATCGTTGTTTTGCGAATATGCATTATATAGGTCTATGCATTCTTGGCTCCAGCCGGGAATATAAGTTTTCCTGTAGCCTCTGGGAATGTGTTTTTGGCAATGGCTAGGAGTAATCCCACAAAGCGGTTGTAGTTCTTCGATGCGGGTGGGATCCATTGGATGTTGTGGTCCATTTCGGCGGTAAAGGCTTCCCAGTTGGCTTTGCCAAAATTCCACCGGGGTTTAGGTGTAGATCTCACTATTGGAATCTGTATACCGACATGTAGCAGGACGGGCCTGTGCTGGCTACGAGGAAAATCGGGCAAGATCTGTTTATTGCAGCGTAATGGTAGCTTTTTGGCGTCTCTGGAAACAAAGCACAGATCGGGGTTGTAGTCTGTTTTTCATCTAGCCGAGTGGAAAGGCCCTTTATCCTTTAGATCATGGATCAAGAAGACGTCTTCTATGTCCGCCCATTTCATTACTCCCTCCCCATCCTCATTGGTGTTGTTATATCCCCATTGGGTACTGTGGCTGTTGAAATCGCCCATTATCACTGTAGGATGTTGTATGTTGGAAATAGCAGAGTCATTCCATGACTGAGTTGGGGGTTTGTAGAGGTTGATGACTTAAATATCAGCAATTTTTGTTCTTATGACGTAGGCGCTTGGGTCAGTGTGTGTTTTTATATCGTGGACCTGGTCAGTGTTGTTTTTAAAGTAGGTGGCAGTGCCATAGTTAGCGTGGTAAGTTGCTGCAGCAAGGGAATAGCCTGGAAGTTTGCATCTATTTTTCAACTGCTTTTCATCGGCGCAATGTGTTTCCTGGAGCAAGACAGCATCCACTGAATGGTTGTCCAGGACTTTAATTAGGTAGTCAGATTTAGCTCTACTCATTCCTTCTATGTTGAGTTGTAGGATTTTAAGGACATCTCCAATGTCCTTGGTCAACGGGTTCTGAGAGGAACCGTTGTTTCGGGTATTCGCGTTCATGTCTGTGCTGATTCTGTAAAGCTGGGACATCCTCACAGGTCTAGCAGCCAGATTTGTAGACTATTTAGCCGTGATAAAAAATCACGTTGCCCAGGATGCACCACGGGGAGGGTAGTCTACATTGCACCCCACAGAACATAATGAAAGTTTGTCAGTTGACTGGCAAGTGCTCGCCAGTGATACGAAATAGAAACTTCCACTGTGCTCCGCACAGCCCATCAAAGATATCTGTTCACAGAAAATCATTGTGAAATACATGGTGTGACTTCACAGTGACACATAAACTAAAAAAAAAAAAAAAAAATCTTCAGATTGCAGGATATTTGGGTTGGTCTGTTGCACGAGTTTACTTGAGTTTTATTAATAGTGATCTTCAAAAATTTGTAACGCTTTTCATTTTGAGCTTTAAAAAGCTATCTTTATCTCTTCCTGTAAAGTGCAAAAAGTTATTTAAAATTTTTTACTTCTATTCTTAAATGCCTTGTTCGTTCTACTTGTAGTTTTGTCAGGTATAGGTCACATGACTGTGAATGCTTACAAAACTGTTTATATGCTGCAGATCTGAAATTGGTATTGTGCTATTTATGTCATCATCGAACTGTATCAGAAAAGTAAGATAATGCTGAGAAACATCTTGACTCATTCAAGATACTTCTCAACAGAAACAGTCATTTGTTGAAAGCTTAAGTGGAACCAAAAGAAGAAGACAAAGATCATTTTGAAAAAAACTGATAGAGGTTTTTGTAAAAGCAAAGATTCCATTAAAAAAGCTCATATTATGTAGAAAAATCAGTATTTTCTTATCAGCCGGGCCCCCTGTGTAAAATGAATTGTAATGACATTTTATAATGAATTATTCCTAGCAAGCTGCAAATAGTTTAATTGGTAATCCTTCTTCCTTACAAGTTAGTTTTGGCTATAGTGTCTTTCTCAAGTAAACTTGTGGATGTTACAGGTGGTACGTCTACCTCAGTTTTTAAAAGTTGAACATAAATATCAGTTTACATATATAACATTATTAGAGAAGGAAAGTTGCTACTCAGCATATAGTGGAGATGCTGAGTCTCATACAGGCATAAGGAAAAGACTCTCATAATTAGAGCTTTCAGCCATTAAGGCCTTTGTCAAAAAAGCACACACACACACACACACACACACACACACACACACACGACTGCAGTCTCAGGCAACTGAAACCACATTGTGAGCAGCAGCACCAGTGCATGATGGGAGAAGACAGGGTGTGCTGGTGTAATGACGGCTGTGTAGAG
Source organism: Schistocerca americana (assembly GCF_021461395.2). Classification (NCBI taxonomy): domain Eukaryota; kingdom Metazoa; phylum Arthropoda; class Insecta; order Orthoptera; family Acrididae; genus Schistocerca; species Schistocerca americana. Next base: position 289,287,433 of record NC_060120.1, on the reverse strand, counting down.
CTGGAATGGGAACAGAGAGGAGGGCTGGATGGGTAAGGACAGTGACTAACGAAGGTTGAGGCCAGGAGGGTTATGGGAACATAGGATGTATTGCAGGGAAAGTTGCCACCTGCGCAGTTCATAAAAGCTGGTGTTGGTGGGAAGGGTCCAAATGGCACAGGCTGTGAAGCAGTCATCGAAATGAAGGATATCATGTGTGTCACCATGTTCAGCAACAGGGTGGTCCACTTGTTTCTTGGCCACAGTTTGTCGGTGTCATTCATGTGGACAGACAGCTTGTTATTTGTCGTGCCTACATAGAATGCAGCATAGTGGTTGCAGCTTAGCTTGTTAATCACATGACTGGTTTCACAGGTAGCCCTGCCTTTGATGGTATAGGTGATGTTTGTGGTCGGACTGGAGTAGGTGGTGGTGGGAGGATGTATGGGACAGGTCTTACATCTAGGTCTATTACAGGTGTATGAGCCATGGGGTAAGGGGTTGGGAGCAAGGATTGTGTAAGGATGGATCAGTATATTGTGTAGGTTTGGTGGACAGCGGAATACCAGTGTAGGAGGTGTGGGAAGGATAGTGGACAGGACATTTATCATTTCAGGGCACAACAAGAGGTAATCGGAACCCTGGCAGAGAATGTAATACAGTTGCTCCTTTCGTGGGTGGTAATAAGTTATGAGGGGAATGCTCCTTTGTGGCCGGACTGTGGGACGTTTTGAGGTTTTGGGAGATTGGAATGATAAGGCACAGGAGATTTGTTTTTGTACAAGGTTGGGAGGATAATTACGGTCAATGAAGGCTTCAGTGAGACCCTTGGTATATTCCAAGGGGGATTGCTTGTCACTGCAGATACGATGACCATGGGTGGCTTGGCTGTATCGAAGGGAATTCTTGGTATGGAATCGGTGGCAGCTGTTGAAGTGGAGTTATTGCTGGTGGTTAGTAGGTTTGACATGGACGGAGGTACTGATGTAGCCATCTTTGAGGTGAAGGTCAACTTCTAGGAAGCTGGCTTGTTGGGCTGAATAGGACCAGGTGAAGCAAATGGAGGAATTTGGGCAGTGTGTCCTCACCTTCTATCCATATAGCAAAGATGTCATCAGTAACTCTGAACCAGGTTGAGGGGTTTAGTATTCTGGGTTTTTAGGAAGAATTCTTCTGGATGGCCCTTGAATAGGTTGGCATTGGATGGTGCTATGCAGATGCCCACAGCCATACTCCGTATTTGTTTGTAGGTAATGCCTTCAAAAAAGAAGTAATTGTGGGTGAGGATATAATCGGTCATGGCGACTAGGAAGGAGGTTGCTGGTTTGGAATCGATAGGGTGTTGAGAAAGGTGGTGGTAAATTGCAGTAAGGTCATGGGTATTAAGAATTTTAGTGTACAGGGAAGTGGCATCGATAGTGACAAGCAGGGCACCTGTGGTAAAGGGACAGGAACTGTGAAGAGTTGGTGGAGGAAACGGTTGGTATCTTTTATATAGGAGGGTATGTTCCAGGGAATATGTTGAAGGTGTTGGTCTGTGAGAGCCAAGATTCTCTCACTGGGGGCACAGTAACTGGCCACAATGGGGCATCCTGGGTGGTTATGTATATGGGCTTTAGGAAGCATGTAGAAGGTAGGGGTGTGGGGATTGGCAGGGGTAAGTAGAGATGGACTCCGGGAAGAGGTTCTGGGATGGGCCTAAGGATTTGAGTAGTGACTGGAGATCGTGCTGGATTACTGGAATGGAGCCACTGTGGCAAGGATTGTAGGTGAAAGTATCTGACAGCTGGCAGAGTCCTTCCGCCAGGTAATGCTTGTCGTTGAAAACAATAGTGGTGGAGGCTTTGTCCGCAGGTGAGATTGTTAGGCCGGTATCAGTTTTTAGATGGTGACTGCAGTTCTTTCTGCTGATGTAAGGGTGGTTTGCATGTTGAGGGATTTGGGGAATGATGGTGAGGCAAGGTTCAAGGTTACGAAATTCTGGAAAGTTAACAGAAGGTGGTTTTGGGGCAGTGGGGATGGATCACGGTTGGATGGAGGAGTGAACTGGTGTAGGCAAAGTTCAATATTGGTCTTTGGTTGAGTCTGATTGGTAGGGTTGGTGATGGAAGAACTCAGCCAGCTGTCAGATACTTCCACCTACAAACCTTGCCATGGTGACTCCATTCCAGTAATCCTGCAGGATCTTCAGTCACTACTCAAATCCTTAGGCCCATCTCTGAACCTCTCCCCGGAGTCGTCCATCTCTACTCACCCGTACCACTCCCCATACTCCTACCTTGAGTTCATAGTTTTTAAACTATTAGATAATTTGTCAAACTCAGGTGATGCAACATGCAAGTGACATTGGCATCGGAGAATGATACCTGCTTTCTTTCCTTTGTTCCAGTTACCTGTGTACCTTGTTCCCAAGGCTCATAGGAATTGTAACAAATACTGTTGTTCTAGAGTTTTCATTAATTTTTAATTATCATGGTCAAAAACTTTGCCAGCTCATACTTCACCCTGACTTGCAATGTTTTATGTTAAATGTCTGTTACACCTTTAAGTACACTGATAATATTGAAAATTACAATACCATTAAATATTCTTTATTAACATTTGAAATGTATCCCATATTGTTCAATAGTGATACAAGAAATTATTTAAGTGTAGAGCATAGAAACAATATTGCAAAACAAAAAACAGTATGTACTGATACTGCAGTGCTGCAATAAATTTTCTTACGTGCTCTGATGAATTCTTACCATTGATTACAATAGGAAACAACAGCATAAGTTGTAAAATGCAGAAGAGACAAAATAACAATTTGTCTGTGCTACAGGGGTTGATAATATGCCGTGCCAGAAATGCTACTTATTATACAGTTGTGTGTTGTTATTAGTGACTTAGAGACAAATGATATTTTTGGTGATAAGTGTGTCGACAACATTTTAAAATGTAAAAAATCAGTGCCCACTTTTCAAAATAATGTATTTGTCAAAAGTCAATTTACTTGATGTAACTCCTGGAATTCTCCTGCCACATTTCTTGTTGTAATTATGTCTGGGTGTGCAGCCATATCCTGTCGACATTCTGCACGATATTTTGACCAAGAGACATCCGGCCATCTTCAGAGCCCAGTTCCATTCACAGTATGTATAGAAAATCTGACACATGGAAAAAGTTCTGGCGTCTCTTGGCACATGCGGACGGCGATGACGTGTGGGGCAGACAGCAATGACGTGTGGGGCAGACGGCGATGACGTATGGGACAGCTGAGTTGTGCATGCTGCCCTCAGTGGTGGAAGTGAGAGATGATCTGATCGTTAATTGTCAAATGACCGCATCAACTCCACTGTGACTGGCTAATTTTAATTATAGGATTCCAGTTTTTATCTAGTGAAAAGCCGTTGTCACGATTTATAGGATTTATCGGTGGGACTGATTTCCGCTGATTCTTTGATAACTATATCGCAGAAATTGGAAACTGGAGTTGAATGTCCCATGGAAATACAGTGTTCTGCTACTGCTGATTTTTAACAGTTGCCGAAGATGGGTTTATCTTTCATGTTCTGTACAACGCTCCTGGACAGTTCGTGTTGTCTGGCGAATATATGCAGCAACGCAATCACAGGGAATTTTGAAAATGCACACTTTCTTCAGTTGTAAGTCTTCTTTAATGAAGCCAACCAGAGCCAAGCTCTTCACTGGTGGACAGGAGATGACCTTGATGGAAGGAAACAGTTGATTTATGATCAGTGTCTTCACTGCATTGCTTCTTGCTTTAATAGTTGTTCATGGCCTAACGAGAAGCAATGCACTGAGGACATTGATAACTGTAAATGTGTCTTCTAAAATAGGCAGAGTTCTTAGGAAAAATAAAATCAAGGTTATCTTATTTCCAGCAGCAAAAAGGTTGGTTCTGGTCGGATCTGTTAAAGACAACTTAAATAAAGAGCGGGCATTTACAAAATTCCATGCGAGTGTGGTGCTGCATATATAGCCAGATGACTCAAATTGTTCAGGAGTGTTGTACAGAAAAGAGATACACCTGTCTTTGGCAACCATTTAAGATCACGGAACACTGTATTTCTATGGGACATTCTATGGAATAAAATAGAACAAAATTTTAGCTCCAGTTTCCAGATTTCGAGATTTGGTAATCAAATAATCAGTGGAAACCAGTCTTGCTGATAATCTTATAAATCGTGACAACGGCTTTCAACTGGATAAAAATTGGAATCCTATAAATTAAATTATCCAGTCACAGCATAATTGACAGTGTAATTTGATACTTAATGATTAGATCATGTCTCCCTTCCACCACTGAGGGCAGCACACACAACTCAACTGACCTGCACATGTAATCACCCGACACATGTGCCGAAAGACATCTGCACTTTTCACATGCGCAAGATTCGGCATAAATACCGTTGAATGCACCTGGACTCTTCAACAGTTGTCTACTAACGTGAAGATGGCCAGACACATCAGGGCCAAAATATCATGGCAGAATGTAGGCGGCCCCTGGCATACAGGAAAGTTATTGAAGACCAATGTACTCATTCATGGGTAATGAAGTTTTCTTATCAAGCTAATACATTTTGTTTCACCAGAAAATTTGGATAAGTGTCTATGAAATATCATTCCAAGTTACAGCCATTTTTGTTTACTGGATAGCTGTAATCTATGTATCCATACCACAAGCTATCGCCATCCATTAATAAATCTTTACCGAGGATTTTTATTGATATAGCTCTTACACTATTAGACAAGGAGTGTGTTGCCAAGAAGGTTAGACACTGAGAAGAAATTTCTAAGGAATCTGTATCTGGCTAAACAAATTGCACTAGTATTGTAATCAAAGTCCACAATGGTTTTTGAAGTGATTGACACAGAAACTGAAAAGATAAAATAAGTCTTCTATAATGTATAAACACCATAATTTGGACATGTGACTCTATTTGCATGTGAGATGTATTAATTTTTGGCAGTTTTTACTGTTGGCACATGGGTACATTGTTAAACAGTTACATAGTTTGATTCTGTAAGTTTATTCACTTACTTGCTATACCCTTGCCGAATGTGCTTAAGTTTAATTATTTGTATAATTATAAAATTGACCTTTCTGGTAAAGCCTGAATTGGCCTTAGCCAACAACGTTCTCTGTTGGGGGTAACCCAGTATCCTAGAAGTGTAACAGTGGTTGGAAATATAACAGTGGATCGATGAATAATGGGTAGATACTCAAATCCATCTTGGATAAAAACCAACTGTCTTGTGTATATTGTTTCTCACTTATCTATTCCTATAACCATACCACTTTCTGGTCCCAGTTCACTGTCTTTCGTATCTCTGTTTCTCATTAATCTGTAATTTCTCTCTCATCCCTTTTCTGAAACTTGATTTTTTTTTCAACTGTGCTTCTCCTACTTTAATGACTTTAAATTTAGAGTGAGATCCAAATTGTCGACGGTCTGTGATGAATAATGAATTTGGCAGAACACAACATTAAGACGAAGCTCTTACATGGTTGATACCCTGAAGAGATTTTGCAAGTGAATTTTTTTGTGAAAGTCCCACATTCACCTTCAAGAAAATGTATTAAGAAAATGTTTTATTTGCATTATTATTTATTTTTTGCATAAAGGCTCTTAATGGTTTCAAATTGGTTTGGTTTGTTACAGAAATGGATAAAAGAAAATAAAGTTTTGCAAATTGTCCTGAGGGACTCGCTCCATCAACCACAGTATGTTGAGAAATTAGAAAAAATATTAAGGTTTGTTATCAAAGAGAGAGCATTGACTTTAGAAGATCTGGACAATGTGTGGGCTGCACAAGCTGGGAAACATGAGGCTATAGTTAAAAACGTTCATGATCTCCTTGCGAAGTTAGCATGGGACTTTTCTCCGGAGCAACTGGATCACCTTTTTGTCTGTTTCCAGGTAAGTACTGTGGAGACAAATTATCCTCATGTGAAATATATAGACTCATAATACTGAACTACATTTTTTAGGTTGAGTGTATATTATAGTTAGATTACTCACCGTTACATAAATTTTCTAGTCTAGCTGGACAAATGCTAACAAGAAGCAGCGAGAGAAACTGCTGGAGTTAATTCGGCGTCTTGCTGAAGATGATAAGGATGGTGTCATGGCACATAAGGTAATTAGCTAGCTATGTGTCTATTTAAAGTTATTTTAAAGAAAGCATTTTTGTCATTATGACTAGTCGTGAAGTATTGAATAAATAAACATCATATAAGCTATATTTTTTGGAGAGAAACTAACTTCCTGTCAGTCTACTCAATTAGTAAAATTTCTTATTCTTGCTAGTGCTGTAATAAAACTTATAATTGTTTGAATCTGGTGTGGCTCATTACATTTGTTTGTCATGCTTCAACTCCCACTCACTGTACCATGCAGACATTCATAAATGTCATATCTTCCACAACATCACAGCATTTCATGTAGGCTAAACCAAAGAAAATGCTACACCAGAGAACAACGTTAAGTGTTATGGTATTTGTGCTTTAATGGTGTACTTTCGACTGTTCAGAGCCATTGATGGTTCCATTTTTCTGCATGATGTTTAGACGGCCAGCCCAGTATTCTTATTCAGTTGCTGTAAGCTGTTTTATATGTAGTAGATGCTTGGACTAACACTATGCTGTACATGCTTGAATGAATCCATCACATAACTATGCTGTTACAGATACCCGTTGCGCATAGTGCAGGCTCTGAAAATTCTTACATCCTAGACTGTTAAATCACAATTCGTCTATACTGCTATGTCTTTGCTAAATGACACATTTGGCAATAAAAAAATAGTTATTAAATATAACTAAGGAAGCAGAAAAGGAATGAGGATGGTGTTGACCACTTGTACCATTGGGAATCGACCAGTATTCAGTCTATGTGGACTGGGAAAATTTGAATTGGAGCACCTTTCAGCTCCTATGGAAGCTTCTTTATAGTGTCCGCCTGCCTAGCTGGGCGGTAACATGCTTGCCTCCCAAGCACTGGGCCGAGGTTCGACTCCCGGCCAGGTTGTAGATTTTCTCCGCTTGTGGAATGGGTGTTGTGTTGTCCTCATCATCGGCCGCAAGTCGCCCATAGTGGCACCGACTGAACTAAGACTTGAACTTGGTGGCCAAACCCAAATGCGACCTCTCGGCCAACAATGCCACATGATCATTTCATTTATTTATTTATTTTTTCATTACATTTTTCTTTTGTAGTGACACTGCAGAACACCACACTTTTTAAATCATTAGTTATGCTGCCCACATGATTTGCTCCTGCATTTGCACCTTTCCAAGAAAATGCTTATTGTAAGTGATTACTCTCATATTTGCATAGATAAATATTATTACAAGGACTTTACCATGTGAAATGATGATGACCAGAAGCAGTATTTTAATCATTGTGTGCTATTCTTTTTTTTTTTTTTTTTGCAGGTGCTCACACTGTTTTGGAATTTGGCACATTCTGACGATGTGCCAACAGAAATTATGGACCAAGCACTGACAGCGCATGTTAAAATTTTAGATTATAGTTGTTCGCAAGAGAGAGATGCACAGAAAACAGTGTGGCTGGACAAATGTGTTGAAGAGCTGAAAACAGGGGACAAGTGGGCATTGCCTGCATTGAAGCAGATAAGAGAAATTTGCTGTCTGTATGAACCATCACCAAATATGAATCACAGTCAGCGTGGCCATCACATGTACTATCGGTAAGTGCTTACTTTGTCGTTCAACAGCTTTCTATTGAACTGGCTGTGTTTCCTGACTCATGTCTCTGAACTTTCCGTCTGTGGTTCTAGATTTGTGAATTTTGGGGCTTATTAATGTCACTTTTAAATTATTTATTCCCATCTGCCTCTGAATATTTAAAACAATTTGCAATATCTGAAATACGTGTGGGAGATGATGATGATGTTTCGAAGTTTTACTTCTCCGAGAAAGTAGTATTTTGGGATTTTGAGAGCAATCTTTGATACAACACATTCATTGATTACAGCGTATCCCACGAGAATGTCCTTCCCCCTCTCCCCTCCCCTCCCCTCCCCTTTCTGCTATCTATTCCCTATCTAAGCAAATAATCTTATGATGGTAGGCATAAAACATAATCCAAAATTGTACTAAATGCTTTAATTGAAAATTATTTTGAGCAATTAGTTCAGGAGCATGTGTGAAATTCAGATGGTTGCTATTAACATACTGGACATAGTGCAAATAGTGTCATGACAGATGCGGCAGTAAGTGACCACAAGGTCCTTGTAGTGAAAATGAATACCATAACATCCAAATCCACCAAAAGTAAACGTAAAGTATCTCTCTCTAAAAAAGAAGATTAAATTTCACTTAATGCATTTCTAAAAAGACACTATTTCTTCTACACTAATTATGTAAGTTCCGTGCTGGCCAGATGTGGCTCAAATTCAAAGAAACAGTGTTGATAACTATCGAGAGTTTTCTGTCAAGTAAATTGAGATACTGAACAGATCCCTCATGGTACACAAAACAGGTCATGACATTATTGCAGAAGCAATGTAAAAGGTATGCCAGATTGACAAGTACACCAAATCTCAAAGATTGCTGACATTTACAGATGCTCAAAACTTAGTTTGGACTGCAGTCTGAGATGCTTCCAATAGTTTTCACAACAAACACTGTCTCGAAATATGGCAGAAAATAGAGAGAGATTCTGGTCATATGTAAAGAAAATGGCAAGACACAGTCTAATACCTTCACCGAGGCTTAACTGGCAATGACTGTTGGCTGTTGACCAGTGCTACCCTCAGCACCCATTGGTTATGATTATTCAGGATCTCCTCAATGACCTCCATCATGCTGGATGATCGGTCATCTTGCGATCCCAGGGAATGAACATGCTGACTGGTTGGCCAAGGTAGCTACCAGGATGCTGACTTTGCAGTTGGGGGTTCCAGAATTGGACCTTCAGTCGAATCTACACCGACAGTTGTTGGAGTCTTGGAATGCGGTTTGGTGTGCCCTAGTTTCTCTGAATAAACTGCAAACCATAAAGGAGACCACAGAATGTGGCAGTCTTCCCACCGTGCTTCTCATAAGGAATCTGCTACCTTCAGTCAGCTTCGCATTGGCCACACTTGGCTTCTTAAAACAGGAGGTTTTGGATTCATGTTCACTAACCATTTCAAGCTTCACAAGAACCAGCATCTGATCTGCCCGATCGTAAACAGCATAGGGAGCGCCCACCACAAGTTAGCTAGACATTTACAAAGTAAACTCAAGGATTTTTTTTTACTTTTGACAGTAATTTTTCCTTTAAGGGTAGGCAAGATCTGATTAGTAAAATGAAAGTGGTCAAACACACTCCTAGTACTAGATTGTTATCCTTTGATGATACAAGCCTGTACATGAACATCCCAATTGACGTGACACTTGAAATCATTGGAAAGAACTTATTACTGCATAAAAATTTATCTGAGAGGCAAATTACAGAACTGATAAGTTTTTTTAAAGGTAATGCTCAAGTACAATTATTTTGCTTTTAACGGTAAATTGTATGTTCAATCCTTTGGCCTTGCGATGGCTAGTCTCTTATCTGGCATCACCACTGACATTTTCATTAACTCCTTTGAAGATGGCTTTTTCAAGACAGTCAGAATTAGTGAGTAAAATACAGTTTTATGCATGGTATGTAGACGACCTAATTTTTGCATTTGATGGAACTGACCAAGAATTAGATTTATTCACAAAAGAAATTCAAAATGAGAATGGTGACCTAAATTTCCTTGATCTGAAATTACACATACAGAATGACAGTGTCAGTTTCGATGTTCATCCTAAGACAACATACTCTGATAATATTCCATCAGGTTCTTCCCACCCTCAGGCTCGTAAAGTTGCATTTTTCCACTCGGCAGTAAATTGTGCTTTAACAACACCTCTTTTCCCATACAATTTTCAGAAAGAAAGTAATTTAAGACTATTGCTAGCAATAATGGTTAAAAACAAGATGTAGTTGACCAAATACTTAGCAAAAAAGGGCAAATAAAAAAAATTTCAATACTAGGTGACAAACTGAAGAGTAAGGATGAGGGAAATGGCAAGTCTGTTTCGATAACATTTCTAGGTAGTGTGTCCTACAGGATTAGCCGTCTTCTGACTAGAAAATATGGCTGTAAAGTTACTTTCTCTATGAACAGTAGTGTGAAGAAAAATTTAGTACATACATTAAAAATTGAATAAGATTCTTGTCACTAATTCAGGTGTCTATAAAATTGTCTGTAAAGATTGACCTAGATATTATAAAGGGCAGATGGATAGAGCTATTAAAGCAAGAGATGAGGAGCATCCGTTGTACAAGAAAGAGGGATATGTGCATAATTCTTCATTTGACGAACACTTACTTAGTTCAGGCCCTTCTCCGAGGGAATTAGAAGAAACCATAGCTTTGCTTAAGGAAATAAAAGGCTGGAATTAAATTTATTAGAAGAACTTGAAATTCATAAACATCTTGCTAAGCGAGACAGTAACATTTTAAACTATCAGTTGCAGCTCACTGTTCATGGTCACGTAATACATGTATACGATCTGACAATATCAAGGAACATGCTGTTTTCCTCAAAATATATTTTTCTACTATTGAGCTCCTGACATTTCATATCACTGGCTTTCATTTTTTGTGGCCTTATCAACACATGTTGATACAGTTTATATAACAAAAAATGGTATCGGTACAGTTTAATAGAAGATTCTGTTTTTATGTTGTGATGTAACTTTTTGCTGTGATGTAACATTTTATGTTGTGATGCAACTTGATCCCTTCATTATGTCCTTCACCTTTTTGGTAACAGAAGTAAGCTTTGTCATCTGTCATCTTCTGCACACTAAAGCTACGCGCAGTATCACTGTGCCACATAAATGTACTACAGATTTTATATTTAATGTAAACTTCTAAAATTGTAGCATTTGTTAGTGGCCTTCTAAGAGAAATTGCCATATTGCCTTAATGTAAAATTATGCTACTTAATACCAGCAAGACACAGTGCTCACACGCATGTGTATAGCACCCACTGCTTTCCCATTTTTCTTATCGCTTAAGCTTCCATAGTGCTAAGCAGAAGTTTTTTCCTACAGTGAGGCTCTTTTAGCTTGCACTTCTTTCCCTATTGCATTTGTAACAGTGATCTTTTGGAAAGAAAACTCTTATCTCCTGCACCCTGAATTTATTTACAATAGTACTCTGTCAGCAAATGTATTAATAATTTTATACGGAATGTACACCTGTAATTTTTTATATTTTTAATAGCCTTGTACAGGAATTTTCATACTTAATTCATTATAAACACAACCAAGGCACAGTTCTTACACTCGTGTATTTAGCACCCTGTGTAGCCTAATTTTGTTGGTTGCCTCAGTCCGTATATTCGTAGCAGTTGGCCTTAGTCACTGACATAAGATATGTGTAACATACACAAATATTTAATCGTGTGAAACCTATTGCATCGTGTGCTGTAATAAGTGACTACGTTTACTTCTCAAATATTTTTCTATTAAAAAAAAATATTTTGTAGCTGTTGTGTACATTTTTAATGCCAGTACTTCTGAAGAAGATACTTTTGCAAACATCAAAACCATGGTCAAGGGATAATAAACCTTTATTTGCAACTGATGGCTGATTTTTCAATCTATTTTGGACTACACAGTTGCTGTTTCACAGCCATGTTTAAGATTACGAAATAATCTTTCAATATTATCTGTGCAACGGTATTTAAAATGTATTTTTCGTTAAAATAATTTTTTGTGGATGGTAATCATCATATAAATATTTAAGAAAGCTCGGTGTTATGCTACAGGTAAAATCATTCAGGTGAAGATATAAATGATGGAAGGGATTATAATAAAAATGAAATCCCAGCAAAAGGAAGAACAGAAATAGTGAAGGCAATAAATGCACAAAAATTTAAGTTGACAAAATGTAAGAAAGTAAATCAAAGTTAATACATAATAGTAATTAAAATTATGCGAACAAAGATTCCAAGTGGAAAAAAATATAGGAAAATAAATTGAGTAAATGAAACAGATATGATGATTAGTATGATGTGACAAAGGAATAAAAACAAAAAAGAAAGCATGTAAACCAATTAACTGAATAAAAGTATAGATCAATGTCATTTTGATAAAGATTTAAAATTAAAAAATTTCAAAGCATCTGATGAGCTTTGAACCCACAGACTTTTGCATGTGAGAACTATACATTAACCATTACACCACACAACCAGACTGATGAATGTTTTTATTTTTTTACAGATGTAGGCATCACATGACATTCAGAAATATTTTTTTGTCAGTTACTTACAAATGAGGACCAACAATGGTGAATGGCTGCAGGATTTGGTATCTTGGATCTTAACTTAAATCACTTTATAGATGGTTTCAGAAAGTCAATCCCAGCACTTAGGACTACTCCTTGGTAGAAGAGCAGTTGAATGAAACAGAAAGCGTCTTGAAAAGAGGTTGTAATATAAACATTAACCAATGAGGGTAATGGAATGCAATTGAATTAAATCAGGTGATGCTAAGGAAATTACATTAGGATTGAGACACTAAAAGAAGCAGATGAATTTTTCCGTCTCGGAAACAAAATAACTGACGATATTCGAAGTAGAGAGGATATAAAATGCAGAGTGGCAACAGTGAGAAGAACATTTTTGATAAAGTGACAGTAGTTAACATTGAATAAAAATCTAAATTTAGGAACTCTTACTTTACATATATTTTACACAACAGGCCTATTTCAGTTTACTGCCGTTATCAAGTGATGTCTAGTTGGATATGATGACCATACTGCATCTATAATAAATGTTTTCTGTCATTTCTTGGTAAGCATAATACCGTTTATTGTTTTGAAACATTTGTCAGATATTTTGACAGTTCTTCACTATGATGCTATTGTAGGAGGCTCTGAAACATATAATATCGTAGTAAGGATATGAATATAATAGAGGGAAACATTCCACGTGGGAAAAATATATCTAAAAACACAGATGATGTGACTTACCGAACGAAAGTGCTGGCAGGTCGATAGAGACACACACACACACACACACACACACACACACACACACACACACACACACACACACATGAAATTCAAGCTTTCGCAACTAACTGTTGCCTCATCAGAAAGAGGGAAGGAGAGGGAAAGACGAAAGGATGTGGGTTTTAAGGGAGAGGGTAAAGAGTCATTCCAATCCCGGGAGCGGAAAGACTTACCTTAGGGGGAAAAAGGACAGGTATATACTCACGCGCACACACACACATCCATCCGCACATACACAGACACAAGCCCATTTTTCTTCATGGCAAAGTGATATTTCCAGCAGAGAGTACGGGTGTAGGACAGTAAATCTTTGACAAGGGCTGTTTGGTTGAATCTGGGAGTGGGGCTGAAGGTGAGGCCTTTGGATAGGACGTAGTAAAGAACTTTCAAACTTGAACTGTCAAATATTTGACAAAAACGTATATTTTTACATTTCGTAACAACAAAAAGTATTGTACTTACCAAAAGATGATAGAAAAAAAATTTACTATAGATGCAGTATGGTCATCACTTCCAGGTAGACGTCGCTTGATAATTGCAGTAGGCTGATGCAGTCATGTCATGTAAAATATTAAAAATGTGTTACCTTATTGCAGCTAGTTTTGGAGCATTCATTTTCATTATGTTTCCTATTGAAGTAGGAAGACTTCTCCGAATTTGTTTGTTTAGAGTGTAACCTCATTTAGAAGTGAAACAAGAGTGATAAACTAGAAGCAAAATGAAGCTTTTGAAATTTAATGTTACAGAAGGTTAGATGAGCAAGCTGAATAACTAATTAGGAGATAATCAGTTGGATTGGTTCAAGAATCATAAAAGGAGGTTGTATACCTGGAAGAATCCTGGAGATACTAAAAGGTATCAGATAGATTATATAATGGTAATACAGAGATTTAGGAACCAGGTTTTAAGTTGTAAGACATTTCCTGGGGCAGATGTGGATTCTGACCACAATCTATTGGTTATGAACTGCAGATTGAAACGGAAGAAACTGCAAAAAGGTGGGAATTTAAGGAGATGGGACCTGGATAAACTGAAAGAACCAGAGGTTGTAGAGAGTTTCAGGGAGAGCATAAGGGAACAATTGACAGGAATGGGGGAAAGAAATACAGTAGAAGAAGAATGGGTAGCTCTGAGGGATGAAGTAGTGAAGGCAGCAGATGATAAAGTAGGTAAAAAGATGAGGGCTAATAGAAATCCTTGGGTAACAGAAGAAATACTGAATTTAATTGATGAAAGGAGAAAATATAAAAATGCAGTAAATGAAGTATGCAAAAAGGAATACAAACGTCTCAAAAATGATATCGACAGGAAGTGCAAAATGGCTAAGCAGGCATGGCTAGAGGACAAATGTAAGGATGTAGAGGCTTGTCTGACTAGGGGTAAGATAGATACTGCCTACAGGAAAATTAAAGACACCTTTGGAGAGAAGAGAACCACTTTTATGAATATCAAGAGCTCAGATGGCAACCCAGTTCTAAGCAAAGAAGGGAAGGCAGAAAGGTGGAAGGAGTATATAGAGGGTTTATACAAGGGCGATGTACTTCAGGACAATATTATGGAAATTGAAGAGGATGTAGATGAAGACGAAATGGAAGATAAGATACTACGTGAAGAGTTTGACAGATCACTGAAAGACCTGAGTCGAAACAAGGCCCCGGGAGTAGACAACATTCCATTAGAACTACTGATGACCTCGGGAGAGCCAGTCATTACAAAACTCTACCATCTGGTGAGCACGATGCATGAGACAGGCGAATTACTCTTAGACTTCAAGAAGAATATAATAATTCCAATCCCAAAGAAAGCAGGTGTTGGCAGATGTGAAAATTACCAAACTATCAGTTTAATAAGTCACAGCTGCAAAAAATACTAACGCGAATTCTTTACAGGCGAATGGAAAAACTGGTAGAAGCGGACCTCGGGGAAGATCAGTTAGGATTCCCTAGAAATGTTGGAACACGTGAGGCAATACTAACCTTACAACTTACCTTAGAAGAAAGATTAAGGAAAGGCAAACCTACGTTTCTAGCATTTGTAGACTTAGAGAAAGCTTTTGACAATGTTAACTGAAATGCTCTCTTTCAAATTCTGAAGGTGGCAGGGGTAAAATACAGGGGGCGAAAGGCTATTTACAATTTGTACAGAAACCAGATGGCAGTTATAAGAGTCGAGGGGCATGAAAGGGAAGCAGTGGTTGGGAAAGGAGTGAGACAGGGTTGTAGCCTCTCCCCGATGTTATTCAATCTGTATATTGAGCAAGCAGTAAAGGAAACAAAAGAAAAATTCGGAGTAGGTATTAAAATCCATGGAGAAGAAGTAAAAACTTTGAGGTTCGCCGATGACATTGTAATTCTGTCAGAGACAGCAAAGGACTTCGAAGAGCAGTTGAACGGAATGGACAGTGTCTTGAAGGGAGGATATAAGATGAACATCAACAAAAGCAAAACGAGGATAATGGAATGTAGTCAAATTAAATCGGGTGATGCTGAGGGAATTAGATTAGGAAATGAGACACTTAAAGTAGTAAAGGAGTTTTGCTATTTGGGGAGCAAAATAACTGACGATGGTCGAAGTAGAGAGGATATAAAATGTAGACTGGCAATGGCAAGGAAAGCGTTTCCCAAGAAGAGAAATTTGTTAACATCGAGTATAGATTTAAGTGTCAGGAAGTCGTTTCTGAAAGTATTTGTATGGAGTGTAGCCATGTATGGAAGTGAAACATGGACGATAACTAGTTTGGACAAGAAGAGAATAGAAGCTTTCGAAATGTGGTGCTACAGAAGAGTGCTGAAGATAAGGTGGGTAGATCACGTAACTAATGAGGAGGTATTGAATAGGATTGGGGAGAAGAGAAGTTTGTGGCACAACTTGACTAGAAGAAGGGATCGGTTGGTAGGACATGTTTTGAGGCATCGAGGGATCACAAATTTAGCATTGGAGGGCAGCGTGGAGGGTAAAAATCGTAGAGGGAGACCAAGAGATGAATACACTAAGCAGATTCAGAAGGATGTAGGTTGCAGTAGGTACTGGGAGATGGAGAAGCTTGCACAGGATAGAGTAGCATGGAGAGCTGCTTCAAACCAGTCTCAGGACTGAAGACCACAACAACAACAGTTGGATAAGGGGAAAAGAGTCATGGCACTTCAGTAAAAGAACAACTCAGTTGATAGGACACTTCCTGAAACATCAGGGAATTTTCCGTTTGATAAGGGAGGGAAGTGGGGGATGGGGAGGGGGTTGTAATAGAGGGAGACAAAGGCTCAGATACACCAAACAAGTTCAGGTAGATGAGGCTTGCAATAGTTATGAAGAGCTGATTAGGCTTTTACAGGGTGGACTAGCATTAAGAACTGCCTCGAACCAGTCTTCGAATTGAAGACCACACATCAAGGTGAACAAATTGCTGTCTGTGATAGACCAGCAAGTCCCTGTATAGTTTTCATTCACGTAACAGTGGGACATATACACTGAAGGGCCAAAGAAACATGATACCCCAGCATGATATCATGTAGGGCCCCTCACTAACATGCAGAAGTGCCACAACACGACATGGCAAGGACTCAACTAATGTCTGAAGTAGCGCTGGAGGGAACTGACACCGTGAATCTTGCAGGGCTGCCCAGAAATCTGTAACAGTACATAAGGGTGTAGACCTCGTCTGATCTGCACGTTGCGAGGCATCCCAGATGTGCTCAATAATATTCATGTTTGGGGAGTTTGGTGCCCAGCGGAAGTGTTTAAACTCAGAAGGATGTTCCTGGAGCCACTCTGTAGCAATACTGGATGTTTGGGGTGTCACATTGTCATGCTGGAATTGCCAAAATCCGTCAGAATGCACAACGGACGTGAACGGATGCAGGTGATCAGACAGGATGCTCGTACGTGTCACCTGTCAGTCGTATCTAGACATATTAGGGGTCCCATATCACTCCAACCGCACACGCCCCACACTATTACGTAGCCTCCACCAGCTTGTACAGTCCCCTGCTGACATGCAGGGTCCGTAGATTCATGAGATTATCTCCATACCCATACATGTTCATCTGCTTGATACAATTTGAAATGGGGCTCATCTGACCAAGCAACATGTTTCCAGTCATCAACAGCCCATTGTCGGTGGTGGTGGTGGTGGTGGTGGTGGTGGTGGTGGGCACAGGCTACAGGTTTTGTTGTGCAGTCATCATCGGTACATGAGTGGGCCTTTAGCTTCAAAAGCCCATATTGATGATGATCCCTTGAATAGTTTGCACACTGACACTTGTTAATGGCCCAGCATTGAAATCTTCATTTATTTGTGGAAGGTTTGCACTTCTGTCATTTTGAGCGATTCTCTTCAGTCTTCATTGGTTCCATTCTTGCAGGATCTTTCCAGCAACAGCGTTGTTGGAGATTTGATGTTTTACTAGGTTCCTGATACTCACAGTACACTTTTGAAATGGTCATACAGGAAAATCGCCACTTCATCACTATGTCGAAGATGCTGTGTCCCATCGCTTATGTGCCGACTAGAACACACAGGTGTTGGTGACTGCAGCACCATATTCTGCCTGTTTACATATCTCTGTATATGAATACTCATGCCTATACCATTTATTTGGTGCTTCAGTGCACATGGGTCTCCTTTTCTTTCAGTGTACGCATCGCTTGCATAAGGGTATCACCACTGTTCTTAACTGCACTTTGTTGGCAGTGTAGGGGGTGGGCATACTTTACCAACATGCGAGCGCTACCTTCTTTCATTATAGACCACCAATGTATACCTTCATTCATAAGTGCAGCTAAGCTCTTCCCTTTCATAAAGCATCTGGCGGTGGTGAATTGTATAGCTAATGTATCACATGCAAAATAATTATTTCTGTATTAAATGTTTACTTGCTTCTTCTTGAAGCATGAGTTGCTAATTGTCGTCGTCGTCCTCCCCCCCCCTCCCCCCTCCCCCTCCCCCTCCCCCTCCCCCTCCCCCATCCCCCATCCCCCATACACCCACCTTTCCCCCACCGTAAACAAGCATGTCTGTTATGTACAACTGACTTAAGATTTTAGTTAAGTCCATTCTCTTCTGGCTCCTACTTTCTGAATGTACATATTTTGTTTCAACAGGCAAGAAGTTATAGAGAGACTACAAAGTCAACATAGTCTGGTAATTTTGGTTACAAACAGCTTAACGACATACATGGAGAAGATAAGGAATACTGTTAAGGGTAAGAAGACAATTGATACATGAATCTTAAATCAGAAGTTATACTTGATTTTTTAGATAGCATTCTCAATTCTTTACCTTTTGTCATTTTCTACTTCCACAGAGAACCCAGATATTGATCCAAATAATTATTATCCAGACGGGAGGTATAACCACAATCAGCAGGTGCAAGAGCGATTAAATTTCCTTCGGTTTTTGTTAAAGGTACGTGTGTACATCTTTATGTAGTATTGTATTGTGAACTATCAATAAAGTAAATGAAAGTCCAGATTTGTCATTTCAGTATGCGTACTTTTATATATCAAATCAGTGTGTGTGTGTGTGTGTGTGTGTGTGTGTGTGTGTGTGTGTGTGTGTGTGTGTGTGTGTGCGCACGCGCACACATTATTTTTTATCTAAAAATAATACCTATGCCACACCAGCAAGGGCAATTTTATTTGGGATCTGTGGAAGGTACATTAGCATAAATTCATTTTTTGTAAATGTTTACTGTGTGTTCCTGTTTTCTGCTATGTTCCAAATCCCAGAATATCTCCCCACTATGGATCAATTGGAATGAAAAGTATACCTGGTCTTCTTTTCTTCTTTTAGTGTTCAACCCTGGGGTTGGTTTGCAGCAGAGCGCCATTCCTCTCTTCTGTCTGCCTTCTTCATTTCCACGTATGTGTTACATCCAATGTAATTCATGATCTGCTGTGTGTATGATATCCTTGGTCGCCCCTGCTGATTTCTTCCCTCAATAGCTCCTTCTGCTATTGTTGCAGTGATCTTGTGTCATAGGATGTGCCCTACAAGTTTGTCTCCTCTTGTTTGGATGTGCCTCCACAGAGATCTGGTTTCCTGTACTCTTCTAAGCACCTCTTCATTTGTTACTTTGTCTCTCCAGCTGATCTTCATCATCCTTCTATAGCACCACATCTCCAGGGCCTCTAGCCGTCTTCTCTCTTCTCTTCCAATTGTCCAAGTTTCACATCCATATAGGGCCACACTCCAAACGAAACCTTTCATGATACGTTTCCTTATTTTCAGACTGATGTTGTTGCTGGTGAGTTAAGTTCATTCTCCGATTAAATGCAATTTTGGCCTTCTGTATTCTGGCCGCAATTTCTTTCCGGCTTTTACCATCTCTTGTGATTTTGCTTCCCAGGTAAGTAAATTCCTCTACCACTTCCAGCTCCTCTCTTCCAATTTTCATTCTCAGAGGTTCATATTCTGCTCCTGTACTGCATACCATCACTTTAGTCTCTTTCTTGTTTATTCTCATTCCGTACTGATTGCGTGGAATTTTTTCCATTGTTCTGAGGATTTCCTCGATCTTCTTTTGTCTCTGTGACTATAGCAATATCATCTGCATAACGTAGCATGTCTATCTTATGCCCATTAATTTTGATCCCCACCTCAGTAGTTTCTCGAACTTGGTCTATGGCTTCCTGGATGTAAGCATTGAATATAAGAGGAGAGCATAGCCTTGCCTTACCCCTTTTCTAATATTTGCTTCTTGTTCATGGTGACAGTTGCTAATCACTGCCACCTCGTTCTTATAGAAACTGAGTATCACATGGATGTCTTTGTACTTCATTCCACTTTTCCTCAGCACTCTGAACATCTCTTGCCAGATAACGCTATCAAATGTCTTTTCCATGTCTACAAAGGCAATATAAGTAGGTTTCTTTTTCTGTAATTGCTTTTCGATAATGAGTCTCAGTGCCACAATCGCTTCTCTTGTTCCCATTACCCTCCTGAAACCAAACTGATCTTCACTCAGCATATACTCTACTTTCTCTTCAATTCTCTTCAGAACTATTTTTATGAGAATTTTTGATGCATGTGATATTAGGCTTAGAGTTCGGTCTGTTAGCATTTTGTGGCTGCTGCCTTCTTTGGTATAGGAACAATGATACATTTCTGGAAGTCTGTCAGTATCTCTCCTGTGTTATAGATTGACCTAATAAGTTTAAGCAGCATCATTTTCATGCTGTCACCAGCATTCTTTATTAGCTCTGCAGGGATGTCATCAATACCCGTTGTTTGGTTGTCCCGTAGTTCTTTTAGAGCTCTGTCAAATTATTCTTACAGAATGTCACCTCCCTTGTCATCTTCGTCTGCTTGCTCTTCTCGTCCTATTATCTCCTCTGAAAGAGTTGTTCTGGCAAACAACTCCTCTATGTATTCATTCAATCTCTTCACCAAACAGCTTTTTCCCCTCTGTATTTTCTATTGTGCCTGAGAGTGTTGTTTTACGTTTGTTAAAAAATTTATTTGTTGTTCTGTAGGCTAAATCAGTTCTTCTGTTTTGCGTATTTTCTTCCACATCCCTGCACATTTCCTCAAGAAAATTTTCTTTTGATTTCATAGCTTCTCTATTGACTAAATTCCTTAGTCTTCTGTATTCAGCTTTTCCTTGTTCATCAGTTGCGTTTTTGTATAATCTTCTGTTTTCTATACGCTCAATAATATCTGCTGTAATCCATTTCCTCTTGTTTTTGGGTTTAGTTCTTCCAACTATCTTTTTAGCTGCTTTGTATATACCAGATTTAATTTGATCCCAGTCTTCATTTACTCTACCATGTTGAAAATTCTTAACTAGGTTGTCTGTTTCGTGAGCATAGCACTTTGCCAGTCCCTCAGTTTTCAGTTTTTCTAGTTCCCATTTAAGTTTTACTGGCTTCTTCAAACATTTGAATCTCGGTGAACTTTTCATCAGGACCAGGTTATGATCACTGCCTATGTCTGCAGATGGATAGCTCCTGCAATCTTTTATCTGGGTCCTAAAATGTGCTTTCACTAGAATGTAATCAATCTGTTGTCTCCTCAGGTCTCCAGGGGCCTTCCATGTGTATCTTCTTCTTTTGTGGTGTTGGAAAAGTGTGTTTGAAACAACTAATTGGTTCCTCGAACAGAACTCGATAAGTCGATCTCCTCTTTAATTTCTTCTTCCGGGTCCATATTTGCCAACAATTCCTTCCTCCGGTTCTTCACCCACAGTCGCATTCCAGTCCCCCATGGCAGTCGGGTTTTCATCTCCCTTAACATTTCTCATCACATTATTTATTTATTCGTATATTTCGTCAATGACTGCATCTTCTTCTTTGGATGTTGGCATGTATGTTTGTATTATAATGGTATAATCTAGAAATAAGTCACACAGATAATGTTGTGGGGGGAAAGCAAACTAAAGACTGTGATTTATTGTCAGAACACGTAGAAAATGCAACAGGGCTACCAGAGATACTATTTAAACTATGCTTGTCAACCCTTTTGTGGAGTACTGCCATGCAGTGTGGGATCCATATCAGGTAGGATTAGTAGAGGGCAGTGAGGAATGTAAAGGAGGGCAGATTGTTTGCATTATCACGAAATTAGGGAGTGTGTGTAATGGGTATGATATGTGAATTGGGGTGGCAATCACTAAAAGGAAGGGGTTTTTCATTGTGGCAGCATCTTGTCATAAAATTTCAATCACCAACTTTCACCTGAGAATATGAAAATATTTTGTTAGCATCCACCTATGTAGTGATAAGTGACCATTACAACAAAATGAGAGAAACCAGATTGCACAGAACGATTTAAGTGTTCATTTTTCCTATGCGTTGTTGGAGAGTGGTACGATAGAAAAATAGCTTGCAAGTGATTAGATAAACCCTCTGCCAGACACTTATCTGTGGATTGCAGAGTAATGATACGTGTAGTTTTGAATATGAGCATTTATTTTCAAACCAGTGCCTGCATCACTAATATTTGACTGTGATGTAATTCCAGTGGAACATTGAAAAAATTTGTTCCTACGCCAATGGAATTTTGTTCCAGTCAAATATTAGAGATGCAGGGAACATTCGAAAATGAATACAACCCATTGGAAATAGTCATCATTAAAATTGTTTTGCAATTTTGATTGATGAGAACTAATACTCTTACAAGGAACTTTACTTTAGCCCAATATTGCAGAAGAATACTGCAACAATAAAACAGAAACAAGAGAAGAAACACCATAATAAAACTTCAGATGCAAAGAAATTGTACCATTTACAACAACAAAACATAGTGCACACACAAACGTCTGCCAATAGCAAAATCTGTCAAAAGCTTTAGCGCGAAGACTATACAATACTTTGTAACAAGAAACTGCTTTCGATGAACATGAGGTCACAACTATTAAATTAGGATTGTGTGAGCAGTTGCCAGCAGGCTCACGTGCGTGCGCAGTTGAGTCGCATATGAGCAGAACCTTCTCCTGCTTTTGGGTACTTGAAGTGTGGCTATTAGCTGTATAAGCAGTACCAGCAAGCAACCAGACGCCAACGGGAAAAATTTTTCTTGCGCGCACAAGCTGCCAGATATGCGCGTGCACAGAGCAATCTGAGTTGTAATGGTGGTTGGTAGTCTTCACATACGTTTCGTGAGTTTGCTATTTACGTTTACAATTTTCAAATCAAATGAAAACAAAACGGATTTCTGTGGGTGGGAGCTATCAAGTGAATTAAGATACAGTTATATAATTATGGAAGACTGAAATGTGCTATAAGTTTCATTTTTCTGCTTTTATTTTATTTCCACATTATTAGCAGTCAAGCAGTAATCGCCTTGTAGAAAAGTAAAGTTGTTTTTGTTAGTTTGCTAAAGAAATTTGGCTTTCATTGATTTTTTCTGCAGAGGTAGTCAGTTGGTTTGAAACGAAGTGTTGCATTCCTCACTGTTGGCTAGTTTTCAACTGCTCGCTGAACTTCAAGTGCACGTTTTCATCTTCTTACATGTTTGGGATTTTGCCATAATAAAGAAACGGGTACGAGATAATACAGTACTTGTTCGCCAAGAAAATAGTCATCCTGAAAACCTGGGACCTACTTCATTGTGAATTTGGACATACGAATGTGCTGTTCAAGCTGAATTGTGTGTTTACAAAATTATGATGCTTTTGGAGTATTCTCTGATGTCCTGTTTTTTTTCATGAAATAATGTAAGATCTCTTAATGCTATATATGTACGAACGTATGTAAATCTTCACTTCAAGATGAATAAGCAAGCAAATTTAGTCAATAGTATTGAATAAAATGTTTTGCTTCAAATATATTGACAGCTTTAGCAAAATGTTGTGTGTTTGCTTACCATGAAACTCGATACTTTTTGATTGCAAGACAGGTTTCAACACTTGTCTGGTACTGCCTCTAGGCTTGAAGTTATTTCTTAATTTCTGTTCTTTACATCTTAAATTTACAGAATGCCGTTCTTCAGCAAATTACAGACTGGCAGCACACTCAGTTTTTATCATTGTAACTCCCCACCAAGGTTTTATATTTTCTCCTTGAGTAGAACATAAGCTGCCAATTATACAGTTTCTTGGGTTCACAAATAACCTTGTTAATTTTTATACAGTTTGAAATAGTAATAAGAAAAATCTGTGTTAAAAATCACCTCATAACAAAATATTAGGGTACTATGAGGTCTAGTTTTGAAATGAGTATTATGCCAAGGACTGCTTTCTTATTTTACATTATTTATCTGGATAGGACATGAAAAAACAATTGCCGCAAGTACAATAACTCTGAATGTCCCCGCAGATCAACACACTGCAGTGCTGCACATTGTCAAAATAGAAATGCAACGAAAGGCATATGAGCAGAGCAGACATTAAGCACAGGCTTCTCATGTCATTGTAGTTGTGCATGAGCAGTAATGTCAGTTTTCTGGTGCTCTTTGGCAAATGCTCAAGCGAATCTTTAACAGTTTAGGGGAAAATATTGTGAGTGGGTGTGAGAAGTATTACTTTAAAAGTAAATTTCCTCTTACACATGATGAATTAAGTTTCGTGTGTGAATGTGTGATGCATTTCTTAAATCACAAAGCATTTGACGCTCATTAAAAACTGAACAGTTTGAGGACTAGCCACTTAGAAAAATTTGAGGCCTAGAAGATCAGACATTTGTGTCATTATTTAAAATTTTACTGCCACATTTTTGATTCTTATATATCTTAAAGGATAACACAAGCAAAAAACACCAATATTATTTATGAAATATAGTTTCTCTTGCAGCTATACTCTGTGTGTATTAATTTAAAAACATTTTTTCCTATTTGTGCAATTGCACTACTTAAGTGATGTTGCTGTTGGCTGATTACATCACATGTCCTATGTTCTGAATATCTGCTGTCATTGGTTGGTGAGATCATGTGACGTGAGGTCTGATCGCTTGACAAATGTGGATTACTATCTCAATTTCCATGCTTCGGAAACTAACATGTTGTGTTTGGTGGCTATGCAGTGTACATTTTTGTGCACGTTAAATATCTTTCCAAATGCATTGTTTTATTTGCTGAGTTTTGTTTCCTAATGTGCTGGGAAGTTCTACGCCGGTGTATAAAACTTTTACCATTAAAAGGATTGATAAGTTTTATAGTTCAAAGGCAAAGTATACTGTCACTTAACATGGAAAATGCATATTTTCACATGGGAAAAAGTGTATTTTCAACTGGAAAATCTAAGAAAAATCTGGAATCGCCCCGCCCCGTCCCATCCCGTATACACCTTGAGTAAGCAGTCCGTGTGTGTTTCTTGCCACAAAAGGTGAGAACTGAAGATAATTTCAATTATTTTTAGTGGCCTGTGCCTACGTAGATAGTGTTGTGGAATTTATTTATAGGATGGCCAGTTGTGGCTGTGTGCAGACCAGGCGAAACAGATATGGAAGTGCCTTGCGGAGGAAGCTGTCTTTCCGTCTGACAGGGAAGCATGTTTCAAGTGGTTTTCAAAACTCATGGGAGAAGAGCCTGATCTTGATCCTGCAATCAATAAAGAGTTCTTTGAACATAACATATTGCAGCTGGATCCATCACTGTTAACAGAAAGTGGCATGAAGTAAGTAACTCTAATATTTATTTGTAGATAATATCAGACAAAGGAAATCTGTGATATCTGAGGCAACTATAATTATTCATTAACTAACTTTCAGATGTTTTGAGCGATTTTTTAAGGCTGTGAACTCCAAAGAGGGGAAATTGAAAACCAAGAGGAGAGCTTTCTTAATGGATGATGTAGACTTAATAGGAATTGAGTATTTGTGGCGGGTAAGAAATAACAAGAATATTGTTTGACTTCACTATGTGCTTATGAAATGTATTTCTCAAAGTTTAGAAAAAGTTAATGACTCATTAGTGAACTGATTTGTTGGTGTTTCATAATGATTGTAATTTCTAGGTTGTGACGAATAGTGCAGATGAGATAGCAAATAGAGCTATTGAACTACTGAAAGAAGTGAACACGAACTTGGGGCCACGATTACAAGGTTCACTTGTAGATTTCCATGAAACATATATTTCAGAGTGCCTCGATCGGCTTAAAGCTCATTATGATACAGTTTCTATTTTATTAAGGGATGATGTTGGCTGTAGTAATAATGAAAATGTTCTACAGAACGTGGGAAACAGATTCAGTGAATTTAGTGTAGATGAGGTGAAAAAAGACGAAATGCTAGATGAAGCGATGGTCATGCGATTGAGGGGAGAAGCAGTAAAAATGTGTCGTGTGATGAAGGTGCTCCAGGAATACATAGGAGAATGTGATGGCGACTTCTCTGTGGAAAGGAAGATTCTTCCCCTTCACAGGTAAATACCGTTCAATCTTTTTCATCTGTTTTATACTGCTTAAGTATCTAAAGTTTACTGTTTGGTGTGTGTGGTACTGGTGTTAGCGTCTTTATTGTGTATTCCATTAATGAGTGTTTCAAGGGGAAAATGCCAAAATTCCGTAACTTTCCACCTTACCTTTGCCATGTAGTTGTTACAAAGTACGGGTGTGGACTGGGAGAAATGTGTTGGCGTTTATCTGGTAATAAATATACAGCCAGTCACTTTTTTACAATTTATTCAACCATGAACATGTTTTTGAGCCACTGCAGGCTCATCTTCAGATGAAGGTGTTATAGGAACATTATATTGTGGACCAAGTGTAGCTAGATGCAGTGCTGGTGAGTCCACTGCCTTGTGGTATTCACATGAGATTGCTTCGTATAACATGCATTATTAAGCTATGTACACAAACAAACACATTATGTAGCTACACTTAGTTTTACACTGGCTCAAAGGATGTAAACCACCTATACCAGCCTTGTAACTGGCAGAACATGCTATAAAAGGGAGAGCCCCAAATGAAATGACATGTCATTTACCAGCTTATAAGTAAAAACTATTCCGCATTTTACATCAGCATGACTACCACCACGTCATCAATTAGGATGAGTGGTCATAGGCAGAGGGTGTATCTGGCAACACACAGCATCTTGTTACAGCACATGCTCTACAAAATGACAGTCAAGACATTTTACCACACCTGCCACGTAGATTCTTCCCCCAGACATGAGTTTCTCAGAACTCCACAGGTGGGAACTGGCACAACAACATGTCCTAGGTTCTCGCCACCCGCCTGACTTTAATTTACATTAATTATTTTCTTTAGTTTCTCGGTCTCAGCACTTCTTCTCAGTAACTATTCCTTTCTTCATTCCCTTTTAGCTGTCTGTATCTTTTATTTTTTTAACTGTCTCTTTTTTTCTCTGCACCCACCTCTACCACATAGAATATACTTCATTTTCTGATCTTATTAACTTGTGCATGATGTCTTGTCAGTAATCTCTGTCTTGCTTATTATCCTGTCTTACAACTTAAAGCTCTCAGGTTTTCGTATCTCATTTGGTGGAGTCCCCAACAACCAGTCTTTCCTTCTCATCCCATCTGGTACATCTTCCCTGACACTGGGTTACTTTCCTGATCTCTTCCCATTACCTAAATCTCACCATTCTTTCATCCTTCCTCCTAACCCTTCAGCCCTTCTGCCAGGAGGAAGAGCCACTGGTTCCAGAAGCTTGCACTTCTCTTTAATCTTTTTATGTGTGTTCTCTTGCTGCCACTGAGTAGATTTTTTTTATCTATCTAGTGATAGTATTCAGTTAGATTTTATTCATTTAATTTTGTATACAGATTCTCTCACTTTGATGTGCTCGGTTTATTCTAAGGCACTGAACCAGTGAAACTAAATCTGAAGGCATAGCACTGGTAACGAAGTAGGAATCAATTTGGTGTTTTACTTTTTACTGTGATTTCTTGGATGTTGGTTAGTGTTTTTCTGGAAATAACTGCCAAATCTTGAATTTTCTCTCTCATATTTTTAATCTCACAATTTATAACTAATGTCATAAATTGTTAATAAATGTATTTCAGCTTTGGGAACCTCATCTACTCTAGCACTACTTGTAGCACAATTTCCCACCTGCAGAGTTCTGAGGAACTGATGGCTGGGGGAAGAATCCAGACGGCATGTGTGGTGAAACAGATGCCGAGGTCATGATTGTCATGTTGTAGAGCGTGCTCTGCAACTTTTTCACACTGCCAAGGAACTGTAGACCTTTTTATGTGACTTAAATTTCAACCTGATTCCTACACTCATCACTGAGAAAAGGGAGTCTTTAACAGTCGGGCATACAGAATGACAGAGGATCCTGCAGGGATTCCATTTTTACCGATTGATGTACGGAATCCTAAAAGTAGTCTAATATGCAACACTGAAGGAATCACTGTTCAGTGTCACTATCAAGCTATTCAGCAGCATTGATTATCCTAATCAGCTGCCCAAAAGAAGACACACATGGTATTTTAAAAAGTGCAGATTATATTTTTGTGGGTTTAAATGAATTTACTGTCATTTAATTTATTTTAAAGAATTGTATGTGAAGCTGGTTTCTTAACATTTAAACATTGTTTAATAAGTTTCATTACTGCTAGTTTGATAATACTCTTGTTTCTTCCTTTAAAATACTCAGTGATCTTCCCAAGCAATTTGCTGTCAGTTTATATTTTTCCATGCAAACATTACCTGAATTTCAGTGTCTCTCTAACTTTTGGGTTCATAGTTCAGACTGTCATGCTACCTACATATTTTACTTTCCAGCTCTTTGTACAGCGTGTGAGTCTTTCTTAATTTTCTTCCAGTTTCAAGGAAGAATTGGTGAGTTTGGAAGCTAAAATTATCCACAAAACTATTTGATTTGAGGGATTCATTGCTTTGCAAATTACACCTGTATATTCTGTGTTGTCTGTCAAAGACCATCATTGGTGATTTGGAAGTGATGCTTTCCCTCATGGCATCAGAAGTGGTTGTAGTTGAAGTGGTACTTACAAGTTGGTCAAATTATTAATTATTCTCCTTAAATGCACACTTATTTCAGGTTTAAATTTTTCCAGGGCATGCAGAGGAAAGCACTTGTCGTTACTTGTACGGTTTTCAAATCCGGGTCGGCCAGTGGATGATATTGACATTTTCACACATAGTAATGATACCTTAGCATCCTTACGAAGGCAGATTTTGCGGCGGATAAAAGCAAGTGGAACTAATGTCAAGTTGGACCTATTCATTAATGGAGAACTGCTTGATCCTGCTGATGACAGGAAACTTTTGTCACAGATACCACTCCGCGATAAAATGGTAAGTGCCTGGAATATTGGATCATAGTCAAGTTTTTATTCCTTTATTAACAGATGTAGTGAAGTTAAAAAATATTTTCTGTGAACAATATTAAATCATTTATACAAGTATCGTAGGATATACACCATCCTTTGTGACTTTAATTACAGTCTTCTGTAGACTGTACATTGTTCCTTCAGTGGTCACTGTAACACTATGGTTTTTCTCACAAATTTGTTTGCCAAGATTGTAAACAGTTCTCGTGTTCTAAATTACTACCATTAAACAGTGTTGAATTCTGTTATTAATCATGTTTTTTTGCCTAAGTTATTCATAATGTTCTTCGACCCACAGGTGTTCGATTTTAGTACATTGCACGTCATTGACACAGAATATATGTTGCAGGCTGTATACACCCTAGGACAACAGGGAAAATCTGGGAAAAGCTGGGAATTTTTTAGCATTCCAGGAATTTTTCATTGTTTTAGTTTTCAGTTAAATTTTTGTAGTTTTGACTGGTAAGAACTGATACTCTGATGAAGAATTTTACTGTATCCAGCCGTTGCAGAACAATACTGTGGCCATAAAACATAAACAAGACAAAAAATCACAATAACACTTAAAAGAGAGAGAAAAAAGTGAAATAAAACTCCATTTGCGAAGGAAATGCGACACTTACAACAAATGCAATACACACACACAGGCGTCTGCCAACAGCAAAAGCACTAGGACGAAGACTATGAAATTCTTCATAACAAACTGCTTCTGATGACTGTGACATCACAGCTGTTAACATTAGGTTTATTCTAACAGTTGCCAGTTGGCTCATGGGCATGTGCAGTTGAGTCGTGTATAAGCAGTACCTGCTTCTGCTACTTGAAGTGTGGCTGTTGCTGTATCAGCAGTAGCAACAAGCAGTCAGATGCTACCTGGAATAATTTTTCTGCTGCGCCCAAGCTGCCAAATTCGCACATGTGTAGTGGGGAGGGGGGGGGGGGGAAGTAATTTCCACGTGACCAGTTTTTACTTTTAAACAATGGAAAATACAGGATGGAATGTAACAATACCAGAGAAGGAAAGTTGCTACTCACCATATAGTGGAGATGCTGAGCCGCGACAGGCACAACAAAAAGATTCACACAATTATAGCTTTCAGCCATTAAGGCCTTTGTCAGCAGTACACACGCATACATACACGGGGGGCCGCACGCACACACAAATGCAACTTGCACACACGTCTGCAGTCTCAGAGAACTGAAACCACAGTGTGAATTTTCTTTTTTAAAATATTTGTTATTTGGGAAAGTATTATTAACTTTTTAGAATGATAATTGGCAATATATTATTTCACAACATTGACTTTTTCCTCGTTATTGATCTTGAATCACAAACTCTGCAAATTTTTTAATTTTATTTCTATAAAACATAGCTGCTATGCTCTGAAAGTTATATATTTTTAAGTAGTCACATTTTGGACTAGTTTGCAATTTATTTCATTACCTTAAATGTTGCTATACTCGGAAAATTTAGTAACTTTTGTAAGTTCTATCTTCATACGGCTCGGTTATTGTACGGATTAGTATGCTGAAGAAGTCATTTGTACGACAGCAATTACTTTGCTTTGTTACACACTTTTGACTCTTATCGTAGTGAACATAGGGAAGAGGACCTGCCAGCACTGCCGTACACTGGACCATTGAAAGTATCTTGATGCAGGGTGCTGTAGTTGGGTCCAATGAGAACTTCTAATGCAGTGGCTTACTGTTTCCCCAGGAAAGTTTGCAGTGATGGAAGCCCTGCTCCGTGCAGTGTGGTGTAATAGTGCTTGTATGTTGGGGGTTACCAGCTCAAATCCAACCCCCAGTCAACTTTTGTTGTTGTATTTACGGATTTGAATGTCCTCATGTTTATAATGTTTGTATATTCTGGAATACTATCAGCTCTTATAAATAATAGCACTCACTGTCGAGGAGTTCAGTTCTGTTCTGCCTAAACATTGTTGTCAGTAATAAATGTGCTTTCACTGCCAAGTGTTGTACTTTATTGACGACATTACTTTCGGATGTGGACTTGTGTAACCACAAGGTTCCAAAATGAACCCTGGTAATTCGGGCCCCAGTATTTCAAGGTTCCATGTAACTTGAGCTGGTCTTAAGAAAATTAAAATTTTAGATAAATCAGAATAAAAATATGTTTTTATTCATTGTCCACATGTACATTCTATGCTGTTTCGAATGTGCTACAGTTTGAAATTTCTACCCATTTTCAATTCAGGGAAAACTGTCCCACTTAAGGTTTTTATTCATAATGCACAGAAAAAAACCTTGGTCTCAGACTGCTAATGCATTTCTGTTACAGATGGACAGGTGCCATTAGGTTTTGAGAAGTATACTTGCCCTTTCTTTGTGGACCCTTCAGTGATTGGGACCGCCTTACAATCAGTTGTACATTGCATACCATCCTTATTGTTGCCCCTGTTGTTGTGCCTACTCAGCAACAGTGGTCATTAGAATACAGTATGCCTAAGTAACAATGCAATACAATGCAATGTGTCTTAAAGTTTTTATTCATACATTCATACAAAATTTGTGCCACTGAACGTGACACTGGAGATTTTAAAAGACTAGACGAAGTAGAAACATAAAAACTGCTGCTGAGTATGGAGTTGGTGAAGTGACAGTTGGAGATTGGCATAGAAATGGAAACAAAATTGCCAAGTTTTCACCAAACACATACTCTCCGTTTGAACGGAAGTTGGTGAAGAAATTTGAGTATGAAAAAAGGAGTGAAGCTTTGTTCGTTTGGTTTACTCATCAAAGACAGACAGGAAGTATAATTTCAGGGCCTATTCTGCAAGAAAAAGCTGTATTTTTTAGAAATGTGTTCACCAAAGGTGAGGACAATTTTGCTGCAAGTTACGGATGGTTGGTTAGGTGGGAGAAGCGATACAGTGTAAGGCAGCTTGAAATTTGTGGTGAAAAACATTCTATGGGGGTCTCAAACTGTTACACAGTTTTGTGAGAAATTAAGAAAAATTGTACAAGAAGCAAATCTTACTCCTGATCAACTGCATAACTGTGATGAAACAGGGCTAAATTATAAAATGCTTCCATTTAGAATTCTGGCCTCAAAAGAAGAAAAGGCTGCCCCGGGCTTATGTACAAGCTTGTCTGCTGAGCTTTAGTGTTGTGTTCTTGTTGTGTAGTAGTGTTTTTGTAAGTGTACATGTCTCTGGTGAGCATTATTGGTTGGTGGTGTTTTGCTTGACTTGTTTTATTTTTATGTCTTCTGGATTTTATTCAATTTCATAGCATTATTTTCACTACTGGACGTATTATGTCTAGCTCCGTTTGTTTGGTGGTACTATGCTTAATCTGTGGAGCATGTAACTGACAGCCTCTCTCTCTCTCTCTCTCTCTCTCTCTCTCTCTCTCTCTCTCTCTCTCTCTCTCTGGGTTTTTATGGGTTTTCTGTAAACACAGAATGATTGTTGTTTATTTTTCTTTGTGGTACATATAGCTAGGAAGTTTTTGTACTGCTTGTTCTTTCTCTGAAGTGAGCATCATGTGCAATGTGTTTATCTCTGTTTAGAGTAATTTAATACTGTTCAACAGTAGTAATTTAAAAAAGGAGTTCTGTCTACAGTCTTGACAAACAAATTTGCAAAGAAACTCATTTTATTTTATTTCAGTGACTGCTGACAATGCTTTAAAATAAAGCAAAATGTGTATGGTCCAATCAAGACTTCCTAGAGCAGTCATTGAGTCGCAGACAGGCATGGTAAAAACGAAGGCTAGACATATTTCAGCATTAGGGCGAAGTCCTACTTCAGAAGTAGAAAAAACACACATTCACATAATGCCTCACACAGGCATGGCCACTTGCTTTAGGCAGTGAAGTCCGACTGCATCTCACATGAGCAGCACTCTAGTGTGGTTGGTTAGTGGTGGTAAGAAAGAGGTGCAGAGTTGGGATGCTGTGATTTGGGAGGAGACAAGTAGAGAAGAGGCGTGTTGCCAGAATATGTGATGTGTGTAGTTGCGTGAGAGCAACAAAGGGGATAGGCAAATGGAGAACAGGTGCTAGAGAAGTTTGAGGCCAGGGAGGTTATGGGAATAAAGGCTATGTCATAGGGCGAGTTCAGATGCACAATTCAGAAAAGCTGGTGTTGATGGGAAGAATCCAGATGGCATAGGCTGTGAAGCAGTTATTAAAGTAAAGCACGTAGTTGAGTGGCATGTTCAGCAACTGGGTCATGCAACTGTCTGTCGGCCGCAGTTGGTGGTGGCCATTCATGGGGACAGAGAACTTATGTGCCATGCCCACGTAGACTGCAGCACAGTGGTTGCAGTTAAGTTTTTAGATTGTATGGCTGCTTTCACAGATGACCCTGCTTTTGATTGAGTAGGGAATGCCAGTTACAGACAGAACTGGAGTAGGTGATAGTGGGAGGATATACAGAACAGGTTTTGCATCTGGATCTATTGCCAGGATGTGAGCCATGAGGTGAGTGGTAAGGAGCAGTGGTGGAGTAGGGATGGACAAGGGTATTGCAAAATACTACTGTTGTCATGGTGGAGAGGATATATCTCATTTCAGGGCAAGAAGAGAGAGTCAAAACCATGGCAGAGAATGTGATTCAGTTGCTACAGTCCTGTATGGTACCGAGTCATGAGAGGAGTGCCCGTTTTGACCGGATTGTGGGTAAATGGTGGATGGTAGGTCACTGGAGAGGCATGGCATGGCATGGCATGGCATGGCATGGCATGGCATGGCATGGCATGGCAGATCTGTTTCTGGACAAGGTTGGGTGGGTTATTTCAGACTGTGAGGGCCTCAGTTCGAGAGGTAACGATAGTCGCTACAGAATCACTGACTAAGCGGTAGGGCTGTGTGGAAGGAACTTCTTGATGTGGAATGGGTGGCAGCTGATGAAGCAGAAGTATTGTTGGTGGTTGATAGGTTTGATGTGAAAAGAGGTACTGATGTAACAATCCTTGTGGCGGTCAACCTCGTAGAAGGTGACTTGTTGGGCTGAAGAAGGGCAGATGAAGTAAAAGGGAGAGAAGGTTCTGGAGGAATTGTGGATACGGTGTTCTCATCCTTGGGGTGCAGATCGTGAAGATGTCATCATTGAATATGAACCAGGTGAGAGGTTAGAGATTCTGGGTTGTTAAGGAGGATTCCTCTAGATGGCTTGCGAATAAGTAGCATAGTATGGTGCATTGTGGGTGCCCATTGCTTTACCATGGATTTGTTTGTAGGTGATGCCTTCAAAGGGGAAGTGATAATGTGTGAGGATATAGTTGGTTATGGTAACCAGGAAGGAAGTTATAGGTCTTGAGGCTGTCAGGCATTGGGAAAGGTAGTGTTAAATAGCAGCAACGCCATGGACATTAGGGATATTAGTGTGGAGTGCGGTTTTATTGACAGTGACGAGCAGGGAACCATATGGTAAAGGAACAGGGATGGTGGAGAAATTCAGTGAAGAAATGATTGGTGTCTTTTTGATACGAGGATATGTTACAGATAATAGGCTGAAAGTGTTAGTTCACAGGAGCAGAGATTCTCTGTGTGGGGTTTGTGAAGGGCTGGAGATCCTGCTGAATTTCTGAAATGGGAGTCACTGTGGCAGGGGTTATATGTGTGTGTATCTGGCAGCTGGTGTATTCCCTCCACCAAGTAATCCCTGCAATTCATAACCACAATAGTGAAATCTTTATCAGCAGGTAGGATCACAAGGTCCTGATCAATTTTTAGATGGTGAATTGCAGGTTTTTCTTTTTTTCCGAAACTGTGAGGTTAGTTTCATGTTGAGGGATTTGCAGAATGATGGTGCACTGAAATTTGAGGTTAAGAAGTTTTGGAGAGTCAACAGGAGGTAATTTGCGAGCTGCAGGGTCGATCATGATTGATTGGGGGAGTAAACTGAAACCTGTCACACCATGACATGCTTTGAAGCTAGTTTGAAGAAAGGGTGACAGTTGTAGCTTAGAAAAGGGTTTTTTTAATGTTCAGTGACATTGTAATTCTGTCAAAGATGGAGAAAGGACTTGGAAGATCTTATAATGGATACGAAATGCAGACTGGTTATGGCAAGGAAAGCATTTCTGAAGAGAGAAATAATTTAACATCTAATACAGAGGTTCACAATTATCTGGAGGGTAAAAATGATGGCCACAAAGCTAAATTGTTTTTAAAGATCATTGCTGATATCCCTATTTTGTAAAACAGTAATACCAATTACATAAGTTACTAATAATTACATTTTTATTTCAGATACTAGATTTAACGTGTGACACAATTTGGTGGTCACAGCTTGTGAAACAAATGTATGAAAAACATCTTCCATACACTACAGACATATTTCAGTTTTCATTCCATCCATCTGTGACAGTAAAATTGTGACACATATACGTACATCACATAAGCAGTGGTGCAGAGGAAGCACACTTTGTAATAATTGTGTGCCTGCAATGTGAGTAGTTAGCTTCCTTTTCTAAGAGGAGTTTGTAGGTAGCACTCGTGATACACTGGAAGTTGCTTCATTATGCTATAGTTAAAGATTGTTAAAATGACCACTGCCAATCAACATGCTGCTTATATAGTCCGTGGCTTAATAAAACATCTACAAACACTAAATATCATTTACCATTCATCAGTTTTAAAAGTAAGTCTTTGAAGAAAATTCTTTCCCATTCTGAAGGTTAGTTGGTGCTTGAATTGGACACATTCTGAGATATCAAGGGATCTTTTGGTAATTGAGGAAAGGGAGGGGTAGGTGTTAAAATTATAGAGGAAAATAAAGGCTTGAATACACAAAGCAAGTTAAAGTAGATGTAGGATGCAGTAGCTGTCCAGAGATTGAGGTTTGCACAGGATGCACTAGCTTGTAGAGCAGCATCAATTACATCCTGTAATACATTTTCATAATAGAAAAATCAACTAAGATGCCTGTAAGCTAAGAGAAAAGGAGTCAGCAATTTAAATGCAAAATACAAGAATCCGTGAACTTCATTTTTTAAAAAGACTGGTGTATGCATTGAATAACTCTTTTTGTGTCTTCGCATTTGTTTGTCCCATGATTGTGGATCACTGCTGTTTATCTACTAGGTGGTACCAAGTGCTCTTGGCATTGAACTGTACAGAAGTCAGTAATATTTTTTCTACAATCTGTGTTCTACCCTTTCTGTTTCAGCTTCTGTCAGCAAAATTATGTCAGGTAAATTCCAATATGCCAAGTTCACCAGACAGCAGCTCTGATAGTTCAACAAGCTCTCCACAGCATCCATATGATGGGCCAAATCTGGAAGCAGAGAACATTCTTCCAGGGGTTGTAAGTAAAAAAAGTTACTCCAGTTTTTTATTCTTTTGTGTGTGTCTCAATCTTGATTCCTCATGAAACAAAGTGTACTCATTTATTGTAACATTTATGGTATTCAAACAGATGTAATAAATTGGGGTTATTTTACCTTGATTTTGAGATTTAGGAATTATGTAATTGAAAATTTGTCCATTTTGTAGCTTGTAATTTATTTATTTGTGTCTTCTTTTTAGCTTATGTCGCAGCGGCCACATTGCGCACAGTTCTTCTTCCAGTTAGCTGATTTGGGTTGCCGTCTGCAGTATCCGCCATTGCGTGATGGAGCCAGAACTCTCTTAAAATTAATACCACCTGATGTATATACAGAGGAATGCTTGCAAGCACTTTTCCAGAGCCATGCTCATGGAGAAACTTCATGTCCATCAGCTACTGTTGACAACATGTTCTTTGCATCTTCACCATCACAAGTCTTGTATAATCTAGAGGTAAGTGAATGTTGATCATTTAATATGTGTATATCAATCCTGTATTGAATCCAGTTTATTTCTATAAATTTTGCATCTGTTAATTGGCAGCACTAAACAGCTCATACATATTAAATAATCATGATAACATAATGTGCTTTATGTTAATAACAATGATTGTTAATATATAATGATGAAACAAAACACTGTTGAAAATATAATTTCATTAAAGACTTAAAATAAAATTATTGTAATAAAGTCCTAAGTTACTTTCTTCTTAAGTTACTACAGCTGTTATTGGCTGCCTCCAAAGTGCTAGAGGTTTGCTGTACCTGCATGTAGATCTATTGTTACTACAGTGTTCTACATTACCCTCACTAGTATGCGCATGCCTTGGCAATCTTACAGTGTCTACACATACACGTGCGGGTGTAAGGGTGGGTGACCAATGCATTTGTGTATAGATTCTCTCAATTATATTTTAGTTGTGTGTACTAGTCTATATTGGAAAGTGGCTCTGCACAATGATAGGGAATGATATGGGGAAGGGATGAAGTTTACAGAAGACTGGTGACAGTAAGCGAACAAAAAAGTTCATGTTGCCCAACTGTGTTGCTGTGTACAAAAATCAAGTTCGTTTTGCTATGGGACATCCTTATTACCAGAATGAAAAATGCTCATATTGTAGCACAAAAAAAGGTGAATGCGTCCTGGGCTCTGTTTCTGTTATCGATGGGTCATTCCATGTCAATTCAACCAATTTGAGAAAATGTTCCAGCTGATAGTCTCAGATTTGGCTGAAATTTAGCACACCAATGCTACCAAGTGTGGAACACTCATGTAAAAAATTCTAAGTTCCCCTGCCAGTTAGTTCCAGAATTATGGCTTGTGAAAGAAGGTGGCGTGACCTGGAAATTGCAATCCGCATCTGGCAATCTATCTTCAGACCCAACTTCAGGTCTTAATAACTTTGGAACTATTCCACACAGTCCAGTGAAATTTTTACAACCCACTTAGAGAACACACTCTGTGAATCAAAACACCAACAACATATTTCCGAGGGAAAATAAAAAATTCCAAAATGTGATTAAAAAAATGTAATACATTAATAGGTACATATTGTAGGTGCCCTCTATACCAAATATAATTCACTCAAAAAGGGTATAAATTTATTTGTGGTAAGCTTAATGTGGCCTAAACACACACAGAACTCATCTTCCCCGTATCAGCCACACAGACAGTGTTACATGCACACGAAAATACAAAAATTTGAAAAATTACCTGAAAAACATGGATTTTTTAAGTGTGGTAGCACAAAAGGGAC
The DNA here is from genome assembly GCF_021461395.2 of Schistocerca americana. Taxonomy (NCBI): domain Eukaryota; kingdom Metazoa; phylum Arthropoda; class Insecta; order Orthoptera; family Acrididae; genus Schistocerca; species Schistocerca americana. The sequence goes on along the minus strand of NC_060120.1, from coordinate 289,249,619 downwards.
AAGTGATATCCAAGCCAAATTTTAAAACACTGCATAAGTAGACCATAATATAATATGTGGCAAAATTTCAACTTGTTATTGCAAGGCATTTGTGTACAATAAAAGTTGACAGAGATGTATTTGGTTACGTTTCTTTTAACACGATTTAGCAAGTAATAGTGATGATGCAGACAGCTTGTTTCAGATAAAGCTGCAGCAATTGTTGGGAACCATAAAGCAACAGAAAGTTAAACAACGGTAGTTTTCTGGGACAGAATGAGTCATTGTTAGGCAGGAACAACAAAGAAAACAAGCAACAATTACAGGTTACTTATGTTTTTAAGGTTCTAGTTCAGACTGGTCAGTACTGTTGTGGAAAGTCTGTATGGGGGCAGAAGAGTGTACTAGTGGCACTTTTGTTCAAACAAGTTGCAGTGTTGTTAGAGCACAAGCATCTGAATGTCATAAAACAACATATGGAACAAAATGTGGCATTTGCTTTGTACTGTATGATCTGGATGAATCTGACCAAGATTTGTTGCTATGGAGATTCAGGATACACCCTGTGGGCACAATAAGTTCAGTTCCAGGAAACTTTAGTGTTTATCATATGAAAGTGTTTCTGGATAAGTATTCTTTCCTGCAAAGAAGTTGTTTTGAGCCATTTCAGATTCATAAGAAGACAGTGAAGTGTAGCCTCAGAGAAATTGGTATAAAATCAGTATTGAAAGTGATACAGTGCATGGGACTTAACATGAAACCAGGACAAAAGTTATGTTCCAGGTGTGTTACACTGCTAAAAAATGAAGAATATTCTGATAATTTACATGACAGTGGCAAAGAGAATCAGCCACCTACAACCACAACGGATGAGCAATTAAATACTTCAGTGACTGCTCTTTGTTTGTCTCCTATGAAGACACACAAAGTTGGGAAAAAAGACAGGCCCGGCTTTGGTAGAAGAAAACTACAAGAAGCTCAAATGGAATTAAAACACACAATAGCTGACACACCAGTGGTGGAGGAGGAAGAACAATCTGCTCCAAAGGATGAGAAATCATGCCAGAAATGCTCTGATTTGGACAAAATTGTGCACGATTTGAAAGAAAAATGTGCCATATCCACACGCCAGAAAAAAGTAGCTATTCTTACCCTTGCACCTTTCAGCTGGTCTATTGACTACACTGCAAAGGAATTCAATGTTTCTACATATATGGTAAAAAAAGGTAGGAAAATAAAAGCAACCCAAGGAGTGCTTCCACAACTTCAGCAGGCTCAGGGTAAGCAATTGAGTTCAGAAATAAAGGTGCTAGTGTCGGAGTTTTATGGAAATAATGACTACAGCCGAATAATGCCTGGAAAAAAAGACTATGTAATGGTGAAAATGGGAAATGTACTTGTACAGATGCAAAAAAGACTGTTGCTATGCAACATATCAGAAGAATTCAAGGAAAAGTATCCCAATACGAAAGTAAGTTTATCATCATTTTTCAATCTTCATCTAAAATGGGTTGTGCCTGTGAGTGGAAGGGGCACACACAATGTTTGTGTATGTGAGACCCATCAAAATGATAAGCTGGTGTTTGCTGCTATAAAGGATTCTGGTCTGGATTACAAAGGTGCAATGAAGCTGCTAGTGTGCGACATCATGATACACAGGTGTGAAAAGTGTCCTGGTAAGGCAAATCTTGCAGAACACATGAATAACAAACTGTATGGTGAACTCCTTATGGATGACGATGAACTTGTTTCTTATAAACAATGGACACAAATGGGTCACACAAGTCTTGAAATAAAGCAAAGTACAGTGGAAGATTTTGTTGAAATGTGTTGTCAAAAAACGGACAAACTGACCACACACAGCTTCACAGCAACAGCACAATCAGCTTATGTCCAGTTTTTTAAGGATAATTTGAAACAAGATGAAATTGTGCATTTATAGTTCAAGATGCCATCCAAGGATATCATTGGGACAACAGTCAAACAACTCTCCAGCCATTTGCGATTTACTATAGAGGTGAATCAGGTGATGTGTCTGTCGTGAACCTGTGCGTTTTTAGTGATTGGTTGATTCATGATGCCATTGCAGTTCATGCCCACATTCGCACTGTCATGGCATATGTGAAAAACAAGCTGCCTCACATACCTTTTGCGAAATACTTCAGTGATGGGGCAGCTAGTCAGTACAAAAACTGTAAAAATCTCAAAAATTTATGCACGCATTACCATGATTTTCAGATTCACGCAGAATGGAATTTTTTCGCAACAAGTCATGGTAAAATTGTATGTGATGGTATTGGTGCTACCATTAAGCTCATGGCATCACGAGCTAGTCTGCAGCACCCTACAGAAGGTCACATTCTAACACCTCTTCAGTTATTTACCTGGGTACAGAAAAATATCTCTGGCATACAATAATTCTATGTTTTGAAAGATGAGGTGAAATCAGTCGAAGAGTTGCTAAAAAGGACCGGTGTAAAAGAAGGCAACTAGCTTCTTGACTTACCTGACAACTACAAAGACATTTGAATCAAAATATGTTGAAATATTTGCACTTCCTATTTCTTTCTTAGTAACAGTAACCATGTCATGTAATACCGTGAAACCCTGCTTTTACACTTTTCTAGGTCTTTAAAAAATGGTGTAAAAATGTGGGAAATAACTTTTTGGGTGGTAAAAGTAATGTATAGTATCCCACCTTGCATTTTCATAGTTTGTGTGTGATGTATGTACATAACAAGCATCAAAATACGTGTTAGGGACTTTTTGATTATCCAGTAAAAGTTGTCTGAATTTTGTACTATGTTTAGCTGCTACCATAACTAGTGCTGGAAATTGTGTGGAAAGTATAATCATTTCATAAATAATAATCGAAGATTTTGGAAATCATTTCATTCATTATTTAAATAATGAAAGACTGCATCAGTTACATATTTTCTCATGCTTAGCACAACACAAAGCCGGCCGCTGTGGCCGAGCGGTTCTAGGCGCTTCAGTCAGGAACCGCGCAACCACAGGTTGAACCTCTTCAGTCTGGAACCGCATGACCGCTACGGTCGCAGGTTCGAATCCTGCCTTGGGCATGGATGTGTGTGCTGGCCTTAGATTAGTTAGGTTTAAGTTGTTCTAAGTTCTAGGGGACTGATGACCTCAAATGTTAAGTCCCATAGTGCTCAGTGCCATTTGAAGCACGACACTTTTCGAGACTTTATTCTCATTGCCGAGCACTAATCTTTACATAAGTGTCTTGTGTGGTGTTTGCATATGTGCTGTTCTACATCACTCACATTGTTTGTGTGTGAAACATCACAAAAAAATACTTAACATAAATATTTGCACTTGACGAGGAGAATAAATTCTTGAAACGTGCGCATGTGTGTTCTTGGTGTCATGATGATCACGAAGTTATGCATGTGCATTAGAGACAGACAGTGTTGTGATTGGTCATAACTCGAATGAACGAACCTAATTACTTCCACAGCTATCACACAGAGTAGAGTTCGCCAGGGGCAGGAGAAAAAGCGTGAATCGGTCCAACTTTTGCCGATTCAGATCTGTTGAGTAGAGCACCCTTGTGTCAAGAAACAATGAACGTTGTTTCATAAACTGTAAAAGTGAGAAAATTATAGATATGTTAACGTAAAATTGGGTGCAAATTAAAATTGTGAATGTAGTAAATTTGAATGGAGTGATAAAAATGTCATAAACAGCTGGAAGACGTTGTTGTATTGTAAGACGTATTGTGTCAAGTAAAATAACATGATATGTGATGCCATTCCCCCAGGAACAAATCCACCCCCAGAAATTTTATCCCTCCAGAAAAACCTTTTTTTTAGCTGTTACATGTATGTTCTTCAGCCATACAGTGTATTGTTCACTATTCATGCCAAATCTTCCGGATTTGGGACCCAGGAGCAGGGACTTCAGCCTATAAATTGCTAGATGTAGGTGTGCCAACATTTTTCAGCCAAGAGAATTCAATGTGCTGGGAAAGTAGGAGTAACTCGTACAGTAAAGTGCGAATATGTCAAGATGTTGTGATAGAAATGTCTTTGAAGCTGCCAGATAAGTTGAAAAGCTAATTCTGTTCTTTTACAATCCCAGCTCTGCCCAGGATCTATTCTCTTTTTTATGCTATAATAGACCTTTTTTCATTCCGGTTCCTAATTTTTATTCTAACTAATATTGACTTTAGAGCATCATAGCTTGGCAACCAATATAGATTTTTGTTGACTCTGGTGATGACTGATCGGGTATAGGGTTTTTATTGTCTTTTGAACCATGTTGCTATGTCATGGCAGTGGTTAAAGCTTTCACAAAACAACACAATGGCCATTAATTACATGTCTACCTTCTTACAAAAGTTAAACCAATGTGCACAAGTTCGAAACATATAAATGGCATCTAGGAAGGAAGAAAAAAAAAGAACCTCCTCCTCAAAAAATGTGTTTTTGCACTAATATTTAAAACTGAATGAAGCCAGATTTTTGAGAGATAGTTTTAAATTCTATTGTTAGAAAGCATTTTTGTTTGTTCTATTCCCTTTAAACTGTTATAATTCATTTAAGAATGAATTTTACTCGCTACATTTAGCTTGACTTTAAACCATTGTATCTTGACAACAGATAACCCACTTCAAAAACCTCCCATAAAAACTTGTTTCTTGCATATAAAATCGAAGAAGTTTACATACAGATGATGCTGTTAGTGGAGCATTAGTTTTATCCCCTTAAAATCTTTTGCAAAAGGAGTTGATAGATTCATACAATTTGCCTGGGTAACAGCCCTGGTTCATTGTCCAAACCTAGAAGTATAATGTAACACAGCTACAGTAAGACAGATGTTCAGATTTCTGTACAAATGGCTGCTGGTCAGATCTAAACCAAAAACTTTTTACCTCTTGTTCTTAGCTCAAATAGGAACTGAGCACCAACACCTCCCCCAAACTGCAGTTCTGCGTGTGGCCTTTTCAGACACATTTGTTACAGCACTCCCGCACTGTAACAATGTATTAGAATAGCATGAGGAGAATAACAACAGGTAGATCAGCTGATTCACAGCAATAGTCTGCGTCACATCAGAAGGCGAGAACAAGTGACACAGCTTAGTAAAGATGTAAAACAAAATTTTTCTGAAAAAGGTGATTGTCTAATGACAATGCCATCAAAGTAGGTTACAATAGTTGTCATTTTATTACGATTTGGGTTGTATTACAAGTAAAAATGTAATACTCTATCACATACTGATAACCTGAATTGTAATTCAGACATTGTAGGTCGTAAGCTTCCAACTTCTGCAACTTTTCCATTGAGGATAGTAATATCAGACGTTGGTGTTGAATGTGTCAAACAGCTGACTTAATTACCCTGCTTTCATTTGCTGATTTGTTACGGTATCATTTCTTTGACAACTCTTCTTAGACAAATAAACTGTTCCTTGTGCAGATGTATGTGGTAATGATAAGTACTTTTGCTACTGTATGAAGTAACACTCGTCAGTGCAGTAAGAGGAGAATGAATTCTTTACACTAATCATTAATCATTCATAATGTGGCACAGAAATGTGAGATATTCAGCCCCAAAAATCTCCGAAAACTTGGCCCATTGAAGCTAAAAATAAAAATCTAATGGATAGTAAAATTAACTTCAAACACAAATGGAAATACTTACATTTGCTTCACAACTCCTCTTTGTTCAGTGGTGTTTTTTATCATAATTCTGGGTGTAAGTGTGGTTGCATTTGAATGCAGTTAAGTGTTAATAACTGTGTGTGAATAAGAATTGCAGGCATCGGAGATTTTCTGTGAAAGACTATTGTGTAAATGATCAGTATGTTGTCATACTTTTTGCTATCGAAGAGCATTAGTCTACACTAACTCATTCTATGTCAGAGAAAGATCTGTGGAACAAGCAAACAACTAACTGTCTTAGTGAAATAGCTTGAGGGAATGCTGTCCAATTAGGTCACCATAAAGCACCAATAGGTGGACAGTTAATCCTTACTGTCATCTTCATCTACATATGAGGGCTGTTAAAAAAACTATCCAAGCTTATTTTTTATTGTTGAAACCAACAGTGGTATTAGGGAGTGTGTGCACACTATCTTTGTGGGAATACATAGTGAGTGCACATGGCTTGTAACCCCCCCCCCCCCCCCCCCCACCCACACACACACACACACACACACACACACACACACACACACACACACACAACCTGCGGAGCAATGATATTGCACCAAATAATATTGTGTTAAGCTTGGTGATTCTCAAGTTAACAGTCCACAAGATTCAAAAAGTGTTTGGCGGACAAAACAATAGGTACCGTACAGATGAAGAAATGGTACAATCGCTTCAGAGATAGACGCTCATCGGTGAAGGGTGAAGCACATTCGGGCAGGCCCTCAACATATGCAAATGAGGTTTTCATTTATCACATAAGGACCGGAGTGATGCAGGACGGAAAAATCACGATCAGAGAACTCACAGGCGAGGTTAAAACTAGTATTGCATCCATTCAATCAATTTTTAATGGAACATTTGGAACTCGGGAGTCTCTCAACAAAAGTTGCTAACAACTGGACAGAAGCAGCTTTGCTCAGAGATCACTCAGGACATGCTGGATACCGTGAACAGTATTCCCAAATTTCTTAACGCAATGATCACTGGTGATGAGTCCTGGGTGCAACCCAGAAACAAAGTTCCAGTCATCTTAATAGAAGCATCTATAATCCAGAAGACCCGAGAAAGGGAGGTAGGGCTAGAGCAATGTGAAAGTCATGCTGACAGTTTTTTTCCTTGCCTGCAGTGGTAAGGATCCATTAAGAGTGTGGCTTAGAAAGTACTAATGTCAATAAGGAGTACTACCAAGAGTTTCTGTGTCGCATTTGTGAAACAGTGAGACATGAACAACTGTACTTGTGGACAGCAGGCAACTGGCACCTTTACCACGATAACACACCTGCTCGTTGTTTTAAATTAATTTAGAGTTTTTTGGCCAAAGACAACACAGCTATGTTTTGTCAGTTTTTCTATTCCTGTGATCTAGTACTGAATGACTTCTGGCTTTTTCCAAAACTGAGAAAGACTCTGAAATGGACCAGGTTTGAGAACAGGGAAGTCATTATGCAGAATTTGATGTAGCATCTGTGCACCATACCAAGAGAAGCTTTCCACCGTTGCTTCCAGCTAGGCTGGGATGTGTAAAAGGTGAAGGAGATTACTTTGAAAGAAAAACAGTTTTGTCTGAATGAAGATTGATTTTATAAATAAAAGTTAGGTACTTTTTGAACAGCCCTCATATATACTCTGTAAGCCACCATATGGTGCATGGTGGAGGGTAATGTGTACCAATACTAGTAATTTCTTTTTTGTTCCACTCACAAACAGAGAGAGGGAAAAATACTGTCTACAAGTCTCCTTGTGAGCCCTAATTTCTCTTATCTTTGTGGTCTTTACATGAAATGTATATTGGTGGCAGTAGAGTTGATCTGCAGTCAGCTTCAAATGCTGGTTATCTGTGTAAGAGAATGACAGTGAAAATTTGTGCCAGACTGGAACCCAAACGCACGTTCGTGCTTTATGTGAGTGGTTGCCTGTACTGCTTTGGCAGCCTGTGCACAACTCAGAGCCAGACCAAAACTTCCATATGTCATCATTTCTGCATCACACCCTGTACTCCTACACACATTATGTAATTCCTGTACAGAGGAGGACATTTTAATTGAAGTTGCTGCCTGATATTGGCGGATAAATAGCATATTCTAGTGCCTAATTAAAAGAATGTTCTTTTTTCAGGTATTCTCATTTGAGTGCATGAAGCATCTCAGTAATACTTCTGTGTTGATCAGATCTACCGGTAACAAATCTAGCAGCACACCTCTGAATTACTTCGATGTGTCCCTCCAGTTTGAACTGGTAGCAGGCCCAAACACTTGAGCAGTACTCAAGAATTGGTCGCACCATATGCAGTCTTGTTTATGGATAAGCTACACTTTCCCAAAACTCACCCAATAAAACGGAGTCTAGCATTCTCCTTCCCTACTAGAACATTGTGGTATCTCTCCTTTAGTCAGAATCACAGTGTCAGAGCAAGAGGTACTGTCATTTGTTGCGCAATGCATTATACTCAAGATTATCACAACAGAAGGCATAAAACTTAAAAATTTCAAAAATGCTTGTGGCACAGTTTGGGAAAAAATACTGCAAAAGACTGGAGTGTACTCATGGTGCAAATGGTTTTTATGAGAATGAGAAACAACTGAGAATGCAGCTCACCAATGTGGCCTAAGGACTAGCAGGACTGAGAAGAATATTTGCATTTTTAGCCAGCTTACTGAAGATGATGATGAAGTTTCTTAAATTGCTACCGAGATTGGCATAAGCTACATTAGTGCTCAGACAATCGTTACTGATGATCTTAGATTTCAGAAAATGTCTGCAAGGCGAGTGCCTCCTCTTCTTACAGCTGGGCACAAGTAGCTACTGACAAACAACCAAGTTGAAGGGGAACTTTTTTGCACCAGATTGTGACCTATGATGAAACGTGGTGTACCATTAAACCTTGTAAGCACGGAAAAGTAGCATGGAATGATGTAGAAAGGACGAATGTGCACCCATCAGAGCCAGAAACTCCCTCTTCGCAGAGATTGTTCTTGCAACAGTCTTTTTTGTTTTTTAAAGAATTCTTCTCATAGATTTTCTCCACAAATGTTGTACTGTGAATGCTGCATACTATTGCCAACCTCTGGACCAAAAAAAGGTGCACAGAAGGCTTGCATTTCCAGTTCAGGATTTGATCATGCTTTATGACAACACTCTCTACACCACTGCCCGAGCTCAACAAAAAATTCAAGAATTGTTCTGGACAACACTAGAACATCCTCGCTACAGTCTGGACTTACTGTCCTGCGGTTTTCATTTGTTTGGACCACTATAGGAAGCACTCAAAGGACACAAATTTGACAATGGTAGACCTGTTAATGCACAACTGGCTGCTGTCACAAGCATGTTCAATTTACAAAAATGGAATCAAGAAACTGGCTGTCCACTGGGAATAGTATGTTTCCTGTTCAGGAGACTATGCAGAAAAATAAATTCATGCGTAAAAAAAATTCTGGAGCATAAATAAGCTTATAAAAAAGAAAGTCTGGCATATATTTGTTTTACATTCATATGAGCTCTTGTGATATTTTATCCCCTATCACATAGCTCACGCCCCAAACAGTATGAAGTCATCCACGACTGTAAAAGTTATTATGGACAAATAAACCATTATTATTATTATTATTATTATTATTATTATTATTATTTTACAATTTACCATGATATCAAGCTGACATATTCCAAGAATCGCTTGTAAAGCCACAACAGGTCTAGTACAAAGGTGCAGGTGAACCTCAGGAATATGTTCTTTTTTATTTGTCACAGTATTTTCCTGTAGCACTCCAATGCAAAGTGCTGTTTCCAGATACCAGTAGCATAGGCCGCGATAGCAATTCATGAAATGAAATGGTGCGTTATAATGATTTATAGATAGCAGTGCCAGCATGGACAATCACATGCGTAGTTTAAACTGCTATCTGAATAACAGATTTTATATGTTACACAGCTTCTTTTCTCTCACATAGAAGGTGTAGATATAGTTGTTCCAACAAGCCTCAGGGGCAGATTTATGATGGAGAAATTTTTTTCGTCAGAAGTATTTGAGGTTTTATGGATGGCTATATAACCAACAAAAATATAACACACTAAAAATTGAGGTATATAATTTCAAATGCTTGAATGTGTTAGGTAAGCTACAAAATGCAAAGGCTTACTCTAGCTGTAGTGGTGGTCAGCAAAAAGATTTCTGGTCAGATGAATATAGCATAATATCAGCAGCAGCAGAAAATTGTATAAAAGCAGTAGGATTCATTATAAATCAGAAAGTAATGTAGGGAGTGACTTACCATGAACAGTTCAGTTTTAATGTTGCTTTCATCACAATTGACAGCAAACCAGTATCAGCAACAATAAGTCAGCTATACATGCCAACATCAAAAGCAGATTATGATAAGAGAGAGAATGTATATAAGGATATTGAATGGGTAATTCAGTATGTAAAAGGGGATGATAATTAAAGCATGAAGATTTGGAATGTGGTATAGAGGTCGTTTTGAAAATAGGTGGATCGAAGTCATCGTCTTGTGGCATTGCCAGTTACTGAAAGAGTCCTACATCTCTATTCATAGTCTAAAATACAATGAAGTACTTTCAAAAAAAAAAAAAATTATTGTGCCATTATGCAACAAGAAAATAGTGTATTTGGATTGAAAAAAATATATGAACATTCTCAGAGTTTATGTAGATCATTCTCAAAAGTCAGGCATATTTTGAAAAAAAAAAGTATTTAAAAAAACTGAAAATAATTAATTGTTATGTATTTTTGTGTTAGCACACTCCGATAGTGATTCCAAAAAAGACAGTATTTTCTGAAAAAACTAAAAATAATATTCAGCATAGTTATGGAGGTGAGCTTAGTAGTAATGGATGTGAGAACTGCCTAAAATATCAAAATACTTGGTGAGTTGGAGATTTATAGTTGTCATTGAAACATAAAGTGAATCATTATTTATTGTTTGTACTACTACAATGCGAATTAATCAAGATACAAATAGTGTAAATCAAGCCAAAATAATATAATTTTTCAAATCATCAAATTAGTACTGTCCTCAGTTATTTATGTTTGGCAGATTTAAAACTATCACGATTCCACATCATTCTACATGAGGCATACTCTTTTTCAGGGAAACCAAACATGTCCTAAAAATATCAGGCATTAGCCCAAAGCAAGGTTGTGAGCACAGCTAACAGCTTTAAAAACTAAAAAACATTAAGCTATTATATGAAATGTTGATATAAACCTCCTCAGTGAGCATATATAGGCTACATAATTCCATCAATACTTTTTAAAAAGTAAATAAAATATGATCATTTTGGTATTTAAAAAGTCAATAAAATAGGATCATTTTGATGCATGAGGCTAATCTTTTAATATTTTGAAAATCGTAAGTTAGTGCCTAAGCCATCTTTAAAAAGTCATTGCCTAGCTAAAAGATAAATTTTGCACTTATATAAGGACATAACTTTCCTAATTTGTTAAATAAGAGAGTTTGTATTATCATTTAATCATTAATCGCCATTCTGTTACTATATTCTCACCTCTGCGAAGATAAATTTTCATGTTGGTGAGAGTAACAGAGTTAAGAAACATTCACAAAATTAGATATTCAGCTGATTCTTTTGAGGTTAGGCTTTCTTATCTCCTTAGTGTTAATTTACAATTAACATATAATCAGTTGATAAAAATAGCAGTTATAAATGATTAAAACTTACCCAAAACATAGTAATGGAGCTGATGACCATTAATGGTGATATTTCTTCTTGGCACTGTAATAATTTAACTCAAACTCTGCACTCACAAAAGCCACACGATAACTCTCCAAGAATAAAGACGGTTGCTTGCAGTTCCCCTTACATAAAGAAGAAAGCTACTAGAGCACTGTATGAGACATTTATTGAACTAATAACTCTTATTTACGGAGGTGAGGCTGTATCATGGGACTGGTTTTGAACAATTTCTAAAGAACTTTAAAAATGGTGGTAACTAAAAAAATACAGTAATGTCTTATTGTTAATAAATTTTCTAATTGTTAAACTGATTAAAAATTGAAACCCTTTATAATGTGTTGTACAATTTTAACTTAATGTAATCCAGATAGGTGTAGGGAATGAGTAATAGAAGTGAGATCTCACACACTGTTACTCAAATTTTTAACAAAATTGAATAATTTTATTGACAAATAGTAATTTAATGATTTAATATAGTTTTAAACTAAATTCAAGATACTTGAAAAAAATCTTAAATGCATTTAAATAAAGCACATTATGACCTGGGACCCAATATGCCAGATTTTTGAGAATGACCCATTTACGTATGTTATACATATTTTCCAAGATGAAAACTAACCGTAATAAATGTGAAATTCTCACCTGTTTAACAAAAAATGTCAGTACTGATGAAGTTGAGTTCTGTTGGACCTTGTAGAAACTTCCCATGAGAGAATTGTTAAGAAAATTGTAAAATTAATTTATAACACCTGAGACATCATTACTGTATCATTTCACTTTTGAATGAGATATACGTGCAAGATACACTGTAAGTGGCAGCATCAGCATGCAAGAACTTGCTGCCTCGGTCTAAAAAGACCAAAACTATTCTCTTGTCTGAAGGGATCATATTCGCAGTCCATAGAGACTCGTCATCACTACACTTATCACCCAAAACACTGATATTCACTATACAAAAGTATCTGTAGATAATTTTGGACCACTTTTTCTCTTGTAGTTTTGCCGGTATATTTTTTCTTATGGTTTTGTGAAATCCAATAATTCTCAACATAAATCACAGGCCTGTTGTCGTGTGTATGCAACAAATGTGTAGTCGCAAAAATATAGCTCTCGAAATAGCAATATCCTTTCATTCCATTGGAAATTTGCATCTGTTGTCGCATTTTCTGGGCTTAAAACCAGTGTCATTTAGGAGGAGAACAATGTACGTTTCGGATCCTTCATACTCAATTTTGTATTGTAGCTAGGCAAGAACTTACGTGGCCGATGGATACTATCCTCTATTGTTGTAATCTAATACAGTTCTTTATTAAAATTGTCCACTTCAGTAAACCTAATTTCCCATTTATATCGTTTATATGGTGAGTGGAAGACGGCACTTACACCTACAGCCTCTAAAAGAAGCCACGTTGACGTTAACACATTGCACAGTTTTGTCAGTAATGCTACATGCTTCTACCAGCAATTTTTATGCTTGAGCAAAGTAGTGTTCCTTATAGTTTCCTCATTATGAACAAATTTTTTGAAATATTTTATGACAGTAGAAAACAAACAAGGTAAGTAATACCTAATGCCCATTTATTCCCAGTATACACCAAGACGACATGAACTAGCAACTGTCACATGCACAGAGCATTCTCTTCAATGTCATTCATAATGAATTCAAAGAACAAAACGAAACCACACACATAGATGTAGCAAACTGTGATGACAGTCCAGCCAGTACTTGACATGGCAACACAGCAGTTTCAGAGGCAGAGTGGAACGAGATGGCAACCTTGAGCCATCTACTTTCATGATGGCAGCTATAGTTGAGGATAGAATAGAAGAAAGAGTTATGGGCTGTATATTAGGAATGAGAGAGGAAAACGACTGATTTCTACAGTAAACTTCATCTAGTACTATCGAATACATTGTTCAAAAATCCCAGCAGGTGCCTTACTTGGTGAAGGCCTGGTCGTACAGGACGATTCCAGTTGTATTGCACCTCCAGGGGGCTTGCCCCTCTTTGGCGGGTTTGTGCTTGGCTAAAATGGGTCCCCAGCTATTGCACCATCTTTTCCCTCCTGTGCTGCGTGTCTATCCTCTTGCTGTTCGCTTTCCCCTCTCTTGGAGAACCTGACTGGGGTGAGTTTCAGAATTTGTTCTGTATTTTCAGTGGCTGACATCAGAACAGTCTCACCACTGTTTTTCGTTCCTTTTTTCTTTCTTCGTTCACCTTCTATCCTTACTTCACTTCGGTGTTTGAGGTTCTTCTTCTTCGTCTTCTTCTTCCCTTTGCACTTCTGAAGGCCGGCCCGCACGCCCGACACGTAACAGATGACTGGGTAACGCATAATTCCCAGCCCTGGCTTGGCAGGTAGGGTTTGCACATGTCCCCGGTACAGGCCAGGCACAGGGAGGGGCAATTGCCAGAGCTGCTACTTTCCCAAATTTGCTGATTGATCCCCCTGTCAGATGTTCAAGAGGTGTGACCTGAGGTGTGAACAGTCATATAAGGGGGTGAGCCCCCCTCTGAGGGGGCCCCCCAGTTGGAATGAGTGCATCATCGGGGACGCTGGCAATCATGGGGGTTTTCTCGCACTGAGCCAATCAATATATTCACAGTCAGTGTCTACCAGGTGTAAACAGAATGAAGCCCCCGACTAGGACCCTCCCAGCTACACCACGGTTCCTCTTAGTTTCACTGACTGAAGACGGTCAGTCCTTTGTGACAGTAAATGTTTCTTATTCAGAAACGTATGATGCAATTGCCAGCCCTGTGAAATCCTGCTCTCATTTATATGATGGCACTTTGCTTTTGGAGACTACTTCAGATTCTCAAGCAAAACTACTGTTTACCACTTCTCTTCTCCATGGCTAGCCTGTTTGTGTCAAGTTCCATAGAACTCTGAATTCTTCCCACAGTGTTATTTACATTAGGGTGCTCGATGGCCTGACAGAGGCAGCAATCTTAACATACCTCTCTGATCAGGGTGTCATTGCAGTCCACCGGGTGATGAAAAAGGTAGATGCATCCTTAGTGCCCAAATGCACTTTTTTCTTACTTTTGATGGAGTGGTGCTTCTGTCAAAGATCAAAGCAGGCTATGAAGTTATCACAATCTGACTGTACATTCCGAACCCGATGTGCTGCCACCAGTGTCATCGTTTCAACCACACTCAAATGTCCTGTCGACCCCCAGCCAAATGTGTAACCTGTAGTTGGGATACTCATGAGAGTGATTGTCCACCTCCTCCTCCCCTCTGTATCAACTGCAATAGTGGCCATGCTACCTCCTCTCGAGATTGTCACGTGTATCTCAAAGAGCAGGTGTCCAGGAGATCCTGGTAAAGGAAAGAGTCGTTCACAAGTTATTGTCTTGTCGTGAACCCTGTCTCTTGGAAGTTATTGTCTTGTCGTGAACCCTGTCTCTTGGAAGTTATTGTCTTGTCGTGAACCCTGTCTCTTGGAAGTTATTGTCTTGTCGTGAACCCTGTCTCTTGGAAGTTATTGTCTAGTCGCAAACCCTGCGTTCTACCATCTGGCACTTACAGTACTGTTCTTTCTGCATCTCACTCTGTGAAGGATATGGCCAGTTCATAGTCAACCCATCTCCCTGAATACCCACCTTCAAGCTGTTGCAGTTCACCTTTTCGTTTCTCACTTGACCTCTTCCCTTTGTACCATTTACATCTGTCATTCGATGTCACCAGGACAGACTTCCTCCAGTTAATTGGGCAGCTACCGCACACCTTTTTGCTGCATGGTGACTTTAATGCACACCATTTCCGATGGGGCTGTCCCAGAATCTGTCAGAGAGGCACCCTCATGGCTGACCTTCTCAATCAACTCAGCCTCCTCTGCCTTAACACAGTAGCACCCATGATCCCTTTTGGGCTCCATGCACACCTATTCCCATTTGGACCTATCCTTCTGCACTACCCAGCTTGCCCATCATCTCGAGTGGTCCGTTCTCACAGACACTCGAGCGACCAGTTCCCATGTGCCATGTGCTCTCCATTTGCTGACTCGTACCCCACTTCTATGAACACCCAAAGGACAGCTTACTAAGGCCAACTGGAGGCTTTACCCTCCCTCATCATCTTTGATAAAAAACATTTCTGCAGCTGGTGATGACCAGGTAGAATACCTTACAAACGTTACCATTACCACTGTAGTTCATTTCATTCCTTGCCCTTCCTCTTTACCACACCGTGCCCCAGTCCCTTGGTGGACTGAGACATGCCATGATGCAATCCACGTGTGGAGACTTTGCATTATTTGCTTTCATCCCATGATGGCAAAATTCATTCATGATAAACAGTTGTGTGCACAGTGTTGTCATGTTCTTTGGTATGCCAAATAAGGTAGCTGGATTTTGTTTACTGGTTGTTTTAACAATTCTACTCCCTCTTCTGTTATGTGGGCCAAACTCCACAGCTGTCTCGGACCACAACATATTCCCCAGTTTCCGGCCTGACAGTAGCAGATGATGTCATAGTGGACCCTATTACTATCTCCAACAACTTGGGCTGCCATTTTGTGGAGATTACGAGCTCCTCCCACTACCACCCTATCACCCTGCCTTCCTGCATCAGAAACAGGTGAAGGAGGCTTGGGCGATACTGTTCTCTGTTCAGAATCTTGAATGCTGCAATGCTGCCTTTACTATGAGGGAGCTAGATCATGCTCTCATTTTATCCCGATCCTCTGCCCCATGGCCAGATGATGTTCACATTCAGATGTTGCAGCACCTTTCTCTTGTGGGCAAGCACTTTCTGCTTCATACGTACAACACATCTTGGCAGAGGTCGTGTTTCCCAGATGCTGGTGTGAAGCCACTGTCATACTAATACCCAAGCCTGCTAAGGACAAACACCTTCCCTCTAGCTACTGCCCCATTTCTCTCACCAGGTGATGGAACATATGATTCATGCCCAGCTGGTATGGTGGCTCGAATCTCGCAGTTTACTAACCACTGCACAGTGCAGATTTCGAGCGCACCATTATGCCGTTTACCATCTCGTCACTTTTTCCACCCATGTCATGAATGGTTTTCTGCAGAAATTCCAGACTGTGGCCATGTTTTTTGATTTGGAGAAAGCCTACTACAAATGCTCTAAATGCAGGGCTTCCATGGCTGCACACTCCGTTTCCTTCAGGAATTTTTAAAAGTCCAAGTTTGCAAGGTACGTGAGGGTTCTACCTTGTCGCACACCTTTATCCAGGAAAACTGTGTGCTTCAGAGTTCCACCCTGAGTGTCGTCCTCTTTGCTATCACCATTAACCCTGTAATGCCCTTTCTCCCGCCAGGCATCTCCGGCTCCCTTTTCGTCAACAATTTTGCATTCTATTACAGCTCTCCATGGACTTGTCTCATTGAGTGAATTCTTCAGCGATGTCTCAATCATCTTTACTCGCGGAGCATTGACAGTGGCTTTCGTTTTTCCACTGACAAACAGTTTGTACGAATTTATGATGGTGCAGTTGGTTTCTTCCACCATCTTTACATATTGGGCCTGTTGCTCTTCCATTTGTTGAAACTACAACATTTCTGCGACTTGTGCTCGATAGGAGACTTTACTGGTCCTTCCACATGTCGTACCTAGCAGCCCGCTGTACGCGGTCCCTCAGTGTCCTTTTTTTCCTCAGTGGTACTTCCTGGAAAGAAGATTCAACCACCCTTCCTCGTTTGTACCAGTCCCTCGTCCATTCGAAACTAAACTATGGTGTTTTGTTTACGCATCTGCACGTCTATCCTCCTTACGCCATCTCAATACTATCCACCATTGTGGCATCATTTTGCCACTGGCACCTTTTACATTAGCCCGGTTGAGAGTCTGTACACAGAAGCTGCCAAACTACCGCTGTCCTACCGCCGTGACTTTCTCCTCAGCAGATATGCATGCTGTTTGACCACCAGTATGCGGCATGTCCCTCTTCTCTGTTTGTTACCTCCTGGTGTTCACTTTTGGCTCTTGCTCTGGCAGTTTCACTTTATGCTAGCTGCCATTTACCTGTTGGGTGTGAACCCTTCACCACCTTGGCTTTGTGTGGCAGTCCTGTTCACCTTGGCCTTCATTCACTAACTAAGGACACTACTCCAGCCTTGCTCTGTCGCCATAAGTTTCACAAGCTTCGCATGGAACTTCGTAACAGTACCTTTGCATGGAACTTTGTGACACTACCTTTCCGTACACTGAAGGCTCTCGGACTGACCGTGGTGTCGTGTGTGCCTTTGTCTTTGGCACCCATGTTTTTCGGTATTAGCTTCTGGGATACCTCTCAGTGTTTACACCAGGTCTCTTCGCCTTGTATCAGGCCACGCAGTACATCTGGTGGCCCAGGCTTTTCAATTATGTCTTCTGCTCCAACTCTCTCAGTACTCTTCAAAGTCTCTGTATGTTTCACACTGCCCATTCCTTAGTGCAACGGATCTAGGAAAGTTGTCACTTGCTCACTCTTTATGGAGCCCATTGTGATGTTTATATGGGTTCCTGCCTGAAAGGAAACAAGGCCGCTGACGCTGCTGCATAGGCTGCAGTCCTCATACCTCAGCCTGCTAGTTCTTACATGCCCTCCGATGAACTCTTTATTGCAATCTGTCAGCAGGTGATGTCACATTGGCATCACCACTGGTCCTCCCTTCTTGGGAACAAGCTCCAGGTTATTAAGCCTCTCCAAATGACTTGGACGACCTCCTCTCAGCTCTCCCACCATGAGGATATCATTCTAGCTAGGTCACATATCGGGCACTGTCTTTTTGACCATCACCATTTGTTAACAGGTGTTCCCCCACAACTTTGTGCCCATTGCACTCAAGCTTTCACGGTCCGCCATTCCTAACGGAATGTCCTTTTTTACCCCCATTACATTCTCATTTGTGTTTGCCGTCTTAATTATCGGCCTTTTTAGCAAACGGACTGTGTACTGTGCTTTTATCCATTGTAGCAATATGGCGAAGGACATTTAATTTTTAGTTCAGGACCTCCGTTTCTCAGTGGCGTATTTTATACACACTTTCCACATCCCGGATTTTAGCTTTCTTCTCTTCCATCATTTGGGATTAACACGTAGTTGTTTTTAACTCCTCTCTTTGTATTCATGTTCTACAGTTCTGACATGGGCACTTATGACTCTAGTTGTTTTTGTGCCTTAAAACAAAACAACACCAGTTGTATTGCATCAAGTTGGACAGATTTTCAAAAATCGGACGTTGGATTATGAAGCATATCCAGTAGCAGTGGACTCGGATCACAGTTTATTAATGATAAATAGTAAACTGAAATAAATAGTAGACTGAAGTATAGGAGACTCATCCGAAAGACTCAGTGAACAAAGAAGTCGAATACTGAAGTTCTGAGGAATGTTAAGATGTGTTTGATGTTTTCTGAGGCTATAAATACTGCACTAGAGGTTCAGTGTTCGAAGCAAGGGCATCAACATTGAGTGCTGTCAGAATTCCACTGTTACGCACAGAGGAGAAAGTAATAAGTAGAAGAGTGCAAGAAGGCCTGTATGAGTAGGAGAATGTATCTGATTATGTGATTAAGGAAGAAATGTTAGGTGATATAAAAGACATGAGGATCCAGTTTTGCAGTCAGTTAATAGCACTTTGCAGGACTTAGGATCAAATGAGGCAGAGCAGATGCATAACATTCCTTTAGAATTTCTGAAATCATAGGGGGAAGTGGCAGTCAAGTGAATATTTGAGAGAGTGAGTGAGTGTGTGAGTGAGTGTGTGTGTGTGTGTGTGTGTGTGTGTGTGTGTGTAGAATAGAATGTATTAATCTGGAGATGCACCATCAGGCTTTCAGAAGAATGTCATCTGCCTAATCTCAAAGATAGTGAGACCAGATAACTGCGAGAACTAATATGTGATCAACTTAACAGCTCACACACCCAAGTTGCTGACATGAATAATTCATTGAAGAATGGAAAAAAAATTGAGGATCTGTTAGATGATCAGTTTGGTCTTCAGAAAGGTGAGGGCACAAGAGATGAAGTTCTGACATTGTGATTGGTAACAGAAGCATGACTTAGGAAAAATCAAGACCCATTCATAGGCTATGATGACTTCAAAAAAATATCCAACAGTATAAAATGGGATGAGATACCAGAAATTCTGAGAAAATAGGAGTAAGCTATAAGTGAAGAGCAATAATTCACAATATGCACAATAATCAAGAGGGAACAGCAGAAATGTAAGACCAAGAACCAACTACTTGGATTAAAAAGGATGTATGACAGGCCTGTAGTCTTTTGGTCTACACATTAAAGAAGTAGTGATGGAAATGAAAGAAATATTCAAGAGTGGGATTAAAATTCAGGAGCGAAGGATATCAGTGATAAGATTCATTGATGACATTCCTATCATCAGTGAAAATGTAGAATAATTACAGGACTTGTGAATATAATGAAGTCTTGAGCTAAGCACATAGATTGAGAGTAAACTACAGAAAGACTAAAGGAATGGGGAGTAGCAGCAATGAGATGACCAATAAACTAAATATTGAAATTTGGGACACGAAGTAGATGAAGTTAAGGAATTCTGCTACCTTGGAAGCAAAATAACATACCATGGATGAAGCAAAGAGGACATAAAAGGCAGATTAGCACAAGCAAAGATGGCATTCCTGGCTGAAAGAAATCTACTAATATCAGGCTGAAAGAAATCTACTAATATCAAACATTGGACTTAATTCGAGGAAGAAATTTCTAAGAAAGTACAGCATTGTATGCTAATGAATGATGGACTGTGAGAAATATGGAAAAAATGAGAATTTAAGCATTTGAGATGTGGTGCTATAATAGGATGTTAAAAATTCTGTTGATTGATAAGTTAAAAGGCAGAGGCTGGGGCGGGGAGGGAGAGGGATAGTATGGTGAGAGTGGCAGACAGTGAAGTGTTGCAGTTTAGATGGAGGGCAGGAGAGAAGATGCGGAGGGGGGAGGGGGTAAGTAGTGGAAAGGAGAGAAATTAAAAGACTCGATGTGGCGGTGAAATGACAGCTGTGTAGTGCTGGAATGGGAACAGGGAGGGGGCTGGATGGGTGAGGACAGTGACTAAAGAAGGTTGAGGCCAGGAGGGTTACGGGAACATAGGATGTATTGCAGGGAAAGCTCCCACCTGTGCAATTCAGAAAAGCTGGTGTTGGTGGGAAGGATCCAAATGGCACAGGCCGTGAAGCAGTCATTGAGATGAGGGATATCATGTTTGGCAGTGTGTTCAGCCACAGGGTGGTCCACTTGTTTTTTGGCCACAGTTCGTCGGTGGCCATTCATGCAGACAGACAGCTTGTTGGTTGTGACAGCTTGTTGGTTGTCATGTCTACATAGTGGTTGCAGCTTAGGTTGTAAATCACATGACTGGTTTCACAGGTAGCCCTGCCTTTGATGGGATAGGTGATGTTAATGACTGGACTAGAGTAGGTGGTGGTAGGAGGATGTATGGGGCAGGTCTTGTATCTAGGTCTATTACGGGGGTATGAGCCATGAGGTAAGGGATTGGGAGCAGCGGTTGTGTAAGGATGGATGAGTATATTGTGTAGGTTCGGTGGATGGCAGATTACCACAGTAGGAGGGGTGGGAAGGATAGTGTGCAGGACATTTATCATTTCAGGGCACGACAAGAGGTAATTGAAACCCTGGCAGAGAATGTAATTCCGTTGCTCCTGTCGTGGGTGGTAATAAGTTACGAGGGGAATGCTCCTCTGTTGCCGGACTGTGGGACTTTGGGAGGTGGTGAGAGACTGGAAAGATAAGGCACAGGAGATTTGTTTTTGTGCAAGGATGGGAGGATAATTACGGTCAGTGAAGGCTTCGGTGAGACCCTCGGTATATTTTGAGAGGGATTGCTCGTCACTGCAGATATGACGACCACGAGTGGCTAGGCTGTATGGAAGGGACTTCTTGGTATGGAATGGGTGGCAGCTGTCGAAGTGGAGGTATTCCTGTTGGTCAGTAGGTTTGATATGGATGGAGGTACTGATGTAGTCATCTCTGAGGTGAAGGTCAACATCTAGGAAGGTGGCTCGAGGATATAGTTGGTCATGGAGACTAGGAAGGAGGTTGTTGGTTTGGAATCCATAGGGTGTCTGGAAAGGTAGTGTTAGATAGCAGTAAGGCCATGGGAATTAGGAATGTTAGTGTACAGGGAGATGGCATCAATAGTGACGAGCAGGAGAGTCGGTCGAGGAAATGGTTGGTATCTTTTATGTAGGAGCATAGGTTCCAGGTAATAGGTTGAAGGTGTTGGTCTATGAGAGTAGAGATTCTCACAGTGGGGGCACTGTAACCATCCACAATGGGGCATCGTGGGTGGTTGGGTTTATGTACTTTAGGAAGCATGTAGAAGGTGGGAGTGTGGGGAGTGGTAGGGGTAAGTAGAGAGATGGACTCTGGGGAGAGGTTCTGGGATGGGCCTAAGGATTTGAGTAGTGACTGGAGATCCTGCTGGATTACTGGGATGGGATCACTGTGGCATGGTTTGTAGGTGGAAGTATCTGAAAGCTGATGGAGTCCTTCTGCCACGTAAGCCTTGCGGTTCAAATCAATGGTGGTGGAGCCTTTGTCAGCAGGTAGGATTATAAGGTCGGTATCAGTTTTTAGATGGTGGACTGCAGTTCTTTCTGCTGGTGTAAAGTTAGTTTAGCATGCTGACGGATTTGGGGAATGATGGTGAGGCAAGGTTCGAGGTTAAGAAATTCTGGAAAGTTAACGGGGTGGTTTGGAGGCAGTGGGGGTGGATCACAGTTGGATGGAGGAGTGAACTGAGTTAGGCAAGGTTCAATATTGGTCTTTGGTTGAGTCTGATTGGTTGGGTTGGTGGCGAAAAACTGTTTTCACTGTAGGGAGGGAGAGGAGGAGAGAAGGTCTTTAACAAGTCCTGCATGATTGAATTTGGGAGTGGGGCAAAAGATGAGGCCACTGGAAAGGACTGATATTTCTGTGGCACTAAGGCTTCTGGAGGAAAGGTTCATACATGTGTTGTGAGTCTGTTTAAGTTCTGTGTTGTGGTGGGAGGGAGGTTAGGAGGGTGGGGTAAGTGTAGTAGGTCTGTGAGACAGGGTTTGTCAGCTATGAGGGGGCGTGGGGGAGGTTTGGAGGTTGTTGTAGAAGTGGTGGACAGTGGTACTCTGAGGCAGAGGTAGGAAGTGACTAGGATGGAGAGCTTTTTGAGGTGGCGTTGTGCATGTTGCTCAAGTTCCTGCACGGCAAGAGTTTCAATGTGTTTTATGGGTTCCAGGAATTTGAGATTACATAGCAGGAGAATTTTGTGCATGGAGAGAAGGTACTGCAAGGAGGATTGGGCTTAGTTGATATGGTTTTGCAGGACTATATTGGTGAGGGCTAAGGATTGGAGGAATCTGAACAGGTGGAGGTCATTATGGAAGGAGGGGTGGCAACCAGAGATCGGTAATTTGATGGTAAGGCCATTAGGGGGGATTTCATGAGCCAAGCAACAACGCAGGAACAGTATGTGGGACTGGGATCTGGCTAGGGATTAGGAAACTTTAATGTATTGATGCAGATGGAAGGAGCAAGCATCCATGGTGGTGCAAAAATTACATAAGAAAGTTGAATTAAGTCCGAAAAATTACGCAAAAAGACACCCAAATACATGTGGAATGGACGAAATGGATGCACGAGGGGAAGAAAAACGAGATGAAATCTGAGGAAGATGACGATAGTGGAAGACAAAACTCACTAAAATTGGCAAGACGTCACAAGGATTAAAGTGGAGAATAACTAATCAATAATAAATATAAGTATATTACTGTAAGTAGCAGGTTTGAGGATGGATAAGTGTAAGGGGGACTGCAGATGTGAATGGATGAGGTGGATTTAGTGGGTGCGAACAGGGATAGACCGGGGAAAGTGTGGGGGGTGGAGAGAGGTTTGTAGTTAGAGATGTAAGATTGTGTTACACTGGAAAAGTGCGGGAGATAACAATCAAAAATATGGGAATTGACACTGGGAGCGTGATCAGTTTGAAGGTATAGGCTTCATTATATTGGTGGGAGTAATGTGGGACCTAAGATGCTGCACCAACAATCAGCGTAGTCTTGAGGCTGTCTGTTGCGCACGGCCGAGACGGTTGATACAGTGTGGTTCATAAGTAGAACGTGCAGAGCGGTTCGTAAGGCAACAAGAGAAACACAGAAAAGAAAAGAAAAGAAATAAGGATGGACATTGAGTATAGCGGATGCAAAAGAATGTAGTTACAAAGGAAAACAGCACAGGGTTAGGACTGAAGAAAAGCCGCCAGGCAAAAACCAAACAATGGAAAATCCAGGATGGAATGTAACACAATACCAAAGAAGGAAAGTTGCTACTCACCATATAGCGAAGTTGCTGAGTCACGATAGGCACATCAAAAAGATTGACACAATTATAGCTTTCGGCCATTAAGGCCTTTGTCAGCAGTAGGCACACTTACACACAAGCGCTCACACACACTCGCGCAAACACAATTATATATATATATATATATATGATGTGATTTACCAAACGAAAGCGCTGGCACGTCGATAGACACACAAAATTCTAGCTTTTGCAACCCATGGTTGCTTCGTCAGGAAAGAGGGAAAGACGAAAGGATGTGGGTTTTAAGGGAGAGGGTAAGGAGTCATTCCAATCCCGGGAGTGGAAAGACTTACCTTAAGGAGAAAAAAGAACGGGTATACACTCGCAAACACACACATATCCATCCATACATATACAGACACAAGCAGACATATTCAATATGAATTAGGGAAGAATGGCAAAAACCCACCAGCTTTTGCGTTCACAACTGTGACTGTGGGGTACAGCTTGTGTTAACATATTTTGTTTCAAGCAAATGTTTAGTGTTTACCAAATAATATCACATTTATGAACCTTGTGAATCTGCTGCTGATCTTTGTTGCAAAAGATTGATTTTCCAGTGTCATGTTCATAAGTAGTTTTTAAATTCATTAACCTTTGAACACTAGTTCAGAACGAACAGGTCTAGATTGAAAAATTGAAAATGTAGAGTGAACTTAGCTCATAGAAATACTGATCCTATGTTGCAGTATTTTGTTTCGTCCATATTACAGCAAGGCTAATTTAATGTAAATTATTTTTTGTTCAAACAGTGGATACTACAGGATGAAATAAAAATAATATGGAAAATATAAATGTACTGAGTAATTGACAGGGACACAAAAAAAGAAAGAAAATTTGCTAGCTTTCAGTCTGTACCTTTTCTTGAGCATGCATGTGCGCGAGCACGTGCACACACACACACACACACACACACACACACACACGCACACACCCCTCCCCTACATAGTGTCAGCCTGATGCACAATGCCGGGATTGTGCTGCGGTAGGTGGACTGTACTGGGGTGAGGACGGGTGAGGGTTCTGTCAAGGTGAGAAAAGTGGAGGGGGGGGGGGGGGGCAGGAGGCATGAAGAGAGATTGGCAGCGAGTATCTGGCATCTCAAAGGGAGACAGCCACTTTGTTGACAAGGAATGCTAGAGGAAGGGTGACAAGTGTATGGGCAAGTGTTTGGAGCTGGGGAAGTGGTGCGTTATGACATGGCTGCTTTCATAGTTTGTGATGTTGGCTAAAGCCTGTGACAAGACTGAAGTGAGAAGTACTAGGTGGGTAGATTGGGTAGGTCTTGCACCTGGGTCTTCCACAGACACATAATCCCTGGAACAGGATTAAGGCAATCATTCCAAAACACACCTGGTTGAATATACCGTTCTGGTAAAAGACTCTTATCTTGCATGAAGAAGTCCATAACTGCCTGCTGCACATCCTCACCAGACAGGAATCGTTGATCCTTCAATTTCTTTTTTAAGGGGCCAGAGGCATGATAATTGCGTGGAGAAAGATCAGGACAGTGGGCGGGTGCTTGAGTTGGCCCGCTTGTGTTGGCATAACTTCTGCATTATGACATTTGTGGTATGGGGATGCACATTATTGTGAAGCAACAGCACTGCTTGGTGCACCTTCCACAACAGTGGTTTTAGACAGACATGTGTCCCCATACACATTGTTTATTCTTTCGATGGATATCAATCTGTGTTTGTCCTTCAGCAACCAAGAAAAGAATAACAGCACTTTCGTCCTGTTTGGATGCATTTGGTAATAATGTCACCATAGTTCATGTTTCTGCATTTGCCACACTCGTCAGAAATGAATGCCACATTAATCCCTTGCCTGCATGTCAGTACTTATATATCTGCATTGGAGTCGAGCTACATTGCATGTACGCTCTACAGCATCGATCTCAAACAGGAACACATTGATCATTACTAAATGCCTTTGCGGAAAACTATGCAGAACTCACAGTTTGGTAGCCCACTCATGATGGAAATATGTTAGATATAGTGGCAGCAAATACATGGGGCATCGTTGAGGATGTCCAGTTGATACTGGTTGCAATTGAACTTAAGGCACTTGTAGCAGCTATGTTTACAAAAGTACAAAGAACAGCTAAAACAGGTAGGAAGATTTACATGTTGAGTAACATTGATAAAAATGCGGATGTGTCATGTCTCAAAAAGGAACTTAAAACATTTACATCTGAGGCTTTAGCATGTCACCATGCATTGGATAGGTATTTACCAAGTAGAACAGGTTATTATGGTAGAGGATCCTCCATGGCATACAGTCATTGTAAAGCAGCTTCTACAGAAACAGCCATTATTACTCTTGTACCACATGTGAAAACAAAGCTTAGAGCTGTAGATAGATAGATAGATACTGAATTAAATGTGTTTCATTGTTAAGAGGACAAGGCACGAGTTCTCAATTACTACCATAGCTGAATCTTACCAAAAGATAATGCAAAAAACCCAAAGACATTTTGTTCGTACGTAAAGGCTGTCATGGGGACCAAAGTTAGTGTAGAGTGTCCCTTGAATGTCACGTAACTTGAAATTGAGGGTTGCAGATCAAAAGAAGAAATCCTGGACAAATCCTGAACTCCTTTTTCAGATGTTCCTTTTCTAAGAAAGATACAGATGTACTGCTTCTGTTTACTTCTGGTGCATCACTACAAACGTGAATGAAATAGCTATCAGTGTAAGCGGCATTGAGAAATGGCTAAAATCACTCTAAGACCGATTGGAATATGTATCAGATTCTATACATAATTTACAGCTTAGTTAACTCCCATTTTAGCCATAATATACTGCAGATAATTTGAACAAAAACTGTGTTCAGAAAGCACAGGTGGCACCCGTCCGCAAGAAGGGTAGCAGAATGATCCACAAAATTACTATCCAGTATATGTTTGACATCCATCTATTGATGAATCTTAGAACATATTTTTAGCTAAAAAGTAGTGAGGTATCACAAACAGAATGACCTCCTCCATGCCATCCAGGTTCCAGAAACAATTATCACGTGAAATCCAACTTCACTTTTCTGACATACCATTCAGAAAACTATGGATCATGGCTGTCTGGAGCAAGCAGTAGTCCTTAGCTTCCAGAAATCATTTGTGTCACTATCACACCTATGATTATTAACGAAAGTACATTTAATAGGGGTATCAAACAAAACTTGTGAATGGGTTGAGGATTTCTTGAAAAAGAGGATGCAGCATATTGTGTTGTTTGGAGAGTCATCGACAGACCTAGAAATACCTTCAGGTGTGGCCCAGGGAACTGCGTTGGGATCTTTGTTGTACATGTTGCGTGTTAATGACCTAGCAGACAATATTAATACCGACATCAGACTTCTTGCGGAATATATATAATGAAAAACTGGCTGGAGAAAACTGCAGAAGCATTCTGTCAGATCTGGATAAGATTTTAAAGTGGTGCAGAGATTGATAATGTGGTTTAAGT
Source organism: Schistocerca americana (assembly GCF_021461395.2). Classification (NCBI taxonomy): domain Eukaryota; kingdom Metazoa; phylum Arthropoda; class Insecta; order Orthoptera; family Acrididae; genus Schistocerca; species Schistocerca americana. The sequence continues at coordinate 289,222,433 of NC_060120.1, read as the reverse complement.
GTACAGAAATGTAAAATTACCCAGTACACAAAACGAAAAAAATGTAATATCATGTAACTACAGTATCGGTGATTGACAGTTGCAATCAGTTAACTCACACAAAACACCTGGGTATAACTATTTGTGCGGATATGAAATGGAATGTTCACATATGCTGAGATGTAAGAAGTCTGTTGCAGGCTTTGATTCATTGGCAGAATATTGGGAAATGCAGTCATTCTACAAAGGGACATGCTTATAAACCATATGTGCATATTATCTTAAAATGTTGCTAAAGTGTATGGGGCCATACCAAATAGGACTATGAGGGGACATTGAATGTAGACAAAGAAGGGTGTACAAATAATAACAGGTTTGTTGGACTCGTGGGAGAACCTCACTGAAATGTTGAAAAACCTGAATTGGTGGCTCTTGAAGATAAATGCAAATTATCCTGCGAAAGTCTACTTACATAACTTCTAGAACCATTATTAAGCAAAGAATCTTAGAGATATTTTACAGCCTCCTATCTGTTGCTCCTGCAGGAAGCCATATCATCAATAATGGATTCAGGAATCACCAGGGAAATAAACAAAGGAAAAACAGTTATGTTTGCTGCAAGAATCATAACTTGCCCATCTCAAAATAAAATTTTCGGTCTCAATTTGGATTTCAAAGAGGTCTCTCCACAGAATGTACTTTCTTTCAATTCATGAAATACGTTAATAAAGAATTTAAATGACCAAATATTTCAGTCTGATATTTCAGTATTCTTGTACAGATCAGACATTATGATATCATAAATCTTGCCAATAACTGGTTTTCAACATGTCTAACTTAAAGAATGTAACAGCATCTTCAGACCGGGAAATGATCACTTCAGGTGTACCATGGGAACCAGTATTGAGTCCACTCTTGTTGTTGTTACGTACAAGTGAAGCAGAAATAATTCTCTTTGCTAACAATAAAAGTACTATAATTGAGGCTAGTAGAGTAACTGCAACACTAGAAAATGTAAATAACATTTTCTTGAAATTTTATTCACTACTGCAAAAGGCCTGATCATACCATTAGAAATAATACAAGAGGGTAAACCAAAAAAATGAAACAGAATATTCTCAATCATTGTTGTATTCCTCAATACGAAGAATTGTTTGATTCGGGTCTTCAATAAACATCACTTTATAACTACTGCAACAAGCTACATTGTCTTCTTCATACTGTATTCAAGCCTGGGTCCCCCTCTACAACATTTACTACCACAATTACCTCAGTTATTAAATTGAGTGTTTGTTGATGCCTCAGAATGTGTGCTGCCATCTGATCCCTTCTTTTAGTCAGATGTGCCCGAAATGCTTCCCCCAATTCAAATTGGTACATCCACATTAGTTAGCTGAGCTACCTATCTAATCTTCAGCATTCTTCTGTAGCACCACATTTCAAAAGCTACTGTTCTCTTCTTGCCTGACTCCTTAGTTCTCCACATTCCAGTTTCATAAAAGGCTACCCTTCAAACATCTTCAGAAAAGACTTCCTGGCACTTTCTCCCAGATTCTTCCAGTTCTGTTGGATGTGACATTTGGTGAGATCTTAATAAGTGGAGGAACAGGCCCCCAAGCCATTTTTAAATTGAAATACCTTTCCCCATTTATTTGGTTTTCCACTGAACTCACAACCGGCTATAAACATCAGTGTGAGACCGATGACAATTTGCAGTTGGTTGAATTCCACGTGATGAGTACTTACAACAGTGCAGTTTGCACCACCTGAAAAAGACAATTCAGTTGGTCGTTGAAATCTTGTGCAAAAATGGAAACGGTAGCTCTACAGTACATCATTAATCTGTCGTGGAGAGAATACCTAAGCGATCACATCACTTAAATTTATATTGAACATTACAAATTCATCTTTTTCATAAATGCATTTCTTGTTGTTTCCTGTTCGCATTTTATATTCTCTCTAGTTCAGTCATCATAACATATTTTGCTGCCCAAAAAGTAAAACGAATACACTACTTTTAGTGTCTCATTTCATAATTCAAGTCTTTTGGCATCGTCTGATTTAATTCAGCTACATTCCATTAATCTTGTTTTATGTTTCTTGGTATTTATCTTATTATCTCTTTTCACGACACTATCCATTCCATTCAGTTGCTCCCCAGAGTCCTTTGCCTTCACTTACAAAATTACAGTGCCATCAGCAAACCTAGAAATTTTTTATGTCTTCTTCCTGAATAATAGTTCCAAATTTCTCCTCAATTTCCTTTATTGCTTGCTCAGTGAATGGAGTAAATAACATTGGTGATAGGATACAATACTGTCTAAACCATTATGTACTGCCTTCCCTTTCATGTTCTTCAACCAGTATTACTGCAGTCTTGGTATTCTACAAGTTGTAAATAACTGTGTGCTTCCTTTATTTTAATCAAGTTACTTTGTAAATATTTCAAAGATTATAGTCCAGTCACAGAAACATAGGTTAAGAAATCGTGCAAGTGGCAGCACATTTACAAATTTTTCACTAAAAAAATATGCATTTATCGCAGAAATGAATCCTGTAAAATTAATAAAATATTCTCAGGTATTATGCCGTGGTTGAAGGATCGTAGCTTTTTGAATGTCAGATTCGCACTCTGGCTCGCTACTGACACTGACTCTGTAGCGAGTGAGGGTGTGAATCAGACATTCAGCAAAGCTACAATCCTCATTGACAATGTCCTTTGCAGATGGGGACGAAACGTTGAGTTTTCAAATGAAATTCCTTCGACTACAGAAAAATACCCCGGGGTATTTTATTAATTGTAAAAACAACTCCTTCCACCCCCTAGTAATAGTCATAACTAAGTTCTATGGAACATGCAACTGACCAACTAACTAACTGGGCCTCAAGTTTGTCCTATAACCCTCCTCATCCTCATGTTCGATGTAGCGCTTTCTGAGGTAGTGTACTTACTTGTTGATTCTCAGTGGTATTGAAAAGTGGAAAGCACTTTCATATAAATGCCTTTTATTAAACCAGAGCGGAGATATTAGTATGTATTGATTTCTTTTCTAGGTGATGTATGCATTACTGATGCCAGCACTGGATCCAATGTCTGAGAAAGCTTTTGAATTCCAATATAACTTCATGAGAAGTGGGGACGCTCCTGTTATCCTTGAAATGTTAACAAAAAATAATTTTCTCGCAAATGCTGATGTAGCGACAAAACGGTGAGTTTGCAAGTTGCTTCATGTACAGAATCTGTGTGTATAAGTAGAGTGTAGGTGGGAAGGTTACTTGCAGGAGGGAGGTATACATGAAAACCATCCAAACAAACACTCGTCTTTATTTGAATCAGTGTTACTTGAGGCTGTTTCAGTGTTTGGACTACTAATGGAAATCAGCTTTAGACCTAATTATACATTACTTTGAAGACCTCAGATTAAAAAAATGATTTCTCAGTATGAAGTCAGTTCTCACAATCATACATTATAATAGTGCCATTTTCCACCCATCTGTATTTCTTATGGTCTTATGAAACTTGTTGCTGAAGATGTCCAGCTTTCTCCAACTGTGTCGTGGTCTTTTTATTCTTATGAAATAATGGCTATAAGAGGAATGTTGTGAATATAATGCCATTTTTATCTAAGTATCATATTTAAGGAAAAATGTTCCCATATGTTTCTGGTTACACTTAACTTTTGTAGTGTGGCACTAACTTCCAAATACTAGATGAGACGTCATGGTTGTTTAGATACTGGTCTCGTATTTGGGAGGACTGAGGTTCAGACCTCCACTCATATATCAAGATTTAGATTTCAATGATTTCCATAAGTCCCTTCAGGCAACAGCTTGGGTGATTACTAAAATAATAACCACAGACATTTTTCTACCCTGCCTGTGACCAGTCAAACCTTATCGTTTTTATTGATCTTGATAACTGTGAATGTCATACTTTAACATTCTGCAAACTTATTTGTCATGACACTCAGTATACCGTGATCCCATTTATGACTGTGTTCACTCATTAGAAGTGTTAACGTTAAAGTGAACATAAACAGTCTGACGGCAAGAAACCTTTATTTTTGTGATTAACTGTTTCGGTCACTTACTGACCAAGTTCAGACCTCTTATAATGTTAGTAGGTGGTGCCAGTGAACAGAGCAGGTGTTACAAACTGCACATTCGTGGGATGAGGTATGAAGTATGGTCAGTAACTGATCGAAACTGGTAACCTCAAAAATTAAAGTTTCTTTCAGTCGTGACTCTTTGTTTACTTTAAAGGACTACGAAAAAAACCTCCATTCTCCATGAGAAATGTTCTGAAAAATTAGTGTTAACTTTGTACAGTAATGAAAAGAATGTGCTAGGAGGGAGGACTACCATTTCCACAAGAAACAGTGAACAATATAATGAAATGGGAATGTCATAAAGTTAATTCCGTAACTTCGGCCTCATTCATGCAAACTAGAAGCATTTAAGGACCACAAGTCCTTCAGTAGAGGCCATGAACATTGACTTCTGGGTGCCATTTCAGAGAGAACTAGTACAGTTCATTCAAAGGTGTCCAAATAGATTTCAGGCTGTATCTTTCACTCTGCAGAGGAATGTATGTTATTTTGAAATTTTCTGGTGGAATAAAATGGTGTGTGGGGCTGGGACTCAAACTGAGAACCCTGCCATTTTCAGATAGTATCCTGACATCTACATTTACATCTTACCAACTGAGTTATACAGGTGCAACTCATGAGCAAAAATGGAATGATACAAAATATGATTTATCCAAATTTTGGAGCTGTGAACATGACTGTATTCAATAAACAGGAAGTTTGAATAAAAAGCTTTCTATCACATTTTTTTTTTGTTTGATTAAATTACACAAGGCATTTTGGACTCTGAGGGTCCATCTTTTGGATTCAGTATTTCAGGCACTGTTGGTCCGTATTCAGATCTTCTGGAGGAGGACCGACAACGTCCAGAATGCATCATGTAATTTATTAAAACTTGAAAAAAGTGACTGAAGGAGTATAAACAAAAACTTCTTGTGTACAAAATATGTTACTGTTAAATTCCATGAGAGTTTAAAAGCATCAGATAGTGTGGTTCATCATGTGGTACACAGACAATGGTATGAGAAAATTCAGCCACTGTTCAGCAGTAGAAATTCACAAAATAAAGAAGCAATTGAAAATAAATTCCTGTTTCCTTCAACTACTACTGCTGAAAGTTTGACTGTCCTGAGAGACCATTTTATAAAGTGTTAGTATCTCACCCGTTATCATATTAACTCGTACTGCTGCTGCCGCCGCTGCTATTGCTACTACTGGTGGTGGTGGTGGTGGTGGTGGTGGTGGTGGTGGTGTGCTTTAGACAAGTACAGATTTTGTAAGAGCCAGGTGAACATTATGTACTGAGGTATGTCATTGCCACTGAATTTTTAAGTTAAGGCTTGGCAGTATTTAAAGTGTTTCAGTTCCATAAACAGCAATGCTGAAGTCTGTCGCTCACTATTATTTTCCCTCTTTCCTTTTCCTTTTGCTAATGGTGTGTGGGAAGAATGATTGTCGGTAAGTGTACATAAGCTAGACTTTCTTATTTTTTCCATCCTGGTGATTTTGTGGGACAAATGTTAAGGTAATTATTCTGTGTCCAACTCCTCTCAGATTACATGAGGGCTGTCAGAGTAGATTACTGCCTGCACAGAGATTGCAGCACTACTCAGTGAATTTTTCCCCCTTAAGTTGGTACACATGTTAGTATGCTGTGTAAAACTGTAAGTCATTCCAGGCAGCAGTTGGCTGTTGGCATTTGTTTGAAGCGGTTGTGCCACGTGTTGTTGAAAATGGAAAAAAGTTGTGTTGTTTGGTGATTAAATTCTTTGTAAAAAGATGATGTAACATAGACTGAAATTCATTTGTGGCTTGTAAATAAGTGTGGCAGTGCTTCACTTATAATTTACACAGTGAAGAAATGGGCAACCAAGTTTGAACATGGCTGTGAAACGATCAAAGATGATCCACGTGAAGGGTGACCAAAAAGTGAAAGCCCACAGAAATCGTCAGCAAACTGCGTGATATGATTTTGAAGATCAGTGTATAAAGGTGGGTGGAATTGCTAATGCTGTAGTGATATCAAAGGAAAGTGTTGGTCACATCTTTCATTGAACATGAGAAAGTTTTGCGCAAGGTGGGTGCTGCAAGTACACATCACAAACGTATTTGCACAAGAGTGCTTGGTGCTGTTTTAAGTAAAACAGAAGTTACTTTTTGCCTCAATACATGACAGTGGATGAAACATGGGTTCACCACTACACACCTGAATCCAAAAAGCAGTCTATGCAATGTGTAGAAACTGGATCCTCAGTTCCAAAGAAGACATGGATAGTGCCATTGCTGGGAAAGATCGTGGCGTCAAGTGTTAGGCATGCGAAAGGGAATTTTGCTGATCCAGTGCCATGAAAAAGGTGAAACCATAACTAGAGAATACTACTCTCAACTTCTAACGAAATTTGACACAAACATTCATGAAAACAAGCCCGGCTTAAAGAAGAAGGAAAAAATCATCTTCCATCAGGACGATGCACTTGCCCACAAAAGTCCTTGGCAATGGGAAATTGAGGGATTTGAACTACAAAGTGCTGGAAATGTACGCTATTCACCACATTTCGTTCCCTTGGACTTCCATCTATTCTCAAAACTGAAGAAATTTCTCTCTGGTAAACACTTTTGTCCAATCAAAAAGCCATTGCGGCTGAGGATAGGTACTTTGCAGAACTTCTGGAGGAACACTACAGCTAGGAGATAATGGCACTGGAACACTGCTGGATGAAATGTATTGATATTAGGGGAGATTAGGTTTGAAAAATAAACCTTTTTTGAAAGCATAAATTTTATTTTCACTATCAGGCTGCAAATTTTTTTGTCTGCCCTCTTACACTCAGGAAATTGTAAGAGTGAACCTCCCGATGATGAATAATGCCTCAGTGCTTAGTGGTGTCTGCCAGTGCAGTTTGATTGGGGGGGGGGGGGGGGGGGGAAGCAGTAGCAGCAGCAGCTTTTGTCAAGATCTCTTAGCAGGTCAGTGCTTTTGAGTAAATCTCTTTTCTGCTTGCTCCACAATGTTGTGTAGTATTCCAGTGCCACGGAGAATTTAAGATAATTTAAACTTTCAGCATGTGCCCTGTTCTGTTTAGCCGTCTTCCATCACTTAACAAAATGTTACTGCAGTATGGAAATTATTGTAGGATGATCAGTGCATATCGTACCAGTAAATAGAAGAACCCTTGGGTGTGACTGCATCTGAAATGAGCATATTTCTCTTAGGCTGCATTAAAATGATGTAGTTCGGTATGCAGCCCTTTTTGACACATCAGCTAGTTTCATATAGTGCCCTTTTGTGCAAATAGTGCATCTGTGCATGTGAATAGCACTGCTATAAGTTATGTGAACTTGTCCATTTTTGTTATGTTTCCGCAAAGTTGCAATAGCCAGGGATTAACCTGTTGTTGTTAACAAGTCCCATTTCCTTAGGAGATGAGCACTGAAATGAGCAATGCTCAATCCTCCATTCACAACCTTTCGAGAGATTGTACGTGATTGTCTGCCATATGGTACTAGAGTGCTTAACAACTACAGATAGAAATGTGACAGGTATTTCTTCTATCAGACATGGTTCCAACACACAGCTCAATAATTTATCAACTTTTTAGCTGCAATAAGTGTTGAAGTACCTGAGCACCCCATGAAACTTTATTGTGTTTCCTTGAGAACAGGTTCCTTCCCCTTACAGATCACACTCTCAAAAGTGTTTTGATGAACATTTTCAACTGCCAGAAAACTCTTCAGAAGAGAAGTGACTTGACGACTGGGTTTCTGCATGTCGAAGTGAGCTATTGAGTGTTTTGGAAAAGTTTCCTAGTACAAGTACCTTTCTACTGTGCGGGTTTTGATAATGGGTTTTGACGAATGTGTTGTACAGAGACTTCTATATATGCGTGATTGTCTCATGCTGTGGAATAATCTTTTACAGGTCAGCATACCTAACAGTACTGAAGATGAGCAAGCTGCTTTTATCAGTAGTTGGCCATGTAATTGTACGTGTTAGGGATGATCCTCCACCCACTTCTGAAATGACAGACTACGTGGTATCAGAAACAAACAGCAGTACAGTAAATCTAAACAACCATAGCAATGCGAACACCATATCTCACAATCCAATGTCTGTTCTGCGGCAGGCTCTACTTAACATCCCCAATCAAAACACAGAATACATGCTGCGGAGTGTGGCAGCAAAAGTTGCACAGAGTCTGGCAAAAGAGGTAAGTCTTCTTCCTGGAGTAATTGAATTTTTAATGTCTTAAATTTAAGCTGTAAGTATATAACTGAAAAATTGGTAAAATCAAGTACACTGATTATTTCTCTTGCTGTGTAAGCATAGAACATTTTCCTACACTCTTCTGTCTAGGAAAGAAATGTTGTTTATTTACAAATGGAAATGTGAGAGATAGGACAAGGTGAGTACATAATTTGGCATGCTCATCCTCATAATCATTACTGATTTTAGTGGCTGCGTGGCAGGTGATTGCTGTCGTGTGGCAAGAAGTGCACTAGCTTATACATTCGAAACCAACTCCCCTAATTGTTTGGAAGCGGAAGTATGAATTTTAGATGCTCACTACTCTAATTTCTTGTCTCTCTTTTAATTTCTGCTTATGTATGAGTTGAAATGTGAGAGATTAACTGTCAGTTTTGTGAATGATCATGATAGACTCTACAATTTATTTTATGTAACGTTAAATGGTTTCTGAAACAGTGGAAGTAGAAACATCAGTAGGAATGCAAATTACTCAACAATGTGAAACTCTTAAGATTTCAGAGCTGAGGCTTCCTGTTTTTAGGAGCTAAATCTGAAGCACTGAGAAGGAAAGTGTCTGCATTAATTCTAGTAGTTCCTGGTGGAATGAAAAAGGTTTTGTAAAGGGTTAGTGATGTTAAAGCACTCAATTGGCCATATCAAGTGATAAAAAGCCAGAACAGGCTCATAGTTTATAGAAAGATGTTAACTGGGAGCGAGATGATTGAGGGGTAGTTAACATAAGGAGAGAACAAAAATGGAGGCAAAGAAAGGAGAGGCTGAGAATGATAACAACAACAGATACTTAAACATACTTGTTGAGTGAGTGGGGGACCCAGCTTCGAAATTCAGAAAATATCAATATCTCTTAAATTGACTGCTGATTCATGTTACATATGCTATATTATGTTAAAAGAAGTAAGTTTATTGAATTGGACAAGTGGAAACCAAAACAATTATAGCTCTGAGTCAATAAAATACATTTATGCAGAACTAACATATGTCTAATTTTATGTAGCTGCTATACATGAAAGGTGTTCAAAATCCTGTGATTTTTGAAAATTGCTGAACTGTGTGTGCTTCTCAATTAAAACAAACAATGGAAAATCCAAGCTGGAATAATTACAGTATTATGAAAATGACAGACTGTCACAAACCATATCATGGAGATGTTGAGTATTATTCAGAATAATTCCGTTTGGCCAGAAGCTTACCCATTTAGCAGTCTTTTTGTTGTACCAATTTCTGTCTCAACATCTCCATTATATGGTGAGTAGCAATCCAGCCTTGCATAATATTATCTCAACTAAAATAGTGTTCTAAAATATGCTGTTTAAAGTTGAGCCTTGGTACTTTCCACTACACTTCATAATGTGTATTCTGTACCATTCTGTTGTGTGTTTCAGATGGTGCTATCTGATGACAGTGATAGATCTCGGTTAATGTTCCTTCAGGCACTTCAATGGGACCTACCAGATATCAACACCATTCGAGCTGTTGTGCGGTTGGCATGGGCTGCAAGCAGTGGCAGCCTCCATCTACTTAATGCTTCACCAGAAGAACTGCATCAGATGCATGACAAAATGTCAACCAAAGTACCTGATACAGAAGATGTCCTAGGTAGATAAAGTTTCTTTTCTTTAGAGTCCAAACACATGCTCATACCACACAATGAAAAGAAATGATATCAGATGTTGTTATATTCCTCGGAAAATCTGAAGTTAACTCCCTTTTCATGTATTGTAATGGACCCAATGCCCATTGCCAATTATTGTCTTTCTGATCTAGTTTGAAAAGGACCTCTGAATTATGTCAGTGCCAGTTCCTATCAATCACAACTGGTCGGTGATTTATGTTGGAACATAGCTCTTTTCCAGCTGCTAATTGCATTAGGCCTTTACAAAGATGGCAGATATTTTTTGAGGAAGAGATCCATAGCCTGTATAAATGGTTTCAATGACTCTAGAAGGCTGTCTATATTTTATGGTTTGCTGTTGCAATTTTGGTGTTGTGCTATTTCATTCATCTGGAAATAAACGTATGAGGAAGAAGTGAGAATGTTATTTCAGAAACAGCAGAAGTTCAAACAGTAAGCTCAGACATGTGCTAACATGCATATACTTAATGGTAGTTAGTACCGTTGCACAGTATGACTCAATTTACTGTGGCTGTTACGTCCACTTAATTTACTGTTGTTGAACAAGCCTCACAGATATGTTTTATAAAGCCATCAATCCCAACAGCATATGCACAAAAGTATTGTTTAAAGTGAGAAAGATAATACTGAAAGTAAAACCAGTAAGCACTAATATAACAAACGTAATCAGTCCACTCTTGGTTTTTACTGCATACAAATTGAATATCTGTGAGGCTATAGAAAGTCACATTTTGATTAAGATAACAGCATAGTACATTATGCATTCCAAAACCAAGTAACGACCATGGCTTAAAAGTCAGATTATTATCCAACAGCTGTCAAAAATGTGTGATTTATTTAACACAACATACTGATCAATTTAAAGCAATATTGACTGTTAATCAACCCCAACTGTTTCAAAAAAGATGTGTACACTGGTGCTATGTTGTTTAAACATCAATAATTAAGGTTGTCTGTTGCAAAGCCGTCATTCAACTGTGTCACAATATCAGTATGTTGAAAATGTTTTACAAGTACAGTTACTATTCACAAAATTTGTTGACTACTTAAATTATTTAACGAGCAACATGTTCCATGGTTTGATCTCATCATCAGGCTACAGTGTCAGTACAAAAAACAAGCACACACATATATTATAGTTCCTTTGTATAGTCTTGGTATGTGGTGTGGTCATCCCTATCCTTGTGGTGTGTGGTAGTGTCCTCTGATGTGTTGAGATACCACTATTTCTGTACTGTTTTGAACTCCCTAGCCATTGCTCACAGACTTCTGGAGGTAACTTGAAACACAATAACCAAAGAAAGAAACAGTGCATAGTTACTCTGGTTGCCATTACCTTTATTCAGCCCACCTTGTCACCACCTGTCCTTCATTCCTCCTCCTCTTCTCCTAAAACATGCCCAAAATATATTTTATTAGTCATTTCATTTCTTGGAAAAGTTGCTGATATTCATTTTTATCTGTTTCAGTATGTAAAGAAGCGTTGGAGGTTTTGACGATAGCGCTTGTGCTGAATCCAAAGGCTTTGGAGAACTTTACAAGGGAAAGGATGTGGCATACATTTATAATTGACTTGGTGCTTTTGTGCAAAAACAGGTACACATCATCTTGATATAAGCTGTGACACTTCGATCTTTTTTATTTTAGCACTGACTTTTAGTGCCTTTTATTTATGTTACAGTGACGGAATCAATTACATGCAAGTGCTACAGCAACAAATGTTTATATTTCAAAAGATCAAAACACACTAATTATATGTAAAATAGGGGAAACGCTACAACTTACCTGTACTGTGCTGATGTATGATGCAGTGAGGCATGCAACAAAAAGCAGTATTCACACTAGCAATAAAGTTCTTGCTCTTTCTGTTACAAATATATACACATTCACATGTGCAATCACACAGACAGCCAGGCATCCACTCCCACGACACTTAAACTCCGTCTTGGCCTGATGTTTATCGACCATGGCTGAATTTTCTTAAGCAGACAATGTCAAAATAGCAATTCTTTGGTAATATATAGGGGTGGTAAATCCATATGAGCCAACAGTAAGTGTTTCAATAGCTATAAGATAGCATAAGCACAGACAGAGATTTCATACAGCCAGAAAAGAATGTAAAACCCTAAAGTTCCATTGCACTCTGCGATCTTGACAAAAATGCAGTACAGCCTGTCTTTTACATTCCCAAAATTGAAATTTTCCCCACTGTTTACATTACTTTTTGTTGTTCCATTAAAATTCCTGTCATTAATATTAATTTACACGCACTTTTGCATTAATATAATTATAAATTACTTGTTGCTTAACCTTGTTGAAATAGCATTCAGTATCAGTGTAATGGTCATAGAATTATGCTGGCATTGTGTTGGTCTTAAAGTAATATTTACAAACCTTGTTGGGTTAACATTTTTTAGCCTTGAGCTCACTGGTTTGGAATCGGTAGAAGTCATTAAAATTCGGAACGATTCATGCTGCTAGTGCTTTGTTTTCTAAGAGTGAACCATTAAGCACTGTAATATGCAAGGGTGCTCCTAGAAGTCGGTCTAGGGGGGGAGCTATTGGGGGGGGGGGGGGGGGGGGGTTGGAGGAATGGAATATTGCTTCACAAAAGTCGAGTTGGGGTCCTTCACCGTCAAATTGACAAAATTTGGTTTTACTTAAAGTAGTTTCTGGTAACCATTTTGGAGTTCAGGGTAAAAAATATGTATTAATAAATAATAAGACTCCCATTTTAAGTTAAATGATATTTATTGGTTTAGATAGTAAGCTATTTGCTACTCTTATTCTTTTGTTAAAATGTGTTTGAAATACATTGCAACCTAATTGCTACATAATGATTAAAAAAGGGCTATAGCCCCGCCCCCCCTTTTGCCACTGCCCCTGGTAATATGTACTGATTTTGATGGTGTTTAATTTTGAAGTTAAAAGTAAAATTTAAATTACTGTGAGATGACTGAGCAGCAACATTTTCCAAGATCGTGATTGTCACACTCTTTTGGTGGTTCTTTCAGGATATGTCTAGGTTTCATAGATATTGGTAGGTTGGGACCTGACAGTATAACTTTTTAAGTGTGTATCGAAAGGATAGGCAAATGGGAAATGGAGGTGGTGTATTTGTCACGGTAGACAAGAAACCCAAAGCCACTGAAGTAGAAGTTGAAGCTGCACGTGAGATTGTTTGGGCAACACTCAGTATCTGAGGTTGGCATAAAATGAAAATTGGATTCTTTTATTGCTCACCAAACTCGTCTCGTAACGTAACTTAACTGAAAACTTTGGAGAAAACCTCAGTTCACTTCTACGTAAGTTCCCCAATCATACTGTAATCATCGGTGAAGACTTTAATCATCCAACCATTAATTGGGAAAATTACAACTTCGTTAGTGGTGGGCATCCTGTGAAATATTACTAAATGCCTTCTCTAAAAACTACCCAGGACAGATATTTAGGAACCCCACTCATGATGGAAATAGATTGGATCTAATGGCAACAAATAGACCTGACCTATGTGAGGATCTCCACATCAAAACTGGTATTAGTGACAACGACATGGTTGTGGCAGTAATGATTTTCAAAGTACAAAGGACTTCTCTAATACAAGCAGAGGGATGTATATGTTCAGCAAACTAGATAAAAAATCAGTAGTGTCATATCTCAATGAGGAACTTGAAACTTTCAGCACAGCATAGGAGCACATAGAGGAACTGCAACTCGAGTACGCGTTTGGCTATCCAGAGAGCAATACTTGATGCCTTCAATGACTACCGTAGCAGAATGTTGTCAAGTGATCTTTCACAGACCCAAAGAAATTCTGGTCATATGTAAAGACTGTTAGTGGCAGCAAAGTTACTGTCCAGTCCCTAGTTAATGAGACAGGAACTGAAATTGAGGGTATCAAAACAAAAGCTGAAATGCTTAACTCCTTTTTAAACCTTCCTTTCCAAAGGAAAACCTGGGAGAACCCCAGTTTAATCCTCACTACTGAAAAGATGAATGAAATAAGTATTAGCGTCAGTGATGTTGAGAAAAGAGCTGAAATTGTTAAAATTGAACAAAGCTTTAGGGCCCAATGGAATCCCTTTCAATTGTATACTGAGTTTGTGGCCGAGTTAGCTCCCTCCTCTCACTATAATCTATTGTAGGTCCCTTGAACAAAAAACTGTGCCCAGTTCTTGGGAAAAGGCACAGGCCACACCCGTCTACAAGAATGATAGTAGAAGTAATCCACAGAACTGCCGTCCCGTACCCGTGACTTAGATTTGTTGTACAATCTTAGAAAAATTCAGAGCTCAGACATAATTGAGCATCTCAAACAGAATGACCTCCTCACTGTTAACCAGTGTGATTTTGAAAACATCACTCATGCTAAACCCAACTAGCACATTTTGTACATGACATGCTGAAAGCTTTCGCTTAAGGCAATCGGTTAGATGCAGTATTCCTTGATTTCCAAAAAGCATTTGACTCAGTACCACATTACACTTATTGTCAAAAGTATGAACATATGGGGTGTCAAGTCAAATTTGTGACTGGATCAAGGACTTTTTGGTAGGGAGGATGTAACATGTTACCTCGGATGAAGAGTCATCGCCAGATGTAGAAGTAACTTAGGGTGTGCGCCAGGGAAGGGTGTTGGGACCCTTGCTGTTCATGTTGCATATTAATGAACATGAAGACAATATTAATAGTAAAATCTGGCTTTTTGCAGATGCTGCAGTTATCTGTAATGAAGTACTGTCTGAGAGAAGCTGCATAAATATTGTGTCAGTCCTTCATAGGATTTGAAAGTTTTGCAGAGATTTGCAACTTGCGTTAAATGTTCCGAAATACAAAATTTTGCACTTCTCAAAATGACTATAATATCAGTGAGTCTCTATTGGTATCGGCCAACTCGTACAAATACCTGGGTGGAAGACTTTGTAGGGATATGAAATGGAATGATCACATAGGTGCAGTCATGGGTAAAGCAGGTGGGAGACCTTGATTTATTGGTAGAATACTGGGGAAGTGCAGTCAATCTACAAAGGAGATTGCTTACAAATCACTCAACATTTCAGCAGTGGAAGACATTGACAACAGCTCACATCTAGGCCCAAAAGAAATAGCAATACTCTTGAGCAGTGTGTGGCATCATTAATGGGACAAATTGTGCAGAACAGAGTGGATGATCTGACCGAGTGTGTGTATCAATTCTGCAACCATGAAGGCTGCAAGATTCCTTGACTTCCACAATTATGTGGAGAGGTGCAGGAATTGCTTAATAGATCAAGAGTCCATTACACACACAATATTGGTACACGGGTAGAGGTGACTGTGTGGAGTGGAGAGGAATATTATTATTAAAAAAAAAAATAATGGGTGAGACTGAATAACTGTCATCCAAGTCCACCAAAAATAAACACAAGATGTGTGTGTCCCCCCATGGACACAAAATAGGGCAGTTCATTGCTGCAGAAGCAACAAAAAAAGCATTCCAGATTTAAAAGCACACACATTCTTCAAAATTGATGACGTTTTACAGTGCCTTGGAACTTGGTAGATTTAAATGCAAGATGCCTTTAATAGTTTCCACAATGGCGCCCTACCTACAAACATATTCTCTTTGGATTTCCTGCCAGATTTTGAGATAAAGTTTACTAATTGCAAGATATAATCAATACCTTCACTGAGTGATCACAATGGTAATGCTACCAATGATAGTGCCACCAAAGCAGTTTTGCAAAGTTTGTTTCCAAAGACATGGAGTAAATATGCAGGATGATACAATATATAAATTAAAATTGATATTATGAACTGAAGGTAGTGTGCGTACCAACTATTTCTCCCTTTTAGTACCTTCCAGCTATTTTCCAATTGATGTCATAGTGGGTAGAGGTTTGTTGGTGGGTTGGAAGGAGTCAAAAGCAGTTGTTGGCATTAGTAACCTTTACTATGTTTAGTGGACAGTTATGCCCATGTCAGGCTGCTGCTGGGCAGCAGGGGTTGTGCTGTTGGACATCGTTGCATGAAGCATAGTAGTAATGAAACTACTCTGGCTGCCAGCAGTGTTGGCCGAGTTGTGGAGGTGGTAGAGATATCAGAGTGAAACCTCAGACCTATATCTGGCTGGTGGAATCCGGCACTGCCAAGCACTGAGTGGCGGAGAGGGCATCACTTTGGCTCTTGGCCTATCAATGTTTGGGCTGGACCCCCCTGGCAGGTGGTCCTGCCTGGATGAGATGGACTGGGTAGCAGCCTCACAGAAGAAGCTGACACTATAGTGGGTATTTGGATGTTGATTCAATGACCAGCCTGGTCAGGTGGCCAGTATTTATGACAAGTGGCTACCACAAATGTTATGCACATTGTATGCCGAAATGTCCCTAGGTTCATTAACCATCTGACCGTCAGTCAGGCTGTGGTGTCTAAGCAGTTACCATTGTCCAATATCTTTCCAGCATATTATGGCAAGTGGCTGCCTGCAGCGACGAGCTCCCTTGTGTTAGGCTTACACCATTACAGTGCTCATTTTTTGCTCCCTTTTTAAAATATATTTGTGTATTCAACCTGTGATTCCATTAATTTGTGATAGACCAAGTGGTAGCCAATTGGAGCATGTAAATGATACCAGGATTGTAGTTTTTCCCCTTTAGTCTGAGGATAGTTACAACTCTCCCCTCTCCCCCCTCCCCCGCTACACTTCCCCCCTCTGCCCCTACACTCCCCCCTCCCCCTCCCCCTACCCCCTCTCCCCTCCCCTTCCACCTCGTACAAGTGCAGGAGATAGTACAAGTGCAGGTAATGATGGCCAAATAAGAGAAACAGTGTTAATATTTTTTTAATAGTCTTTATAAATATGAAATGGATTGTGCTTTGTTGAATGAGTGTTGTTTAACTGAAAAAGTTATGTGATCGCGATATACAGTTGCGTAGTTGGGAAGACTTCTTTGATTTTTCAGCATATGGAATTGTGCTTTACTACTAAGTCAGCAAAAGTGTCTTTTTGTATTGTCACCAAGTGGCAGCAGCAGAACACACACACACACACACACACACAAATGTTTAACTGTGTATAATAGCCTCAGATTTTCCTATTTTGCTAGTGTGAATTTTTATTTTTATAACTTTTTACTCACATTTTCAGCTATACTATTTTCAGCAATATTAAAAATTAGATTGTGCCATTAACACTGATTCACTTGCTATGAATTCTTTCAGATCTGTCAGATTGTCTGCTGCTGAACAGTTCTTGATGATGTCAACGTGGTGCAGTGGAGGGCAACAACCGCTACAATTCTGCATCTCTCTCCTCTTTAGTGTACTTAACAATATTGTAGTTGAGAATGCTAGAAATTCACATGAATACTTTCAGCTGTTATGTCGACTGGTGAACTGTGCTTTCATATCTGGTTGTCCTGTGCCTAATGCTGAAACTTTGCTCAATAATGAGATTTCCTGGCTGAAAAAAATCAGGGTAAGATTAATTTCTATTTACATTATGAGATGCATGCTTACCAAAAATGTAGAACATTGTCACAATTACAAAATTAGTTATGTTCATAAATGTCCAATTATAATTTGTGTATCACAAGGAAAAATAGCTTCAGTTCACCACACAGAAATTTGAGAAAATAAATTTTGGCCAAGTTTGTATAAAGTTTCATTTGATGAAAAGCAATATATTTTAACACTTTGCACTGCTGCGTCATCCATTTATTTATGGCATTCGTAATGCAGGTAAAAGTATACTGAGGTTGGGCACTGACAAGAAGCCAATTTATGTAACGAAAATATTTTGCTGTTGTCCTAGTGTGAATTTGAAATCAAGAGAAAGCAAGCACTATAGTATTGCTCATACTATAAAATGTTATTTCATTGTCACTGAATAAATTACTTCAATTTCTACTGTTCAGCAGTTGTAACATTGAGATAGTGTGCAGAAGTACCATCTCTCTCAAAATAACTGGTCTCACTAATGTATATATACTTTGCAGTGATTCCTATGTATTGAAGAAGTCAAAAAGGAATTCTTGATAAAGTTAGCTATTTTTAGTTGTTAGTTATTGTCCTTTTTGCTTGTTTCCCCATGTTGCCTTTGATAGTCTTAGTCTCAAGTTTGTTATTGAGTCCACAACTGATGAAATTAATCTCTCAAATGTCAGTATTTTTATTGTTATGTCAGATAACCAAATTTTTGTTATTTGTACTCTTATTTCCTTCGACACAATCCCACCATTTATTTTATGTTGTTAACTGCTATTGGCCATCATCATAATAATTGAAAGTATTGTCAGATGACCACATAGTCCGCCAAAGCATCGCTTGGTGATCATCTTGTGCTTTCTCAATCATTCTCTTTGAAAGGTCATGGCCAATTTCCTTCCCCATCCTTGAAACAATCCCAGCTTAGGCCCTCTCTCTAATGACCTCAATGTCAATGGGATAAAGTCCGTCAACACGTGATGAAAATCATTTTTCATCTCAGTTTTTTCGAAAATGAAAAAGAAAAGTAATTGTTGTTCATAATTGATGCAGCACCTCTACTCCACCTAAGAAGTAAAGGCATGCAAGACAAAAGTCCACAGTTATTTACCTTAGGTCTTTATAACCACAAGGTTGGTTAGTAGCACCTTTTGAGAGCTGTATAGATGGTGCAGCTGGTTGATATATTCTTATCTTTGTCCGCCACTTGTATTTTTCCCTTCTACTGTCCTTTCAATGATACTTTTAATGGTACCATCATGTCTAAAAGATGTCTGATCCACGTAATCCTTGGGTATTCAATTACCTCAGGAGAAAAGGCTTCTCTTCCTCCACTCTGTGCAGCATTTCTTCAGTTGATATCTTGTCTACCTAGGAAATCTGGAGCATTCTGCGGTAACACATCTCGAAGGCTATTATTAAACATTTTTCTGTTCCTCTGAGTGTCCATGTTTCGCTTCCATACAGCAGCACACTTCAAACAAACATCTTTGAGGTTTTGCTTGAGTGTTTGTCAACGCTGCTGGATGTGAAAATGTGTTGTCTCTCGTTAAATAGAGCTTTTGCCTGGTGGATTTGGCTTGCAATATCCTTCCTTAACCTTTTGTCTGATGTAATTTTGCTACCTAGGTAGGCAAAGGATTTGATGATCTCCAGCTGCTCATTGTGAAGTGAGCATTGGGCAATGGTGTTTTTGTCTGCTCATCACTAAGATTTTTGGTTTACCTTTATTAATTTTCGTCTTATAGGAAGATGTGAGAGTGGTTTTCACATGGACTAGCATCACTTCTAATTGTTCTGCATCTTCACTTAACACTGCGATATCATTGGCAAATCTCAGTGAGCGTATTTTCTTACCATGAATTTTAATTTGTCCTATGTCTCCTAGTTTCTCCTTAGCTTTGGCTATTGCCCTCTGATTGTATCCATTGAAAAAGAAAGGAGAGAATTAACAGCCCTTTCATAGATCCTGCGTAATAGTACCTCCTCCTTGATGATCTGCACTCCTTCATTACAGCTACCACTTCTGTATGTAGTCATTGCAGTACTCTTCCATCCTTATACTTCATGGTAGTCTCTCTCAGCATCTTAAAAAGTTGTTGCCAGTCTACCCTGCCAATTGCTTTTTCCAAATCTATGAAGGCAATATATGTGTCTTGGCCATGAATATTGTTTCTTCTGTGCCCCCACCTCATCTAAAGCCAACTCGTCTTCCATGATCATAGCATCTATCATGCCTCCTATCCACCTTAGAAATATAGGGGTCATGATCTTCAAGGCGTTTTTTACCACTGAGGGTTGTATATTGTTCAGATCTGTTTGAATATGCTTTATTTGGTATTGGCACAGTGATACATTTTTTAAAAGTCCAGTGGGAGCTCCCCATTTCTGTAAATAACTTGTATGAAATGGAACAAGTTCTTTATATAGCTGTTCTCCAGTAGCCTTGCTGAATTCTGCTGGTATATCCTCAATTCCAGTGGCTTTCCCAGGTTTTAGCTGCCTGGCCGCAAGGTCAAACTCTTCATGCAAGATATAGTCTCCCTTTCCTTCTGGACCGATTTCCTCATTGTTCTCAGTTCCAGATCTTTATTATTCCCTGCACACAGTTTTCAGGGTATTGTTTCCACTTTTCTACTATGCCTTTCTGCTCATGTAATACTATTCCATCTTCATTTTGTACTCCACTGCACTTTGTCTATTTCCAAAGAACTGTTTAATTGATTTATAGGCAGATTCCAGCTTTCCTACCTTAATCATTTCATTCAGTTCTTTGCAGTGGTCCTCCTAGTATTGTTGTCCAGCCTTTTTTGACTCACAGATGATTTCATTCCTCAGAGCTGTACATTGCCTTTGTCCTTCTTAAGTGTTGTTTTGTTTCAGGTTATGCCTTAAATTTATTTTTGTTATTATGCTTTCTGTTTATGCCTTCTGTTTCCCTATTACTTAGTTTGCTGCTCACAGGATATTGTTTTCAAGAACTCTCATTTTTCTTAAACATTTGTGGTGGTGTTCATAACTGTAGCAACATTTATTTGTTCCCAGTATGTTGACCTAACCAGATCATTTGTTAATTTGTTCAGATCCCAGACCTTTTCTTAAGGTTTTTGAATGTCAGATTGCATTTTCATGTCCCTATGTTATGCTATCTATCAATGTCTGGACCTGGATGCTTTGATTCCAGAACCTTTGTCTAACTGGAGTGAAGTCGGTCCGACATCACTTCCTATTTCTAGGGACTTTCCATGTATACCTTCTATGTAGATGGTGTTGAAACCACTTGTTACATATTGCTAGGTAATGCTCATTTTACTAATCTATCTCCATGTTCATTTCTTTCTCGAAGCTCACTGAAGCTTCCATTCTTCCAGAATGATGAGGTTGTCTTGATCTTTGACCATGTTTTTCAACACCGTTTATGTTACGGTTGGTGTCAGCATGTACAGTTGTATTATCGCTGATGTGTTATGTTTTGTGTCCAATTGTACAAATAGTAATCTTCCATCTATTTGTTGGTAACCGTCTACTCTCTGTCCGAGCTTCTTGCAAAGTACCACTCCCATCCCCTTCCTCCCAGTCACTTCCCTATACAGCCCATGTGTGTAACTCTGTAGTCACCACTGAAGAAGTCTGCACCATCTGGCCATGTCATCTTGCTCACTCGTAGTATGTCTGTTCTTGTCATTTCCAGCTTGACGCTCTCTAGCTTGCCGCATCCCAGAAATGTTTGAACATTCCATGTTGCTATTCGTCTTTTCTTTGTGTTCTTCATAGTCTTTATTTTATTGGAAGTGGGGACTTTTGCAGTCCACTCCTAGAGATCTGAATGTGGGACTAAACCAGAATCCTTTACAAAAGTATGCTTCATATTCATTTCTCAAGTGAAACGAAACTACTGTTTCGTGGAATATTCTGCTGATCTTTAACATCGTGGTAACCCCTTGCCAGCCACATCCTTTGCCATTGACTCGCAAAGAGTTCTCCTGTCTTCAGGAGGGATTTCACCTTTTGAGGGTTAAAGGGTGCCCTAGATCTCTACCAGCTCATCTGGCTGAAAGGGGTCATTGGAACTTGGTGGAGTGGGGTTCCTTATCCTGGGATTACCGATTGAGGCTGTGTTACGTGGACATGTGCCCTTGTGGAAATCGGACTTCCATCCCTTTACCTCTCTGTTTCAGAATTCGTGAACTGGTCTCTTAATTTTGGTGTAACATTTCAGCCAAACTATTTTATATTCAGTTGAATCTGAAACTTGCAACAAGAGTCTTCTTGCTGCTTGCTGTGTAAGAACTTAGTTCTTTCTGGAATTAATAGGGCCTCCAGGATTAATACCTGTGACGTGTCCGCCCCCAATAGCTGAGTGGTCAGCACAACAGAATGTCAATCCTGAATGGCCCGGGTTCGATTCCCGGCTGGGTCGGAGTTTTTCTCCGCTCAGGGACTGGGTGTTGTGTTGTCCTAATCACCATCGTTTCATCCCCATCGACGCCCAAGTCATGGACGTGGCATAAAATCGAAAGACTTGCACCCGGCGAATGGTCTACCTGATGCGAGACCCTAGTTACACGACATTTACATTTATTTACCTGTGACATTTTGTATTTAACAGCTGTTTCAAAGTTGGTGATCCTATTACGTTGCTTTCCACATACTGCAGTCTTTGTTTTTGTATTGTTCCCGTAGCAAATGAAAAATCTAGCAATTTAACTAACTACATGAGGTAGTGAACCTGTCATTTTGTGATACAGCTTCAATCACCATCAGTCAGTCTACATGTTGTTGTTGTTGTTATCAGTCCTGAGACTGGTTTGATGCAGCTCTCCGTGCTACCCTTTCCTGTGCAAGCTTCTTCATCTCCCAGTACTCACTGCAACCTACATCCTTCTGAATCTGCTTAGTGTATTCATCTCTTGGTCTCTCTCTACGATTTTTACCCTCCACGCTGCCCTCCAGTACTAAATTTGTGATTCCTTCATGCCTCAGAATATCTCCTACCAACCGTTCCTTCTTTTTGTCAAGTTGTGCCACAAACTCCTCTTCTCCCCAATTCTATTCAATACTTCATCATTAGTTATGTGATCAACCCATCTAATCTTCAGCATTCTTCTGTAGCACCACATTTTGAAAGCTTCTATTCACTTCTTGTCCAAACTATTTATCGTCCATGTTTCACTTCCATACATGGCTACACTCCATACAAATACTTTCAGAAACAACTTCCTGACACTTAAATCTATACTCGATGTTAACAAATTTCTCTTCTTCAGAAATGCTTTCCTTTCCATTGCCAGTCTACATTTTATATCCCCTCTACTTTGACCATCATCAGTTATTTTGCTTCCCAAATAGCAAAACTCCTTTACTACTTTAAGTGTCTCATTTCCTAATCTAATTCCCGCAGCATCACCCAATATAATTCGACTACATTCCATTGTCCTCGTTTTGCTTTTGTTGATGTTCATCTTATACATATCTACATATTACAAATGACTTAAATCTAGACTCTCAGCTAAAGAGATATTAGTGAATGTGTGTGTCCGTATCCTCAGAAATGTATTACTAAAACGTTGGCTAGATGGCAATTGTTTTGGGTCCTTCAATCGAAAGCTGTTTTATCCATGATCTGATGATTCACTGTCACAGGTCTGTTGCATCCTCAAAGAATCTCAAGAAGTGAACACAAAAATCATAATTATTACAGAAGTATTACTTTTGGTAATAGTCGAGAATAGTGTAAGATAAATGGCTATTGAAATCTGTTTCTAATAACATACTCAATTCAACAGGAGAATGTAAAGGAGACTGGAGAGACATTTGTTGATGAAGCTGTCTTGGAGGGTCATCTTGGAATTGCAAAAGAATTGTTATCTTTCATGCCACCAGATAAGAAATATGAAATAGGCTCTGAAGAAAAGAAGAGTATTAACCTAATAAAGGTAGGCTGAATATTAACATTATTCCAACTCTACTCACGGCTGCCCCTGAAATAAGAGAGACTTCCATTTTTCACGAAGATGAGAAAACCATTTTACTTTTAAGTAATGATAGTTCTTAAGTTTAAGTAATTGCCTTACATATTAGTATTTGACTTGAGGAACTTGCTATGCAAGAGATGTATTTGTGACTTATGAGTGTTGTTGTCGTTGTCGCTGCTGCTGTTGCTGTTTCAAGTATAAAGACTGGTTTGATGCAGCTCTCTACACCAGTCTCTCTTCTGTAAGCTTTGTCGTGAGTGCATAACAACTGCATCTATCTGATCCTTGGCTGTCCCTTTGCAATTTTTGTTCCCCACACATCCCTCCATTGCGAAATTAAATATTTCTTGTAATAGTATTTCCACTGTAAATAAATAAATAAATAAATAAATCCATCCATCCATCAAAATGCCTTTCATGTAATTTTCTTTGTGTATAGAATAGCTAGATTGTGCTCATTTAAGATTGTCAGTTATGAATGTTATCCATATTGCAAGTCTTTGGTGGTTTCGTGATATTTTCGAAGATGCGTTACACTTTGGAGGTACATTAAGAATGACTGAGATCTTTCATTACCATTTACATTCTGTCTTTACTAGCACTTATTACGTATTGTCTGTATAATTAATGTTATGTGAGATATGTGCTAAACCATTTTTAAAATAGATTGATTTTAGTCTTTTCGTTAACTTTCTTAGAAAATTTATTGCATTTTCATTTTGTGGTGAGAAATACTGTTCAAATCATTTTATTTTTTTATTGTTGAATAAATACAATAAAATCCCTTTTTAACAAATGTCTGGGGACCTAAACATTTTTTTCTGTAAATGGAGGCTTTCATTAGATACAAATTTGGCTGAGTTACACTGGAGTGAAGACCAGAAAATTACTGGACCATGTTTGTGTCGTACAAGTACTTGCAATAGCAAGGTGAAAACTATAATATGGCATAGCTGAAATTAAACAGGTTTTCACTTTTAAGTTGCATGTAAAATTGACAATTCTTGATTTAAAGAATTCCTCCAGATAGAATATAGTTTTAATTAACTAATGACACAGATTGAATATGACAATGAGGAATCTAAGAAAGACTTCTTAAATACCGTGCTTTTTCTTTTAAGGAAAAAGGTTACTTGATACTTGTAGTCTCCTCTAGTTGTTTGCTGCTAGAATTGACTTCACTGACAAAAATAGCCTCGATCCCATAGCCCCTAGCATAGTTGCAGAAATTTGATGCAGGCGAATCCTCTTTTTAGTTAACCTCATTTGCACCACAGCTATCATATATTTATAGTTAAATGCTCCATGGGTTCCTTGTTAGGTCAGATTTGTAAGCAATCTCAACCTTTCAATGACTTCCTCTATCATTGTCAGGAGTTATATGTTAGCTATGTGGTATTTCATTTAACTGGCAGAATTATGTCATGGAGACATCACTAAATCGTTTGTGTTCCATATGATACCAGAGTGTAGTAGTTTTCTTACTATCGTACTGCATATACTGGAGAGACCGATGTCTTGGTCACAGTTACTGTGGCTGCCTTTTTGATCTGGGGACCCAGAAGGAGGCCGCTGAAACCATGGCCGAAACGTTGGTTTCTCCAGTATAGTTTTTTTGCGTTGTAATGCGATACGACACTCAGAAAAGTTCTAGATTAACTGACTCTGGTCACATAATTCTAGTCAATTATATTGGAAGTCGTGTTTACATACACCACTAAGCATATAGCTATTGTCATGGTTTAAAGTTTTGATTGCACGTTTCAACCTCGGCAGTTTCTTTTGTGATTAAGATGAAAATACAAGTAATAGTAAATAACCATATTTCTATTCATGGGGCTTTGTTCAGCAATAGCAGATTTATTGAAACCACAATATTTAATGTGATGTTGATGCTCTGTGCAGTCTTCTGACAGTTTTTGTATTGATTGCCCAGTGTAACTGCCACCACATTCACAGGTAGTTCTACAAATTCCAGGAATGCTGAGACCGAGCCTGTCTCTTACTGGGTGCAGCTTCTCTTTAATTTTCTCCAATGATACAAATATGGATTGAATATCATGTCCGCCACTTTGCCTATTTTAATTTTTGTAGGTCCGAAGAAAGGATGAAGTGCAGTAGGCTGATCAGAATCTGATAGAATATTTCTGTGTTTTTTTTCCCTTCCCCTTTCCCTTAGAGATGGCTAATGTAATAGCTCATTCACTATAGCCATTCTTCTAGAACACGTTTTTTAGAAACCCGATCTCAGGATCCAAGTGGTCCTTGTCAGGAACAGTGTAAGCTCTGAGTGTATCAGCGCATTTAAAACTGCATTATTTTGGGCTGGATGATGAAAGCTGTGCACAGTGAGATTTAGCTAAGTATATGTTGGACTCTGGTAAAAGGAGTGCCCAGCCAATTCTCCATCACACAAAATATGTAAAAAAGTAACTTTCCTCCTCAGCAGTGAACTCAATATTGGGATGCATACTAATTATATGATGAATGAACAGGTGAAGAGCTTCAATCCATTGTGGCCATATTATAAACGTGCCATAACCTTAACAAAAGAAGGAATACGGATAAAGAGAAACTGAATTTAATGGTTTTTCAAAATGGTCCATAAAGTAATTTCCGACTGCTGGGGACAGTGGAGAACCCATGTCTGTTCCACCAGTTATTTCATTATACCTACCCGAATAGAAAAAGTAGGTGGTTATCAAAGTGTGGTAAAACTATTTGATATCCTTGCAAGGGAAGTGGTCTGCAAATGACTTAAATGTATCTTTCGTTGGTAGTTCTGTGAACAAACAAACCATATCGAAACTGAGCATAATTTCATTTGCATTCATTCCGATTTATTTAATTATGTCCATATCAAAAGTAAAATATTAACAGGATGCGTTGTAGAATTAAGGACAACTTGTCGGGGTTCTGGATGGCAAATTTGTGAAAGTTTTTGATACAGTTTTGATCTCTATACGTTAGTTATTCTTCTAAACTTCATAAATAAGTGCCACTGGGTTGTAGATCACATGTACATTTGTATGTTGTTCTTGTTGTGGTCTTCAGTCCAAAGAATCTTTTGTTGCAGCTCTCCATGCTACTCAATCCTGTGCAAGCCTCATCATCTCAGAGTAACTACTGCAACCTACAGCCCTCTGAATCTGCTTATTGTATTCACCTCTACAACTTTTACCCCACACGCTTCCTGCCAGTATTACATTGGTGATCCCGTGATGATGTCTCAGAATGTGTCTACCAATCGATCCCTTCTTTTGGTCAGGTTTACCACAAATTTCCCTTCTCTCCAATTCTATTCAGTACCTCCTCATTAGTTACATGATCTACCCATCTTAATTTTCGGCATTCTTCTGTAGCACCACATTTTGAAAGCATCTGTTCTCTTCTTGTCTAAACTATTTATCGTCCATGTTTCACTTCCATACATGGCTACACTCCGTACAAATACTTTCAGAAAATAATTCCTAACATTTAAATCTATACTTGATGTTAACAAACGTCTCTCCTTCAGAAACACTTTCTTTGCCATAGCCAGTCTACATCCTCTCTACTTCAACCATCATCAGTTATTTTGCTCCGCAAATAGCAAAACTCCTTTACTACTTCAAGTGTCTCATTTCCTAATCTAATTCCCTCAGCATCACCTGATTTAATTTGACTACATTCCTTTATCCTCATTTTGCTTTTGTTGATGTCCATCTTATATCTTCCTTTCAAGACACTGTCCATTCCGTTCAATTGCTCTTCCAAGTCCTTTGCTGTCTCTGCCAAAATTGCAATGTCCTTGGTAAACCTCAAAGTTTTTATTTCTTCTCCATCGATTTTAATTCCTGCTCCAAATTTTACTTTTGTTTCCTTTACTGCTTGTTCAATATACAGATTGAATAACATTGGGGATAGGCTACAACCCTGTCTCACTCCCTTCTCAACCACTGCTTCCCTTTGATGCCCCCTCGACTCCTATGACTGCCCTCTGGTTTCTGTACAAATTGTAAATAGCCATTTTCTCCCTGTATTTTACCACTGCTACCTTCAGAATTTGGAAGAGAGTATTACAGTAACAGTTGTCGAAAGCTTTCTGTAAGTCTACAAATGCTACAAACGTAGGTTTGCATGTCTTTAACCTGACTTCTACGAGTTTTTCCATTGTTCTGTAAATGATCCGTGTTAGTATTATGCAGCCGTGATTTATTAAACTAATAGTTCGGTAATTTTCACACCTGTCAGCACCTGCTTTCTTTGGAGCAGGGATGATTATATTCTTCTTGAAGTCTGAGTGTATTTTGCTTGTCTTGTACCTGTTTCTCACCAATGGAAGAGTTTCGTCATGATTGGCTCCCCCAAGGCTATCAGTTGCTCTAACTGAATGTTGTCTACTCCCGGGGCCTTGTTTCGACTTAGGTCTTTCAGTGCTTTGTCAAATTCTTCATGCAGTATTGTATCTCCCTTCTCATTTTCCTTTATGCCCTCTTCCATTTCCATAATATTGCCCTCAAGGTCATCTCCCTTGTATAAACCCTCTATATACTCCTTCCACCTTTCTGCTTGCCCTTCTTTGCCTAGGACTGGTTTTCCATCTGAGCTCTTGATATTCATACAAGTGGTTCTCTTTTCTCCAAAGGTCTCTTCAATGTTCCTATGGGCAGTATCTATCTTACCCCTATTGGTATATGCTTCTACATCCTTGCATTTGTCCTCTAACCATTCCTGCGTAGCCATCATGCACTTCCTTTCAGTCTCATTTTTTAGACATTTGTGTTCTCTTTTGCTTGCTTCATTTATCGCATTTTATATTTTCTCATTTCATTAATTGAATTCAGTATCTCTTTGAGTACCCAAGGATTTCTACTAGCCCTCATCTTTTTACCTACATGATCCCCTCCTGCCTTCACTATTTCATCTCTCAAAGCTACCCCTTCTTCTTCTATATTCCTTTCCCCAGTTCTTGTCAGTCGTTCCCTAATGCTCCCCCTGGAACCCTCTACAACCTCTGGTTCTTTCAGTTTATCCAGGTCTGATCTCCTTAATTTCCTGCTGTTTTGCAGTTCCTTTAGTTTTAATCTGCAATTCATGACCAATAAATTGTGGTCAGAGTCCACATCTGCCCCTGGAAATGTCTTACAATTTAAAATCTGGTTCCTAAATCTCTGTCTGATAATTATATAAACAATCTGAAATCTTCCAGTGTCCCCAAGTCTCTTCCACGTATTCAGTCTTCTCTCATGATTCTTAAACCAAGTGTTAGCTAGTATTAAATTATGCTCTCTGTAAAAATTCTACCAGATGGTTTCCTCTTTCATTCCTTTCCACCAGTCCATATTCACCTACTATTTGTCCTTATCTTCCTTTTTCCTACTATTGAATTCCAGTCTCTTAAAATTCTATTGTTGGCATATAAATTCTGTAATAATTGTAAACATTTGGAAGACGAAATGGTAGTATTCTTTAAGTATCTATTTGGCACTAGTCGGAAATATGTTAGCAAAACCAGCCCTTCATTATTTCCAAAGTAATTAACAGTTTTGTCAAAAGTATTGTTTACATAACCATACATGTTAATTTCATCCTTTAAACAAATAATTCAGCTTGACCCTTGTAGTAGAAGAAACTGATAAAAAGATGCAGTTTTTCGGTGTATCCGTTAATTGAGTGAGTTAAGTTTTAATTGTAATTTCTGTAAATTTGACTTTAAATAATGTGCAGTTTCAGTACCTATTATTGATATGAAATATAAGGGCCCAAATTTTGGTCTCACATGGCTGAGTTTCAGAGGAGGAACCTGTGTTGGCTAGAGTGGCAACCATGTATCAACTTAACAGTGAAATAAGTGTTACACCAATAGGCCGAGTGTAAAAATAATGACATTGTCTTTTTCCATACATACCTTTCTGTTCTTCAAGAACTGTGAACTTTGTGGTTAGGTTTTTACTGCTCGTAGATGTTCAACAGTATACTCTTGTTGCAGTTTGTGGATGTTCACCTGCTAACTATTAATGATGCTTATGGAAAGTTAAACAATTGTGCACTGGCCATATTACATGTGTATATGGGAGGTTGTGAAAAGTGAAAGTAAAAGACAGTGAAACGCAACTGAGCATCTGTCTGCTACATTATTTACAGTAGTCAGTTGGAATTCACAACCCATTTTTCAGCCAGTGTAGCAGCGCGGTATGTCGACACTGAGGACATCAAATGAAGAGATAGACACTGCCCCTCCCAAAATGCAGAAAAGCGTTTAGCTTTGGCATAAAAAATGGTCTTGTCATTTTTCAAACCATATTACTTTGCTATGCTGGAGAGTTTGTCGTCAAAAATTTTAGACACAGCAAGCTTTCTTTGTTTACTGGTCATAGTAATGGAATGCTGTTGTGTGTACAGAAATTTACACTTAAGAAGTGAACTGAATAAGTGCATGGATTTTTTTAACGTCAATAGGCTTGCTTTTTTCCTTTAATTCATATTGTGCTTGTTGTGCAGTGCTTTGTGAAATAATTACCATCTTGAAGTGTACTTTGAATTACATTACGTCTAGTTAAATGTGACTCTTCCTCTGTAAGAGCTGCTACATAATTCTAAAAACTTCACTGTAATACGTATATGTGAAAATTAATCATTACTCACAATTATTGTCCTAATTTTACTACACAATGTCTTTATAGCATGAAGCATTCTGTGTAACTGTTTCAAAAAAAAAAAAAAAAAAAAAAAAAAAAAAAAAAAAAAAAAAAAAAAAAAAAAAAAAAAAAATCAGTCTTTGGCAATCAAAACAAAAAAAAATCACTTTTCTGATGCTGACCAGGAGGTTATTGTTGTCCATCAAGAATAATGTTGCTCTTAACATGCTATCCTGAGGAACTGTTCTAAAAATATTGTAAATTTTACTAAAATTAGCATTTTCTACATCCAATTTAAAGAAAATACTTAAAGCAGATCACTTTACCACTTTTTCTATCCTCTCTTTTGCGAGCTGATTTCACCCATTTATTTGCAAAAATAAGAGTTATGTTCATTCAGATACTGAGCTGTATGTACTCTGTTTGCTTTCTTACAGGAACTGGTTGAAGATTTTGTTTTTCCAGCATCACATTTAATGCTTCACCTGCAGAAGACAGGGGAGCTGTGTGCAGACCAGGCAATACCTGTATGTTCAACACCACTGACAACAAATGCAGCCTTTGATTTGCTTGTGGCTCTTTGCATAGCTTGTGTTCCAAACATGAAGTTACTTGTGGAGATGCTCACAGAAATGTTCTACTCGGGTAAGTCAAGCCAGTATTATTTTGTATTTGATCTTGCCCAAAGAGAGAGAGAGAGAGAGAGAGAGAGAGAGAGAGAGAGAGAGAGAGAGAGAGAGAGAGAGAGAGGCATTTTGTGTTTGCTTTAAGGAGTTTTCATAAATATAATCGGTTTCTGCTGCTCGTAGTCTCGCGGTAGCGTTCTCGCTTCCCGAGCACAGGGTCCCGGGTTCGATTCCCAGCGGGGTCAGCGATTATCCCTGCCTCGAGATGACTGGATGTTATTGTTGTCGTCTTCATCGTCATCATCATCATCATCATCATCATCATTCATCCCCATTACGATCGGAGGAAGGCAATGGTAAACCACCTCCACTAGGACCTTGCGTAGTACGGCGATGCGGGTCTCCCGCATTGTTCCCCTACGCTCTGTCACGGAGTATGGGACTTCATCATCATCAATCAGTTTAAAGTATTGAGAGTTTACCTTGATTTTATTCTCTATCTGGAAATGTCATGTTTTGCTGATAGCTATAGTTATGTAACTACTTGGAAGAGTGTCTTTGAATTCAGTCTTCCAAGTGTTGAAACAATTGTGTGTGTAGTCATACTTCAGCATGTTTTTAAACGCAGCTGAACTTTAATTGCTAACTTAAGAGTTGTATGAATTACTGACCCCCATCATACAAATAGCAGAGAGAGAAGTTTTATCTTCATTAAGTAGCATCATATCTGCAGTTCATCCAACATGATACTTCAGAGTGTAAGAAAAATTTCCACATAAAGCGAAGGTGGCTCTGATTATTCGTAAATTGAAGACATCTGTTTGTATACCTGTTGTAGTGTGTTTCACAGACTTTTGATCATTGCTGAGAATGAATTTTGGAACAGTATACTGGAGAGGTGTAAGTAAGAGTTGAATAAGTCACCGTAAGCAGAGAAGAGTTAAAGGACTAGTAGTAACTAACTTGGGGAGAATCAGTTTCATTCCTCAGAAGTATTGGAACATGTTAAACAATACTGTCTCTACAACTCATCTTAGAAGATAAGTTGTGAAAAGGGTAACTTACATTTAAAACATTTGTAGAGGTAGAAAAAGTTTCTGATTATGCTGATAGGAATAAACTCTTTGAAATTATGAAGTTATCAACAATAAAATACGTGGAGTTGTACAGAAACCAGGCTGCAGTTCTAAGAGTCAACAGATACGGAAGGGAGGGAGTATTGGAGACGGGTATGGGATTTTTTCTATACTTTGAGCAAGCATTTAAGGAAGCCAAGGAGAAATATGTCTTTGACGTTTGCAGATGACATTGTAATTCTGGCAGACAGAAGAAGACTTTGAAGATCAGGGCATGGAATATCTAGTGTCTTGAAAAGAGCTTATAAGACCAATATCAACAAAAATAAAATGAAGATAATGGAATGTAGGTGAACGAAATCGGACGATGCTAAGGGAATTAGATTTGGAAATGAGATGCTACAATTATCGGGTAAGGTTTGTTATGTGGGCAGAGGCTCAACTGAGTCTACAACCCTACTAAATGGTTCTTAATCAAATGATTCAACAGCAATGGCAGTTGGAGCAGTAAACTGAAGTACAGTGAAGAAAAAGTGAAGTAGATTTCATTTACTAGGAAGGTTGTGGCCATTGTTTCCTGCAATGAGTGTTACTGATTGCCTTGCAAATGGCACAACAGTAACAAAAGTTTATTGGTCAAACAAGATGGGAAAAATGTAGGAATATGTGTGGATTGTAGGTGGGGAGGGGGGGAAGTCACATCTCATCAGGACAAAGATGGTTCACAAATAGTTAAAAACCGAAGGATTTAGAATATGAATTGTTGGAACAGCCAACCTGTTCAATAGATGTTGCACATGTGGACTTTATCATATTCCACAATCTAGGAAAATTCGTGCTAGAAAATGATGAATAAATGGAAATATTATAGCAGCTCTTGGCAAATGTTTCATAGACATTCCAAATTCACCCTTTAGACATGGAAGCTACACAGTGAAAAACACTGAAGTTTGGTGACCTAAAAAAGGCCTTTGTATAAAAAAAAGAAAGTATTGCTACCTGAAAACATTATTTCCCTTTCAAGCCACAACATCTTCTCATTAACCTTGTAATTTAGCCGTTTGGACTGTCTAATGCTTTACTGAAGTTGCATTGTATCCTCAAAATAGTCCTTAGCCCACTAGGTGTTGCTTATTGTCACTTAGTCATCTTATTTTCAGTCTGATTCATTCAGTCCTCTCATCCTACTTAGTCAGTTGAACTTGCACTTGAGTAGCTGCAGTGAAAGCTTACGAAATTTTTAATTTGTGTTGTTGTTGTTGTTGTTGTTATTATTATTATTATTATTATTATTATTATTATTATTATTATTTCTTTACTTTCTCAGACGTTAAGTCTGGTTAAAAATGGAAAGTGACGCGGACCTTGATCAAGCGTCACTTCCTTTTAACTGTATGGTATGTGTTATATTGCATTTAGGAACTTTCGGGTAATTGAACATGTATCAATAATTACAGATTTCTGTAGTTGTATATATAAGCTTGGATGTAGCTGTATTGCATTGAGGTACTGGTGGATATTGTGTGGTATGACTCCTGTAGTTGATAGTATAATTGGTATAATGTTAACTTTATCCTGATGCCACATGTCCTTGACTTCCTCAGCCAGTTGGATGTATTTTTCAATTTTTTCTCCTGTTTTCTTTTGTATGTTTGTTGTATTGGGTATGGATATTTCGATTAGTTGTGTTAATTTCTTCTTTTTATTGGTGAGTATGATGTCAGGTTTGTTATGTGGTGTTGTTTTATCTGTTATAATGGTTCTGTTCCAGTATAATTTGAATTCATCATTCTCCAGTACACTTTGTGGTGCGTACTTGTATGTGGGAACGTGTTGTTTTATAAGTTTATGTTGTAAGGCAAGCTGTTAATGTATTATTTTTGCGACATTGTCATGTCTTCTGGGGTATTCTGTATTTGCTAGTATTGTACATCCGCTTGTGATGTGATCTACTGTTTCTATTTGTTGTTTACAAAGTCTGCATTTATCCGTTGTGGTATTGGGATCTTTAATAATATGCTTGCTGTAATACCTGGTGTTTATTGTTTGATCCTGTATTGCAATCGTGAATCCTTCTGTCTCACTGTATATATTGCCTTTTCTTAGCCATGTGTTGGATGCGTCTTGATCGATGTGTGGCTGTGTTAGATGATACAGGTGCTTGCCATGAAGTGTTTTCTTTTTCCAATTTACTTTCTTCGTATCTGTTGATGTTATGTGATCTAAAGGGCTGTAGAAGTGGTTATGAAATTGCAGTGGTGTAGCCGATGTATTTATATGAGTGATTGCCTTGTGTATTTTGCTAGTTTCTGCTCGTTCTAGAAAGAATTTTCTTAAATTGTCTACCTGTCCATAATGTAGGTTTTTTATGTCAATAAATCCCCTTCCTCCTTCCTTTCTGCTTAATGTGAATCTTTCTGTTGCTGAATGTATGTGATGTATTCTATATTTGTGGCATTGTGATCGTGTAAGTGTATTGAGTGCTTCTAGGTCTGTGTTACTCCATTTCACTACTCCAAATGAGTAGGTCAATATTGGTATGGCATAAGTATTTATAGCTTTTGTCTTGTTTCTTGCTGTCAATTCTGTTTTCAGTATTTTTGTTAGTCTTTGTCTATATTTTTCTTTTAGTTCTTCTTTAATATTTGTATTATCTATTCCTATTCTTTGTCTGTATCCTAGATATTTATAGGCATCCGTTTTTTCCATCGCTTCTATGCAGTCGCTGTGGTTATCCAATATGTAATCTTCTTGTTTAGTGTGTTTTCCCTTGACTATGCTATTTTTCTTACATTTGTCTGTTCCAAAAGCCATACTTATATCATTGCTGAATCCTTCTGTTATCTTTAGTAATTGGTTGAGTTGTTGATTTGTTGCTGCCAGTAGTTTTAGATCATCCATGTACAGCAAATGTGTGATTTTGTGTGGGTATGTTCCAGTAATATTGTATCCATAATTTGTATTATTTAGCATGTTGGATAGTGGGTTCAGAGCAAGGCAGAACCAGAAAGGACTTAATGAGTCTCCTTGGTATATTCCACGCTTAATCTGTATTGGCTGTGATGTGATATTATTTGAATTTGTTTGGATATTAAATGTGGTTTTCCAATTTTTCATTACTATGTTTAGGAACTGTATCAATTTAGGATCTACTTTGTATATTTCCAATATTTGTAGTAACCATGAGTGGGGTACACTATCAAAAGCTTTTTGGTAATCAATGTATGCGTAGTGTAGCGACCTTTGTTTAGTTTTAGCTTGATATGTCACCTCTGCATCTATTATCAGTTGCTCTTTACATCCTCGTGCCCCTTTGCAACAGCCTTTTTGTTCTTCATTTATAATTTTGTTCTGTATTGTATGTGTCATTAATTTCTGTTTAATGACTGAAGTTAATATTTTGTATATTGTTGGTAGGCATGTTATGGGGCGATATTTAGCTGGGTTCACTGTGTCTGCTTGATCTTTAGGTTTCAGATAAGTTATTCCATGTGTAAGTGTATCAAGGAATGTGTATGGGTCTGCAATGTAACTGTTAAATAATTTAGTTAGATGTGAATGCGTTGAGGTGAACTTCTTTAACCAGAAATTTGCTATTTTATCATTTCCAGGGGCTTTCCAATTGTGAGTAGAATTAATTGCTTGGGTGACTTCATGTTGCAAAATTATCACTTCAGGCATTTGTGGTATCATCTTGTATGTGTCTGTTTCTGCTTGTATCCATCGTGCATGCCTGTTATGTTGTACCGGGTTTGACCATATGTTGCTCCAGAAGTGTTCCATGTCTGTTATGTTTGGTGGATTGTTCATTTTAATGTGTGTGTTATCTATTGTCTGGTAAAATTTCTTTTGGTTTGTGTTGAATGTTTGGTTTTGTTTCCTTTTATTTTCACTTTTTTTGTATCTTCTGAGTCGTTTGGCTAATGCTTGTAATTTCTGCTTCTTTTCGTCTAATTGCTCTGTCGCTTCTTGTTGTGAGATTTTACCTAACCTTTTTCGTTTTTTTTCCGAGATTTCATTTCTTATAAATTGTGTTAGCTGTCCGATGTCTTTTCTCAGTTTTTCTATTTTGATCTGTAGCCTGTGTTGCCATGCTGGTTTTGTGGGTTTCTTCTGTGTGTTGGTTGGTTGGTTCTGATCTCTGCCTAGTGTGTATATTTAGTGTCGTGAGTGCTCCTATATAAACCAGTAGTTATAACTCTTCCATAGTTGTGTTTTCATTTATTTTGTTGTGTATGATTGTGTTGATAGTTTTTATTGTTGTTTCGACTTGTGGGTTATTTGGTGGTCTATGCAAGAATGGTCTAATGTCTGTATTTGTGTCTTTGTATTCTATATATGTTAGCTGAAATTTTTCTTCTATATCTAACATCTGTGTCACTTCGTGTTCTATTTCTGCTTGTTCTGGTGGCTGTCTTAAGATTTCGTTTTCCTCTGATTGTTTAATTGGTGCGTGTTGTTCTTTGTTTGTTTGCTCTGGGATGTTTGAGTCCATTATTGTATTTTCTTCTTCTTCTGATTGCACATACTTGTGATCTGTATCCAGTTGTGTTGGTTCCTAGGTTTGTTGCTTGGTAATAACAGAACATGAGGTGTCGATTAACTTCATCTGACCATCTCATCCTCTGTCTTTGTTTTCCTTCTAGGGTGGCTGCAGGAAGCATATCCTGCAAAACACCTCTATTTGGATTTAAATCATTTTCCAGTTGGCTAGCAGTGTCGTTACCATTGTGGGCGGGCATAGGGTTCAAGCGTCGTCCCCGACCATGACGGCGCTTGTCCGAGGCTTCTTTAGTTCTGTCCTGAACCAACTAATCACACTAAAAGGGGGCTTAGCCCTATTAGTGGTTTGTTCTTTTCGTCGCCTTTTACGACTGGCAGTACATACCGGAGGCCTATTCTTATTATTATTATTATTATTATTATATGAAATTGGGATACCTTTCTTACATAATGTTCATGGTTTCTTACAAAATTGAGTCTAAATATTAGTAACTGATTGTCTTCTCCATCTGGATCAATGGATCAACCAAGTCAGTGCCCATGCTGATGATGTCAAGTGGACATAGCTTGTTACCCTTCTGTTCTTCTTATTATTTCTCCTACTCCAATCAGCCCCCCTCCCCCATTGTAAGCCATTTGCAAACTTTTAATCTTTCCCGTTATTCTCCAGAGAGCTTCTGCTTTTGTGGAATGTAGTGTGTTTTTTGTGCATTCTTGCAACACCTCAAAAGTCAGTTTCCATTACGTTTACTTATGTTCTTATAATTTTATGTTATACTACTGGTTATCGGTATGATGAGGATGGTATTGGTATTTTATGAAAATTACTGTAACATTGTCATCTCTTACTTTACCTGCATGGTATGCATATAACCGTAGAACACCCCCCTCCCCCTCCCTCTCCCCCATCTTTCTCACTCGCCCCCTCCCCCAGTTACATGAGGATGACCTTTTTTAATGTTAATGCATATAGTTTCTTAACCATATGAATTGTTATAAAGTCTTTCAGGCGAATATTCCAGGGATGTATTATACTTGGAAACAATTTTATTTAGTCTGGGTTGAGCAAAGTAAATATCCACAATGTGGAACATCTGCTGTGCGCTCACCTTCACCTGCCACTTCCCGGTAGCATAATGGAAGCATTTGTTAAATTTGACATTGATGTTATGAACACCACACTTTGCAGTTGAATAGTTAACATTACCCATTACCTTTGACAATCTAAAATGATAACCAGTCATTCAAGTGAATAATTGGTTGACTGTCATGCCCATGTATTATTTTGCACAGAAACTTCAACAGAATTTGTAGGTAATACCGTTGTTCTCACAGGCTCCAGTATATATCAGTCATAGGATTGGTGTAGAAAGTAATCAATAGGTGTAGGCCTTATGCTATACGAGTGGACTTCAAAAAGCCAATTATGCATGTTGTCCCACTATAAGATCATTGCGCGACAAGATCGGTGCATTGCGAGTGGGAGGAGAGTACATCTTCTGCATTCCCTACAGGCATGATTCTCCTGTGGTGCTGTTAAAAGTTGAAATGGTGCAGCAACTGGAAACGTACTCCAAATTTCATGTACGCAGGAGAACATGATTCTTTTGAGCAAAACGTCCAAATTGCGAACAGGTTCTGTGTGAAATTCTGGTGGTGAATGGACTAAATGCAATGTTGTGTCCAGTCTTAGTGAAATGAAATGGTGACAACAATTTGGCCAAGGTCACACGACGACATTGGTGATGCTGATCAGAAAGGAAGGCCATCGACATCAACCACACAGCAATGTCCAGAAAATCAAGGAATGGACCCATGGCAGTGGCAGATTTTCAGGGGATGAGCCCTGTTCACATGGCAGTTCTCAAATGTCCTCATGACCAAGGAGAAGATTTCTATCTTCAAAGAATTGAACAGTTGGTAGAATGTTCAGACAGTTGTTTACAGAGAGTTGGTTACCTTCTTGAAAAATAGTGTCATGTAGCTATGTCAGCTTGAAGTGCACTGCAGCAGTAAATAAGTTACTTGGCCTACCACAATAAACTTACGTTTTGAAGCCCCCCTTGTACCTTCAAAACTGATTACTGTGGTTAGGAATATAGTGGTAATGAAGATGGACAAGGAATTTAAAAAAGTAAATGACAGGTAATGATTTTCACTTCATTGTATGATGGTAAGTGTTCAAAGACAAGGCAGAGAATATTATAGTGCTATTAAAAAGCCCTGGATGGGGCTGTGTGTTACGGGAATTCATCATAGTGGCTTACTATCAGTGGTGCAGGAAGTATGTGGCTAACAGAATGGCATGATATAGGAAATAGTCTTCTAGACTAGTTGGTGAAGACATCACGTATCAGTGAAGTCTGGGCAGTATATTCCCTGCAGTTTTGCATTTGGGCTGTATGTTGCTGCATGTCTGGCATCTAAAGGGACCCAAGGCATTGGAAGGGGAAAAAAGGTAAGGGTTATCTGAAGTGCATGAGTGGCTTTAGCACTGTTAAAACAAATAACTATGGAGCCATCCATGTAATGAAAAAAAAAATTTGGAAAATATGATGATATGAAAATACATGATGTTTCCTTTGCTTCTGTCATGTTTGTTTATTTTGTAATGTATTCATTACAGTTTACTGTAATCAACTTCATCTTCATCAATCTGTGTTGTTGTTGCTGTTGCTGCTGCTTATTTATTTGTATTTTTGTTATGGGACAGGTATATTTTTCCAGTGGGTCTGCATGTTAAAAACTGGAATGATTGTATTCCAAAATTATGAAACCTACTTTATAACATGTTTATTTCCAGAGCGTGATGAACCGTTAGTGGAATGGGATTACCTTCCTCCCGTTGGACCAAGGCCACCAAAGGGGTTTGTGGGTCTAAAAAATGCTGGTGCTACCTGCTACATGAACTCTGTATTACAACAGCTTTATATGGTGCAGAGTATCCGTGTAGGGATTTTGGCATCAGAAGGTGCAGCCATTGACCTGAATGAAGACTTCAGTGGAGAAGAGAGGCTGGAAGGCGAGGTAGAAAAGCAGCTTACCTGATTATTTAGTAATTCTGTTTTCATTGGTCTTTACCATATGGTTACAGACTAGTTATCTTGCATTTTTTCTTTCACATCAGGGGACCTTAGAGCCAGCTGAAAATGATTGTAATGATGAAAAATGTGGCATTGAAGAATCTCGTAAGGAGTACAATATTGGCATTCTGAAACAGGTCCAAGCAATCTTTGGACACTTAGCTTATAGTAAACTGCAATATTATGTGCCACGCGGCCTGTGGAAACATTTCAAGTAAGCCCTAAATTTAATTTTTGTAGCATATTGGTTTCTACCTATGATACTGTAAGTAATGAAATGTTAGGAAGCATCATTTATATTAGATTTAACATACTTTTGTTAATTTTCTGTGTCCATATTCAGGTTCTAATTTTTTTCCATGGTAATCTTGGAAAAGAATTTTCATATAAAAAAGTTTCTAGCACATGATGTATAGATTGGCCAAGCTAGGAGTTTGAGCAATAGAATAGGCTGTGAACTTAGGGGTAATATGAAGGAGACATAATTGACACTAAAGTGGTTTATTGGAAGAGGGTACATAGGATCTCCACAATCAGTCTGCCACATGCTGAGGAGTGTGGCCCCATACGGATGTGGAACTTGGACAATGGGAAGAGAAGAGAGAAGACGGCTTGAGGCCTTGGAGATGTGGTGCTATAGAAGGATGAAGATCAGCTGGAGAGACAAAGAGGTACTTAGAAGAGTAAAAGAAACCAGATCTCTGTGGAGGCACATCCAAACAAGAAGAGACAAACTTATAGGGCACATCCTACGACACAAAATCATCATTGGTACAATAGCCGAAGGAGCTATTGAGGGAAGGAATCAGTGGGGGTGACCAAGGATATCATACAAGCAACAGATCATGACATTGGATGCAACACATACGTGGAAATGAAAAGGAAGGCAGACAGAAGAGAGGAATGGCACTCTACTGCAACACTAACAGAAGAAGAAGAAGAAATGCTGAGGCCAGTAACAAAGCAAGCTGCCTCCCAGGAACATTATAGGTAAAGACTCGCCTGACCTAATTGGCCGTCTTGGGAGGACTGCACCTACAGTGCTGAAACCGCAGTACCAACATTGACCGTATGGCACTGGGACCCTCGCGTCACTGCCCCAGCCCCAGTGGAGGGATCAAACTTATCAAGGCTGTTACTATACTTCATAATAACTATATATTATTATGTTAGTATTAGTATTATATATCAGTAACAATTGTTTCAAACAATGGAAAACCTAGGATGGAGTAATGACAATATTGTGAAAATGATAGTTGCTACTCACTAGACAGCGGAGATGCCGAGTCGCAGATAGGCACAACAAAAAGACTGTCAAACAAACCTGTCATCCAAACAAGCCTTCATCAGAATAGACAATGGACAAAACACACACACACACACACACACACACACACACACACACACACAAAGTATCTTGCTGCCTGCCAAGGCCAGACTGATGACAGCTTTATTTGATGGTCTTTTGTTGTGCCTATCTGCGACTCAGCATCTCCGCTATATGGTGAGTTGTAATAATTATATACAGTGAAACCATGCTTTTTCACTTTTCAAGGGACTTCAAAAAAATGGTGTAAAACGCGGGAAAATCTGAAATGAGGGAAATAATGTTTTAAGCTGTAAAAGTTACCTATAGGATACCCCCTTGCACTTCATGTACGATGTGTGTACATAACAAGCATCAAAAGACTTGTCAGGGCCTTTTTTATTATATAATAAAGGTTTATTATATAATAAAAACTGCTGATGTAACTTTAATTTAGAACTATCTGGAAAGTGGAAACGTTTTACTTAATTTCAAACATCATAATCGATGGTTTTGGAAAGCCTGCAGCTGCCATTCATTATTTAAATAATGAAATATTGCACTAGTTTTCATGCTTAGCAAGACACATTTTGAGAATTTTTTCTCGTTGTCAAGTGCAAATATGTAAATAAGTATTTTGTATGGTGTTGAATGTGTTATTCTGTCTCTCTTGCACTGTAATAGTCTTTTCGAGGTTATCAGGTACTGTGCCTCATCAGTTATGTAGAAAACCACACACACACACACACACACACACACACACACACACACACACACACGCACGCGCGCGCACAAACTATCACTGACATTGTTGGTTTGTGTAACATCACAAAAAGTACATCCGTAAATACTGCACTTGA
Source organism: Schistocerca americana (assembly GCF_021461395.2). Classification (NCBI taxonomy): domain Eukaryota; kingdom Metazoa; phylum Arthropoda; class Insecta; order Orthoptera; family Acrididae; genus Schistocerca; species Schistocerca americana. Next base: position 289,180,953 of record NC_060120.1, on the reverse strand, counting down.
CAACGAGAATAAATTCTCAAAACACGTTTTGCTCAGCATGACTAAAATACATAACCGGCGCTGTGTTTACACTAAAAACATTTGAGCAACACGAAGTGAATGACGGTGTCAACTAACAATCCATGTGACCATAAACTGAAACGTGCTAAATATGGTTCGACAAAAGTGTCATGATGATCACAACAATCACGAAACTGCACTTGCGCAGTAGAGACAGTTTGGAAATGGTTGTGATTGGTCATGGTATCTTCATGCGAACGAACCTAGTTACTCCCATCAGCCACCACACCATGTAGAGCTAGGCAGCGGTGGGAGATATGGCACAGATTGTTACAATTTTTACTCATTTACGCTTCATATCTGCTGAATAGTGTCTCCTGGTGTCAAGAAACTTAACCACTTAATATTTGTAAACCCTACTGGACGGCCAACATTATGCCAGCATCATATTTTTTCCACCAACATTTTTTTTGTAATGCGTAAATCACGGGAAAATTATAAATATGTTGATGCAAAATCAGGTGCAAATTAACGTTGTGGGCATAGGAAATTTGACGGGAACGATAACAAATGTCGTAAACGGCTGGAAAACGTTAATTCCCGGAACATAAAAGCGAGGTTATACTGTAATGTATGATAACTTTCAATAAATGTAGTACAGGAGTGAAGGATAAGGAGACCAGAATAACAGTTACTAAATCTCAGACTATAAGAGAGTTAATGAGCATCACGTCCATGTTACTACTGTAATTTTTGTTGCAAATTTGCTTTGTTTTCTGACTTCTGTTTTAAAAAATCTTATTTCAGGTTGCAAGGTGAACCTGTTAATTTACGTGAACAACAAGATGCTGTAGAATTTTTCATGAGCTTGGTTGAGAGTATTGATGAAGCATTAAAGGCGCTTAATCAGGAACAAATCATGGGAAAAATTCTTGGTGGCTCATATTCTGATCAGAAAATTTGCAAAGGATGCCCACACAGGTAAGCAGTAAAACAGCAACAACAACATTATTATTGTTATTACTTCACTCATTCCGTCATGTTATTGGTATAATGACAATGGTTAAAATAACAAATTTTCACTAAATTAAGTATATACCCAAAGAATCTGATGAACCATTGGCAGATGTTAAGTAGGTCCTGTAGATTCTTTGCAGTCTGTTGGGGGAAAATACTGAACTCGAATACTATCACAGTGATGAAGTACTTTGTTACTACAGGACTGTGAGGAAGGTGACTTCCTCAGCTTAATTGATAACTGTTATATCAAGCCTATCTTTTTTTTTCTCTCCACTAACAGATAAATGCATAAACTTGAAATTTGTCACATATTAAGGTCTACAGTCCCCTGACAATGTAAAAAAATAAATAAATAAACAAATAAGTAAATAAATGAAGCTTCCAAGTCAGGGCAATCAAGATGTCATATATTCCATATATTAGGGTACTTGGCCTTGACATAGAATCATGAACTTTGGCAAGAGGAAAGGTTAGACAGTAAAATAAAAGCGAAAAAAAAAAAAATAATAATAATCAGAAAATTGACAGTCACATGAAAAAATTTTCCTTTTGTCATTTGTCATTTGTTATCTGACTTTGAACATGAAATTAAATCATTCGTGAAAGTCTTGCAATCCCTAGACTGATATCTTACTAGTATCAGCATTGATAACAGGCAAAACCATCAAAATTCTCATGTCCAGAACTATCTTTGTACATAATTAAGTTAATAAGGAACACTCAGTGAGTAATCCCTACTCGCATCTGGCCAAGTGGTTCCAATTTCTGTTGGATTAGTTCAGCAACCTCATCATGCCTCTTCAGATATTCCATATTTTTTGGGGTCTTACATCCATATGTATTACATGATATATTTTGATCCCCAAATTACCTAAATTGTAATATATTTATTCAGGATATGCTTCCAGTTTTTCGTAATTTGAGTGACCTGATCATGTATCGAAGTCGGAAATCCCGAGTTTCTGCATGCAAATCTATGTGCATCAATTAATTGTTTGATGCTTGCAAATCAATGTGATCCTGGCTGATATCAATCACAGGTTTCCATTGCAGTTCTCTTCTAAGCCAGCAAATGTCTTGGTTTAATGCAGATTATTTTAAACCAGATCATCATCATCTTTGTATTGACCAATTAGGATCCGGTGACAACTTCAGTTCCTCTTCTTTCTTTGTTGTTGTTTGCTATTTTTTCATTCCTTGGTCTTTCTCCATGTTATCTTTTCCTTTCTTCTGCCCATGTAGATCCCGATTTTTTACTTGTTCCCCCTTGAGAGTCATCTAAATGTAGCATTTTACTCTTCAAAAGATTTCTTTTTGTCGTTTCTGATTGTTTGATACCAGTAAACCCCCATTCTTTAGAGAATCAACCCACCATGTATATAACCAGTTCAAACTTCAGATTACTTTACAAATGAGTTAATGTGATGATGGTACACAAAGTACCCTCCGCCACACACTGCAAGGTGGCTTGCGGAGTATTGGGTATAGGTATAGATGTTATTTTTGTGGAAATACAGGATTTCAAGACCATCATCACTATCTGATCCAGATTCTTTGAGCAACCTCATAATTTATTGTTCAGCCAAGCTGTCCTCCATTCTGTGACAAACTTTTGTGATTAAGGCAGCTATGGACCCACACTACAACAACAAAAGTGCGTGAACCGATAACACCAGTAATTCATGTTTCAAGTTGTATTGCACTTCTTGGAAGCAGGTGTATCCATCTAGTGACTCTCCGAAGTACTGCAAGGGCGAATGAATGATGTCAAGCTGCCACTGTTTGGAAATAATGTGTGGCATTGTGAAGTAACACTCTGCAAAGCTCCACTCAAAGATTTTTAGAGCACTGAAAGTTAGGAAAATAGACATATTGCCATAGTTCATATGGCCAGTGACAGGAACATGTTAACTGTTGTTACTGTAGTTTAAGGTCCTGTCAAAACTATTTAATCCTGTTTTGCAGTTTTCATCTTCGAAAAAACTACTTACGTGTTTCACACAATTAATTTATGTGTTTAGAAAATTGGTAAAAATGTCTAGTATTATTTTTGGTGAATTTTTCTTGTATTTCTATAAGTAAAGATTTTCAAAGGTTCTTTTGATTTTCTCAATTATTTTTAATGTTTCTTTTCCTTGCTATCCAAGTTGTTCTGTGTGTTCTTTTTTTAAATGTCTTCATCTTCAGTTTTTGAGCTCGCTCTTCTAATGATTCTTCACACTCCTCATTCCACAATGTTTTCTTTTATTCTGAACAAATTCTAATGTTTTCACTGCAGCTTTAGTAAGTTGTGCTTTGAGTTCATGCCAATCACATTCTTTAGCTGTCTTGATTTCTTCTCTAAATTTTTCTACATTTTCTGTTGTAATATTGACTCTACTGAAGCTGTATTTTAATACTTCCTTCATTTTATTTTTTATTTTAGATGGGGGAGGTCATATTTTAACCTTAGAGACATAATGACCTGAATCAAATTCCCCATTTATGATCATTTCAACAATTGTAATTTGCTTGCTATTCCTTTTGGATATGGCTGTGTGGTCCAGTTGAAGTTCTCAGAGTTGGATTTGGAGATACTCAGCTTCTGTCTTTTCTTGGTAGTCTGCAAAAATGCATAGAAATCACTTTTAACCAACACATTTTACACATATTAATCATGTTGTTGTTGTTGTTGTTGTGGTCTTCAGTCCTGAGACTGGTTTGATGCAGCTCTCCATGCTACTCTATCCTGTGCAAGCTTCTTCATCTCCCAGTACCTACTGCAACCTACATCCTTCTGAATCTGCTTAGTGTATTCATCTCTTGGTCTCACTCTATGATTTTTACCCTCCACGCTGCCCTCCAATGCTAAATTTGTGATCCCTTGATGCCTCAAAACATGTCCTACCAACCGATCCCTTCTTCTAGTCAAGTTGTGCCACAAACTTCTCTTCTCCCCAATCCTATTCAATACCTCCTCATTAGTTACGTGATCTACCCACCTTATCTTCAGCATTCTTCTGTAGCACCACATTTCGAAAGCTTCTATTCTCTTCCTGTCCAAACTAGTTATCGTCCATGTTTCACTTCCATACATGGCTACACTCCATACAAATACTTTCAGAAACAACTTCCTAACGCTTAAATCTATACTCGATGTTAACAAATTTCTCTTCTTCAGAAACGATTTCCTTGCCACTGCCAGTCTACATTTTATATCCTCTCTACTTCGACCATCATCAGTTATTTTACTCCCTAAATAGCAAAACTCCTTTACTACTTTAAGTGTCTCATTTCCTAATCTAATTCCCTCAGCATCACCCGACTTAATTCGACTACGTTCCATTATCCTCGTTTTGCTTTTGTTGATGTTCATCTTATATCCTCCTTCCAAGACACTGTCCATTCCATTCAACTGCTCTTCCAAGTCCTTTGCTGTCTCTGACAGAATTACAATGTCATCGGCGAACCTCAAAGTTTTTACTTCTTCTCCATGAACTTTAATACCTACTCCGAATTTTTCTTTTGTTTCCTTTACTGCTTGCTCAATATACAGATTGAATAACATTGGAGAGAGGCTACATCCCTGTCTCACTCCCTTCCCAACCACTGCTTCCCTTTCATGCCCCTCAACTCTTATAACAGCCATCTGGTTTCTGTACAAATTGTAAATAGCCTTTTGCTCCCTGTATTTTACCCCAGCCACCTTCAGAATTTGAAAGAGAGTATTCCAGTTAACGTTGTCAAAAGCTTTCTCTAAGTCTACAAATGCTAGAAACGTAGGTTTGCCTTTTCTTAATCTTTCTTCTAAGATAAGTCGTAAGGTTAGTATTGCCTCACGTGTTCCAACATTTCTACGGAATCCAAACTGATCTTCCCCGAGGTCCGCTTCTACCAGTTTTTCCATTCGTCTGTAAAGAATTCGCGTTAGTATGTTGCAGCTGTGGCTTATTAAACTGATAGTTCGGTAATTTTCACATCTGTCAACACCTGCTTTCTTTGGGATTGGAATTATTATATTCTTCTTGAAGTCTGTGGGTATTTTGCCTGTCTCATACATCTTGCTCACCAGATGGTAGAGTTTTGTCATGACTGGCTCTCCCAAGGCCATCAGTAGTTCTAATGGAATGTTGTCTACTCCCGGGGCCTTGTTTCGACTCAGGTCTTTCAGTGCTCTGTCAAACTCTTCACGCAGTATCTTATCTCCCATTTCATCTTCATCTACATCCTCTTCCATTTCCATAATATTGTCCTCAAGTACATCGCCCTTGTATAAACCCCCTATATACTCCTTCCACCTTTCTGCCTTCCCTTCTTTGCTTAGAACTGGGTTGCCATCTGAGCCCTTGATATTCATACAAGTGGTTCTCTTCTCTCCAAAGGTCTCTTTAATTTTCCTGTAGGCAGTATCTATCTTACCCCTAGTGAGACAAGCCTCTACATCCTTACATTTGTCCTCTAGCCATCCCTGCTTAGCCATTTTGCACTTCCTGTCGATCTCATTCTTGAGACGTTTGTATTCCTTTTTGCCTGCTTCATTTACTGCATTTTTATATTTTCTCCTTTCATCAATTAAATTCAATATTTCTTCTGTTACCCAAGGATTTCTATTAGCCCTCGTCTTTTTACCTACTTGATCCTCTGCTGCCTTCACTACTTCATCCCTCTTCTTCTACTGTATTTCTTTCCCCCATTCCTGTCAATTGTTCCCTTATGCTTTCCCTGAAACTCTGTACAACCTCTGGTTTAGTCAGTTTATCCAGGTCCCATCTCCTTAAATTCCCGCCTTTTTGCAGTTTCTTCAGTTTCAATCTGCAGTTCATAACCAATATATTGTGGTCAGAATCCACATCTACCCCTGGAAATGTCTTACAATTTAAAACCTGGTTCCTAAATCTCTGCCTTACCGTTATGTAATCTATCTGATACCTTTTAGCATCTCCAGGATTCTTCCAGGTGTACAACCTTCTTTCATGATTCTTGAACCAAGTGTTAGCTATGATTAAGTTATGCTCTGTGCAAAATTCTACAAGGCGGCTTCCTCTTTCATTTCTTCCCCCCAATCCATATTCACCTACTATGTTTCCTTCTCTCCCTTTTCCTAATGACGAATTCCAGTCACCCATGACTATTAAATTTTCGTCTCCCTTCACTACCTGAATAATTTCTTTTATCTTGTCATACACTTCATCATCTGCAGAGCTAGTTGGCATATAAACTTGTACTACTGTAGTAGGCATGGGCTTTGTGTCTATCTTGGCCACAATAATGCGTTCATTATGCTGTTTGTAGTAGCTAACCCGCACTCCTATTTTTTTATTCATTATTAAACCTACTCCTGCATTACCCCTATTTGATTTTGTATTTATAACCCTGTAATCACCTGACCAAAAGTCTTGTTCCTCCTGCCACCGAACTTCACTAATTCCCACTATATCTAACTGTAACCTATCCATTTCCCTTTTTAAATTTTCTAACCTACCTGCCCGATTAAGGGATCTGACATTCCACGCTCCGATCCGTAGAATGCCAGTTTTCTTTCTCCTGATAACGACGCCCTCTTGAGTAGTCCCCGCCCGAAGATCCGAATGGGGGACTATTTTACCTCCGGAATATTTTACCCAAGAGGACGCCATCATCATTTAATCATACAATAAAGCTGCATGTCCTCGGGAAAAATTACGGCTGTAGTTTCCCCTTGCTTTCAGCCGTTCGCAGTACCAGCACAGCAAGGCCGTTTTGGTTAATGTTACAAGGCCAGATCAGTCAATCATCCAGACTGTTGCCCCTGCAACTACTGAAAAGGCTGCTGCCCCTCTTCAGGAACCACATGTTTGTCTGGCCTCTCAACAGATACCCCTCCATTGTGGTTGCACCTACGGTACGGCCATCTGTATCGCTGAGGCACGCAAGCCTCCCCACCAACGGCAAGGTCCATGGTTCATGGGGGGAGGATATTAATCATACTTTCACCATTTTGTTTCTTAAGTGTGCTTGATATTCATCTAGCTCATGGAATCCCTCCAAACGGCCTTACCATCAAGTTACCCGTCTCCGGCTGCCACTCTTCCTTTCACAATGAACTCCATGTATTCAGATTCCGCCAATCCTTAGCCCTCACAAAGATTGTCCTACAAAACCATATCAATCAGACCCAAACCTCCTTGCTGTACCCGCTCTCCATCCGTATAATTCTCCTGCTGTGCAACCTGTAACACATCTCCTGGATCCCACAACACACATTGAAACTCTTGCCCTCCAGAAACTAGAGCGACATCCACAATGCCACCTCAAAAAACTCTCCAACCTGCTCACTTCTTATATCTGCCTTCGACTACTACTGTCCACCACCTCTACAAGATGATCCAAACCTCCCCCATGTCCCCTCAAAGCTGACAAACCCTGACTCACAGACCTACTACATTTACCCCACCCTCTGAATCTCTATCCCACTATCTCACAGACTCATGAACTGGAACAGACCCGAAGCACAGTCATGAGCCTTTCCTCCAAAAGCCTTAGCTCCTCAGAAGTAACAGTCCTTTCCATAGGCCTCGTCTTTTGCCTCCACTCCCAAATTCAGTCATGCAGGTCTTGTTAAAGACCTTCTCTTCTTCCCCTAGTCCCTACAGTGGAAACACTTTTTTGTTGTCAACCCTACCAATCAGATTCGGCCAGAGACCAATGTTGAACCCTGCCCGACTCAGTTCACTCCTCCATCTAACCACGATCCACCCCCACTTTCCTCAAATCACCCCCTGTTAACTTTCCAGAATTTCTTAACCTCGAACCTTGCCTCACCATAATTCCCCAAATCCCTCAACATGCAAACTAACCTTACATCTGCAGAGAGATCCACAATCCACCACCTAAAAACTTATCCCGACCTTTTAATTCCACCTAGTGACAAAGGCTCCAGCACTGTTGTTTTGAACTGCAAGGATTACCTGGCAGAAGGACTCCACCAGCTGTCAGATTCAACCATTTGCAAACCCTGCAACAGTAACCCCATTCCAGTAATCTAGCAGGATTTCCAGTCATTACTCCAGAAATACAGCAGGGTCTAAAGTCTCTCCTCAAACCCTTAAACCCATCCCAGAACCTCTCCCTGGAGTCCATCTCTCTCCTACCTTCTACATGCTTCCTAGAGTCCATCAGCCCAACCATACAGGATGCCCCATTGTGGTCAGTTACTGTGCCCCCACTGAGAGAATCTCTGCTCTCGTAGACCAACATCTTCACTCTATTCCCTGCAACCTACCCTCCTATATAAAAGATACCAACCATTTCCTCCACCGACTCTCCACTGTTACTCTTCCTTTACTACACTGTGCCCTGCTCATCACTTTTGATGCCATCTCCCTTGCCACTAACATCTCTAATGCCCATGGCCTTACTTCTATTGAACACTGCCTTTCCCAACGCCCGACAGATTCCAAACCAACCACCTCCTTCCAAGTCGCCATGACCAGCTATATCCTCACCCACAATTACTTCTCCTTTGAATGCATTAACTACAAACAAATCCAAGGTATGGCTATAGCACCCACATGGCACCATCCTATGCCAACCTATTCATGGGCCATCTAGAGGAATCCTCCCTAAATACCCAGAATCCCAAACCCCTCACCTGGTTCAGACTCTTCGACAACATCTTCATGATCAGAATCAAGGGTGAGAACACCAGAAACTCAACACCTTCTCCCTCTCCCCCATTCTCTTCACCTGGTCCTGTTCAACCCACCAAGCCATCTTCCTCGATGTTGACCTCCACCTCAAAAATGGCTATATCAGTACCTCTGTCCATATCAAACCTACCAACCACCAGCAATACCTCCACTTCGACAGCTACCACCCATTCCATACCAAGAAATCAGTTCCATACAGCCTAGCCACCCATGGCAGTCGCATCTTTAGTGATGAGCAGTCCTTCTTGAAATATATCAAGGGTCTCAGTGATGCCTTTACAGATTGTAATTACCCTCCCAACCTTGTACGAAAACAGATCTCCCATGACTTGTCTCTCTAGTCACTCAACACCTCCCGAATTCCCACCATCCAGCCACAGAGGAGCATTCCCCTCGTGACTCAGTCCCACCCAGCACTGGAGAAACTGAATTACATTCTCCGCCAGGGCTATGGTTACCTCTCTTCATGCCCTGAAACAAGAAATATCCTACCCTCTATCCTTCCCACCACTAGTGGTATTCCACTACCCACCAGACATACATAATATCTTCATCTGTCCCTACACAACACCTGCTCTACACCCTGTGCCTCATGGCTGATCTTCCTGTAATAGACCTAGATGCAAGGCCTGTCCCATACATCCTCTCATCACTACCTACTCCAGTAAAACCAGTCGTGTGATGTACAAGCTAAGCTACAACCACTGTGCCACAGTGTATGTGGACATGACAACCAATAAGCTGTCTGTCCACATGAATGATCACTGACAAACTGTGGCCAAGAAACAACAGGACCACCCTGTTGCTGAACACGCCGCCCAGCACAATGTCCTTCATTTTAATGACTGCTTCACAGCCGGTACCATTTGAATTCTTCGCACCGCCATCAGGTATTCTGAATTGCACATTTGGGAACTCTCCCAGCAATACATCCTACATTCCCATAACCCTCCTGGCCTCAAACGTAATTAGTCATTGTTCTTACCTGCGTATCCCTTTCCCTGTTCCCATCCCGTCACCACACAGCCCTCAAGCCCTCATTCCACCAACACACCTAGTCTTTTTACTTCTCTCCTTTTCTACTAACCCCCCCCCCCCCCCCCCCCCCCCAATCCTGCCATTCATATAACCTCCCAACTGCACCTAGGTGCCTTACTCTCCACCTCATCTCTGCACACTCCCACTCCCACTTTACAGCCCCCAGCCCTACCCTGCATCACCCCCACTCCCTTCTCCAGCTTCCTCCTTACCTCCATCCGGTTGCCTCTCCCGTAATGCATTGCTGCTCACAGTCTGGTTCCAGCTGCCAGAGACTGTGGTCTTGCGTGCGTGCGTGTGCGTGTGTGTGTGTGTGTGTGTGTGTGTGTGTGTGTGTGTGTGTGTGTGTGGGAGGGGGGGGACAAAGGCCTTGTTAGCCAGAAACTACTTTTCAGACATCTCTGCTACTTGGTGAGTAGCAACTACCCTTTTTGTCATATTGTTGGATATTCATCTAGTTTACACTTGTATTTCTTTTCCTCCCAACTTGTGCATTGAAGACCCTGAGAAGCATTTTAATATTTTTAGAGTTTTCATATTCTAAAAGATTCTGAAATTTATTTACACTCTGCAGATTTTTCCTGTTGTCTTCATTTATAGATACATTGCAATTTATAAGGGTATAGCATTTATTCCTGAACTTAACTTTTAACACAGATTTTTCTGATTTTGATGTAAAATCTGTTGTACCACCTAGGATTTTTTTTTGTTTACTTAAAATACTGTTGCAAACATTGGCATGTTTTCTGTGATTCTTACTGCTGGTTTGTAATGGTACCACTGACAACCTTGAAAGGGCAATCAATGCTAATGTTATATCTCTGCGAGGAATTTTTGAAAGTCGTGACCGTGAGATAACCTAATTGAAACAGAACAATCTAACTGGGATTCGGTTCCGAAACACTTCAACAGAGTATGAACAATGGTAAACATGTGGGTCAGGAACAGATGTTCTCCCAGCACAACAGCAAGTTTCATTACGTGTGCGCGCACGCGCGCGCACACACACACACACACACACACACACACACACACACACACACACACACAAAACTCTTTCTTTATCTCTGCTCATACTACGACACAGTAAACTAACCTTGCAGATAAATGTGCAACTGACAAACAAATAGCCACTGAGATAGTAACAGTAACATATGCCTGTCAACAACACATACCTTAAATGAAATAGGTGTTATAGTTCATAAAACCAGTTACCAACACACATGAAACTAGTAGCAGTACTGAACAGGGGAAAGCTTGAAATGATTCTGAATTTAAATCAATGGGTCTGCTAATGATAATCATCAAATAACTTCATTGCTTACTACTCTATGCCTGTGCATTAACCAAATTGCATTAGAATAGATAACATTTACTATTTACTATAGTTCTCTCCTAAACTCTGTTTGAAGCAACTAGCAGACAGCTTGTGTCTGTATATGTGTGGATGGATATATATATATGTGTGTGTGTGTGTGTGTGTGTGTGTGTGTGTGTGTGTGTGTGTGTGTGTGTGCGCGCGCGCGCTTGCGCGAGTGTGTACCTGTCCTTTTTTCCCCCTAAGGTAAGTCTTTCGGCTCCCGGGATTGGAATGACTCCTTACCCTATCCCTTAAAACCCACATCCTTTCGTCTTTCCCTCTCCTTCCCTCTTTCCTGATGAGGCAACAGTTTGTTGCGAAAGCTTGAATTTTGTGTGTTTGTTTGTGTGTCTTTCGACCTGCCAGCGCTTTCGTTTGGTAAATCACTTCATCTTTGTTATACTGTAGTTTAGTAGATAGCTTATTAGTTAATAGCCAAGGAAATCGGGCAAGTGTAGTGGGTAGGGGGAACAGGCAGAGTATCTTGTTAGCTTTGTTTTTCATTCCACATTTGCCGATTTTTTTTTTATGGAGACTTTTTCTTGACACCTGCTTCTATTTTATTTTTATTAACAGTATCAAGCTTCTGATTCAAATACCACAATATCCTTTCACAAGCCTGCCCTTGGCTTTGCTAAGCTAAAGTCTCCAGTCCTCCTTGACTTCTGGCAGTGTTCTGAAAAGCCTCCATGTAAAAGTTCTCATCTCTGAGTGCAACCAATTGTTCCACCAGTTTCTTCTTAAAACTCCAAACAGATTACTTTTAGCCTTTAGGACCTATATCCTTGTCCTATAAATTGCCTCTAGCAACCAAGACTCACTATAGCTCCAACATCTTTTTGAAATCCCCTTGCTTTCAGCTGCTAGGTTTGCGAGCACATTTGAAATCGATCACCTTAAAACCGTATGTGGTCTTGAACAGAATGCTGTACTCCACCTGAGGAAACTACACTGTGTGATCAAAAGTATCCGGACACCTGGCTGAAAATGACTTAAAAGTTTGTGGTGCCCTCCATCGGTAATGCTGGAATTCAATATGGTGTTGGCCCACCCTTAGCCTTGATGACAGCTTCCACTCTCACAGGCATACGTTCAATCAGGTGCTGGAAGGTTTCATGGGGAACAGCAGTCCATTCTTCTTGGAGTGTTGCACTGAGGAGAGGTATCGATGTCGGTCGGTGAGGCCTGGCATGAAGTCGGCGCTCCAAAACATTCCAAAGGTGTTCTATAGGATTCAGGTCAGGACTCTGTGCAGGCCAGTCCATTACAGTGGTGTTATTGTTATGTAACCACTCCGCCACATTCCGTGCCCTATGAACAGGTGCTCCATTGTGTTGAAAGATGCAATCGCCATCCCTGAATTGCTATTCAACAATGGCAAGCAAGAAGGCACTTAAAACAGCAATGTAGGCCTGTGCTGTGATAGTGCCACACAAAACAACAAGGGGTGCAAGCCGCCTCCATGAAAAACACAACCACACCACACCACTATCGCCTCCGAATTTTACTGTTGGCACTACACACGCTGGCAGATACGTTCACTGGGCATTTGCCATACCCACACCCTGCTGTTGGATCGCCACATTGTCTACAGTGATTAGTCACTCCAAACAATGTTTTTCCACTGTTCAATTGTCCAATGTTTACGCTCCTTATGCCAAGCGAGGCGTCGTTTGGCATTTACTGGCATGATGTGTGGCTTATGAGCAGCCATTCGACCATGAAATCCAAGTTTTCTCACCTCCCATCTAACTGTCATACCATTTGCAGTGGATTCTGATGCCGTTTGCAATTCCTGTGTGATTGTCTGGCTAGAAGTCAGCCTATTACACATTACGACCCTCTTCAACTGTCGGCAGACTCTATCAGTCAACAGATGAGGTTGGCCTGTACGCATTTGTGCTGTACGTGTCCATTCACGTTTCCAGTTTTTTACTACTATCACATTGGAAACAGTGGACCTAGGAGTGCAGAGATCTCATGTACAGATGTATGACACAAGTGACACCTAATCACCTGACTACATTCGAAGTCCGTGAGTTCTGTATAGTGTCACTTTCTGATCTCTCACGATGTTTAACAACTACTGAGGTCACTTATATGGAGTCTGTGGCAGTAGGTGGCAGAACAATGCAGATAATATGAAAAACATATATGTTTTTGGGGGTGTTTGGATACTTTTGATCATGTAGTGTATGTACTATGTTGAGTGCTGTGTGATTTTGAACAAAGGTTTTAGTGGTTAGGAATTGAGGGCTGGGATTTTAGCAACTAATGAGGTTGAGATGAATATCATTTATTGAAGAATTCATTTGCAACAGTAGCGTTGGAGGCGACAGTGGAGATTCTGCTGTGGCTGAGAGACCACCAACTTAGGAGCGACATCAGGTACCACCAATCTTCTCCCATCCCCATCCCCCCACCCCTTTCCTCTACCTGTCATTAGCTATGGAAACCTTCCTGTAACCCAGAACATTATAGGAACCAGCGCCCACTTAAAATGTTATCACTCTTCAAATGTGACATACAACCCAACAAGAGTAGACACTTCGTATCAAAGTTATTTTGAAAACATTTTTACTTTTAAAGTTCCATAAATGCAATAGTAACTAATTTTTATGGCCTTTTAAAAGTGAACTCTCTAAAATTGAAACATCTCATTTAACAGAGAATGTAAACTGGCTCCAAATTATACCATTACTTGAATGGCAAACTTAAATCATTTGATAATAAAAACTCAATTGAAATGAGCAATTTCAACATTTGACTTCATTTCGGAGGGCTTCTACCTTAAAATACTCAAAACAAGTAAATTCCAGTTGCATTAAATTTGTTCTCATAGATGAAAACTGTCACCTCCACAAATTACACCACATTTAACAGACCATAATAATTTGTACAAAGTTTTAACAGCTAATGAACCTCTAGTTACCAATCAGAATAATGGAGCACAGAACCCAATGCACTACCTCGATGGTACAGTGTTACGTGCTATGCTTTCTACATGCAATAACATCAGCCCAGCTTGTTATTTCGTGTAGCAGAACTTAAATAGCATAATGCGCCTTAAGATAGGTATATTTTCAAATAGGCTAGCTTAACAGCACTAGGTTTGCCTAGCTACAACTTATGCTAGATAAGCATCAGTAAACTAGACTAACGGAGCATGGCGCACCACACCTAATTTATAATTAGGTGGCAGCTTTATTGGACACACACAGATTTCGCACACTCGTACTTTAGATTACACACATACTGGTAACCAATATTAACCATGCCGAGTGAGTCTTATTACAAATTATCAAATCGTCAGTTCTTTGCTCACACTGAATGTCAACGGCTACCAATATACTTCCTCGTCTATTTCACAAGGATATGTTATTAAGATGTGGAGGCACTCCCACCAATAGAATAATCATCCCTTTTTTTTTTCTCGCACATGGTGCCATAAAAACAAGACTGAACGAGAATCGCCAATGTAATCTTCGTCTATCGATACATATGCATCACTCTGTAGTTGTATCCTATGACTGGAGTGAAAAACATCAACTGCAGCATACAGCAGTGAACATAGAGAGAAAGAGAATTAATGACCCGAGGCGTGCTGTTAACCTCAAGCCAAAAACACAGAATTACAGGGATACCTTGCAACAACGATGCAACAACTTATGTGGGGCCCACTTCTGTGCCGGCACATGGGATCAGACACAGACAACATTGACCTAATTTTGTGCCTGTTGATGATACACGTAACTCTCCACACAAAGTCTATATTTAGTTCGAAGTGTGTGTGGTCTAGCAGCATCCACGAGATTCCAGTCCTGGTTGCTCCACACACAGTAGCAACTTGTTTCACTATATTTTCTGCAACCAATAGTTGCCAAAAACAGCAAAGCCACGGAGCTCAGAGTAACAGCAACATTGAACAGTATCCAAACTGCACACCACTCACAATTTCATTGATCAGAATGAGTCTAGAGGAAACTACCACAAATTATGGTGGTGGTCCCAAATTAAAATGACAGCAGACCCAAGGCACAGCAGGATATCAATCAACTCTACATAAATCAACGGTCTCCATTCAACAACCTGGTATCTGTATTTTGTGTCAACGACCCTGTACACTGCTGTAATACTCTCATATCGGACGGTATAATTCAAACAAATCATGTGGAAAACACAGATTCCATGGACACCAACCATTAACACTGACATGTTATGCCTCAGCTGCACCATAATACTTCCATTATGAACAGGAAGGTCTTATTTGTACCAAGTCATTGGTCCGACAGAGGACACTCCCTTGACAGCCTAGAAACTAATTGTCGAACAGTGCTCCCCAAGTGTGGCAGCCACCATGCAGATGTAAGACTTCAAATCATCAGGATGCTGGACATCCAGCACAATTTGATATATTTTTCATAGGTCATAATTACACACACACACACACACACACACACACACACACACACACACAGTGTCCGCACATATGCACACACGTCTAGTGGAGGTTGGGGGGAAGCAGATCTGGTTGGCGAACTTGGGCATAACAGCCCATTTGGATATTTTTGAATTTAACAATTCCCTGGATTGAATTTTCCTTTTTATAAAAATTAGTCTTTGTACCAGGTGGTGCTTGTTGTTGTTGTTGTTGTTGTGGTCTTCAGTCCTGAGACTGGTTTGATGCAGCTCTCCATGCTACTCTATCCTGTGCAGGCTGCTTCATCTCCCAGTACTTACTGCATTACTGCAACCTACATCCTTCTGAATCTGCTTAGTGTATTCATCTCTTGGTCTCACTCTATGATTTTTACCCTCCACGCTGCCCTCCAATGCTAAACTTGTGATCCCTTGATGCCTCAGAACATGTCCTACCAGCCGGTCCCATCTTCTTGTCAACTTGTGCCACAAACTTCTCTTCTCCCCAATTCTATTCAATACCTCCTCATTAGTTACGTGATTTACCCATCTAATCTTCAGCATTCTTCTGTAGCATCACATTTCGAAAGCTTCTGTTCTCTTCTTGTCCAAACTATTTATCGTCCATGTTTCACTTCCATACATGGCTACACTCCATACAAATACTTTCAGAAACGACTTCCTGACACTTAAATCTATACTCGATGTTAACAAATTTCTCTTCTTCAGAAACGCTCTCCTTGCCACTGCCAGTCTACATTTTATATCCTCTCTACTTCGACCGTCATCAGTTATTTTACTCCCTAAATAGCAAAACTCCTTTACTACTTTAAGTGTCTCATTTCCTAATCTAATCCCCTCAGCATCACCCGATTTGATTTGACTACATTCCATTATCCTTGTTTTGCTTTTGTTGATGTTCATCTTATATCCTCCTTTCAAGACACTGTCCATTCCGTTCAACTGCTCTTCAAAGTCCTTTGCTGTCTCTGACAGAATTACAATGTCATCGGCGAACCTCAAAGTTTTCACTTCTTCTCCATGGATTTTAATACCTACTCCGAATTTTTCTTTTGTTTCCTGTACTGCTTGCTCAATATACAGATTGAATAACATTGGAGAGAGGCTACATCCCTGTCTCACTCCCTTCCCAACCACTGCTTCCCTTTCATACCCCTCAACTCTTATAACAGCCATCTGGTTTCTGTACAAATTGTAAATAGCCTTTCGCTCCCTGTATTTTACCCCTGCCACCTTCAGAATTTGAAAGAGATTATTCCAGTCAACATTGTCAAAAGCTTTCTCTAAGTCTACAAATGCATGAAACGTAGGTTTGCCTTTCCTGAATCTTTCTTCCAAGATAAGTCGTAAGGTCAGTATCGCCTCACGTGTTCCAATATTTCTACGGAATCCAAACTGATCTTCCCCAAGGTCAGCTTCTACCAGTTTTTCCATTCGTCTGTAAAGAATTCATGTTAGTTGGTACTATTCAGCAGCAAATAAAACAAGAAGCAGAACAATATCTTACCACTGAGTTGGAAATTTCTGCTTCCCTCTAGTTCTCAACTGTCCTAAATATTTAAATTTCTTTTCCCGTTAATCCATTGTTATTTCCTATATTCTGTCATCTCTGAACTGTAGTTCACATATGGCTTACTAGTGTGCTATATTTGAACTGCTCCTCTCCATGACACCCCCCCCCCCCCCCCCCCCCCCGTCTTATAGGAATGATTATGGTGTTTATCCCTTTTGTCATTAGGAATAGCACCTGGAACATAACAGAATCACCCCAAATAATTTTTATTGAGTCTGATTATTGAAGAAAATGTTACAGATTTTAAAACAATATTTGTTACATGGATAAGTTAGTGTTGACATAACATACCTATCTTTACTGTGTTATGTACTGATCTCAGCCTCATTTCAGAAATCTGCAGCACAGATCGTAAAAATTTCTGACAAACTATTTTTATGACCCCATTACATTTTATGGTATACGTCCAATAATGGCTCTTTCTTTGTGCTTCAGGACTGAGAGATGTAGTTCGTTTTTCTTTTTTTGGTATGTATCCCACCAGGATCGCATCTTGAAGTACATTGTCACTACTATCTCAAAATGCAACAACAGTTGCTCCTGTTGATAAATTTGTAAACTCTGACAGCACCTAGGATAGATTGCAACAAATATAGACTACAATATAAAAATAAGCAGTACTGTATAATACTAAATTTTGTCCACTTGAAGGAATAAAACGCAGTCCTCTTCATGCAACATGATTCAACTGGCTTGAATTTCTTGGATTTCTCTCTCTCTCTCTCTCTCTCTCTCTCTCTCTCTCTCTCTCTCTGTCTCTCTCTCTCTCTCTCTCTTTTTTCTTCTTCTTCTTCTTTTTTCCTCCGTGCATACAGACTCGTACATTTTGCCAGAATTTCGAAGCTTCTTAGCAACATTTCATTTCCATCTTTCCGAATTGCGTTGTCGTTTTAACTCTGCGCTGTTGATGTCACTGTCATCAACGATAATTTCT
This sequence comes from Schistocerca americana, assembly GCF_021461395.2. Lineage (NCBI taxonomy): Eukaryota > Metazoa > Arthropoda > Insecta > Orthoptera > Acrididae > Schistocerca > Schistocerca americana. The sequence continues at coordinate 289,162,921 of NC_060120.1, read as the reverse complement.
TCTTCCGAAGTAACATATTCGTCACTAACGTCCATCTTCACCATGTGGGTGTGCTGCATGTATGAACAATAAACTGAAGTCATGTGTGCAACAAAAGCATTGACGCTATCTTCTTTCCAAAGAGCTCCTGCCATCTAGCGACGTCATATGGAACTAATTTCTTTAAAGATGATAGCCAAATGTTTGAAGAATGCAATGCACATGTTTATGCAATAACAACGTTACCCATTTAATGCTCTTGTTGCACCCAGGTACTCATTTGTTATTCAAAGAATTTATTTCAACTTTGAATTGTGCTGCAGCTAAACTGCTGATGTTTTAGTGTGATATGTAGGCATTTTCTTTATTCTTTCCCTGTGTTGGACAAAACTGACATACTCACTTTCTTTCTTTCAGGTATTCTAAAGAGGAGCCATTTAGTGTTATAAGTGTGGACATCAGAAATCACAGTAATCTCCTTGACTCATTGGAGCAGTATGTGAAAGGTGAACTTCTTGAGGGAGCTGATGCATACCACTGTGAAAAGTGTAACAAAAAAGTGAGTTTCAATCTAATACTTTCATCTTTCAATCTAATACTTTCATCTTTCAATCTAATACTTTCATCTTTCAATCTAATACTTTCATCTTTCAATCTAATACTTTCATCTTTCAATCTAATACTTTCATCTTTCAATCTAAGTCTAGTTTCTGAGAAGTAAATATTAACAAAATATCTGTACATACACATATAACATCTGAAACCTCTATTATGAATGCTGGCATATCACTTTAGTGTGGCCAAATTTTATTACCAAAATGCAAATGCTGCTTTCTGCATAATTGTTTCTTCATTGAAACATCACTTGCTGCTTTTTTTGTTATAGCTTCAGCTACACTTCATTTACTATTAAATAACTTAACTGGTAACCTGCTGCAGTTACAAATTGAAATTTATGGTACATTTTAAAGTAACTGAATAAAGCCTGTGTCTAACTGATTACAAATTGTCATCCTAAAAAAAGATGAGATATTCTCGGTTGAACAACATAATAAACTTCAGATTTTCTTGTAAATATTGATGTGGGCACAATATAATATGACATTAAGGGTACGTACATTTCCACCATATTCAGAATTGTGCCATTTCATCTTTACATGTTATAGAAGACTGCATTCTTACTGAAATTCACAGTTTCAGTGACAAGAATTGATGTTCCTTATAGCCACAGACATGGCTCAGTAAAACTTCATTCCATTCTTGAATTTGTTTAAAAAAGTAAATATGTATGCATGGGAAGTAGTTCCTATTGAAAATTAAAATAAATCTCATTAATTAATCTTCTCATGTGAGTATCTTGTGGATGTAAAGAATTGCTGCCATATTTGAATTTTTTATTATGATTACAATTACATTTTGAGAGCATTACTGAGAGAAAATTTGAAAATCTGAAAATGATACTGTATTTTACGCAAGATTATTCATACTGAGCAAGGCTCTCTCTTTCTATAATGCAAGCTTTCAAAGAAAATCCTTAAACATTTGGCGCAGCACAATATATAAATATTTGCAATTTTCTGTTATATTTTTCTTTACATATGATATCACCAAAGAAAACATAAGGATGGAGTAATGTAAGACTTCGTATACTTCAATGTATACATCTTTAAAAGTTGTAATTTTTCTTTGCAGGTTGTTACAGTTAAGCGGTTATGTGTGAAGAAGTTACCACCAATTTTAGCCATTCAGCTTAAGAGATTTGAATATGATTTTGAACGTGTTTGTGCAATTAAGTTCAATGACTACTTTGAATTCCCAAGAGATTTAGACATGGAACCATACACAGGTAAGCAATTCAAATGTACATGTGAGTTAACACTTCTGTGGCATGGTAATCTCAAAATGTGACTTAATTATTTCCATGTTCAGTTGTCACATATAAATACAGCTACATTCTGTCGTCATAATAGATGGTTGTCTGTATGGTTATTCCACTTCTAAGTAGTGATTGGGAACACTGCATTTTTAACTTGCGTTTACCCTGTCACAAAGTATAAGGCATCTGGCCCATAAAAAGCAGAATAATTCACAAGAAATTTGTAGGATTTGAAAATTGACTTTATTTATACATTTACAAAATTTATAATTTTGGAATAATTTTTGATTTGTGAATAACGCAGTTGATTTGAGAAAAATTATAATGTGGTTTCACTTATCCACATTTGGTACTGTTGTTGTTGTGGTCTTCAGTCCTGAGACTGGTTTGATGCAGCTCTCCATGCTACTCTATCCTGTGCAAGCTTCTTCATCTCCCAGTACCTACTGCAGCCTACATCCTTCTGAATCTGCTTAGTGTATTCATCTCTTGGTCTCCCTCTACGATTTTTACCCTCCACGCTGCCCTCCAATACTAAACTGGTTATCCCTTGATGCCTCAGAACATGTTCTACCAACTGATCCCTTCTTCTAGTCAAGTTGTGCCGCAAACGTCTCTTCTCCCCAATCCTATTCAATACTTCCTCATTTGTTATGTGATCTACCCATCTAATATTCAGCATTCTTCTGTAGCGCCACATTTTGAAAGCTTCTACTCTCTTCTTGTCCAAACTATTTATCATCCATGTTTCACTTCCATACATGGCTACACTCCATACAAATACTTTCAGAAACGACTTCCTGACACTTACATCTATACTCGATGTTAACAAATTTCTCTTCTTCAGAAACCCTTTCCTTACCATTGCCAGTCTACTTTTTTTTCCTCTCTACTTCGACCATCATCAGTTATTTTGCTCCCCAAATAGCAAAACTCCTTTACCACTTTAAGTGTGTCATTTCCTAATCTAATTCCCTCAGCATCACCCGACTTAATTCGTCTACATTCCATTATTCTCGTTTTGCTTTTGTTGATGTTCATCTTATAACCTCCTTTCAAGACACTATCCATTCCGTTCAACTGCTCTTCCAAGTCCTTTGCTGTCTCTGACAGAATTACAATGTCATCGGCGAACCTCAAAGTTTTTACTTCTTCTCCATGGATTTTAATACCTACTCCGAATTTTTCTTTTGTTTCCTTCACTGCTTACTCAATATAGAGATTGAATAACATCGGGGAGGGGCTACAACCCTGTCTCACACCTTTCCCAACCACTGCTTCCCTTTCATGCCCCTCGACTCTTATAACTGCCATCTGGTTTCTGTACAAATTGTAAATAGCTTTTCGCTCCCTGTATTTTACCCCTGCCACCTTCAGAATTTGAAAGATAGTATTGCAGTCAACATCGTCAAAAGCTTTCTCTAAGTCTACAAATGCTAGGAACGTAGGTTTGCCTTTCCTTAATGTGGCTTCTAAGATAAGTCGTAAGGTCAGTATTGCCTCACGTGTTCCAATATTTCTACGGAATCCAAACTGATCTTCCCCGAGGTCAGCTTCTACCAGTTTTTCCATTCGGGTCAGCTTCTACCAGTTTTTCCATTTGTCTGTAAAGAATTCGTGTTAGTTGGTACTATTCAGCAGCAAATAAAACAAGAAGTAGAACAATATCTTACCACTGAGTTGGAAATTTCTGCTTCAGTCTAGTTCTCAACTGTGCTAAATATTTAAATTTCTTTTCCCATTAATCCATTGTTATTTCCCATATTCTGTCATCTCTGAACTGTAGTTCACATATGGCTTACTAGTGTGCTATATTTGAACTGATCCTCTCCATGACACATCTCTCTGCATATCTCATACTTACTGTCATTTGGAACATTGACAACACAATTGGAAAAAATAGTTACTTTCTGTAGTATATGGTTACACTTGATCTCTGCCCTTGTCCTGCCAATGGACAGGTCCCTCTCAATTTGGGGTTTGTGACCTGCCTCTCCTTTCTAACCTCCTCTGACCTACCCTTTATTGATCACTAAGGGAGAAAAAACTCAGGCTTGCCGATGACATTGTAATTCTGTCAGAGGCAGCAAAGGACCTGGAAGAGCAATTGAACGGAATGAACAGCATCTTGAAAGGAGGATATATCATGAACATCAACAAAAGCAAAACAAGGATAATGAAATATAGTCAAATTAAGTCGGGTGATGTTGAGCGAATTAGATTAGGAAATGAGACACTTAAAGTAGTAAAGGAGTTTTACTATTTGGGGAGCAAAATAACTCACGATGGTCGAAGTAGAGAGGATATAAAATGTAGACTGGCAATGGCAAGGAAAACGTTTCTGAAGAAGAGAAATTTGTTAACATCGAGTATAGATTTAAGTGTCAGTAAGTCGTTTCTGAAAGTATTTGTATGAAGTTTGTTTGTTGGGTTGTTTTGGGGGAGGTCTCATCGGATTAGGGAAGGAAGGGGAAGGAAGTTGGCCATGCCCTTTCAAAGGAACCATCCTGGCATTTGCCTGGAGCGATTTAGGGAAATCACCGAAAACCTAAATCAGGATGGCCAGACGCGGGATTGAACCGCTGTCCTCCCGAATGCGAGTCCAGTGTGCTAACCACTGCGCCACCCCGCTCGATGTATGAATTGTGGCCATGTATGGAAGTGAAACATGGACGATAACTAGTTTGGACAAGAAGAGAATAGAAGCTTTCGAAATGTGGTGCTACAGAAGAATGCTGAAGATTAGATGGGTAAATCACATAACTAATGAGGGGTTATTGAATAGAATTGGAGAGAAGAGAAATTTGTGGCACAACTTGACTAGAAGAAGGGATCGGTTGGTAGGACATGTTCTGAGGCATCAAGGGATCACCAATTTAGTATTGGAGGGCAGTGTGGAGGGCAAAAATCATAGAGGGAGACCAAGAGGCGAATACGCTAAGCAGATTCAGAAGGATGTAGGTTGCAGTTGGTACTGGAAGACGAAGAAGCTTGCACAGGATAGAGTATCGTGGAGAGCTGCATGGAACCAGTCTCTGGACTGAAGACGACGACGACGACGACGACAACAACAACAACAACAACAACAACAAGAGAGATAACAGCAGCACCAAAAGCTAGACTTGTTGTTTCTTCTTTTGTTTGTGTGTATCAGCAGTACTTTAATTTTGCCTATTGAAGTACGTACTGAACAGACATCGCTCCCTGTGATTTTATAATTTTCACACTGAAAAATTTTTATATTTTAAAAGTTATTTTTTGAGGTCTGCACTTTGAAGAGTTTTCTTCAATCCAGCTTATATTATTTAGCCATAATGATTAAAGTATCAAAAATCTTTGTGTTCCCTATCTATTTTTGCACCTACATGATGACTACTGATGGAATCCTTAGTTACTCTTGATGCACTGTTTATCATTTTTGACATGCCAAAGCTGTGAATGATGATTATGATAGAGAGTGTGCTGCTGATTCCATCTATGACATTTGTGTTTGTAAATAAGGTGGTTACTGTTACTTGTGAACTGTGTATTTTTGTGTTTATAATTGTCCCCAGATAATTTTCATAGTTTGAAGGGCTGAAACTTTGTCCAGAATTTATTTCCAAATGTGTACATTACCAACAGGTGATTGGCATGCAGAATAATAGATTTTCCAGTTTTTAATTTTTATACCATTCTCTGTTCAGTGCCTGATTTTTCAAAGTGTTTGTAATCAGTCACTGTTTTAAGGTCGTGTCATACTCTGTTAAATTATTATTTTTTAAATATTATTATTACTATTAGTATTACTGCTCACATGCATATCTCACACTCTTAAAGGAAGCCCTGCAAAAACAGCTTTGCTTTTTCTTATGAGGGTAATACAGTATATTGAATTTTTATAAAGTATTTAAAAATTAAATGTTTTGAAGTCATTATATTTATTTAAATATTCTTAGTTTCAGGCCTTGCAAAATTGGAAGGTGAGATGATTGACTATGAAGAAATTTCAAAGGACTTGTGTACAAAATATCAGTTATCAGGAATTGTTGTTCACAGTGGTCAAGCCAGTGGCGGACATTACTACTCCTACATCTTGCACAAGTAGGTTTAATTTGCAATTTCTCTGTTAGGGGTTGATTAATTTTATGAAAAGCTTAAATCCTAATACAGGTTTAATGACTTTGTGTTGCTAGTGCTGAAAAAATAACTTAAATGTTTATAAGTGGTGATGTTTACACAAATGCAGGATGTTTAGGGTAGACATGAAAATCATAGTAATACTGGCAATCCAGAAAGAAAATCTAAAATACTTGGTAGCAGTAATCAGTTCCATTAGAATAGAAAGCTGTTGCTTTGTGAGAAAAGCACAATACCACATATATACTGAAGAGCCAAAGAAACTGGTACATCTGCCTAATATCGTGTAGGACCCCCACGAGCATGCAGAAGTGCTGCAACATGATGTGGCATAGACCTGAATAATGTCTGAAGTAGTGCTGGAGGGAACTGACTCCGTGATTCCTGCAGGGGTGCCCATAAATACATTAAGAGTGCGAGGAGGTGGAGATCTCTTCCCAACAGCACGTTGCAAGGCATCCCAGATATACTCAATAATGTTCATGTCTGGGGAGTTTGAAGGCCAGCGGAAGTGTATAAACTTAGAAGAGTGTTCCTGGAGCTACCATGTAGTAATTCTGGATGATCGGGGTGTCGTATTGTCCTGCTGGAATTGCGCAAGTCCTTCGGAATGCACAATTGACATGAATGGATGGGCGTGATCAGACAGGATGCTTATGTGTGTCACCAGTCAGAGGCAGGAGTCCCATATCACTCCAACTGTACATGTCCCACACCATTACAGAGCCCCCACCAGCTTGAACAGTCCCCTGCTGACATGCAGGGTCCATGGATTCATGAGGTTTTCAACACCCACATCCATCCACCTGATACAATTTGAAACGAGACTTGTCTGCCCAGGCAATGTGCTTCCAGTCACCAACAATCCAGTGTCGGAGAAGACGGGCCCAGGCAAGCCATAAATCTTTGTGTCATGGGGTCATCAAGAGCACATGCGTGGGCCTTCGGCTCCAAAAGCCAATATCAATGGTGTTTCATTGAATGGTTTGCACACTGACACTTGTTGATGGCCCAGCATTGAAATCTTCAGCTATTTGTGAAAGGGTTGCACTTCTATCATGTTGAACGATTCTCTTCAGTCGTCATTGGTCCCTTTGTTGCAGGATCTTTTTCCGGCTGCAGCCATGTCGGATATTTGGTGTTTTACTGGATTACTGATATTCATGGTACTCTCGTGAAATGGTCATATGGGAAAATCCCCACTTCATCACTACCTCAGAGATACTGTGTCCCATTGCTTGTGTGCCAACTATAACACCGCGTTCAAACTCGCTTAAATCTTGGATAACGTGCTATTTTAGCAGCAGTAACTGATCTAACAATTGGTGTTTCCGACCGCAGTGCTGTATTCTGCCTGTTCACATCTCTGTGTATTTGAATATGCATGCCTATACCAGTTTCTTTGGCGCTGTATGTAGAGATTATTATAATAGCCACTCTTTGTAAAGCAGGTGTGGCCAAATTTCTTTGATCCATGCCCCTGACTCATTCTTATTTAAGGTCATGGGCCACCTTGTCACATGACATGATGTGACATCAGCACTCCTAGCCCATGAAATCAAAACTATATCATCCGTGCCATTAATGTTTGTAGGGTAAAGCACCAACAAATGTCACCCCTTCTTGACACACTACAACCAAGAAATTATGCCTTAAAATGCATTATTTTGAGAGTACATCCATTTTATGTTCACTGAATCTTCAAACGCTTACATTATTTACGGATCAGGAACAACATTCCCCCCCCCCCCCCCTCCCCGTAAGACATTTTACAGTAGCTCAGTTGCAAAATTCTGCAGTCCCCTCTCCCTCCATCCACCCTGCCTCCTCCTCTCCCTCTCCCCTAATTGACACCTGGATCTGGTTCATGGGCTGCCAGTTGCCCAGCCTAGGTATAAAGCCAATATTTGATAACAATCCTGTCTTAAAGCACTTTACACTGTGAACATTGTCATTTAATGTGTAGTTGTAAATTCAGGATGATTGCTTCCTCCTCCCCTTTGTTTCCTGCTGATCTTGAGGAACTTTGCAAATGTATGCACATACTACAGTATTTTAATGATCATCGTGTATCAAATAAATTTCAGGCAAAATGATGGTACTTCGAAGTGGTACAAATTTGATGATGGTGAAGTGAGCGAGTGTAAAATGGATGATGATGAAGAAATGAAGACACAGTGCTTTGGTGGTGATTATATGGGAGAGGTAATTATTTTTTTGTTAGTAATAATGTTTTACTGAGACACAGTTTCTTACTGAGACAATCTGTTTTAGGTGTTTGACCACATGTTGAAGAGAATGAGCTACAGGAGACAGAAGCGCTGGTGGAATGCCTATATGTTGTTCTACACACGTCTGGACGTGGAAGAGAACCTTCTTGTGAAGAGCTTCAATGAACTATCATTATGTAAGATTCAAATATTCAGTTATTGGTGTTTGCACACCAGGACTTGAAAGAAATTTGATAACTTTTAATTCTTCACCCAAGTGAAATAGAAGTAGTTGTGTCAAACACAAAATAAGTTGGGAAGTTAGTACAGACTCACTATTAAACAAACTTAAGTACTGTTTTGAACAAAGGCAACAACTAACTTGCATCAGCTTGACCAATGGCACCAGCAAATACACTTGCCAAAAAACACACATTCTGTTTGTGAACAGTTACCTGCCAGGTAGTTGTGAAAGAGTAAATTACAGAATGTGATAATTGGGAGAGGAATATGTGCTGGGACTAGGAGGAGATGGGAGCAACAAGTCTTCACTGCTCCTCATTCCTCACAATACTTTTTATTCTTCCTCAACAACCATCTACCTAGGCATCCACTTGCTAATATTTGTGCCGTGTGTGCTGGGGTGGGGGGTGTTATCTTTCTCCCTTGTTTGTTATTTCATTTATAATGGTAAGTACAGTTTTGCTGTACATTGGAAGTTTCATTTAAATTGAAAAGCAGATCTTGTGTGTTCTTTGTCATTGCTTATAATTCTGTTCCACATTTCACAAACAAGTGAGTAAAATTTTTTTGTGTGTGAAATTTGTATAATTGTCAGAACTAGATCTAAAGAGTAAGTCATTCAATGAACTTGCGTTAGCTCAACAGTCAAATGTCAGACTGCAAATTCAACATCCAGGGCCAATTTCTCAGGGGATTCTACATTTTTTATCTATCACTTACCACTTCCTTCATCCCTGACAATGAAGTGTAACATGTAATGTGCTGAGTTGCAACTGGTTCAGAGTCCACATTAAACTCTAGGTCCTCCCTGTAATGGTCAAAGGAATGCAAGAGCATACCACCACTTCCAATATGATTGTGCCTAGTAAAGCACTCTGGTGTTCAAACCATCCTTCATATTGATGACAACTTTACCTATGACTGCATTATTATTTGAATGTTGCAGTTCTGTGCCACAGATTGCTACATTCCTGTGTGTCAGCTATGACTTGCTTTGCCTTCCTTGTTGCATTTATCACACTATTGTTTTTAAATTAAATGGACAGCTGTGTTGTTGAAAACTCTGTATAATAGTGTTCATTATGTGACATGTTGCTCCACTGTGAGAGTAATTTGGATTATGTTGTTTGAAGCAGCTTCTCGTAACTCAGCAAATTAAACTCAATTTTTCGAAGTGCTCTGATCTGGAATTATTTGGATTTTCTTGAAACAACTGCAGATGGTAACTTCTGTAAAGTGTACTAATGAATAGAGACTGAAAAAGTAGTGTCTATTTTTGACAAATTTAGCATCTACATTGGGCAAAATTAACATCTATTTTCAGCAAAATTCACATCTAAATTATTGTTGTTCTTATATTATATAATGATTCAATGTATAAATTTAAAAAAGTTGCAATGTAATTTGCATGATGTTGAAATGGACCATAAAGTGTATTTCTACTTGTGTAGATCAATGTGTTCAGCCCTTCCAGATGCTCAGTCCAATTTTCAGTTCCATACGGCCATGACATGTGTTTTGATAGTGTGTTGTGTGTTACAAAAATGGAACAGCGGAATTCAGAGCAGTATTATGCAATCAGGTTTTGTGTTAAACATGGGAAGTCCGTGAGTGTGACCTTTGAAAAGTTGTAATACATCTGTGGGTAACATTCATTATCAAGAGCACAAGTTTTTCACTGCCACAATTCATTTTTGGATGTCTGGGAACATGTTGAAGATAACAGTGAAGATGATGGGTAATCTGTTAAACACTTTCACTGAACATCAAATTTTGATTGAAGATTTACGCAGGCAAAAGGTTTGTGACAGAATGCTGCCAAGAAACCTCACAACTGAGCAAAGGGAAAATTGAAGAAAAATGTGTTCATCCTTTTGAAGGGATTGCCAATGACCACAAATGGTTCAATTGTACAATCACAAGTGATGAATCCTGAATTTTTTAATACGATCCTGAGACAAGGCGGCAAAGTGAGGCATGACATACTAAGACGTCTCCTTGACTAAAAAAAGCTCAAATGAGAAAATGAAAGATCAAAACAATGCTGATTTGGTTTTTTGACAGTAGGAGTATCATGCATAAATAATTTGTTCTCCAGGACAAACTGTCAACCAAGTGTTTTACAAAATGTCCTTGAATGCCTCAGAAGATGGTGAATCGAGTGAGACCAGATGTTCCAAACAAGTAGATACTGCATCAGGACGGTGCCCATGTCACACAGCCACTTCCATCACGGAATTTTTGAACTCAAAAGGCATTCCTGTTGTCCTGCAGCACCCCTATTCACCTGATCTGAGTCATGTCACTTTTTTCTTTTCCTGCAATTGAAAAATATCTGAAAAGGATGTCATTTTGGGACTTTGGAAAACTGTGACTAACTTGTTAAAGATCTTGCCAGTTGAGGCCCATCAGCACTGCTAGCAAGTCTGGGAACAATGACTCCGCAGGTGTGTAGCTACCAAAGGAAACTACTTTGAAGGGAAAAATATTGTTGTTTGGAAAAAAAATTGTAGATAAAAAAAATGTCTCATTACTGTTTTCACACACCTTGTAGGAAATCACTCACCTGCAGCTCAAGAGATGGGAGAGCCATGGACATACTTAAAAAGCCAATAAATATTATTACCAACTTTCATGGTCCTGGGCATGATGTTAAACTGTGTCAGAAACCGAGTGACCACCGGTATAAGTGCTCCCCTTCTATCAAGTGCCAATGGCTTCCTTGGAGGGTAGGGCACTCTGTTGTCCTTGGGATGAGAAATCGTCTCTGAAGGCGAAAGAACCAGTTTGGTCAACAGCACCAGAATGTGGTAGGCAATGAGAAACCACCACATTAAAGAACCTATGGATTTCTCTAGTTGCACATCATGGCTGTGTTCAAAACCAAATTTTCCGGAGTTTCAAGTCCCCCAATTGGATCTCCGGGAGTAACAGTTTCGAGCAACGCTGTCACAAAGAAGAGATTATCATTGAAAGATAGCGTAAAGATAAGCACATGGAATGTGAAGACGATGGCTCAGGCTGGAAAAATCAACACTGCAATCCAAGAAATGGAAAGAATGAGCATTAAGATCATGGGCATTAGTGAAATGCAATGTCCAGGTTCAGGTTCTTGTAACATCAATGAACACAGAATTTACTACTCGGGAACGTCTAATGGACAGTATACATCTGGAGTATGATTTATAGTATCTAAAGCAATTGCAGAATGTGTCACTAATTGTGTACCTGTTTCAGAGAGAGTGATGCCACTCCAAACATGTGCTCTACCCGCACAGCTGAACATTATTCAGGTCTATGCTCCAACAACAGACCGTAGTGGTGAAGAAGTTGCAGAACTTTATTCCCAAATCCCAGGTGTTTTGCAACAACTACCAAAGAAAGATCTTACAATTATTATGGGAGATTTTAATGCCAAAATAGGAAGGGGATTCGAAGGCGACATATGGGTCACTATGGACTTGGTGAAAGGAATGAGAGAGGCGAACTACTCAGTGCATTTGCAGGAGAGTGGAGATTTGTAATAACTAACACATTCTTCACACTGCCACCCTGAAGTCTCTACACCTGGAAATCCCCCAAGAGATTCAGATGAAAATATTACCTGGAATCAGGTTGACTATGTCTTGATAAATCAAAGATATAGAAACAGCTGTCTCTCTATGAAAACCTATCCAGGCGCCGACATAAACTCGGACAACGTTCCCCTGGTTGTTGTCTTTAAAATCAGAATGAAGAGAGTTCACAAGAAAAAAGTCAAAGTGTATGATATCCACAAACTGAAAGAATCTTCCATAAGAGAAAAATGCAGGAGTCTATCTTCATAATGAACTAAAGTCTTTGTCAGGTAACTTGTGCACTGAAGAGAAAAGTAAAAAGATAAACTCTATAGTGGAATCAGTTAAAGAACATCATCTGAAATCCAATGTCACCAAAAAAAAAGTCATGGATGACTGAAGAGATGCTTAAAATGATGGACAGGAGAAGGAAAGTGAAAAGTAATCCTGATGAATACAAGAATATCAAGGAGATCAGGACTGATACGAGAAGCTAAGGAAAGAGAAATAAAGGACCAGTGCAATGAAATAGAGAAATTACAATTTAAGCATGATAGTTTCAATATTCATAAATAAGTCAGGGAAGTGACAGGAAATTACAGAAAAGGGACAGGAAACAGGTTGGTGAATAATGAAGGAAAAATAATAGTTGGACACGATGAGCTTAAAGAACCATGGAAAACATACGTAGAACAACTCTTTTATGACAACTAGCCAGAACTTCCTCAAATAGATTGCAAAACAGGACCTAGAATTCTGCTGAAGAAGTACAAGCTGCAATAAATGGAATGAAAGATGGTAAATCACCTGGTCCTGACAATGTGAATGCCGAAATTCTCAAGCTGCTCTGTGAGGATAATTTAAAATGGTTGACTGCAATATTCAATGACATCTACAACTCTGGTAATATTCCACGGGAATGGCTTAAATCTGAATTTTTTGCATTACCCAAAAATCCCGGAGCTAAGGCTTGTGATGAATATAGGACCATCAGCCTCATGAGTCACCTGCTAAAGATATTTCTGAGGGTCATTCACCAAAGAATCAACAAGATCTGTGAAGAACAAATTTCTTCTACACAGTTTGGTTTCAGAAATGCATTTGGCATGTGTGAAGCATTATTTAGTATCCAGGTACTGTGTCAAAGGTGCAGAGATGTGAATTGCAACATTTATGCCTGTTTGATTATCAGAAGGCTTTCGACAGAGTAAAACACCAGAAGATAGTTGACATTTTAAGAAGCAATGGTTTAGATGATAAAGACCTACGTATAATTTTGAACCTATATGGGAAACAGTTAGCTTCTGTGAGGCTGGACAGAGAGAATACAGAATAAATAGACATTCTACAAGGTGTAAGGCAGGGTTGTATATTATCCACACTGATTTTCAACATCTATTCAGAACACATCTTTATGGAAGCTCTGATGAAGTATAGATGGGAGTACTCATGAACGGAAAATATATCAACAACATCCGATATGCTGGCGACACAGTAATACTTTCTGATAGTGAGCATCGTTTGCAGTACCTTGTCGATAGACTTGCACAGAAAAGCTCTGAATATGGTCTAGATGTCAACCCTCAAGAAACAAAAACAATGATAATAAGTAAAAACAGAGTCCCCGCATCCCACATTAAGATAGGCCAAAATCACATAGAGCAAGTATGTAAATGCACATACCTTGGCACTACAATAAATGACCAGTGGGATCTTTCTGATGAGGTGAGAACTTGAATTGGAAAATCCAGGGCTAAGATGAGTAACCTTTCCAAGAATCACGGTTTTGCGATGCCAACAAAGATCGTACTTCTACACTGCTACGTAGTTTCCACCCTCTCCTATGGTGTTGAAACATGTACTCTGAGGCTTTTACGACGTGGCTGTGCAGAAGAATTTTAAGAACACCGTGGACAGCGCATATCACAAATGTCGAGGTTCTACGAAGAAAGAGAAAGAAAGAAATAAGTACTGGCCACCATGAAAGCAAGAAAGATCCAGTACCTGGAATACATCATGTGGAACAATAAGAGATCCCATTTCCTCCAGACCATCCTGCTAAGAAAAATACCAGGGAAGACAAGTGTTGGCCGGAGAAGAATATCCTGGCTTATGAACATCAGAATGTGGACCTCTAAAACCTCTACAGAGCTATTTAGAGCTGCAAGTGACAGGAAAAGCACTGCCAAGATTGTTGCCAACATCCAGAATGGATAGCAACCAGAAGAAGAAGACCAACTTTCAAGCTTATGCTTGCTCTCTCTGCATATATGTATTTATGTTGGAACACACTATACAGTGCATGGCGGAGAGCATTTGTATCACTATTATCAATTTTCTTTCCTATTACATTCATGTGTTGAACAAGGGGAAGAATGACTGTCTGCTTGCGTCTGTATGCATCTTATTCTCTTATTTAATTCTCATGGTCCCTATGATGGATAAATATTGGGAGCAGCCTAATGGCCATGCTGTCTTCTTTGAATACAGGCTCTCTAAATGTACCAAACAGGATTTTGCAAGAACTAGGTACAGTGCACCCTGTTAAGCTTCTCTGGGTGCTATCCAGAACCTTAACAAACTGAAGTCTTCCATTCGTCTTCCCCAACCCTGATTTTTCATGAACATAGCACTTCAGTTTGCTTCTTAGTATTACTCCAAAATACTTACGTGACTTAATTGTACTCAAAATGTTAATAGTTAGTATTGTAATCGGATACTATTTGTCCTCGTAAACATTTATCTTAAATTTTAGAGGTACCACTCATTACTTCAGATGGGACTTTAGTACATGTCTTTCTGCAGTTTCTTAGGATCTTCCAATGACAATACTTTCTTGTACACAACAGCATTGTTGACAAACAGTCTTATAGCACTGTTGATCCTGTTTGATAATTTATGCACATTGTGAACATTTAAGGTCCTATTGTCTTCCCTTGGGGCATATATATTGTTACTCTCATTTCTGTGGAACATTCGCAAACCAATACATTGTACTGGGTCCTATTAGTCAAATACTCTTCGAGCTAGCCACTTATTTGGGAAGATATTCTGCGTGGTTATATTTAGTTGGTAGTTGATGATGTGGTACAGTGTCCAAAGCCTCTCAGAAATCTTGAAAGACAGTACCTACTTGTTGTTCTGCATCTATAGTTTACAAGATGACAGTTTTGAATAAAGCAAACTGTATTTTACCTGAATGGTGGTGGTGCTGGCGGTTTTTTTTTAAATACCTATGTTGATTCTTTGATACAATACTATACAATGAAGGCTTTCATGACTGCTGGATGTCTTAGCTGCTGGTGAATCTTCAGGGTGATATGGTTAGGGTCCATGAAACTTTTCCATTCCTAACAGTGGAAAGATGGGACATCCAATCATCACCCACAATAAAACATAAGTGTCATTAAAAGTCCTGTCATCGATGTCAAGAGAATTTGCATGCTGGAACATCAGGATGTCAAATTAAATGCATGAAGCAGGCTTTCAAGAAAAATTGCTAATCAAAGCAAGATGTAATTAGTTTTACAACCAAATAACAGTAAAGACTTTTAAAACCATAACAATAAACAAGTTTTTAGACCAACAAAGAAAATATGTCAAGCACTCCGATCTGTAAGGGGTTAACACCACTCTCTGTCGGTATGTGGCAGAGGAGGGAGTATATTAAATGCTGTGTTTGTGTGGTAAGGTCTACATTTGAACTACCAATAGAAGTGTGAATACAAGGGTGAAGGAACTTTAAAAGTCTTTGGCAGCTAGGGAAAATAGAAAAATCAGTTGTAGTTGGGCATGCCCTTCAGTTGGACCATCATTACTAACTGAAGTTTTCTGAAACCAAAATTTTTTCGACAGTGACAAATTATTATCTACGGCTGCATAGAGAGGTCATTGAAATACATAAAACAGGAGAAAAGCAGTTGTGAAACTTAGATTTGTAGAAAATTGCTCTACAAAATCATTATGTATGTTTTACCTTTGGCAGACACGTTCAGTTGTTGAGTTTGATTTCTGACAAGGATTCTCTGCTGATTACGTGTAAACTTCAGCCATACCCTTTTTCCACTGTGTTTGTTGCTCTCCAACATTCGGCCCATAATTCGCCAAGACTGCAGAATGAGCAGCAGCTCTGCACTTAATGTTAGTGACGTATACCCATTGGGGGACATTGGGAAAATTGATGCCCAGTTTATTGACAAAAACATGAAAGTTTCTCTTGTCCACCCTTGGAGCTTAATTGCACAAATTCTAGGAACATCATATGCAGACAGGAGTAGCCTGGGCTCTCTTTCCAGTCCAGAGATTCTTGATAAATTAGAACTAGAAAAGTTGCTAATTCTGTGTCATATTCAGTGCAAAATAACTGGTATTCCATCAGGGCTTGCTGCAGTGTTCGCTATAAGTAGTCTTAAGTGTTTTTCTATACCAGGGCTGCTAATATCGATATCTCTCATTTGTGGGTCTGTGAAATGGTGAAACTTTGGTATGGTGGTATAGTTCTGTGCGAATATGTTTTTAAGTGCAGAATTGAAAATTTATTTTAATGTTTGTTATCTTCAGCATTGACACAAGTTGGATTCTCAAGAGAGTGAATGGAAAACTTGGATCTGTTCATTCACTTTATATGAAGCAAGAAGTTCCTAGGATTTTCTGATAATATTTCACCAACATTGGACTGAAAGTTACAGGTTTTACTCATGGTCCTTCTCACTGATGTGCAAGTTATTAATTTTGCTGTCAGTACCCAGCAATCACTTTTGTAGGGAAAATGCAGTAGGTTCCTTTTTTGGGTGGGGGGGGGGGGGGGGGACGGCAACATTATATTAATATTACAGTTAAACCTGGATGTGTCTTCGCAGTCTTCTATAACTTTACCGTGAATGTGTGTGTTCAGATCAAAGTGTATCACTATTGAGCTTTAACCACAGTTGTTGAGCCATTGCTACATCTGAACTATATGTTCTAAGTCGTCCTTTAAATAAGTGTCACAGTTTGAAGCACTCATAAAAAGCCATGGAGCTCACATAATATAATGTACAGAAATCTGGTTAAAACCTGAAATTAACAGCAGTGAGATGCTGGTAAAGTTGTTCTTTGGTAGCAGAGCTATGTGGTGTACAGGAACATGGAATTAATACTGACAAGTGAAGAGTCTAGTGGTAGCAGGACAGGAGTTCTGGGAAGATGTTGGCAAAAGTATCTAATGGCTTAGGTACAGACAGCACAGAGTTATAGATGTTGCTCTACTAAGTCAGAGGATCTTTCTGTGGTATGTCATAACTGCTTGTCAATTTCTACTCCTTATAAATAGCTCTAAATGTGTAATAATATAAATTACTTTTATATTATATAAGCTCGAGACTGATGTAAGTCAAATCTTCCAACCTGAGTGCCCACCTCCGGACAGCCTGGCACCCGCAGGAAGAGGAGGACAGGGGTGAGCAAAAAGGTGACCCACCAATCCTAGCCTACCGGACTGTACTGCTGTGGCAGAGCTCCCCTTGCAGGGTTGGCCAAATGGGTTGCACATGCACTGAATGCAATGCGATAGAACTACTTGGGGGACAGCCTACACTGCCTGTCAGCTGACAGGCACTCCTGGGCACCAGTGCCCCATGGAGCAGCATTGGAACAGCGTAATGTAACGATCAGTGAAGTTGGGTTTGTCAAAGGTCATTTTGAATTTCAGAGATGTGATTGTAGTGATAAGGTTTGTGAGCAGAGGTGTTAGAAAGTTGTTAGGAAGAAAGGTGATGTGAGTTTGAAGGTGAGGAATTCCTGGAAGGTTACAGAGGTGGTGAAATGCTACAGCTGGTTAAGATCCTGTTCATTATGTGGTCAGTAGCTTGTGAATCATAAAGAAATTTTACTATGTGAGGCAACTAATAATCAAAAGCAGGTCTTTGAAAAATCCAGCGTGGTTAAACCCAAATTAGGACGAACGCATTTGACGTGACCTAGACCCTCCAGTGAGCAGTTTTTTAGAAGATTGGTTACAGCATTTAAAGCATGTTAGCTTATAAATTAACTTAATTACCAGAAATGAAGAGAACAGCAGCCCCAGTAAATTCGATATTATGTAGTTTTAGGGCATGTAAAATGGCAATTTCAAAATAGTGAGAAGGTTGAGGTGCTTTGAAAGAGCAGTAGTGGTAATCTACATTGAGCATTACAGAGAATGAGAAGTTCAGACATGGTGGTAAGAAATCTCACAGTGAAAAGAAGCGGGTCATCATAATATTACTGCTTGCTTCATTTTTCTCTCTTTACTACTTCTCATACCTTGTTACCTAAGTGTGTACATGGCCTTAAGGAAACATTAGAAAGATACACCTTTTGATAAATTTTTACAGACTAAAAAGGAGATCATCTCCATGGCATCCTCCATTACCACATATACAATCTTTGGTGTCTCATGATGTGTCTTGTCAATAGCTTTCCTTTAGAGATTTCCTTTAGTCTTGTTGTGCAGTTTTTTTCCTCAGTTCTGTTCAGTACATCATCATTAGTTATTTGATGTACCCATCTAATATTCCGTGCACTCGTAAAACTATTTAGTGTGTTCTCTTCTTATGTGGACTGTTTATTATCCCTATTTCACTTCCATACAATGCTACACTCCAGACAGATCTTTCAAAAAAGACTTTCTATCTGCAAGATTTATATCCAGTGTTACAGATTTCTCTTTTTCAGAAATGCACATATGCATTTTATATCCTCCTTACATGGGCCATCATTAGTTATTTTACTGCTCAAATAGCAAAACTCATGTACTACATTTAGTGTCGCATTTCCTTAAATAATTGCCTCAGTATCGCCTGACTTATGTAGATTACAAACCATTACCCTGGATTTATTTGTGTTGTTGTGCATCTAGTAACCTCATCACTGATCTCGCAAGTATATTCCACCTCTGATAGACTTAGTGTGTCATCAGCAGATCTCAAAATTTTTGTTTCTTCTTGAAACTTCATTTCCTTCCAAATTTCTCCTTGGTTTCCTCCGTAGCTTGCTCAACAAACAGAGATTGTAAAACAACGGTGAATGCTACAACCATGTCTCACTCCATTCGCAGCCATGGATTTACATTCATGTTCTTTGACTCTTATAACTGCAATCCGGTCTCCGTACAAGTTATAGATAACTATTTGCTCCCTATATTTTTTCCATGCTACCTTCAGAATTTCAGAGAGTGTATGTCAGTCAATATTCTTAAGAGGTGTCTCTAAATCTCCAAGGTTTATCTCTCTTCATTTTATCTTCAGAGATGAGTAGAAGTATTAGTGTTGCCTCACGTGTTCCTACATTTCTCCAAAACTCGAACTGGTCCTCTATGAGGTCACCCCCCACCTGTGTTTCCATTTGTCTCTAAATAATTCATGTCAGTATTTTGCAATTGTGGCTTATTAAATTGATTGTTAGGTGATATTTACACCTGTCAGAACTTGGCTTCATTGGGATTGGAATTATTGTCTTCTTAGAGTATGAGGGTATTTCACTTCTCTCATACCTCTTCCACTCCAGGTGGTATAGCTTTGTCAGGGTTGGCTCTCCCAAGGACATAACTTATTCCAAGGGAAACTCCAGGGGCCTTGTTTCGACAGAGGTCTTTCAGAGGTCTGTAAAATTTTTCTTGCAGTATCGCATCACTCGTCTCATCTTCATCTGCTTCTGCCTCACTTTCAATAATATTGCCTTCAAGTTGATTTGCCTTGTATAGCCATTCTAAATATTCCTTCCATCTTTCAACTTTCCCTTTTTTGCTTAGTACTGACGTGTCATCTGAACTCTTGCTATTCATAAAAATGCTTCTCTTTTCTCCAAAAGTCATGTTAATTTTCAGATAGATGTCACCTATCAATCCATAGCCATGCATACTTCTACAGCTTTGCATTTCTTCTCTAGCCTCTCCTGCTTTGGTGTGTTGTACTTCCTGCAAGTCTCATTTTCAGGCCTACTTAAGTCCACACAAAACATAAACAAACAAACAAACAAACAAAGTGATCAGTTCAATCTTGCACTAGCATAATTGGGTGAAGCAGAAAAGGATAAAACAAATACAAGAGATGTTCAGTTGATGTATTGTGTGTGTTCATTAATCATATTTCCTTCACAAAATTAAACACTTGTTTTGTTCTCCACTGTGCTCCTCCCCTGACAAATGAACTTATTTCGGAAGCTCAGAATCTAGCATTCCTTCCACTTCTTGTGAATGAGAGGCCATGTGTATGTTGTTGCTGTTGCCCATAATTACTAACATCCCCTTTCCTGTTTCCATAGTTTTTCATTTGCCCCTTTTATTATTTGGATTAATAGATTAATCTAATTATTTGTGCTTGCTTTACTTAATATGAATGAGATTCCTATTATTGGAAAATTAAATCTTCCCTTGTATTGCTGAACTTGCCACACAGTAATTTGTATGTTGTTATCATTTCAGCAGATTCCAAACATGGTATCCTGAAAATGCCCCCAGCAATTGAAAGAAGTGTAAGGAAGCAAAACATTAAGTTCATGCATAATCGTAACCAGTTTTCAGCAGAATATTTTCAGTTTATTAGAAAATTAGTGTCTTGTAACAGTACCCCCCTGAACCGACAACATAATACAGATAAACTGGTAAGTACAGAAGTTGTTTGTCACAGTTTATTGACATGCTTACAACGAAAATTTAAAAAGACCATTTAAGGCTCTGTTATGTTTGTAAATGTTAGTTTGCATTTTTGTAGAGCCCAGAAGGTGAAGAATTAGCCATGTTGAGTGTGCAGTTGGCATCTAGGTTTCTTTTTCACACGGGGTTCCACACAAAAAAAACTCTGCGTGGCCCAGCGTCAGAGTGGTACGAAGTTCTGTGCCATCATCTTCAGGCATCGAAGCATGTTCGTTGGTGGTTTGCACATAATGTGCTTTTCCAGCACCCTCATAGGTAAGACAGCATCAGTTGAAAGTATTAGGCTTCCTCTAAGTACATGCGCAATATACTGAATTTGTGTTGCCCTCATATGTTGACTATTTTTGTGCATTAGGCTTAATTGCTATGTAACTGCAGCAGATATATTTGTTGATTTACTTTTAATTTTGTGAAATTACATTACAGCTCTGTAACATTGTTTCAGGTTTTGTGAATATTTACTTAGTTGTCCAAGCACTGAAGTAAGATCAGCCTTTATGAAAATAATAGTTTTCTTGGCACACTTTTCGCTTCAAGATGGCCCATGTGCCCCACCAATGCTTGATGCTCCAAGTAAGTGTGCCTAAAAATAGATAATAAAATTGTGTTAAAGTGTGCTGTGATAATGATGGTAAGAGGAGAAATTCATGAGTTTGTAAGTGCAGTAGAAATGTGTGTTCATTTCTCACTTCACAACTCTAAAGAAGTTATAGTGCTCAGCTTTATCTGTATTACAGCTGAAAGTGGCTCGAAAAGGGATTAATTATACCGTGACGAAAAATTTTTGTGTTGTAAAATCCCTTAAACCAAAGTATTTTGTGTGTTCATAAATGGGCAGAAGAGACATATTAGGGTAATAAGCTTTGAAAAAGAGATGAAGAAAATTTGAGTTCAATAAGGTCATTAAAAACTGTTGAAGCTTTGACCCCAACCATGAGGTTGCTCAGGTGGGTTTTGCACTTTTAGGTGCTGCTACACTGCTGGTGATAGGTAAAAGAATGATTGAAATCAAACAATGGAAAATCCGTGATGGAATGTAACAATATTGTGAAAAGGAAAGTTCCCACTCACAATATAGCGGAGATGATGAGTCACAGATAGGCGCAACAATGCAACAAAAAGACTGTCACATATAAAGCTTTTGGCCAGTAAGGCCTTCGTCAAAAATAGATCACACACACACACACAGTGATTATTATACTGGCTTATGATTTCTGAAACTTGAGTATTATGTTGTCAGAAATTATACGCAGTGGAGCGAGAGGCAGATGAATGTCGTAGGCTATGTAGGGAACAAGAAGTAAGATGACTATTGGATTGGAGTAACTCTGCACCTTCTATATATCTCATTTAGTTCGTCCCTCATCTGCATAGCAATGACAGAAGCTCCATATTTATTACTGTTGTGCTCTCGGAATACTCAAGATTTCTCTTTTTTGTGAATGTGCTTGCCTTGATAATTTTGTTTTACTTGTCATTGTATTGTACAAGATTATTAATTGTTAATACCAGACTCATAGCGGGAGAAAATTTAAATTTTCCATCTGATCATCCTGAAATAGGCTGCCTGTTTCCCTAAATTACTCAATGTAAATGTTCAGATAATTGCTCCAATAAAACCATAGCAAATTCCTTCTTCATTCTGAGGTAGTTTCTTGTCGCAGTAATGACCTGTGTGCTAACAGGAAACTAAATTGCCTTTCTTTCCATTTTTGTGTTGTGGTGGAATCTGCTCTTTACCTCTGGGATTTAGGATATACTTGTGGGCTCTTCTACAGCTATTTTCAACAACTTACCAGTGATGATAATGTTATATGTAAAATATGGTGGGAGAACACAAAAGTTGTTTCAGGATAATCATATGGAAAGTTTAGACTTTCTGCTCCCCAATTGGAGTCCAGTGTTAACAACTGAGCCATCCTGCTTAATAACTTAAGATAACATCAAACAAAAATAAAATTATAAAGGCAACTACATTAATCAGAATCGGGACTCTTGAGTAATTTGAAAGCACTAGAAGTTGAATTCAGAGTTCCTACTCTCCTGCAGCAGGAAAAGGAAGAAAAACGAAGAAGTAAATAATAAATATGGGAAAGAGGAGTCACTCAAATCTGTCAGGGTACAGCCTATGACCTTTCCCTGGATCATACTCCACAGCATATTTCCAATTTCCTAAGCCCTAATAGTCAAGATTCAGAAAGCAGAATCCAGTACAATATTCAGAATGAAAGAATCCCTCTGTACCAGAATGTGGCTGTGTATGTTGGTCTAAGATTTCAACCATTCCTTTACATGTTGCAAGCAGTGTTGCTCTACATGTGAGCATGCACAAGAAGAAAATAATGGATATAATTTGCATAAATCAAAATAGCAGTCTAACAAACCAAATGAATTTACTGCTTCTGTTATTCTTTAGAGTAAAATTCCTTATCCTTCTTTGTTCTTAATACCTAGCATTCTCATTTTCATTTTCTTACTTGCAAACTTTGAACACCCCCCCTCCCCCCACACCCCAAAGCATGGTTGATTGGTGATGTTGGTTTGGGTTTGCAATTTTGAGCACATTATTCTGAAGATTGAACATTGACATCCAGTGGATTTCATTCTCACCAACAAACCTACAAGAGATGCCTTGTAGTCTCTGAAACTGAGGACAGCATGAGTACCCACATTCTGTATCAAAATGACATTTCATTTGTCGAACAGGCTATTAGATCAATCCTAGAACAGAAACACACATCTGACTGAAGCAGTCAAGAAAATAGACTGTTGCTGTGCAATGCCAGATGTATAATCATGAAATAAGGCACAAGATGATCTGTGTCTTGGTGCAGGCTCAAAGTATTTGGGCCATTGTAATTAAGGAATTTATCAAACTAAAATGACAGAAAGTCATACTTTTGGTTGGGGTTGTAGGTTTCAGTTTCTCAAGACTATAGATTTGGTACTCAATTTGCTGAGAGGTTTTTAACTGTCTTATCCATCAGAGCTAAAGAACATGGGAAGTTTTACATTTCACAGAGTAGCAACATGAGTGCAGAAAAGCAAATATGTGCCAGAGATAAGTTTGGGCACCAGCAATGAAACTAGGTTCATGTCATTAAATAATCCATAATTCCTCAGTGCCATTGCATTCCTGACTGCAGTCACATGTAAGGCCATGTCAACACCACCCTCAGAAGTGAGAAACCCTGAAACCCTGAAACACAAACATCTGAAATTGTTGTTTGCATAATTTTTTCAAGGTGGCAAGGTAGTCAGCTGTTATGTATTTTGACTGTTGCACTAATGCTTGTGTTCCACTGCCAGGTATACTTCTGGATCCACATGCCACACTCAGTGACCATCTCTTGCACGCTGTTCTCTTACTTCTGCATAAGGAGGTGTCTGATCATGGACGCCACCTACCACATTACTTCTCGTTATTCCACATGTATGCATCCTTAGGGATTCCAGAAAGGACTCAACTTTTGAAGGTGGGTATTGATTTACAGAGATCTATGTAACTGAAATAACTAATTTTTCAGGTTGAGAGGGTTCTGGGTGGCAGAATCATAAAATAATGTCGATGTAGATTTAGGTTAAATATGTCAGTAATTTACTATTTGTCTGTACTTTTTAAATAAGTTTCCACAGGATTGTGTAACCATGAAGATTTATTACATGAACATGTTCATTTATCTGTATTCAATTTGGAAACTTTACCGAACACTAAAATAATTGGCCAATGTTTTTCAAAAGTCTACACAGTTGTGTTGTTGTATAATGTCTTATTGATGAAGCTTATCATTGTCTACTCTTGAGGCTGCCCCTCAGTAATCCTTGCGTTGTTGGGAGCTCCATGACACATTTGCGATGTAAAGACATTTGCTGGTGAACTTGAACGACCGCACACCATCCAAAGAGTACCTCAAACAAATAATAATACAGTACTAATATATATTTCCACTGACATCATATATGCAAAAATATGAGACCCAAGTGCATATTATGCGTACCATCTAATGTAATATAAATTAACTACATGTTTCCTCATTTACAGATGACAAGAATACAGAAAGGTCACACCTCTGACTTTTTAAGGAAAAATCCCAAATATAATTCAGCAAAAATTCTGTACAGTCACATATGCCACCCCATACAAATGAGTAAGCATGTTACTACAAGGTGTACAACTTTGCTTCCGCCGTTTTTGTTTTTTGTCCCCCCCCCCTTCAACATTTGAGGCTTTAATGAAACAAATTGCTGGCCACTACTTCACTACTTTCCCGCATCTTTTGGGCAGT
Organism: Schistocerca americana; assembly: GCF_021461395.2. Taxonomy (NCBI): domain Eukaryota; kingdom Metazoa; phylum Arthropoda; class Insecta; order Orthoptera; family Acrididae; genus Schistocerca; species Schistocerca americana. Next base: position 289,137,980 of record NC_060120.1, on the reverse strand, counting down.
GTACGAATCCCATCTTTTGAAGCGATGAGCCGGCCGGTGTGGCTGTGTAGTTCTAGGCGCTTCAGTCTGGAACCGCGTGACCGCTACGGTCGCAGGTTCGAATCCTGCCTCGGGCATGGATGTGTGTGATGTCCTTAGGTTAGTTAGGTTTAAGTAGTTCTAGGTGGACTGATGACCACAGATGTTAAGTCCCATGGTGCTCAGAGCCATTTTGAAGCGATCCTTGAATCAACCCAATTTGTTACTTCTTCATTAGATCGGAAGTGTTGGTCAGCCAGCCATGCGCCATTGAGGTAAACAGGTGATAGTCAGAAGGTGTGCAATGTCTGGAGAATATGGCGGGCGGGCTAGGACTTCCCATTTTAACGTTTCCAAGTACGATTTGACCTCTTTTGCAACATGGTGTCGAGCGTTGTCTTGCTGCAAAATCACTTTATCGTGCCTCTCGCTGTGTTGCGGCCGTTTGTCTTTTAATGCTCTGCTCAAATGCATTAATTGTGTTAAATAACAAGCACCTTTGATTGTTTCACTTGGTTTTAACACCTCATAGTACACAACGCCGAGCTGGTCCCACCAAATGCAGAGCATGATCTTGGAGCCGTGAATATTCGGCTCAGCTGTCGACGTAGAAGCATGGCTGGGATATCCCCATGATTTTTTGCATTTAGGGTTATCATAATGAACATTTTTTCATCCCTGGTCACAATGCGATGCAGAAATCCCTTCTGTTTTTGCCTCCGAATCAGCTATTTGGAAACACACAAATGCCGTTGAACGTCTTTTGGTTTTGGCTCACATGGGACCCAAGTTCCTTCTTTCTGAATCATGCCCACAGCCTTGAGACATTTTGAAATGGCTTGTTGTGTCACTCCCACAGTTTGACATGAGTCTTCACTCAGCAATGTCTCCCATTCTGAATGTTCGAAAACATTCTCTCTTCCACCACTATGAAGTTAAAATTACTGTTCTTGAAGTGTTGAAACCACTCGCGACACATTCTTTGACTAATAGCGTCCTTACCATACGTACTTGAGAGCATTCGATGGGACTCAGCCGCTGTTTTCCGCATATTGAAACAAAACAGTAACACCTCCCACCAATGACGAGAATTAGGCTTGAAAACTGACATTTTCAATCAAGAACAACTTTATGACGCAGGCACAAATCACCTATTGTTTGAATGAGGTTATGTTGACCAAGGTCCAAGCTAACTGCCTGACGTCTGCTATCTGTTTCTTTAGACTGCTACTTATCATTTTCGCCACCTATCGGCAAATGGTGGAAGCAAAGTTGTACACCTTGTATTTCTTAAGTGATCTAATTCAAACATTAACCAGTATAACACTCAGTTTTTTTTTTTTTTTTTTTTTTTTTTTTTTCGTGGATTTGTTATATACATAGAACATAATTCATATTTGTCTTTCTTTTTCATTAATTAATTGTCCATTTACTATTATTACTACTACTACTCCTTCTTCTTCTTCTTCTTCTTTTCATAGTCAAGTAACCATGTAGGCTTCCATGAAAACAGGTCTGTTAATCAAATCAGTACTGTTAACATTTGTGCAGCTGCATGAGCCAACCATCCTACCTGCCTGGCCAGCTGTCAGGGCAAACATGTTGTGCACCTCACCAGCTGACGCAGCTGACAACTGCTGCAGGGTACAGCAGGGAAAATGCACTGTCGGCTAATCATAGGCTCCAGCATGCTTAGAACCACTCTTCATTAATATGCTATATAAAATCAGTATTACACTGTAAGGTCAATGTCATAGCAGTTTCTGATAACCACGAAAGAGAACACCAAAACTATCACAAGCTTTATTATACATTTATCCTGAGCTGAGAATAGAGTACATTGGAAAAATGATAAAAACTTTTGTATTTGTCCTTGAAAAATTCTGTAACTTGAAATTCACACTACCAATATATTTGCCTGTAACCCATTGTAATTTTATTAACATCAGGCAAATACATTTCAAGATATATAGTTTTATAAGTGAGTAGTTCCTAGTGAAGATGCCCAAAACTCAAAGTTCTTACTGTAATAATGATAAATAAATAATTATTGATTATTGAACTTTAAAAATAAATTGTCTCATAACTTGATGCAGAATTAAACAAGGAAAATTTTGGTATAATTCAATTTGCAATAAGTTTTCTCTTTCCGTTTGTCATGTTCAGTGTGGTTTAGTTTCTGGTTTCCCATCCTTAGTTTTGATGCAGGCTTTGGACTGCCACCGGCTGAGTTTAAAAACTTAAAAAATTTTCCCTTGTTTATTTTTATCCTTTTTACTTTTCTTCTTTGAAACATACTTACTTACTGAAACCACATAATATTTCCTTAGTATGTAATATTTTTCAAAACATGGCGCCATTCAACATCACACTTTTTGCATCTTATCCATGTCATTTTTCACTATGAATTAGCAGCACATACTACACAGTCTCTCTGGGGGAATCTCCTTTTTCTCTGTTGCTCCAAGGTATCCTGGATAATGTCCTCCTCTGTTTTTCTGTTAAAATGGAGTTTCTTGCTTTGTAGTCCAGGTGATATCAATTTTACAAGTTTGTCCATGGAATTTATCTAGCAACTGGCAGATTAGTCCTTAATGGAATTTCACCAATGGTGTTTTCTGTTTCTTTTTATTTGAAAAATTACATTCACTACATACAAGTCAGTCAAATGGAAAAAATACCTTGTTGTATCTCTTCATTGTCTTCCAAATGCACTATACAGACCTTAACATCGTGTTTTGTCGTACCAACCGCACCCACTGGCTTATTTTAGCTTACAACACTAGTCAGTTTGTGTATTGTGGCTCGTTTCTTCTCATTTTCAACAAAATATGGTCCATTTATGATTTAAAGCATCCAGACTTCTTTATTGTTCATCCATTTTAGAGCCAACAGTGTTCCACAGGACTTGGTCTTTCTCCTTTTTTCAGGCAACAATGGCAAATATTTCCTGTTTTTGCTTACTGTTGCAGTGGCTTTGGTACATTTCTCATGGAGCCATAGGAATTATTCATGGTTTGAATACCATTTGTCTAAATAAATTGAATTACCTTTGTTGAGGCATGGAAATAACAAACTTACAAAAATATCATGTGATTCACCACCCCCAGTCAGCATTTCCGGATTTTATTTCCGTCATGGGGGCACAAGTGTAGACAATATAATTTAGAATGTATTTACTTTGTACATCACAAAGAATGAAGATTTTAATATCAAAACGTCTACATTACTTTGATTATACTGCTTGAATTGCAGCCTTCCTTTGAAAAGTTGTAGACTTCTATCAGTTACTAAATTTTCAAAAGGGGTTATGGCTTCGTGGAATTTTTCCCTTTTGTTGCTGTACATTGAGCTGTATTTTCACAAGAATGTCTTGAGATACTGCCAAATTGTCACTAAAGTGCAATAAACACAGATTCAATTTATATTGGTCCCTGGACATAAAGTGTGAAAATATTGGCATTTGTAGCAGCGAATCTGTTTGACCAATATTCATTCACTTATAATTTCTTAGTTCTTGGCATAAGCAGGGAATATACCAAGAAGCAATAAAATTCTCCAGACTCTGTATGCTTCCATGATGGTAACCTGCAGATTACTGTCATAATTTTTTCTGTAAGAAATGTGTAATAATTATTTATCCCTTTACAAATGGGATGTACAAATTCCCGTGACACAAGTATGAAGACAGTCTAAATGACTTGCTGAATCATCGAAGATTATTCTTATACCACCAAATGTGTTTGCGAAATGATAGCATTTTGCCACAGGGTGATTATCCAACCAGTCATATGTTCATTTTCATGAGGAAGTTGTACTAGCTACTTCATCTGATTCCTTGTTCCTTGTGATGTTGAATCAGCAGTACATACAGACTCATCAGGATCTTTGTCCGAAAAAAGGTCCCAAGTATCACTACCATCTTCGTCACTACTACTCATGGGGATTTCCATGATTTCCTTATCTGATAGATATGTCCCAATATTTCAAAGGCGATACAGGCAAACATCGTCTCACCAAACGCAGATAAAGGCCTGGCCTAGTACATGAATTGTAAACAGGAAGGACCCAGGAGCTGGTAAAAGTTGTAACGCTTTCCAACATTACCAAGAAAAGTGGATAATGATAGCACTGGCAGGAATGTTGATATCCGGAGCCACTGTTCTCTTGTGTTTGTTTACCTGCTTTCATGCCACTTGGACATTCTACTGGCCATGTGTACATGTGCGTCCTGAGCTGTCGGGGTGTTCTACCTGTGCTCGGCATACATGTATGCCTGTAGCCCTGACAGGATTAATGCGATAATATTTCTATATACATCTAAAATCACAGTCTGGTACTTATTATGACAAGAGAGTTTGGTGAAAGAGTTGTGAAAAACTTAGTCATTTGTTCTGGCATACACAAACAACTGTGTTTTTTTTTTTATTTTTCAAGAAATTTCTATTCCTTTTTACTAGCTTCGTGCAGTGCTGTATGGATGTAAGCCTGATTGGAAATGCTAGATAACAGTATTGCAGAGTACGAATAAAAATAAAAAACTGTGCTAAAGTCACCAGCACCAAAATATTAGGGTACTTTGAAGTGTAGAGTCATGTTTTGAAATGAATATTATTCCAAGAACTACTTTTGTATCTGGATAGGATATGAAAAGTGGTTCCCCAAAGGACAGTAACTCCATATGTGCTCTGTGAATGCCGTGGTGCACATGGTCAAGTGATGCCCCAGTACCCACGAAATTCCAAACAGAAATGCAGTGAGAGGCATATGAGCAAAGCAAACACCAAGCACAGGCTTTGTAAGTCATTGTAGCTGTGCATGCACAGTAACACCTGTTTTCTGATACACACTTGCAACTGCTCAAATTAACCTATTTCTAACAGGCCGCAGGGAAATATTGTGAAGAATGAAACTTCCTGGCAGATTAAAACTGTGTGCCGGACCGAGACTTGAACTTGGGACCTTTGCCTTTTGCGGGCAAGTGCTCTACCACTTGCCCATGAAAGGCGAAGGTCCCGAGTTCGAGTCTCGGTCCGGCACACAGTTTTAATTTGCCAGGAAGTTTCATATCAGTGCACACTCTGCTGCAGAGTGAAAATCTCATTCTGGATTGTGAAGGATGGTTTGAGAAGCGTTACTTTCAAAGTAAATTTCCTTCCATGCAAGATGAATTATGTTAGGTGTGAGAACGTGTGACGATTTCTTAAATCTACATCTACATCCATACTCTGCAAGCCACCTGACGGTGTGTGGCGGAGGGTACCCTGAGTACCTGTATCGGTTCTCCCTTCTATTCCAGTCTAGTATTGTTTGTGGAAAGGAGGATTGTTGGTATGCCTCTGTGTGGGCTCTAATCTCTCTGATTTTATCCTCATGGTCTCTTCGCGAGATATACGTAGGAGGGAGCAATATACTGCTTGACTCTTCGGTGAAGGTATGTTCTCGAAACTTTAACAAAAGCCCGTACCGAGCTACTGAGCGTCTCTCCTGCAGAGTCTTCCATTGGAGTTTATCTATCATCTCCGTAACGCTTTCGCGATTACTAAATGATACTGTAACGAAGCGCGCTACTCTCCGTTGGATCTTCTCTATCTCTTCTATCAACCCTATCTGGTACGGATCTCACACTGCTGAGCAGTATTCAAGCAGTGGGCGAACAAGCGTACTGTAACCTACTTCCTTTGTTTTCGGATTGCATTTCCTTAGGATTCTTCCAATGAATCTCAGTCTGGCATCTGCTTTACCAACGATCAACTTTATATGATCATTCCATTTTAAATCACTCCTAATGCATACTCCCAGATAATTTATGGAATTAACTGCTTCCAGTTGCTGACCTGCTATTTTGTAGCTAAATGATAAGGGATCTATCTTTCTGTGTATTCGCAGCACATTACACTTGTCTACATTGAGATTCAATTGTCATTCCCTGCACCATGCGTCAATTCGCTGCAGATCCTCCTGCATTTCAGTACAATTTTCCATTGTTACAACCTCTCGATACACCACAGCATCATCTGCAAAAAGGCTCAGTGAACTTCCGATGTCATCCACCAAGTCATTTATGTATATTGTGAATAGCAATGGTCCTATTACACTCCCCTGCGGCACACCTGAAATCACTCTTACTTCGGAAGACTTCTCTCCATTGAGAATGACATGCTGCATTTTGTTATCTAGGAACTCCTCAATCCAATCACACAATTGGTCTGATAGTCCATATGCTCTTACTTTGTTCATCAAACGACTGGGGGGAACAGTATTGAACGCCTTGCGGTTTCATATGACCGTCTTTTTCTAAACCCATGCTGATTCCTACAGAGTAGATTTCTAGTCTCCAGAAAAGTCATTATACTCGAACATAATACGTGTTCCAAAATTCTACAACTGATCGGCGTTAGAGATATAGGTCTATAGTTCTGCACATCTGTTCGACGTCCCTTCTTGAAAACGGGGATGACCTGTGCCCTTTTCCAATCCTTTGGAACGCTACGCTCTTCTAGAGACCTACGGTACACCGCTGCAAGAAGGGGGGCAAGTTCCTTCGCGTACTCTGTGTAAAATCGAACTGGTATCCCATCAGGTCCAGCAGCCTTTCCTCTTTTGAGCGATTTTAATTGTTTCTCTATCCCTCTGTCGTCTATTTCGATATCTACCATTTTGTCATCTGTGCGACAATCTAGAGAAGGAACTACAGTGCAGTCTTCCTCTGTGAAACAACTTTGGAAAAAGACATTTAGTATTTCGGCCTTTAGTCTGTCATCCTCTGTTTCAGTACCATTTTGGTCACAGTGTGTCTGGACATTTTGTTTTGATCCACCTACCGCTTTGACTTAAGACCAAAATTTCTTAGGATTTTCTGCCAAGTCAGTATATAGAACTTTACTTTCGAATTCATTGAACGCCTCTCGCATAGCCCTCCTCACACTAAATTTTGCTTCGCGTAATTTTTGTTTGTCTGCAAGGCTTTGGCTATGTTTATGTTTGCTGTGAAGTTCCCTTTGCTTCCGCAGCAGTTTTCTAACTCGGTTGTTGTACGATGGTTTTGAACTTTGTCTACTGATCCTCAACGCTATCTGTACTTGAGACAAAACTTTTGTTTTGAGCCGTCAGGTACTCTGAAATCTGCTTTTTGTCACTTTTGCTAAACAGAAAAATCTTCCTACCCTTTCTAATATTTCTATTTACGGCTGAAATCGATGCAGTAACCACTTTATGATCGCTGATTCCCTGTTCTGTGTTAACTGTTTCAAATAGTTCGGGTCTGTTTGTCACCAGAAGGTCTAATATGTTGTCGCCACGAGTCGGTTCTCTGTTTAACTGCTCAAGGTAGTTATCAGATAAAGCACTTAAAAAAATTTCACTGGATTCTTTGTCCCTGCCACCCGTTGTGAACGTTTGAGTCTCCCAGTCTGTATCCGGCAAATTAAAATCTCCACCCAGAACTATAACATGGTGGGGAAATCTACTCAAAATATACCACCATGGAGCGTTTGACTCTCATTTAAAACTTAACGTTTAGAGGACCAGACACTTAGAAAAATTTTGGGCCCAGAACCCCAGGCATTTATGTCTATATTTAAAATTTTACTGGCACATTTGTGTTTGATGTATCTTCAAGCTTAACACATGCAAAAAAGACACAATATTCTTTGTGAAAGCTTGTAGCTATACTATACGTATATTATTTTAAATCGTTAACGTTTCCTGTTTGTGTGGTCGCACTACCTAACAATGATGTAGCTATTGGCTGACTACATCACATGTCCTATGCTCTGAATATCTGTTGTCATTGGCTGGCGAGATAATGTTACACGAGCTATGATTAGCTGACGAAAGGTCATCACAATCTCGGTTTTAGTGGTTGGGAAACTAATGTGGGATTAGTATTTATACTTTCATAATAGCAACATAAGCAGTGTACATGTTGGTGCATATCAAAGGTCTTTCGGAAACAATTTTTTTTTTCTGTGTTCCATTTCCCAAAGTGCCAGGAAGTTCTACACTGGTGTATAAAACCTTTACTGTTCAAAGGATTGATAAGTTTTAAAGCTCCAAGGGAAAAATATACCACCACTTAATGTGGAAAAAGTGTACTTTCACTTCAGAAAAAGTGTATTTTTAACTGGGAAAGCTGTGAGAAATTGGGGATTTTTCCGCATATACACACTGTATAATGATTCTTGTCACTATCTGTGTGTACAGCAAACAGATGCATGTCATTGGGAATGCGTGCCATTCTCCCAGTCACAATGCAGTGGATCAAATTGGTCGTGTCCACAACCACGAAGTTCCAAAGTCCCTCTGATATTAAATAAAAAAATATTATGCATAACTGTAGTAATTACCCTCATTTTCGCATATATACTATACTCAACAGTTTCTTCGTAATACTAAATGTAATCTTAGTCATTAGTTGCTTATTTCACAGAATATACTACTTTGTATCAAAATATAAACCATGTAACTGTGTATTCAACTCGTGTCTAACATATTTAAAGTATAAGTAATAATAAATATGTGTTTTATTTGCAGAACACTAGGTTTTTAACTGCGGCTGCACCTGCATACACTCTTTCACCAGTGGTTCTTCCCAGTACTTGGGTATCAAATTGCTGCTGGTGATATATTGAACTCCTTCACATTTTTGTTGTATTATTTTGAACCTGTTTACTGGCCTAATGCTTTCCATTTCAATAATTTTGTTGATACTTCCGGCATCTAAAACTACTTGCACTGATCCATGCTGCTGTTTACCACAACTAATGAATTATTCAATGCTGAATTAGTTCTTTCAATTACTCTCCACCACACCATTTTTTTTTTAAATTTTTGCTTTGGCCTAAGGTATGTGATAAGGTTTTACTACAGACAGCGGACAAGTTTGTCTCAAGCTTCTATTCATAGTTATGTGTTGTTCTATGTTGATTGGAAGTGTCTTGTTTGTACAGGGTCTTTATAAATTAGTTACAAAAAGGTAACCTTTAATTGTGAAAATGACAAATAACTTACAGAAACGTTTGATTCAGCGCTGAATGTAGTATATCTCAGTTTCACTTCCCTTTATGTTTGTATTGTTACAAATGACATTCCACTGTTGAGATGGCTGAAGGCCAATAACTTAAGTTAATTCCTACCTAACACGGTTAGTTCCTGATGTTTCTAATAGGTAGCATGCGCTAATTAATTATTAGCATGCACGAATGAATTAGTCAGTCAGTCATCATTGAGTTGTGTAACGTTGCAGAACTTGCACGATGTTTATGCTTTCGTGAATCGAAATCCGCTACTACAGTTTAGGGACAGTTCAGGACTAAATATCACAAGCCACCACCTCAAAGACAAGCCCTTATTGGTGTAATCATTCCACCGAAACTGTCAGTGTACCATAGAGAACTACCTGCAGTCTCTGAAGCAGCAGCTAAAAGAGCTCAAAGATGTAACAAGATTTATGGTCCTTTCTTGTTTGCTGAGTCAACTGAGACTGGCATACCATAACTGGCCATGCTTGACCACTGTCGAATGCCTCAGATAAAACGGAATATGATCCCTGAATTTATTTTCCAGCAAGAAGGCATGCCACAGTGTTATCATTGTGATGTTTTCATGCACCTTTGTACACTCTATGGACTGGACATGGCAGAACAATTTTCTGGCCACCACCGTCACCTATAAGGGTCAAATAATGTACAGAATTGTTCGATACAGCATTGAATGGACTTCTGTGTATTGGGGCTACATTAAAGATAGCGTTTGTTCCTCCACTTCTGGGTAACGTTGACGAGCGGTGGTAGTGGATAATACAAGGAGTCGTCGTCATACATCAAGACTTGCTTCATAGGATTTGGTAGGAACCTCATTACAAACGGGACATTCATCTTATTATGAAAGGTAGCCTCATTGAACATTTGTAAGTAAAACTTGGAGATATACAGCATTCAGTGCTGTATCAAACATTTCTGTAAGCTCTTTACCTTTTCCACAATTAAAGGTTCCTTTTGTATAACTAATTCACGAACACCTAGTAATTCATTAGCAGTTTCTCCAATGCTTTGCATTGATTGGTGCTGATATTATTAAGGCAGTTTATTTCCTCTGTCATCTGATTCTCCAGTTCTTTGTTGCTTGCAGCTGTCTCATTGTTGCATTCCACTTCTGTCTCTGCAAGATCATTTTGCTTGCAGTCTTTGAGTTTTAATCAACACATCCATGACTCTTCTCTTGCAATAATCCTGTGAAAAGATATACTTTCACTCTGACCGTTTCTTATAAATTCCACATATCTCTGCCTACAATCTATTTTCATTTTGTACCTGCTCAACATGTCCATTCCCTGCATATCAAGATATAACTAAAAAATATTGCTCCATTTCAGTGTCCAACATTGACAGTCACATATATTGGTTTAGCAACCGGTTTGGTCGATGTTCCAGTGGCACTTCCTAGTCAGACTTCAGGTATTGTCATCTTAATAATATGTTGGAACAGTATATTGGAGATACTTGTGATTATACTACTACAATCAGTAAGAGCTGTCTTCAACATTCCATCTATTGTAATTTCTGTCAGTGGCTGAAAACGTATCACCTGCCTCCTCCTCCTCTTCCTCCTCCTCCTCCTCATTCTTCTTGTGTTCTTTTAACACACACCCTTCCTCATGTGTGCACTTCATTGAAATTCCTGAATTGCCCCCTGCTCTCTCTCTCTCTCTCTCTCTCTCTCTCTCTCTCTCTCTCTCTCTCTCTCTCCCCCTCCCTCCCCCTCTCCCCCCCCCCCTCCCTCTCCTTCCCTCCCTCCCCCCTCCTGATTCTCTTCCTCTTACTTCCAACTCTTTTCATGTTCCCCCCATGGTTCTTGTGCCAACTGACATCTGACACATTCCTTCATTCCTTTTTCTTTTTCTTCAACAGTAACGTCTGCGCCTATACTTTCTTAATATTTAATTAATGATTCAGTTTGCTCCTTCTTAATTCCTTTCGTCTTCAGAATTTCGGGTATAGAACTTGCTTCCTTTCATTTAATATCCCTTACATCTCACTTCAATGATATTCTCTCGCCTTCTAAAGCTTTGATTTGTAATGCTCTGCCTCCCACATGGTGTAGTGTTTATTTCAGTATCTGTCCACCTCCACCCACTCTATATTTTGCTTCAGTTGTCATAAGTAACACACACTGGCTGGCATTAACTTTCATTTCCCCACTACTAGTTTCATGTGTCTGGCACATGACATTGGTCTCATTGGAAGGGGCATCTTCTCTGTCTGCCAGTCCTCTCCCCTTCTCACCACAGTTGACTTCATTGTGTCTGTATACACTGTCATCACTCTCCTTACTCCACCCATTGTTCTGTTGCTGCAAATGTTTGTAAATAATTTTTTTGCATCACTATCCAGTCTTCATATCCACCTCTGCCTGTAGAATCATAGGAGTTGTGGGTTGTTCATGTCACCTACACCAAATAGTTGGCCCTGATGGCAATTTCACATGTGTGGAGACCATCACATACATGATTCTTAGTTGTCCTGTTGATTCAGGTTTTGATATTTCTCTTCTCCTTCTCCTGCTCTTCAATTGTTCCCTCCTGGTTGAGACCTCCCTCGGTCATTTTGTCTGCACCCACCTCGTCACAGCTATTACAGTTCGTAGTTGTGCCACTCGTGTAATTCCTTTTCCACAATTGCCTTCACACTTGAATCCCACCATAGACTAACTGTTCATCAGCTGTTACTTCCACACTAACAATTTTTTATTTAATGTAAATAAATTGTTTTCTACTTGGGCAGAGAGTCCACAGATACATAAAGTTTCATACAATTACATTGAAAGAATAATGTTACCAATTTATGCAGTATTTCAGTTTTCATGTTCACATACATAAAGCCATGAAACAAAAAAAAAGGAAATTTAAAAAGCACATACAACTTTACTATACGTTCCTACAAAATATTAAGTTGGAAAGGATGTTGTGTAATAACAGAAGAGGCTGAAAATATGCCCAACACGTTGAATTGAGTTGAGAACCAAGATCGTGCAGTTTATTTTGTTCATTTTGGTCGATAGGCTTGAAATTGCCTGCATAATTGCTTATAAAGTTAAGTTTTCTTCTATGAGAGCCGTTCTGTAAATATCTCAATAAATGTTAATGTAAAAGTCACAGAAAATAGTGTTTTAAGATATTTTAAATAATAAATAATATAGTTTTCTTTTGTTTGTCTCTTTTGGTAATGAGCTAAATTCTCTCAGTGAGTTCTTTTTCAAAATTGACATTGTTTGATAAATAGACTTTTTAACTGAGTATTCACCTAACCATTTCAGTCTATAAAGTGACAAAATAAACTGCAATTAAGAAATCTCTCCACAGTATATCGTATCTTAAAGGAACAGAATCCAAAGGATTTTAATATAGCGGACCCCGGTGCTATGTTTTATATGAAGTGCTGCCTGTGTCTACTGGTGTCTGCAGCTGGTGGAAAATTATGTTGGACAGTACATACATCAAAAGTTTTGCATCACCCCAGTTCCCAGAACTCCTGAAGATAGACGTTGACTGTGGATATTGTATCACAGACACAGTCCCTTTGACTGTTCAGAGATGTCACTAAACCCGCCCAAAGATGTTAACAACCATGCATGTGCAACGCCTATTAGATGGAAGGGGGTCCAACAGCCGATCAGTTCCAGTCATTCCACCGGGAAGGAGGTACACGGCTTGTGTTGTCTGTAGTTAAACCATGCCTAGATGGCCAGTACCACAGTTCGATCGCATCCCCATTGTTACTTTGTGCCAGGAAGGGCTCTCAACAAGGGAAGTGTCCAGGGTCTCGGAGTGAACCAAAGCGATATTGTTTGGACATGGGGGAGATGCAGAGGGACAGGAACTGTCAATTACATGCCTTGCTACTACTGCAGTGGATGACTGCTGCCTACAGATTATGGCTCAGAGGAACCCTGACTGCAACGCCACCATGTTGAATAATGCTTTTCATGCAGCCACAGGACGTCATTTTGCGACTCAAACTGTGTGAAATAGGCCGCATGATGTGCAATTTCATTCCCGACGTCCATGTTGAGGTCCATCTTTGCAACCATGACACCATGCAGTGCAGTACAGATGGGCCCAATAACATGCTGAATGCACAGCTCATGATTGGCATCACGTTCTCTTCACTGATCAGTGTGCATGTGCCTTCAACCAGGCAATCGTCGGAGAAGTGTTTGGAGGCAACCCAGTCAGGCTGAACACCTTAGACACACAGTCCAGCAAGTGCAGCAAGGTGGAGGTTCCCTGCTGTCTTAGGGTGGCATTATGTGGGGCCAACGTACACCGCTGGTGGTCATGGAAGGCGCTGTAACAGCTGTACAATACGTGAATGCCATCCTCCAACCAATAGTGCAACCATATCGGCAGCATATTGGCGAGGCATTCATCTTCATGGGTGACAATTCGCACCCCCATCATACACATCTTGTGAATGACTTCCTTCAGGATAATAACATCACTTGAGTAAGGTGGCCAGCATGTTCTCCAGACACAAACCCTATCAAACATGCCTGGGATAGATTGAAAAGGGCTGTGTATGGACGATGTGACCCGCCAACCACTCTGAGGGATCACCTTTGAGGAGTGGAACAATCTGGACTAACAGTGCGTTGATGAACTTGTGGATAGTATGCCACAATGAATACAGGCATGCATCCATGCAAGAGGACGTGCTACTGGGTATTAGTACAGCAATCTGGACCACCACTTCTGAAGGTCTCGCTGTTTGGTGGTACAACATGGAATGTGCTGTTTTCGTGAGCAATAAAAGGACGGAAATGATGTTTATGTTTATCTCTATTCCAATTTTCGGAACCGAGGTGACGCAAAACTTTTTTTGATGTGTGTATTCCCTCTTGAATGTTCCATAAATGTACATATATTATTTTTGCAAATAGGTGTTCTAAATAATGATATTAAAAAAGGACAGTGAGAGAGAATTTAACACATGTTGTAAATAGGAATGATACTAAAATCATACTACATTTCGCACAGCCCCATAATATTCTTACCTTCTCATTTTCATTTGCTGTCGCTACCAGCCTTACTTTCTTCTTGCTCTCCGAGTTTTGAAAGCAAAGTTCCTACGTATATTCAGTGGTTGCCCTTATGCTCCACCCAAGTCATTCAGTTACTGTGTTGATAAACAAACACCAAACAAGATCAAGGACTTAGTAGCCAGAATTTCATTAATAAGGCTTGGTTCACAGTAATAACAGATAGTGGCAACATAATACAAAGTTTTTGCAGACAAGAGACTTCTACTACACCACCTCATTAGTAGTGGCAGTTGTTGTAGGCTTGTTTTAACTTTCAGGAAAACAAATTCAGTATATTTGAAGAAATGACTAATTTAAATAATGTGGGACTATATAAACAGTTTAAACATTGCTAATCTGTTGTCATTAAGAAGAATGATGATGAGACAGAAGCAATTTCCTTTATTTATTTATTTTGTATCTTTTTAAAGGTGTTGTTATACGAAGTTGTCAAGTAAAAAGAGATACAGATGGCAGCAGTGTTAATATTTGATGAAATAGATTGGTAGAGGAGAAGTGCTGGGAAAAAAATTATAACATCAGCATAGAGCAGCCAATGTCCAGTGGGTGCTGCATAGTGTGGAAACTATTGCTCATGAAAATAAATGTGTACCTTAGGTTATCAGCTTTTGAAAATGTTTAACTGTAATAACAAAAGATGCCTCTGGAAATCTGTGATCTTGATAATTTGTTAAGCAATCAAGTGGTTCGTGAGAAGTGTAAAATGCCATTCAAATTTTTCTTGCTAGAAACACCAATATCTGAGCACTTTACAGGGACAATTTTTTCAATAACCTCAGGTACAATAGTCAACAGATGTGTCACGTACAAAAGTGCAACTGCTACTAGATCTCTGTAGCCAATGTAAATACATCATCCTGTGTGTGTGTGTGTGTGTGTGTGTGTGTGTGTGTGTCACAGAAGCAGCAAAATATACTGACCATAATGTGTGTGTGTGTGTGTGTGTGTGTGTGTGTGTGTGTGTGTGTGCAAGTTGCACTTGTGTGTGTGTGTGTGTGTGTGTGTGTGTGTACTGCTGACAAAGGTGTTAATGGCCGAAAGCTATGATTGTGTGAATCTTTTTATTGTGCCTATCGCGACTCAGCATCTCCGCTATAGGGTGAGGAGCAACTTCCCTTCTGTCGTATTGTTATATTCTGAAATATCAAATACGTCGAGATTGCTTGTAAATCTTTTGATAGATTACTAGTTTCAACAGATCTGTGCTATCATAATTGGATCTTGTAACATATTAACAGAAGTTCGTGGACTTTACAAACTTGGAGGTCACATAGTGATGATGTGTCATTTCACAATAAAAGTTAGCAAAGGAATGTCAGCATATCAGGCATAAAATAACAAAAATATAAAATATACATATCTTAGCAAACTCATTCACTTAACACCACAATAGTGAATTGCTTCAAACTTCTGAAGGTCATCCATCACCTGTGTGGGATCCTGTTTGTCTACACTCTTAGTGTCACCAGTAACTGTAGAGCAGTTTTCCTAATTGGTTGTTCAACATTCTCAAATTCCCTTTGAACATTGTTACCTTCTGGCATCGTTTTTAGTCCACACTCTAATCTGCATTGAAATAAATCCTTTATGCTGAATTGCTTCAGGATAAAGAGCTTTTACTGTGACTGCTCCAGTTTCTCTTCATTGCTCTTGACAAGCCAGTCATCCAGTTGTTCATGGTTTTCCCGTGAACAGATGTATCACTTTTGATAAAACTCGATAGTGATCAGATCCACATTTGGATACCCAGATAGATCTGCAGTCTGAATTACCGCTTATTGTCTTTGCTTGGTAATGATGTAATCCGTTAAAGATTTCTGCTGTAATGATGGTCTTTCATGCACACATGTGAATATATTTGTGAGAATGTGTTTTCAGAATTCTCAAGTTACAATAGTTAGAGTATTATACAAGATTTTTGCCAGAACTATTAATGGCATTTTCTCCATATCTTCATACAACTGCGCCATTTAGTTGTGAACTCACTCCTGTGTTAAAGCCTCTTTCTATTATTACTTCTTGGTGGTTTTTAACTTGTTTAAATAGTGACCAATTTTTGGTAGAAGTAATCTTTGGTTTGCTGTGCCATATCATTTAGTGCCTAAACTCCTGTTATAACCATTTAAATTTCACCTAACTTGATGGTGACAGTGACAATTCTTTCATAGAAAGGAAGCGTATTGTTGATGATGTAAATGTTCAGAGTCTCCGTATCAGAATGCTTTTGCCCACTTATGACTATCAACTCCAGACAAAAAGTAGAGATAACATTTCCAAATTTCTCATATCCTTATTGTTATATCGCCCCCCCCAACAACCCCCCCCCCCCCCCCTTACCGCCGCCGCCACCACCACCACCACCACCACCACCAGACAAAACAGTTATGTCCACATTCAGTCAATTCGTTTCACTTCCTATTTCAGTGCATTTATTTGTCATGCTCAGAATGTTCCATGTGCCAATTCTGTGCCCTTTTCCTTACCAATAACTGTCATAATGTTTTTCCATCAGCAGTTCTGAGGCTTTACTTTAGATTCTTAAGCTTTCGAAAGTTTTTTTTATGGGTATTGAGGTGCTGACCCATTGACACAATGCAAACCTGAAGGACCAGGATTTGATATTAGGATTTACTCCCCTAGAAGAAATGGCTTAACTACATGCAAAGATACCCCACTTTTATCTATAAAACTAAAGATTGAAAATGAGACACCCTCAGACCTTGCAACCATACCATCAGAGTTGAAAAGCCCTGAGTGGCTGATTGGGGGGGGGGGGGGGGAGTAGTTTTAGACAAGTTAGGTCAGACTTAGGTATTCACATAGTCCCAACAAGGGAGCCTTCTATGGGAACAACTCCTTTGTCTGGCCTGTCACTGACCAATCTGGCACAGGCAGCTCTTAACAGGATCACAACTCCCACCAGCATAGAGCATAGCTCTGTGGATAATTGAGACACACAGACCACCACAGCGCAGTAAGGTGATAGTCCATGAGGAGATTTGCAATGAGGTTATGTGTGTGCACACTTTTTGTATGACGCTGCCACATTTCAAACATGCAGTCATGTCACAGTTTGGTGATTTATCGTATTTTAACAATACGCCATTTATGCATAAATGGCTCCCTATAAGTACATTAGTGACTGGTCTTGCATTGTATCCACATGCTTGGTATGCACTTTATATATTGACCAACTATATTGCTATTATTTGGGTGTGACTGAGCAGCACACTTAAAATTAGATATGTGAATGAATAATGTTAACGCTGTTTATCGAAATAGATGCTGATTGACTAGGAATTGGCTACTGTACGTTGTCTTACTGTTGTGAGACCAGTGACTGATAAGCTTTTGATCAGTGTGATACAGTCATTACAAGAACTTTATTTTAAAATGAGACCAATCCTATACATCCAAGAATTAAGTAGATATCTACACTGTTTCATCCTGCCTGCTCTCCTCTGTCTTGTTCTCTAATGTTAATAAATTTGGTAGAACATTCTGTGGTCCTCTATTTCACCATCTGCGATTACTTAATGCATTCATTTATGAAAAATCTACTTCATGATGTCCCTGTGCTGCTAATGAATTCCATTGCACATTTCATTGTTTGCCAAGAACATACAACAGGCAAGAAAAATTTATTTTGATCCCACATCTTTGTTTTTTTGTAATTAGAATTATAAGTGATCCAATATGTAAGTTGATCCTACAGAATAAAAGAATTGAATTGAAAATTCTCAGACATGTTGTGTTTCGTGCAAAACACATCACTGTTTCACAGAATGTTTATAACATTCAGCAACAACGAGCCACAATTTAGTTTTGGTATACTTTGTTTAACCATAAGCAAATTGTGTCTCGTTGCTGCTGCATGTTATAAACATCCCATTATAGATTAGTTGTACTTTCTGTTCTATGGACCCATAGTGGATAGATGTTAAAGGGTGTAGAACAAGTCATAAAACAAGAGTACACAATAAAGATTTACAAAGCA
Source organism: Schistocerca americana (assembly GCF_021461395.2). Classification (NCBI taxonomy): domain Eukaryota; kingdom Metazoa; phylum Arthropoda; class Insecta; order Orthoptera; family Acrididae; genus Schistocerca; species Schistocerca americana. The sequence goes on along the minus strand of NC_060120.1, from coordinate 289,119,865 downwards.
AGAGAGATATGTTAGTGTTGCTTCCTCACATCCAAGTGAAATGGCCCTCTTGGATGTGGAATAAGTCAGTAAATCTTAAACATATTTCCATTTAAATAGTATATGTAAGAGCTCCGGCTCTCCAATATCATCATCATGTGACAAAATAACATAAATGTCTTCATTTGTAAAACTTTGTTTTGTTCAAATCTGTAATATATGTAAGGAGACCCAATTTCTTAATTACTGTTCCATTTACAGTTGAATGTACCAGCAACATTCATGTTGGTAGCACTTGATGAAGGCCCTGGACCACCAATAAAATACCAATATCCCGAGCTGACAAAGTTGCATCAGGTTGTATCCCAACTTATTCGCTGCTGTGATGTTAGTAAGAAGTGCCAGTCATCACAGTCACAACAGGTATGAATGGATATCTCGTTTTATTTTTCTCTGTAGCCATCTCATAGGTGTCATGTTGACTGAGTGAATTTAATTTAATTTAAATGCCTGGTGTAGGATATTTGTTTATTGGAGCAAAAAAGAATGCTAATTTTTTGAAAGAAAATAATTTGCAGAGTAAAGTTGTGGTACTTGCAGTGCAGAAATGAATCTGTGGATCCAGCTACAATTATGTTCCTACAGTATTACTATTTCGTTATATTTGTTAGTCACTGTCTTGTTCTGATGGAGAAAAGATTGGTTTGATGTTACTGAAATCAAATTCACTTCAGTTGGTTTCTTCAGAGGAACTCCTTCACAGAACACCGAACGAGACAGTGCTATGATAAGAGACATGAGGACCAGACGTTGAGTTCCTGGTCAGTTCATCTAGATTTAGATTTTCTGCAGTTTCCCAAAATTGCCCATGGGAAGTGTCAGGATGAAAACAGTAGATTAATGAAGAGAGTAGATTTCCTTCCACATCAATCCCCAATTTAATCTTCACTGTGGTTGCCATGCAACAATCCTTTTCGATCATGGAGTGCTCCTCTTGGATCCTACTAGAGAGACATTGAATGGTGCTGTTGGCAAACATATGGATGCACCAAGATCAGACAGTAGGTTCTCGTATTGTCCACTGGAGGGAGAGAGAGAATAGCTCGAAGGAATGATTTGTGCTCCCTTCTATACACTAGAGGGGCACACATCCCTAAGCGGTGTGCAAGTTAAGAAAATGGCAATACATGACGGGCTGTGCTGGAAGAGCCACACGGTCTGGTTCTAACATATTAACCCAAAAGCTGATGACTTCAGTAACATTCTAAATGAGCTAATACCTCTTAATCAAGGAGAGTCTGGACTAGGTGGACTACAGGCGGCTTACATCCTTTGTCTGGCATCATATGGTGGCGTGAAAAAACTGCTTCTGTGGCATGCTTGGCAGGAAAGGCAAAATGGCTGGAGATAGTAATAAATCACCCTGGTAGTCTTGGCTTGCACTGCACTATTTGCACTACATGCCACGCAGTATTCCAATTGCTGATACTGGGATGATGAACCCGGTGTCTGGCATCAGGGTTTGTACCCTGTAGTCAGTTGAATGGCCTCAACAGACACAGCTCGAGGAGGCAGCACGGGAAAAATGGAGTAGCACTCCTCTTATTAAACGGACTGTGACAGGATGATGACAATGATGAGTGTGGGGTAAGAATTCTGCAGTTCGCACATACCCCGGCGAAATGCAGCTGCCGATGATGCGGACCAAGCACCAGCGAGCTGCTGAGAGGACAGCCGAGGATGTTGCCTCGTCAGAGTGGAACAAGAGACTAATGATGGTTCAGCCTACCTAGTATCCGGAAAGCGTGCAGGTGCTACCAACGGTGGTGATGACAATATTCTGTTGAGTGTGGCAGGCACCTTTAGGGGTAGAGCACTGTCTATGTCATCTGGAGGCTGTGAAAAGGTTAGTGCGGTGTCAGCATCAGGGTCCCGTGTACTGGGAGGTGTGTCACTCATGGAGTTAGTTGTGGTGGACCAGAGGCAGCGTTGGCTGGTGGTGTGTCGGGGATGGCGTCGGCCAGTGGCACATCGGGACCCGAATACTGAGGAGTGGCGGGTAGTATGTATCCACTCAAAGCATGACGTGCATGCATGCTGTGAGGTTGCAGTGGATCAACACAGTGCCATTGTGGAGGTGTTGGGTCACAGTTGGGCCAAGTAGCCCTGGAGGTGCTGTTCAAAACCTGGAATGGTGCTGTCAGGTGGCAGTGGGGTCACTTCCAAAAAATCGCCAGGAACACAAGTGGCCGTCCATATACCAGCTCAGCAGTCAAAGTTCCCAAGTCAATTTTTTGAGCGATCCGCAGGCCTAGAAGTACCAGTTGTAGGGCACCAGGCCATTCAGAAGAATAACTTGTGAGGATGGCTTTAAGTGTGTGGCCTCGTTGGAGGAGGATAGTGGGCTGACAATGTCGAGGTGAACATGCCTGAACTGGTGTTGTGTGGGGTTAAAGGTGGCCGCAGGGAGTGAACCTATTGTCCAATCCTGGCATGTTGGGATGGAACACAGGACTGGGCCCAGTTGCTGTAATGTTGGGTGCAAGGCCAGACAAAGTGTTATTTCATGAGAGTGATAGAAGCACAGGTGTCTGTGGGTGCGAGGCCGTGGATGTGGTCAAATGCCAGTTTTCAGAAGGTGGATGGAGGAAGGTGTGGGGACGTCTATTGGAGCTGTCGGGTTCTGAAGGATCCACGAGGACATCACAACAGATCTTATGGTTGAAGCCAGGTGTGTATCTTAGCTGGCATCTGAGGCCAGAGTCGGCATTCCGAAGTGTGTGGGCCAGGTCTGGGTCACCCTCTTGAGATGCAGCCAGGGCATTGTAATCTAAGGGTTGGGTGATGGCACAAGAGCAGCTAAGGCAATCTGCCACTGTGTTGTCGATGCCAGCAACATGAGGGACATCAGTGATGAATTGTGCGATATACTCATGTAGACCAAATTGTCAAGGTGACACCTGGTCTATGTCTTTCCTGCAAAAACAAGAGGTGAGGGTGCAGTGGTCTGTGAAGATTGTAAAGATGCATCCCCTGACTGAAGTTTGGAAGTAGCAGGCAACTTCATGGACTGCAAACAGCTCATGGCCATATGCACCACAGCACCGTTGTTTATCAGAGAGCTTGGATGAAAAGAAGGCGAGCGGTTGCCAGATGTTGTCCACATATTGTTGTCGGGTGGCTCAGATAGCCATGTGACTCACATCTGCTACTATTGCAAGGGGTGCATGGGTTAGGGGTGAGCCAGAAGGGCCGCATTGGGTAGGTCTTGTTTTGTTATTTCAAAGCTCTCAATCATGGCTGGGGTCCAAGGGCCTAGCTTGTTCCCTTTGTTTTTATCGCCACAGAGTGCTGTAGTAAGGGGCTCTTGGGTGGCAGTAGCCTCCTTAAGATGATGACGAAAAAAAGTTGACCATGCCAATGAAAAGCTGGAGGCCTTTGAAGCTAGTAGGGCATTGGAAGTCCACTACTGCCTATACTGTCTCAGGGAGGGGACGGGGGTCATTAGCAGAGAGTTAAGTGTCCAAAGAATTTGACCTTGCTGACCCCGAAAACACATTTTGACAAGTTGAGGATCACTCCACCGTTCTGTTGGCAGGAAAAAATTTTGCATAGTTGTTCATGATGCTCAATAGGGTCTCTGGAGTAGATGAGTATATCGTCTAGATAGGCGGAAGACCCAGTGGGTAGGGGGCAGGCATGTCAGAAAACTGAGAGAGCAGGGATAGTGATGATGTAGTGCACAGTGTCATGCTGAACATTATGGGGGTTGCTGGATGAGTAGGGGGGAATTCTGCAAGCAGCTGAGCATATGGGCCTGGAACTGCCAGTTGTTTCATGGTGAAGGACTAGGCAGTGGACGGTCCTGCCAGAGGTACCATTAACTAAACAGTGCTTCACTATATCGGCCTGTTGGCTGTAGTGACAGAGGAAGTCGGTGTCCAGAATGGGGTCGGTAATGTTGGCGACTGTGAAGGTCCCCAGGAGTTTGCGCTGGAAGCCTATGTCGAGTGAGTGGTTATGCATGCACCCCTTAAGCAGGGATAGCAGAGATGTTGGTGGCGGTGGTATAGAGGAGAGGGGGGAGGGGGGGTTTGGGGATCAGGAACAAGGTGGTCATTCTCACCAAACGTCTGGTGGTACCAGCAAGCTGTGCCTCGTTTGCGGTTGTTTTAGTTGTCAAGGGGGGGGGGGGGGGAATATGGCTTCCCGGCTATTACACAAGTTGAAAGTATGGTCACTATTTTTTATAAAGTTAAATTTGCCATATTTCGCGACAATACCTTTTCCATTAGACGTTTGCAAGCAAATATAAGTCTTGGCTTCAGTTGTCTAAGTATGATTCCACAATGCATCGTTGTCGGCTGCAGAAAATGACGTGGTTCAACGTGTTTCTCTCATTTTGGTGTTTCAAATACAGTTTCTTCCAATGTAGTTTCTTCTTTTCAGATAATACAAAAATAATAGTTAACATAATTCAAAATTATTTATGACTGCGACCTTCACATTGTTTTTCCGTCAACACACACACACCAAGAGTTAGCTTCCGACTCGGACTGACTATAGTCAAAGACTACTCCAACGTCAAAGATATTTTACACAATCAGTTTCTTTGCTATTCTTCGATACATTTTCTAATAGTAATCAATATGCTTTTACTCTCAAAAACAGAAGTAAATTAACATATAATAAGACAAATTATAATAAATTCTGACAAAAATATAAGAAAACATTTTCAATTCAGTATCGACAAATACGGTAAAAAAATAACATCTCCCAGATCCATTACAGGGGGCACAGTTAGAAATGTGCCTGCGGAGGCGTATGTTTTCACCTGGGCCAGCCTCGCTTGTGTGAGGGCAGTCATCACCTGGCTGCAGGTGCCTGAGGTGAGGGCAGGCAACACTGGTGGTAAGTGCTGCCATCTCGGAGCTTAGATGCACCAGAATCTGGTAGAGGCTGGGGGCTTGCTTGCCAAATGGAGGGTCGATAGTGGCAGGTGGCAAGAGTGATGTCGTGGCTTGGAGTTGAACGGTAGGGGTAGGTGAATAATTGGCTGGAGCCATGAGGTGGTAGCTGGCATTCCAAGCTGCAGCTGCAGTGGGGAAGGAGTCGAGGCTTCTGAACAGTTTATCGGTCAAGAATGTAGCGTCACCTAACAATAAGTGGGCATGCGAGGCCAGGGCACCGTGAATGGGAGTTTAGGAGCAGGCATTCGGGGAGGATGTGCAGTTCAGCGAGTGCTCAGATGTGATCCAGTAATATGGACGGGCACATGTCGTTACTCTGTTTGGATGATAACATATTATGTGCCCATCCAGCACTGAGGGCGTGAAGCTGGAGATGATGCATTCTTTTAGTTGACTGCAGCTGCCTGAGGGGGACAGCAGTGGTTGGATAGAAGTGGCTGACAACAATCCAAATTTTGTTGCATCACTCATGATAGAGCAACCTCTGAACACAACCTCGATGGAAGCAAACTAAAGGGGGGGGGGGGGGGGGGGGGGGTCTGCAGTGTCAGCTTGTGCTGGACGCACTGCCCCATTGGTCAGGTAAGTCAAGTGATTTGTACTGCTGACAGTTGTGTGTGGTGGAGTTCTGTCACCTCCAAAGTGCTTGTAGGTGCTGGTTAGAGAGCCTGTCGGATGTGACCGCCGTAAGGGTGGGGACATATGGCTGAGACATAGCGACTTAACCATGCAGGCTGCATTTCATGGTATGCGGGAGGGTGCTAGCTAGCAATGTTGCGGAGAAGGCGGCAGGCGGGGCACACACGCTGTGGACTGTGCAATACAATCTCCGCCGTGCCTTGTTATTGGAAGGGTTGTTCAGTACACCACACCATTGCCCTGTGGCTTGGCTGGATGCACATCTGTCAGCTGCGGAAGTGGCATGGTGGTGCACATGGTGTAAGAGCCGTTGGCAAAGACACACGGGGAGGGATGTGGAAGGGGAATGGTGGTGCACGCGAAGGGCGGGCATGCGTGAAGGGGTTCGGGACGGGGTTGGTGATGCGTGCAGAGGGGTGGCGTCCATGGGGGGGTAGAGAGGGCAAGGGGCAGGTGAGGGTACAAGCAGGACACATCTGGCTCACCTAACAGGAACTGATTTCACAACCACATGGGTTGTGCTAATCGGAGTAATAGAAAGGAAAACAAGCTTGTTTCTGTAATGAGAGTCAGCACCTAAGGGGCGCACATGCCTAAGCGGTGTGCTAGTTAAGAAAATGGCAATACGTGTGCTGGAAGTGTTACATAAGCTGGTTCTAAAATATTAACCCAAAAGCTGACTACTACAGTAACATTCAAAATGAGCTGATACCTCTTACTCGAGGAGGGTCTATATTGGGTGGACGATGGGTGGCTTACAACCTTTGTTTGACGTCACCTGGCAATGTGAGAAAGCCACTTCAATGGCATGCTTGGCGACAAAGGGGAGCCAAAATGGCCGGTGATAGAATAGTAATAAATCAGCCTGGTAGTCCTAGTGCACAATGCATTTCACTGCACAATTTGTACTACACTGCACGCAGTATTCCAGTTGCTGATACTGGGATGACAAACCGGGCATCGGGCATCAAGCTATGTACTCCTGTAGTTCGTAGAATTGCCTCAAGGAGACGCAGCTCGGGAAGGTGGCATAGAAAAAGTGTGGTAGCACTCCTCTTATTAAAAGGACTGCAACAGTATGATAAAGACAAGAGTTGGATAATAATTCTGATGTTCACGCATACCCCGGTGAAATGCAGTGGGTGACGACGCAGGCCACGTGGTGTTGCACGGACGAGCTGCCAAGAGCACAGCTGTGGATGTTACCTCATCTGAGTGGAACAAGAGACTGGTCAAGTGAAGGTTCGGTGTGCCTAGCGCACGGAAAGCGTTGCTGTCTTAAGTTCTCCCTCCGGTGGAAGCGACCAACAAGGGTGTTGTGGAGCTGGTTGCCGGTCTACACAGCCCGTTTGTTTGCTGCTACAGATGGAGGAGAGGGAAGGAGTTGCCACAGGCTGATACGTCTAAGATAATATTTTATCCCTTGTAAATATCTCCCAGACAAGAATGTCACATACTTCCTTGAGCAGCCCCTCCTTTGAATCCAAGATACTTGTCTTGTGTGGCTTTTAACCTACTCGTACACTGTCATCACTAGTTATAATATAATAGGGTAGATAAAAAACCTACTCAACAAGTGGTTGCAGTAGAAAATGCATGCAAAAGTTAAGGAAATGTGAAAGCTTTCAGAGCCAGTGGCACCCTTCTTCTGGTGGAAAGGTTGAAGCAGTTCTGAGCACTTTTCCGTAACTCTGCTGATTTCCTAAACCTCACCAGTCCTTTTCCTTCGTCCCTCTTCCTTCCCCTTCAACTCTTCTGCCTGAACGAGAAGCCACTGGCTCAGAACGCTTGCACATTTTCATAACTTTTGTGTATGTTTTCTACTGCCGCCACTCAGTGAGTAGATTTTTTTATCTATCAAATTATGTTATAGTTAGCTTTTACAGTTTAATTCTTATGTTAGTTGTAGGAATGGATAGGTTGTGTACATGGTGCATGCAGATACAGGAGCAGCTGGCCACAGTTCTCGAATAGCTGAAGACAGTGTTGGCTGAGATCAGCCATCTGCTGGTTACTACCTCAGGGTTTAACAGCAGCAGAAGCAGTGGAGAATCTGGTATGTCACGTGGGATTCTTCAGGTTTTTCTTGTTTTTGCCATGGGTACTGCTATTGATACACCTAACAGCATACCTGGCACAAGGATCTGCCCTCACTAGGGATGAGTGGCGGGCTGTAATGCTTCCAAATTATGCAACGCAGTCTCAGTGTGGAGACTGTGTGCCTAACCCATAATTTCATTTTATGTAATGAGCCATCCACTTGTTGTGGTTGTGGAGCATTGAAGACAGTAACTCGTATCCTGGTGGAATGCCCTCTCCTTCTGGCTCTCCATGGGAAGAGTGGTCTCCCAAATACTTTGCCTCTAATGGTGGTGGACAATTGCAGACAGTTGAATTGGTTCTCCGTTTTCTCCATGAAAGTGGTGTTTATTCTCAGATATAACATTTTACTCTACCTTCAGGGTGGAGTTGGATGGGATTGGAGCATCTCCTGTCACTTGCTGAGGTCCCTCAACCCTGCCTCCTTCAGCATCGGCCTCTGTTATCCACCTTTTGCTCTGTTTTAAATGCTTTTAGTTGAGGTTTGTTTCTTTTCCTGTGCACCTATTTCTAGTGACTAGTGAGTGCTGTTCCCTCTTTTACACTTTGACTACAATTGATTGGGTTTGGGACACCCAACCACGGCCTTAATCATTTCTTTCACATCGTATTATTATTATTGACAGTCCATCTGATATCACATTTTTAGTATTCTCACTTTTCATGTTATGAATCTCTCAACTTGAAGGCATTCTGTACTCTGTAGTTGTCTTCATCCTTACACAGGTTGGAAAGGGAAGGGGGTGGGATTTCTGATGTGGGTGAGGTTTCTCTCCCCACAGATCCCAGGAAGACACCTTCTCTGCTGTGACCTATGTCCAGCCCAATCCATATACTTCTCTATAAATTATTTCTTGGCTCTAACATCAGTATTGCATTCAGTACCTCAATTTTCCCATTCCTCCATACTTTTATCATCCATTACATTTCTGGCAGACAACACTAACTCTTTTCATGGTGTGGGTTCCTGTAGTCATGTCCTAGTTCATGAACCACAGGCAACGTATGAGTGGCCAAGTAAATGGTCCCGACAGTCGGGATACCAGTTACTTTGGAATAAGGCTGGGCATCTCAGACATATTCTGAGTCGTGGTCACCTTTGTGCTCATACGGCAAAGACTACCAAATCCACTGGTTAGTCCCTCAACCGTTAGGGGTAAATCTCAATGGGACTTGGGGCAAGTAAGGTTAGCAACCTGCTTCCCTGGTACTTTAAATATGATGCTGGCAACAATTGGAGCAAAATGCCTCGGACCTTTGGAGGTGACGGAGTCCCCCCTCTAACTGACAAACCAGGGACTCCTAAGATACGACTTGGCAAACAAATGGAAATGAGATGGGGAGCTATTAATATCAATGGGGGCTACTCTGGGAAGAAGGTAGAGCTGGCAGAGGCTGCAAGTAAGGGGTGAGAAAGAAGAGGGAATGGAGAATACAAGGTCTACCTGTCAGGAGTCAAAGCAGGAATAGCACAATGGGGTGTAGGGCTTTACATCAGGAAAGAAATGGAACCCAGCGTAGTTGCAATGAGGTATGTAAATGAACGACTGATGTGGATAGATTTGACAGTGTCTAGCAAGAAAATTAGGATTGTGTCAGTATATTCGCATTGTGAAGGGACAGATCAAGACAAGATGGATAATTTTTATGATGCACTCAGTGATGTAGTTGTTAGAGTAAAGGACAAGGACAGTGCTCTGCTCATGGGCGATTTTAATGCCAGGATTGGAAATCGAACAGAAGGGTATGAAAAGGTTATGGGTAAATTTGGAGAGGATATGGAGGCTAACAGGAACGGGAAACAACTCTTGGATTTCTGTGCCAGTATGGGCTTAGTAATTGCAAACTCCTTTTTTAAACATCAGAACATTCACAGGTATACTTGGGAAGGCAGGGGAACCAGATCTGTCATCGACTATATAATAACAGATCAGGAATTCAGGAAGGCTGTGAGGGACACACGTGTATTCAGGGGTTTCTTTGATGACACTGATCATTATTTAATCTGCTGTGAAATTGGTATTGTGAGGCCGAAAGTGCAGGTCAGGTCCATATGTAGGAGGATAAGAGTGGAGAAACTTCAGGATAAGGAAATCAGGCACAAGTACATAACAGTGATCTCAGAAAGGTACCAGGTAGTCGAATGTAGTCAATTACAGTCATTGGAAAAGGAATGGACAAGGTACAGGGACACAGTGGTAGAAGTGGCTAAAGAATGTCTTGGAACAGTAGTGTGTAAAGGTAGGATGTAGCAAACAGCTTGGCGGAATGACACAGTCAAGGCAGCCTGTAAAAGGAAGAAGAAGGCGTATCAAAAATGGCTACATACTAGAACTCAGGTAGACAGAGAAAGTTATGTTGAAGAAAGAAACAAAAGCCAAACAGATAATTGCAGCATTCAAGAAGAAATCTTGGGAAGACTTTGGAAACAGGTTGGAGACTTTGGGTCAAGCTGCTGGATAACCATTCTGGAGTGTAATTAGCGGTCTTCGAAAGGGAGGTAATAAGGAAATGACAAGTATTTTGGACAGGTCAGGAAAACTGCTGGTGAATCCTGTGGATTCCTTGGGCAGATGGAGGGAATATTTTGAAGAGTTGCTCAATGTAGGTGAAAATACAATCAGTGATGTGTCAGATTTCGATGTGCAATGGGATAGGAATGATGATGGAAATAGGATCACATTTGAGGAAGTGGAGAAAATGGTCAGTAGATTGCAGTGCAATAAAGCAGCTGGGGTGGATGAAATTAAGTCGGAACTCATCAAATACAGTGGAATGTCAGGTCTTAAATGGCTGCACAGGATAATTGAAATGGCCTGGGAGTCGGGACAGGTTCCTTCAGACTGGACAAAAGCAGTAATCGCACCAATCTTCAAACATGGAAACAGAAAAGATTGTAACAACTACAGAGGTATCTCTTTAATCAGCGTTGTGGGTAAAATCTTCTCAGGTATTGTTGAAAGGAAAGTGCGAGTATTAGTTGAGGACCAATTGGATGAAAATCAGTGTGGGTTTAGGCCTCTTAGAGGTTGTCAGGACCAGATCTTTAGCTTACGGCAAATAAAGGAGAAGTGTTATGAGTGGAACAGGGAATTGTATCTATGCTTTATAGATCTAGAAAAGGCATATGACTGGGTTCCTAGGAGGAAGTTATTGTCTGTTCTACGAGATTATGGAATAGGAGGCAAACTTTTGCAAGCAATTAAAGGTCTTTTCTTGGATAGTCAGGCAGCAGTTAGAGTTGACGATAAATTGAGTTCATGGTTCAGAGTAGTTTCAGGGGTAAGACAAGGCTGCAACCTGTCTCCACGGTTGTTCATATTATTTATGGATCATATGTTGAAAACAATAGACTGGCTGGGTGAGATTAAGATATGTGAACACAAAATAAGCAGTCTTGCATATGCGGATGTCTTAGTTGCGATGGCAGATTCGATTGAAAGTTTGCAAAGTAATATTTCAGAGCTAGATCAGAAATGTAAGGACTATGGTATGAAGATTAGCATCTCCAAAGCGAAATTAATGTCAGTGGGAAAGAGATATAAACGGATTGAGTGCCAAATAGGAGGAACAAAGTTAGAACAGGTGGAGGTTTCAAGTACTTAGGATGCATATTCTCACAGGATGGCAACATAGTGAAAGAACTGGAAGCGAGGTGTAGCAAAGCTAATGCAGTGAGTGCTCAGCTGCAATCTACTCTCTTCTGCAAGAAGGAAGTCAGTACCAAGACTAAGTTACCTGTGCACTGTTCAATCTTTCGACCAACTTTGTTGTATGGGAGCGAAAGCTGGGTGGATTCATGTTACCTTATCAATAAGGTTGAGGTTACGGATATGAAAGTAGCTAGGATGATTGCAGGTACTAGTAGATGGGAACAATGGCAGGAGGGTGTCCACAATGAGGAAATCAAAGAAAAACTGGGAATGAACTCTATAGATGTAGCAGACAGGGCGAACAGGCTTAGATGGTGGGGTCATGTTACATGCATGGGAGAAGCAAGGTTACCCAAGAGACTCATGGGTTCAGCAGTAGAGGGTAGGAGGAGTCGGGCAGACCAAGGAGAAGGTACCTGGATTCGGTTAGGAATGATTTTGAAGTAACAGGCTTAACATCAGAAGAGGCACCAATGTTAGCATTGAATAGGGGATCATGGAGGAATTTTATAAGGGGGACTATGCTCCAGACTGAACACTGAAAGGCATAATCAGTCTTAAATGATGATGATGATGATGATGATGATGATGATGAACACTAACTCTAGATGAGCTCTCTGATTGAGGAACTGATGAGATTGCTGTTTAGTCCTTTAACCAGCAACCAACCAACTCAGTCAAGTGACATTCTGAATTATTGTATTTTTGTGACCTGCATTCACCCGGTCCAACACATTCCATCCAATTTTTCCTTCATTATGAGAGAAGGAATCTGTTGTTCACAGGGTTAAGAGCACTGAAAAGGTGGCTGTACTGGGAATGTCACCTCTTGTAGCTTTCTGGTTTGTCTTTTGTGAATGTAACAACTTCTGAACTGAGTTTCACTTCTTATACAGTAGCATTATGTTTCATTTATTTGAGAATCTTTCTTAGAATATCGCAATTTTGTAAGTTTAATAAAACTGCTATGAGTTAACATTATTGAATCATCTTCTCCTGTGTTTAGAAAAACATATAAGACATTCTTTGTAAGTAGAAAAAGATCTTTCATCACATGTGCTTTAAACATAATCACTGCACTGAGAATGTAAAATGATATGCTGTGCAGTGTTGTGAGGAACTGTTATTGAGGTTGTTAATAAACTCTTAAATCGGACTTCTAACTTCTAGCCATCTTTCTGTACTGATGTCCAGTATGAAGCTTTTATCATAATTTGCCAAAACTGCCACATCTATGGCTATTTTCTGTTCTTCATGGGCCTTTTTGCTTTCTACCAGCATCAGTAGAAGCCTCTGTCAGTGGTACCAGGCCTCTGGTCTCCGATTGAAGCAACAATGTTGATCCATTATTAAAGAATACACTTGTAAGTAATGAATTTTAAAATACATTTGTTTTCTGTTTGAAAATTTAGAAATTCCCTCAGTTCTCATTCTTTCTTTTTCTGGTGACAAAGGCACTAAAGAAAATGTACCAAAGAAAAAATAGAAGGGGTTGATAGAAAACATTTTTCTGAAACACTGGGAAAATTAGTACTCCAGGCATACAGCGATTTTTACCTGGAAAGTTTTGAAAATTTGCATAATTGTGTTCTTTGATAAGCTGATAACAAATTCAAACTTCGCCATCTTGAATATTCCACAGAAATACAAGTTCAGTTTAAAAAATTCAGATTCTTTCTTTTTTCCTCATTATTTAATTGTTTGAGCAACATCATTCAATGCTACATTTCCTGCAAATTAGATGGTAGTGCATTTGAACTATACTGTAATTTATGAAATATGGTGAGAACGGTGATTATACAATGGTGTAACTAACCTTAGAAAGTTAGATGCAAGATACAAAATTCATTAAAATTGATTCTTGAGTGGTTTTTGGAATGTACATATTTCATTAAATGTCTGTAAAGTTTCTTCTATTTTCTCATCAAGCTTATGTGCAGTGATTTTATTTCATGCAGGAGGAAAATTCTTTTGACTTTTTTCATAGCTTCACTGTGGTATCTCTTCTTTTTTGGCCACGTCACCTAGATTTTGAAATAATGAACTTTTCTTCTCTAGGTTGCTTAATGAAAAGGACCAAACTTAATTTTTTTCTTTTGCGATAGTATTCTTGATATACGTGCACAGTAGTACATTACAACTGAAACACTTTTTCACATCTGTGATAAATTAACTTCTACTTATTATTTGTAAAAAAAGGATTTTTATAGCAGCTTCCGTAGTGTTTTTGAGAAGCAGCTCAAATCATATGATATAAAGTACATAATACTTCATATGATACCATATGTCTCTTAATATGGTGTAAGCTACAAAGTAATTTAATTCTTATAATAATTATTCCATGACACAGAACGTTTATGATCAAAGCACGTACAACATAGTGCAGATTTAATAAAAGTAAAGTTTAAAATACTATTTGTTTTCCTTCTGTCTTGCATACTTACTACTGACGGACCTTTTAGTGTTTGTCAAAAAGAGTCACACAATTTTAGATGTTAGCCTTCAGCAGGCACTGTACAATTGCACGAGACACTGTCGTGTGCTCCTCTCCTCCTCCGCCCCTGCCTTGTGTTGTGTGTTTTTACAGTTTCTTCTTTTGTCAATTCAATTGAGTATCTCTAAAATCACTAATAAATGCACTGAAAAGTATGTACACTCTCAGCCTAACATTGGGAGCTAATAATTCCTAACTCATGGATGAGAGAGGGATGGAATCAACACGATTAAAAAGGAAGAGTAGGACACTAAGATCCCAAGAGAATAAGGACACTCATGTTGTGAGGAAAAGGGGAGACAAAGATCTTAATCTTCACGTGAAAAATCCAGAATGGAATGATGATAATATTATGAAAAGGGTAGAGTGCCCCTTACCATGTAGAGGAGATGTTGAATTGCACACAGGCCGACGAAAAGACTGTGCGTGGCAGCTTATCCTGTTCATAATACTGTCATTAGTCTTCATTTGTCCTCTCAACAGGTGGCCCCCCGTCATCCTGGGATCAAAGGATATCATGAGGATCAAAATTGTAGAGAACTTAGCCTTGTTTAACTTAATCTGATTGGGATTTGAAACGTACATAGTTTTCCAATTATTAGCCAGAAAAGAAGAAAACTGTCTTTTGTATTTTTTAATGTTTTCAAGGAACTAAGCAAACTCTCAAAACTTCCCCAAAACATTCCATACAAATCACTTGCTGGTGACATTACAAGTGGGCTACAGAGAAATCAATTTGAATTTAATGTGGTTATAGCTTTTGCCTTTCTGATATGGTCACAGATGTCTAATGTTGCTTTTGTTATGGAGGCATTCAACCAGTATGCCCCAGAATAATCGGAGAAACACAAATTTAATCTGTATAATAAAAACAACAATTTTTTATTCCAGGGTGTGCTGCCATTGCCAAATCCTTATGGTGATCCAGCTTGTCCTGATTACATCATGCCTATTCAGCCACAAGCAGCAGAGATTCTTTTTGGTAGGACAAGGTTGGTTTCTAGTTATATTGTACATTATCTAGCCCCCTACATTACACTGATGCTGCATGTGCTGTGCAGGCAGAGACAGAGAATACTATGCAGTGTCACCAGTGTGCCAATCCATACTGTCGGTCCAGCTCTCCGCTGGCACCTGAATGGTGTGCAGGCACTCATATGCACCTAGCAATATTGTTGTTTTTAAGAGTTTCACCATTCCAGTGGGTAGACAGTGCACCTAGCATAGAACATTCTATTTTACACTTTAATTTTACATTTCTACCAGACTTTGTGAGCAATGCGTCCCACTGTTTTTGTGGGTTACAAACTGATCTTGATACTGTTTATGCAACTATACAGAAATAAAGCATTTTTCATTGTTATCCACAATCCATTTTATTGAGACAAAACTGCACCAGTGGTAGTGCTTCTGAGTTAAGAAGTGCTTTCTTGAATTGGTCGTGGGTCTGAACTATTTGACAAATCACCATAAAATTTTTCATTCGTATGACCATGAACATATTGCTGCATGAATTAAAGTACACATAAAGCAACTATGATATAATGGCCACAAAAGTGAATAATTTACTTCTGATTTAATAGTGGTTTTGTGGACAGTACAGTTGTCAACCACCACTTTAGCGCCATCACTGATGGCGGTGAAGGGGGCGTAATCCGGAATGATTTAGAGAGCATGAGCAAAATATTTTCCACAAGTGAAGAAGACAGCAATGAGAATGAATTTTAGTTGCAGTTTGGCTCTACAAAAATTACAAGTGACAAAATCTAGCAAAGTATACCTGTACCAACCATGTCAGGTACTCACAGTAAGAATAAATGTGGAACTAAACAAGAAAACATGATTGATCATTGTGTAATAATATTGAAATATGTCCAAATAAAAATATAAAAAAATTACTGTGTCCTTGGAGTCTTTTGTTGTGGCAGGACTGAATAAAATCTTATTGGTTTTCAACCTGTGTCAGAATAAAATTCTCAACCTATCGAGGGCTAGTTTTACTTCTGATGACAATGGTGGAGCTAACCAAAGAAAGCTTGAGAATTTTATTCAAACTGACCCAGCGTGAAAGCTGAGAAGATTTTATTCATAAAAAGTTTACGGTGTGTTGCTCTGCACAGTGACATTAACTTCAATTATTTTTAAATATCTGCTATGTTGATTGTATACTACTGCTTTATACATTCAACTGAACCTTATGAACTACTCATGTAAATAATGTATTTGTATCAACAGTGTAGAAAAAGAAATATTGCTACTTAACTGTAAACATCAAGTTGCAGACAGGCACAACTAAGACACTTGCAATAGCTTCCGGCCACAGCCTTAGTCAGTAAGAGAGAGACACGTACACGCGCAATTCACACGCAGCAACTTAACGTGTCTTCTTTACTGTAAGTAGTGATCTGTCTTTTCCTATATTGCCGATATTCCTACCTGGAATTTCCATTGTTTGATTAGTCTTGTACTTGCTCAGTTTCATCATAACAAGAACAAAAACAACTGATTTTGTGAAATTTGAAAAGCTATTTTCCTGTACACTCACATGAGTTATTTTCAATCACAAATAAATTATAAAATACACAACTTCAACAATTGATTCTTGGTACTAATAATGTGCAGTGCACCCATGAAGGCAGTAATTAGTTTACTAATAACCAAGTTCATGACTGTAAATTGGTACAATCATCTACACTGTCCAACTGTGATGAAACTGACACATGAAGGTTTATTATGAAGTATGCATGCCCATTCCTGGGGGCAAGGAGGACGAGGCCCTCCTGTAGCTCTAAGGTAAAGAAAAGTGTAGTGTAGTGAGGTGTTTCTCTTTCAAGAAAATGATTTAAAAGTCGTTGTTATGCAGGTTTTTAACATAGTCATAATGGCATGTTTTGTATACCTACTTAGTAGGTGCCATTAATCTTCCAAAATATTGAGAATGTTCCACACCCCCAAGTCTAACCCCCCAACATCTACAAACTATCTTACGGTCCCCAGTGTTACGAAGGGACTCCATAATGCAGTCCCTACTAATTTCCTGTTGACAATTCTGGGCCTGTAATTTTTCTGCCTGCCGTAGGCAATCTTCCCATGCAGAAATTGTGATGCTGCAAATCACTATGTGCACACGACTCAACATCAGCAGTTTAAAAATATTATTCTTCTCTGAGGTGTAAGATTTCAACTTTACCCATATTGCCACAATGGGATTGCAATGGCAATTGTACAGTGACAATCTGTTAACTTGTAACCCATGTTGTTTAGCAATCTCATGTTTTTTATTGGTAAGGTATGCAGCTTTATTGGCATTGGAAAGCAGCAGCAATTCTGCTCTTGTTTGTGGTATTTTACATAGGATGCTATTGCTTGATAACTCAGCAATATAATCAGCTTTTGTAACATGGGATTAGGGACTTTTTAGTTGCATTGAGTGAGTAGAAACTGACATTGCCTATCACAATAATAACTTAGGTGGAGGGATGGCAACAATATTTTGTAAACCATTATTTCAACACATTTATATCATCTCACTGTGGTAATCCTCAGGACTCTTTGGGTTTTTAAGTTTTAAATATTAGCTTACTCTGATGAATAAATGCTGTGTCCTCTGACCCTGCAGGTACAAGAATAGGCAACCACCTGTACCTACCGGAACTTGAAACCCCCAAGTCCATCACCTATTATCCAACACATTGTGTTGGATTGGTTCTGGTTCGCATATGTTTCGTCTCAAATCTACTGCAGTCTTCTTGAAAGTACAGTTGGCAGCCACAATATTGCTTCTCTCTGTAAGGAGATATTATGATGCCTTGCATCCGGGAGGACGATGGTTCAAATTTGCATCAGGTCATCCTGATTTAGATTTTTCGTGATTTCCCAAAATCGCTTCAGGCAAATGCCGGTATAGTTCCTGTGAAAGAGCACGGCCAACTTCCTTCCCTATCCTTCCCTAGTCCAATGGAACCGATGACCTCACTGTTTGATCCCTTCCCCCCCCCCCTCCCCCCCCAAATCAACCCTTCAATCAAAGGCCTACATCCTTTAATATTCTTAGCATGATAAGAGTACATCAACTGTCATTAAAATCCAAATTCTGTTTCATTTGTGAATCTAAATTTTCTGTTATTGAATATCGCCTTCTCCAATATGTCTCCAATATTGTACGACGTTTTGATGACTTGAGATATTCATGACAAAACATGTGGAATGCCATCATGAGGAATTTGTCTACTACTTGACAATAGTCATTTGCCTTCTGCACTTGGCACAAAGGCTCTTTTTACTTGAAACATTTTGGGACATCCATATTGTACAAGAAGTGACTTCGGCTAGTTTCTAAACTGAAGCAATTAATTATTATGAAAAGGATAGATTGCTACTTGTAAGGATGATGTGTTGGCTTGCAGACAGGCACAACAAAAATACTATTACCCACTGAACTTTTGGCCAAAGCCATCTCCAGAAAAGAAAGGGAAACATACACACATTCCTACAAGCAGGCAGTCGGCGCAGATCAGCCGGAGATAGCAGCCTTGTGTGTATGAGGTGTGTGTGGCCTGCCTCTCTCTCTCTCTCTCTCTCTCTCTCTCTCTCTCTCTCTCTCTCTCTCTGTGTGTGTGTGTGTGTGTGTGTGTGTGTGTGTGTGTGTGTGTGTGTGTGTGGCGGGCGCGGGTGCAAGGCTTTGACTGAAGGCTTAGTGTATAAACAGTCTTTTCGTACTCTCTCTCTGCAACTCAGCATGTCATCCTTACAATGAGTAACAATCTGTACTTTCATAATTGTTGTTCCAACTTGGACACTCCATTGTT
Organism: Schistocerca americana; assembly: GCF_021461395.2. Taxonomy (NCBI): domain Eukaryota; kingdom Metazoa; phylum Arthropoda; class Insecta; order Orthoptera; family Acrididae; genus Schistocerca; species Schistocerca americana. Next base: position 289,101,222 of record NC_060120.1, on the reverse strand, counting down.
TGAAGAGACAGTGATGAACTGACATCTGTAAGTGGAATATAAAAGTAGATTAAATTTATTAATTTTGTTTGTCCATGCACAACTGCATAGCTGAAGGTCAATTAAGGATGTGTAACACTGTGGTCTCCCTTTCCGTTGAGTATTACCATGCTATTGATATACATTCACGGTCAGTTCTCAGCTCTAAAATCAACAAGGTGATATGACATTTTCCAAATTACATTAATTACTTACATTATTCACCTATATTCACACAAAATCTGAATTTGGAGTGGTGGTCTTTCAGCCACTGTATCTGGATAAACCACTACACAGAAGTCAAATTTAATTGAATTCTTACTTGCTGGCAAGCTTCGTATTAAGTCCACAGTTGTTGGTGTTTGCGAACATGCTACAAATATCGTATTAAGTGTTAAATGTTCCCTTGTTTCATGGAGATAAATTTTTTTTATTTACTCGTTGATAATTTTCACAGCTATATAAAGAAAGTAATTGAAGATGCAAATCTCTCGGAAGAGACAGTAAAACTACTGCAGTTTTGCTGCTGGGAGAATCCTCACTTCTCACGCATTGTTCTGAGCGAGCTGCTGTGGCAGATAGCCTACGCCTACTGCCACGAACTGAGGCATCACATGGACCTACTATTGAGCATGCTGCTTATGGAAGATTCTTGGCAAACACACCGGATTCATAATGCACTGAAAGGTATGCATTTAATATATTGGTTAGTTCTTCTTCTTTGTTTATGTGAAGAACATCAATTGCAAAAGTGTAGTAAGTGCTTGACACATTTAAACACGTCCACAGCTCATGGTCTCGCGGTTGTGTTCTTGTTTCCCGAACACGGGGCCCTGGGTTCGGTTCCCGGCAGCAGGGTCAGGGGTTTTCACCTGCCTCAAGATGACTAGGTGTTTGTGTTGTCCTCGTCATTTCATCATCATTCATAAAAGTGGCGAGACAAGGCTGAGCAAAGTTTGGGAATTTGTATGGGCGCTGATAACTTCACAGTTGAGCACCCCACAAACCAAATATCAACAACATTTAAGCATGCAATGTTGATGACTTTATTCCAGTCCATTTGTAGCAAACAGAAACAATTTTCATCTTCTTTATGAAATCTGGTCAGTATTAGATGTTAAATGTACGGTTGACGTAAATTGTGCTTGGTTGTTTCAGCAAAGTACTAGGGCCCATTGCTCTATTCCTCCTTATGCTCTCCTCCCCCTCTCCTCCATATATGTATGGGACACGTGAAGAGTGATCAAAGAGTAATGGGAATTTTTGTTTTTCTTAAAGAATCTTTTTTTACTCGTAAGCATCAATTTTACCTCCTTCAAACATAATATGCTTGTGCCACCAGTTTTTCCAGTCTTGGAAGCACTCCTTGAACTCAGGTTTTGTTATGGTGTTCAGCTTCTTCACTGACTCTGTTTTCATCTCGTCAATAGTGGCAGAACGACATCTTTTCATGATTCTCATCAGCCTTGGGAATAAAAAGAAATAGCAGGGGACCATGTCCAGCAGGTACAGTGGGTAAGGTAGCATAACGGTTTTGTTTTTTGCCAGAAAAATCACAAACAAGCATTGAAGTGTGAGTGGGAGCATTATTGTGATGCAATCTCATCAGTGGTTTCACCACAATTCTGGTCTTTTCTTCGGATTGCTTCACATAAACAATGCAAAACACCCAGGTAGTATTCCTTATTGACTGTACAACCATAAGGCAGGAACTCATGATTCACTGTTTCATTATAATCAAAGAAAAACAGTGAGAACCACCTTCACATGTTATTGAACTTTTTTTTTTCCATTCTGGGCTCTTCATGCGGTTCCCAGAGTTTCCGCTAGGACAATGGGACGTTGGTTTCGACGTCATACGTACATACCGACATTTTGTCAGCTGTTATAACCTTCTTGAGATGTTCTAGGTCATTGTCAAATTCATCATAAAGTCCTTAGCAGTGTCTACATGACATTAGTTTTGTTCAAAATTCAAAAGTCTTGGAACAAACTTGGCTGCTACATGTTTCACGCAAAAAAAAAAAAAAAATAAAAATAAAAATAAAAAAAAAAGCTTGGCTTGAGCCAAAGGGTACACTCCGGGCTTGAGCCGAAGGGTACACTCACATCACCAGCAACCTCTTTGATGATGATTCAGCACTTTCCCAGAGCCATTACCTTTCGTTTTTCCACATTCTACATTGTTGTCAGTAAAAGATGTGCTTTGCGTCCAGTGTTGTTGTCATCTTCAACACTCTTAGAAACGTTTGTACCACTTTTGAACTCTTGTCTTAATCATTGTAGAGTTGCCAACATTTCAACTGTGATGCTGCACTTTATTCCATATTTCAAGCAAAATTTAATGCAAATTCTTCAATCCATCTTTTTCGGAAGTAAACATTCGCCGAGCATGTAACCTTTTTGACTGTCAACAGTAAACTAAATGTTAAAAATGGCTGAAAAATGTGTATGTATGTCAGGAAACGTATTTCCATTGATCCAAAGTTCTTCTGTTTACCATTCCAACTTAATTCCACTACTTTTTCATAACCTGAGTAATAGAGGTACAAACTATTTTTTTGATCTTTTTTTATTTTGATCATTTAAACCAATTAGGTTTCTTAGCACACCCATGAATTGCTACAAAAAAGGAATATGGAAATATCATCAGCCTCTTTTTAATTTTTATAATGATCATAGCCATTGAACATGTTTGTGACTATTGCAGAAGTTGAGAGAGACAGTGAATTGGAAGAGAGCTAATTGTCTGCTATGATTTTTAATGTTCAGTTTCATTCATATGCTTTCAATTTTAATTTTTCTTAGCAGAAAAATTTTATATGCTTCAGAGTTATGAATGGCAATATATTTTCAAGGATTCCAGCGCCTTCATTGAGTGATATTGTTACTTGAAATCCTGTATATATTTTGAAGAAACACTTCTTTTTTAAAAAATTTTACAGGTGTTCCAGAAGAACGGGAAGGTTTATTTGATACAATACAACGTAGTAAAAACCATTATCAGAAACGAGCATACCAGTGCATAAAGTGCATGGTTGCCCTCTTTTCCAAATGCCGTGCAGCTTTGCAAATGTTACATACAAATGGAGAATTGAAGAGGAAATGGGCACTAGCTGTTGAATGGTTGCAGGACGAACTTGAAAGGGTAAGATGTTTTAGAAACTGTATGAAATAAGAGTAGGAAAAACTCTACATTCCAGGCAGCAGTAATGGACCTGGGAACGAACAGGAGACTAAATGAACTCCATGTTTCAGAACTGCAGATTCCTTCATGGCAGGACTTCAATGATTGAAAGGGACAAGAATTTTTAGGGCTTAACTGACATTTCATTGATATGTTGGGAGTGAAAATGGCGCAGATGTGTCTGCGGAGGGAAATAGCACACTGTCAAGTCTTTGATATGAACACTCCAAAAGTTTAAAAAGAGGCTTTCCATTAAACACATACACCTGTGGTGTACTTTGTAGAGGGTACATTGTGTATGGTATCACTTCTACCCTTTCCTATTTCAGTCACAGATCTTGAGAAGAAAGACAAGTGATTTGTAAACATCCACACAAACTTGAATTTGTCAAACATTGCTATTGTAGATATTACACTAGCTGCACATGCGGGGACATACTCATCTTGACTTAGTTTGAAATGCATACTTTTAGAATTTTGGGATAAGCCTTTTAGTGCATTTTCCAATAGTGTGTGTTGAACAATTATTGCAGTAAGTAAAACTATCATTCAGTTTAGTTCCTTCTGTGAACTTGGCTACTAGAATATGTAAATGCTCTGAGACTTCTATTGATAATATCTTTGTAGACAAATCTAGGGAAAAAAGTCATATCACAAAACCAATGGTAAATGGACTGACTGATCATGACATGCAGCATCTTGTGTTAAATGTTGAAACTTGTCAGGATAAAAAATCTATTAAATCTGAGTGCAGGAGAACAATAAATAAGTCAGAAATTGAGAAATTCAGGAAATTCCTCAAAGACGTAAAGTGGACAGACGTTTACAATACTTCTGACTCAAATGGAAAATACAAAGCATTCATTAATAAAGTTACCTCCTCTTTTGAACATTGTTTTCCTTTTTTCCTCTAAAGGTAACTCAGAAGTCAAAAAATAAACCATGGATTACACAAGGATTAAAGAAATCACGTGGGACAAAGAGGAGACTGTATCTACTATCTAGGAACAGCTCTGATGTTAGAATTGTAATGCATTACAAAGAATACAGTAAAATGTTGAAGCAAGTACTCCATATATTGAAGCAGCTTTATTATGATTATTACATCAGGCAACAAAATAAAAACTGTATGGGATATAGTGAAGACAGAGGCAGGTGGGGCCAAAATGGAAGAGGAGATACTCTAAAAATAAATGAGACTTTGGTAACACATACATGTAGTGTTGCAAACCTCTTAAACAATTACTTCATTTCTGTTACTGACAGCTTGGGGTTATCTGGTTCAGTGAACAGTGCAATGGAGTATCTGAGACAAGTCTTTAAAAATAACTTCAGTAAAATGGAAATGACATTCGTGTCTCCCGAAGAAGTAGCATCCATCATAAAATCCTTAAAATCTAAGTATTCCAGTGGGTATAATAACATATCAATGAAGTTAATCAAAGAGTGCTCACCCGAGTTGAGTTCTCTCATAAGTTATTTGTGCAATCAGTCTCTTATCAGTGGAACTAAAATATGCTGAAGTTAATCCTCATTACAAGAAGGGGGATAAAGAGATACCATCAAACTGTCGACCAGTTTCACTTTTGCTGGCTTTCTCAAAAATATTTGAAAATGTTGTGTTCAAGTGTGTCCTTAAGCACCTGATTGCAAATAATAAATTGTCTAAGTCACTGTTTGGATTTCTTAAAGGTTCTGATCTAGAGAAAGCTATTTATACTTACAGTGAGAATGTACTTAATTCATTAGATAATAAATTAGAGGCTACTGGCATTTTCTGTGACCTGTCAAAAGCCTTTGACTCTGTGAACTACAGCATTCTCTTAAGTAAATTAGAATATTATGACTCTGTGAACTACAGCATTCTCTTAAGTAAATTAGAATATTATGATGTCACCAGCAATGCTGCGAGATGGTTTGAGTCTTATCTATCCAACAGGAAACAAAGGGTATCATTGCAAAATACCTGTGCAGTAAGCAGTCAGTCTTCATCTGACTGGGAATTAATTACATGTGGTGTTCCTCAAGGTTCCATCTTGGATCCATTGCTTTTTCTTGTGTACATTAACAATTTCTCATCTGTTACATTGCCAGATCCTAAGTTGGTTTTGTTTGCAGATGATACAAACATTTCAATAAGTGCCAAGCTAAGTACAGATTTAGAAATAGCTGTTAATGAAAGTTTCACTGACATTAATAAGTGGTTTAAAGCTAATTTACTGTCATTAAACTTCGAGAAGACCCACTATATGCAGTTCAGAACCTGTAAGAGAATTCCTTCCAGCATATGTATAACATATGAAGACAAGCAGATTGAAGAGGTTGAAGTGTTAAATTTCTGGGATTACAACTCGATAATAAATTCAGTTGGGTAGGACATACCACAGAATTGCTTAAGCACCCAAGTCTGTTTTTGCAGTGAAAATGATGTCAGATGTAGGAGATATAAATATAAAAAACCTTGCATACTTTGCTTGCTTCCATTCTATTATGTCATATGGCATCATATTCTGGGGTAACTCAACAAACCGAGCAAAAGTTTTTAGGGCGCAAAAGCATCTTATAAGAATCATTTGTGGTGTAAATTAAAGAACATCATGTAGAAACCTATTTGAGGAACTTTGTTCTAACCACTCCTTCTCAGTATATTTATTCCTTAATGAAAATTTTTTGTAAGTAATACATCTCTATTTCCAACCAATAGCTCAATACATAGTATCAGTACTAGTAATAAGAACAACATACATAAAGACCTAAAATCACTTACCTTGGTCCGAAAAGGGTTCCAATATTCAGGAACACACATTTTCAATAAATTGGCAGCAACCATTAAAAACTTAGTTTCAGATAAAGCACATTTTAAACAGAGTTTGAAAGACTTCTTGATAGGCAACTCCTTCTACTCCATAGATGAATATCTTAACAGAGACTGTTAAGCCAGCTTAAGTAAAAATATCTGTTAGATTTCAGTTTTGACAGCACTTGGCCACAACAGTCAAGATTAGGTATTTTGTGTGTGATAAATTTATTAATAGTGCACAACAGTGTTTCATTCTGTCAGTATTAATTCTGTAAATATTAGCTGTTCCAGTTTACCGCATTGTATTCACCTATTTCGACAATCTCCTGACAAATGATCAGGGTAGTAAATATTATATTTAAATGTTTTATGTTTTTTATGGTATACTTTCTGACATTTTCCTCACTCATGAGAGTCATCTCATTTCTTGGGTCCATGAAATGAAAACCGAATCTAATCTGAATATTTCTTTGACACTCTTAACAACTTACAGCTCCGTGGCTCATTATGCATATATTTTCCACATAATCTCCAGGAACAGTGAGCAATACTCGATGCTCAATTACATAATGTTTTGTAAGTGGTCTTTATTGAGTCTTTTGCTACCAACCCATACATTGACTATATCTGTATTGCTACCCTACACTGTATCACTCTTGAAGGATATCTTGGATACCACCATATTAAAAGTGAATGTAAATAAATGTTTGTTATGAAATTCATATTTCACGATTATACTATATTCTGATTAAAACTACTCTTTAATTGATATTTGTGATGTGGCACTACGTGGTTGCCACATCTGCTGTCATCTGGTTAAGCTTCAAGAAAAGGGAGCAGGCTGCCACCATGAGCAGAGCACGTCTTTCCTGCTGCAAATGGCAGTGTCTGACAACTGACTGTGTGTGGACACTGCTCTATTCAAACTCTGCAGATAGACTGATGTTTTGTTGTGTCACATCGGAAACAGCAAGCAGTTCACATGTGACATCACGAGCTCTGGGGAAACTAAACTACATAGCTTGTGCTGTTAACTGAATTTAAATCTGAGTATAGTGGTCTTATGTATAATTCATAAGTGAATCTTTCATATAGACATCTGTGCCCCCTAAGTAAAAGTACTAACTGAATCAGTTACCATAATGTTAGGACAAAATTTAATTTCTTTTAAGTAAAAGTTCATCAGTGTAAGACTAATTAAAGTGTTGGTAATCTCTTTGTAATCCTTTGTTTCAGCGGCCTTATCCACCAAATGCACAATATAGTTACAATAATTGGTCACCCCCTGCCCAGTCAAATGAATCCACCAATGGCTACTATTTGGAGAGGTCAAACAGTGCCAGGAAAACGTTGGAGAGAGCTTGTGAGCTTTGTCCTGAAGAGGTAATTTGACATTTGCTCAGTCATTTGTAGACACAATTAATTTGACCATGGAAATGTCATGTATCACAATAACTACATAATAGTAGATGTAATAATTGTTGTTGAGTAGGTAGAGTTCCATGCCGAGACCACCACAGTGTAATCTCAGTATTGTTCTACTGTGTGTGTGTGTGTGTGTGTGTGTGTGTGTGTGTGTGTGTAGGAGGAGAGGTGGTTGCTGCTACTGCACCAAACATTAGTTTGATGCAGCTCTTCCTGCTAGTCTACCCTGCACAAACCTCCTGTCCTCCTGTTCTCTGCAAAACTATTGCAACCTACAGGATGTCCCAGAAAAATGTACACACTCTTTTTATGATTGTAACTCTAATATTTATTGAAGTACATAAAAATTTTGAAATAATGTGAACACCATTGTGGTTCAGACACAGCTGATAACACTTACTGAAAGTATCCTTTATGTTCCCAATCGTCGCAATTGGTATTTTGGCACATCAATTTTCAGTGGCTGCTTTCAGCTCATTGATTGTAGCTGGTCGTATGCTATAAAAATTGTTTTTATGTGCCCCCCTTGCAAAACTACATAGGCATCATATCTGGTGAGTGCAGAGGGTACTTGGTGCTACCTATTTGTCCTGTTTGTCAGTCTGGTAAGTTTTCATCAAAGCAGGCCCTTATGTCATGATGGTAGTGGGGAGATGCTCCAGCTTACTGGATTAGCATTCTCCATCACCAAACATGTCTTTCACATGTGCAATGGCATAAGCCTGTAGCGAGTCCATGTAATTTTCAGCATTCTCTGTATGCTCAAAAAAGAAAGGTCCAGTCACACCAAATGCTGGTAAACAACACCGCACTGTAACTCCTGGTAACTTCACATGGTGTTCCAGTGTCACATGGGGATTCTCAGGTGCACAGTGGGTACAATCCTGTTGATTAATTGAACCATTTAACTTAAGTGGTCTCATCACCCCAAACAACTTCGTATGGGAATTATTTTTCCTGTCCGCGTCTTGCTCGATATCCCTCACAAAATTCAGTTCTCCACTCCAGATCGTCCTCATTCAGAGCACGGAGTAATCTAGGAACTTTGGACATGCTTCGAAATGGGGTGCATACTTATTTTTGGAACTCCTGTCTCACGAGTCACATTCCGCACAGACTTTCTAGGTGATTACTGAAACCGTTTGGTGACTTCTCTATCTCTTGTGCGGATGACCATGGTCTTCAGGAATGGTTCTTCTGGGAATTTTGGACAGCTCCTTCCTCCTCAAACGTATCTCGCAGATGAGTAAGTTGGAGACGCATTGTTGCCTCTTGTTGGAACTTCATTCTAAACTGTCCTTGCACTTCATACATGTTCTCGTTCTCCCAGTAGCACGTCAGAATGAACTTTCTTTGCTCAAGGTAGCCTTCAGCTACTTTTCAAGATGTCACACCAGAAAAAGGGGGGAAAAGACAGTATTCTAGTTGCAGGATGCAAAAAGTGTGTGTGTTTCTTTCGGGGCCCCATGCCTATCTGCTTAAATGTGCTTAGTTTCTGTCTTAAATTTTTACCCTCCACATATCCCTCCAACACCAAATTAAGTATTCCTTGATGTCTGGGGATGTGTTCTATCAACTGATCCCTTCTTTTAGTTGAGTAGTGCTATAAATTTTTCTCCCCACTCTGATTCAGTACCTCCACATTAGTTATGCTATCTGCTGTGGAATCTTCTGTATTCTCCTTTACCATCACATAGCTAAACCTTCTATTCTCTTCTTGTCTGAGATGTTAAAAACCCCCATTTCATTACCGTACCTCTCAAGACTCCAGCCCAGCCCAAAACTTAAATTTCATATTTGATTTTAAAATATCTGTCTTTCAGAAATTCTTTTCTATTGCCAGTTAGTATTTTGCATCCTCTCAGCTTTGACCATCAACAGTTATTTTGCTACTCAAATAGCAAAATTCATCTAAATCCCTCAGCATTAGCTGATTCAATGTATAGACTGAGTAACATTGAAGATGGGCTTTAGCCTCTCTCATTCCCTTTTCAACTAATGCTTCTCTTACATGTCCTTCAACCTTTATAACTGCATTCTAGTTACTATGGGTAGTTTTAATTAAAATGCAGCTGATCACAGGGGTACGTTGCGGGCTGTAATTATCGTATGGCAGTGAAACTTGGCAGATACGCTAATACTTTGATGCATGACTGAAGGTATGACATCCACACCATCATTTGATAAGCCATAACATGAGTGAACAGTACGGCCATTGAGAAGAACAGAGTGGCGACTCTTTTGGGAAACCTGGAATTCTCAGGAAATTAATTTTTACCTGGAAAAATCGAGGAAATCTCCGGGAATCTCAAAATTCTGTATCGTTAACCTAGCATTGAAATCAAATTCTATTGAACAATGGAAAATCCAGGATGGAATGTAACAATATTAGAGAAGGAAAGTTGCTACTCACCATATAGCAGAGATGCTGAGTCACGATAGGAACAACAAAAAGATTCACACAATTATACCTTTTGGCCATTAAGGTCTTTGTCAACAACAGTCACACAAGCACGTGCACACACTCAAGTAAACGCAGTTCACACACACGTCTGCAGTCTCGGGCAACTGAAACCACACTGCGAGCAGCAGCACCAGTGCGTGATTGGAGTGATGAGTGGTGGGGTTAAGGAGGAGGCTGGGGCGGGGAGGGGGAGGGATAGTATGGCGGGGGTGCCAGACAGTGAAATGTTGCAGTTTAGGTGGAGTGCAGGAGAAAAGGTGGGGAGGCGGAGGGAGGAGTAGGGGAAATTAAAAAATTGGCTGTAGTGATGAAATGATGGCTGTGTATTGCTGGAATGGGAACAGGGAGGGGGCTGGATGGGAGAGGACAGTGACTAACGAAGGTTGAGGCCAGGAGGGTTATGGGAATGTAGGGTGTATAGCAGGGAAAGTTCCCACCTACGCAATTCAGAAAAGCTGGTGTTGGTGGGAAGGATCCATAAGGCACAGACTGTGAAGCAGTCATTGAAATGTGGGGTATCATGTTTGGCAGTGTGTTCAGCAACAAGGTGGTCCACTTGTTACTTGGCCAGTGTTTGTCGGTGGCCATTGATGTGGACAGACAGCTTGTTGATTGTCATTCCTACATAGAATGCAGCATAGTGGTTGCAGCTTAGCTTGTAAATCATGACTTGTTTCACAGATAGCCCTGCCTTTGATGCGATAGGTGATGTTAGTGACCGGACTGGAGTAGGTGGTGGTAGGAGGATGTATGGGATAGGTCTGTTACGGGGGTATGAGCCATGAGGTGAGGGATTGGGAGCAGGGGTTGTGTAAGGATGGACGAGTATATTGTGTAGGTTTGGTGGACAGTGGAATACCACTGTAGGTGTGGGAAGGATAGTGACCAGGACATTTCTCATTTCAGGGCACGACGAGAGGTAATTGAAACCCTGGCGGAGAATGTAATTCAGTTGCTCCAGTCCTGGATGGTACGGAGGTATAAGGGGAATGCTCTTCTGTGACCGGACTGTGGGACTTCGGGAGGTGGTGGGAGACTGGAATGATAAGGCACGGGAGATTTGTTTTTGTATGAGGTTGGGAGGATAATAAGTCAGTGAAGGCTTCAGTGAGACCCTCAGTATATTCCAAGAGGGACTGCTTGTCACTGAAGTTGCAACAACCATGGGTAGCTAGGCTGTAAGGAAGGGACTTCTTGGTATGGAATGGGTGGCAGCTGTCGAAGTGGAGGTATTGCTGATGGTTAGTAGGTTTGATATGAACAGAGGTACTGATGTAGTCATCTCTGAGGTGGAGGTCAACATCTAGGAATGTGGCTTGTTGGGTTGAGTAAGACCAGGTGACGCAAAAGGGGGTAAGTTATTGAGGTTCCGGAGGAATGTGGATAGTGTGTCCTCACCTTTGATCCAGATAGCAAAGATGTCATCAGTGAATCTGAACTAGGTGAGGGGTTTAGGATTCTGAGTTTTTAGGAAGGATGCCTCTAAATGGCCCATGAATAGGTTGGCATAGGATGGTGCCATGCAGGTGCTATAGCCATACCCTGGATTTGTTTATAGTTAATGCATTCAAAGGAGAAGTAATTCTGGGTGAGGATATAGTTGGTCATGGTGAATTGGAAGGAGGTTGTTGGTTTGGAATCCATAGGGCATTTGGATAGGTAGTGTTCAATAGCAGTAAGGCCATGGGCATTAGGAATGTTAGTGTATAGGGAGCTGGATCAATGGTGATAAGCAGGACACTGTATGGTAAGGGGACAGGACCTGTGGAGAATAGGTGGAGAAAATGGTTGGTATACTTCATATAGGAGAGTAGGTTCCAGGTAATAGGTTGAAGGTGTTGGTCTACGAGAGCAGATTCTCTCAGTGGGGGAATAGTAACTGCCACAACGGGGCGCCCTAGGTGGTTGGGTTTATGGACTTTAGGAAGCATGTAGAAGGTAGGAGTGCAGGGACTGGTAGGGGTAAGTAGAGAGATGGACTCTGGGGAGAGGTTCTGGGATGGGCGTCCTTACGCCCATGACGAAATTCAAATACATAGCTGAGTGTGATGTGGCACGTGGAAGAGGAAGATGTCCTATCCCAGTGGATATCATTGATGAGGTTGCTGTTCCTGTAATTGACCATGCAGCACTTGGCCCGGTAGTGTTAGTGCTTATGCAATCTCGTGAGAACTGTCCATCCCGTGGTCAAGAGTACGGAAATTTTTCGGTCTATTTTACACTGGTACGTGTAAAAGATCCAGTCAGTGCAGCAAATAATACCTCATTATCTGCAACAACATTCTGAATTTGTCCTTTGGTTTCTGGCATGGATTGAAGTTGATAACATATGTTCAGACAACATTCAGTAAAGTGATGAGACACATTTTACACTACAGGGTACAGTGAATACTAAGAACTGCTGAATTTCAAGTACTGTTAAGAACTGCTGAATTTCAAGTACTGTTAAGCTGTGTATTGTGCACGAAGAGCCATTGCACTCGCCGTATGTGACTGTGTGGTGTGGATTCACAAGCACCTTTAGTCGTGTTGTGTTCTTCTTTGAAGAGAACTCACCCAGAGGGCCTATCAGGCCTACTGTGATGTCTGCAAGTTATTGAGATCTCGTTGTACATCACGTGATTCCTGCTTTGGAAGAGCACAACTGTTCGGAAACCACGGTTTTCATGTGAGATAGGGCAGCACTTCGTCACTCGCCCAGTGTAAGATTGCTAAATGCAACCTTCAACAAACATGTTATCTCCCCAAGTTTTCCAGATGCATGGCTTGCAAGGTCACTTGATCCGATTCCAGGTGACTTTTGGCTCTGACGATGTCTAAAAGAACACATTTACCAGGGCCATGTTCGGTCACTACCTGACATGAAGGCCAGTATAAAGAAACATATTGCTCAGATTACACTGGAACTGCTGCAAGCATCTGTTGAGCGTGTTGTTTTAGGAACGCATCATCTCGTCAATGTCTCGAACTGTGTAAGCTGCAGTTAGTAATGAAATCAACATTGCCTTTCTCAATTTGACTTTTTGTGCTCATGTCCAGTTTCTAATCCATTACATATAGAAACATTTCTATGTGTCATCCTAGCATTCACAGCACCATATTTGCACCTGTTAGTCAAAATTATAACTTTTTTGTTCCCCCAGAGTAAATTGTTAATGCATTAGAATATCTGCCAAGTTTCACTGCTGTACAATAATTACAGTCCACACACTGGACCTCTATGAGCAGCTGCACTTTAATTATAACCACCCACTATATTGAGTTGACCTTTCACTACCTGTGTTTTATTCCTCTTTCCTTCAGAGTTCCAGAGAGTATATTGTAGTCAACATTTTCAAAAATTTTCTCAAAATCTACAAATGCTGTTAATATTCATGTAACCTTTGCACAAGACAGAATCCAGAAATTGTTGATAAATACTTGAGAAGGTAATTTATTTTTTGTATCATGCAAGTAGTGTAATGTAGTGACATACAGGACACCTGCAAGTGAAAAATATTTGTTACTTTCAGATACTCGGTGAGAATGAGTACCGAGTCCCTTCTCTTTAATAAGTTCATTGACTTCATAGTTATTGTATATTCACTCATAGGCTTTAACTTAACTGTTTGTATTAAATAATATACTTGGCATACACAGGGCCTCTCACTATTCGTGTTCCACAGCTTTGAACACTTGTTAATCTACTCTAATGTGAAACGCATCTTTTCTATTGAAAAAGTGCCCATAGCTGTTAAGGTATGCATTTTAGAGCCCATGTTTACTAGACGTTTTTTGTTGTTTCCCTCTGCAACCTCTAGAAGTATGTAGCATGAATTGTGAAACACCCTGTGTAAACATCTGTAGAGATTTAGGATGCCTCTTCCAACATTCATTCATGGCAGCAGCTGCGACTGTCAAAAGTGGAAGCAAATAAATGCAGGTTGTCTATTTACTGCACATTTGAAGAATTGCGTAGCATTCAGTTAGAAGGATTATTGGTAAATAATACTTTGGTAACAGTGACTAACAACAGTATGATTCTAAAATGTAAACTTTCACGGCCGGAAATATCATGTCCATTATAATTATCCGGGCTGTTATGCCGTGGTCGGTTGATGAATTCTGAGGTGATTCCCAACGTTTCGTCTCCGACTGCGGGAGACATCTTCAAGGGGGTCCGTAGCTTGATGGAAGGTCCAACACACACACTGGCTCGCTACTGGACCTTCCATCAAGCTACGGACCCCCTTGAAGATGTCTCCCGCAGTCGGAGATGAAACGTTGGGAATCACCTCAGAATTCATCAACCGACCACAGCATAACTGCCCGGATAATTATAATGGACATAACAGTATGATTTCTATGGTGATGGCTGTCCTGGTACAAATGTTTATGGTATAAAGTGTTCCCTGCAGTATTCGCATAGTCACTGTTCTTTACTAAGGACATAACAGACACATTGTATTCAGTCCCCCTGCGGGTCCGGGGTAAGAATAGGCCCGAGGTATTCCTGCCTGTCGTAAGAGGCGACTAAAAGGAGTTTCAACCGTTTCGGCATTCCATGTGATGGTCCCTCTTGGGGTTTGACCTCATTTTTTCAAAATTCTACAGAAGTACAAGCCACTTGGGGAAGGACGCCTTACGTGGTGTATCACTGGTCCTCAGTGCACTAAGACCTTGGCACTCAGCATTGTAACGGCGTTGTAACCGCACCCACTATTCCTCCAATTGGGCCTAAACGCCTGATGGGTTGCACACGTTCCGCCCATAGTGCATCCCCATCTGCACCTGCGATCATGATGGACTTTCCATGGCACCCGAAATCCAGCACGGTAGCCAGCCTGTTGTGGTGGGGTCGTCATGTACCCTCTAGGTTGTAGCCCCCTGACAACACAGGGATCGTACTGCCGATACCTGAGCTGCACCCTCCCCACGTCGGCCAAGGAGTAGATGCCCGTCTCCTTGGGGCATCAGGACTCCCGGCAACGGTCATCCTGCCAGGTGGCCCTTGCTGAGGCTGGGTGGCGCCCGTGGGGAGAGCCCCTGGTCGGAGTGGGTGGTATCGGGGCGGACGTTTCGCAGATGAAACGTCAACATGTATCAGGTCGTTCTGCAGCCGAGTCTTTTAAAAAGAAAGGTACTGTCTCTGGTTCTGGTTCTCCTGCCCTTTCCCCCTTGGCCACTCCCTGGGAGGAAGGACAGGCCCGCCGGCTTGGGGCGAAGTACTTCCCCCGCTATTTAGTCTGTTCTCGGACCGATGGGGGCGACGTTCGCCACCTCCAAGCCCATGTTCTTTGTCCAGCACATCGAGGACATCTTCGGGGAAATTGAGGCTCTCAGTAAAATGCGTTCGGGGTCCGTTCTTATAAAGACCGCCTCCGCCACATAGTCGGCGGCGCTCCAGGCGTGCGACCGACTAGGGGACATCCCAGTGTCCATTGTCCTGCATCTGGCACTGAATAGGACGCAGGGGGTTATTTTTCGTCGGGACCTCCTGCTGCAATCTGATGAGGAGCTCAGGGCCAACCTGGAGCGCCGAGGCGTGCATTTCGTCCGGCGAGTTCAGCGCGGCCCCAAAGATCGTCGCATCGACACCGGAGCCTTTATCTTCATCTTCGAGGGGGACGTTCTCCCGGAGAAGGTAAAGGTGATGTGCTACCGGTGCGACGTGCGACCTTACGTCCCGCCTCCTATGCGCTGCTTTCGGTGTTTGCGCTTTGGACACATGTCGTCACAGTGTGAGGCTGAGCCCCTTTGTGGCAGTTGTGGACGTCCTCTTCGTGAGGAACATGCCTGCACCCCACCACCTCGGTGCGTCAATTGTCCTGGCATCCCCTCGCCTAGATCTTTAGACTGCTCCGCGTATCAGAAGGAGAAGAAGATCCAAGAATTAAAAACTTTGGATCGTCTCTCTTATTCTGAGGCCAGGAAGAAGTATGACCGCCTCCATCCCGTGACGTTGACAACTTTGTTTGCCTCAGTCGTGTCCACTCCTTCCACAGTATCCTCACCCCTATCCTGTCCCCCTCCACCCTCACCCCATCCGGGGTCTATGCCTCCGCCTCCCAAATCCCTCCCTTCCAAATCCTCCTCCCTCGTGGCCCCTGCCCCCTCTGCCCCAGGGGCCACCCTTCCTCCTCCTCCTCCCCCTCCGCCGCCTGAGAAGCGATCCTCTTCTCAGGCGTACATCAGGGAAACGTTCCGGACCCCGGCTTCCGGAGCCCGGCTTCCCAGGTCCGGCGTTCCAAAACGGACCCCGCACGTGAGGACCTTCTTCGGGTCCAGCCTACCATCCCCGTGCCTCATCGGGCTTCCAAGAAGGCCTCCAAGAAGAAATCTTTATCCCCTTCTCCATCCGCGAGTTGCTGCTCCCGGCCGTCCTCAGTTTCGCCGGGACGCTCTGCTGCCAGGCACTCAGCTGGCCTCTCGTCGGCGAATGATGCTGCCCTTCCTACGCAACCCGGGAAAGCGGCCGCAGCTGGCAACGACTCGATGGAACAGGATCCGCCTCCCGCCGGTTGTAGCGTTGTTCCCTCGAAACCTGGCCCTCCCCAGCCGTCGAGGTGACCAGCTCTTCACCCGTTTCATTCCCCCCTGTTTTCTGACTAGCGATGGCTTTGTTACATTGGGACATCAGAGGTATTCGATCTAATTGGGAGGAATTACAACTACTCCTCCGCCTGCACTGTCCGCTCGTCCTTGGTCTCCAGGAAACCAAGTTGCGCCCAACTGACTGTATTGCTTTTACCCATTATATCTCGGAGCGGTCTGACCTCACCCCTGCGGACTGTATTCCGGCTCATGGTGGGGTCATGTTGCTCGTTCGGGACGATGTCTATTACCATCCCATACCATTGACCACCCCACTCCAAGCAATAGCTGTCCGTATTACTCTTTCTGCCTTTACTTTTTCTGTTCGTACCGTCTACACTCCATCGTCATCCGCAGTTAGTCGTGCTGACATGATGCACCTGATTGTTTAGCTTCCTCCGCCGTTTTTATTGTTTGGCGACTTCAATGCCCATCATCCCCTTTGGGGCTCTCCTGCATCCTGTCAGAGAGCCTCTCTCTTGGCGGATGTCTTCAACCATCTCAATCTTGTCTGCCTCAATACTGGCGCCCCGACTTTCCTCTCAGACTCCACTCATACCTACTCCCACTTGGACCTCTCGATCTGTTCTACCACTCTTGCCCGTCGGTTCGAGTGGTATGTCCTTTCTGACACCTATTCGAGTGACCACTTCCCCTGTGTCGTTCGTCTCCTACACCACACCCCATCCCCACGTCCTTCGAGCTGGAACATACCGAAAGCTGACTGGGGACTTTACTCCTCCCTGGCGACCTGTCCGGATCACGATTTTCTCAGTTGTGACAGTCAGGTCGAATACCTCACGGCTGTTATCATCAATGCTGCCGAACGTTCCATTCCTCGTACTACCTCTTCTTCACGTCGCGTTTCCGTCCCCTGGTGGAATGAGGCTTGTAGAGACACTATCCGTGCTCGACGACGTGCTTTACGCACCTTTCGCCGCCATCCTACGTTGGCGAATTGTATTGGATACAAACGACTCCGAGCGCAATGCCGTAGAGTCATCAAAGACAGCAAAAAAGCTTGTTGGGCCTCTTTCACCAGCTCCTTTAACAGTTTTACTCCCTCTTCTGTCGTCTGGGGTGGCCTGCGCCGGCTGTCGGGCATTAAGGCCCACTCCTCGGTACCTGGCCTGACCTCAGGTAATGAGGTCCTTGTTGATCCTGTGGACGTCTCCAACGCCTTCGGCCGCTTTTTCGCGGAGGTTTCAAGCTCCGCCCATTACCACCCTGCCTTCCTTCCCAGGAAAGAGGCAGAAGAGGCTCGGCGACATTCCTTCCACTCGCTGAATCTGGAACATTATAATGCCCCCTTTACTATGCGGGAACTCGAACGTGCACTTGCACTGTCCCGGTCCTCTGCTCCCGGGCCAGATGCCATTCACGTTCAGATGCTGGCACACCTTTCTCCGGCAGGCAAAAGCTTCCTTCTTCGTATCTACAATCGCGTCTGGACCGAAGGTCGAGTCCCCATGCATTGGCGTGACGCCATCGTTGTTCCTATACCCAAACCCGGGAAGGATAGACACCTTCCTTCTAGTTACCGCCCCATTTCTCTTACAAGCTGTGTCTGTAAGGTGATGGAGCGCATGGTTAACGCTCGGTTAGTTTGGATTCTTCAATCTCGACAGCTACTTACCAATGTTCGATGCAGCTTTCATTGCCGCCGCTCCGCTGTTGACCACCTTGTGACCTTGTTGACATTCATCATGAACAACTTTTTGCGAAAGCGCCAAACAGTATCCGTGTTCTTCGATTTGGAGAAGGCTTATGATTCCTGTTGGAGAGGAGGTATCCTCCGCACTATGGACAGGTGGAGTCTACGCGGTCACCTGCCCCTTTTTATTGATTCCTTTTTAACAGACCGAAAGTTTAGGGTACGTGTGGGTTCCGCCTTGTCCGACGTCTTCCTCCAGGTGAACGGAGTGCCTCAGGGCTCCGTCTTGAGCGTAGCCCTTTTTGCCATAGCGATCAATCCTATTATGGATTGTATTCCACCTAATGTCTCAGGCTCTCTTTTTGTCGATGACTTCGCGATCTACTGCAGTGCCCAGAGAACATGCCTCCTGGAGCGCTGCCTTCAGCGTTGTCTAGACAGCCTATACTCATGGAGTGTGGCAAATGGCTTCCGGTTGTCTGAAGAGAAGACGGTTTGCATCAACTTTTGGCTATATAAAGAGTTCCTTCCGCCATCCTTACATCTCGATCCCGTTGTTCTCCCATTCGTGGAAACAACTAAGTTTCTAGGGCTCACACTGGACAAGAAACTTTGTTGGTCTCCGCACGTCTCTTATTTGGCTGCCCGTTGTACACGTTCCCTTAATGTCCTCAGAGTTCTTAGTGGTTCATCTTGGGGAGTGGATCACACTGTCCTGCTTCACTTGTATCGATCCATAGTCCGATCGAAGTTGGATTATGGGAGCCTCGTCTATTCGTCTGCTCAGCCATCCCTCTTACGCCGTCTCAACTCCATCCACCATAGGGGGTTACGTCTTGCGGCCGGAGCCTTCTACACTAGTCCCGTCGAGAGTCTTTATGCTGAAGCTGCCGAATTACCTTGACATTCCGGTGCGACGTACTGCTTTGTCGGTATGCCTGCCGGCTGTTGTCCATGCCCGACCACCCCTCTTATCAGTCCTTCTTCGCCGATTCTCTCGACCGTCAGTATGGGTTGTATGTGTCCGCCCTGCTGCCCCCCGGAGTCCGCTTCTGTCGCCTGCTTCGACAATTGGATTTTGCCCTCCCTACCACCTTCAGAGAGGGTGAGAGCCCGACTCCACCTTGGCTCCAGGCTCCGGTTCATATTTATCTCGACCTCAGCTCGCTCCCGAAGGAGGATACTCCGGCTGCAGTGTATTGCTCACGGTTTGTCGAACTTCGTGCGCGACTTGCCAGTCACAACTTTATTTACACTGATGGCTCCAAAACTGTCAATGGTGTCGGCTGTGCCTTTGTCGTCAGGGCCGTCACCTTTAAATACCGGCTCCTCGACCAATGTTCCAGCTTTATGGCCGAGCTTTTTGCTCTCCATCGGGCCGTTCAGTATGTCCGCCGCCACCGCCATTCATCGTATGTACTCTGCTCTGATTCACTCAGTGCTCTTCAGAGCCTTGGAGCTCCTTATCCGGTCCATCCCTTGGTACAACGGATCCAGCATTCCCTCCATTCTTTTGCTGATGGTGGCTCTCCTGTCAGCTTTCTGTGGGTTCTCGGTCATGTAGGAGTGCCTGGGAATGAGGCTGCTGATGCTGCAGCCAAGGCTGCAGTCCTCCTGCCTCGGCCCGCCTCCCGTTGTGTCCCGTCATCTGATGGTAGTGGGGTTGTTTGTAAGAGGCTTGTGTTGTTGTGGTGGGCTGCTTGGTCCTCACTTCAAGGAAACAAGCTCCGGGAAGTAAAACCGTTCCCAACTGCTTGGACAACCTCCTCCCGACCATCTCGGCGAGAAGAGGTCCTTCTGGCCAGGTTGCGGATTGGGCATTGCCGGTTTAGCCACCGCTACCTGCTCTCTGGTGACCCGGCCCCGCAGTGCCCTTGTGGTCATGTATTAACAGTGCGCCATGTTTTATTGTCGTGTCCCCGTTTTAGTCAATCTCGTGTTGTCCTGTCTCTGCCATCTACTTTGCAGGATATTTTAGCTGATGACGCTCGAGCAGCTGCTCGTGTTCTTCGTTTTATTACTTTGACTGGCTTATCCAAAGACATCTAACTCTTTCACTTATTTTGTCTGCATCTTTGTAAGAACTTTCTGGTGTCCCCCCCCCCCCCCCTTGAGTTTTACTAGATTCTATGTGCTCTAACAATTGTGACTGGGTGCTAATGACCTCAGTAGTTGAGCGCCCTTAAACCCCCCCCCCCCCCCCCCCAAAAAAAAAAAAAACATTGTATTCAGTGACCATCAATAATGAAAATAACAAGTGATTTGTCAATGGTGATTGGCTGTTCAGTACCAAATACATACAGTCCAAAATGTAGTCGGAGTTTGCTACTCTTGTCAAGTGATTGTGTAAAGCTTAATTTAAAGAACTGAATATTAATTATTTATGTTGATGGTGTTTGCATGCATTATATATAATTTGAAGGTAATTTGTAATTAGTTTACGACTTCAATGGGTGCCGTGTTTCAGGAACAGGAGATGGAGGAAATGTCTGAAGAAGGTGATAGCCCTCAGCCTGAAGAACAGCATCAGCAACCACCTCAGAATGCACCATTTGCACCTGCATATTCCATAAGTAGCCCTTTGACAAGTCAGCGATTCATAAATAGAAGGGCACTGGGAACAAGGTATGTGTTTGAACTGTAATAGGTAACGGCATTTCTCAGAATGCTTATTTTCTATGATGCTTGACTGTGAAATCCGTTGAAAAAAAGTTGTTAAAATTTTTAATGATTTTTTATTAACTCAAAGATGTATATTTCTTGCCTCCCTTATAGTATACACACCTTTGACCTCACCTCTGCCCCTTCAGTGTTTAAGCTCATTCTAGAGTGCCCTTCAGTGCTCTGCAGAATTATGAAGAATGTCATTGGTTGTCTCGAAACTTCTTTCGGCTTAAGAGTTTTCATTCGTAAATGAGGAAAGTCATGTGGAGTAATGTGTGATGAGCGGAGGGTTCTAGGGGGAGGACAGTCATCTGATTTTTTGGCACAGATCTTTTGAAAGATGCTGGAGAATATGCAGATGTGTTGTTTTCGTAATGACTTGTGAACTACCGAGCGAGGTGGCGCAGTGGTTAGACATTGGACTCGCATTCGGGAGGACGACGGTTCAATCTCGCGTCCGGCCATCCTGATTTAGGTTTTCCGTGATTTCCCTCCGTCGCTCTAGGCAAATGCCAGGATGGTTCCTTTCAAAGGGCACGGCCGACTTCCTTCCCCATCCTTCCCTAATCCGATGAGACCGATGACCTCACTGTCTGGTCTCCTTCCCCCAAAAAACCAACCAACCAACCAACCAACTTGTGAACTTTCGTATCAGGAGGGCGATCAGCCACTCACTCCCACTAACAATGCCAAATCCAAATTAAAAAGAAGGTACAAATCTGTTGACATTGAAACTTGACTGAAACTGTTGCACGTTCTCATTTGGAGGTCTTTTTTTCCCAACTGCTGTGATGATTGAAATTTTGTGTTAGTGTCTCTGGCCATAAATTTAACACTACAGTGCGTACGGCAAGAGAAGAGCTCTGACAGTTGACGCGGCCTTGGCGCACGTGCTTTGTGTATCTATGACAGCCGATCGGATCGTGAACTTTTGTTTACATTATCGTGGCAACACCCCAGTGTTGCTGTAGTGCTGCGTGACCGCTGCTGGCTCGCTGCCCGTCCGTGTCGAATACTGGCAACTGCATTGCCAGCTGTCAAGAGCTCTTCTCTCAACGTATGTAGTATAGTCCAAATGTTGTGCAAATGTTTTATCAGCTTTAGTGTGTTAGAGGAGTTGCTTGCAAGTGTTTAATCATTGCTACTTATGTTCCTTACCATCAGACAAGGCATACTTCAGCTTCAAGTGTGCACAATATGAAGCAGTGAAGATACTAGCCTCTTCAAAATTTCCTGCATTTAAATGATAGCAGACATGCAGCAAATCCATGATTTTCTGAATGTGGGTACCATCACTTGAGGTCAGAGAGCTTTCTGGCCACCTTCAGTTGATGAATAATCACTTTTGTATTGGAAGTACCATTTGTAACCTCTTCCTGAGGTTGACTGAAAAGTTCACATATTTGCCACTTATCACTTATCATTTCATGTTAATTTATTGCACCTATAAATCAGATATCGGAAAAATCTCCAGAAACACTGTACCATGTTTCATTCAAATAACAGTAGCTCAGAAACTGACATTAACAGTATAAAATAATGTTTGTTTGTAAAAGAATGTGCTGCCAATGGCACGTCACATCACTAAGACACTTTTTTGCTGGTTTAAAGAAAGGTTTTATGCGACAATTATTTTTGCGGTCTTGTATTTCGTTTTGTATTAATTCTGTACATGCTGATGTCCCTCCAGTCAAGCAAAAATTCAAGAAAATGCTATGTTTCAAGCTCTCATACTGCTCATCACACACTTCATTCTTAGTGACTGTATATGCCTACCATCTGTAACTGTCTCACATTTCATTGCTTTCTGTCTGTGTCAAGTTGCATGTCTCCATCTGCATATTCACTCTCACACTTCTACCAGTCCCTTTTTCACTATCTGACCAACATTGGCCTAATTTGATATGTTCATGCTGAGGTATATTCTTGCTTATTTGTTAGGAAATTTTTGTATTTAATGAAGCCATCACCGTTACTTTCATAATACCCCTTTAAATGCCTATATATTGAGTAGAGTGGCACATGGTGTCTCTCTTGAAGTGACCCTGGCAACTTCTATTTTTTGATCTATCTTTTTAAATGTTTGAGAGAGAACAGCTACTCCAAAATCTTATCAATAAGCAAAAGTTGTCAGTAGGTCCCTTTCTGATAAATATTCTAATGGCAGAGGTGACAAACTGTCTTAAATTTCTCCTTGTTTCCCTGTAAACTGTTATAAGATGTTATACAAGTGATCATAAACTGGAGGTACAACTATGGGATGATGCATTAGAGTCAAAACATTACACAGATCATGTTGCTCACTAACTCTAAAGATAACTCTTTACAGTTGCTGTATCAAATAGTTTTTAACGGACTGCCTGCATTAGGTGAAACGGCACTTTTGTGAATAATTTTTGCGTTAACCAAGACCTGAAACTTGCAAACGGTGATGCTGTTCTCCCACTCCGAGAAAGCACAGGTTGTACTATTTGCTGTTATTTTGCGACTTGCAAAGCTCTACGTATCACATTGATGTTGCTACTTAATAAATTTGCTGTGTTACGTACATAAATACGTACGTACATACACATATACATACTCATTCCTGTCCTGCAAATGCTTATCAATACCGTATTTTGCCTGCTGTCTTGGAAACCTGGATGTGGTACATCATGGTACAAAATTTTAATTATTGCCCCTGAAAATAAATTAGCATAATTAATTTATTGTTGTTTGAAGTGTTTCCATGTGTCCAGCCAGATACAGTCGTCAAATACCCTCGATATTTCAGTGGATAAATGTTCCATGATCGTCAGGTGGTGCTGATACAATAATCTGCCTGCTCTCTGCTGCTAGTATGTATCCCTCTCAGGTCCAGGTGCAATTCTGTGCATCGACAGCGCACAGCGTGTCTGGTGGTGGGGAATGTGGAGGGTGTGTTAGGTGGTGGGAGAGGCCGCAGTATCTCTTTGGTAGACGTGGCAGAATGATCTCGTGTCCGCTTGCACCGTTGCTCCTTGGTAGAACTTAGTATTGGTTCCCAGGCCTTACTGAGTTGGTAACCAGTGTTCCTGTTAACAAGATTGTTTGTTATGCGAATGTCTATGGCTGCTTTGGAGGTGTAGTCCGGTGGTCAGAAGACACTGTCATTCTTGTGTTGCCTCAATTTTTTTGTCTTATTCCAGCTGTTCTCCATCTTGGTTCCTACTGCGCTTCTGTTGTTGGAAGGCCCTTTGGATTTGGTGGTTGCTGTATTCTTTCTTACGGAACACAGTCTCCAGGCATTTGAACTCCGTTGATAGGTTCTGTTAGTCAGAGATCATAACTGCTCTGTGTACCAAGGTCGTAAGCATGCCATTTAGCTGAGGAGGCTGTGTTCTGCAAGAATGGATACGGCAGTTGCCAAATCCAAAGGACCTTCCAACAACAGAAGCACATTAGGGACCAAGATGAAGAACAAACAGAAAAAAAGAAAAAAGGCTGGTGTTTCTACCTTTTTCAGGCAACATGTTGTCCAAAACGTGGAGACTAGTGAGGCAACATGAGCTTGACACGGCCTTCTGACCACCATTTACGATTCCCACCTTAATAGGAACAGTGAAAAGCGATGTTGGACTCGAGGAAGAGGATGTATCCAAAATTCTGCGTGGCTGTGGCAAATCCTATATCAGCCAAACATTCATACGGTGGAAGACTGATGAAAAGTTCACCAAAGCTTCACCCGCCCAGACCAACCAAGCAAATCTGCCTAGCGGAATATTGCATGAATACTGGACAGACAACAGACCACACAAAAGTACTGGTCTCCACAAATAACTACTGGAGCTGCATCTTCAAAGAGGCCACAGAAATTCGCATAACAGACAACCTCATCAAAGGCCTGGGAACCAATACTAAGCTCTATCAAGGAGCTGTGGTGCAATCAGACATAAAATCATTCTGCTATGGCCACTGAAAAGATACTGCAGCCCTCCCACCACCTACTGCAGCCTCCACTATCCCCACCACTGGACACACCGGACGTCGTCGACGCATGGAATCGCACCTGGATCCAAGGGGGATACATATTAGCAGCAGAGTTTGAACAGACTATTGCATCAGCACCACCTGATGATGGCAGAATGGTTATTCGCCGAAATATCATGGGAATTTGATCATCATAGTTGGCTAGACACCTGAGAAACCCTCCAAACAGCATATACGCCTGGAAAGCCTCAGATCACAAATTAATTTTTTGTTTGAGGGGGGGGGGAAAGGGGGGGGGGGAGAAAGTCCAGGTTGTAATCACCAACTATGGAAAGGATAGATTGCTACTCACCATAAAGAGGACACAACAAAGATAAAAGGTCAGTCATCAGCTGCACATGAAAACCTATAGGTTCATCGGTTTCAAAAGTTTATAAACGTCATCGTGAGAAGTGACATAGGCTCAAATCATGGTAAGCCAGTGTCAAAATAAAAATCAGGTGGTAGTGTCCTACAAAGGATTGGCAAAAAGTACATATGTAAAGCAAGTCTGTTAAAACAAATGTACAAAGATTGAACCACAGAAGTAAAACAAGTTTTGTAAAACAGACGGAAAACAGTTACGCTTAAGAGCCACAACATACCTTTGCTACGGAGTCAATAAAGTAGTGTTAAATCTCTAAAGTATATGTCACGTGCAATGAGTGGCAAACAATTAAATGCCAAATTTCACATCATATATAATATGTGCGAGGAAAGTCGGCCACCAAACTTATGACATGTAGAGCATTGGACATGCCTATACACAAAGTGGGAGTGCTAGTATACATACTAACTGTAATACATTCTGTGACAGTTGAAGTGAAGTGTAAGCATGCATGAAATCTTATAAAACAATATAAAATGATTATCTAAAGACAATAAACGATGTACCAAGCATTAAACAAATAGACATATAAAAATAACACCAGTACTATGTAAAGGGGTTAACAAAGGAAGGTAAACCGTTAAGAGTTTATCATCATTTTATAGTGGTGCCATGGGTCACTGGAACAGTGATGATACATTAAACTGTTCAGTATCCAGGAGATGAGGCCAGCTGCTGGACGCATGTTGGCAGGAAACAGAAGTGAGTGAGCTGCAATCCGATTTCGACAGCAAGAAGTAGACGCCACAGAGTCAGAATCATGTGACAGGCCCCGATGGGTGTTTAGAAGTTGGCTTGCTGTGTGGACATGTGCCTGTAACATATCTAGATTCTAAGTAAATTTTGGTGTGTGAGAACTAATAAACCTTGTTAGGATTCAAAAAGCGACATGTGACAGTTACACATTAAAAATTAGTAGTAGTTCTTGGTTATACCGAGAAAACGACATCAGAACATTAAAAAAAATCTTTTACATAAACACCGTTAGTACATATTGGATACAAAAGATATAATAAAATTAGATTAAAATCTGTGAGCAAGCCAGCTTCGACTATGTAATCAGATACAACAAGAGTTGGGCATGAAGTAGGTCCTGTAAATCATGTAACAAAGAAGCTGTAAATTCAGAAAACAATCCGTTTTTTCCATGTCAGTTGATAATTCAGCATATTCATAGAGTTAAGGCGAGAATATTTATAAATTTCAAATTCTTCCAAAAGATTATTTTGCACCATTTGTCAACTACATGCAAAATATCTGTATTGCGTCAAGATGGCCTGGGGGGTTGTATCTGATTATGCAGTCAAAGTTGGCTTGCTCACAGATTTTAAAGTAATTTTGTTGTATCTTTTTTATCCAATATGTACTAATTGTGTTTATGTAGCATGGATTTTTTACATTCTGACGATGTTTTCTTGATATAACTACAAACTACTATTTATTTTTGATGTGTAACTGTAACTGTTGACTTTTAAATGCGTACCAAGGTGTAGCTCATTCACTTGTGTTTGCTGTGAACGCGTGTCCAGCAACCGGCTTTGTCTCCAAGATACTGAACAATTAAATGTACCACTGCTGTACCAGTGGCCCATGATGCCACCATAAAATGATGATAAAATTTAAACAGATTACCATCCTTCATGTACCGCTTTACATAGTAATGATATTATTTTAAATATCTATTTGCTTAAAACTTAGTGCAAGGTTTGTTGTCTTTTGTTAATAGTTTTATATTGTTTTATAAGGTTTAATGCATACATACGTTTAAACTGTCTTAGACTTTATTACAGATTGTATGTACACTGTCCAATGCACTACACGTCATGAGTTTGGTGGCTGACTTTCCTTGCACATACTGTGTATGACATGAAATTTTATATTTAATTGTTTGCCAGTCATTGCGCACATCGTATACTTTCAGAGATGTCACTCTGTAGCAAAGGTATGTTGTGACTGTTAAGCGTAACTGTATTCCAGCTGCTTTACAACACTTGTTTTACTTCTGTTGTTCAATCTTTGTACATTTGTTCTAACAGATTTGCTTTACTTATGTATTTTTTGCCAATCCTTTGTAGCACACTACCATTTGATTCTTATTTTGACATTGGCTTACAGTTATTTGAGACTATTTCACTTCTGAAGATGACAGTTTACACTGTTGAAACCGGTAAAGTGAACCAAGTAAAGCTTGTCATGTGCAGCTGATGACGGACTTTTTTTTGTTAATATATTCTGCAGCTCCTGAGCTACAATTGCGAAAAAAGTCGTAAAGAGGACACATTGAGTTGCAAACAGGCACAACAAAAAGACTGTTACATGTTAAGCTTTTGGCCAAAGCCTTCATCAGAAAAGAATACCACTCACTCTTTCACACAACTGCACACACCTCACACACACAACGGCTATCTCTGGCTGCTCAGACCTTCTCCCATGAAGGCTTTGGCCAAAAGCTTAATGTATAACAGTTATTTCATTGTGCCTGTCTTATTGCCTAAGGATTTCAGTGTGTTCCAGGACTGCAAGCAAGCAAATAAATAAATAATTCTTATATTCAAATGAAAATGGAGTAACGAGGTGTTCAGTTTCCTTGCACTTCATCTGAAGATATCACTAATTCTGTATTTTTAATGATATGTAAATAATTCCATTATGTTACCCCTTTGCTCTCTCTTCTTTTGTAGAATGATAACAACAAACCCTAGCAGCAGCAGTATGCAGCCACCAGTGGAACAAGTGACAAATGAGGAGACTGTCGCAAACCTCTTGCCAGAACATGACGATGGACCAGAAAATTCAACTACTGTATCAGATGAATATACACAGCCACCAGTTTTAGATAATCAGTCATCATCCTTAACCGACGCGTAATGAAGTCCCGCTACGGATATTAGGATATAAGACTGTCTGTAAAAAGAAAGAAAAAAACGTTAGAGCAAGTGGAATTGCAGCACCCAATATTAATTGTGCTTTAGCCATTAAATGTCATTTTGGATCACTGGCAAATGTATATAAGTAAGTTTTTAAGTTTTACCAGTTTTGTTAAGTTTTGCATTACGGACCGGTAATTCTTTGATAATTAAATTATCCTAATCATGTGCACTGATCGTGAAGAGGGATTAAATAGACAATTTTTTTAGCTCCCTCATTTCTGTCGCTGGAAGACGGCAAATGAAATGTGTAGACATTTTTAGTGGAAATTAAGCTGCTCATACAGTTCTTATGGACAGTTATGAACAGGCTGTGACTAGTGTTTAAATATATATGAAACAAGTTTTCTTGTTACATACTAATTTTTATTGACTGCATTTGACTAATCTGGTATTGTTGACAGATGTAAGAGCTAAATGTGATCTAGAAGCCATATTTTGTAAAGAGATTGTTATATGAAAGACACATTGCACATTTTTTATTTGTTTGTTTTACTGGTGTATATTTGGGAGTTGAATCATTTTCAGTTGCTAGTTGGTTTCTTCTGAAATGGTGTGCGATTTAGAAAGTGCTGTAAACTCCACCAGTAAACTGCAGGTATTAACAATTTGTAATAGAAGTGTAAAGAAGCAAATAGATTCATGGGAAATTTGTTACCTTGTTTATTAGCTCTGGAAGTCTGTCAAAATTGTTGAGCTTTGAGCAGGACTAAGGCTAAAATGTGAATTGTAGTTATGTACACACAGATTAGAAGTCAATGTGTTTGGATCAAATTTTTGTTCTGTTTTACTGTAAGAATGTGTGCTCTGCTTGACTGCCATTTAAAAACTCATGCTTCAAGTAATGTGAATGCAGGTAAAGCCCATAGTAATCATGTTCAAAACATCTGATAAGTATCTGTAATATGTTTTAGGTTATTTGAAATTTTCCTCACAGTGTTGCTTATTTTGAACCATTCGATATTGTTAAACACAGCATACCTTCTTTGTTTTGCTTTGCTGTTGTGATGTTAATATAATGTATTTCAAATTTGTGTGATTAGTAGACTGACTGGAAAATATTTTTTTTTACCTGGTGGAAGCCATCATTTGCTCTACAGTGGAAAAGTTATGGTACAACTTGTAACTGGTGCTTAAGCAATTGAGAAGTGCACATCTGGTCTCATGTTGTCAAAGTTGCAATACTTTTATAATTGAAAAGTGACCTTCTGATGAAATTAGGAAAGTGGTACATCATTTCCATTGAGCAGTTAATGAGTTCTTTTTCGAGAAAATTTTTAGAACAGAAGTTCTCTTTATGGAGTGGTTAGATAGAAAAGGACACTTGTTTGTTAATCATGCAATATACACCCACATTGAATGTGTCATGGAATCTGACTAACATTTAATTCTTGGTGTTCAGTTGGTAGCCCAATCGTTTGCATGTATGGGGTTGAACAGTTAATAGCCACACTTGGTGATCGTTAAATAATAACTTTTGTGCCTTTAACTCAAGGAGCTCTAGTGTGTGAGGAGCCATTTCAGTTTTGCTCATATTGAAAATGACTTGTATTGTGGGATTCCATCTGTCCAGCATCAGCATTTTTTAGCTGCCATATTGTACGTTAGAGAAGTACCTGAATCCTCCTCATTTTTAAGTACAGTAGTTTGTATTCTTGTGAAACCAAAGATGATTTTTTGTTATGACTTTGTTAAAGTTAGTAATTATTTTTTATCAAACCCTTTGTGTGATTAAGAGAGAAATTTTCATTTTATGCTTTTAGTAATTTTTTGCTGTTAACCTGTTTTAATTCCTCCTCTGGTATGCTCTTACAGCTATCATGCTTTATTGAAACAAAGATGCTGTAACATCACATACGCATGAAAGTATGTTCGCATTAGTTCATGTAACAAGCACATTTTTGTATCTATTTGAGAACTGTTAGGGTGTTTGAAAGTAATATGTTGTTTGCAGTGTGCATAGTGTTTTATCTTGGTAACAAGAAAACGCAAATTGTAGGTCATGTGGTACTTGTGTAGGCTATTTCTGGTGCCCTGTCCCTTCCTTGCCTCCCATCAAACATTCTTTACATGAAAGTGTGCTTGTGTAACATTCTTTTTGGAGATGTTACTGATCCTCAATTTCTGTTTACATTAAATAGAAATTGCCTAAAACTAGCTTTATTTTAATTTTTATTGTCCTGAGAACTATAAGAAAAATCTGATAGTGATATTTCAAAAAACAAAAATTCTTGGTACTTGCTCAGTCTAATGATATATATTGGAATTATTTGCAACAATTGTTAAAATTTGAAAGTTTTGTCCATTTGTGTTATTCAAGTGGTTCATTTGTGTTATTACTACAGCATTGGAAAACTGGCTCACTCATTTGCATCTTCCACATTTTTCTTTTACGTTTATCTTCAGTTCACTTTTTGATCCTCTGCCATTGCGGTTACCTCGGAAAGCAAATTATTGTGATTGGAGAATAGTTTTGCAGCCTACATACATGACTTTGGATGAAAAGATAATACACATAATATTAATATCTAACTTGGTGTTTTGCTGCAGTTAGTGATATTGTATTTATTGAAGGCTGATGAAATGAGACTGTCGGGGTTCATTTCCTGCATCACAGTTGCTTGAAGAAAAGTTTTACTCATGACACTGCATCTTGCTGCACACAGTATAAGATTTCTAATTTAATTCAGTTTTGGCCCTCCAATGAAGTCTAGCAGATACAGAAACCACAGTTTACAAAGCACTAATTCTGATAACAGTGTCGACTGTGATGTATTTGTTGTGAGAACAGTGTCGTATAGTGCAGTTCTACTAGAAACATACGCTGTGTGTTTGTTTACTGAGTTATGAATTAAAATGCTTGTGTTCATAATCGTATAAAGTTTGTTTCATTACTAGTGAACTAATATTTCTTATGCAAAGGAAATTGCTGAATTATTGACACTTGGCATTTGAGTGGAAACAAATATATCACTGAAAGCCCCTTCATTACGGAGACTGTTTGCCAGCATCATTCGTAATGTTTTACCTTTACAAGTCTGTCTTGTGTGACATGTTTTGTAGTTGCATATAATCTTGGACTTTTTTCCCTCTGTAGATAATCCCAGCAGGAATTTATTTTATTTCTGTAAATGTTTTAGTCAAATTCGGCAACTATGGGTATCTGTCAAGAAAGCAAGTGACAATAAGCACTTGAATATATAAAAGCTTTGTTATTTATGCTGTACCTTCCATGTACATATGTAAATTATGTATAATGTTTGTACACGCTGCAGAGCAATTATCCATCAAAGATAGTAAATATGCATATCCTCTATACTGTTTGTTTGTAAAAAGAAAATTGTGTATATGTGTATATTGGTTGTGTACAAAGTTTTTTCTTAATATGTTCATGTACTTTTTATATACATATATATATATACACCAGTTTCACATTTAAAACAGAATGGCCTTATTAATTGGAAAATTTTTGATCACTGGGTGATAAAGCCTTTGAATAATCCTCCTCAAATAAGATTTTATGTAAACTTGTGCAGTGTTTTACCTAACCCAGTTAGGCTGTGACATTGAAAGATAATGTGCGTGAGCACCACAGTCATTGACGTAGTGTACTCTGTGATTTCCTGCCATAATGATAGATCTCAAAAGTATATAAGAAGGGAAAGCAGTAAATGTTACCCTTTGGCCTGAGGGTATATCTTTCTCAGTTCTTCATCTAAAACATCAACAACTTGTGGAAGTAATCTTTTACTGAATAATTGAAACTACGATTTAGTTAACAAGCTGAAAATACTGAACATTCCGAGGCATTGCTCCAGCCTCAGCAGCTATAAGAAACAACCAGTAGGATGGATAAATGTGGCTTTCCCCTGTCAATCCTCCACCCTGCACCTTATGCCACTGTGCTTTTCGTATTTTTTTGGGTTGGGAGGGAGGTAGTAATCTGTTTAGTTGGGAGCATTGTTTCTGCCAGTTGTTATGGATGCACCTTTTTATCGGAAAAGATCTGTCAAACTAAAACTGTTACTTCATTGTTTATCTACAGCTGTACCAAATAGTAGGGGTTTAACAATGTGTTTGTGTACCCTAAAATGATATTCAGAAAACCTGTATCATGATGTTACACACTCAGAAGTAATAAGGTACCTTGTATAGATAAGTGTAACAGGCATGAAAAGTAGTCATAAAAATGGCAAAAATGAAATGGGAGCATTGCACTTGTTTATTGAAAGTAATTCCACATTAAATTATTGTGCTCCTAGTGATGAATGATGATTATGTTTTCCACATAACTTTAGCCACAAAGAATTTATTCTGTGATGTGAACCAGATGTATGAATGATATTTCTATGCTAGAGTATGAAGATTATTTACTCTGTTATATATTTATTTAATATTTATTTATTTATTTATTTTCATTTTT
Source organism: Schistocerca americana (assembly GCF_021461395.2). Classification (NCBI taxonomy): domain Eukaryota; kingdom Metazoa; phylum Arthropoda; class Insecta; order Orthoptera; family Acrididae; genus Schistocerca; species Schistocerca americana. The sequence continues at coordinate 289,068,712 of NC_060120.1, read as the reverse complement.
GCCTCATTGGTCAGTTTCTGATACTTTAAACATAGTGTAAGCCTTCCTCAGCTCTTGTATATTAATTCCAAATATTTTGTTTGATTGTAGCATCCATGGTAATGTAACCCTAAGTTCTGAGAGAGTATAAAGCTTTTAAGCTGTAATCTATTACTCAAGAAACTTTACCAAGTAGAATAGAGTAACGAAAAATTTTTGTCAGTGATAAGGGATGAAAATATTAAAGCTATAATCATCTGTTATTCTCAGAAGCAATTGTGCTGCAATGCCACTTCAGTCGTAAAGAGACTGTGTTACGGCCTTGGACTTACTGCTGGTTATGGTTTGAGTTCAAAAAAAAAAAAAAGTATTTCACTTGACACCCCACCCTCCCCTCTCCCCAAAAATGCATTCGCAAATAGTTCATTAATATCATATTGTAAACTAGATGACTGACCAAGTGAGGCAGAGTAGCACAGACATATGCCAGACCAAAAAAGAAAAATTAAGTTTTGAAAAGTAAATTGCACTCTTAATGCCCTGGAGTAATTTTGGATTCTCAATAAACTCCTCATTCATTTGCCATGTATTAGAATAGACAGGAAGCAAGTTGTGTGAGGCACAATTTAGCTATATAAACTAAAGGGCTTAAAAATTGGAATACTCTGCTGGCAACCAGCCAATATGTGCAGCTTGTAAAATGGTAACCAAAAGTACGAGAAATGTTCTGGAAATAGCAGTTCATTTAACATCTATGTACAGATGAGCAAGAGAAGTAGTTGTCTGCAGCCATAACACCATAACAAACAATTGTTTGTGAAAAATAAGAGGGATAGATTAGGTATAAAGAAGCAAGGCATAACTTGAGGAAAGGCTGCATTGCAAAGATGTGAAACTGCTGAGGAAGAAGGTGATGAGACTGGCTTAATGTTGTAATGAAAATGAAAAATGAGGTGCTAGCATAAAGTATCATCAGGTTATCTCCAGCTCTTGTTGGTTCAGCTTTGTGAGTCCCACAGTTGGTAAAACTTTGTGTAACACAGCCAAAAATGTGCTATTTATTTGAATTTCCAAGTTTCCTATTTCATTGAGAACAGGCCTAAGATTTTTCCAAACAGTTAGCTGCATTTATGTACCAAATTTCCGTCTTCTGCATGTTGGGTGTGGTTGCCAGTGAAAGATATCCGGACACCCCTTCTCTCTCTCTCTCTCTCTCTCTCTCTCTCTCTCTCTCTCTCTCCCCCTCTCCCCCCCCCCCTCCCCCAACCCCACCCCTCTCCACCTCACCCCTTGCACCCCCCTCCTTCCCTCCCTCTCTCTAATTGCAAATGAAGCTAGTTTTGTCTGAAATGACCACAATCCTGCTTGGTCTTCAACCTATATATCTTTCTTCAGTTTGTTTTCCTTAATTATGTATGGCATATATTTTGCAACCTTGTAAGACAAAATTGAGATCCAAGATCTTAGTAAGCCTCTCCTTACCTTGTTCAGTTGGGTGTTTGGATCAACTGAAATAAATAAGTGAATATTATTCCTGCTCATAAATTGATGCATTATTTCATTTATTTTCTATTTCTTCTTGCTGTATGATCAATTTTGTTGACATTTTCATTTGGGCATCAGTTGTTTCCTGCACAAAAATTTTGCACCTTTTGGTTCAAATTCTAGCTCCGGTAGCTGTGAAAAGTGTGTTTCTTTATCTTTATTGGCTATCAAGAATAGTAAATATTATGTTACAAAACTACATCTACACAAATGCTCTTTTTTGTCTGCTTAGTTTACCAGTGACTAGACAGAGACCTGTAGTGTCGTTTGTGAACATGAAGGCAGCCTATTTTCCATTACTGGAACAAAATTTAAGTTATTTGGGTGAAAATGATGCCAGAATAAATGTAATTTATGTCCAGCGTAGCCCTACATGAAGATTCAGTTGTAATGTAATACTTTTACGAAGTGATATTACTGACATCTGAACTTCTAAAACAATGTGTGTTTCAAATATCTGTAACAAATTCAATGTAAATTCCACTTATTTAAATATGTTTATTTTTTAGTTTACTGTGTGTACAGCTCCTCTCATTTTTTGGCAGCATCTGTTTGACAATATGTACAAACAGTGCACTATTTTGCAATGTGATGAATCTTCTGAATTGGAATGCCTTTCTGAAAGAGAAAGACATGTTTTATATTCTATCAAGAATTGAATTTTCTTTCATAACTTACGTTCCTCTAAAAGCCCACAAACATATTCTTCCCTTTACAGTCACAAGAAGTTGTGGTCTTATGGTGGAGGCTATATACTAATGAGAATAATACCAAAAAAAGGAATGAGAATGCTGAGTCCTTTATCTGAGTCCTCAGCATTGCTGGTAGAGGTTCCTTGGTAATGTTGGTAGAGGTTCCTTGACAATAGATTCATTTCATGTTGTCCCATCCACACTCTGTATGTGTTGATTAGTTCCTTTTTTGACTTGTCCCTTACGTAGATACTAAATCTTCTTGCAGAAAAATAACAATCCTACTAATTGTGTCTTCATTACAGATTTTTGACGAGAGAAATAGCTACTGTATTTGGCAAATTAATGGTAATCAATTAATTAATATTTACACATCATCATGGGTCTCATCAACTCACAAATTTATTCCTTTTGTTTAAGAAAATAATAGTTTCTAGCAGCAAATGTAGTGCACCCATTTCTTGAGTATGGTAATTTTATGTTGATTGAAAACATGAATGTATGGAAATTTGCTATAGAACCTTGATTTTTGACAAATGATCTTGCTGAACCTGAAACAACTTCTGTGTTTCAATTTTGCATGCCTCATTATTTTTCTACTTAAATTTTATGTGATTCAGCTTTGTCTTGTCCTGCATATTTATTTCTGTGCATAAGACAAAGTTGCAAAGTGCAGTAAAGTTTAAAACGTTTTAGTTGCAGTCATTCTTTTGCAAGAATATTTTACTGCTGGAATTAAAAAAAAGTGTTTATCAAATGGATACATTGATGCTGATCAATTTTACCATTGCTATGAAACACAGTAGCTTTACTAAATGCAGTAAGTTTATTGTATTTTATAGAATTTTTAAAAGTTTTTAACAGTGAGAAATTACTAAGTGATTTCTGAATAATGTATTTATATTAAATAATCAATGATTATCACCTGTGAGGAGCAGAAAATAGTTCTCATTGTCATATTGGCAAATATGAGAAGTTCCATTTTTTTTTCCTCGTGCTTATAGAGAGCTTTGGTATATGATCGTATTGTATAGTGTTTGTAATGAAAATCTTGCTGTATATAGACAATCTCTTTCGTGATCACCTTGAGCCATATTTTCAAAACTACAAGATTTTGTGAAGAATTTGTTGATATTGGTTTTCTTCAGATGTTTCTACTTTTTATTATACCTGCAGAAACGTGGCTACATGTATTTACGATGTTTCCTAAAACAGAGAGAGAATATGTAAAAGGGAAATATTGATCGTATATGTTTATCCTTCGTAAGGATTTAAAAAATTACTGAACTTTGAATGAAACAGCATGTATATAAACACTTGTGCTAATTATGTGATACAGAGCATGTAAAATAGACATCTCAATTAAACTTTTGTTTTAAATTTGTTGGTTTATATTGCTCTCCTTTTTGAAGTATAATCTTCACAAATGTAGGAACCCAGAACTTTGACATTTGAGAATGGATGCAGCTTTATGCATGGTGTCCCACATTAAGTGCAGAAATGCTGGAAAAACATTTTGCAGTTCTGTAAATGCAAATAATATCCTATAAACATATAGCTTGAAAATAATTAAACAGAGGTTTCATGTTTTGTGGGCTCACAAACATGTGTAAATACATAAATTGTTGTGGGTTGACTTTGAGAATTACTTAATCGTATCCTCCTCTGTATTAAAATGTAGGTTATTTCCAAGTAACAGTAATTTGTCATATCTGCAGCATAAGGAGATATGTTATTAGGAGAGGTTAACATTAATTTTCATGTTGGTGTAATATGTCCTGTAGAAATGTAGTATGTGACTTCACCTTAAATAATGATGAGATGGGTGGGAATTATTCGCAATCACCTCATGGGACTGGTTACCCCTCCACAATGCCTAACAGAACAGACGTCTTAGAGGAGGGTTTGAGTGGCAGACAAGCCAGTGAAAAAGACTGCCAGACATCTTTCAGCTATGACCACTGTTGTCTCCAGGCCTCAGTGTCCGGAAACAACAGTGGCCATGTGTGAATGGGTTTTGCTTGTGTGAGAATTTTGACTTCTGTGTGTGTGATAAAGGACTTAGTGCAGTAGCTGAATAATATTTAGCAGTTCTTTTGCATTGTGCCAATCTGGCACACAGCACCTTGTCTGTGTCTCGTCATTTTCGTATTATTATTATTCCATCCTGGATTTTTCAATGTAGTAACAACACTTTATACCATCAAAGGCACGTCTTCCAGCAGGGAGGCAGGGCCACCTGCAGGAAGTGCAGACATGCCTCATCTGTTAGGTGTTGTGGAATGGTGACCGGTCCCTTGAGGTGATTACTGATAATTCCTACCCATCTCATCGTGTTCTCTAGCCTTCCATTAACCATTCTGCACACACCTGTTGCATTCCTAAAACACTTCATCCCACATGAGCAGCAATTTCCCGGATGGATGCATCACATCCTCTCATGCCGACAATGTGCTCTCTTTCAAACTGACTGATTTGATGGTACAGTTCGCTCATACGTCTGTGGGGCATAGCTTATAGCGACAAGAGCCACAGGCACATTTTACCGGTAGGTGGTGGTGCACTGCGATATCAATGTTGACCCTGAATTCGCTGGCCAACGTGGTTCAAATGCTAATCATTTCTGTGGGACTTGTTAATGTACATGTCCTGTGAGTATGAACATCCTGTCTGTAGTTGTTCAAGGTGATCGGTTTTTTCTGAACATGAGTTGTTTAATGTTAACATACTTCCCTTTTTTTCTTGAAATTGACAGTATGCATTTGATGTCTTTTACCTCTTTTTCAAAACTCTATCTATTCTCTTCAGGTGAAATTCCAAGATCTTTCTCATCTCTGTGAGAATTACAGTCTCATCATCACTCCTCAGAGTTTTTATTTTCCACTTTTGGTGTATGAATTTTGTTTGTTCGCAACTAGTTTCAGCCTTCTAAGAAATTCTCGTATGATTCTGTGGTTCTGTACAAAATAAAATATATCACCTCCATGAATAGAAATGTATATATTTATCAAAAAACAAAGATGATGTGACTTACCAAACGAAAGCGCTGGCAGGTCGAAAGAGACACGCTTTATTTGTTCATGAGACCCAGAAAATATTAGATACAGGCTCCCAGGTAGATGCTATTTTTCTTGACTTCCGGAAGGCGTTCGATACAGTTCCGCACTGTCGCCTGATAAACAAAGTAAGAGCCTACGGAATATCAGACCAGCTGTGTGGCTGGATTGAAGAGTTTTTAGCAAACAGAACACAGCATGTTGTTATCTATGGAGAGACGTCTACAGACGTTAAAGTAACCTCTGGCGTGCCACAGGGGAGTGTTATGGGACCATTGCTTTTCACAATATATATAAATGACCTAGTTGATAGTGTCGTAAGTTCCATGCGGCTTTTCGCGGATGATGCTGTAGTATACAGAGAAGTTGCAGCATTAGAAAATTGTAGCGAAATGCAGGAAGATCTGCAGCGGATAGGCACTTGGTGCAGGGAGTGGCAACTGACCCTTAACATAGACAAATTTAATGTATTGCGAATACATAGAAAGAAGGATCCTTTATTGTATGATTATATGATAGCGGAACAAACACTGGTAGCAGTTACTTCTGTAAAATATCTGGGAGTATGCGTGCGGAACGATTTGAAGTGGAATGATCATATAAAATTAATTGTTGGTAAGGCGGGTACCAGGTTGAGATTCATTGGGAGAGTGCTTAGAAAATGTAGTCCATCAACAAAGGAGGTGGCTCACAAAACACTCGTTCGACCTATACTTGAGTATTGCTCATCAGTGTGGGATCCGTACCAGATCGGTTTGACGGAGGAGATAGAGAAGATCCAAAGAAGAGCGGCGCGTTTTGTCACAGGGTTATTTGGTAACCGTGATAGCGTTACGGAGATGTTTAATAAACTCAAGTGGCAGACTCTGCAAGAGAGGCGCTCTGCATCGCGGTGTAGCTTGCTCACCAGGTTTCGAGAGGGTGCGTTTCTGGATGAGGTATCGAATATATTGCTTCCCCCTACTTATACCTCCCGAGGAGATCACGAATGTAAAATTAGAGAGATTAGAGCGCGCACGGAGGCTTTCAGACAGTCGTTCTTCCCGCGAACCATACGCGACTGGAACAGGAAAGGGAGGTAATGACAGTGGCACGTAAAGTGCCCTCCGTCACACACCGTTGGGTGGCTTGCGGAGTATAAATGTAGATGTAGAAACATACACACAAAATTCAAGCTTTCGCAACAAACTGTTGCCTCATCAGAAAAGAGGGAAGGAGAGGGAAAGGCGAAAGGATGTGGGTTTTAAGGGAGAGGGTAAGGAGTGACACACACACACACACAAGCAGACATTCCTCTTTCCTGATGAGGCAACAGTTTGTTGCGAAAGCTTGAATTTTGTGTGTATGTTTGTGTTTGTTTGTGTGTCTTTGGACCTGCCAGCGCTTTTGTTTGGCAAGTCACATCATCTTTGTTTTTTGATAAATTTTTCCCACGTGGAATGTTTCCCTCTATTATATTAATGTATACATTTATCTACAGTAGAAAACTGTGCTCTGCATATTGAAGTGTCGGCATCTTTAAGTTCGTGTTTTTCTCTCTGAACTTTTATTGCTTCTTGCAAATTTCTCTTCAGATTTCTTTATTGATTGATGGGATATAGGCTACAACTCTGTCCTCCTCAATTACTGCCTTCATTTTGTGTCATTTGAGTTTTATACTTGCAGTCTTGTAAATGTACAATTTGTAGATATATTTTTACTCCGTGTATTTTATTCCTAGGAACATCATGATTTCAGTTGTCAAAGCGCATCTCTAAATATGTAATCACTATAAATGTATGTTTGCTCTTATTCGATCTATGGTATAAGTTGCAGGTTCAGTATTGCTTCATCTTCCTAAATTTCTACAGAACTCAAATGGATCTCCCCTTTTGTCAGCTTCTGTTAGTCATTCATTTCTTCTGTAGATAACATAGTTTATTAATTTGCAACCTTGACTTACCAAACTGACAGTTCTCTAATATTCACACGTGTCATCACAGATTCATTGAAACTGGAATTATTACGTTGTCCTTGAAGTCTGAGGGTATTTCACCTCTCTCACATATTGCATGCCAGCTGAAATTTTGTCATGCCTGGCTCTCCCAAGGTTTTCATCTATTCTGAGGGAACAGTGTCTACTTCAGGTATTTTGTTTGAAATTAGGTCTTTCAGTGTTTTACCAAATTCTTCTCACAGTAGCATGTCTCTCATCTCACCTTCATCTGCTTCCTCCTCTTTTTCTGTAACATTGTTTCATTGCTAATAAAGGATTTAAGCATCAGGTTGTACACATAGAAGAGATCTGAAGACACTAGAATATTTCAAACTGATTACATATCATTTCTGTCTTACATATTCATTCTACCTTTCAGCACTGACATCTTTAGTATTGGCTTACCATCTGATATTATAGTCATACAGCTGCTTCTCTTTTCTCCTAAAGGTCTCTTTAATTTACCTATAGATGGCATCTATCTTTCCCCTAGGACTTCTATTGGGCCTTATCTTATTGCCTGTTTCATCATCTGCTGCTTTGATTATTTCCTCTCTCAAAGCAATCCATTCATCTTCTACTGTATTCCGTTTTCATATTTCAGATAATCAGTGCCTAGTGCTCCCTTTGAAATTCTCAACCACCTCTTGTTGTTTTCACATATCCTATTTTTTCCAATTTCTTCTGTTTGTCAGCATTCAATAACTAATAAATTGTGGTCAGTGACTACATCTGGTCGTGGAAGTCTTTTGTATTGTAAACCCAAATTTCTAAATCTATAATTTTGTGTTATATAATCAGTTTGAAACATTACCCTGTCTTCAGGTATGTCCTACGTGTAAAACCTTTTATTATTTGTAATTCAAGTGTTAGCAATGATCAGATTATGTTTTGTGCAAATTCCAGCAGACAGCTTCTCCTTTAATTCCTTTCCTCCAGTCCATGTTTCACTATTCTTCTTCCTCTTCCTTTTCCTGCTACAAATTCCAGCCCCCATCACAATTAAATCATCTGTTTTAACATACTGAACAATGTCTTTGGTCTTGTTATAAACTTTCTAAGTCTCACATATGGAAGCCCGACTGGTCACGCAAAAGACATGTATGTATGTATGACTAACTGCACATGGGAGACAACCAGCTAATATATGAAAGGCTCAACGATTTCAAGAATAGCTAATCGCTCTCTCTCAATACTGTACAATGGGAGTGTATCATACAACATAGCAACTTCGCGGTATTTGGGAGGAGACAAGTGGACCATTTCAACACACTTGACCGAGTGGTCACTTCCATGAATGCAGACTGTGTGCTACCTGTTTGGCGCTTCAGAGACTAAAAGAACAAAGCTGCTGTCAAAAGTCGACCTGGTGAGTGACAACCCTTTGTGCTGCAGCAGTAGTATATCTTAACTTTCTTTTGAATTGTGACTGTCTACAGCTCCTCTATGGGGTATCAGTTCCTGAATGTTTAATTTTGTATGAATGGTGCTTTTTTAAAATTATGTACTTGGAAGCGAAAAGAATCTGGTCTGCTGTTCAGTATTTCCATCCCTCAGTTTTTGTCATTTTGCCAGCTGCTCATTTGTTTGGTCGAAACAATTAGTGAATGTTCAATAATTTGAATTAAGTAGGCAAGGAAACCAATTTTTGCATACCTTTTGCTGCAGGTGGGGGTTATATATCTTTGGATAACTGCCATGCAACTAAATCTTCCAAATCTTGAAAATTTGTCCATTCTTAGCATATCCCCTTGTCCACATGAAGTTTGAAAAAAAAAATTGTGATGTGTACTTCTGTTATACTTTATCCATTTCAGTTTAGATTATAACTCTATATGTGATTTTACAGTTTCTTTAAAAAAAAAGTCAGTGGGGACCCAATGGCTCCATCTGCTGGGCTTTTCTTTCACCTGAGTAATTTATATAAAATTCCAGCCTGTTTCGAAGGCTTAAAGCAGAGACTTTTAGCTAGAACTCATTCTTTTCCAGGAGATGTTACTAACTCAACTCCTTAACCCCCAACATACCTATTCAAATTTCAAACATCTCCTTTTCTGCCAATTAACTGTCAATTTATTTATGTGAAACAAATCTTGAATATATTTTACCAGATGAAAACTGCAAAGAGCTACATCAGAATGATCTATTAATCATGAATACTTATGATTAATACTTCATTTTGAGACAGCTGTTGCAGTTTTCATCAGTTGAAATGTATTATCACAGCTGTGTTTTGCCCTCATACCAAGTGACTTGTAAATCTTGAATGTCTCGAAAGACACTTCTGTTCTTTTTCTCAATTCTTGGTTGGAAGTATTTATGATTTAATTTGTATCAACTGCATAAAGCACAAATTTTACTGCTTGAATATGCCCTTCATGTGTGTAAGGAGTGGGACAGGTTCCCCACAAGCTACCCTAAGGCACTCATACACTGAGGTGACAGGGGTCACGGGATAGCGATATGAACATATACAATGGCCGTAGCATTGCTTGCACAAGGTACACAAGGGCATTGCATTGGCGGAGCTGTCATTTGTGCTCAGGTGATTGATGTGAAATGGTTTCTTACTTGATTATGGCTGTCCAATGGGAATTAACAGGACTTTGAATGCGGAATGTTAGGTTGAACTAGACACATGGGACATTACAGTTCAGAAATCATTAAGGGATTCAGTATTCCCAGATCCTTAATGTCAAGAGTGTGCCAAGAATACCACATTTCAGGCATTACCTCTCACCTTTGGCAATGCAGTAGCTGATGTCCTTCATTTAATGACCGAGAACAGTGACGTTTGTGTAGACATGTCACTTCTAACAGACGAGCAGCAATGCGTGAAATAACTGCAGAAATCAATGTGGTATGTACAGTGAAGGAACCATTAGAACAGTGTAGTGAAATTTGGTATTAATGGGCTGTGGCAGCAGATGACCAATGCAAGTGCCTTTGCTGTCAGCAAGACATCGCCTACAGCACCTCTCCTGGGCTTGTGACCATATTGACTGAACCCTAGATGGCAGGAAAACTGTGCTTGGTCAGATTAGCCTCAGTATTTGGTAAGAGTTGATGGTAGGGTTTCAGTGTGTCACAGACCCCATGAAGCCATGAACCGAAGTTGTCAACAAGGCACTGTGCAAGCTAGTGGTGGATCTGTAATGTGAATTCAACTGAACCAGTCATTGACTGGAAATTGTTATGTTTGACTACTTGAAGACTATTTGCAGCCATTCATGGACTTTGTTCCCAAACAACAATGGAATTTTATGGATGACAACACACCGTGTCACAATTGTCCGAACAACTTGAGCGAATGATTTGGCCATCCTAATCACCTGACATGAATCCCATCGAACATTTACAGGACTTGTTTAAGAGGTCAGTAACTTCATGCACAAGATTCTGGACCAGCAACACTTTCACAATTATGGACGACTAGAGAGGCAGCACACCTCAGTATTTCTGCAGGGGACTTCCAACGGTTTGTTGACTCCATGCTATGTCAAGTTTCTGCACTACACCAGGAAAAAGGAGGTCCGACACAGTATGAGGAGGTATCCCATGACATTCGTCACCTCAGCGTGTAATGAGTTTAATTTTCACATACATAATGTTCCATGGGATTTATAACATGTCTTCAGAGATGAGTACAGACTGGCCTCTGTTTGTCAACTATTGACTTAAACCAACCAATCAGTAACTGTCTCCCTGACACCTATGCACTGTATTTGGTAAAATTTGAGGGTCATTTGTTTCAAAGCTATTGATGGAGGTAGGAACACATCTTTATGCTGTCATTGGTACTGAGTGCACTTCAGTGTCAAAATTCTCGCACTTCTGCCAGGCAGGGAAGTGGGGAGAGGGGGGGATGAGCAAATATAAATAATACCAAGTTCCATCTCAATTACCTGTAGCACTACTGGTTTTTCCAGGTAGACTCCATCTCTTCACACAACAGCACAAGTTGTTAAAAGTTATGTTTGGACATTTCACTACTTCATAGCTGAAAGCAGAGATATTGGACAATTAAGTCCTCTTGCATGACCAACCAGACTTTCTAGTTTAATCCATAGTGAATACTGTTACTTTCTTAGATGAATGATTGAATTTGGATTCCAACATGGCAAAAAGCCACTACTGCTGTCACTGAAGTTGTTATCCAGGTGTTAACTGCATTTGAATGAAGAAATCTAGTATCAGTTGTACTTTGCAATCTCAGCAAAGCCTTCGACTATATACCATTTAACACCCTGGTTGCAGAACTGGTGTATTATTGCATATGCAACCCATCTTCGGATGCAAATCAAGTCATATCTAAACACCAGAAGGCAGTTTGTATCAGTCAAAAACAGATGCTCTTCTTTGAAGCAAGTTTGGAATGGAGTGCCACAGGGCTTGGTTCTAGGTCCATTTCTATTCATCATTGAAGTTAATGATCTGCATAACCATCTAGGAGTGGATACCATAGTGTATTATGCGTATGACACAACACTGCTCAGTCCCGCAATGGCATTGTAGAACAGCATCTGGCAACACAGGAAAAATTAGAAGTAACAATAAATTCGTTTTCTTCCAGTGAACTCCTATGCAATCCTGACAAAACACAGGAACTAATACTCAGTCTGATTACAGCTGCGGAAATAAATCAGTAAAGATTTTAGACTTTCACATTGATTCGAAATTAAACTGAGAGCTACAAGGTGGGGCAGAAGACTCCCTGATTTGATGGATGAACTGTAAATAAACCAACAATAATAATTAAAAGAAATCTTAATTTCTGAAAACTACATTCAATGCCATGTGATTTTCATTAGGTGTTGAAAATTGTATCATCCAGGTGACGAGCGATGCACTTGCTGTTCAAAACAGTTTTTAAAAATTCTTCTCAGCATTGTTCCAGCAATGAAATCTGTAACTGCCCTCTCAAGAACTTGCAGAGTCATTTGTCAAACTTCGTGAACCTCTGCTTTGAGGTATTCCCAAAGAAAAAATTCACAGGGGCTCAAATTCGGGAAGTGAGTGTGTCATGGGGCTTCCCCTCATAAGGTTGTCAGATGGCCGGGAAACTGTTCTTGCAGAAGTTGGCATGAATGATTGGCAGTATGAGCTGTGGCACCATCATATTGAAACCAAAAGGCTTCTGTGTCATATTCCTCACCATAGTCTTCCATTTTGGGGAGTAAAAATTTCTCCAGCATCTCACAATAGTGTACAGGGTTCACAGTAACAGTTGCACCTGGAAATTTGAAAAAATAACACCCAATAATACCTATGCAGGACACAGTGCACGAAACTGTCACTTTGGGCCTGTGCAGATGTCTTTAGTGAAGTTCACGAGGGTTTTCAGTCACCCAGTAACGAAAATTTCTTATTTACTGAGTCAGATAGGTGAAAATGTGCGTCATTGGTAGACCACAGAATAGTATCGGGTTGCACAGAGGCTAAGATTGCATTGCAAGCATCTGTACATTTCACCAAGTCTTCTGTACTAAGTTCACGCAACCATCAACTTGTAAGGGTGTAAGTGAAAGAGTGTAAAATTCACCTTACTGTTCTGGACGATATTCCAAGAGCAGCAGCACATTTCCACGCAAAGCACGATGGAGACTGTTCAATGGGCAGTGTCCCCACACTTTTAAGTTGGTCAGCTGGTTTTCTAGGGAGTGTACAGCCTAACGACCTAACATTAGTATTCCATTTCCCAATGGTTTTAGCATCAGGAAACGTGTCATGACAATTCAACCCAAACCACCTATGAACAGCCCTCTGCATCGCCACCACGCTGTCATTGTTTTTAAAGAATATGTCTACGACAAAGCCTCAATGCTCACCAGGCCACGGCTTGGTGACTACTGAAAGTGGCATCGTTTCACCCCACCTAATGCCACTCCTCTACTGCACTTGAACACTTTTCAGTGATTGTTTTGAAACTAGGGAGTCCATTCTGCTCCACCTTGTACATATTAGCCATGTCTGCAAGAGAGTAGGAAGAATAAGCTATCTGATGTAGAAAATGACAGATGCAGTCACTGCTGAGTATCTGAAGTTTGCATATTTTGGCCCATTTCTATTGCATATATCCTACAGCATTCTGCTATGGGAGTGTTCCAGCTATGTAAGTGAAATTCTGAAAATTCAAAAAAAAAAGTAATCAGAATAATGAGCAAAGTTACATCTAAAGAACACCGTTGTCCCTTCTTTATCACGCTCCAGATGTTAACTGCTGTTAATCTATATGTATACTCGGCATTGCTTTATGTCAGAAGCAATATAAACGTATTCAACACAAGAGAGATTATAACACCCCGATAATACCAGGAGCATACTGAATCTGGATATACCAAGACACAGAAGCACAAAGACCGCAAACTCACCCAAAATAAAGTGCTTAACACTTTTTAATAAACTTCCAATACATGCTCTGACATTGCCCTATAATATTTTCAGAGATAAAATGTGTGATTGGTTACTCAGATACCCATTTTACAATGAAGCCAAGATATTTGAAATAAACATGATTGACAGTAGTACTTATGAATGTTTCTAAAACATGTGGAACTAAACTGTAAAAACTTAAGTGTAAAAATTATTTGTTATTGTATGTTTAATGTTCAGACCTATTTTGTTGTAAGTGGGCAGTGGTGACTGTACTGAACACGCCTTAAATGTTTAGCAACTGTTTACACGAATATTTCCTTGTCGTAACCCTGTGGCACCTCATACTGCAAGCAAAAGGCTCATTTCAATACTACCAAAGGCTTCTTCTATTTTGAGTCACAATTAATTACCTCTTTTGAGATAAACTAATGTTTAGATAGGCACAACAAAAAACCTGCCACAGTATAAGCTTTTGGCCACTAGGCCTTTGTCGAAAATAGACAACACACGCAGACACAACTTGCACACACATAACTGCAGCCTCTGGCAGCTGAAGCCACACTGCGAGCAACAACAGCAGTGCATGATGGGAGTGGCAACTGGATGGGTGTGAGGAGGAGGCTAGGATGAGGAGGGGGAGGAATAGCAGGGTAGGGGTGGGGGACAGTGAAGTGGTGCTGCTGGGGTAAGCACATGGACAAGGTGGAGAGAGGGTAAGGCAGCTAGCTGCAATTGCAGTTGGGAGGGGGGGGGGGGAGGGGGAGGAGCAGAAAAAGACAGAAGTAAAAAGACTGGCTCTGTTGGTGGAATGATGGTTGTGTAGTCCTGAAATGGGGCAGGGAAGGGGCTGCGTAAGTGAGAAAAAGACTAACCGATGTTGAGGTCAGGAGAGTTCCCACCTGTGCTATTCAGAAAAGCTGGTATTGGTGGGAAGGATCCATATGGCACAGGCTGTGAAGCAGTTGTTGAAATTAAGGATATCATGTAGGGCAGTGTGCTCAGCAGCTGGGTGGTCCAGTTGTCTCTTGGCCACAGTTTGTCTGTGGCCATTCATGCAGACAGACAGCCTGTTGATTGTCATGCCCACATAGAATGCAGCACAGTGGCTGCAGCTTAGCTTGTACACCATATGACTGGTTTCACAGGTAGCCCTGGCTTTGATGGGATAGGTGATGTTTGTGGCCATATTGGAGTAGTTGGTGGTGACAGGATGTATGGGACAGGTCTTGCGTCTAGGTCTATTACAGGGATATGAGGTAAGGGGCTGGGAGGAGGGGTTGTGTAGGGATGGATGAGTATATTGTGTTGGTTCAGTGGATGGGGTAATACCACTGTGGGAGGGATAGTGGGCAGGACATACTGATTTCAGGGCATGATGAGAGGTAGTCACAACCCGGGTGCAGAATGCAATTCAGTGGCTCCAGTCCTGGGCTGTACTGAGTTATGAGGAGAATGCTCCTCTGTGGCCAGACAGTGAGAGTTCTGGAGATTGTGGGGAAAGATAAGGCATGGGAGATTTGTTTTTGTACAAGGCTGGGAGGATAATTATGATCTGTTAAGGCCTCGATGAGCCCCATGGTACATTTCGAGAGGGACCGCTTGTCACTGCAGATGCGACGACCACAGGTGGCTAGGCTGTATGGAAGGGACTTCTTGGTGTGGAATTGGCGGCAGCTGTCGAAGTGGAGGTATTGTACATGTTAGTAGGTTTTATGCGGACAGAGGTACTGATGTAGCATTCTTTGAGGTGGAGGTCAACATGTAGGAAAGCTTCATTATTTTCATCGTGGCAGCGACAACAGCAACAGTTATGAAATAGTCTCAAATGAAAAACATCCCACAGTTGCACTAAATTATGTTTATTTTAAACCTTGACCATGGTTTCTGCTATAATAATATAGCCTTCTTCAGAAGTCCTAAAAGTGATCAAAATAACATCTAGACCAGTGATACAATCTACACATAAACTTCAAAATTAGGTAAGGGATAACATATTACGTACATACACACTAATAAATGAAAAATGTCTTAGCCCAGTGGCTACATAAGACTAATAATTAACTTCAATAGATATAAGCCTGTTTCTGACATACGTGAAATTACATATGGCAACGTATTTTCTCTGCCACTACCACTGTTATACTGGTACACAGTTGTCAAATGTGCTGGTGGCGCTCACCTCAGTGAGATACATCACACTGTTTATCAGGCGACTAGTCAATATGTATGACAACAAATTAATAACGAGCCTACATGTGCAAATGATGGACCATGTCCTACTAATACGAATGTCCAACAGATGAAATATTGTTGCATAAGATCATTAGAGTGGTAGAAAATTAACAATTTCATATAACAAAGTTTGTCGTATCACTATTTTATGCATGATTCAGAAACGAGACTCTCATATGCAAATATAACTTCAGCTTGCATTATACGTTCTGATAGCTTATAAGGCTAATTCTACCAGCCGACCATAGTCATTGTACGTAGCCACACTACCAATGATTGACATTATTTCTACGACTAATGCATGAGCGCGGTAACATGGTACAAGATGACAAAGGGCACATTAACATATCTGTCTCAACATAAACCACTGTTAACATAAAAGCAGCTCTTGACTCTTTATGACAAATTCCTACTAAAACATTAGTTTATCTCAAAAGATAATCATACAATCATATGGCACAATCGAATAACTACTAGTGCCTATCTGCTACGCAAGTTGGCATAGGATGGTGCCATCCGAGTGTCCATAGCTGTACCCTGGATTTGTTTGTAGGTAATGCCTCCATAGGCACAACAAAAAGACTGTCACAATATAAACTTTTGGCTACTAAGGCCTTTGTCAAAAATAGGTCACACACACCCAAAAAAAAAAAAAAAAAAAAAAATCACAACACACACACACACACACACACACACACACACACACACACGACTGCAGCCTCTGGCAGCTGAAAATACATTGCAAGCAACATCAGCAGCAAAACTTGCGACAGGGATCCCATTCCAGATGTCCAGCAGGATCTCCAGTCTCTCCTCAAATCCTTAGTCCCATTCCACAACCTCTTCCTGGGGTCCATTTATCTACTCAGCCCTGCCACTCCCCACACTTCTACCTTCTACATGCTTTCTAAAGTTCCTTAAACCCAACCACCCACCACACACCATTGTGGCCAGATACTGGCCCCCACTGAGAGAATCTCTGCTCTCGCAGACCAACGCCTTCAGCCTATTACCTGGAATCTACCCTCCTATATAAAAGATACCAACTAGTGCCTCCACCGACTCTCCACAGTTCCTGTTGCTTTACCACTTGGTGCCTTGCTCATCACCATTGATGCCACCTACCTTTACACTAACATCCCTAATCCCCATGGCCTTATCACTGTAGAACACTATATTTCCCAATGCCCAATGGATTTCAGACCAACAACCACCTTCCAAGTTGCCACGACCAACTTCATCCTCACCCACAATTACTTCTCCTTTAAAGTAATTACCTATAAACAAATCTGGGGTACGGGTATGGGCACCCACATGGCGCCATCCTATGCCAACCTATTCATGGGCCATCTAGAGGAATCCTCCCTAAACACCCAGAATCCTAGACCCCTCACCTGGTTCATGATGACGTCTTTGCAATCTGGATTGAGGGAGAGGACACCCTATCAACAAGCCTCCAGAAAGACAACAGGTTCTCCTTCATTTGCTTCACCTAGTCCTACTCAACCTAACAAACCACTTTCCTAGAGGTTGACCTCCACCTCAAAGATGGCTACATCAGCACCTATCTCCACATCAAACCTACTATCAAGTACAATACCTTCACTTCAACAGCTGCCATCCATTCCATACCAAGAAGTCCCTTCCATACAGCCTAGCCACCTCTGGGCGTCTCATCTGCAGTGACGAGTAGTCCCTCTCAAAAAGTACCATGGGGCTTCACAGATCGTAATCATCCTCCCAGCCTTGTACAAAAACTAATCTCCCATGCCTTATCTTTCCCCACAATCTCCCAAAGTCTCGCTGTCCGGCCACAGAGGAGCATTCTCCTCATAACTCAGTACAGCCCAGGGCTGAAGCCACTGAACTGCGTTCTCCACCCGGATTCTGACTACCTCTCGTCGTTCCCTGAAATGAATATGTCCTGCCCACTATCCCTCCCACCCCTCCCACAGTGGTATTACCCCGTCCAGTGAACCAACACAATATACTCATCCATCCCTACACAACCCTTCCTCCCAGCCCCTTACCTTATGGCTCGTATCCCTGTAATAGACCCAGATGCAAGACCTGTCTCATACATCCTGTCACCACCAACTACTCCAATCCGGTCATAAACATCACCTATCCCATCAAAGGCAGGGCTACCTGTGAAACCAGTCATGTGGTCTACAAGCTAAGCTGCAACTACTGTGTTGCATTCTATGTGGGCATGACAGCCAACGAGCTGTCTGTCTGCATGAATGGGCACAAATTATGGCCAAGAAACAACTCGACCACCCTGTTGCTGAGCACACTGCCCAACTCAGCATAATTTGTTTCAATGACTGCTTCATAGCCTGTGCCATATGGATCCTTCCCACCATTACAAGCTTTTCTGAACTGTGCAGGTGGGAACTCTCCTTGCAGTATATCCTATGTTCCCATAACCCTTCTGGCCTCAACCTTTGTTGGTCATTTTTCTCGCCCATCCAGCCTCTTCCCTGTTACCATTCCAGCAGTACATAGCCATAATTCCATCAACACATCCAGTTTTTTTACTTCTCTCCTTTTCTGCTACCCCCCCCCCTCCCCTCTCATCTGCCCTCTATCTAACCTCCCAACTGCACCTGGCTGCACTACCATCCCTCCATCCTGTCCTTGCGTGCTCCCCAGCAGCACTTCCCTGTCCCCCTCTGCTACCCTGCTATACCACCCCCTCCCCCCCCTAGCCTCCTCCTTACCCCCACCCAGTTGCATTCCGATCATGCACTGTTGCTGTTGCTGTTGCTGTTGCTCGCAGTGTGGCTCTAGCTACCAGAGGCTGCAATCGTGCGTGCGTGCGTGCGTGCGTGCGTGTGTGTTTGTGTGTGTGTGTATCCGTTGTTCGATTATTACTACATATAGTTTTCGCACTTACTGCACCTTCTCACGTATGAGTGGTTAGCCAGACCAGTGGTAGATGATGCACTGAAGGATAGTATTGTTGAGCAGCCGCCCACTTAAGGTAGGCAAAGGCTGTGCAAAACAGAGTCAACACTATTGCGGTGCCTGTAGTTGTGATGCTTATGGTCTCGATCGTGTGATGCTGCTGATGCTGCTCCTCCTCCTCCTCCTCCTCCTCCTCTTCACACCCTCTTGTCCCAATACTGCTGAACCTGTGAAAGCATTTGCTCCAGTGAAATGGCCCTCTTTGCATGACTGTGAGTCAGTTGGAAAAGGATTAGATTGAGATTCAACATTTCATTCAGATAGGTCAGATTTTCCACTGAAAGGGTCGCTAGTAGCTTCTCTGGCCAGTACAACTTGTAATGGGGCATCATCCTCTAGCATTACTTGTCCTCACCAGTAGTTGTCGATACCAGAATTATTTTTCGGATTTTGGACAGGTCAGTATTATCTCGGCTGCTTTTCTGAAAACTTTCATATAATTTTATACACAGTATGTTGTATTTCAAGCTAAAATTTATGAAAAGGAATTAGTTTATTTTGGATCTTATAATTGATAAGTACTAGTTCTGAAAGTACAATTAAAATTATTATTTTTTGGAAACATTTGAAATTATGAATTATTTGGTACACTTAAAATGTCTACTATTAATTACACAATCTAATACTGTTTACTATCTTAATTTCTGGATTCATTTATGAAATAATAATCGAAATTAATAGAAATTCTTATGTCAAGAAAAATTGTTATTTCTGGTGAGTGAGACAGTAGTAAGCATGCCTCTGAGTGATCGGATATATTTTTGTATTTTGTGCGAACAATGTAATTTCGACTGTGTTAATGTGAAAAATCAAAAAACGTATGATATACTAAAATGTGACAAAGTATATTAACGTAACAACAAAAATTCTGCAACAACAATCTTCAAATTTATTTTGGTCAGTTCAACCGTGAGGACCTAAAAGGTGAGATTTTCAACTTCAAGCATCAGACCCCTAGACAAGAAGAACCGGAGCTAACTCTATTTGAGCAGATAAGTAAACTAGAAAATTTATTGTAATCTTCACTCCTCTCAAATCCTCATCAAAGACTAATGTGGACAATAGCTGCAAGTAGGAAGGAGGGGGTGGCCTACAAACTGCAGCTACATAATGTTTAACTTGGTTTCCCCTGTAACAGAAGCTGACAGGTGAAACATTTGCCCAGTTATGTCACATTCTGTTCCATTAGTAATTATTCCACTCTCATGCAAATCCAAAAATTCAGCTGTCTCAAGCTTACCTTGTTCGCGGCAGTTTGCTACTACAATTTCGATACCATTTACAGAAAACACCCAGTGCAAACCCACTTGCTGAAAATTGGAGCATGGCTCCACTACATCATATGGACAAACCTGACCTTCTGCTTTATATAAATACAACTGTATCTCGTATGTGCCAGTATCCGTATGTACCATCTGGCTTGTGCAGATAGAAAACCTCTCACTCTGACAATTTGGTTACTGACCTCACTGTGTGGCTACCATCATCTTCTGCAATCAGTAGTATCTCCTGTGTTTTTGTTTGGACAAATTTCGCCAAAGTTGCCCACTTTAATGAGTATGCATGTGTGGTGTGACATCTGAATCTGACTTGCCCATCGCTGTTCGAGAACTGTATGCCATACAGTAATACAGTGGTGGATTCGACTTATGTGGTTCAATTACCAGTTCCACTTCCAGTGCCAATTCCTTCTGCACATTCTGTAGGCCAACCAAAAGTTGATGTCATTAAGAGAACTGGGCTCAGCTGCCCATGGGCCACATCTAGAACTGCTTCTTGCAGCTCCTCTAGTACTTTCCAAGGATACCAAGGGCTATTGGCCAAAGATTGCAACAATCTTGGTACTGCCATTCTCCTATCCAAAGAATCCATGCAGGCCTGTACAGCTTCCAGGTCCCATTTTTTTAAATGTAGGATGGGGCCCCTCCACGCCCACACCAATGTGGTGACCAAACCAAAAGTTCTACTGTCACCTCCGTATAACATGTTAGTTTTTGAATCAGGAGTCACAGGATGCGGGCTGTGATGTTATCCATGCTTCTGGGTAAGATTACTCATTAACATGGTCCATCAGGAGATAGAAGTGGACGAAAGCGATCGAAGGGTAGCGGTTGTAAGGGCAGAGGGAAAAAAGTGCCAAGGGAAGAAAAACCTCTGCGACAGTAGGACGAGTAGTAAGGGCAGTAGCGGCTTGCTATCTGCGACAGTGCATGCAAGGTGTGGTTATGTTAGTTCGAGGTATTGTGCATTGTTACCTTTGTCATTGTTGGAGCTCGTTGCGGCGCTTGCTGCATTTGCTGCGTCCCTGCAACAGTTCAAGGTCGTTGTAGATTAGTGGGCGATCGGTTCATAGACGGTGTAGGGGGTGTGTGTGGCTGGTTTGCGTGCTGTGTACAGTACGGTTTCCCTGCGGTTGCCTGTTTTTCAGCTGGTCAAACATCTGGGGTTTCCAGTAATAACTGTGTTGCAGGGGCTCGCCAGTACTGTTGTGTTAGCGTTCTATGGACCATAAATGTGTACTTCCTAGTCAGTAGTGTCTTTGGTCTGTTATGCTTCCATCTATGGTTGTGGTCGTAGTTACCCAGAGAAAGGATAAACGGGTTGCGCGAGTGTCTCCTGTTATTGTACAGCCGTGTGGAGAGTTTTTGGAATACCTGCAAGATAGTATCTAGCTGGTATTCCCGGTGAAGGTCCGCGATGCGTGTGTAGCGCGGAGCGTAGCTTATGATTTTGAGTACTTTGTTCTGTATGAGCTGCAGACGGCGCAGGCGAGTTGGCGCAGCGTATCCCCAGACAGGGGCTGCGTACGTCATCAGGGGTCGAATAAGTGACATGTACATGGACCTAGACACCCTCCTGTTCAGTGTGCTACGCCTGTTAAGCATAGGGTAGAGTTGCTTGAGCCTCGCGTTAGCTTTGTTGGTCACGTGTTGAATGTGGTCCCCCCAGAGTAGTTTCCTGTCCAGCCAGACAACGAGGTATTTGACCTTCTCGTGGAAACGTATTGGGCGTGTGTGTAGTGTTATTGAGTTGCAGTGCTGATGTTTGCGCAGTTGCTTCGGTCTTCTAGTGAACAGAATGGCCTCGCACTTGTCGATGTTTACTCTAACACGCCATTTCACCAGCCAAGGCTCCGCCGTTCTGAGTGCAGTCCCTGTAGTCGTGAATTAATGTTAGACAGTTTCCAATCTTGCGCAAGGATGGCGGTGTCATCCGCATAGATTGCTACCGTCATGTTGTGTGTAGCTGGGAGGTCGTTAATGTAGAGGTTAAACAGTAAGGGCCCTAGGATACTTCCTTGGGGTACTCCTGCCTGGATACCATGTCGTGTCGATTGTTTGCCCTGCATGTCGGTGTTGAAACTCCTGTCCGTGGGATATGAGTGTATGAGACGTACGAGCCCATCGGGGAATCCTGTGTCTAAGTTTGCGTATTAGGCCGTTGTGCCACAGACGATCGAAAGCCTTTTCGATGTCCAGGAACACCGCCCCAGTTGCTGTGTTTGTGTTGTATCCGTGTGTTATGTATTCAACGACGTGGAGGAGTTGTTGTGTTGTTGAGTGGTGATTCCTGAAACTGAATTGCTCTAGTCTCAGGGTGTCGTTTGTGATACAGTGCCTGGTGAGTCGTTTTAATATTACCTTCTCAACGATCTTGCTGAGCACGCTCAGCAGACTGATGGGTCGGTAATTTTGTGGGAGGGAGTGGTCTTTCCCCGGCTTCCTGAACATCAGGACCTTGGCCGTCTTCCAAAAGGCAGGGAAGTGTTGGTGCTTGAGTATGGCATTCGTGATGTGCCCAGGTCACAATTCACTGCTGTCTTTACCAGGTGCATTATCTTCATCACTAGCCTTTGCAATACCCATGTGTTTTTCAATACACCTTGTTCCAAACTGGTTAACTGTGTTCTGCGTGTATCACCTTGGATCCATCTTAACCCCTTCACTGCTAATAACATACCCTAAATTGCTAACTTCTTCTAATATGTCATCCAAGTACACAATGCACTAGTGAGGTTTCAGTCCCCTCAGCACTCTGCAGCACTCCGTCCAGCAAAAGCTAAAACATTGTGGGACATTTTTCAAGCCAAACAGCATTCTAAAATATTGAAAATGGCACAGGGAACTGAGACAGCTGATTTCAGACAGTCCTTCAGGAATACTTCTGTCTAATAGTACCCATTCTTTAGGTCTAAGATAGAGAAGTACTTGCACTGTTGAAGTAATATTTGGGGTCGGATGTGCATTGGTTGTAGTTTTTCTGTTAAGATGTCTGTAGTCACAACAGAATCTATATCTTCAGATCCCATCCGGTGAATTTTTCAGTACAACTGTGACTGCTGCACTCTGTGGACTAATGCTTTCCTCTACTATCCATTCTGTGGTTAGCTAAAGAGTTCCTCTAATGCTGGTTACATATAGTGCAGTATACAGTAAGGTCTATGTTACACAGACATATCAGCTCCTGTAGGGATACAGTGTTGTGTTACAGACATTGTTAGTAAAGGCCCTAGGGGAAAAAACAAATCCTCAAATTCAAACAATAATTTTTCAATTTCCAGTCTATCAGCACTCCTAAGTTGCTGTAACATTCTACGCAATGCAGTTTTATTGGCAATTTGCACACTACCCTCGTGCATGCTGACAGTCATATCATCCAAGACATCAAATTAGCTACCAACATTCCGTTGGTGAGCTGTACTCCACCGGCGCCAAAATTATCTAAATTCACAAGCTGTCCTTTCCTGTCCAGTTCCTCCCATACGTGTACTATGCTTGTCTTTACAAAGTCACATGATGTGTCTAATGTACCATTTTCTACCAGCAGTTCTAGCAAACACAATGCATTAATAGGCCATTCCAGTCCCAGACCACCTTCCCAGTGCCTTGTGGCACAATAACTTGCGAATTAATCCTCATTGTTGTTGACTGTAGTTTAAATGGTTCACTCCTTAAGACTGACATACCTTGCACTCATAATACACTGGTGACCTTCTACACTAGTCAGAAAGTTTCCCCCTAAGATCAGTTTTGGCATGCTGTGTTGTCAGGAAGTCCAATGCCAAGATCACGCAGTAACCAACACTTGCTCGGGGCTTGACTTTTACACACTGCCTAAAACACTACACCTCCCACATGAAAATTTACCATTTCTGAACTCAAAGGTTCCACATATCTGTCTGCAACCCCATGTCAATTGTAATGTGGAGAGTTTAATCTTCTCCGACCCATGAGGTTTGTACTTGCACTGACACAAGTGCCCCTATGTCCAATAAAAACTTGCGCTTTCTATCTTCCACTATTCTCACTTTACTACTTTCTCCCTCTCCATTCATATTAGCTGCATAGAGATTTATCAGGAAATCCACACGGTGATCTTGGGGTTCACTTTTGCATGTTTAGCACCTGTCTCCTTGACCCCTGTTTCCACTTACCATTCCTACAATCACACTAATGGTGTCCAATAACCCCACATGTATTATGCTGAGGTTGGTGACACTGCTTCTGCACATCCCATTCTTCCACATCCAAAACACCTCACATTAGCAGAGAATACTCCTCTCTTATCCTGTACTCCTGTTACTGCATCGATTTCTTCAAACTCTGTGGCCAACCTCACTACAGAGCATAAAACCATTGGGGTACTCAATCTCCCTCATCTAGATGTATCAGTTAGCAATCCCCTCACAAATGTGCCCAGTGCTGTCTGTTCCATTTGATGAAGTATGACTCTATTTGCTTCATCATTTACCCTAACTCATGAGTCTGCACATTCATTTTCTATATTCTGTCTCCAAAATTCTCTACTAACTCATTGTGCTTCTTTGACATACTACTTAATTGCTTGCGAAAAAATCACGTGCTGTTTCACTTCTTGTACCACAGTTTGTTTTTATTTTATTTTATTTTTTTTTTTTTTTTGCACCTCTTAATCCTCTGTACATCTGACATACATCTTGGCTTTCCCTACCAACTGTAACTTTTTCACCTGTAATAACTAATCGTGTGACCTCCCTCCTCCCACATCCCCAATATTAGCTGTTAACTGCACGTCATCCAAAAAGGACATCACATCATCAATCAACATTACAGAGAAGGGTGTGATCAAACTTGCTGTGGCTGCAAGTTCATTAAATAAGTCTGGATTATCCACTTTCAAAACTTTCAACTGTGCCATTTCTTTAGCCAGTGCTTGAACTGCGTCCCTACTAGTGACACCCTGTGCCCTGTGCATGCTGCAGTTATGAATCTGTGCTGCGTGGAGATTGACTGCTCTGGCACCAGTTGCCAGATGAGGTTCACAAGGACTTCGATACCACTCTGTGGCAACCTGGTAGTGCATGTGGCCACTATGGTGCAGAGGTGGTGGAGTGGCAGGTTGCAGAGGCGGAATTTCTGGTCAGGGGTGGCTAGGAAAACACTGCTGCAAGAAATAACATATTTTATTTTTCTCGAATTACAATGTTTGAGTGATGTGGCACCCCTGGTTATGCCCTCTACAGGTGCATGGACCACAGGAAATGTCAAAATGCGGCAGTGATGTGATAGCCTATTGATGTCTGTGTCTAGTTTTACCAGTTTGTGTACCTCACTCAGTAAAGCGTGCCCGAGTTAGGAGTCAGCACTGTGTGGCTCCCAGTGAACAGTGCCAGCAGTGTGTGCATCTGCTGAATTTTCATAGGCGGCCACAGCTACAGGGTTAGGAGCTTGGCCTGGTGTGGAGGGACGAAGGCAGTACTGCCCTGGCTGCCACTGACGCAAAAGTTCTGTGCTACTTTCGCCCCTGAATGATGACTCACCATTGTTATCTAAGCCCACGTTGGTGTATTTAGAATCTTGAGTTGATCTGGTGGAGCTGGCTGGCCCATAACATGCAGGTAACTGACATGGATCTCTGGTGAGTAAAAAAGAAATACATGATGTGCAATTACAGTGTTTTAAAGTGTCCTCAGAAACTGAAAGAAACATTAGATAAAACTTCCATAATGACCATCTGTACAGACAGTGTTAACGTTTATATATATTGTTTTCTGGATAAATGTTGATGCCAATGGGTTTGAAAGTGGTGAAGATCAGCTTTTACCTGGGCTGTTTGTCATATTTCAATTCCTGTGAGTTAATTGTGGTCCACACAACAAGACATATATTGTTTCCATGTAGCCTGGATTCAACGATCAGACGTGATTTTGTGTTCCACCATGCTGTGACTTTTGTAGTACACCAGTAATTCTTCCTTCATAGTTTCACAGAGAAATAGTATTAGGAGTGACCTGGACAAAACAGGAGCAGGAACTGGGCACACAAATGTGGGGTTTGTTGATGTCTTTCAGTGTCATGATTGGCCCTGGGCAAACACTGCTGTAAGGCACGTTAACACTGAGCTGAACAGGGTGCTCCAAACACTGCAAAATCTCGCATGAGTGGTGTTCCAGTTGATGCTATTGGTAGGTGGGGATACATTACACATGCCCTGCACCTAAATAGAAAGGGGAAAGAGAAGTTAGCTTCTCTATTAGCAGATACTGAAGGGGGGGGGGGGGGGGCAGTCACACAAGGGATGATCTCTGTGGTTAATGGGACCAGTCAGAGAGGTTTTTTAGGTTAAAGCCAAAGTCAAGACAGACAATAATCAAGGAAAATAGAATAAAAGAAGCTTCATGGACAGTAAATAGGGATAAAGCTAAGGGTAGTATCAATTTACTTAATCAAAATATCAGTGGAATAAAAAATAAAGTAGATGAGCTGTTACTGTGTTTAGATGATTTCAAAAATAAGAATGAGCCTGATACACTTTGCCTATCTGAACACCATGTAACTTTTGGGATGGAAAGTGTCAATATAAATGGGTGTAATTTAGCATCTTACACTTGAAGATCTAGCGTGGATAAAGGAGGAGTTGCCATTTACACAAAACAAGGGTATAAGTACAAAACAGTAGAAGTAAGCAAATTTTGTGTTGATCAGCATTTTGAATTTTGTGCATGTGAACTACAGCTAGATAATGTAGTGTTGATATTAGGAACAGTGTACAGGTCCCATTTAGGAGATTGGGAGCTATTCATTAAAAAGTTTGACTCCCTATTATGCTGTTTGTCAGACAAAAAGAAGAAGTTATTAATGTGTGGTGATTTCAATGTAAACTTTCTAAGCAATTCTGACAGGAAAAGTGAACTAGAAGTGTTATTAATGACATATAACTTAGAATCAGTGATCAGTTTTCCTACACATATAGCTCAAGACAGTAGCAATCTGATATATAATGTATTTGTGCAGCAAGAGGATGTAAAACAAACTCATGCTTTCCCCAAGATAAATGGATTATCAGACCATGATGCACTACTGATTAACTTACAAAACTTAGCAGGGTGTAAAGTTCAGAAACCATTAAGTAAAAGTGTAAGGCTGGTCAGCCCAGTATCTATAGAGCCACTTCAGAGAAAGTTTAAGAAATGTTAATTGGGGAGATGTATATAATGAGCCAAATGCCAATGATGTTTCTTGATAAATTTACATCCCTTTTTGAACAGTGTTATCCCAAAAAAATTACTAAATGTAACACCAAATAGTTTTCAAAGAAATCTTGGATCACTAAAGGTATTAAAGTGTCTTCAGAAAGGAAAAGAACATTGTATGAGGCAGCAAGAATTAGTAAAGACCCAGAAATAATTTTACAGTATAAAAATTATTGTAACATACTGAGAAAAATTGTCAGAAAATCAAAAAACATGTATATCAGAGATGAAATTAACGACTCGGGCAATATAATCAAATCGTGTGGGATGTTGTTAGAAGAGAGACAAGAAAA
Organism: Schistocerca americana; assembly: GCF_021461395.2. Taxonomy (NCBI): domain Eukaryota; kingdom Metazoa; phylum Arthropoda; class Insecta; order Orthoptera; family Acrididae; genus Schistocerca; species Schistocerca americana. Next base: position 289,041,083 of record NC_060120.1, on the reverse strand, counting down.
GTAACTACAGGAGTAGATAGTATTACTATTAAAGAGAATGAGACTGAGGGAGAAGTTCGGGTCGGTTACACCAAATAACATTCCCATTTTGCAGTAGTTCATTTATTCACCTCTTTACACAAGCAAGGCTTACAAAGAACTGACATGGCGGAACTGCACAAAGATAATCTTAGCTTAGTTCAAAGACGATACTCAGATCGATGCTGGTGTCAATCTCATTGGTGTCACAAGACCATCTTAACCAACAGCACACAAGTAGCTAATGCATTTAACAACCATTTCTTAAGTGTAGGTGAAAAAATTGGTGAGAATAGTTCAAAAGAAAAGGCCATGCAGTACATGTAAGAGTCAGTTTCGAGAAATCCTAGTCACATTAATTTTCATCTAACAACCTCGTGTGAAATAAGGAAAATCATTAAATCTTTGAAAAATAAATGTTGTGTTGAAGTAGATGACATCTCTAACAAGGTATTAAAACAATGTGGAGCAGTTACAGCTGGTGTTCTGGGTAACATCTGTAATGCATCACTAACTCAAGATTTTTTTCCCAGAAAGGTTAAAATATGCCATTGTCAAGCCTCTCTACCAAAAGGGGGACACCACAGTTGTCAATAATTACCAGTCAGTATCCTTGCTCACAGCATTTTCAAAAATTGTAGAGAAAATAATGTACCCAAGAGTGGTTAACCATCTCAGCAGTAATGGAATACTTAGTAAATCACAGTTTGGATTTTAAAAATGCTGTCCCACTGAGAAAGCAATATACAGTTTCATTGTCCATATAATAGAGTCTTTAAATAGTAAAATGTCACCAATAGGAATTTTCTGTAACTTATCCAAAGTGTTTGATTGTGTGTACTGTGACATTATGTTACAGAAATTACAATTCTATGGTATAAATGGAATAGCATATAAGTGGTTTAAGTCATATCTGCAGAATGGGAAGGAAAAAGTTTCTTTATATGGTTTAGGTGATTTAAGGAAGTTTCCCACTTCATCTAACTGGGATGAAATTACATTAGGTGTTCCACAGAGTTCGATCATGGGTCCCCTTCTGTTCTTGATATATTTGAATGACTTCCCTTCTTATCTGAAACAAGAAGCTAAACAGACACTGTTCACTGTTATATAAGCATCACAATTAATCTAGCAAAAGAAACTCCAATAGAAAATGATACAAATAATGTCTTTGGAAAAGTTATTTATTGGTTTTCTGCGAATGGGCTTGCTCTGAACTTTGAAAAAACATAGTACATTCAGTTTTCTACTGCAAGGAGTACAGTTCCTTCAATAAATACAACACATCAACAGAAATCAGTAGTCAGGGTGGAGCATACTAAGTTTTTGGGTGTACATATAGATGAGAATCTTAATTGGAAAACTCATATTTTGGATCCTCTAAAGCAACGAGGTTCAGCACTTTTTGCAATCAGAATAATTGCTAATTTTGAGGATATAGAAATTAGCAAGCTAACATACTTTGCATACTTTCACTTGCTGATGTCATATGGAATAATATTTTGGGGTAACTCAACATTTAGGCAAAAAGTATTCACTACTCAAAAGAAAGTGGTTAGAGTAATGTGTGCGGCTCATAGTCGCACATCTTGTAGTCATCTCTTTAAAAGGTTAAGAATTCTTACAACAGCCTCACAGTACATTTACTCAGTAATGAAACTTGTTCTCAACACCATGGACCAGTTTAAAAAGAGCAGTGACATTGATGATTATAATACCATAAGAAAGAAAGACTTACACTATCCTTTACTTAACCTATCTCTGGCATAGAAAGGGGTAAATATGGTGCTGTAAAACTATTTGATAAATTACCACATGAAATAAAATTTCTGATAGACAGCAGTAACAGTTTTAAAAATAAATTGAAATCATATCTCCTTGACAACTCCTTCTATACCATAGACGAATTCTTGAATAGGAATAAATGAATATATAGGTATAATATATGTATTTTGTGCTGTTTAAGGGCATGGGGTAGGTTACAAAAATTTTAAGCTTAAAAAACCTACATTCATGTGTGCATTCGTTATGCACTTGACACGTTCCACATCATAACGGTTACTGTGAGATTGATCAATGGAACATACAACTAACTAACTAAACAAAAACTTTTAACAACCTTGGCAGTTCTGTTTTCCACATAAGCATTTTTATTACAGAGCACTGTTATGTCTACTCTCTCAGCATATTATCACATATAGAAGAAGCTACATAAAAAAAAAACTGAATGTGTGTAAGTGTTATAGCATAATGGAGATTATTGGCAAAACAAAAGGGAAAAAAACTTACTGTCTTCTTTTGTTATGTTTAGGTAAATTACATCTACCCTCAGACTTGCACAGGGTAGGGGAGCATGGGGAGCTGCATCAAACCAGTCTCAGGACTGAAGACCACAACAATAACAACCCTCAGACTTAAAGAAGAATATAATAATTCCAATCCCAAAGAAAGCAGGTGTTGACAGACAGATGTGAAAATTATCGAACTGTCAGTTTAATAAGCCACGGCTGCAAAATACTAACACGAATTCTTTACAGACGAATGGAAAAACTGGTAGAAGCCGACCTCGTGGAAGACCAGTTTGGATTCCGTAGAAATGTTGGAACACGTGAGGCAATACTGACCCTACGACTTATCTTAGAAAATAGCTTAAGGAAAGGCAAACCTATGTTTCTAGCATTTGTAGACTTAGACAAAGCTTTTGACAATGTTGACTGGAATACTCTCTTTCAAATTCTGAAGGTGGCAGGGGTAAAATAGAGGGAGTGAAAGGCTATTTACAATTTGTACAGAAACCAAATGGCAGTTATAAGAGTCGAGGGGCATGAAAGGGAAGCAGTGGTTGGGAAGGGAGTTATTCAATCTGTATATTGAGCAAGCAGTAAAGGAAACAAAAGCAAAATTCGGAGCTGGAATTAATTCAATTCAATTCAATTCAATTTTTATTATCACATAACATGCCTTATACAATCAAAGATTGTGACATAGGTGACTTGTCAGTTTTTACACTATATATAACAATACTAAAAATACAATAAACTAATAATATACATGGTGTAACATCTTCAAAGAGGTATTTTAATTACAATTATAATGCATTGTTACCATTCATGAAATCTTCTACACTATAGTAACATTTATCTTTCAGATATTTTTCCAGGTCTCTTTTGGTGCCTTTTACATTTGGGTCATCCATATCTTTCCATATTTTATTTACAAATTTCATGCCCATATAGTATGGGGTTTTTTCATATGATTTTAAACGGTGGGTAGGTAACATGTAGCTCGTTCTATGTCTTGTATCATATTGATGCAAGAAGAAGTTGCCCTCAAAAAGTTGTGGGTTTCTTTTCGTGAAAGTGAGAGTTTCATAGATGTATATGCTTGGAATGCTCATTAGATCCAGTTTTACATATAAAGGTTTGCAGTGTTGCTTTGGTTTTGCTCCCACCATTGCCCGGATGATTCTTTTTTGTAGTCTAAAAGCTCTAAGTAAATTTGTTTTTTCAGACCCCCAGAAAATTATACTATACCTAATGACTGAAACAAAATATGCATTATATACAGTTTTTCTTACAGCTAAATCAGTAATACTATACAAGATATTCATAATATATACAAGGCTATTCAGTCGACCCAGTATGTTGTCCACATGGCGACTCCATAACAGGTTTTTATTGACTAACACGCCAAGGAATTTGACACAGTCTGCAGTCTCTAATTTTTTGTCCATATACCTTATTTCATTTATAGACTGTGCAGATTGTTTTGTGGTAAAATGAACAATTTCTATTTTTGTAAAGTTTAATGTCAAGTTATTGTTTTTGACCCATGCCTCCACTTCCCCAAGTGTTTGTTCAATATGACGAATTAGGTCTACCTCATTTTTACAACAGACTACAGCAGTTGAGTCATCTGCATAGAGGATAGTATCAGACTGGACCTGACATGGCATATCATTAATATAATATAGAAAAAGCAGTGGCCCTAATATTGAGCCTTGTGGAACACCTAATTGAGTGTTTTTCCAGCCTGAGAGAAATTTCTTGCCATTGATGTTAATAAGTACTCTTTGTTTTCTGTTTGCCAAGTATGATGACATCCAGCTAAGAGATTTGCCTTGAAAACCATAGCGTGCCAATTTTTGGAGAAGCAGGTCATGATTTACTGTGTCGAAGGCTTTGGACAGGTCACAAAAGATGCCTGACACACACATTCTATCATCAAGACATCTGCTGACTTTTGTGACTAATTCATTTAGTGCATGGATTGTGCTGCGGCCTTTTCTGAAACCATATTGATTACCTAAGATAATGCTGTTAGATGAATTGTGATTTTCAATCTGATCACATGCAGCTCTTTCAAATATTTTTGAGAAAATTGGTAACAGTGAGATTGGCCTATAGTTGCCCAATTCATCTTATTTGCCTTTTTTGTGTATGGGCCGAACTTCTGCATATTTTAATCGATCTGGGAAACATCCCTCATCAAATGATTGGTTGATTATGAAAGAGAGTGGATATGCAATACTGTGACTGACTATTTTTATTATTTCAGTGGGGACCTCATCCCACCCCGCAGATTTTGAATTTTTTAGGGACATTATGATTTTGATGACATCTGAGATGGAAACATGAGAAAACTTAAAACATGTGCAATTGCTATCTGTTATATTGGGCTTTGTATTTGGTGGTGAACAGTCACCAAATTTGTTACAGTTTATGAAAAAGTCATTGAATGATTCACAAATGGCACTGGGTTCTGTAACAGCTCTACCATTTATCACTATTTTAGAAGGGCATTTTCTCTCTGCCTCACTGCCAACTTCACTTCTTATAACAGACCAAACAGCTTTTGATTTGTTTTTTGCATTTGAAATGAAGTCATTATTTGCAGTACATTTTGCTAGTTTAACTATTTTGTCAAATGTTTTTTTGTATGTGCTTACATACTTAAGAAATTGAGGGCTTCGATTTACTTTTGCCTCCATATGCAGTTTCCTCTTAGTAGCACTAGACACTCTAATTCCTTTTGTTACCGAGGATCTACTTTTTTGGGACCTGGTCCTCACTGTTACAAAAGGGAAGCATTCATTGAATATACCCAAGAATTCAGTTAAAAAGTTATTGTAATTGTCACTTGTGGAAGTGTGTTTGCTGACTGTTCACTTGGTTTGGCTTAGTTTTTTGCAAAATACTTCCACATTTTCTTGACTGAAATTCCTACATCTTTTTGTTGTGCAGACTGAATTTTGCTTCGGTAGTGATACAAATAGTGCTTTATGGTCTGATACTCCTAAATCTAGAAGAAACTTTTCTTTTACATAATAATTATAACTACTTACAATATTGTCAATACATGTTGCAGAGCTTGCTGTAATTCTTGTATACTGATCGAAATTCAGATTTAGCCCATTTGTGGCTACCAGGTTCTTTAAGTGTGAAGAAAATTTGTCATCAGTCCTTACATCTATGTTGAAGTCAGCACATATAACCACTTTCTTGTACAGTTTCTCACATTTTAATTTATGTAGCAATGTATCAAACTTATCTAAAAATACAGAGCTTATATGGTACCCAGGGGTGCGATATATGCTGATAATTAGTGTGTTATACTCTTTAAGTTCTATACAACAACTTTCAAATGTGCCTTCTTCATTCAGATGGCTAAAATTCTGTCTGATATCATAGTCTACCGTGGAATGAACTAATATGCAAGAGCCTCCATACCCATTGGTCCTACAAAAGCTGGTAGCCAGTTTATAACCTGTAAGTTTATTCAGGAGACTGATATTTTCAGATTTTAGCCAATGTTCATTAAGGCATATTACTTTCACAGATTGTTTCACACTTTCTAGCAAAATTTCTATATCATAAAGCTTCCTGATCATTCCTTCAGACAGACCTCTTATGTTCAAGTGCATAACGAAATTACTACTGCATATATTATTAGGTAGAGGGTCTTTAAAACTAATTTGACTATAAAGTAACGGACTGCTTGTTCTGGATTCGTTGTATTGGACCAAATTCGGATAGAACTGGCCCCCTTCATCAGTTTCCCTGTGTGTGAGCATCTGGATGATGAGTAGGTACAGTTTTCTTGACGATAATTTCAGTCTTTGCTGTATGTTCTGAGGCTGGTTCTGGCACCGTCTCATCTTCTGGACGTGATGTTCCTGTTTGAGCTGGCGCTGTGGCTGCGATTTTGAAATTGTTTTCTCGTTTATCCATTTCCTTGGTCGAAACTGGTTGCACAGCAATTGGTTTTCTTGCAACGTCGTCGTCTTTTTGTATTAATTTCGCTAGCATTTTGCCAACGTATGACTTGCCAGCGTTATTATAATGTAGTCCATGTTTCGTAAACAAATCTCTTGCATCTGGAAGATCAAGAAATGTTACATTTTGTTGGGACTTGCATATTTTGTAGAATTGTCTGTTTACTTTTGCAAGCTCCAGATTTACGATGGAATTGTCTTGCAGGTCGTATCTGTGAGGCAAACTAGTAACTATGATGTTCGGAACTTTCAGGTCAAGTAATGTAGTTTTTAAACACTGAGTCGCATGTTTACTGTCATTTCTGTATACATCATTACTTCCACCCATGATTATGACGGCATCATTCTTAGATAGCTCATTAAGTGAGTTGCTGCTCTTAATTATCTCAGTCAAAGGTGCACTGGGTTTCGTCATACCTGTTGCCGTGAATAACGTACTGTACTCATTTATTTTTTCGGCAATTTTCTTGGCGTGGCTATCACCAAGTACAACAACTCGTTTGATGTTCACTGGTTTCTTTTTCGTATTAGATGTTTTCTTGGCTGCGCACTCGATTGGAAGTTTCGTCACTGATTTTTGTTCGTCATTGTTCTTTGTCTTATCACAGTCTTCGTCTAGTGTTGTGAATTTATTTGCTAGCGGTATCGCCGGAACTGTACTCACTGTCTGTCTGTTTGTTTTTTTCGGCAAACGCCACGTTTTTTGCGCAGAACGACGGTTAACAACACTGTCTTGTGCTAGACGATGATCTCGCTCCATCTCTTTGTATTTCGTTTCCAGTTCTTGATATTTCTGCCGAATTTCTTCATATTTCGTATTTATAGTCATTAAATCCTCTGTAAGCACACTTATTAGTTTTTCTTTTGATTTTATCGTGTCCATTACCTCCTTTTTCGTGACACTCACAACGCACTGACGGCATGTCCAGTCATGTTCGTCTTTTATATATTTTAGATTCACTTTAACACATTTGTCGTGATACCACGACCTGCACTGGATGCATAGGATACCTCTCTTTACCTTTTTTACGCAGATTTTACACACGTCACTATCACTTTTTAAGGAAACTGAGACATCGTTACAGAACAAAGTTTCATTCGGCGCCATCTTTTCTGTTGTTGTCATTCAGAAATTCTTTTAATTTCTTCTTAAATACTTGTTGGTTATCTGTCAGACTTTTGATACTATTAAAACCCATGGAGAAGAAATAAAAACTTTGATGTTCGCCGATGACATTGTAATTCTGTCAGAGACAGCAAAGGCCCTGGAAGAGCAGCTGAATGGAATGGACAGTGTCTTGAAACGAAGATATAGGATGAACATCAACAAAAGCAAAATGAAGATAATGGAATGTAGTCGAATTAAATCGAGTGATGCTGCGGGAATTAGATTAGGAAATGAGACGCTTAAAGTAGTAAACGAGTTTTGGTATTTCGGGAGCAAAATAACTGATGATGGTTGAAGTGTAGCCATGTATGGAAGTGAAACGTGGATGATAAATAGTTTAGACAAATGTGATGCTACAGAAGAATGCTGAAGATTAGATGGGTAGATAACATAACGAATGACAAGGGTATTGAATAGAATTGGGGAGCAGAGAAATTTGTGGCTCAACTTGACTAGAAGAAGGGATTGGTTGGTAGCGCATATTCTGAGGCATCAAGGGATCACCAATTTAGTATTGGAGGGCAGCATGGAGGGTAAAAATTGTAGAGGGAGACCAAGAGATGAATACACTAAACAGATTCAGAAGGATGTAGGTTGCAGTAGGTACTGGGAGATGAAGAAGCTTGCACAGGATAGAGTAGCATGGAGAGCTGCATCAAAGTAGTCTCTGCACTGAAGACCACAACAACAACAACAACAACATCTGCCCTCACTGGATACTGCCATTAATCACTTCAGTTACTTTGATTACAGATGCAGTATATATAATATAACATTTTGTATGTGAAAGTCACATGTAATACGAAATCTTATTGAGCATGTAACATGGTCCGAGAATTTCACCTTTTATTGCTCGACCAGAGGATGAGGACTGGTTGTTAGGATTTTAATTTTTATATATTTTTTGAATGGACATGGGTTAGCCCTTATTGATGACTAAAATTTAAATCTTCATTACTTCACAAATTATAATTTCTACAATTCGTAGTTACATATGTTTATTTTGTGTTTCCTATCATATTTAGGAATGGGTAATTATATAAAGTGTTCTCCTTTTCTCATATTTCGTCTTTATTATGGCTAATTTAGTTTCCACTTTTCATTTATGAAGCCTTTATCACTTTTCGTGCGCATTAGAGTTATATTGTTTGTGGGAAGTGGAGCTGTATTGTTAGATTTTCCTTTTGGTTAAGCCTTATTGTTTGGGTCCATATAGCCAAAACTTCGTAAGTAGGTTTGCCACATGATTGCGAACAGTTTTCTGAAACAATAGTTGGCCCCTCCCCCCCCCCCCCTTACTAATGGGTGTAGTCCCGATACCATTCAGGGCACATTTCATCATACTCACCCTGCGGAATGCATCATTGAAGTCTACACTACATAATTTGAACATTGTAACACATTTTTAAAACAAATACTGTAAATGCACCTCATAAATCATGCCACAGTTTCTTTTGGAGGCATAGGAATCATTCCACATTTTCCATGCACCTTTACACCACTTTCACATACAAACCCATTAAAATACAATTATTGATACATGTTTATTCTAAAATACATACTACTATATACACTTTTGCATCACACATTTTTAAAGGAGGAAATGGCTTTCCATGTGCAAGTCTTGTTTATATTATAATGTTTTAAGAATAAAAAGAAAACTGAGCATTTATTTAGTGTAATTCCAAGTTCTTTCCTATTTCAGGCAAATGGACACACATTATTTGGTCAGTTCTCTACTGCACGTCACAATCTTCATCCTATTTCAAGCAAATGGACACATATTATTTGGTCAGTTCTCTACTGAACATCACAATCTTCATCAGAATTCTATCACATTTAAGCCTGTATAACTACATATGACAGCGACTAACGAAAGATTGCTACAGTACCTACTTAGAAGCTGCGATAGAGTTGCATGTGTCAGAGTGCACAGTTCAGTATAGAGTTTAATTACACTACTAAGAAAAAATATTTTGTAAAAATACAAAGAGAAAAATAATACAATGTAACTTAGTCTTGGATTACTCTACAGTCTACTATGTACATATTTACATAAATAAACACAGCGAGGATCAACATTGTGCCTACATTCTGTTTTCTCAGGGTTGTTTCTATTTACAAAATGATATGATTTACATCATCTGAATTTTACTGTTCCTGTTGTGTATGTGCAAATGTTCATTCATATTTGTTTATGTTGATGCAAGTAAATATTTCTCTTGAGGCAGCTTTTTCTTCATTATTAGCAATGTAAGAAAAGATGTATTGCTACTTACTTACTTTTCAGACAGGCACAACTAAAAGACACTTACTCATAGACTTGTGGCTACAGTCTTTGTCAGGAAAAGTGAAAGAAACACACACCATTAATTCACAAAAGCAAATACACCTTACACTCACATAACCACCAACTCTAGCAGCTCGGACCAGAATGCAACTGTCACATGAAATGGAAGCACCGTCTGCAGCAGGCAGGGAAGGGAAAGGGACAGCACTGTACAGATGGGGGAGAGAGAAATGCTACCTGGCAGAATGTGCAGGGACTAGACTGCCAACAGATACAGTGTCAGGAGGTTGTGGGGCAGGGAAGTAGAGAAAACGGAGTGAAAAAGAGAGGAGTGGGGAATGATGGGCATGTGTGTTGGCAGAGAGTGACAGACAAGGAGGGTCGGAGACAAGATTGGGGAGAAGGTGATGGGACAGAGGGGGTGGAAACTGTCAGATGGAGGGTGTTGGGACAGTATGTTACCATAAGTTGAGACCAGGATAATTACAGGAGCAGAGAATGTGTTGTAGGACTAACTCCCATCTGTGCACTTCAGAAAAGTTAGTAGTGGAGGGAGGATCCAGGTGGCTTGGGTACTGAACCAGCTGTTGAAATCAAACATGTTATGTTCATCTGCATGTTGTGTCACAGGGTTGCCTACTTTACTCTTGGCCACACTTTCACAGTGGATGTTTATCCTGGTGGATAGCTGGTTGGTAGTCATATCAATATAAAGCTGTCGAATGATTGCAGCTGAGCTGGTTTATGTCATGGCTACTTTCTCAGGTGGCTCAGTATCTGATGGAATGGGATACATCTGTGACAGAACTGGAACAGAAAGTGCTGAGTGGATGGACTGGGTAGGTCTTGCACCGGGTCTTCCAGGGGAATATGATCCTTGTGGCAAGAGGTTGAGTTTGGGAGTGGTGTAGGATGGACTAGGATGTCGTGGAGGTTGGGTGGATTATGGAACGCCACTTTAGGAGGGGTGGGAAGGATTTTTGGTTAGATGTCCCTCATTTTAGTTCATGATGATAGGTCATCAAAGCCCTGGCAAAGGATGTGATTCAGTTGTTCCAAATCTTGGGTGGTATTGGGTGACAAAGGACCCCCTTGTGTCTGGTTCTTGGTGGTGGTGGGAGGATGGAGGGTGAGGGTAAATGGCTCATGAGATCTGTTTGTGGACTAGGTCTGCAGGATAGTGCTTGTCTGTAAAGGCCTTGGTGAGACCCTCGATATACTGGGCAAGGGACTTCTTGTCTCTGCAGATACGCTGTACCTGGTTGGCCAGGCTCTATGGGAGGAAGGTTTTAGTGTGAAAGGGATGACAGCTGTCAAAATGCAGGTACTGTTGGTGGTCGGTGGGTATAATGTGGACAGAGGTGTGGATAGAGCCATCGAAGAGGAGGAAGTCAGCATCAAGGAAGGCAGCATGCTGGGTTGAGGACGACCAAGTGAAGCAGATGGGAGAGAAGGTGCTGAGGTTGTGAAGGAATGAAAGTAGGTTGTCTTGGCCCTGAGTTCAGATCATGGAGAGATCACCTGTAAACCTGAAACAGACCAGGAGTTTGCCATTTTGAGAGGATAGGAAGGTCTCCTCCTGTCCAAAGGCCCTGTCCACCCCCGGTAGCTGAATGGTCAGCGCAACAGAATGTCAATCCTAAGGGCGTGGGTTCAAAAAAATGGCTCTGAGCACTATGGGACTTAACATCTGCGGTCATCAGTCCCCTAGACTTAGAACTACTTAAACCTAACTAACCTAAGGACATCACACATTTCCATGCCCAAGGCAGGATTCGAACCTGCAACCACAGCAGCAGCACGTTTCCGAACTGAAGTGCCTAGAACCACTCTGCCACAGCGGTCAGCGGCTCAGGTTCAATTCCCGGCTGGGTCAGAGATTTTCTCTGCTGGGGGACTTGGTGTTGTGTTGTCCTAATCACCATCATTTCATCCCCATCAATGCGCAAGTTGCCAAAGTGGCATAAAATCGAAAGACTTACACCTGGCGAACAGTCTACCCGACGGGAGGCCCTAGTCACATGACATTTACATTTTACCTATAGCCCTACACCCAAATTTAACCATGTTGGACTTGTCAAAGACCTACTCCTGTTCTCCCAATCCCGGTGATGGAAACTACTGTGCTGCCAATCCCTCCAACCAAAGCCTACCTAATTCTAACATTTGAACCCTGCCTCTCCCAGTTCGTACTACCATCCAACCAATACCCTCATACATAACCACCTGCCGGTCATCTTCCAGGAATTCCTAACATGCAACTTGGCCTCACCATCCTTCCCCAGGTCCCTTCCTCAGAACACCCACCTTAGCCATACACAACTTCATACCAAATACTGTCCTAATCATCCTATCTCCAGACAAAGGTTTCACCACTATTGTTTTGAGTCATAGTGACTACCTGGTAGAAGGTCTCTGCCAATTACTTGGCTCCTAACCTGTAAACTCTACCAGAGTGATCCCATCACAGGAGTCCAACACAACCTCCAATCCCTGCTTAAAGTCTCAGGCCCTTCCCTGACCCTCTCCTCTATCCATTTCTCTCCTCACCACTATAACACCCACACACCTACCTTCTACATGCTCTCCAAAACCCACAAACCCAACAATCCTGGACACTCCACTGTGGCTGGTTATTGTGCACCTGCTGAAGGAATTTCAGCCATCATTTACCAACACCTCCCACCAATTGCCCATAATCTAGCCTCCCATGTTAAAGATACCAACCACTTCCTTCACCAACTCTCAACCATCCCCACCCTTTTACATCCTGGATCAATATTCGTCACTACCGACACCACCTCCCTATTCATCAGCATCCCTCATTCACATGGTCTTACTGCTATTGAACACTACCTTTCCCGACTTCCTCCAGACTCCAAACCCACTAACTCATTCCTCATACACTTTACTAACTTTACCCTAGCTCACAACATCTTCTCCTTTGAAGGTAAGATATGCAAACAAATCTGCAGCACAGCCATGGGCACTTACATGGCATCCTCCTATGCCAACCTGTTTATGGCCCATCTAGAGGAGATCTTCCTGGCCTCTCAAAATGGCAAACCTCTGATCTGGTTCAGGTTCATTGGTGATATCTTCATGATCTGGATGCATGGCCAAGACAACGTATCCTTCCTTCACAACCTCAACACTTTCTCTCCCATCTGCTTCACCAGATCCTCCTCAACTCAGTATGCCTCCTTCCTTGACATTGACCTCCTCATCTCTGATGGCTCCAACTGCACTTCTGTTCACTTTATACCCACCAACCACCAACAGTATCTGCATTTTGACAGCTGTCATCCCTTTCATACCAAAACATTCCTTCCATACATACTGGCTACCCAAGGATAGCATATCTGCAGTGACTAGAAGCCCCTTGCCCAGTATGCTAAGGGTCTCACCAAGGCCTTCACAGACAGGCACTATCCCCCAGACCTAGTCCACAAACAAATCTCCCATGCCATTTCACCTCACACCCTCACCTCGGACTGGATCAACTGAACCACATCCTTCACCAAAGCTTTGAAGCCTATCATCATGACCTGAAATGAGGGACATCCTACCTGAAATCCTTCTCACCCCTCCTAAAGTAGCGTTCCACCACCCACCCAACCTCTGCAACATTCTAGTCCCTTCCTGCACCACTTCCAATCCCAACCCCTTGCCACAAGGATCATATCCCTGTGGAATATCCAGGTGTAACACCTGCCCAACCAGTCCACCCGACAGTTCCCATTCCAGTCCTGTCACTGACACATCCTACTCCATCAGAGGCTGGGCTGTCTGTGAAAGCAGTCATGTCATATACCAGCTCTGCTGCAATCATTCCATAGCTTTTTGTATTGGTATGACTACTAAACAGCTGTCCACCAGTCTGATTAGCCACCACCAAATTATGTCCAAGAGCAAAGTAGACCACACTGTGGCACAACATGCAGATGAATGCAAGATGCTTGTTTTCAGTGGCTGCTTTAGTATCTGACCCATCTGGATCCTACCTTCGCCACCAGTTTTTCTTAACTGTGCAGATAGATGTTATCCTTACAATGCATTCTCCACTCCCGTAATTGTCCTGGTCTCAACCTACAGTAACATCCTGTCACCTCACACTCCACCCAACAGTTTCCAGCCCCTCTATTGTATCATCTCCTCCCCATTCTCATTTCCCACCCCTTTGTTTGCCACCCTCTGCCAACACACCTGCCCAACTTCGCAACTTCTCTCCTTTTTTGCTCTGTTTTCCCCACCTCCCTGTCCACAACCTACTGACACCACTCCTGGTGGCATTCTAATCCCTGCACTGCACATTCCACCAGACAGCACTCCTCTCTCGCCCCATCCGTACACTGCAGTCCCTTCCCCTTCCCCAACACCTCCATTCTGCGCCTTCCATTTCGCACGACAGCTGCAGTATGGTCCAAGCTGCCAGAGTTGGTGGTCATAGGTGTGTGAGGTGTGCTTGCTTGTCTGAATGAATGGTGTTTGTTTCACTTTGTTTTTCTAGCAAAGGCTGAAGCCAAAAGCCCATGTAATTGTTTTTTAACTGTGCTTGTCTGCAACTTAACATACCATCTTTACAGTAAGTAGCAATCTATCTTTTCCTTCATTGTTGATGTACCAACCTTGAGTAAGCATTGTTTGATTTTACGTTAATTGTTTTTATCAATACAGATATTTACAGAGTTACACCGCTGCTTATTTGGCAAATTGTCTGAAAGCAAATCTTTAATTTGCTTCATACAAATTGTATGTTTGACTATCCTATGTTGATATTTTTGTATACTGACACTGTATAACATTTTAACTTACATAATGCAAGAAACAGCACAAGACAAGAATGTATCTTATGTAATTCCTATGACTTTTGTAGGTAATTTCTGTATTGTAGGGCATTATATAAATGTGCAAATGATTGCATCTGTATTGGGGAGGGGGGGCAGACAGGCTGTTTGTTAGAGTTCATTTTCAACCCTGAATTGTGAAATGAATGTTATCAAGTGATCTGTAACTCAATTTTTCTGTGACCCACTGTGATATCATTTCTTATGTCATTTGCTTTTCACTCTCTCATTATGATTATTGTTGCTATAGCATACATAGTAATTAATACTCACAAGCACTTTACTACTCTACTTTGCATTCCTTTCCAAACAAATTTGCACATTCACACACAACTACATTTCTTGTCAGTGGGACCCACCTAGTACCTAGCACTGTACTTATACCTATTTGCCTCAAATAATTGGGACATGCACATGCATCATTCTCTCATATCCTTTATCCCTATGTAAAGTGGTTAAATGCTTAGCTACCTGTAGGGTAACCAGTGTAACACGCATTCTTCAATCATTCTTTCAGTAGAGTAGTTACGACATGATCCTTCTCATTTCTCAAAAAATATTACTCTTTTGTCTTACGGAGTCGACCAGTACTAAAACTATACTTATTCCATTAAAACTTTTATTTAGTGAGTTTGCACATTGGTCTTCGCGTTGTAGCTAATATTGTCAATTCAATTCAATTCAATTTATTAGCGTCCTTGTAGTACATCATCAAAATGACATAGGACTTGTCAATAAACATTACAATTTAAAATACATGTACATGAAAATTTATAATTGAATTTACTTGTCACTTAGACATTACAATTTTAATAGAACTATAAGAACATTAACATAAAAATATACATGTAGGATAACAAAAAAAACCAGTGATTCTCACATCAAAGATTATTTCAATTCTTACATTAACACTGTTTCACACTTTCATAGAAACAGCAAGTAATATGTCATAGTCTTCATGGCTAAACTTACTCTCTGATAATGATATTCCATAAATTAAATCATGTGCCTTATGTGGTATAACATATGTTGTTGTGTTCATAATGATTAGTGATCCCCTTCTATATCCCAGCCATATCTTGTCATGTTACTTCTTGTTATTACATTTGTTGCTCATAAAGCTTTTGCAAGTGTTTGGATGTAGTGTAAATTTAGTTAGCTCATAACTTAGTGTAGTTTATATTTTGTTTAGAATATGTCTTTTGTAGTTAAATGCACCTTGTACTTAGTAACTGTAGTTAGTCCTTTAAGTATTTACATATTATTTATATACTTCTCCTTTTCTTTCCTCCATGTTTTATCTCATTTTTAATCTTAAAATTAATATTTACATTGGTACTTATTTCTCTTTCTCTTGGCATATTAACCACTTTTCTTGGCCTTTGAGTGCTGTGTCTCACCAGCTATTAATAATAATGTTTTGAAAAGTTGCTACTCACCATATTGTGGAGATGCTGAGTCGCAGATAGGCACAACAAAAAGATTGTCACAAATACACTTTCAACAAGGTCTCTGTCAAAAATAGATCACACACACACACACACACACACACACACACACACACACATCTCTCTCTCTCTCTCTGTGTGCGTGTGTGTGTGTGTGTGTGTGTGTGTGTGTGTGTGTGTGTGTGTGTGTCGTCTATTTTTGACAAAGGCCTTGTTGGCCAAAAGCTTATTTATGACAGTCTTTATGTTGTGGCTATCTGCAACTCAGCATCTCCACTATATGGTGAGTAGCAACTTTCTTTTCATAATATTGTTACTGTCTGTCCTGGATTTTCCATTGATTTCAGCTATTAATAATAGCACCATAAATCTTGTGAAGTCCTTGTGGGAGTACAATCCATGTATTTTCCAGTGTTAGCATACCACAGTTGTAACATCTCTGGTGTGAAATGTTGATTTTAACACACAGTCCAGAATATTATAATTGCCATTTACAATTAGAGTCTTATGCTTGGTTGATTTAGGGTGTGTGCACACAAGAGTACTTCCTGGCTTACTTGGAAGGTAAACACATATTCTAACTTTTTGCCATACACTTTCTTCCTAATTTCAGCTTCTTCACTGAGAGTTATCAATGCTTGTCTGATTTTTCTTTCTAATGGCAATTCATCATGAGGAATGTGTGGAACGGTTTTACCGACTCATCAATTTCAGACTTGTGGAACATTAGTTCTGTTGGAGTAAATCCAGTGGAAGTATGTGGTAAATTATTAACAATTTGTTGGAAAGGAGTCAAATCTACTAGCCATGTAGTTTGTTTATTTTGGATGTATGTTCCAATAAATTTATTGAATTCTTTAAATAATGACAGAATTATGAAAAGGATAGACTGCTACTTCCCATATAGTGGAAATGCTGAGTTGCAGATAGGCACAACCAAAAGATTGTTAAACAAGCAAGCTTTTGGCCAAAAAGGCCTTCATCAGAATTAGAGAATTAGACAACATACACACAAACATTAATGCAAAAGCAGTTTTTTGCATATTCATAGTAATGCCAAACTTAAGAAATTTCTCCAACACTTTGCATAATAATTCTACGTGCTCTTGCTACATGGCATGTTTTTTTCTGGATAAATGTTGGTGCCATCAGATTTGGAAGTAGTGAAGATTGGCTGTTACCTCAGCAGTTCTTTGTATTTCAGTTCCTTTGAGTTAACTGTGGTCCACCTAAAATGTCCTATATTGTTTCTGTGTTGCCTGGCTTCAGCAATCGGATGTGATTTTGCATTCTGCTATGCTGAGACATTTGTGCATCATTAATTCTTCCTTTGACTGCTACTTCACAGGTATTATGTTTCATGGTTGCCATTACTCTGTACAATTTACAAAAAGATAATGAAGTTTATCACCAAAACAAAAGGGAAAAGTAGACTCTTACTTCTTGTGTTACATTTAGGTGCATTACGGACCTAATGTCATGGAGGGTGCTGAAAGACTGCACAAAACTGTGCTAGAATCAGAAATATTTATAGTAATTAGTAGCACACTTGTTTGTCATTGCAAAGCACTTCTGAGATATTGCCATGAGTGCCCAGCTAAACCCAGCCACCTAGCAGTGTACAAACTGGCTTGCTTGTGAAATTCACGTATCAGTACCTCTGTGCCCACCTGCTTGCCTCACATATGGCTGCCATGGTGTTTTCTCAAATTAAGAATGCCCAAAATTTAATGACAGCATTACATTAGGGGTGAGTGAGCAATTGTGAAAATATCACAAGATAATCAAGGAGAACCTGCCACACTGTCAGCCTTCCATAGTCGGTTTGTAAGTTTAGCTGATGCTTTAAAGTTGTTACCACATAATCTTGATGGTCGATGTGATCACCTTAGTGACTTCCTGGGTAGTTGTGACTGTGTATTTGAGTTTATTGATCCCACTTTGCATTATTTACTGTTAAAATCTGTAAAGGTGAAAATCGTAGGCATACCAAGGGAAGAATATTATTTACGGATAGGACTATTACCTGATGAGAAGTCAGTGCAATCCTCATTGACAATTTTCAAAGTGGGTGGATAATTGATTATTACTGCTGCCAGAGGTTTACTAGTCAGCAGGATAATCGGAAAATACAGTATAATGGGATTACAGGGTGGATCAATTGCACTACCAATTCAGGAAAGCTACCCAAAGAATTCTACACACTTCTGATTTATAGCAAAGTAATGCATTAATCTGGAAGCGATATCAGGCTTTTTGTACAGGGATTATATGATGAGCACATAAAAACTGTGTTTATGGTGATTAGAGGGGATATCAGCTCATCTGAGATGCATCTGTAGAAGAAAATGCCATTGTGTCCATCAAAGAGAGCCCAGTTCAAAAGAGTAACTTCTAGCCTTCACCTAAACCACCTAGCAGCATACAGTATCATGATAAATTTAGTAATAAATACATTAAATATTATAATTGTGGAATGTTGGAGCATATGTCTAGGGACTGTAACAATGCATTAGCAGTGTGCACAGTGAAGCAAATCCAAGAACAGGGATTAAGTGCAGTACAGACCCGATAGGTACACTGTTGTGTAAGGGGAACAGAGCCACACCGTGTGTTGTACCACTTACGTATACAACATGGAACTTGCCAGGCCATTCTGCACTTTGCACTGTGTCCTGAGACTTTGTATGCTTTAAATGTAATCAGAGGGGACTCTATGCCTGAAAGTGTCAGGAGAGCCCAGCCCCTGGATAGCTTTCAGAAAACACCAGCCACAGCAAAACTAATTCACGCACAATGAAGCAGCTATGTAGCATCGCACATGTTATCATTGACACAGTACACTGCATGAATAAGAATGAGAACATAAGAGTAAATTGCACCCAAGCAAAGTTATTGCTTGACAGTGGTGCATAATTGAATTGATAAGTAAACATAGTTTAAGTGAATGTCAGACCGATGTACAACAGAGTATAAAGATATGTGGTACTGGCAATATTGTGGCAGATACCGAAACCCCCTGCGGGTTCGGGGGTTAGAATAGGCCCACGGTATTCCTGCCTGTCGTAAGAGGCGACTAAAAGGAGTCTCACATGTTTCGGCCTTATGTGATGGTCCCCTCTCTGGTTTGACCTCCATCTTTCTAAATTATTCCGAAGAGCGAGCCAATTGGGGAAGGGCGCCTTACATGGTGCACTGTATCCGTCGTGCAATTAGACCTTTAGCCGGCTTTCTCGTCGTTGCAATGGTGTCCCCCTCGTTTTCGATCTCTTGGGCAAGGATACGTCCCTGGGTGCGATTACCACGCTGCACTCTGCAGTGTTTCTTTTAACTGCGACGACGACCTTGGACATTTTTGCACCTAAGATCCAGCACGGTAGCCAGTCTGTTGTGGTGGGGCCACCATGTACCCTCTTGGTTGTAGCCCCCTGACAACACAGGGATCGCTCTACTGATGCCTGCGCCGTTAACTCCCCACGTATGCCAAGGAGTAGATGCCTATCCTCCTGGGGTATCGGGACTCCCGGCAACGGCCATCCTGCCAGGTGGCCTTTGCTGTGGCTGGGTGGCGCCCGTGGGGAGGGCCCTTGGTCAGAGTAGGTGGCATCAGGGCGGATGACCCGTAATGAAGCGTGGTACATCGTCTCTCGCTGGCAGCTCAATTTAATGCTCAGAAGTACGATCCGAAAATGTTCCCCTCCCTGGCCACGCCGTGGGAAGAGGATAAGTCTCAGGATGGAGGTTACAGTATTCGCCCCGATTCTTAGTTTGCATGAGAGCTGATGAGGAGTCTTTTCTCTCCACAAAGCCTCAGTTCTTCGTCGAGCATTTAGAGGACAAGTTTGGGGAGGTGGAGGGCTTGTCTAAAATGCGCTCTGGGTCAGTACTGATACAAACGGCATCCTCCGCCCAGTCACGCAGGTTACTTGCTTGTGACAAGTTGGGGGATGTTAACTTTACTATTACACTACATAAGAGTTTAAATATGGTCCAGGGTGTTATTTTCCATAGGGACCTCCTTTTGCAGTCTAATGACGAGCTGCGCGCCAACTTAGAACGTAGAGGTGTTCATTTCATCCGGCACGTTCATCGGGGTCCGAGGGACAATCAGGTTGCTACCGGTGCCTTCATCTTGGCCTTCGAGGATGATACGTTACCGGAAAAGGTCAAGGTGATGGTCTACCGATGTGATGTCAAGCCCTATATCCCTCCCCCGATGCGGTGCTTCAAGTGCTGGAAGTTCGGCCATATGTCTTCCCGCTGCACTTCCAGCCTCACATGTCGAGATTGCGGACGCCCATCTCATCCCGATACTCCATGTGCCCCGCCTCCCATCTGCGTCAACTGCGGGGAGCACCATTCACCTTGCTCGCCAGACTGCAGAATGTTCCAGAAAGAGCGCAAAATCATGGAATATAAGACCCTGGACTGACTGACTTATACTGAGGCCAAAAGGAAATACGACCGATTACATCCAGTGAGAAAGACATCTTCCTACGCCACTGCTACAACACCTGTGCTCGCCCCATCAGTTTCGCGACTTCTGGCCGGATCAATGAGTGGTACAACTACTCCTGCCCCCTTGCCAGTGGGGGGCTCTACCCATCGGGTTGCTCCTGTGCCACCTACCTCAGGAGCAACACCATCCCCCCCATCGGGGACGTCGGTCCCCGCTTCTAAGCCGGCGAAGTGTCCAACTTCTTCAGCTTCTCACACTCGCAAGGGGTCCCTTGGGTCCCTCCCTTCCCAGGTTTCAACCAGCGGGAAGGCTGACGACCGACAGTGGCATAAGTGCCCACAATCAGCTGGTCGACGGGCTTCACG
Source organism: Schistocerca americana (assembly GCF_021461395.2). NCBI lineage: Eukaryota > Metazoa > Arthropoda > Insecta > Orthoptera > Acrididae > Schistocerca > Schistocerca americana. Next base: position 289,020,214 of record NC_060120.1, on the reverse strand, counting down.
ATCCTCCTCAGTCCCAGAGACTGAATCGGTGAAGCCCTCCCAGCCAGTTAAACCCAAGGAGCAGCGTGAGAAATCAAAGAAGAAGAGCACTAAGCCCAAGGAACTCGCGGTGGCAGCCACCCCACCGCAACCTTCCAGCTCTGCGTCTGAGTACGAGGTGGAGATTCTGGCGTCCGCTGAGGACCTCGATCTCGCCGGTCCCTCAGACGCCATGAATAGCACTAGCGCAGGTGCTCAATCGGAGGCAGCAGGTGACCCAGCGGCGTAATCTGCCTTCCCTGTCCCGTCACGCCTTTCCCAGCCATGGACAACACCATCCTCCAGTGGAACTGCAGCGGTTTCTTCCACCATCTAGCTGAGCTCCGCCAACTTATCAGCCTTCACCCTTTCTTCTGCATTGCTCTGCAGGAAACTTGGTTTCCAGCAATGTGAACCCCCACCCTCCATGGCTATCGGGGTTATTATAAGAACCGAGCAGCTTATGAAAGGGTGTCTGGTGGCGTCTGTATATATGTCCTTCACACTCTGCACAGCGAGTCTGTCCCTCTCCAGACACCTTTAGAGGCTGTCGCTGTACGGGTGTGGACGCCACAGGCTATTACCGTCTGCAGTCTTTACCTTCCACCGGATGGTGATGTCTCGCAGCATGTCCTGGCTGCACTGGTAGCCCAATTGCCGCCACCTTTCTTGCTACTGGGCGACTTCAACGCCCATAACCCTCTGTGGGGTGGGTCAGTGGCAACAGGTCGAGGCGCCATCATTGAGCATTTATTGTCGCAGCTTGATCTCTCGCTGTTAAATGATGGTGCCTTCACTCACTTCAGTGTGGCGCATGGCACATACTCCGCCATTGACCTTTCCATCTGTAGCCCTAGCCTCTTACCATCTGTCCAATGGAGTGTGCATGACGACCTGTGTGGTAGTGACCACTTTCCGATCTTTCTGTCACTACCACAGCGTCACTCTTCTGGGCGCTCTAGTAGATGGGCTATGAATAAGGCTGACTGGGACTTGTTCTCCTCCACTGCCGCTATTGAGCCTCTCTCTACTGATGACATTGATGCGGTGGTTCAATCGGTCACCACCGGCATCGTTACTGCCACCGAATCTGCCATTCCCCGTTCTTCTGGGTCCCATCGGCAGAGGGCTGTGCCTTGGTGGTCGCCTGAGATCGCTGAAGCGATTCAAGATCGCTAGCGGGCGCTCCAGCGTCACAAGCGACATCCCTCCATCGACCACCTTATCGCCTTCAAACGGCTGTGTGCGCGGGCCCGCCTCCTTATCCGCCAAGGCAAGAAGGAGTGCTGGGAGTGGTATGTGTCCACCATTGGCCTCCATGTCACTCCATCGCAGGTCTGGGCCAAGATTCGACGCGTCTACGGCTATAGGACCCCTGCCAGCATCCCTGCGCTCTCACTGAATGGAGCAGTTTGTACAGACTCCGACGTCATTGCAAGCCGCTTGGCAGAGCATTTTGCTATGAGTTCCACTTCTGCAAATTACCCCCTGGCCTTCCGCTCCATTAAAGAGCGGATGGAACGTCGGAGCCTTTTGTTTCGCACCCACCATCCAGAATTGTACAACGTTCCATTCAGTGAGTGGGAATTCCACAGTGCCCTTGCCGCTTGCCCTGATACCGCTCCTGGACCAGATAGCATCCACTGCCAGATGCTGAAACACCTCTCAGTGGCCTGCCAGCGACGGCTCCTCGACCTTTACAACCGTATTTGGGTCGAGGGTGAGTTTCCGTCGCAATGGCGGGCAAGTATTGTTATCCCCATTCTGAAACCAGGCAAGAACCCTTTGGAGGTGGACAGCTACCGCCCCATTAGCCTCACCAACGTTCTTTGCAAGCTTCTCGAATGGATGGTGAGCCGGCGCTTGACTTGGGTACTGGAGTCTCGGGGCCTTCTGGCTCCGTCTCAGGGTGGGTTCCGTAAAGGCCGCTCCGCCGCCGACAATCTGGTGAGCCTGGAGTCAGCCATCCGTACTGCCTTTGCCCGCCGTCAGCACCTGGTCGCTGTCTTTTTCGACATGCGGAAGGCATACGATACGGCATGGCGTCATCTCATCCTTTCTACGCTTCATGGATGGGGTCTTCGGGGCCCTCTGCCGATCTTTATTAGAAATTTTCTGTCATATCGTACCTTCTGCGTGCAAGTCGCAGCCTCATATAGTTACACCCACGTCCAGGAGAACGGTGTGCCACAGGGATCTGTTTTAAGTGTCTGCCTGTTTTTAATAGCCATTAACGGGCTTGCTGCGGGCGTGGGAAATTCTGTCTCTGCTTCCCTGTATGCTGACGACTTCTGCCTTTATTACAGCTCTCCTGGCATTGCAGTTGTTGAACGTCAGCTACAGGGTGCTATCCGCAAGGCGCAGTCTTGGGCTGTAGCTCATGGGTTCCAGATTTTGGCAGCCAAGACCTGCATTATGCATTTCTGCCGGCGTCGCACTGTCCACCTGGAGGCCCGGCTTTATCTTGCCGGCGAACTTCTTTCAGTGGTGGAATCACACAGGTTTTTGGGGGTGGTTTTCGATGCCCGGTTGACTTGGCTGCCTCATATCCGGCAGCTTAAACAGGCGTGTTGGCGGCATCTCAACGCTCTGAGATGCTTGAGCCACACCCGCTGGGGCGCCGACCGATCTACCCTGTTGCGGCTCTACCAGGCGTTAATCCAGTCCCGCCCGGATTATGGGAGCCTGGCATATGGCTCAGCGTCCCCCTCTGCATTGCGGGTGCTGGACCCAATACTACACAGCGGGATCCGACTTGCCACTGGTGCCTTCCGCACCAGCCCTGTGGACAGCATCCTTGTTGAGGCAGGTGTCCCTCCACTGTGGTTACGACGCCAACAATTACTGGCTGCTTATGCTGCCCATGTTTTTAGCTTGCCCGGGCATCCAAATTACCGTGTCCTGTTCCCGCAGTCAGTCGTCCGTCTGCCAGACTGTCGGCCCCGGTCGGGTTGTCCGATCGCCGTACCCGTCAAGGAGCTTCTCTGTGGGCTTGGGTTTTTCCCTGTTCCACCTCCTTTCCAGGCACCCCTGCGTACACCCCCGTGGTGTGTTCCTTGCCCTTGCCTTCGGCTCGACTTGGCACAGGGCTCGAAGGACTCGGTCCCTCCAGAGACCTTCCACCGCCACTTTTATTCCATCCTGGCCACGTATCCGGGCTCTGGAATTGTTTACACCGATGGTTCGATGGTTGCTGGTCGTGTCGGGTATGCGCTAACTCTAGGGGACCATTCCGAACAACGGTCCTTGGCGGCTGGCTGCAGCGTTTACACTGCTGACCTGGTCGCCATATTTTGAGCACTAGAGTATATCTGCTCCTGCTCAGGTGAGTCCTTCGTTATCTGTAGTGATTCCCTGAGCGGTTTACGAGCTCTCGACCAGTGTTTTCCTCGTTCTCGTCTGGTGATGGCTATCCGTGAGTCCCTGCATACTCTTGCGCGTTGCGGCCGCTCTGTGGTCTTTGTGTGGACCCCCGGTCATGTCGGTATCCCGGGCAATGAACATGTTGACCGCCTGGCGAAAGAGGCCACGAGACAACCGTCTCTGGATGTTGGCCTCCCAGAGGCTGATTTGCGGGCAGTCCTCCGCCGAAATGTTTTGGCGCTTTGGGACGCTGAATGGCGTGATCGGATCATGCCCAATAAACTCCGTGCCATTAAGGAGACGACGACTGTGTGGCGGTCATCCATGTGAGCCAACCGCAGGGACTCAGTCGTCCTTTGTCGGCTCCGCATTGGCCACTCCCGGCTGACACACAGTTACTTATTGCACTGGGAGGACCCTCCTGTATGTCGCTGTGGAGCGGCTTTGACAGTGGCCCACATTTTGTTGGCCTGCCCCCTTTTAGCTGTGGTCAGGCAGACATTTGCGCTGCCTGATACACTCCCTGCCATTTTATCTGATGACCCTGTTATGGCTGCCTTAGTTTTACGTTTTATTAGGGCAGGGGGTTTTTATTCTTTCATCTGTGTGTTTCTGTTTTATTTTATTGTTTTGTGTTGATTCTGGCCTCTGGCCTCCAGTTTTAAACTGATTTTTGTAATGTGTTTTAAGTGGTTGGCTTTTCCATTTTTTATTTCTATGGTCGGCCAACCACCGTCACACTCTGTGTGATTTTAGTTCGTTTTGCCTGGTCTTTGTCTCAGTTTCTCTTGTTCTGTGTCGTCTGTGCTCTATTCTGTTAATCGTTTTTATTCTCTGTGGGTGTTTTTAGTACTTGGAAAAAGGGACCGATGACCGTAGCAGTCTGGTCCCTTTAATCCCACAAAACTACCAACCAACCAGATACCGAAGGCACAAAAGAATTAGAAATGCAGATAGGAAAAGACTTCTGAGTGAAGCATATGTTGCAAGTAGTGGGTAATTATGTAGATATTTCACTCACAGGATTGATCCATTGAGGCTTAATGCAAAAACACAGTCATAGTGGAATATGCAAAGTCAAAGACATGCATCTGTGGGAAGTGGAGCACACTCTGCACAGAGTAAATAAAAACACTACATGGTGGTACACAGGAGGCAGTTAAAGATGCAAAATCAAATACAAGACGGACATGCATGGATGTCATAAAGACAAATGCAGTCAGCGTCACAAAGCTGAAAAATAATTGCGCACAGATGGTGGGAGCTTATGCCCATGAGAGAGATTTACAAACCTGGAAGGGGGCTGTTCAACAGCGAACATGATTTCAACACGCTGAGTAAAATCTAAAGTGGTCAGTAACACAAGACAGTGTATGACAAGGTCAGACGCGGTAACCTTCAGGGTGACAACAGCTGATGCCACTGGGCAAGAGAAACTGATTTTCCACTGGGGCTTAGATGTTAGAGTATCATGCAATAACAGACACAAGTCTGACAGAAATAAAGTCAAACACGGTTGGAGCAAGCTGAAAAAGTTAAAAACGGTCTAATAGGAACCTGTGCAGGGGTGGCTGAATCCGTGAGGCAAAAGAAGCAAGAATTGGAAGTTTCTGACACCATGAGAAGATATTGTACTGAAGTCAAAAGTCCACAAAACAGGAGTTATAAACACAAATATGCCATAATAGAAATAGGGTCATGAGAAGAAAACGTTTGCTGAGGGAACATAGCAATTAGGCAGGTAACAGAAGTCATCGTACCCAGAAAAGAGATACATCTGGGTGTATATGAACCAGATGCATTACATCTACATCTACATCTACATTGATACTCCGCAAGCCACCCAACGGTGTGTGGCGGAGGGCACTTTACGTGCCACTGTCATTACCTCCCTTCCTGTTCCAGTCGCGTATGGTTCGCGGGAAGAACGACTGTCTGAAAGCCTCCGTGCGCGCTCTAATCTCTCTAATTTTACATTTGTGATCTCCTCGGGAGGTATAAGTAGGGGGAAGCAATATATTCGATACCTCATCCAGAAACGCACCCTCTCGAAACCTGGCGAGCAAGCTACACTGCGATGCAGAGCGCCTCTCTTGCAGAGTCTGCCACTTGAGTTTATTAAACATCTCCGTAACGCTATCACGGTTACCAAATAACCCTGTGACGAAACGCGCCGCTCTTCTTTGGATCTTCTCTATCTCCTCCGTCAGACCGATCTGGTACGGATCCCACACTGATGAGCAATACTCAAGTATAGGTCGAACGAGTGTTTTGTAAGCCACCTCCTTTGTTGATGGACTACATTTTCTAAGCACTCTCCCAATGAATCTCAACCTGGTACCCGCCTTACCAACAATTAATTTTATATGATCATTCCACTTCAAATCGTTCCGCACGCATACTCCCAGATATTTTACAGAAGTAACTGCTACCAGTGTTTGTTCCGCTATCATATAATCATACAATAAAGGATCCTTCTTTCTATGTATTCGCAATACATTACATTTGTCTATGTTAAGGGTCAGTTGCCACTCCCTGCACCAAGTGCCTATCCGCTGCAGATCTTCCTGCATTTCGCTACAATTTTCTAATGCTGCAACTTCTCTGTATACTACAGCATCATCCGCGAAAAGCCGCATGGCACTTCCGACACTATCTACTAGGTCATTTATATATATTGTGAAAAGCAATGGTCCCATAACACTCCCCTGTGGCACGCCAGAGGTTACTTTAACGTCTGTAGACGTCTCTCCATTGATAACAACATGCTGTGTTCTGTTTGCTAAAAACTCTTCAATCCAACCACACAGCTGGTCTGATATTCCGTAGGCTCTTACTTTGTTTATCAGGCGACAGTGCGGAACTGTATCGAACACCTTCCGGAAGTCAAGAAAAATAGCATCTACCTGGGAGCCTGTATCTAATATTTTCAGGGTCTCATGAACAAATAAGGCGAGTTGGGTCTCACACGATCGCTGTTTCCGGAATCCATGTTGATTCCTACATAGTAGATTCTGGGTTTCCAGAAATGACATGATACGCGAGCAAAAAACATGTTCTAAAATTCTACAAGAGATTGACGTCAGAGATATAGGTCTATAGTTTTGCGCATCTGCTCGACGACCCTTCTTGAAGACTGGGACTATCTGTGCTCTTTTCCAATCATTTGGAACCCTCCGTTCCTCTAGAGACTTGCGGTACACGGCTGTTAGAAGGGGGGCAAGTTCTTTCGCGTACTCTGTGTAGAATCGAATTGGTATCCCGTCAGGTCCAGTGGACTTTCCTCTGATGAGTGATTCCAGTTGCTTTTCTATTCCTTGGACACTTATTTCGATGTCAGCCATTTTTTCGTTTGTGCGAGGATTTAGAGAAGGAACTGCAGTGCGGTCTTCCTCTGTGAAACAGCTTTGGAAAAAGGTGTTTAGTATTTCAGTTTTACGCGTGTCATCCTCTGTTTCAATGCCATCATCATCCCGTAGTGTCTGGATATGCTGTTTCGAGCCACTTACTGATTTAACGTAAGACCAGAACTTCCTAGGATTTTCTGTCAAGTCGGTACATAGAATTTTACTTTCGAATTCAATGAACGCTTCACGCATAGCCCTCCTTACGCTAACTTTGACATCGTTTAGCTTCTGTTTGTCTGAGAGGTTTTGGCTGCATTTAAACTTGGAGTGGAGCTCTCTTTGCTTTCGCAGTAGTTTCCTAACTTTGTTGTTGTACCACGGTGGGTTTTTCCTGTCCCTCACAGTTTTACTCGGCACGTACCTGTCTAAAACGCATTTTACGATTGCCTTAAACTTTTTCCATAAACACTCAACATTGTCAGTGTTGGAACAGAAATTTTCGTTTTGATCTGTTAGGTAGTCTGAAATCTGCCTTCTATTACTCTTGCTAAACAGATAAACCTTCCTCCCTTTTTTTTATATTCCTATTAACTTCCATATTCAGGGATGTTGCAACGGCCTTATGATCACTGATTCCCTGTTCTGTACATACAGAGTCGAAAAGTTCGGGTCTGTTTGTTATCAGTAGGTCCAAGATGTTATCTCCACGAGTCGGTTCTCTGTTTAATTGCTCGAGGTAATTTTCAGATAGTGCACTCAGTATAATGTCACTCGATGCTCTGTCCCTACCACCCGTCCTAAACATCTGAGTGTCCCAGTCTATATCTGGTAAATTGAAATCTCCACCTAAGACTATAACATGCTGAGAAAATTTATGTGAAATGTATTCCAAATTTTCTCTCAGTTGTTCTGCGACTAATGCTGCTGAGTCGGGAGGTCGGTAAAAGGAGCCAATTATTAACCTAGTTCGGTTGTTTAGTGTAACCTCCACCCATAATAATTCACAGGAACTATCCACTTCTACTTCACTACAGGATAAACTACTACTAACAGCGACGAACACTCCACCACCGGTTGCATGCAATCTATCCTTTCTAAACACCGTCTGTACCTTTGTAAAAATTTTGGCAGAATTTATCTCTGGCTTAAGCCAGCTTTCTGTACCTACAACGATTTCAGCTTCGGTGCTTTCTATCAGCGCTTGAAGTTCCGGTACTTTACCAACGCAGCTTCGACAGTTGACAATTACAATACCGATTGCTGCTTGGTCCCCGCATGTCCTGACTTTGCCCCGCACCCGTTGAGGCTGTTGCCCTTTCTGTACTTGCCCAAGGCCATCTAACCTAAAAAACTGCCCAGCCCACGCCACACAACCCCTGCTACCCGTGTAGCCACTTGTTGCGTGTAGTGGACTCCTGACCTATTCAGCGGAACCCGAAACCCCACCACCCTATGGCGCAAGTCGAGGAATCTGCAGCCCACACGGTCGCAGAACCGTCTCAGCCTCTGATTCAGACCCTCCACTCGGCTCTGTACCAAAGGTCCGCAGTCAGTCCTGTCGACGATGCTGCAGATGGTGAGCTCTGCTTTCATCCCGCTAGCGAGACTGGCAGTCTTCACCAAATCAGATAGCCGCCGGAAGCCAGAGAGGATTTCCTCCGATCCATAGCGACACACATCATTGGTGCCGACATGAGCGACCACCTGCAGATGGGTGCACCCTGTACCCTTCATGGCATCCGGAAGGACCCTTTCCACATCTGGAATGACTCCCCCCGGTATGCACACGGAGTGCACATTGGTTTTCTTCCCCTCTCTTGCTGCCATTTCCCTAAGGGGCCCCATTACGCACCTGACGTTGGAGCTCCCAACTACCAGTAAGCCCACCCTCTGCAACTGCCCGGATCTTGCAGACTGAGGGGCAACCTCTGGAACAGGACAAGCAGCCATGTCAGGCCGAAGATCAGTATCAGCCTGAGACAGAGCCTGAAACCGGTTCGTCAGACAAACTGGAGAGGCTTTGCGTTCAGCCCTCCGGAATGTCTTTCGCCCCCTGCCACACCTTGAAACGACCTCCCACTCTACCACAGGTGAGGGATCAGCCTCAATGCGGGCAGTATCCCGGGCAACCACAGTCGTAGTCCGATCAGGGGATGCGTGGGACGAGCTGGCTGTCCCCGACAAACCCCCATCCGGACCCCCACAGTGATGCCCATTGGCAACAGCCTCAAGCTGTGTGACCGAAGCCAACACTGCCTGAAGCTGGGAGCGAAGAGATGCCAACTCAGCCTGCATCCGAACACAGCAGTTGCAGTCCCTATCCACGCTAAAAACTGTTTTTCAAAGAACGTCTGAACTAATCTACAGAGAGCGCAAACAAATCGACAAAATTTAAACGGTTATTAAAATACAAGATTGCCTAGTAAATGCAGTAATGCTGCTACTGGCGCACTGCTGACACTGCTCGGCGGCGAAAGGAGACTAAGCGAAATTACACTATTCAGGTACTAAAATGCGATGCTACACTCTCAAATACTATAATACGCCCGAAATTTATGAATTAAACAATGCAAGTACCAAAAACACGCAAAGAAATTAAAAATTAAACTATGTAACAAACGAGTGAGCTAGGAGTATACGACTTGCTGCTGCAGCTGCTTATCCAACGGCGGCAGGGAGCACTCTGACTGTGACCAACCGACACTGGCCGTTCAAAACAAAAACAGTAGACAAACGACTATGCGAATTTACACTATTCAGGTACTAAAACGCGATGCTACAACTCTCTAATACTATAATACGCCCGAAACTTATGAATTAAACAATGCAAGTACCAAAAACACGCAAAGAAATTAAGAATTAAACTATGTAACAAACGAGTGAGCTAGGAGTATATGACTTGCTGCTCAGCTGCTTATCCAACGGCGGCAGGGAGCACACTGACTGTGACCAACCGACACTGGCCGTTCAAAACAAAAACAGTAGACAAACGACTACGCGAATTTACACTATTCAGGTACTACAACGCGATGCTACAACTCTCAAATACTATAATACGCCCGAAATTTATGACTTAAACAATGCAAGTACCAAAAACACGCAAAGAAATTAAGAATTAAACTATGTAACAAACGAGTGAGCTAGGAGTATATGACTTGCTGCTCAGCTGCTTATCCAACAGCGGCAGGGAGCAGGGAGTGTGAGCAGAAAACCTAAAGTGTATCATAAGTGTATTAAACATAGCGGAAAATGCAGCCAGTATTCAACAAGTGATGCTGAAAGCAGGAGAGGTGCCCCTGAGAGAAAAGGAGGTAATGGAAGTCTGATAGCATTATAAGTAAGTATAGGCTAAGAGAAAATCTTATAGTAGACCATCTCAACGGTGAGTACAGGTCAGAATACAGGAGATGGAAAATGCATATAATGATTAGTTCCATGTAGATGGAGATCAGTTAACATATACATATGTAGTAAAGCTCCAAATAAGGTTGCTACCCAAGGTTGAGTGCATTATAATCAATAAGTGACTGAACCATACTGAACACATGCAGAAAAAGGAATTGCAGAGAGAACTAGACAAAATGTTGAAGTAAAATATAATAATGCTGAGCAAAAATGCCTGTTTTTTCCCACATTATGATTTCAAAAAAGACTAATGCAAGCAGAAATCACAAATAGTGAATGTTAGTTGATTATCAAAACTTAAATCCAGTCTATCCATTACTAAGAATCAATTAAATTTTGGACAGGTTAGGCAAGACAAAATATTTTTTGATCCTTAATCTTGCTAAAGGACACTACCAAGTGTTAGTAAGTGAAAGGCACATGTATAAGATAACATGTAGCATGGCGTATGGACATTATGCTTATTATTGCATGCCAATGGGGTTGAAAATGGCACCTAGCACTTTTCAGAAATTAATGAATTCCACTTTAAAAGGTGTCCACTTATTTAGATGATATTGTAGATTTTGGACCATCTCTGGAAGAGCACAATAGCAGGCTAGAAGAATTATTCAAAAGACTGAGGAAACATGAGTTAAATTTGCACGTTGACAAATGTGAAATTATGTTGAAAGAGGTGATGTTTCTACGTCATCAATTAATCAATGCTGGGTTGAAGCCAAAATCCTGTAAAGTCACTGCAATAGAGAACTATCTGCAACCCAAGACCATGATGCAGTTAAAAGCGTATCTCACACTAGTCGTGCATTACAGACATGTTGTAATGCTTCGAGAATTTCCTCATAAATTCTAGAATCACTTGGCCTTCTACCATCTCAAACAAACAATATTTTAAACAGAAGTGGGAGAGAGCCTATCTACTGCAAGTCGCCTGTCTGTGTGTGCAGGTCCTAAGTGTGTAATAAGACGATAAATGGAAATGTCGTGTGGCTAGGGCCTCCCGTCGGGTAGACCGTTCGCCTGGTGCCGGTCTTTCGATTTGACGCCACATCATAGACATGGCAGATGAACGGCACCAACAAGTGTTTGCCAGTCGTGCCATGGAAGCCGTAGTGAAAGAACAAGGAGTGTTTATGTATTCTGTGCTGTTTTATAACTTTGTAACACTTGTAGTGTAAAAAAAGAACAGTTGAAATACTGTAAATTATTGTTCGTTTTGGACATGGAGAGAATAAGACATGTGTTCAGAGTCGGAATGAGAATGGACTTGGGTTTTAAGCCTACCTTTTCTTATGTGTAAATGAACTCTCCCCCCCCATGAACCATGGACCTTGCCGTTGGTGGGGAGGCTTGCGTGCCTCAGCGATACAGGTAGCCGTACCGTAGGTGCAACCACAACGGAGGGGTATCTGTTGAGAGGCCAGACAAACATGTGGTTCCTGAAGAGGGGCAGCAGCCTTTTCAGTAGTTGCACGGGCAACAGTCTGGATGATTGACTGATTTGGCCTTGTAACAATAACCAAAACGGCCTTACTGTGCTGGTACTGCGAACGGCTGAAAGCAAGGGGAAACTACGGCCGTAATTTTTCCCAAGGGCATGCAGCTTTACTGTATGATTAAATGATGATGGCGTCCTCTTGGGTAAAATATTCCGGAGGTAAAATAGTCCCCCATTCGGATCTCCGGGCGGGGACTACTCAAGAGGATGTCGTTATCAGGAGAAAGAAAACTGGCGTTCTACGGATCGGAGTGTGGAATGTCATATCCCTTAATCGGGCAGGTAGGTTAGAAAATTTAAAAAGGGAAATGGATAGGTTAAAGTTAGACATAGTGGGAATTAGTGAAGTTTGGTGGCAGGAGGAACAAGACTTCTGGTCAGGTGACTACAGGGTTATAAACACAAAGTCAAATAGGGGTAATGCAGGAGTAGGTTTAATAATGAATAGGAAAATAGGAATGCGGGTAAGCTACTACAAACAGCATAGTGAACGCATTATTGTGGCCAAGATAGATACAAAGCCCACACCTACTACAGTAGTACAAGTTTATATGCCAACTAGCTCTGCAGATGACGAAGAAATTGAAGAAATGTATGATGAAATAAAAGAAATTATTCAGATAGTGAAGGGAGACGAAAATTTAATAGTCATGGGTGACTGGAATTCGAGTGTAGGAAAAGGGAGAGAAGGAAACATAGTAAGTGAATATGGATTGGATTAAGAAATGAAAGAGGAAGCCGCCTGGTAGAATTTTGCACAGAGCACAACTTAATCATAGCTAACACTTGGTTTAAGAATCATGATAGAAGGTTGTATACATGGCAGAACCCTGGAGATATTAAAAGGTATCAGATAGATTATATAATGGTAAGACAGAGATTTAGGAACCAGGTTTTAAATTGTAAGACATTTCCAGGGGCAGATGTGGACTCTGACCACAATGTATTGGTTATGACCTGTAGATTAAAACTGAAGAAACTGCAAAAAGGGGTGTATTTAAGGAGATGGGACCTGGATAAACTGAAAGAACCAGAGGTTGTACAGAGTTTCAGGGAGAGCATAAGGGAACAATTGACAGGAACGGGGGAAAGAAATACGATAGAAGAAGAATGGGTAGCTTTGAGGGATGAAATAGTGAAGGCAGCAGAGGATCAAGTAGGTAAAAAGACGAGGGCTAGTAGAAATCCTCAGGTAACAGAAGAAATATTGAATTTAATTGATGAAAGGAGAAAATATAAAAATGCAGTAAATGAAGCAGGCAAAAAGGAATAGAAACATCTCAAAAACGAGATCGACAGGAAGTGCAAAATGGCTAAGCAGGGATGGCTAGAGGACAAATCTAAGGTTGTAGAGGCTTATCTCACTAGGGGTAAGATAGATACTGCCTACAGGAAAATTAAAGAGACCTTTGGAGATAAGAGAACCACTTGTATGAACATCAAGAGTTCAGATGGAAACCCAGTTCTAAGCAAAGAAGGGAAAGCAGAAAGGTGGAAGGAGTATATAGAGCGTCTATTCAAGGGCGATGTACTTGAGGACAATATTATGGAAATGAAAGAGGATGTAGATGAAGATGAAACAGGAGATACAATACTGTGTGAAGAGTTTGACAGAGCACTGAAAGACCTGAGTCGAAACAAGGCCCCGGGAGTAGACAACATTCCATTAGAACTACTGACAGCCTTGGGAGAGCCAGTCCTGACAAAACTCTACCATCTGGTGAGCAAGATGTATGAAACAGGCGAAATACCCTCAGACTTCAAGAAGAATATAATAATACCAATCCCAAAGAAACCAGGTGTTGACAGATGTGAAAATTACCGAACAATCAGTTTAATAAACCACAGCTGCAAAATACTAACACGAATTCTTTACAGACGAATGGAAAAACTAGTAGAAGCCGACCTCGGGGAAGATCAGTTTGGATTCCATAGAAATACTGGAACACGTGAGGCAATACTGACCTTACGACTTATCTTAGAAGAAAGATTAAGGAAAGGCAAACCTATGTTTCTAGCATTTGTAGACTTAGAGAAAGCTTTTGACAATGTTGATTGGAATACTCTCTTTCAAATTCTAAAGGTGGCAGGGGTAAAATACAGGGAGCGAAAGGCTATTTACAATTTGTACAGAAACCAGATGGCAGTTATAAGAGTCGAGGGACATGAAAGGGAAGCAGTGGTTGGGAAGGGAGTAAGACAGGGTTGTAGCCTCTCCCCGGTGTTATTCAATCTGTATATTGAGCAAGCAGTAAAGGAAACAAAAGAAAAATTTGGAGTAGGTATTAAAATCCATGGAGAAGAAATAAAAACTTTGAGGTTCGCCGATGACATTGTAATTCTGTCAGAGACAGCAAAGGACTTGGAAGAGCAGTTGAATGGAATGGACAGTGTCTTGAAGGGAGGATATAAGATGAACATCAACAAAAGCAAAACGAGGATAATGGAATGTAGTCGAATTAAGTCGGGTGATGTTGAGGGTATTAGATTAGGAAATGAGACACTTAAAATAGTAAAGGAGTTTTGCTATTTGGGGAGCAAAATAACTGATGATGGTCGAAGTAGAGAGGATATAAAATGTAGACTGGGAATGGCAAGGAAAGCATTTCTGAAGAAGAGAAATTTGTTAACTTCGAGTATAGATTTAAGTGTCAGGAAGTCATTTCTGAAAGTATTTGTATGGAGTGTAGCCATGTATGGAAGTGAAACATGGACGGTAAATAGTTTGGACAAGAAGAGAATAGAAGCTTTCGAAGTGTGGTGCTACAGAAGAATGCTGAAGATTATATGGGTAGATCACATAACTAATGAGGAAGTATTGAATAGGATTGGGGAGAAGAGAAGCTTGTGGCACAACTTGACCAGTAGAAGGGATTGGTTGGTAGCACATGTTCTGAGGCATCAAGGGATCACCAATTTAGTAATGGAGGGCAGTGTGGAGGGTAAAAATCGTAGGGGGAGACCAAGAGATGAATACACTAAGCAGATTCAGAAGGATGTAGGTTGCAGTAGGTACTGGGAGATGAAGAAGCTTGCACAGGATAGAGTAGCATGGAGAGCTGCATCAAACCAGTCTCAGGACTGAAGACCACAACAACAACAACAAATGAACTCTGTTTTTAACCTTTGGATATGCAAAGAGGCTTACTTGATAGTGTTTGTTTATGTGGAGAATGAGTTTTGTAAAAGTTTGATTTTCAAATATATGTCGTGAAGTGAAGCAAAAGGAACTGTGTATGTCTGCTTATTTTTATAAGTAAAAAGAGTCTTGTGTTAAAGAAGTGGGATTTTGCGCTCATACTTCACCACTTTAAGTCATCCAAAGCGTTAGAATTTTATCAATAATTTTAATAGAGTAGCAAAACCATTGTATGATCTAAGAAAAGTGTGGCATACAACTAGGGTGAAATGTGGGAACAAGCATTCATGCAGCTAAAGGAAAAGCTAATAATGCTACCAGCATTGCTACAGCCAGCCTTTAGTAAAAAAGATTTTATAACAACTGATGCTGATGAAAATGCAACAGGAGCTGTGCTCATCCAAGGTAAGCTAAGTAAATATTTGCTGGTAGCCTATATTTCTAGGACTTCAAGTAAGGAGGAAAAGCTAATAATGCTACCAGCATTGCTACAGCCAGCATTTAGTAAAAAAGATTTTATAACAACTGATGCTGATGAAAATGCAACAGGAGCTGTGCTCATCCAAGATAAGCTAAGTAAATATTTACTGGTAGCCTATACTTCTAGTACTTCAAGTTAGTGTGAACAAAGGCACAGCACTATAGAATGAGAAATGCTAGCCATAATGTGTCCAGCCCACCATCTAGGTCAATGAAATTTTAGCTGAAATTAGGGGAGGGTCACTATGACATTTTGTACAAAGAGGACAAAAAAATCAAGTAGTGGATGCTTTGTACATAATACAAGAAGTACAACAGGTAAATAATGGAAGAGTCAGTCAAAGAAACCAGTGAGGCATGTATGCAGATGCTAGATGAAAAAGAATCAGTGCAGGAGCTAACCAAGAAAGAGAAAGAAAGTATTCTGAAAGAATTTCACAACTCACCGATAGGAGGCCATCAAGGAATAGGCCATATCTAAGAGAGAAGATACGAAAGTTGATGTTGAAGATTATATATGACATTGCAAAAGTTGTCAGAAAAATAAAATCACCCAAGAGACAAATGCTTTTAGAGCTTATTTAATCGTTTTTGAACCGCTAAGTTCACAAATTATGGAAACAGGTGTTTGTTAACATGCCAAGATACACTGAGAAATTTTATAGCAATGGAAATAATAGAGTTGCCAAGATACAATGAGAAATTTTATAGCAATGGAAATAATAGAGGGAGAGGACGCTGACGTGCTTGTACTGGTAGGGAAAGTAATACAAAAATTTGGTGTGCTCTCAGTATTGTTGAGTGATATGGATAGCAATTTCATTGGAGTGACAGTGAAATATGTTTGCTAGTTGCTACGAGTAGATAAAACAGAGAGTACAGCCTTTCAGCCACAAGCAAGTGGAGGTTTGAAGCAAACTAACAGAGACTGTGTAGCATTACATGAATATAACACAAACCAACTGGGACACCTGGATTTCACATGCCATATTGGTGTACAACAACAAAAAAATTAGCACAACTGGGCACACACCATTCAAACTGTTCTTCAGATGACTGTGTAATATACCAGGGATATTATAAAAGGATCCACCAAACAAAAATGGCTCTGAGCACTATGGGACTCAACTGCTGAGGTCATTAGTCCCCTAGTACTTAGAACTAGTTAAACCTAACTAACCTAAGGACATCACAAACATCCATGCCCGAGGCAGGATTCGAACCTGCGACCGTAGCGGTCTTGCGGTTCCAGACTGCAGCGCCTTTAACCGCACGGCCAGATCCACCAAACATAATGTACAACTGTGATGATGAGACCTTAGAACTGAAACACCAAATGTAGTACCAATCGGTGAGAGAGAAAAATATAAAGTGCAAGGATAAATATAAAGAGAAATGTGATAGAAGCCAACACCCAGTAGATTTCAGACCTGGGGATAGACCATTATTATACAATGAAAGTGTATGCAAAGGAAGATGGTGTAAATCTCACAGCCAATGGAGAGACCCATACCCATTAATAGAGGTAAACAGTCCTGTTGTAGTGATAAGTACCAAAGGAAGGCGTTGCATGGAAGTATATAACAATCACCTTAAGAGGCTTTTTTAATCACAGAGAAAGATGGCACAGACAATGTGCATCCTGGTGATTGTGGTGATGGTATGGCTAAAACAGGTTATTGCACTGGAGAGACACCACAAGAAACAATTTGCACAGTTTAAGTCACCACCTGTTCTTTATTATGATCATGTAGGACAAACTAACCCACCATTAACATAATTAAAGCATAGTGTAGCAAAGTAAGACAGACACAACAGTGATACATAGGCCAAACAGAGCAATCCCAACAAATAATTCATCAACTAGCCAGACATGAGGATAGAATCAAATGAGGACTATTGAATTTTGTAGGTGAAGTCAGTAAAGTGATGCTTGTGACACTAGAAGAGGAGGATCCCTCATATTTCAAAGCCAAAATAGATTGAAGAACAACAATGTACATTGTTAAAATTAAACAAAGAATAAGTAACAACTGTGAAAATGACCCTTTCCAGCTTAAACCAGATGGCTAGCTTGATAGAAATGAGAAAGTGATCATGCAGATCATGATGAAGGTATGGCAGCATATAACAGAAGTTGATAATACACTGAGGGGAAGAAAAGAGAAAAAGAAGAAGAAAGCACCATGGAGGAATTATCTGAGTGGGATAGAAATCAGTAGATGTGATGTACATGTACAGACAAGCAATGATTACAATTTCAGAAAAAATTGATGGTTTACCAAAGAGAAAGAGCTTCATGAACTGAGCAATGCAATGATGTGTTGATCCACCTCTGGCCCTTATGCAAGTAGTTATTTGGCTTTGCATTGATTGATAGAGTTGTTGAATGTCCTCCTGAGGGATATCATGCCAAATTCTATCCAGTTGCTGTGTTAGACCATCAAAATCTTGAGCTGGTTGGAGGGCCTTTCCATAATGCTCCAAATGTTCTTGAATATCATCAACATTCCATTGTGCTGTAAAGGTGCCATGGATGACAACCAGAAGGGTCCTGCTATGAAAAAAACTGCACCCCAGACCACAACTCTTAGTTGTCAGGCTATATGTCAAGTGACAGTCAGGATGGTATACCACTATTGTTCAAGGCATCTTTAGACACATCTTTGGCCTTTAATCTCATTGACTGGAGTAGAATTGTCTTCAGTGATTAGTCTTGCTTTGAATTGAGCTCCAATGACCAGTGAAGATATGTCTGGAGGTGTCCCGGACAGTGATGAGCTACTAACCTGACTGTTGCCCACCATAAGGCTCAACAGCCAGGAGTGATGGTCTATGGTGCCATTTCTTTTCATAGAAGGACCACTTTGGTTATCATCCACAGCACTCTTACAGCACAGCGATATGTCAAGAATATTCTATATCCCCTGTCATTGCCTCTCATGGCAAGCTGTCCTGGCTAAAATTTCAGCAAGACAAAGCTGCTCACACATGGTGAAAGTTTCTACTGCTTGCCTTTATGCTTTCCAAACCCTACCTTGGCCAACAAGATCACCAGAACTCCCCCAAATTGAGGATGTTTGGAGCATTGTGGGCAGTGTCCTTCAACCAGCTCAAGATTTTGATGATCTAATGCATCAACTGGACAGAATTTGGCATGACATCCCTCAACAGGACATCCAACAATTATATCAATAAACACCAAACTGAATAACTGCTTGCAAAAGTGCCAGAGGTGGATCAACAAGTTATTTGTCACTCAATTGTGAAGCTCTTTCTCTCAAATAAATCATTCAACTTTTCTGAAATTGTAATCATTTGTTTGTCTGCTCATCTACATCACACCTGCCAGTTTCCATCCAATTTGGATAATTCCTTTGTGGTGTACTGCTCTTTTGTCTTAGAGTGTAACATAGATAGGAGAATAATAAGGGCCATCATACTAATCACAATTAAGAAGAACTAGTAGAGACTTTGATTTGTTAATCACAGCAATTGTAAATGCTCAGAAGAGAATCCTTGAACTTCACATAATCAATCCAATCCAAATTGTAAATTACCTAGAGCTGAGTAAGAACGACCTAAAAGACAAAAGATTTCCTATTGCACTGATGGGAGACAGTGGTTACTAGTTGTTCAAATTAACTGATTTAGGTTTGTTTATAGCAGGTAATATCTTGAGTTCTGTCCTCAATATTCCATTAGTTGACAGTGAGTCAGTGTACAATATATGGTCCTAACACATAGAAACAGATTCTAAGAATCAACTGTTTACATACACTACTCCAGGGAAGGACATATTAATGATAGAAAATGCTAAAAGGTAGTATGCTACACTAAATAATGACCAATTACATTGCAAAAGGATAGCTGTAAAACAGAGGATTAGTTAGTTACATGTTCCATAGATCATTTGAATGATTATTTTATTGAAATGATGTGGGACAAGTCAGTTGAGATTAGTGTTAATGAACACATTATTATTTTTGATCCTATTCATGCAACTACACTTTTTTATTTTCATTTATTTATTTGCTGGCCACCAGTTTGTAATTATAAATTCATGAATGAAATAGGAATTGTCCAGGAGAAATTATTTTAAGCTAGATTTAAAACTTACTTAGCTACCTGTCAGGCATTTAATGTTAAATGAAAAATGATCAAAACATTTTATTCACTTTTTTCTCTCTAGTGTTGTAGGTACAGATATCACTGTTCTTCTCAAATTGTGATGGATTATTTATGACAAATTTCATTAGTGAATATATACAGTGTGATGGAACAGTTAAAATGTCTAGCTCCTTGAAGAGCTACCTACATGATGTCCTGCTTGTTTTTGTGCAATCAGTATTTCCTTTTTCAGTGATGAGTTACCCCAAAAATTATTCCTTAAGACATTGTTGAGTGGAAATATGAAATATATGTCAAGAGGTTGATACATTTGTTTTCAACATTAGTAATTGTGTGAAGAGCAAAAGTAGCTGAAGTTAACAGTTTGAGCCCAGTAATATGCTTCTTCCAGTTCAAGTTTTCATCAATATGTACACCAATAATTTGGAGAATTCTACTCTATTTACTGACTTCTGCTCATGTGCTATATCAGTTGTTAGTATGACTCTATTTCTTGTACAGAGCTGAATGTAGTATATTTTCGAAGTTTAGGGAGAGTCGCTTTTCAGAGAACCATTTAATAACACTCTGGAAAAACATTTACCAACTCTTCTGTTGCTTTCTCTCTAATGGAATTTATTACAAAATTAGTATAGTCTACAAAAAATTCCAATTCTGCTTGTTGAATGTTAAGTGGAAGGTCATTCACATATATAAGGAAGAGGGCTCAGTCCAGAATTGAACCCTGTGGGGCTTCCTTTGTGATTTTTTTCACTCCAGTCACTAGTTTTGTGTCATCATTGCCACTGTAGAATCTTGTACCATGGGACGCAAGAAGAGGATGTTATTTAATGGCTGGTATCCTCTTTCTCATACATCTTGATCACCAGATGGTAGAGTTTTGTCAGGACTAGCCCTCCCAAGGGTGTCAGTAATTCTAATGGAATGTTGTCTACTCCCAGTGCCTTGTTCCGACTTAGGTCTTTCAGTTCTCTGTCAAACTCTTCACACAGTATCACATCTCCCATTTCATCTTCATCTACATCCTCTTCCATTTCCATAATATTGTCCTCAAGTACATCGCCCTTGTATAGACCCTCTATATGGTACTTCCACCATTCTGCTTTCCCTTCATTGCTTAGAACTGGGTTTCCATCTGAGCTCTTGATATTCATACAAGTGGTTCTCTTTTCTCCAAAGATCTCTTTAATTTTCCTGTAGGCAGTATCTATCTTACCCCTCATGAGATAAGCCTCTACATCCTTACATTTGTCCTGTAGCCATTCCTGCTTAGCCATTTTGCATTTCCTGTCGATCTCATTTTTGAGACGTTTGTATTCCTTTTTGCCTGATTGATTTACTGCATTTTTACATTTTCTCCTTTCATCAATTAAATTCAGTATTTCTTCTGTTACCCAAGGATTTCTACTAGCCCTCGTCTTTTTACCTACTTTATCCTCTGCTGCCTTCACTACTTCATCCCTCAAAGCTACCCATTCTTCTTCCACTGTATTTCTTTCACCCATTCCTGTCAATTGTTCCCTTATGCTCACCCTGAAACTCTGTACAACCTCTGGTTCTTTCAGGTTATCCAGGTCCCATCTCCTTAAATTCCCACCTTTTTGCAGTTTCTTCAGTTTTAATCTACAGTTCATAACCAATATATTGTGGTCAGAGTCCACATCTGCCCCTGGAAATGCCTTATAATTTAAAACCTGGTTCCTGGATCTCTGTCTTACCATTATATAATCTATCTGAAACCTTCTAGTATCTCCAGGCTTCTTCCATGTATACAACCTTCTTTCATGATTCTTGAACCAAGTGTTAGCTATCATTAAGTTATGCTCTGTGCAAAATTCTACCAGGCGGCTTCCTCTTTCGTTTCTTACCCGCAATCCATATTCACCTACTATGTTTCCTTCTCTCCCTTTTACTACTATCGAATTCCAGTCACCCATCACTATTAAATTTTCGTCTCCCTGATAGTTTCCAAAGAAGAGAAATCTGTTAACATCTTGTATAGATTTAAGTGTCAGGAAGTCGTTTCTGAAAGTATTTGTATGGAGTGTAGCCATGTATGGAAGTGAAACATGGATGATAAATAGTTTGGACAAGAAGAGAATAGAAGCTTTCAAAATGTGGTGCTACAGAGGAATGCTGAAGATTAGATGGGTAGAGCACATAACTAATGAGGAGGTATTGAATAGAATTGGGGAGAAGAGGAGTTTGTGGCACAACTTGACTAGAAGAAGGGATCGGTTGGTAGTACATGTTCTGAGGCATTAAGTTATTACCAATTTAGTATCGGAGGGCAGCATGGAGGGTAAAAATCACAGAGGGAGACCAAGAGATGAATACACTAAGCAGATTCAGAAGGATGTAGGTTGCAGTAGGTACTGGGAGACGAAGAAGCTTGCACAGGATAGAGTAGCATGGAGAGCTCAATCAAACCAGTCTCAGGACTGAAGACCACAACAACAACATCCTCTTTCTATAACACAACTGCACACACATATTAACAGGGTTCTTAATTCATAAGAACAAGAAGCTACTTATCTTTAAGCAAGTTATTGTGGTGCAAGCTCTTCTGTAATAGTCCATATTAGCCTCACTGCTGGTGAAGTATAAGTTCCGCTATGAACACTCCACTCTTGAAGCTGGTGTCATGAACTGACAGACCCCAACTAGAATAGTAACTGAACTGACTGCAACTGTGACCGACTCTGCGACTGGGATGACTGTCTTTGACTGACTGGGTGACTGCCTGGAACTGTGACTGGGCCCTCCGGTCCGTGGCAGTGATCAAAATACTGGAAGTCAAGAAAGCGTTGGAGGCACATTGCTTGTGAGTCTGTCTTTGGCCTCTGTCCTGATAGACACATTTGATTCAGCACCTATTATTGGGGGATGTAGCTGTGGAGGATGGCATACTCCCAACTGTACCCTGCCATCTGGCTTGCGAGGCAACAGGAACATCCTCTGGAAAACTGCTGCCAGGGCACATGTCCAGGCCTGAGGGCATGTACTGGGGTGATGACAGTGACAGCGGTGGCTATGGCGGGTCCTCCAGGTCCATTGGGGTTGCAAGAGGGAATGGCAGGAGCAAGGGGAGATCGTCCATCCGCTCTTCCTGGGTGCCCTGGTGGCACAAGTGGGCAGCTGCGAAACCCGCGCGGTCCCTTGAGGCCGTGAATGATGAATATGGAGAACAAAAAGCAGCAGAATCATGGAGCAAATGACAAGCATGAACTTGGTTCTGGTGGCAGCACTGCAGACCATTGGGATCTGCAATCAAATACATAGAAGAGCCAATGCGTTCTTGGATCACACCTCTTTCGCAGCACTCATGGTTGCCATAAACTCTGAAAAGATTGCACAGCAGAAAGTGATACTTGCCAACCATGGATGCTGTGTTGGGTGTTGCAAGTGTAGCAGCAACTGATGGTGGCGGCCACGCAGAAGTTCCACTGGTGATGGTCCGTCTTGTGGGTGAGAGCAGTAGGAGGCGAGAAAGAGTTGCAGCGCCTGTTCCCCTCGTGTGGGTGGTGTAAAGCTTGGCCATCTGTTGCTTGAAAGTGTGTACAAAGCATTCTGCTTCTTCATTGGACTGGGGGTGAAATGGAGCACTTGTTAGATGACGAATGCCATTTCGTTCACAAAACTGTTCAAAATCATGTGAAGTAAACTGTGGTCCATTGTCCAACACAAGTACTCCTGGCAAACCTTCTACACAAAATATGGAGGACAACACTTCAATGGTGCTTACATGGCATGGTACAGTACAGCACTGTGATGTCATCTGTTCAATGTGGGCATCTATGCCCTGCCAAGTACAGTGCCATCATTCTAACTGTTTAGTGCAAACAATTCCCCAACGTCCTTGGTGGAGCAATCAAGACACAGCATTTTGCAACACTTTGGGAATAAGCATTTTAAACTAGACTCACACCCTGTTGAACTGAAAGGTTATGTCAACATGCAAAATATCAGCACATAACTGAGTTCTGGATACCGTTCTATGAATTTGCAAATATAATGCAACAAAATCTTGAGTCTGGGTCTGCTTCCATGGCCAGTGCAACTTTTCTGTAGTGCAACGGAAAAGATTCCAGCAGTTCAGAGTCCTGTGCATCGATTTGGCAACAAGATGTGGCAGATGCATCAAAATAAGAGTCTGGACCAATTGGAAGACGAAGTAGGGTGTCTGCATTCCCATGCTTTGCTGTAGGTCTGTACAGAATTTCATACTGATACTGCAAAAGCAACAAAGCCCAACATTGCAATTGCAGTGTGAGTAGGAACCAGCTTTGACAGATGAAATAAGGACTGCAAAGGCACGTGATCTGTCACTAAATAGAACTTGCGACTATAAAAAAAGTGATGGAATTTTGTCACACCATACACCATAGTGAGAGCTTCTTTTTCAGTTTGAGAATAATTGCACTGAGTTTGCGTTAACAACTTTGAAGCAAAAGCAATGGGTCTCTATTTGCACAAATTCTATGCAAAAGCACAGCACTGATTTCCTAAGAAGAAGTATCGACTTGCAAAACTATGAGCTTGTCAGGATCAAAATGCACTAAACATCTGTCACTGAGCAAGGCATTTTTGAGTTTCTGAAATGTTTCTTGACAGTCTATATTTCACACAAAAGGTACATTTTTGCAATGCAAGTAGTGCAATGGAGCTGCGATCTGAGCAGCATTCGCTATGAACTGAATGTAGTACATCATTTTGTCTAGTACTGACTGCAGATCAGACACAATGTGAGGAACAGACAGGCCACAGATGGCAAGCAAATGTGATTGGAGGAGGTGCACAATCTGACTGTTTATCACACGACCTAAGTACTGTAGTTCAGTTTGAAAAAAGTCACACTTTTCAAGATAACACTTGATTCCTGCTTCTGACAACATTCAAAAAAGAGTATGCAAATTGACAGTCTGTCCCTTTGGTGTACTACCTGAGACAACAATATCGTCAAGGTAGTTTCAACAAGATGGCACTTTTGCAGTCAGCTGTTCCAAATAGTGTTGAAAAATGGCAGGTGTGGAAGCACTGCTGAAGGGCAAATGCAAATACTTGAACAGTCGTAAGTGTGTACTTAGAACAGACACTTTCTGTGATTCTTTATCCAATGGAATTTGCAAGTAGGCATCATGCAAATCTACCTCAGAAAAGTTACATCCTGCATCAAGCCTGTCCATGAGTTCCTCAGGGCGAGGTAACGGATAAGTGTCAACTACTGTCTGTGGGTTGACTGTAGACTTGAAGTCAACACAAATGTGAATGCAGCCAGAAGGCTGAGGCAACAAAATGAGAGAACTTGCCCACTGACTAGCTTGAATGGGAGCAATTATGCCATTATCTTGTGATTCACTGGCTACTTTGTCTCTTAAAGCAATTGGAACAGGGTGGACCTGGAAAAACTTACGCTGTGCATCTTCTTTCAATGTAACATGTACTACGAAATTATTTACTTTTCCCATTACTTCTGAAAATAGTTCAGGAAATTATTTAAGCAAGCTAGCAACATTGCCTTTTGGTGCAAAAGCCAATATGGAAAGTACATTCTCATGGATGCTAAGTCCAAACAAATCACTGTTTCTTGATTTCAACACAGTAAAATTTACTGTCCTAGTGTGAGATTTGTGAGTGGCAGGCAAACTACTCCATCCAAGTGCTGGAATTCATGTCTGTTGTAAGCAGTGAGCTGCTTGCTAGATTTAGACAGGTGTGGTGAACCTAATTGTTCGTATGTGGTACATTTAAGTAAAGTTTCTGAGGCACCTGCATCTAACTGAAAGTTCACACAACAGTCAGCAATTTGTAATGAGACAAACAGTTTGTTACAATGTTGTTGCACAGCACTAGGACAAGAATGAGGCACAACCTTAATCTTATTTTTGTCAGAACCTGTTGCAGGTTTAGAAAACACAATGTTCACTGCATGGGCACGAACCTGATTTTTCTTGGAGTGGGAAAAATTGGTGGTTTTGTGCGGTTGCAAACAAACTGCTTGGACATAACCTTTTTTTCCACACGTGTAAGATGTGGCATTATGTGATGAGCAGTCCTGTCTTTTATGGTGAAATAAATATCTAGAGCAAGACTTCACTAAGTTCACAGGCCTGTTTACAAGTCTATGTGGCTGTCTGCACAGCTGTGTACGTGCTCATTGTTGTGGCTGCTTGGGTCAGTCATGAGCAAGGAGTGACTCAACCCGACAAATCAAGGCCTGGTAAAATTTATCAGCCACTATGGCACCTGAATCATATTGCTCTAAGATTTCCAGTGCCTGAGGAAGTTATGGATCAGAGTACTTTAAGATCTGTTCCTATATTCTACTATTGGGTGCTTTGAATGTTACTGCATCCTTAATCATTCAATCTCTGTCAAAGTTGTTACAATTACACTTAAATTTACACCTCCTAGTCTTGCCTGTTAATTCTGTGTACCTCTGATGGTATGTCTGTTCCGGCTTTTTCTCCAAGTGACAGAATTGATATCTGGCTACAGCTACTTGGACTTGCTGGTCATAGTACTTGATTAATGCAGTGATTACTTGGTCACAGCTGAGACTGTCACGAGATATGGTTGGGAATAGTATCTATATTAACCTGAACACTGGGGACCCTACAATCAAAAGAAAGTATTGTGGCTTTACAGTATCTTGAACTTGATGAACTTCACAATGCGCTAGGTACTGTGTTAGGTATTCGAGCCATTCCTCTTCTGTCTTGTTAATTTGCCAGAACGCTAGTATGCTGGTCAGATGCACTTGTTGGGCTGGTCTGTTGGTTGGTTGGTTGTGCAGCCGATGTGGCTTCTGCAGCCAGAAGTTGTCGTACTGTCATCAGCGAGGTAGCAATTTGTTGGTTCTGAAACTAAAAAATTTGTGTGAGATCCATCACACTGGCCATCTGCAGCTGAGATGCAGGGGCAGGGGGTGAAGGGGGGCAGCATAGGTGTGGTTTGCACAAATATGTTATAGCAAAAAAGGAAGCAAAGCCTCTGAAGAGAGAAATTTGATTAGTTCTGCAGCTCCCCTCCTGGAATACATGCAAGAACACAACAAGAAACTAGCAAAATGATCATCCCTGCAAGTAAAAAAACATAAGAGAAGCAAGCAAAATCTTCTTCTGTACTGAATTATCCTCGTTGCCACCTTTCATCATCGTTGCCTCTGTAGAATCTTGTACTGTGGGAACCAACAAGAGGATGCTGTTTGGTGGCCATATCCTCTTTCTATAACACAATTGCACACATGTATTAACAGGGTTATTCATAAGAACAAGAAGCTACTTATCTTTAAGCAAGTTGTTGTGGTATAAGCTCTTCCGCAATAGTTCACGTTAGCCTCCCTGCTGGTGAAGAATAAGTCCCGCTATAAACGCTACACTCTTGCAGCTGATGAGGAGAACAGACAGAAGGCAACTAAAATAGTAACTGAGATGACTGTGACTGACTCTCTCTGCGACTGGGCTGACTGTCTATGACTGACTGGGTGACTGCCTGGACCTGTGACCCACCCTGCGGGTCCGGGGTAAGAATAGGCCCGAGGTATTCCTGCCTGTCGTAAGAGGTGACTAAAAGGAGTTTCAACCATTTCGGCCTTCCATGTGATGGTCCCCCTTGGGGTTTGACCTCCATTTTTCAAAATTCTACAGAAGTACGAGCCTTTTGGGGAAGGACACCTTACGTGGTGTACCACTGGTCCTAAGTGCGCTAAGTCCTTGGCACTCAGCATTGTACCGGCGTTGTAACCATGCCCGATATTCCTCAAATTGAGCCTAAACGCCTGATGGGTTGTACAAGTTACGCCCATAGTGCGTCCCCATCTGCACCAGTGATCATGATGGACTTTCCATGGCACCAGAAATCCAGCACGGTAGCCAGTCCGTTGTGCTGGGGTCGTCATGTACCCTCTAGGTTGTAGCCCCCTGACAACACAGGGATCGTACTGCCGATACCTGAGCTGCACCCTCCCCACGTCAGCCAAGGAGTAGATGCCCGTCTCCTTGGGGCATCAGGACTCTCGGCAATGGTCATCCTGCCAGGTGGCCCTTGCTGAGGCTGGGTGGCGCCCGTGGGGAGAGCCCCTGGTCGGAGTGGGTGGTATCGGGGCGGACGTTTCGCAGATGAAACGTCAACACGTATCAGGTCGCTCTGCGGCCGAGTCTTTCAAAAGAAAAGGTACCGTTTCTAGTTCTGGTTCTCCTGCCCTTTCCCCCTTGGCCACTCCCTGGGAGGAGGGACAGGCCCGCCGGCTTGGGGCGAAGTACTTCCCCCGCTATTTGGTCTGTTCTCGAACCGATGGGGGGACGTTCGCCACCTCCAAGCCCATGTTCTTTGTCCAGCATATCGAGGACATCTTCGGGGAAATTGAGGCTGTCAGTAAAATGCGTTCGGGGTCCGTTCTTATAAAGACCGCCTCCGCCACACAGTCGGCGGCGCTCCAGGCGTGCGACCGACTAGGGGACATCCCAGTGTCCATTGTCCCGCATCTGGCACTGAATAGGACGCAAGGGGTTATTTTTCATCGGGACCTCCTGCTGCAATCTGATGAGGAGCTCAGGGCCAACCTGGAGCGCCGAGGCGTGCATTTCGTCCGGCGAGTCCAGCGCGGCCCCAAAGACCGTCGCTTCGACACCGGGGCCTTTATCCTCGCCTTCGAGGGGGACGTTCTCCCGGAGAAGGTAAAGGTGATGTGCTACCGGTGCGACGTGCGACCTTACGTCCCGCCTCCTATGCGCTGTTTTCGGTGTCTGCGCTTTGGGCACATGTCGTCACGGTGTGAGGCTGAGCCCCTTTGTGGCGATTGTGGACGTCCTCTTCGTGAGGAACATACATGCACCCCACCACCTCGGTGCATTAATTGCCCTGGCCTCCACTCGCCTAGATCCTCAGACTGCCCCGCATATCAGAAGGAGAAGAAGATACAGGAACTCAAAACTTTGGATCGGCTCTCTTATTCTGAGGCCAGGAAGAAGTATGACCGCCTCCATCCCGTGCCGTTGACCACTTCGTTTGCCTCAGTTGTGTCCACTCCTTCCGCGGTATCCTCACCCCTATCCTGTCCCCCCTCCGCCTTCTCCGCCCATCAGGGGGCTCTGCCTCCGCCTCCCAAATCCCTCCCTTAGGGGCCACCCTTCCTCCTCCTCCTCTCCCCCCGCCACCTGAGAAGCAATCCTCTTCTCAGGCGTCCATCGGGGAAACGTTCCGGACCCCAGCTTCCGAGGTCCGGCGTTCCAAAACGGACCCCGCGCGTGAGGACTTTCTTCCTCCTCCTCCTCTCCCCCCGCCACCTGAGAAGTGATCCTCTTCTCAGGCGTCCATCGGGGAAATGTTCCGGACCCCAGCTTCCGAGGTCCGGCGTTCCAAAACGGACCCCGCGCGTGAGGACCTTCTTCGGGTCCAGCCCACCATCCCTGTGCTTCCTTGGCCTTCCAAGAAGGCCGCAAAGAAGAAGTCTCTATCCCCCTCTCCACACCGGCGCGTTTCGTCTGACGCTCCATCCATGAGTCACTGCTCCCGGCCGTCCTCAGTTTCGCCGGGACGCTCTGCTGCCAGGCGCTCAGCTGGCCTCTCGTCGGCAAATGATGCTGCCCCTCCTACACAACCAGGGACAGCGGCCGCAGCTGGCGACAAGTCGATGGAACCGGACCCGCCTCCCGTCGGTTGTAGTGTTGTTCCCTCACAACCTGGCCCTCCGCGGCCGTCGAGGTGACCAGCTCTTCCCCGTCTCGTTCCCCCAACTTTTTGACTAGCGATGGCGTTGTTTCATTGGAACATAAGAGGTATTCGATCTAATCGGGAGGAATTACAACTGCTCCTCCGCCTGCACTGTCCGCTCGTCCTTGGTCTCCAGGAAACTAAGTTGCGCCCGACTGACCGTATTGCCTTTACCCACTATACCTCGGAGCGGTATGACCTCACCCCTGTGGACGGTATCCCAGCTCATGGTGGGGTCATGTTGCTCTTTCGGGACGATGTCTATTACCATCCCATCCCATTGACCACCCCACTCCAAGCAATAGCTGTCCGCATTACTCTTTCTGCTTTTACTTTTTCAGTTTGTACCATCTACACTCCACCGTCATCTGCTGTTAGTCAGGCTGACATGATGCACCTGATCGTTCAGCTTCCCCCGCCGTTTTTATTGTTTGGCGACTTCAATGCCCATCATCCCCTTTGGGGCTCTCCTGCATCCTGTCAAAGAGGCTCACTCTTGGCAGATGTCTTCAACTATCTCCATCTTGTCTGCCTCAATACCGGCGCCCCGACTTTCCTCTCGGACTCTACTCATACCTACTCCCACTTGGACCTCTCGATCTGTTCTACCACTCTTGCCCGTCGGTTCGAGTGGTATGTCCTTTCTGACACCTATTCGAGCGACCACTTCCCCTGTGTCGTTCGTCTCCTGCACCACACCCCATCCCCACGTCCTTCGAGCTGGAACATACCGAAAGCTGACTGGGGACTTTACTCCTCCCTGGCGACCTTTCCGGACCACGATTTTCCCAGTTGTGACAGTCAGGTCGAATACCTCACCGCTGTTATCATCAATGCTGCCGAACGTTCCATTCCTCGTACTACCTCTTCTTCACGTCGCGTTTCCGTCCCCTGGTGGAATGAGGCTTGTAGGGACGCTATCCTTGCTCGACGACGTGCTTTACGCACCTTTCGCCGCCATCCTACGTTGGCGAATTGTATTGAATACAAAAGACTCCGAGCGCAATGCCGTAGAGTCATCAAAGAACGCAAAAAAGCTTGTTGGGCCTCTTTCACCAGCTCCTTTAACAGTTTTTCTCCCTCTTCCGTCATTTGGGGTGGCCTGCGCCGGCTGTCGGGCATTAAGGCCCACTCCTCGGTACCTGGCCTGACCTCAGGTAATGAGGTCCATGGTGATCCTGTGGCTGTCTCCAACGCCTTTGGCCGCTTTTTCGCGGAGGTTTCAAGCTCCGCCCATTACCACCCTGCCTTCCTTCCCAGGAAAGAGGCAGAAGAGGCTCGGCGACCTTCCTTCCACTCGCTGAATCTGGAAACTTATAATGCCCCCTTTACTATGCGGGAACTCGAACGTGCGCTTGCACTGTCCCGGTCCTCTGCTCTGGGGCCAGATGCCATTCACGTTCAGATGCTGGCACACCTTTCTCCGGCGGGTAAAAGCTTCCTTCTTCGTACCTACAATCGCGTCTGGACCGAAGGTCAGGTCCCCATGTGTTGGCGTGATGCCGTCGTTGTTCCTATACCCAAACCCGGGAAGGATAGACACCTTCCTTCTAGTTACCGCCCCATTTCTCTTACAAGCTGTGTCTGTAAGGTGATGGAGCGCATGGTTAATGCTCGGTTAGTCTGGATTCTTGAATCTCGACGGCTACTTACTAATGTCCAATGCGGCTTTCATTGCCGCCGCTCCGCTGTTGACCACCTTGTGACCTTGTCGACATTCATCATGAACAACTTTTTGCGAAGGCGCCAAACGGTAGCCGTGTTCTTCGACTTGGAGAAGGCTTATGATACCTGTTGGAGAGGAGGTATCCTCCGCACTATGCACGGGTGGGGCCTACGCGGTCGCCTGCCCCTTTTTATTGATTCCTTTTTAACGGATCGAAAGTTTAGGGTACATGTGGGTTCCGTATTGTCCGACGTCTTCCTCCAGGAGAACGGAGTGCCTCAGGGCTCCGTCTTGAGCGTAGCCCTTTTTGCCATTGCGATCAATCCAATTATGGATTGCATTCCACCTAATGTCTCAGGCTCTCTCTTTGTCGATGACTTCGCGATCTACTGCAGTGTCCAGAGAACGTGCCTCCTGGAGCGCTGCCTTCAGCGTTGTCTAGACAGCCTATACTCATGGAGCGTGGCAAATGGCTTCCGGTTCTCTGAAGAGAAGACGGTTTGTATCATTTTTTGGCGATATAAAGCGTTCCTTCCGCCATCCTTACATTTCGGTCCCATTGTTCTCCCATTCGTGGAAACAACTAAGTTTCTAGGGCTCACGTTGGACAGGAAACTGTGTTGGTCTCCACATGTCTCTTATTTGGCGGCCCGTTGTACACGTTCCCTTAATGTCCTCAGAGTTCTTAGCGGTTCATCTTGGGGAGCGGATCGCACTGTCCTGCTTCGCTTGTATCGGTCCATAGTCCGATCGAAGCTGGATTATGGGAGCTTCATCTACTCGTCCGCTTGGCCATCCCTCTTACGCCGGCTCAACTCCATCCACCATCGGGGGATAGGTCTTGCGACTGGAGCCTTCTACACTAGTCCTGTCGAGAGTCTTTATGCTGAAGCTGCCGAGTTACCATTGACCTACCGGCGCGACGTACTGCTGTGTCGGTATGCCTGCCGGTTGTTGTCTATGCCCGACCACCCTGCTTCCCAGTCCTTCTTCGCCGATTCTCTCGACTGTCAGTACAGGTTGTATGTCTCTGCCCTGCTGCCCCCCGGAGTCCGCTTCTGTCGCCTGCTTCGACAATTGGATTTTGCCCTCCCTACCACCTTCAGAGAGGGTGAGAGCCCGACTCCACCTTGGCTCCAGGCTCCGGTTCATATTTATCTTGACCTCAGCTCACTCCCGAAGGAGGGTACTCCGGCTGCAGTGTATTGCTCACGGTTTGTCGAACTTCGTGCTCGACTTGCCGGTCACACCTTTATTTACACCGATGGCTCCAAAACTGATGATGGTGTCGGCTGTGCCTTTGTCGTCGGGGCCATCACCTTTAAATACCGGCTCCTCGACCAATGTTCGAGCTTTACGGCCGAGCTTTTTGCTCTCCATCAGGCCGTTCAGTATGCCCGCCGCCACCGCCATTCATCATACGTACTCTGCTCTGACTCACTCAGTGCTCTTCAGAGCCTTGGAGCTCCCTATCCGGTCCATCCCTTGATTCAACGGATACAGCAGTCCCTCCATTCTTTCGCTGCTAATGGTTCTCCTGTCAGCTTTCTGTGGGTTCCCGGACATGTAGGAGTGCCTGGGAATGAGGCTGCGGATGCTGCAGCCAAGGCTGCAGTCCTCCTGCCTCGGCCAGCCTCCCATTGTGTCCCGTCATCTGACGTTCGTGGGGATGTGTGTAAGAGGCTTGTGTCGTTGTGGTGGGATGCTTGGTCATCCCTCCAAGGAAACAAGCTCCGGGCAGTCAAACCGCTCCCAACTGCTTGGACAACCTCCTCCTGACCATCTCGGCGAGAGGAGGTCCTTCTGACCAGGTTGCGGATTGGGCATTGCCGGTTTAGCCACTGCTACCTGCTCTCCGGTGACCCAGCCCCGCAGTGCCCTTGTGGTCAGGCATTAACAGTGTGCCATGTTTTATTGTCGTGTCCCCGTTTTAGTCAATTTCGTGTTGTCCTGTCCCTGCCATCTACTTTACCAGATGTTTTAGCTGATGACGCTCGAGCAGCTGCTCGTATTCTGCGTTTTATAACTTTAACTGGCTTGTCCAAAGACATTTAACCTTTTTACTTATTTTATCTGCATCCTTGTCAGGTCCTTCTGGTGTCCCCCCCTTCCCCTTGAGTTTTACTAGATTCCATGTGCTCTAACAACAGTGACTGGGTGCTAATGACCTCAGCAGTTGAGCGCCCTTAAACACCACAAAAAAAAAAAAAAAAAAAAAAATGGACCTGTGACTGGGTCCCCTAGTCTGTGGCAGTGATCTAAATACTGGTGATCAAAAGGGTGTTGGTGGTGCATTGCTCACAAGTCTGTGTTTGGCCTCTCTTCTGATAGGCACACTTGATTCAGGGCCTATTATCGATCTTCTTGCAACCTCTTTGCCGACCAGTAAGGAGTAAACTTCCACCAGTACAACTAAAATCTTCTGTCTTTCTGACACTGTCTAAATTATTCAGCACAATCTGTTGTAGTCTGTTTGTTAAGTATGATTCAAACCAGCTGCCAATTAAGCCAACATTCCCATAAAACTTGGGTTTTTCTACAACGGTAACACAATCTACACAATCAAACACCTTGAAAAGATCAAAAAACGTACCAACTGGTGATACATTACTATTTAAGGCTTGTACTATTAGATGAGAGCATATACAAATATCATTCTCAGTCAAGCAACCAAGCAACCCTTCTGGAATCCGAAGTTTGATACAGTAATTAAATTGCTCTCACCAAGGTATGGGACTGCTCTCAAGTACATTACTTTTTTGAATATCATGGGAAAAGATGTCAGTAAGGAAATTGGACAGTAATTGTCTTGTCACCTTTCTTATCATGAGGTTTAACAGTTGCATATTTTAACCTGTCTGGAAAAATTCCCTGTGCCAGTGATGCATTGCATATATCAATAAGGACATTAATTATTGATCTGGAACAACTTTTCAGACTTCTGTTTGAAATTCCATCAACTCCAAATGAGCTTTTGTTTTTTTTTGGAATTTTTATAATTGCATTAATTTTGGTGAAGGATGTTTATGCTGCTTCTATTGCTTAAAGTTTTGTGGAATGACATTTTTTAGTATATTCTCTAGCAGAACCATTTAATCCTATATTTGCTGATATCTTTAGAAAGTGATTGTTAAAAGCACTTGCGACAAGTGAAATATCAATCACAACATTGTCATTTCATTTAATTGTTATGAAATCTTGTACATGGAATGGCTGTCCTGTCTCCTGTTTGACAATGTCCCATATAGTTTTACTCTTACATTCTACAGTATTTATTTCTGTCAGGATATGCATACATCTGGACAATTTAATGATTTTCCTTAAAATACTACAGTAGTTTTTGTACCAGGCAAGTAATATCAGGTCTTGACTTACTCTGGCCTTTACATAAATTTCCCTCTTCCTCTTACATGAGATTTTAATTCCCTTAATCATCCACGGCTTACTTCAATATTTTTTTTTCTGGATCTTCTGGTTAATTTTTTAGGGAAGCAACTTTCAAAGATTGACACAAATTTACTTTGGAATAAATTGAACCTGACATTATCATCTCTCTCTCTCTCTACATATACCTCCTCCCACACCACCCCTTTTAACTTATTCTTAAAATGTTGTACCCTGTTCTCACTAGTCTCACTAATAAGCTTCACTGCTTCGTATGAAACTGTCTGAAGGTTGTAAGGTGCCATACTGTTTACGTACCCCTCCCATCCACAGTGTGGAGCACATGGAAGAAAGCTGTGTGCACCAGTGGGATGTCAGTGTGGTGGAGGCAATAATCACTGAAATGCTGTGCAGTGCATAGCCAAAGTGTGAAGTGGGAGTAGCCGCCAGAGGCTGAGGAGAGGGGGATGGCAGTGTGGTGTAGGCAGTATGATGGGCCACGACTGGCACATCATCGTTGGTGACAGAGGAGGGGGCAGCATATCCCGCTTGATGATTAGAGGCTGGCAAGGTGGTGGAAGGAGTGGTGTCATCCCCAGTGTAGGCAGTGGGAGCAGCGCATAGAGAAGTGGTGATTGTGACGACTCCATCAGTCATGAAGTGAGATATTAAACTGACTGTGTCAATGGAGGAGGGCAGGGGCGTGGCATGTTGGATTGATTAGAGACTACACTGGCACATGGCTGCCTATATGTGAAACTGGCAGAGATGACTAACAGTGAGTCAGTTAAGTGATTGATATATTTCAGCAGAAAGGCATTCATATTTAGTTGTGCTTTGAAGTGAGTGTCTGTTGGCTGCAGAGATGCCAACACAGGGCAAGGCATCAGGGAGTCAGCTAATGTCCATGCATGGTTAGTCTGTTTAAGAACACTGTAGTGGTCTTTCCCAAGACGGTAATGTTAAACATACTGGCGTCCCACTTGACCATGCGATATGGGCTGCTGTAGGGGGGGATGCAAATCTGGCTTAATGTGGGAACAGGTGTTTAAGTCCTTGTAAATAAATATCATAGGCTTGTGTGATGGATAGCTGATGGCACATGGATGTTGCATATATGCTCACACAGTCGCTGCCCTAGTTCCAGCAGGTTGTAGTCTGGTGCAGCTACACCTTAACGGAAAAATTTTGCAGGAAGGCAGAGAGGCTCACCATATAGGACCTCAGCAAGTGAGCAATTCAAATCTTCTTCATAAGCCGTCCTAATTCTAAGAAGCACCCAGGGCAGGGCTTTGATCCATGACTGCAACTGGCAAATTAACACTGCCTTGAGCAAGCGGAGCCATCGATCCTCTAGGCTGTTTGACTAGGGGTGGTAAATAGTCACGTGGAAATGATGGCATCTGCAAAGTTGGCACTGTTAATTGAACAAGACAAACTCAAATTGCTGTCCTTGGGCTGTCGTCAGTGATGCAGGACCGCTGAACCTGACAGTCCAGTTGCAAACAAAGGTCTCTGCAATTATGTTGGGCAAAATGTCTGGTAAAGAGGCAGCCTCAACTCAACTCATTGAGCATTCAGTTATGGATAACTGTACTTTGAACCTTCTGACTCGGGGTGTGGCCCAACTAAAACAATACAAGCATTTTGAAAATGCCCTTTCGGAGTAGTGAATTTCCCAAATGGGGGCTGAGCACGGTGCTTTATCTTTGCATGTTGACAAGGGATGCAGGCCCTGGTCCATGGAATGCAATTGTGCTTGAAGTTGGGCCGTACAAAGCACTCTGTGACTAATTTAAGGGTGGGACATATGCAGGGATGTACAAGATTGTGCAGCAAGTCAAACACAGTTTTATGATAGGATTGGATGGTGACTGGTCATATCCTCTCATGTGACACATCATGCCAAACAGGTTTGGTGGCTCCCAGCAGTGTGCGCTGTTGTAGTTGTAGCCCAGTGTCTTGTGCGGTGAGTAGTTGTTGTAGGCCAGGGTCTGTGGTCTGTGCATCAGTGAGTAGATCAAAGTCCAGCTGATCAGATATGACTGCCAAGCAAAACAAGGGGTCTGTGGCTATATTTTCCATGCCTCATATGTGTCTGCAATCAGTGGTAAATTATGAGGCCAAGTCAAGTTGGCGAAAGTGCCTTGGCATGATGTTAACAGAAGGGTTTTTGATCACGTCTGCAAGAGGCCTTTGGTTGATGTAATGGTTAGAGGGCATCCTTCAGTGTCATCGTGGAAATAACAGACTGCCTCATAGGTGGCCAAGAGCTCTCTATCAAAAGTCAATCACTTATTCTGAGTACTGGTCAACTTTTGAGAGTAAAAATGCAGCAGCTGTGTTACGCCACTGATCTCTTGTTTCAGTACCACTCCAATCGCACAGTCACTAGCGTCTGCTATGGTGGGACATATGCAGGGATGTACAAGATTGTGCAGCAAGTGTGGATTGCAGGGTGACTGTTGATGGAAGGGTGAGGGTGACAGCCTGTGTGAGGTCGGATTTAATCTTGTCAAAAGCCTTTTACATTTCCGGCAACCACGTAAAGCATTGTTCGCCAGTGGTGTTCTTCCCGCACAGCAGCCCAGTCAGAGCCAAGAGTGTATCAGCAGCACATGGGAGATGACACCTGTGAAAATCCATGACTCTGAGGAAACATTGTAGCTGTTGATAGTTCAATGGAGAGGGAGGAATCAGATTATTTTCTTTTCTCCAGCATAGGGTGTATCCCCAAAATGTCAACCAAATGTCTAACAAAGGTGACACATGATTGCCATATTGGGCATTTATCGTTATTAATTGTGATGCTTTATGCCATTAACTTGTCCAGCATGATGCATAAATGAATCTCACATTCATCAGAAGACTGCAAGGAAATGGTCATCTAAGTAAACATAGCAGAAGGACATGTTAAACAGGATGATGTCAATAAACCTCTGCCGTGTCTGGGCCACGATTTTTAACCCATACATCATAAACAAAAACTCTAACAGACTGAATGGTTTGATTATTGCAGTTTTTGGTAGATCCTCTTCACCCATAGGAATCTGTAAATATGCCCTCTTTCAGTTAACAACAATGAATACAGTGACAGCAGCGAGTTCGTGTGGGAAGTCTTGTAAGTTCGGTAGAGAGTAACTGTCTATTATAGTCTGGGTGTTGAGGTACCGATAACTGCCACACAATCATCAAGTATTATCCTTTTTGAGGACGAGCTTGATAGGAGAAGCACAGGCACTGTTGGGTGGCCGAACAGTACCAGCACACAGGAGTTTGTCTACAGTGTTTTTTGCCTGTTTGACTTTGTGGGTGGGGCAGAGACAGCAGACTGGTGGGCTGGAGGTGGTGTTGATGTGATGATCTGTCCTGCCACATCCAGATAGGCTGGTGTGAAATGGGGGCCAAGGGTGTAGTGATAAGTGTCATTGTAACATTACAGGCAACAGACAACCTGGTCATGAAGGCACTGTGAATAACACTGGATGTGCTCGGGTGAGGACAGTTAGGTAATGGCACTTGACTGACCTGTTTTGAGGCTGACATAAGGTCTTCATTTTAGAGCAGTGAGCATAGATGTCGCAGAATGGACAGTTGCTGTTAAACCATATGAAGATCATTAGATGTCACGGTGACGCATGTCGTTGGTTGCTCGCATATCTGAGTTGGAATGCCAGATGGAGTGTGCGGCAGATGTCATGTAGAGTTCATCTAGAAGTGTTTGACATTTGAAGATGATATCCAGAGGCATCTCTGTTTGTGAAGTAGGAGACGGAGGTGTACCATTGGCAGGAAGGGAGTGGCTGATCCTGCAGCTAATTGGCCATTGGCCATCATGATGCAGGAACAGGGTGTGGTTCACATCTGTCAGTAAACAGTATTGCCTGAGGAAGTCGGCTCCTAAGATGGGTTCCACCATTTCAGCCACCACAAACGTCCAGGACATAGGTGCATAGTTGCTGAGATCGAGAGTGATGGAGGCGGTGTCAGCCAACTGTACAACGACGTCATTAGCTGCGCACAATTGCGTGGGTGAAGGTGAGAGTGTAGTGGGAGTGAGAGATGGTGGAATCATGCTGATATCAGCTCCAGTGTTGACTAGGAGGTAAGAATTCAGTTGTGCATCATAAACAAAGAAGTGAGAGACATTTGGTTGTGGATGAGACCTACAGATGCTATAATGAAGTGGTGATTTGTGGCGGCTTGAAAAGGATCAGTGACCTAGTGACCAGCATTAGTTTGGGTATGAGCAACACTGTCTGCAACATTGCACATAGGAGTCCAAGGAGGTGCAGAACCAGTGGAGGTGGTGCACGTGGGCAGGCATAGTGCCCGATCGACTTGCATTATTGTGGCTGCCAGGCCCGGATCAGTGACTGGGCAGAGGTGCACTGGTGATGGTCTGCACTGTTTGTTGCCAAGAAGACCACATGGAGCAGTAGTGGGTGCCGGCTTGGCAAGGTTCAGCAAGTCCTGATAGATGTAAGGTGGCCAGCGTCTGCATGGTAGGAGGTGTGCAGTTGTGGCCGGGAGTGTAGGTGGGGTGTCGGCTATGCTCTGCCAGAGTTGCATGTTGTCAATGATTTAGGT
This sequence comes from Schistocerca americana, assembly GCF_021461395.2. Lineage (NCBI taxonomy): Eukaryota > Metazoa > Arthropoda > Insecta > Orthoptera > Acrididae > Schistocerca > Schistocerca americana. The sequence goes on along the minus strand of NC_060120.1, from coordinate 288,981,479 downwards.
GTGAACACTGTCAGCTATGGTATGGTCACGACGAGAAATCAATGAGAAGTGCTGTGCAAGTACTAGCATTCTATCAGCCAAGCATAGTTTGAAACCTAGTGGAGCATTCTCATATGCAAGCATCATCATTTGAATGCTCTCTGGCAGTTTAATAGCCACAGAGTCCACAAGGCATGATTCAGGAGTGGGCTCATATCAATTTGTGGGTGAAGCTTGTGCCACACTGCAGAAGACACTCTGTGACTGAGTGAGGTTTCACTTATCACTAAATTAAGTCATTGCTCTGGCAAGTATAGCGTCCCCAGTGCCATATTACGAAAAGACAATATTTATAAAGAAGACATTCATAATTTGTAAGAGATTTTTTTTTCATGTAGCCGTAAAATAATAATTTCTCTGTCCAAGTTTCAAATGCAAAGAAATAATTGATGACAAAATGATCTAAAGAGGTGACAAGATACACTCTTTTGTTAATTTTTTAGTCGTCTTCACTTCTTCGCTTGTCTTGAATGTGTCTAGAGAGACATCTTGCGTGTGCTGACAAATGTAAGCATATTTGTATGAGTTAAACATATAATATAACTATTTAATATTATTGTGCACTTTTAATTTGTAAGAGGTGATCCCGATTTCATGTCCGCCTTCCTTGAATTAACCTGCATTCAAGTAATTTACAGCTCAACAATCGCAGCGGCCGATGCAGCCAACGATGCCATTACGTGGCGATATTAACTTATGAAAAATTAGCGGAAGCGGAAAACTCGCCCGCTATTAGCATAATATTAATTTTTCTCCACAGCCGCACGAAGTTGCAGAAATACTTAGCTTTAAGATTCTTATTTTCACTAGCATAGCCGAGACCCAGAGCCAGGACTCTGACTACAATACAATGGTTAACGGAGGTAAGAAAATACTCTCGCGCGTGTGTGGGCCACAATTGTAATTAATAACTAAAGATCTTTTGCTTTAAAGTCAACTGACTAGCCGAGGAAATTTATATAAATACATTGTTCAACTTAAATATCATTTTTATTAAGGCCCACCACGTAAGTCGGCAACAATCAAAAATAATAATAACAATAATAATATATATATTAAATTACGACGACCGACGGACGCGAGATTGGCGCCGCAACTTTGGGGCCCGATTAATATGATTCTATTGTAATGAATGTAATTATGTATGTGTCTAATTGTTGTAAAATATTACATGTACAACAACAAAACCACACCCTGAGGAGATCTGGAGAGGAAAAAGTGTAGAAAGGAAAAAGGATTGCGAGAAAGAAAAATAAGTAAGGTAAGGCCTATTGTGCAAGCATCCTGTGTAGCTCTGCACGGAATATCGAACCCATGTGCACATGAGATACCTTCGGTGTTTTGTGTATTTATGTGTTTATTTTTGGAGGGATAATTATTCGTTTTGTGTATTTATGTGTTTGTTTTTGGAGGGAATAATTAATCGTGTGTGTATCAGTGTTAAAGATTCGTCAGTGGCTTAAAGTGAATTTAGTATGGGTAAGATAGGACAACCTAAAGCATCCGTACCAAAAGAACAAAATTCTGTTAATATGGAAAGTGAGGATCATTTGCAATACGTAAACGAATCCCAAGCCACCGCCTCGGATAACATAATTTCCGGAGGGGGGGGCGAGGATCTGTGGACGGTGAATGACGCTCCACAGCAGAATGGGAATAGAGTAACAACTCCACTGCCTGGGCAGGGGGGCCAATCGAGTGCTAGATTAAGCGGGGCACCAGTATGCTCACCGATTGCAGACCCATTTGCAGAATTTCTGCGCAGGTTAGAGAAAGAGATAGGGAAAGAGATCAGAAACTGGCTCAGATGCTCCATGAGCAAGAGCAACAAAGAGAACTGAAAGAAAGGGAAAAGGAAAGAATGTCAGAACAGAGGGAAAAACAAAGAGACGAAAAACTGGCTCAGATGTTGCATGAGCAGGAGAAAAAATTAACGCAAAAGCTCATTGAGCAAGAGCAGCGCAGTGAAGCAAAACTCGACAGTATCCAAAGCGAACTAGCCGAGATGCGGGATGCGTGCAAAGAAATACCCGATCTTGCGCAAAGCTTAGCCGGCGAAATGCAAAAATTACAGATATCGCAGGCTAGGCTTGAAGACAATGTCCAGACTTTAACCAACCACGTGGATAATGTGGAGATAGATGCACGGAAAAGTATTGACGCATATTTGGAAGTGCAAGCTCAAAAAGTAGAAAAAGAATTAAATGAATGGCTAGAAGTAAAGGATCGCAAGATATCTGCAAAGATTGAAAGCGACGTAAAAACAGCTGTAGAACAAGCAACTGCGGCCGCGAGTGTAAATATTGACGCCAGCGCTGCCGCACTACATGCCGAATTAACACAGATTAAGTCCCGTGTGACTGCGTAGTTGCCAAATTGGCAACAGGAGGTCGCGCGGAGACTGTCTGCGTTGGAAAGCAATGTAAACAGTGGCGGACAGATCATGAATCAGACTCCGCGCACTGATTACTATAATAACGCTGACGGTAGGCAGGGTACGAGTGCGCAACCGCAACCTAATGCGAATTATGAGCACGAACAACACGCGATACCGTGCAGCGCACATCACGAAGTGATGAATGTCCCAGAATGTAGTAATCAGACGTGCAAAAAAGAGGACAATGTAATAAAACACAGGACATTCCAACCCTTCAATAGCGAAAAACGAAATGTCCACCCTGTTGTATTTATTAAGAGCTTCAGGAATGTGTTTCCTAGGACATGGACGGAAAGACAAAGAATACAGTTCGTGGTCTCCTTTATTCAAGGTGACGCGGCACTGTGGGCCACCGACGTGTCCGAAAAATGTCTAACGATGCAACAGTTTGAAGGTGCATTCTTGCAAAAATTCTGGTCCGATAGCGTCCAAGAAAGACTACGAAAGGAGTTGTACAGTCCAGAAATGTACAATCCTAAGATGGGAACGTTACGCAAATATTTCGAAAAGTATATAAACAAAACCAGGTACTGGGACGAGCCAATGTCCGATCGTGACATAATCAGATTAATAAAAATGAAGTTGCCCAGTGAAATTAAAAGATATTTCATCAATGTGCCGGAATACGATATAGAACAATTCATGGAAATAGTGGATTCTGTTGACCTATTGATCGAAGATATGAAAACCGAAAACAAGTGGAACCATGCAGGCTATAATCAACACAAAGCCGATTACAATAGCAGCCACAGTAACGGTAGTAACTTAGTACCAAATGGTAACGGGAATAGGCAAGAGCACCGGCAACAGAATCAAGGCACAAACAATGGCAATGGTTATAACGGCAACGGTTATAATCGTGAAAATCGAAAGAGACATCATGATGGACGCATGAGTAATGGATATAATGGTAACGGCAATCCACAATGGCGGAACAACCGAAACCAGTGGCGTGGTCGTAATGAACCGACACCACAGTGGCAACAAAACAGAGCGCCACAATGGAACGCCAACCCAGGTCCGTCACAGAATATGACAGGGAGTTACAACCGACCACCGCAAAACCAGAGCCATACACAATATCAAAATACACCATCGGGGAGGCAGGGCGGCCAACCCAACAGTAGCAACAACAACAACCAGAACCACAATGTGAGGTTAGTGGAAGTGACAGACAACTGTCAACCCACTAATGCTCATCCGTTAAACTAAAGACAGCCACAATACGCTCTCCGTTGTTGGCTGCAGGATGGTGTAGTGAGGGCACATTCACGGATGACAGCCATAAACTTTGTATGCTGAGATACAATGAAGGAACAAAAATAGAAAAGGAACTTGTAGACATACCGCAGACATGTAACCGAACCGACAGAAGTGTTGTGCAGGCTATATTGCAAGCAGATATGTATGGAGCACCAATACACATAATAGTCGATACCGGTGCGTCAACCAATGTCATGAGCGCAAATTTTTACAAGTACTTGAGTCAAAATAATAGAATACCAGTATTGCCAGTGAAGAATTGTCGTGTTACAGGTGCAATAGGTGCACAATCTCATATCATAAAGCACCAGGTGCAAGTCGAGTTTACGGTAGGAAATGAAGCAATGAAAAGCTCGTTCCTAGTAGTTAAGGGATTAGGTGTTGCTTGCATCCTGGGGATGGAATTTTTACGCCAGAGGGACGCAAAAATCGACCTCTTGTGCGGGGAAGTAAGCCTTATGAATGAGGATAGACGTGTAATTTTGCCGTTGTTGAGGACACGGGAAGTGCACGGTAAATATTGCCGGAGCTTTCAAACGAGATTCGAAGGAATACAGGTAATGAATTTATATTCTGACTTAAGTACAAGACAAGCATATTTTAAAGATTTTATTACTGAAGGCAAAGAGGAAAAAAGGAAACTGATAGCCATGAAAGTCAGGGAGTCAGAACACTTGACTGAAGCACAACAAAACGAATTGACTCAGCTACTTACAGATTATGAGAATGTGTTTTCGGAAAAACCTGGTGTTATCGAGGGCTACACCTATAACATCGAAATGGTACCTCACGATACTTTATGTCACGCAAACTACATCACCCTGTGGTCGAATAAGGAGGCAATTACAAAGGACTCTATCCATACAAAGACTTAAAGAAGTTCGCTCAGTAGAGCAACGTTTACATTTGTGTGTAGTAGGTTAAGTTTATAGTGTATTTTTTCTGTGTGTAAATGTTCCGATTTTAGTGTAACATTTAAAGACAATGAGGCACACAAGATTAGTGCGATTCAATTTTGTAGATGTTAAGGAATAATAGTATTTTTAAACAATTGCATTTTGAAGAAAAAAATGAACGTAGGTTTAAGAATATGTTAAAAATTTCATGTTGAAAAATGCTAAAAAAATATATATATAAAAAAAATTTCAATAGCATGTACTGATGACAGAATTTTTCATTAGTGTGTCATGAATATTTTTGAACTGTAGTAGTAACGCAACTTATGAAATTCAATATTATAGTGTATACGTTGTTCTATGTATTTATGTCTATACCGATCTTGAAATATGCTCAATCATAATTTACTTAACAACATGAGTGCAGGGTGTACATCACCCAAGGTACCTCATGCGTTGTGGACAAGGTACAAAGCAAATCAATAAACGCGACTACCGCTAAGCACTGTTAAAATATATTGCAATCTGCTAAGGCAGAGATTTGCACGAATTTGTAGTGCAAACAAAAGTCACAAATCTAACATTAATCTAGGAACTTGCACGCTAGGCCTAGATTATAAAATGTGTACAGTAATGCGAGAGGCAAGGTTTTGTAAAGTCGAGCCTGGCTCTGGAGGGCAAGTACGCAATGAGTGGGCAGACATGACATGGGGACTTACCTCAGATGAGACGGAAATACAATTGTATAGTCAAAAAATCTGAAGGCAGGTACGACTCTAAGTGGAAAAGGAAAAGAGACAAGTAGTGCGAGAGACTGGTAAAATCCAGCACTAGCCAAAATCCAGTTCAGACTGAATGAAATACATTAGTGTTTGTGAACTAATCGAAACAGTTACTTTAAGCAGTGTGAAAAACTGTGAAGGTGAAACTGTGATATGGACAGTGAAGCGCTAGTATTGAACGTTCAACAGCGGTGAGGACGCCAAACGCCAATATTACGCACGAAAAACTGTGAATTTACTATAAATGTGAACTGTTAACGTAAAGTGAACCCACAGTCAATATTTTTGGGACAGACTGTAGTTTCAGTGAGCACAATAATGCGAGATTGGAATGCGATGCGTGGACTGTTGCAAAACAGCGACCGCAGAAACGGCGAATGTTTGTGCTAAACTCATACTGGGACACTCACCAGTGCCTGCGAGTGCGGCGCAAACATAAATAATTGTATCAAGACAAAAACTGACGTGTAATGGAAACAGTGGCGCAACAAAACTTCATTCACGGGAGAGGGTCCATGTCATGTTTTCTGCAAGACAGTGCTAGCTTGACACTCGGAAACTGGCGAAAACTTAACAACAACTGCCGCACTAATAAATGCTCCTTTCCCACTAGCGTAACCATCTGCAGCGGGAAACAAATATTACGTTGGTTGTGTGTGTGTTTCATGTACTACGTCGGAGATGCGTAGCAGAGCTAACTCCTGCCAACAAGAGCGGGGGGCGGATATCATCCCACTCCGCCACGCCCGGCCGAGACAGAAGCGCATCGCCAACGGTGCAGCCGATCAGCTGATCCTGACGTTCCGCGACGGCGAGACACACGCTGGCGTCGAGCGGGCGTTGACCTCTCCGCAGCCGCCGCGAACGCCGAGCACCGAACACACCAACCGACGCCGTCGCGAGCCAAACGTCGCGGCGTAGATCATCAACGACACCGCAATTAATTGTTTTAATGACCTCATTTTTTGCATAGTGCAACGAAAATATTTGTATGCACATCCTGTACTCCAATGACATTCCAGAAACAATTAAGTGAAAGTGACCAAAGCAGTTAGTCTGTCGCTCCGCCGAGGTTTTCCCCAGGTTTCCCTACGGCCGCGCCAAATGGGGAGCGAACAGTTGACACCCCTGGGACTTCAAATATTCCGGACTAAATCGTGGTTGTATACCTTGAACTTCATCTGTATTACACTTTGTGTGCAACGCACCTCAGTAATTACAACATACGATGTGACATATGTAAACTGTGAAAGAAAAATCTGCGTGTGGACACTGTGGACATGAAAGTGGAAATATTTATGTCAAAAAACACGAACATTTTTTATGACATAAACATTTCGGGGGGCAATATAGCGTCCCCAGTGCCATATTACGAAAAGACAATATTTATAAAGAAGACATTCATAATTTGTAAGAGATTTTTTTTTCATATAGCCGTAAAATAATAATTTCTCTGTCCAAGTTTCAAATGCAAAGAAATAATTGATGACAAAATGATCTAAAGAGGTGACAAGATACACTCTTTTGTTAATTTTTTAGTCGTCTTCACTTCTTCGCTTGTCTTGAATGTGTCTAGAGGGACATCTTGCGTGTGCTGACAAATGTAAGCATATTTGTATGAGTTAAACATATAATATAACTATTTAATATTATTGTGCACTTTTAATTTGTAAGAGGTGATCCCGATTTCATGTCCGCCTTCCTTGAATTAACCTGCATTCAAGTAATTTACAGCTCAACAATCGCAGCGGCCGATGCAGCCAACGACGCCATTACGTGGCGATATTAACTTATGAAAAATTAGCGGAAGCGGAAAACTCGCCCGCTATTAGCATAATATTAATTTTTCTCCACAGCCGCACGAAGTTGCAGAAATACTTAGCTTTAAGATTCTTATTTTCAGTAGCATAGCCGAGACCCAGAGCCAGGATTCTGACTACAATACAATGGTTAACGGAGGTAAGAAAATACTCTCGCGCGTGTGTGGGCCGCAATTGTAATTAATAACTAAAGATCTTTTGCTTTAAAGTCAACTGACTAGCCGAGGAAATTTATATGAAAAGTTTATTACATTGTTCAACTTAAATATCATTTTTATTAAGGCCCACCACGTAAGTCGGCAACAATCAAAAATAATAATAACAATAATAATATATATATTAAATTACGACGACCGACGGACGCGAGACAAGTGGGATAGGTTTTGAAGCAGAAGTGCCTTGACACTCTCATACTTATTTGTTTGTGTGTGCACATCAAGCAGAAAGACACTAATGAGATCAACATTATCACCGAGGTGGTTGAGAAGTACTGACAATTTGGCATTGTTCTCAGTGACACCTATGGACTGCATTATGCAGTCAGTGAGCATGAACCACAGTGTGGGTGAGTCCATGTTCAATGGAGGGAGTTTCAGCAGAGGACATGCTGAATGGTAAGGGCCATGGTTATGTGAGCCTGGGACAATCATGTTGTGGGTGGGTGTTGCCAGGTGGGATAGACATGGGAGGGGCGGAGGCATTGTGGAGTGGCACATCATAAAGCGGTGAAGAGATATGTGGTATGGTAGACACAGCAGGTGTGGAATCATTGGGACAGAGAGTGTCATGATGAGATGAAGGTATGCACAGTGAGTACATGGTATGCTCACAAGGTAATGAATCTGGTAAGGCAGTTGTGCTGAATCTGGGCGTTACACAGGCATGGAGGAGTTGCAGTGTGGACACATCTTGCTTAACAGTGGTGGCTGCAGTGCATGCGGGGCAGATGGCAGAGATGTGACATCACTCAGGTGATGTGGCGGTGGTCGCGATGTGGATGACACACGTGAATGTTGCATGATGACATAGTCCATGTCAGGTAGTTCACTTTTATGTCCAGGAAGATCACTCTAACCCATGTTATTTTGTCCTGGAGGCAGTAAATAGATGGAAATGGTTTGATGAACGTTTAGTAGGGCCATTGTTGACCAGCTATTGCAGCACTCTGGTGGATGTCCATCTAGTTTTGCAAAACACTGGGAACGTTAATGCACTCAGATACACTGGCACTAAGGGGTGTTCTTGGGAATAAGTGTTATTGTTTCCCATGTGGAAGCTCAGAGCACTGTCTGTACTGATGACTGCAGCAGCAGGAAGCCATTGCTAGCCCAGAATCACATTTCTTGTCGTAGCAGAATTGCTAGGCAAATAGCATCATTAAAGTGCTGTCACTGATAAGGTCACACTGAGATTTCAACACATATTATTGACCAGTTTGGTGTGAAGTGGTGTGAGTCTGGCATGGTAGATGTGTGAACAATGAAAGTATTGTAAGTGGTTCACTACACACTGCTGAACTGGACACCTCACCCAGATTTTGGCGAAACTGGAAACTGAGGCATAGAAAGCTCATGGAATTCTTGGGCTTAGATGAAGAGATGAGACTGATATCCCTCGGAGCAGGAAATTGTTACCCTGGAGCTAGCTTCAGCGTTGAAAGACAACAGACCGGCATGGGAGATTTTACATTTTAAATGTGTCACAGTTGAAATTTTGGGGCCACTACTGTAGGGCATAAGATACTCGGGAAAGTATTTACGTATAATAACAACTAACAAGTCATCTGGTTCCATACAAATATATTTTATCATTCTACAAAGTACAAAGCATGTTGTCACAAATATTGATCAGTGTGAACTAACTGTAGGTCCAGAGAGGTTAGTTGAACTACCTTACCATACGGTAAGTCTCCCCTGACCCGCAGTTCTGGGTGACTTTCCCAAAATATAGTCCTTTTCCTAGACCTCTCCAGTCTTTTCCCTTTACCCTTCTTCCTTCCCATTTAACCCTTCTGCCTGAAGGAGGAGCCACTGGGTCCAAAAGCTTGTCAATCACAACAGTCTTATATGTGTGTCTTCTGCTGCCACTTGGTGAGTAGATTTTTTATCTATCCAGTTAAATAACAATAGCCTGCTTAGTTTTTTTTTTTTCATTGACATACACCCACATTTTATTGGCCATGTCTTGCATATTCCATTGTCATGAGTGGCCTAATATTTTTGTTTTCCATTTTTTTATACTTAAAAATATTCTCATCAAGCAAGTATGTGTAATGGCTGCCTACCTCTATGAACAAACTTAAATGTTGGGCATCCAAAGCTATTTATACTATCTCCTTCCAAGGAGTAGTAAAAGTAAAGAGTAGGGGACGATGATGATGATGATGATAAATCCAAATGACATTGTTCCATACTCATCGAGTTTTAGCATATTCATACTACCCTTCACATTTTTGAGCAGAACTTACAAAAACACAAGGAAGGAAGAAGGTATGTTAAACAGGAATACGGGAGTAGAGGTGTGGGGAGGGGTGCGGCGTGTGAGCATGCCTGCCCATAATGCAGATCAAGCCGTCCGAGGAGATGAACATATGAGCTCTTGATGGATCGCACTCTCGGGGAAGGGACAGGCTATGCATTATCTTGACTTCTAGTTCCTCGTTGAGAGTTGAGTCTGCAGTGTCTGTAAGGAGTACAAGTACATGGTCGTCGAAAGTGACAATCGACACGTCATTGACGTGGTTAGGTGGTACATTGCAGTGCAAGCTGAAAGTCTGGAAGCAAGTCTCTCCAGTAGATGAAACCTCATGAAAACCTGTGCATGGAGTTGATGACGACATGCTTGGGAAACCCGTGAACTGCAGAGATGAATCATCAGAAGGAGAAGACCGTACCATGGGGTGAGCTAACTCATTATCGTGCTCGGCAATGGAAAATTCGTCCAGATGGTCCGACTGGGATGGCAGAGGGGTGTCAGAGTCCACGAAGGCAGGCTTGAGCCTGTGTAGCGAAATGGTCTGCAGGCGATCTTTAACCATAATGTTGAACGTTGTCTCGCCCCTACGGAGTACTTCAATGGGGCCGAGGTATGGGCGTTGCAGGGGCTGTCTAACAAAATTGTCCTTGAGCATAACATGGGAGCATGTGTTGAGTGCGGTTGACATGTAAGTGTCCTGTGGGGAATGACTGACAGGCGTGTGTAGCCGTGCATGTCTAAAGTGGGTGTGCATTCTACTATTAAAGTCTGGGGAGGTGGGGAAATCCTCGGGTGCTTGAGGCAGGATAAGTTCCCCACGTAGAACTGGGTTCTCACTGAAAACATATTTGGAGATGGTTCCCTGTAAGTCAGCTGTAAAGGTCAAACGGAGACCGAGTAACACCCAAGGAAGTGCCTCAGACCAGAGGCAGTCATGGCACCTGAGTGCTGTTTTAAGGATGTGGTGTCATTGTTCCACTAAACTATTGCTTTACAGGTGGTACGCTGTTGTATGAATTTTTTTGATACCACAAAAGTTACATAGAATCTTGAAAAGTGCAGACTCGAATTGTTGACCCTGGTCAGTCGTGATAGTGGATGGGCAATCGAACCTAGTGATCCATGATGAGACAAAGCCCTTGGCCACAGTTTCTGCTGTGATGTAGGGTAAAGGAACAGCTTCCACCCAACGAGACATATGTGGTCGATTGTGTGACCCTCTGACAGAGGCAGAGGGCTGATAAGGTCGGTATGTACATGATGAAAATGTCCTTGTGCAATGTCAAACTTGCCAAGGGGGGTAGAGGTGTGGCGTCCAATTTTGTTGCGTTGGCAGGAAATGAAGCTGCGTGCACAGGTTTGACAGTCCTGCTTAACATTTTTCCAAACAAAATGCTCTGTGACGAGGCATGTGGTGGTGCGGATTCCAAGGTGGGTGAGGTTATGCAATATGTCGAAGGCCTGTCGGCACAATGTGGGAGGGAGCAATGGCCGCAGAGTGCCAGTAGAAGAGTCGCACCACACTTCATCTGAAATGCCGGAGAACTTGGCTTTGGTAAACACAAGTGATGCCTGAGGATCCGTGAGGAGAGCTTGAGATTCCTCATCAGAGGCCTGGAGAGTGGCGAGGTTGGAAAAATCGATGATGTGTGAGACAGTATTGATCCGCGAAAAGAAATCAGCGGGGATGTTTTCCATGCCTTTGATGTAGCGTATGTCCATAGTAAATTGAGAGACCGGGTCGAAGTGGGGGAAACGCCGAGGGGGTAGGTCCTTGGGAGGGTTGCAGAAGGCATCCTCCAGTGGTTTGTGGTCAGTAAGGATATAGAAAGAACGGCCCTCGATGTCAGGGCGAAAGTGTTTGACGGCTTCGTAGACCACCAGAAGTTCTCTATCAAAAGTGGAATACTTCTTTTGTGCGGTAGACAGTTTTTTAGAAAAGAAATGAAGGGGTGACACCTTGTCGCCTTTGCTTTGCTGTAATACTGCCCCAACCGCGATGTCGCTGGCACCCGTAGTGATGTCGCTGGCATCCATAGTGATGAACAACTCGGCAGACAGATCGGGGTGGGCGAGTACAACAGAGTGAGCTAACACTGCCTTTAGAGCCCTGAAGGCCTCTAGCATAAGTTCAGTCCAACGAACTGACTTAATGCCCGAAGTCTGTTTGCCGGACAGTGAGTCCATCAGCGGGGCCTGCATGGCAGCTGCATAAGGTAGATGTCGGCGGTAGTAATTTATAGTACCCAGGAAATGTCGGAGTTCTTTGTATGTAGCCGGGGGTGGCAATGACGTGATAGCCTGCACGCAGGATTTGGGAGGCTGTATTCCGTCTGCAGAGATGGTGTAACCTTAATATGTCACAGAAGACTCGCGCAATTGGAATTTATCTTTGTTGACCCTGACACCATTGGAGTTCAAGGTCTGGAGAACCTGGGATAAATGATATTCGTGGTTCTCAGTCGACTTGCTGAAAATGAGGACGTCATCCAGGTATGCAAAGCAGAACTCGAACTATCATAAGACTGAGTCAATGAAACGTTGCCATGTTTGTGCCACATTCTTTAAGCCGAATGGCATGCAGTTGTATTGGAACAAAAACAATGCAGTGTCTTTGGAATGTCTTCCGGCGCTACAGGAATCTGGTTTTAGGCACGTTTACACTCAATCACACTGAAGATTGTGGAGCCCGATAACATATGTGTGAAATCATTTATGTTCGGCCCTAGGTAATTGTCCATGATGGTATGAGCGTTTAAGCCTCTGTAATCACCACACATTCGTAAAGAACCATCAAGTTTGGTGACGAGGTGAATCGGTGAAGGCCAATTGCTGTCCAGTGGCTGTAGAATGCCTGCCTCCAGATGTTTGTTAATTTGCTGCCGGGCCGAGTGCAACTTAATGGGGTTGAGGCATCTAACCTTGTGCCTAATAGGAGGGCTGGCACTGGTAATTATCTTGTGTGTCATTTCATCAGTGACAGAAGGACTGAGAACTGCACATGACGCTGAGTAACATCCTGATGTGAAGTTTTGGGATGAGTGGAGCGTGATGAGGTGTAGCCGTTAGCGCGAGTGGGAAAAGGCAGCATGAAAGTCACATGCCTATTACGCGAGTGCAGCATGCACTTGTTTGGAGAGGTTGGCTGCACATGCAGCACAGAGGGGATTGGGCTGCGCAGCGACTGTCTGTTGTTAGCTTTGCCTTGAGTAACCAGCGTGGGTGAGAGAGGTGTTGGTGTCGCGCAGGGAATGGCGATGGCCGCCGAATCACGTGGCTGGTGTGTGGGAGAGGGGGAATGTTTACCAACACGCGGGGTAGCTGCCTGCGTGGTGGGCGTGTTCGCATCACGCATGTGACTGTCATTAGAAGCACTGCTTGAAACACATGGCACTGCACATAGTTGGCATGTGGCGGGTGCAGAGATCACTGAATGCGAATCGTCACACGCAATGAATGTTTTTGAACTAACCTGATGAGTGTCCCTGCTGGCGTCTACTGATGAAGGTTGATCAGGTGAAGGAACTGTGGATTGCACTTGCAGCAGCGAGGTATGGGCCTTGGTGAGCTCATTGAAAGTGTGAGCAATGCATTGTTTCAACTCGTCGTTTTGCCAACAGAGTTGTGCCACTGCATCGTACTCTGATGGTAGATTAATGGCGCAGGTCACAATTTTGTCCACGAGGGTGGAGTGCTTGTGAACCAAATCACATATTGCGATGGAAATGGAATGACGAGCAGAAGTGTTTGAGCACAGTATCTGAGTGTGAGAAGGGTAGTGTAACACTGAATCTTAGACTATGTTCAGGGAGAGTTTGTAATGGGACAAGAAATCCACACCGAGAATAAGTTCATCAACATCAGAGATGTAAAAAGTCCATGGGAAACGTAGAGAAGGATATAGATGCACCATAACTTTAGCAGAGCCAACAGTTTGTAATGTTGATGCGTTGGCAGCGAGTAGAAGTGACTTCGTCAGTGAAAAATGGGAGGAGCCAATGATGTAGGTATGATGGACACGTCAGCACCTGTGTCGACTAGGAAAACAAGCTGCAACAAAATGTCGGTCATGTATAAACAACCGCTCGGCCCAGAGGACGAGTGGACAGAGTGCAATGTTTGAGGACGCCTGTGAAGTTCCCCACAGAACTTGGCATCTTTTAGATCCTGCGGTCGGCGTTTGGGTGCTGGCAAGGTAATCTGCACTTCTTGGCCTCATCCCTGAAAATCTTGTGGTGCCAACAGTACGGATAAGCTGGATGTGGCAGTGGCGGTGACTGTGACAGCGGAGGAGGTTTGTCCTCATTGATGTGTTCCAGAGTGTAAACCAGGATGTATGGTGCATGTGTGATTCCTGAGGGCTTGGTAAGAGGAGAGCGCTAACGAGTACCGTCCATTGGTGTAGATGGCATGGAGGCGGAAGGAGCCCTGCCGCTGCCCGCAGACGGCCAGTAAACAGGCGGCGTAGTGCCAACCAGCGGTGAGAGGTGTGCTGGTGGTTTTTGTCACAGTAGTGCATACAGCTGATCTGCGATGCAAAGGCAAGAGCCGATAGACTCGAAGGAGTGTGGTAGCAGGTGTGTCTGTAGGTCGATAGGTAACTTGGCAGACCATACCACCCACAGGGTAATGTCTGGCATTGTGTGTTCACTCACAAGTAGCCGGAGGCGGCACCAGAGTTGTGACGGAGTGCGGTCCCCTAGGTGTTCCTCGAACAGGATCTTGATTATTAATTCCTGTGGCGAGCAGGTGAGTTGTCCAATATTGTCTTCTTGGAAAACTCATATTTTGGAGGCGACGATGGCGAAAGGAGGAGGTCACAAATTAAATCTGAGTGGTCATGGAGGTGTGTGACGAGACATAGAAATTTAGAGTTGTCGTCGGTCACCTGATGTAATTTGGAAAGGTGCTCCACAAGTGCAAACCATGAAATGCAGTTGTCCTCATACAAAGGAGGTAGCTTCGGCAGATGGCTGGAGGGGGAGGGGGAGGGGGGGGCGGCGAGGTTGGCACTACTGGTGTGGGCGTGTTACTAACAAACACGTCCCGAACAATGGCCGATTGCAATGACCCTGATGAATCACGGAAGCATGACACAGCAGGCACGGTCGGTACCATGGGAACGAACAGTTGAGCGGTGCATGAGGTAGGCCCGGGAACTGGACCAGAGGTTAAAGGCACAGTACTTAAATGGCCCACCTCGTCGGAAAAGACATGGAAGGCAGGCATGGCAGGCGCAGACAGTACTGCAGAAGGAGCGAGTGGCTGTATGGTCGGAATCGGGGCCCCCCGTGAGTGAGGGGGGGTGGTTGGGGGAGGGGTAGGGGGGGGGGGGGTAGTTTGGTACTTGGTGTGGCAACAGCGAGAATTTTTTGTCCACATCAGAAACACACCCCATAAATTACTGGTGAAACCTGCTGGCTGTCACATTGTCGTGGTACAATGTTCCTGGATGGCGAAGCACCTACTGGTGTGCTCAGACCCATGTGGTCGAGAAACTGGGCGACAGATCTGGTAGTTGAGCCTGGCAAATTTGATGTATAAAAAAAGTCCGTTATTAAATTGTGAGGAAGGCAAAACGGGCATAGCTTGATAGCAGTTGACCAAGTGTGTGTTTTGCATGAATGGCGGTGTTGCCCATGGCACTACTGTAACCAACATTGCGGCATGTAGAGGATCAAAGCATGTGTGCGAATTTGGGTCCCTTTGAACACTACATAAGTGATCAATCATTACACAAATCTGGAAATCATCCACTTCACCTTTCACATGTTGATGTGCACAGTCTGGTGACGAGAAACCTGAGTTCATTGTTTGAGGTAACGGCATTACACTCGGCCATTGAAGACCTGCAAAGTTTGAGGTTAAATTCATTGGAGATCGCGAATCACTGTCCATTAGTAGCCAAACAACCATTGGCAGGGGATTGGAGTAGCCTGGTAGCAGAAGCTGAGCCTCCAAAACCTCATATAAAACATTGGGTGAGACAGCCATGGTGTTGAATGTAAAACCTGTTGATTCCACGTAGAAACTTCGGGGTCACCAATATGTGAAACAGGAATATGGGTAACTGTATACGCAACAAACTGTTCCCATAAATGTCTATACATACATATATTTCAGCACAAAGAAAGATACACTTGTACACTGTACAAGGTACAAAGGCTGAGTGGAACATTAACATGGCAGCTCGTCAGAGCAGTTAGAGTTCAAAGATCATGCTTTACATGGTCAATTTGACCTATCGACGCCACAAAGGCTTTGCTACACCAGGTGCAGCATGCATTGTCAGTTCTTCCACAGCGTCATGAGAAAAGCTAACCTTGTTGAAAGTGTTGCAAACCTGCTGTTAATTATCAGCTTTAACACAAACCAAGTTTACATATTCAATGCAATATCATTAAACATTTACGTGAGTACTGAATAGGTTCATGTATTTTAATCAAGACTGCTCTCGTATGCAATTCTCTCATTTATTTGCATGTTGTGTGATTTTGAATTCTAGATATGAAATTATATGTAAGGAAAAAGACCTACAAATTCAGAATGTGAACGTTAATCTGAGTCCACAGACTCTGAGTATGACATCTTCTTCACTCACAGAGCTGGCTCAGAAATGTATTTTATGTAAATCTACCCCCCCCCCCCCCACATACACACACACTCCTCCTCCCCTCCCAAACCTATAGTGTTGAACTAAAAGCCAAAGTGGTTTCTTCAGAGAAATAAAAAGAAATGACATTTGTATGTGAATAAAGTCTCAAGCTTTGTCATCCACAACCTATGACCACCATTGCTGGTTTGCACTGCTGAGAGGATGATGCTAGTCAAACAACAAAAAGACCAGGCTGCAGTATCAGAAATATCATGAAACAGATAGGTTGCCACTCACCATAAGATGACACGTTGAGCTGCAGATAGGCACAATGACAAGACTGTTAGGCACTGATTTTTCTTCAGAAAATAAACACACACATATTCACACAAGCATTCGCACCTCATGCACACATGAATATTATCATTGGTCACTCTGCCCAAAATGCAACTATCCCATAGAACAGAAGTGTCAATCAGCAGTGGAGTAGGAAAGGGGGAGGGATAGCAGGCTACAGGGGGTGAGAGGGGGGGCACTCTTAAATGATGGCCGGACAAGGCTGCCAGGTGTAGCACTGTGAGGCTGTGGGGTTGGGACGGAGGGGAGGGGGGAGGGGGGGTTCATTGAGCAAAAAAGGTGAGGAGCAGAGAAGGGAAAGATCTGATGGGTGAGTTGGTAGACAGCAACACACGATGAGGGAAAGTGGATGTGAATCAGGAGGAGGTGATCGAACAGTGGGTGCAGGGTATGGGGACAGTGGGTTACTGTAGGATGAGGCTGGGATAATTTCAGAGACAGAGAATTTGTTGTAGGAACAACTCCCATCTGCACATTTCAGAAAATCTGGTGGTGGAGGGAAGGATACAGATAGCTGATTGTAAAGCAGCCACTGGAATCAAGCATGATATGTTCAGCTGCATGTCGTACCACAGGGTGGTCAACTTTGCTCTTGGCCACAGTTTGGTGATGGCCGTTCATCCTGGTGGACAGCTGGTTGGTAATCATATCAATGTGACACAGCTGCTTTCAGAAGTGGCTCAGCCTCTTAAGGGGTAGGATGATCTTGTGACAGGACTGGAATAGACGGTGCTGGATGGGTGGATTTGGCAGGTCTTGCACCATGGTTTTCCAGAGGTATATGATCCTTGTGGCAAAGGGTTGGGAGTGGAGTGACATAGGCATGAAACAGAATGTTGTGAATTGCTGTGTGGGAGATGGGGCACCACTTTAGGAAGGGTGTGAAGGATCTTGTGTTGGATTCCCTCATTTCAGGGCATGATGATAGCTAATCAAAGCCCTGATAAAGAATGTGGTTCAGTTCTTACTGTCTGGGGTGGTAGTGGGGGAAGTGATGAGAGAGAAGGTGTTGAGATTGTGAAGGAGCTGAAGATAGGGTGTCTTGGCCTTGAGTCCAGATCATGAAGATATCATCAAAGAACCTGAACTAGACCAGGTGTTTGGGGTTTTGGGAGGCTAAGTAGGTCCCACAAACAGGTTGGCATAAGTAGGTGAAATATGTGTGCCCACAGCTGTGGTACAGAGTTGTTGTATACCTTTCCTTCAGAGAAGAAGTAGCTGTGTGTTAGTAAAGTGTATGAGGAAAGAGGTAGTGAACTTAGTGTCTGAAGGATGTTGGGAAAGGTAATATTCCTTAGTTCAAAAATGGCTCTGAGCACTATGGGACTTAACATCTGAGGTCATCAGTCCCCTAGAATGTAGAACTACTTAAACCTAACTAACCTAAGGACATCACACACATCCATGTCCGAGGCAGGATTCAAACCTGTGACCGTAGCAGTTGCGTGGTGCCAGACTGAAGTGCCTAGAACTGCTCGGCTACACCGGCCGGCTATTCCTTAGTGGCAAGGCCACTGGAGTGAGGGATGTTTGTGGGTAGCTAAGTGGCATTAACAGTGACAAATAGGGAACCAGGAGGTAAAGGGGTGAGGATGGTGGAGAGTCAGTGAAGGAAGTGTTTGACGTCTTAGACATCGGGGCATCTGATTGGAGGCATTGGTTAATGAGGGCTGAAATTCTTTCAGTGGAGGTACAATAACCAGCTACAATGGGGTGACCAGGACTGATGGGATTGTGGATTTGAAGGGGATCATGTGTAGAAGGTGTGTGTGTGAGGGGGGGGGGGGGTTAGATGTGAGGAGGGAAATGGATTCAAGGGAGTGGTTCTGGGAATGGTCTATGGCTTTACATGGGGATTGGAAATTATGTTTGACTTTTGGGATAGGGTCACTCTGCCAGAGTTTATAAATGGAGGATTCAGATAATTTGTAGAGGCCTTATGCCAGGTAGTCACTGCAGTACGTAACAACAGTGGTGGATCTTTTGTCTGCTGGTAGGTTGATTAGTTCAGGATTTGTTTTGAGACTGTGTATGGCTGTTTCTTTCTGGAAAATTTGGTGTTCTTAGGACGGGACTTGGAGAAGGATGGTGATTCCAAGTTGGAGGTAAGGAATTCCTGAAACATGATAGGGGGTTTTCTAGGTGGGATGGTGATATGAACTGGGAGAGACAGGGTGCAGTGTGGGGATTAGGTTTGCTTTGGTTGCAGGGATTAATGGCAAAGAAGTTTTTTTTTCCATTTTAGAGATCAAGAGGAGGAGAGTAGGTCTTTAAAAGTCCCATATTGTTAAATTTGGGTGCAGTGCTGAAGGTGAGGCCTCTAGTTAGAACTGAAACAATTGTGGGGCTGATGATTTTGGTGGAAAGGTTAACAACCATGTACCAGCATTGTTTCTTCTCAGATTTAGTGCAGTGTTGGCAGGGTGTTTTGGGGGGATGTGGCAAGTTGAAAAGGTCATCTAGGCAGGGTGAGGGTTCTTAGGGGTTGATGAGGAGGAACACTGTGAGTAGGATATGATGCCCAATACAGCAGTGGGGTGTCAGCAGGTTGGATAACTTATGCAGTTGGAGTCTGGAACGCTCTTACAGCAAGGGATTCAATTTCAGAGATGTGATGTATAAGGTCTGTTCAAAAAATTCCAGAAGATTTGTAATTTCTTGCCAATGGTGTGTTGGAGCAAAATGCAGTTGGCATCCCTGCATACGCCTGCGTTTAAAGTGTAACTGCTGGAAGTTTCAGTTTTGTATGTCTGTTTGTTATTGTTCAGTGCTGTATTGAGTAGTACATTGTGTTGCACAGTTGGCAAATTTTGAGATGGCAGAGTTAGAGGAGCAATGTGTCTGCATTAACTTTTGCATGAAACACAAGAAAACCAATACAGAGATACACCAAATGACACAGAAATCCTGTGATAATGAGTGCTTAAGCCATAATTCATATTACAAATGGTTCACAAGGTTTAAAAATGGCCGCACAGCAGTTAACAATGACCCTCGTTCAGGTCACCCTTTGAGATCTACCAATGATGCTCATGTCAGGAACATCAACAAAATTGTGCATGCCAATCAAAGACTGACTGTCTGAGAGATTGCAGAAGAATGTAATGTTTCAATTGGATCATGTTATGAAATCCCGACACAGCATCTTAGAATGCATTGTGTTGCTACCAAGTTCGTCCCATGGCTCATGAGTCAAGACAAGAAAGACCTTTGCCTCACAGTCCATGAAGAGCTTTTAGACTGTGTAAATGAGAGTGAGATACTTCTTAAGAGAATCATAATTGGTGATGAGAAGTGGGTCTATGGTTATGATGTTGACACCAAAGTTCAATCTTGGGAAAGGTTCTCCAAGACCAAAAAAGCTCGTCAAGTCAGGTCAAATATCAAAGCCATGCTGATAGTTTTCTTTGATTTTGAAGGATTAGTTCATCATGAATTCATGCCACAGGAACAAACTGTTAATCTATGGTACTATTGGGACGTATTGCGATGCCTGCAAGAAAATGTGAGAATGAAATGGTCTGAAATGTAGTAAGACAATTCATGGTTCTTGCATCATGGTAAAGCACCTGCACATTCATCCCTGTTGGTGCATGACTAATGCACAAAAAGTGAAATCAATATGGTGCCTCATCCCCCGTACTCTCCAGATTTGGCTCCTGTGGACTTTCTTCATAAAAATATGTACAGACATGCAAAAATATGCACAAATATGTAAAATTATACACACATGAAAATATGTAGAAAGACACAGAAACAAATACATAATAAATGTGCAATATTGTGAGAAAAAAGGATGGAAAGGCTGAGGTGTGGAAGCATGCTCATGAATCTGTGAACAACGTTAATTCTGATAACACTTATAACATGAATGAGTACCCTACCTAGCACAGTTTTTATAGACTCACAATGTAATTTATATTATGGTATAATAATAGTGTATAATTTACCTTTTATCATCTGACAATAATGATTTTATATTTTGCCTAACATGGTGCTATGAACCTGGTGATGATCAGCTGATAGAAGCTGGTCATGCAGCTAAAGAATTTTACCAGCAACTCAAGGCAGTAATATAACAATTTTCAATGCATGAGAGTTGTAGGGTATCATGTTCTGAAAATATACAAAAGATGCTTGTAAAAAAAATGGGTGTATTTTCTTTTTATAAATGAAAAGCACAAATATGAATTTATTTTACAAAGCAGCAACAAAAGAATCAATTAGTGTGTCCTCGATATGCTTTGAAGACCCTGTCATTTTGGAAAGCTATTGATTTAGGTGTTGCAGACAATGAGAGGGACTCAGTGGCTCAGATAAGATGTTAAACATACAACTTGCATCTACTTGCATCTGCCCCAAATAGTCATGACATACATAGCACCTTATCTTCTGCAGGTGAAATGCCTACTCCACCCCCCCCCCCCCCCTCCCAACCCCCCCAGCCTTTCTCAAACAGCTAAATATTTGTGACAACAAAGAATATTTCACTTACAGCAATTTAAGCTGTTCTCTTAGGTTCCTGCCTAACCACATGCTCACATACAGTGACATATTCGGAATTGAACAGCCCAACATTTGGGACAAGCAAGGAATTATAAACGTCATTGCTTCTTGTTTCACTCACAGCAATTTAAGCTATCCTCTTAGATTTCTGCCAAACCACACACTTGGAAATTGCCACATATTTGGAAATAAACAGCCAAATATTTGTTTCATTCTTCATTTTCTAATCCCATGGAAATGTAAATAACATTGAATACTGCAGAACATAATTGTATTATTTTGTAAAATCAAGAAACTGTGCACCAGTTGCTAACACCACAATCTTTTATTGTGTATATGACTGGTTTTGGAACACTTAAAAGTTCCATCATAAATTCCACAAAAACTGTGCAGTTTTCCTGTTTGTGTTCACCACCATGCATCATGGGGGAATGGTTTATATGGAATTTATTTTACGCCAAATGATGGAACTTTAAGTGTTCCAAAACCAGTCATGTACACAATAAAAGATTGTGGATTAAATAACTGTTGTGCAGTTTCATCATTTTACAAAATGGACTTATACAGTTACAGCTTCCCCATGAGAACCCTTGCATTATGTACATAAGAAAATCCCAGAATGTGTTAACAATACTAAGGTGAAAAATGAGAAAATATATTAGCACATAGCAGACTTTGAAATTACTTACTTACTTACTTTCTTTGGATGTGTAATCCAGCACATTATCCATTACGCTATGCCACAGTTGTATGATTTCCATCTTTTGTATTGGGTATCATACATTCTCTTGAAGGCTAATGTTGTCGATGCATCATTAACTGACATTTAATGATAAGGGTTGATGTGTTTTTGATAAATCTTCAATGCATCATTACTTTGAGACAGCATACTGCAAGTTATAATACAAAACAGATAAATATGACATATGCCTCATTGAGTCACTTCCGTTTGGAGCAGATGCATGTTGTAGGTTTAACATCTTCAGTGGCTCAGTTGTTAGATGGCAGATTACAGATTCAAAATTCATGTGTTCAGTCCCCTGACATCCTTGAATTTTTACCTGTCACCTATTACTTCTTTAACTGCTGGCAATATTTGTTATTGTGAAAAATGCCAAGTTGCTCCATGGTTTGGAGTCCACATTAAATGATCAGTCCTACTCATGGATGGTAAGCCTTTTCAAAGGTCGAAGGAAGCAATGGCATGCTGCCTCCATCAAGACCATTTCTAATAAAACACCGTGGTCTTTGGTTGTGGACAGCATTGCTTTACTTAGGCAATGACTACAGTGGGCCCTCAAAAGAACTAGTTCTGCAGATTAAAGGGGATTGGGAAAAGAACTATATAATTTGTCTGTATGTTAAATAATTCATTAGACAATCTGAAAGGCAGTTTTAAGAACTTTGAGAAACTTGAGTGTCACATGCCCACATGACCATGTTATTATCTACAAACTGGCACAATAAGTTAAAGCCTAGCTTTAGTACCAACAATGTGTGTTTTTCCAGCAGTGTTTGTGGCTGTTGAACATGCCCTTCACTGTCTTGCTCTTTCTGTTGCTAGCCACTTTGTAAATAAGTTGTGTATTGGTCATGTAGAACCTCCTGATTCTTAATTCATTAAAACATTGTTGTTTGAATAAATCACAGAGTGTTGTATTTACTTTTATTTGGTCCAGTAAATCATTTTAGTAAATTGTTTGCAGATATGATATTTGAGCTGATTCTCATTCTCATATACCAACTGCGAAGACCTGTCATTGCGACTAATATTACGTCCTGAATCATTGGTGTAACATGAGCAGCAATAGTCCTGTTTCACTCTCCTGGGATACACCAATTAGTTTTATGATCCATGGATCACTTGCACAATAAATTGTAATGTGGAACAAATCATTTTATGTTCACATATTTGCAAATATGGCTACAAGCTGAACATTTTTAAAAACACAAATGTGAGTTAGTAATTCCTACCTACCACCTTTTACACATCTCATTAATGGAAATTCTTCTATGGACTAGAAGGTGTTGTCAAGAAGAAACGTTTTCAGTTTGTTTTCATATTTTACTTTCATGCCTGTCGGATATTTTGTATCAATGGCTAAGCGATCGAAAATGTTGGAGGCAGCATTGTGCATCCCTTTTTGTGCTAAGGACAACATTAATGTGGAATAATGAATATCATTTTTCCTTCTGATATTGTAATTTTATACATTAATTTTCCTTTTGAATTGCAGTGGACTATTTATAACAAACTGTGAAATGATAGTCAGAATGCCCAATTCCTTAACTGGATGTCTGTGATCACCACATATTACCCTTAGAGCGTATTTTTGAATAATTAAGACTTTCTTTGTCAAAGACAAGTTACCCCAAAACATTATCTCATACAATATTACTGAATGAAAATATATCAGCTTACTGATGTGCTTTTTCAAGTTTAATATCTCATCAATATGGACACCAAAAAATTTTGAAGTTTCAGCCATATTTATAATTGTCTCGCCATGTGTAATGCTTATCATTGGTGTAGTACCTCTAGATGTGCAGAACTGTAATGTATTTTTAAAACTGAGAATGAGAGCATTCACAGAAAACCAGTTAATGACTTTGTTAAGAACATTGTTTACCATTTCTTCTTTTGCTGTATGTATGCTTGGATTGATTACAATACTAATTTTATTTGCAAACATAACTAATTCTGCTTGATGTATACTACACAGAGGATTGTTTACATACATGAAGAACAATAGCAGACAAAGATAGAGCCTTGGGGAAAGCTATACGTGATTTCTTCAGTCCGAGAAATCTGCCCTGATTATATCGGTTGAATTTCTGCATTCTTTTGGTTAGGTATGACACTATCAATTGGTTGGTTATACCGTCAATTCCATAAAACCTCAGTTTATCTAGGAGGGTATTGTGGTTCATACAGTCAGCTGCCTTAGATAGGTCACAGAAAATACTAACTATGCTATTTTGTTATTTAATGCTTGTAAAATTTTGTGAGTGAATGTGTTAATGGCATTCTCAGTAGAGCAACTCTTCAGAAATCCTAACTGTGATTTACTAAGGATACTATTGTTGCTCAGGCAGTATATTATTCTGGAATATGTCAGCTTCTTAAAAACTTTGGAAATTGATGTCAGTAATGAAACGGGTTGTCAGTTATTGGTATCTGTCCTATCACCTTTCTTGTAGCAGGGTCTAGGGAGGTCTAATAATGGCATGGTGTGCAGTCCTAAAGCACCAACTGCACACTGACCAGCGCCTTCCTTGTTTGTGTTGGTGCCGACTTGCACAGTACCTAACAACATCTAGCGACAAGGATTCCAGAACCAATGCTGCCCTTGATCTACGCTGCTCCATCACTGTGCATCACTAATATTTCTCTCTTTTCTTTCAGAGGTGCTTTGCTACTAATTGTGTATTTCAGTTGTTTATATAACTTTGGTGCAGTGCTCCTCTCACTAAAATGGCCACTAACCTGCCTCCTACACCACCTGCACCTATGCCACCAGTTACTGCTGTCTTTGATCTAATTTAGTTTATTCAGTTTCAGAACCACTAAATGCTGCAGTTGATGATGGCAGTCCAGCAGCTCATTGATGCACAAGCTGCTGCTGCATCAACTCCATCACAGCAGCCAGCCACAGCTAAAGCACTGGCTCCATGCATTCCACTATCCCGAGCGTTCAATGAACAACAAGAGGAATGGAATGAGTACGACACTCAGTTTAATACTCATTGTGCTACACATGAAGTGCAAGGTACTGTGGAACTTCCTGATTTCTTGTCGATGGCCAGCACAGGAGTTTACTGCCCCATTCAGACATTATTCCCAACTAGTAGGCCAGAGTTGCTACTTTTTGAAGATTTAATTTCTGCCCTCATTAAGTATTACGAGGATCAGGTACAGGTTGCTGCAGCTCATTACAAGTTCTCTCAGTTGCAGAAAAAGCCACAACAGACGAACTGTCTGTGGGTCACTGAACTTCTGGGTTTGACATGACAGCATCATTTTCAACGTCGCTATGGACAGTGCTATAGTGATGCAACAATTTGTGATGCAGTTATGTACAATGTGCCAGACAGTTGGTGTGTGTGTGTGTGTGTATGTGTGTGTGGTTTGAGGTTTTCGGGCGCTAAACAGCGTGGTCATCAGCGCCCAAGACAGTTGGATTTGTGAACAAATTCTCAAACGTTCTGATTCTATTTTGAAACATGTGATACAAATTATTGAACACCAGGATTCGTGTGATAGTGCCATGGAAAACTTTAAGGTAGCTCCCATTTGCAGTGTAATGCAAAGTGACAAACAGGTACTTCAGTTAGACACTGGCATTTCTGTTACATCGCATAATCATGCCACTTGTGAACAGTTGGGCTCACCACATTTGAGAAAATCTTATACACAACTTACTGCATATGATAGTCAGAACATTCTTGTGCTTGGTACCTCAAGTTTGGCTGCCACATTCCAGTCTCACACCAGAACAGAGACATTTGCAATTCTTTGTTCGCGAGACTGTGAAAATATTTTTGGGTTAGATACATTTGATTTGTTTGGTCTTCCTATTTAGGACAATGTACTTTCTGTTTCTGCTTTCAGCCCACAAGACAGTGTTACTCAATTGATTGCAGAGTTTCCTAACTTATTTTCTGAAGGACTTGGAAGAGTAAATAATTTTGTGGTACATGTTACAGTGAAGGACAATGCGGAATCTAAGTTCTTTCTGGTGCATCCCATACCTCATGCACTTAGAGGCAAGACAGTGGTGTTATTGCTCCTACCCAGGCTAGTCAATGTGCTTCTCCCTTTGTAATCTTAGCAAAGACTTCTGGAAGACTTCATCTTTGTGATGACTTTAAATCTGCTGTGAATCCACAAACAATAATTGACACTTATCTGTTACCTTGCCCTGGGGAATTAATTGACATGCTTGGTGGAGACTGCTATTTTTCAGAAATTGACTTACTTGATGCATATTTGCAAATTCCACTACTTGAGGAGAGTCAGAAAGTGTTTGTGGTCTACACACATTTAGAGTCATTCAAATTTTTGTACTTACCCTTTGGCAGCACTTCTGCACCTGCCATATTCCAATGCCATTTAGAACAGCTTACAGCAAAAGTTGCATTCTGTTAAAATTATTTGAATGATATTGTAGTGTCAGGATGTACACTCAACAAACATATCAGTAACCCTTGTATGCTTTTTCAAGTGCTTTCAGCTGCAGATTTGAAGTGTCGCCTGGGTAAATGTGCACTTTTTCAGACTGAAATTCAGTACGTAGGTCATGTTCTTAATAGCCATGGTGTTCATCCCCTTCACTCACATTTGCTGGCCATCTGGGACCTTTCTGCCCCATGGAACATGATGGAATTGCAGTCAGTTCTTGGAAAGTTGACATATTGTATCCAGTTTATACACAAAGCAGTCTAGGCCACAGCTCCATTGCATCATTTGTGGCAGAAAAATATGCCTTTTGTTTGGCCCAAAGAGTGTCAGGAAACATTTCAGAATCTAAAAAAGGTCTCTTTAAGTGACAGACGCCTTGTTCATTTTGACCCTGCTAAGCCTGTGGTTTTGGTAGTGGATGCTTCTTCGTACGGAATTGGAGATGCACTCTTGCATAAAAATGGTTTACAGAACAGGCTGTTTGCTTTTGTTTCCAAGTTATTGACCAGGACTCAATGTAACTATTCTCAAATTTAGAAGGAAGCGTTGACTATTATCTATGGTGTGACAAAGTTCACCATTATCTGTTTGGTCAGAAGTTTTATCTTGTGACGGACTACAAGCTAATTCAGTCTTTGTTTCTTCCATCCAAACCTGTTTTGCCATGCACAACTCAGAAGTTCCAACATCGGGGTTTGTTATTGTCCCAGTATCAGCACAAAATATTGTACTGGCCCATGTCAAAGCATGCATATGCCGACACCCATTCTCACCTTCTCTTGGAGCTTGTTTGACATTATTCAAAACACTTCTGTCATTTGAGGGTAATAGGATATCATCAACATGTAAAGCTATGACTAGTTTGGTGCCATTACTATTGAAAATATATACATGGATCAGTGTTTGATCTGGTCAGTTTCAGTTTTATTAACACCACATCAATTTTTTGGTTCCAGTTCCAAGCAGTCTGTTTGAGTCTATACACAGTTTTCTTCAGCCTCCATACTGTTCAGAAGCTGCAAAATTTTCTGGTGGAATGACATAAATTTCTTCATTTAGGTCACTGTAGAGATAATTGGTTGTGACATCCACATGATCAACCTCTAGGTTGTCTCGAGCTGCCATAGACAAGAGATTTCTAATGGATGCATGCTTGATGACTGGTGTGAGGGTTTCTGACAATTAATGGCTTGCACTCAATAGCACCCTTTTACCACTAGGCTTGCCTCAAATGAGATGTCTGCGTCCCCTGCATAGCTGTACCTCTCTGCATGTATCATTATGAACTAGAGATTAAAATTATTTCTTCATTGCTTTTTTCCATTCTTTCTTACTTATCCCTTCCAAGGCCTCTTTGACATCACTGTCTCCATTTGGAAGTCCTTCCTGTGAGTTAAAAGTAAAATTATCAGGCCATTTCTTGGGTTTTTGTTCACTGCTTGACCTCTGAGGTGTAATCTCTTTTACAACTACGGAATCTGTGTTTTGAGTTTCATGTTCCTTGTCTTGAGCTTCAGTTTCCCATAGATCATTGTCATAACCATAAAATGGTTCACTATCAGTGTCTGCTGATTTAATTTCTTCTTCAGTGCATGAAGTAACTGATGATCTTAGGTTCTTTTGTCTTTGAAGTCAGAAAATTCTCATCCTCCAGGAAATTAACATCCCTGCTGACAGTTATCTGGTAAGCTTCCCTATCAATGAACTGATAGCCTTTTGTTTCCTGGTACTGTTCTGGTAATGTCCACTCTTGTGACTTCTTATTCCACCTCATGCGATGTGGTTTCAGAATGTGGATCATTGCATTGCAGTCAAAAATTCTCCAATGTGATAAAGAAGGCTTCCTCCTATACCAAAATTCATATGGTGTTTTATCCCCAAGCGTGGTGGAAAGAGAATGAAATGATGGGTAGGCAGCTGTAGGCACAGCTTCAGCCCAGAATTCCTTTGATTGAGATGGCATGGAACATTGTGATATGGGCTTTTTCAATCAATGTTCAACTAGCCCTCTCAGCAACATCATTTTGCTGTAAACTGGTGAATGATACCTTCAGAATTCAGAAATCTTTCCAGTTTATTGTTGGCATATTGCTTTCCATAGTCATACTGCAACTTCTTGATACTTCTGCCCGTCTGTTTCTCAACGATGACTTTGAAGTTTTTAAATATCCGACTGACCTCAGATATTTGTCTTCAATAAATAGACAAACTTGTATCTTGAAAAATCATCAGTAAATATGAGAAAATAAAGATTTCCACTAATAGATGCTGTCTCTATTGATGCACACGAATCAGGATGCTCTAAGTCAAAGATGTTTCTACTAGTTTTGAATGGATATTGGCTGTTTCCCTATGATATACAACACATAGAGATCTTTGATCACAATATCCTCATTTAATCCTGTTGAAACCTTTGCCAATTTTAGCAGACATCTGAGATTCATATCGCTAAGTATGCGATGCCATAGGAATCCACTACCCATTGTGTGGTAGCATTGTTCCAGTTCACTTTTATTCAGACAGTAGACATCATTCTTAGTCCACCTTCTGCATTGTAGATTAATCCACCTTTTTTTTTTAATGTCACTTTATGCCCTTTCAGCAATGTAGGAAAAGACAGATTGCTGCTTACTGTAAAGAAGACATGTGAAGTTGCAGATAGGCACAACTAAAAGACACTCACATATGGCTTTTGGCCACATGCAATGCATGCAATGTCATTTGGGATGCAAGCAGCAATGTGAAGGGGGTAGGGAAGGGCAAGGGGCAGGGGCAGTAGAGTTCAGGTGGGGAGAGAGACAAACGCTGTCTGGTGGAGTGTGCAGGGACTAGACTGCCAACAGGCACAGTTTCAGGAGGTTGTAGGGCAGGGAGGTGGGGAAAAAAGGAGAGAAGAAGGGAAAGACAGAGGGCTGCAAATAAACAGAGTGGGAGATGAGAATGGGTAGGAGATGAGAGGACGGAGTGGGTAGAAACTGATGGGTGGAGGGTGTGGGGACACTACAGTATGTTACCCTAAATGTCACTCTCAATCCCAACCCTTTGCCACAAGGATCATATCCTTGTGGAATGCCCAGGTGCAAAACCTGACCAATCCAACCACCCAGCTCTTTCTATTCCAGTCCTGTCACAGGTTTTTCCTACCCCACCAGGGGCCGGACCAGCTGTGAAAGCAGCCATGACATTTACCAGCTCTGCTGCAGTCATTGCACAGCTTTTTATATTTGATGACTACCAACCAGCTGTCCATCGGGATGAACGGCCACTGCCAAATTGTCGCTAACTTCAAAATAGACAACCCTGTGGCAGAACTTGCAGCTGAACATAACACACTTCTTTTCAATGACTGCTTCACTTCCTGAGCCACCTGGATCCTTACCTCCACCACTAGATTTGCTGAACTGCGCAGGTACTGCTGTATTGTTCTGGCCGCAACCTACAGTAATGTACTGTCTCCACACCCTCCACCCAACAGTTAACCACCCCCCTTATCCTATCAACTCCACCCCATTCTCATCTCTAACAGTGTTTATTTGCAGCCCTCTGCCAACACATCTGCTCGTCTTTCCCCGCTCCTCTCCTTTTTTCCCCACCTCCCTGCCCCACAACCTCCTGATGCCTGTTGGCAATCTAGTCCCTGCACACTCCACCAAACAGCATTCATCTCTCTCCCCACCCGTACACTACTACCCCTTCCCCTTCCCCACCCCCTACAGATTTCTGTTTGCATCCCATGTGATGTTGCATTCTGGCCCAAGATTCTGGAGTTGACGGTCGTGTATGTGTGAGGTGTGCTTGCTTGTGTGAGTGTGCGAATGGTGTGTGTGTGTGTGTGTGTGTGTGTGTGTGTGTGTGTGTGTGTGTGTGTGTTTTACTGGCAAAGGCTGTGGCCAAAAGCTATATGTGAGTGTCTTTCAATTGTGCCTGTCTGCAACTTATGTGTCTTCTTTATGGTAAGTAGCAATCTGCCTTTTCCTATATTACTGATATTCCTACCTGGAGTTTCCATTGTTTGACTTTTTGTCCTTTACTATTTTACTAACTGAGAGCAGATTCACAGCTGAGTTTGAGATATGAATGATGTCAGACACTTCTCCTTACACTGTGTTATCACTAGTGTAGAAGGTCAACACTTCCAGAAGTCTTTGCCACTAGGCCATCGCCTCCCACACTGATCACTGAACTATTACGTGGCTTGGTCCATCGTTAGTGATGTGAGATGAGGCACAAAAATCTAGATACAGGGTGTATAAGTGGACAAGGAAAAAAAATTCTCGGGTTTTTCCCGGATTTCCCGGTTAAAAATACACTTTCTCCTGGATGAAAATACACTTTTTCCATGTTAAGTGACAGTATACTCTTCCTCGGCACTGTAAAACTCATCAGTCCTATGGTTTTATATGCGGGAGTAGAATTTCCCGGCACTTTAGAAAACGAAACTCAGAGGGGGGAAAACACGTTTTGAAAGACCTTTGATGTGCAACAACATGTACGCTGCATATTTTTGTATTACGAAAGTGTAAATTTGAATTCCACCAAACACCGCATGTTACTTTCCGAAACATTGAAATCGAGATTGCGATGCGCTTTTGTAAGACAGTCATGGCTCCTGTCATGTGATCTCACCAGCTGATGGCAGCATAAGACACATGATGTAGTGAGCCAATAGCAAGATCACCCTTAAGTAGTGCGAACACACAAATAAGAAAAGTTAATGGTTTAAATTAATATACACAGCATTCACATATAATATTGGTCTCTAAGATTAATAAGCTGGAAGAGAAGCTAAGCTTCCACATATAATGCTGATCTTTTCTGCGTGTGTTACTCTTTAAGATACATCACACAAATGTGCTAGTAAAATGATGTAAATGTCTGATCTTTTGGGCTCGAAATTCTTCTAAATGGTTTCCCCAAAGAGTTGATTTTTAAATGAGACTCCGGTCACAGGTTTGAATCCTGCCTTGGGCATGAATTGTGTGATGTCCTTAGGTTAGTTAGGTTCGAGTAGTTCTAAGTTCTAGGGGACTGATGACCTTAGAAGTTAAGTCCCATAGTGCTCAGAGCCATTTGAACCATTTTAAATGAGAGTCAAATGCTTTGTGATTTAAGAAATTCATCGCACATTCTCGCACATAGTTCATCTCACGTAAAAGGAAATCTGCTTTGAATGTAACGCTTTTCAAACCACCATTCGCAATATTTTCTCGCAAACTGTTAGAAATAATTTCGTTTCAGCAGTTGCAAGAGAGCACCAGATAACAGGCGTCACCACGCTTACGCAGCTACGATGACGCAGGAAGCCCATATGTTCGTACGTGTAAAACATTACAAGATCTTACGTATGGCATAAAAGAAACAAGGCATCAGGTGTTATTTCAAGAGCGTTGGAATTTCATGAACCATACTAAAACGCATAATTCGGCTTAAAATGCACATTCGTATGTAAATTTTCTTGGAGTACCAGTACTGTATTATCTCATGTTTGGTTCTTTATTATGGCATAATGCCATACATGCACTTGAAATGCAGCGAACAGTTGAAACTAGCCAATAGTGTGAAATTAAACACTTTGTTTCAAATAAGCTGACTGCCTCAGCAGAAAAGATTAACTTTAAGTCAAATCTCTTTACCAAACCGGCAAAAATAACTTCATTGTTCTGTCAGAAAGGTGGAAATAAAATCTGAAACTAATAACGTATTTTAGCCTTCCATAATTATGCAAACGTATTTTAATTCATTTGTTATATTTAATTCATTTGTTATCATTTAACGTGAGAGCAATAAACGAAGAGGAAACAACAAAATCACTAAACGTAAACACAGGTCACGTGGACGCTCCCCACCTCAACTCAGCCTGCTCTGTGCATCAGCCCCAGATTTACTGTATTTCCGAACCAAGGCAATATTAAGCAGTGGCGCCCAGCCACACTTCTGTAACCAGAAGCGGGAGAAGGTATTACTCATACGCGACTCAACTGCGCATGCTCAAGAGCCCGCCCACAACAGCTCAAACGAATCTAATTTAAACAGTTGTCACGTCACGCTCATCGGAGGCAGTTTGTTGTTATAAAGCATTGCGGAGTCTTCCTAAAGCCTTTGACACACTTTGCTGTTGGCAGACGCTTGTATGAGCACTGTTTTGTTGTTGTATATGGTGCATTTCCTTTGAAACTTAAGTTTTATTTTCGTTTTTTTTTTCTCTTGTTCATGTTTTGTTGCTGCAGTATTATTCTGCAGTAGCAGGATACAGTAATATCCTTTGTTAGAGTATTGGTTCTCACCAGTCAAAATCACAAAAACTGAAAGCTAAAACAATGAAAAATTCCTAGAATTCTCAACAATTCCCAGGTTTTTCCCATTTTTCTCCCGGATGAAAAAAGTCCCGGGTTTTTCCCGGATCTCCCGGTTGTCCCGGGTCATATACACCCTGAGATATCACATCTCCTTTTCATGAAACTATTTAGTATCTGCTGAAAGAATGGCTTTCTTGTGTTCTGTTTACACTTCCTTAATCACGAGATTCATTCAAGTGTGGCAGCTCTCCTGGACGGTGGGGCGTGTCACACCACTGGGCTACACACAGCAACAGATGGGGCGACAGTGTCCCAGTCCACGGCGGGTTGTTGGTTCGACTCTGAGGCTGACACAGGGTTCGCAGCCAGCCAGGGTGGACCACTCTTTGGCTCATTACCGCAGGCAATCGTCTTGGCTCCCGACACACGTCGGAGATTTCCGAGGTGAGGGCCGCAGATTCTGACGCCAGATTGTGGGTGGTCGTTGCCGCCACATTCTCAGCTACGCCAGCGAGGAAGAAGCAGCAGCGGGGCCAGCCTACGGCTCCCGGCGGAGCAGTGCGGAGTCAATTGGGATGGTGACCGCTAAGTCGGCTGCTGGTGCAGCCATCCTGACATCATTGGAACTCAGCGGGCCGGCCAAGGCCAGTATGACACAGCGCTGCATTGCACAAGCTGCTGAGGTGCTTCCTGACCATTGTGGGCCCTGTGACACAGACCGAGGTGAATGGAGCACTGTAGTGGAAGCAAGTAAATCATTTGGGAAGTTCTCACCGAGTTTTAATACGGCACCACCTGGCACCCACCCACTACATTTGGTATCTTCCCGCTACATTTGGTCATCCTGATACATTCGGTGGCAGAAGTCACCACAACACTTCCAAGGATCACCCAGTTTGTCAGGCCCAAAGGAGTGTTCACTATAACATCCCACAATTTGTCATGGACTAAATACGCCTTCATGGAAAATTTCCATGGCAAATGATTTTCTCATCCGATCAACTTGTCAGGCACTGGGAGTCCAGATAAGGCTGTATCACTCATTTTTAGGCCTGAATGGTTGGCTCTGAACACTATGGGACTTAACATCTATGGTCATCAGTCTTTAGGCCTGAATGTATAACATAATTGGTAGTCTGCATGCGCAGATGATCAACTGATGAAAACAAAAATGCAATCAGGGCGCACGTCACCTATGAACCAACTCCAGATTTTTGCAAATGGCTCTTACTTCTAATATTTATAAAGCATTGCTTTCACACTTGGTCCTCTGCCCGTAACCTTTTGTTGAGTAGAGTAACAGTAAGAACAAAGGGTAAACAGAAAGCTGTCACTATAAATTAATATATCCCAACACTTTCATAAGATACTTTACACCTTTTGTGATCTAATGGCTGTTTAATGTCCTTAATGTTGTTTAGTCAGTCACAAGCCTGGTTAGATATTCCATAAGGAGATATTTTCTACACACGGGAAGTAAATGGTGTTCTCCATGTGGGAGCTGAATTTTATAATAAACTTCCCCAAAATATAAAAACATTTACTGAGGTTGAAACCTTTGGAAAATTTTTTAAAATCATATTTACAATGTCACTGCCTTTACTCCATTGAAGAATGTTTAATTTTATGAAGTGTTCTGTATAGGTATTTGATGTATGAAGTGTAACAATGGAAAATCCAAGATAAAATGTAACAATATGAAAAGATTAGTTGCTACTCAAAATATAGCGGAGATGCTGAGTCGCAGAGAGGCACAACAAAAAGACTGTCAGAAAGTGTGCTTTTAGTCAGCAAGACCTTTGTCGAAAATACACACACACACACACACACACACACACTCTCTCTCTCTCTCTCTCTCTCTCTCTCTCTCTCTCTCTCTCTTCACACAAATGCAACTCACACACACATGCCCACAGTTTGGCTGCTGGAGCCAGACTCACTGCATTTACCCAAAAATATGTGTGTGTGTGTGTGTGTGTGTGTGTGTGTGTGTGTGTGTGTGTGTGTGTGCGTGTTTTATTATTTTTTTTTGTCTATTTTTGATGAAATCCTTGTTGTCTGAAAGCTCGCTTTCAGACAGTCATTTTGTTGTGTCTACCTGTGACTCAATATCCCCACTATATGGTGTGTGGCAACTATCCTTTTCATAATATTGATGTATGAAGTGTGTTACTGTAATCTTAAATAAGTTTACATACAAATCCCTTTCACTTGTATACTTATAAACTGGCTTATCCAACATCTTATGAATAACCTGCTTTTGTAGACAACAGGGCCAATAAAAAAATATTCAATACGGAACTGATGGTAAATCCAACAACTACTTAAGTCACTTTCAATGTGGTTTCATGAGCTATCATTCCACCACTAATAACTTGACCTAGCTGAAGCTAACTATACAGTAAGTTTCCCTGTACACCCATAGTACAGGGTGTTTATAAATGAACATCAGGGTTTTAATGTTTTATAATATTTATTACATTAAACTTACAGTTATAAATGATATGTCAAATGAAAGAGCAACTCAAACAGTTGTGTTTGGCACCAGTGCTCAAGCGCAGGTCACAATGTTTCTGCTGCAGTCCGCTGAATTGGTTGAACTTCACTGTACCCAAGTGCTGGACAGACCGCAAGGGGCCCAATGATGGGGCTTGCTTTGCATGGCCTCCATGTTCAGCTGACCTAACGCCATGTGATTTTTTCCTTTGGTGCTTCATCAAGCATTGTGTGTATATGCCTCTGCTACCAGCAGACATCCCTGAATTAAGAAACTGGATTGAAGCAGCTGTTGCTACAATCACGGAAGACACACTTATCAACATTTGGGAAGAACTCGGCTATAGACTTGACGTGTGCCGTGTGACAAATGGTGCTCACATTGAACATTTATAAGGTTCTTGGTAAAACTGTTTGAGTTGCTCTTTCATTTGACATATCATTTGTAACTGTAAGTTTAATATAATAAATATTCTAAAGCGTTAAAACCCCGATATTCATTTATAAACACCTTGTATTTTGCAACTTCATGATGGCATACAAGGCAGTATGTATACAGATCATAATGAGGTGTCTTTGCTACATTTTGCCCATCTTCCAGTACTAAAAATGGAGTGTATCGATTGCAATTGACGTACATGGGGTTAGAAAACTGAATAGGGTATATCACTTTTAGATTTTTCACAGAGGAAAGTGTACATGCTCATTTCTATTGTTCATTGTTAAGTTTTAATGCGACAATCTTGCAAATGAAGGGTACCATACAGAGTGTGAGATGTTTGGTAGAGTTCTGTGCCTCATGAATTCATTATCTCTTAGTTGTTAACCCTGTTAGATTTAAAAGGAAGGCACTCTCAATTCCATCTTGAACATTAACAATTTTCAAGCCACATACACTGTCAATAAAATTTTTCAGTGCATGTGACTGCATTGTCGATATATAAAATTCTGTAACGTTTTGGCCAAAGTTTCAAATGGCATTCCTCTGGGTATTTTGATTACTGTAAGCAAAATACCACAGGGAAGGCCATTTGCAACACTGGCCAAAACATCAGAGAATTTTATATACTGTTAATGTTGTCGAGGAACCTGAAAAATTTTATTGACAATGAGAACAACTGTGGAAGCCTACACTTACCAGAGCTGAGAACCTTGCACCACTTGCACAGTTCATCAAAGGTGCAGTCTGGTCGAGATTTTCTCACAGATTGCACAGCTTATGGCTGTTCTGGTGGACAAATTTCTCATAGGTGAATGTATAAGGCGCATGGTCTGGTCAGTGAGGTCTACAAATTTGAGCTATAAAGAGCATGTCTGGGGAATATCAAGGAGATTAATCAGAGTCTAATCAGCTGCCATCCAGCCAATTCTTTCCCTGCAATGAGTTCAACTGTCAATAAAGCTCTTGAACAACTTCATAGAGAATGTGTCACATTTCTCCCTGATACAGCTAGTAGTTTCTGTATCATCTATTAATTATTTCATTAGTGTGTAACAGATTTTTCAGTTCTTCACCTTTTTAAAAAAAATTCTGTTATCTATAATTTTAGAACTTTTCCAATTACACATCTGGATATCCTTTATGCAGATGATACAGTTTTACCTTGTCCTACAACACTCCCATCATCCTCTTCAGAAAATATGCTCTCAGTTATCGCACAGACTTCACGTTTAGAAACCATTGTACATTTAGAGTAATTCCCCATATATGAAGTCTATCTGTCCTGTCCCACTGATCTGTCTACACAACATGATGTATGTTTAACTAATGAAGCATATGGATGCACCAACTCAGTTGAGTGTAGCACAGAAATCTCGTTTCACATTACACAGGTAACTATTTCCAAATCCTTTTTGGTCTGCGTTGTCACAGGTACCATTTTGCCACTTCTGTCACATAAATAGGCAACAAGTCAGGCAACTATGCTCACTGAATTGAAATCTACAACACCTTGCATTACATTCCTAGATCTTCAAGTGACTGAAGAACATCCTGAAAATATACTTAAATGATTATTCTTCAATGAAGGAGACACCAAGACTTATAGGAACACATACATTTATTGTATCATAAAATATGGACATATTTTTTTAACATTAACACATGGTATGGGAACTGTATTACTGTTGTAAGCAATAAATATTTCTACAGGATTACGGAAAAGAACTCTTACAGAAACTCTGTGTAACAGTTCTCCCACTAGGCACTGTTACTGCACTCTCTTGTCTCACTGTGTAATTATTAAGGAGTAAGCACTTTGACTTCTTCTTCTCTCTCTCTCTCTCTCTCTCTCTCTCTCTCTCTCTCTCTCTCAAACACACACACACACACACACACACACACACACACACACACACACACCAAAGAAAAAGAGTAACAAATTCATAAATATATATATGTATGAAGACATTAAAAATTGCTATGCTGCCATTTCCTTTGCCCAAATAATTATCTACAAATGTATTTAATGATGTAACAGAGTGATATTACATATTTAATAAGATTTTATAGCTATATTATCAATGGCAGCTTAGCAAAATTACAATTGTTTATAATACTTGACAAAATTATCATATGTTTGATACTGACTTGTAAACAAACTGTTAATAACAATATAATTTTGAAATATTCTGTTATAATACAGCAACAGCTGTCTTCATTAAAATGGGAATTATAAATGCATCATTTATTTCTAAATAAACCACAAAACTTGGAACATGCAAATAAGGTATTTCTTGCTACATGCAATGCCAGAATACAAACACAGTCATTCTCTTTCTCTCTGTTAAAGAATTAATAAAACTGCTTCATAAGTTGCTGAAGTTTTATGAAGCAAAACTAACTTTTTTTGTTAACAATGTATAAACTATTTGAGCATTAAATTACCCAGAAAACAATAGAACAGCTAAAGTATTCAGTTACACAATGTTGTATTTGAAGGTCATATTCAAACAGCACAGGTACTGATACTTACAAACTTTTTACAGTACGCACTCATCTATGTTGTACACTTCTCACATCAATTTCATAATTATCAATGAACAGTCTCTTCCTAAAATTACAATGTATACTAAAATGCACTTTATATCTTTGGATATTGCACGTCTCACTTTCTTGGCAGGTCTTTATGTATATAATTAATCTTTGGCCATTATAACAAATTATGAACATGTAAAAAACAGTTCCAAAAACAATATTTCTGTAATCTTACATGGAACAATCACTATCAGCTGCATAATCTGCTGAATCATCACCATCTTCCAGGTCAAAGTCTGTTACCTTGAGGATAGGATTAGGATGTTCACCATTTGTGCTCAACGGTTTATTCTCACCACACATGTTCATCATAATATTGTCCAGATTGGGTGATAATGCGTCCTCTTCAGCATCATCTTCAAATTTCCTAAAATATGTAGAAATTTCAGGTTTTACTTATCCAAATGATTTAATCTGTTGTACAAAACATATGATATAGACCAACAATATATGCGCCACAAGAGGAGTGCTGAAAATGTGCAGACAGCAAAAACCGATGACAAATGTCAATTTTTGAGAAATTTAAAACTGGTTCCTTCATTAGCAATAAAAGACAAGAAGGAAATGCAAGGAAATTTTAACAGTAAAAATAATGTGGTTTTTGTTCCATCCATAATTTTCAATCACCACAGTAATGTAAATGGAAAGGGAATACTTGCAATTAATGATAACAAACAGAAAGATATAACAGAAATGGACTTACAAGAACACAAACAGAAGAGCAGCTCATGTCCATCAGAGCAATGTTATTTTGCACAACAGAAAAATGGTCACTGTGAACACTAAAACACAAATTTGCTGATAAAATTTTAGAAGGGGTGTTATATAACATTGTAAGCTGCTGTTTAAATTATTCTTTAATGTGTGACTGGTTTTGGTCAGGAATCACTCTGCAGCATAGCTTGAGTTAAAAACAAGAGTTACATTTATAAATAACAATAGAACACAATGTCAAAAATATATTATTTAGAAATGACAATTAGCTGAAGGTAGATTATGTGGAGAAAATTGGAAAATTTTCATTATGAAGATGTGTATCAAAGAATTTCCCTTTTGGTGTGTTAGTATATGTTGCGTAATAATGAGTCAAAATGATTAGTAGAATATATCTGTGTATATACTTTCTTAAAGCAGTTGTGTTGTACATAGTTCATTACACAGATTATCTGGAATACTTTACTTTGCCATCATTAAAGTTTCCATACTGGTCAGCAAATTGCCAACTCAATTTCATCCATTGTTGGTGAGGGCTTATAAAAAGGATGCTGCTTCACATTTAAAAGTTAAGAAATGGGTGACAGATTCAACTTGGCCAAATGTGTCTTGAAATGATCCTTATGAAAGTATCCTCAAACTGCAAACATCACGACAGTGTAAATATGGTGTTGGATAAGTGTTGATAAAATGGTGAATGAAACAGCTGACATCAGAGGTACATCAGAAAACAGGATAACAGGATACAGCACTCATCAGAAGCCAGGACACAATACATTTTGAATGAAGAATCAACAATGTGAAATTTTTGTGCAAGCTAGGTGTCACATTGTTGAGCACTGACCAAAAGCAAATACAAAAAATGAATTCCTCAAGAAAGTTTGGACTGTTTTAAAAGAATCCAACAGTTTTGTTCATTGATCTTTTACTGTGGACAACACATGGGATAACCACTTTGTGACAGGAGTGAAACAATAGTCAGAGTTGTGGATGGAAGCTAGTTTAGCTTAAGTAAGCACAAATAGTTTTCAGCACTTTACTGGTAATGTAATTTTTAACAGCTGCTCAACTTTGTTCATGCTTGACTTGCTTCATATCCTTTAAGTTTTTACTTCATGATAGTATTCACAGAACAATTGTAGGCATGAATAATGTCTCTGCGCCAGAAAAAGGTGAAGTGGGTTTCATCTGACAGAATGGCTACAACCTTTGTGTTCTGGGGTGCAAAAGTATTCTTAGCATTAATTACCTAGTGAAGGGTACTCAACTGGACATGAAAGAGAAGAGTATTGTGCTACACAAGAAAAAAAAGTCTTTCTTTGAGACAGAACATGAAGGTGCACTGGCAATGGGAAAATGGACAAATTTTTTAAAGTATGAATTGTTGGAGAACACTAAATTTGGCACCTTCTGAGTTCCATCTCTCAAGTAATTCAAACTTTTTGTAGGATCAACACCTTCCAGCATAAATTTTTTAAATGACCACATGTTGAGATATATTTCTCATCGTCACTGTTTGATTTGATTTGATTTGATCTTTTATTGGTCCAGTTTTATCATATAGCACAAATTGTACAATTGATATTGGACAGTTCAAAGATAAGTTACAATAATACATAGTATTAAGAATTAAATTTAGGTACCTACTACAATTAATTTTGTTACTTATTCAGAAATTCTCTGACAGAATAGAAACAGTGCTTTATTAGAAACGCCTTTAGTTTAGCTTTAAATATTGGGTGAGTAGTATTTTTTATTTCCTCTGGTATCTTATTGTGTAGTATTACACCAATGTTAATTATGCTCCTCTGATAGGTGGTTGTTCTGTGATATTTTTGATGTATATTTGATTCCCTTCTGGTACTATAATTGTGTACACTTTTGTTCTGTAGCAGTTTGCCTGTTTTCAGGAGGAAGTCCCTAGTGAACAAGATAGTTTCAAAAATGAATAAATTTGGAACATTTAGAACACCAAGCTCAGTAAAATGGGATTTACAGGACTCCATCTTTTTAAGGCCACAAATTATTCTTAAAGCTCTTTTTTGCATTCTAATAACCTTTACACTGTGAGCTGAGTATCCCCAGAAAATGATCCCATATCGGATTAGTGAGTGGAAATGTGCATAGTATGCCAGCAGTACTTTGTTTTGCTTGTTGTAGCCTTTAAAATTCTTAGGCCATAGCACACAGATGATAGTTTTCTACACAAGTTATTTATATGTGTGTCCCACTTTAAGTCTTGCTGGACCCAAGAATATTGTGACACTTACATTTTCTAGGGGATCATTTTTTAATTGGGCTAGAATAGACATTTGATTAGTTGGAGGAATTAAATGAAAATCGACACAGACAGTTTTTCAGTATTTATAATGAGTTTGTTTTTTGTGAACCACTCAGAAAGTCTTTTCATAGAACTTTCTGCTGTGGACCGCAAAGTTTCTGGACTGGATCCAATGAGCAATATGCTGGTGTCATCGGCAAACAGGATAGTTTTTGTAGGACTCATATATTCAACTAAGTCGTCCACATAAATCAAGAAGAGTAGTGGACCTAAGATTGAGCCCTGTGGTACACCATATTTTATTGGTAATTCCCTAGAACGAAAGGAGTTGTTTCTTGTTTTATTCATTTTGTTGAATTCATATTGAAGCGATACCTTCTGCCTGCAGTTTTTTAGATATGAACACAACCAGCTATGTGCTACACCTCTTACTCCTCGTCTTTCTAATTTTTCGAGCAGAATGTTATGGTCCAGGACGTTGAAGGCTTTTGATAGATCTAGAAAAATACCTGCAGCTAATTTATGTTGATCAAGGGATTTTAAAATGCAGTCCAAGAATTCGAAAATTGCTGTCTGTGTAGATTTAGACTTTCTAAAACCATGTTGTTGTACTGCAAGAGGTGCATATTTATTTATGAAACTTAAAAGCCTGTCATAGAAGAGTTTTTCTAGAATTTTTGAGAAGGAACTTAACTGTGACATGGGTCGGTAGTTTGATATTTTTTCAGAAGAACCTTTTCTTAGCAGTGGTGAAACTTTTGCTATTTTTAAATATCTGGGAATACACCGGTTTTAAAAGAGAGGTTGAAAATTTTTGCCAAAGGGTTTGCTATGTGGTGAGCACATGCTTTTAATATGAAATCAGGTACTTCATCAAGACCACTTGACATATTATTGCTTAATGATTTAATTTTACTTATAATTTCATTGGGGTTTGTTTCATACACATACATATGGTTCTATAGTTCTAACAGCAGCCATGTTTGCAGGCTAAACAAAGGAATTCAGGCCTCCCTATAACAAAAATAAATAATCCTTTTTATTTCTCACACTGAACTTTTCAGACCAAAGTCCATTGTCAACAGTTATCACAAAAGAAAATAAAGATATGAGAACCTAGATTAGCTTCGTGACCTCATCTCAAAATATGTGCATTTAATCCTCCAGCTGCAGCTGCCACAAATGTGTGCATTCCACTCTTTCGGACAATTTCACAGGCCCGCTATTATTGTGTCAGATATAATTTCTGTGCTGTTTGCATGTCAGAAGTCATGATTTTTCCCACCAAATACTTTTCCGTTCCTCTGGAACATTCTCTGAAACTTTGTAGGCTGCTATTCTCCAGTCATATCTTTTTCTGGTGTAGTGGAATATTGGAGATTGTTATGTTCCTATCATATCTCTTTCTTTTGGTCTGAAATATTTGGATTTACATTTTACGGATTCTCCAGTCTCACTCACATACTTACGCACACAACTTCTCACATCAGCAATTTTGTAATCATATTTCTGTGTATGGAACCTTGCTTCAAGATACACAACATTAGAAAAACTATCAATAAGTTTATTCTGATTTTATAAAGTTGAAAGCGATTATTTACCTTAAATATCAATTAAAAATCAAATCTAAATTGGTTTTCTTGTTACATTCCTTTAATTATATTGCTGCAAGTATTCTAATTATTGAATAAAAATGCCCCATGATTTTGTACCAAAAAAATAGGAAAATCACCAACAGTTAGAGGGTGAACAGTCTCACAATAAGGACAGACTCATATTCATGGATGTAATATATGTATGGAGGAAGTCAAGACAATACTGAGGCAAAGCTCGAATGAAAATAAAAAGTACTACACATCCCCATACCGAACATTTCAAGCTGTGATCTTTTCACCCCGTTAATATACTCTCTCACTTCCCTCACTGCAGTCTCCCTTTTCCTCTCTTGTCCTGTGCATGGGAGAAAGACAACTCCACTGACATCTAGTGGAAAAAGTTCACTCCTTTATGTTCACAACCACTTTGAGGCTCAACAGTGTCTCGAGTAGGTCTTCCTATACATACTGGTTACTAGCTTGTAAGATGATAATTATATTCACTGTCTTAATAATTTTCCTGTGTGTCAATTTATATCAATTTCTTAACTGTTTTTGAATCAGTTACTATGTAAGTACTGCATTTACTAATATTTATCTTATCTAACAACCATTTGCGCATTAACTGTATTTACTAACTACATATCCAATGTCTTATTAATTTTTTTTAAATCTCATTTTATATGATCAATGGCCAATAATTATTATTATATCTTGGAAGTACACATCTGGCATCTATTAATTATTGAAAACAAAGCATCCCTGTCATCTGCACTTTATATTTCAGTTTCATGATGCAAATGGAAGATGATTCTTTATGGCAATGAGATAAGCTTATATGTCATGGTAGGTAAAGAGCACTTGTATACTACATGAAGCTGCCTAATAGTCAATCACATAAACAACAAATCTATTTTTCAAATCATAGTAACAGGCGATGTTTTTCACACACCATAATTTCGAGTGAGGAAATATGAAATGCAATTGGATACACCTTAGGTTATCATTTGTTTCAAGACTCATGCAAGCTATTCAACACATCACCACAGGAATAAATAGTCATTTTTAGACATAACAACAATAATAACAATAACAGAAATACCTGGCTGGGAAAATACATAAAATAAGCAAAAGACAACCATTTAACTATAAAGAATTGGTGTGTGACACACAGAAACACATAACAGAAATCAATTGACACTAGCTTTTGACCTCTTGCTCATTTTCTAGTAAGAGTGTACTCTTACTACACACTGTGCTCTTACTAGGAAAAAAATCAAGAGCACGAAAGCTAGTGTTAAATGTTTTCTATCATATGTTTCTGTGCGCCATGCACCAATGTTCTAAAGGTAAGTGATTTCCTTTTCTTATTTTACATATTTTGATGATGATAATGATAATGATAATAATAATAATAATAATAATAATTCCCGTGGAGGCCCGGGAAAAGAATAGGCCTCCGGTATGTTCTGCCAGTCGTAAAAGGCGATGAAAAGAACAAACCACTAATAGGGCTAACCCCCCTTTTAGTGTGATTAGTTGGTCCAGGACAGAACTAAAGAAGCCTCGGACAAGCGCCATCATGGTCGGGGACAACGCTTGAACCCTATGCCCGCCCACAATGGTA
Source organism: Schistocerca americana (assembly GCF_021461395.2). Classification (NCBI taxonomy): domain Eukaryota; kingdom Metazoa; phylum Arthropoda; class Insecta; order Orthoptera; family Acrididae; genus Schistocerca; species Schistocerca americana. The sequence continues at coordinate 288,937,081 of NC_060120.1, read as the reverse complement.
ACAACACTGCTAACCAACTGGAAAATGATTCAAATCCAAATAGAGGTGTTTTGCAGGATATGCTTCCAGCAACCACCCTAGAAGGAAAACAAAGACAGAGGATGAGATGGTCAGATGAAGTTAATCGACACCTCATGTTCTGTTATTACCAACCAACAAACCTAGGTACCAACACAACTGGGTACAGATCACAAGTATACACAACATTTATTACCAGATACCCGGAATTAAAATTTTTAACAGAACGACGACTAGCTGATCAGATCTGTGTAATAATCAAAAATAACAGGATACCCCAGTCAGAATTAGAAAACATCAAACAACAAGTACAACAAATACTGGAACAAAATAATGTGCAATTAGAAGAAGAAGAAAATACAGTAATGGACTCAAACATCCTAGAGCAAACAAACAAAGAACAACACGCATCAATTAAACAGTCAGAGGAAAACGAAATCTTAAGACAGCCACCAGAACAAGCACAAATAGAACACGAAGTGACACACATGTTAGATATAGAAGAAAAATTTCAGCTGACATATGTAGAATACAAAGACACAAATACAGACATTAGACCATTCTTGCATAGACCGCCAAATAACCCACAAGTCGAAACAACAATAAAAACTATCAACACAATCATACACAACAAAATAAATGAAAACACAACTATGGAAGAGTTACAACTACTGGTTTATATAGGAGCACTCACTACACTAAATATACACACTAGGCAGAGATCAGAACCAACCAACACACAGAAGAAACCCACAAAACCAGCATGGCAACACAGGCTACAGATCAGAATAGAAAAACAGAAAAGACAACGGACAGCTAACACAATTTATAAGAAATGAAATGTCAGAAAAAAAATGAAAAAGGTTAGGTAAAATCTCACAACAAGAAGTGATAGAGCAATTAGATGAAAAGAAGCAGAAATTACAAGCATTGGCCAAACGACTTAGAAGATACAAAAAAAGTGAAAATAGAAGGAAACAAAACCAAACATTCAACACAAACCAAAAGAAATTTTACCAGACAACAGATAACACACACATTAAAATAGACAATCCACCAAACATAACAGACATGGAACACTTCTGGAGCAACATATTGTCAAACCCGGTACAACATAACCGGCATGCACGGTGGATACAAGCAGAAACAGATACGTACAAGATGATACCACAAATGCCTGAAGTGATAATTTTGCAACATGAAGTCACCCAAGCAATTAATTCTATTCACAATTGGAAAGCCCCTGGAAAAGATAAAATAGCAAATTTCTGGCTAAAGAAATTCACCTCAACACATTCACATCCAACTAAATTATTTAACAGTTACATTGCAGACCCATACACATTCCCTGATATACTTACACATGGAATAACTTATCTGAAACCTAAAGATCAAGCAGACACAGCAAACCCAGCCAAATATCGCCCCATAACATGCCTACCAACAATATACAAAATATTAACTTCAGTCATTACACAGAAATTAGTGACACATACAACACAGAACAAAATTATAAATGAAGAACAAAAAGGCTGTTGCAAAGGAGCACGAGGATGTAAAGAGCAACTGATAATAGATGCAGAGGTGACATATCAAGCTAAAACTAAGCAAAGGTCGCTACACTATGCATACATTGATTACCAAAAAGCTTTTGATAGTGTACCCCACTCATGGTTACTACAAATATTGGAAATATACAAAGCAGATCCTAAATTGATACAGTTCCTAAACATAGTAATGAAAAATTGGAAAACCACACTTAATATCCAAACAAATTCAAATAATATCACATCACAGCCAATACAGATTCAGCGTGGAATATACCAAGGAGACTCATTAAGTCCTTTCTGGTTCTGCCTTGCTCTGAACCCACTATCCAACATGCTAAATAATACAAATTATGGATACAATATTACTGGAACATACCCACACAAACTCACACATCTGCTATACATGGATGATCTAAAACTACTGGCAGCAACAAATCAGCAACTTAACCAATTACTAAAGATAACAGAAGTATTCAGCAATGATATAAATATGGCTTTTGGAACAGACAAATGTAAGAAAAATAGCATAGTCAAGGGAAAACACACTAAACAAGAAGATTACATATTGGATAACCACAGTGACTGCAAAGAAGCGATGGAAAAAACAGATGCCTATAAATATCTAGGATACAGACAAAAAATAGGAATAGATAATACAAATATTAAAGAAGAACTAAAAGAAAAATATAGACAAAGACTATCAAAAATACTGAAAACAGAATTGACAGCAAGAAACAAGACAAAAGCTATAAATACTTATGCTATACCAATATTGACCTACTCATTTGGAGTAGTGAAATGGAGTAACACAGACCTAGAAGCACTCAATACACTTACATGATCACAATGCCACAAATATAGAATACATCACATACATTCAGCAACTGAAAGATTCACATTAAGCAGAAAGGAAGGAGGAAGGGGATTTATCGACATAAAAAACCTACATTATGGACAGTTAGACAATTTAAGAAAATTCTTTATAGAACGAGCAGAAACTAGCAAAATACACAAAGCAATCACTCATATAAATACATCGGCTACACCACTGCAATTTCATAACCACTTCTACAACCCTTTAGATCACATAACATCAACAGATACGAAGAAAGTAAATTGGAAAAAGAAAACACTATATGGCAAGCACCCGTATCATCTAACACAGCCACACATCGATCAAGACGCATCCAACACATGGTTAAGAAAAGGCAATATATACAGTGAGACGGAAGGATTCATGATTGCAATACAGGATCAAACAATAAACACCAGATATTACAGCAAGCATATTATTAAAGATCCCAATGCCACAACAGATAAATGCAGACTTTGCAAACAACAAATACACTCCTGGAAATGGAAAAAAGAACACATTGACACCGGTGTGTCAGACCCACCATACTTGCTCCGGACACTGCGAGAGGGCTGTACAAGCAATGATCACACGCACGCCACAGCGGACACACCAGGAACCGCGGTGTTGGCCGTCGAATGGCGCTAGCTGCGCAGCATTTGTGCACTGCCGCCGTCAGTGTCAGCCAGTTTGCCATGACATACGGAGCTCCATCGCAGTCTTTAACACTGGTAGCATGCCGCGACAGCGTGGACGTGAACCGTATGTGCAGTTGACGGACTTTGCGCGAGGGCGTATAGTGGGCATGTGGGAGGCCGGGTGGACGTACCGCCGAATTGCTCAACACGCGGGGCGTGAGGTCTCCACAGTACATCGATGTTGTCGCCAGCGGTCGGCGGAAGGTGCACGTGCCCGTCGACCTGGGACCGGACCGCAGCGACGCACGGATGCACGCCAAGACCGTAGGATCCTATGCAGTGCCGTAGGGGACCGCACCGCCACTTCCCAGCAAATTAGGGACACTGTTGCTCCTGGGGTATCGGCGAGGACCATTCGGAACCGTCTCCATGAAGCTGGGCTACGGTCCCGCACACCGTTAGGCCGTCTTCCACTCACGCCCCAACATCGTGCAGCCCACCTCCAGTGGTGTCGCGACAGGCGTGAATGGAGGGACGAATGGAAACGTGTCGTCGTCAGCGACGAGAGTCGCTTCTGCCTTGGTGCCAATGATGGTCGTATGCGTGTTTGGCGCCGTGCAGGTGAGCGCCACAATCAGGACTGCATACGACCGAGGCACACAGGGCCAACACCCGGCATCATGGTGTGGGGAGCGATCTCCTACACTGGGCGTACACCACTGGTGATCGTCGAGGGGACACTGAATAGTGCACGGTACATCCAAACCGTCATCGAACCCATCGTTCTACCATTCCTAGACCGGCAAGGGAACTTGCTGTTCCAACAGGACAATGCACGTCCGCATGTATCCCGTGCCACCCAACGTGCTCTAGAAGGTGTAAGTCAACTACCCTGGCCAGCAAGATCTCCGGATCTGTCCCCCATTGAGCATGTTTGAGACTGGATGAAGCGTCGTCTCACGCGGTCTGCACGTCCAGCACGAACGCTGGTCCAACTGAGGCGCCAAGTGGAAATGGCATGGCAAGCTGTTCCACAGGACTACATCCAGCATCTCTACGATCGTCTCCATGGGAGAATAGCAGCCTGCATTGCTGCGAAAGGTGGATATACACTGTACTAGTGCCGACATTGTGCATGCTCTGTTGCTTGTGTCTATGTGCCTGTGGTTCTGTCAGTGTGATCATGTGATGTATCTGACCCCAGGAATGTGTCAATAAAGTTTCCCCTTCCTGGGACAATGAATTCACGGTGTTCTTATTTCAATTTCCAGGAGTGTAGAAACAGTAGATCACATCACAAGCGGATGCACAATACTAGCAAATACAGAATACCCCAGAAGACATGACAATGTAGCAAAAATAATACATCAACAGCTTGCCTTACAACATAAACTTATAAAACAACATGTTCCCACATACAAGTATGCACCACAAAATGTACTGGAGAACGATGAATACGAATTATACTGGAACAGAACCATTATAACAGATAAAACAACACCACATAACAAACCTGACATCATACTCACCAATAAAAAGAAGAAATTAACACAACTAATCGAAATATCCATACCCAATACAACAAATATACAAAAGAAAACAGGTGAAAAAATTGAAAAATACATCCAACTGGCTGAGGAAGTCAAGGACATGTGGCATCAGGATAAAGTTGACATTATGCCAATTATACTATCAACTATAGGAGTCATACCACACAATATCCACCAGTACATCAATGCAATACAGCTACATCCAAGCTTATATATGCAACTACAGAAATCTGTAATTATTGACACTTGTTCAATTACCCGAAAATTCCTAAATGCAATGTAACATATACCGTACAGTTAAAAGGAAGTCACGCTTGATCAAGGTCCGCGTCACCTCCCATTTTTAACCAGACATAACGTCTGAGACAAGAAAGAAATAATAATAACAATAGTAAAGATACATTGAACATGCACCATGAACACAAAAGGCTTCCAAGCAAATGAGGTAGCTGTAATAAGAAACCAAACAAAATAAATGAAACATCAAAATACGAGAAGTGTGGATAAAAGTTTCTACTTATCAGCTGCTGAAACTAGTACAGCTGGGACATGACTGGCAGATACACAAGAGAGCAAATATGTTGTTTCTTAAACTTTTGTGTTTCTTAAACTTTTAGTATCAAGTTTATAAACCAAATAAAAGATTAATACCTCCTGCCTCATTTGTTCCATTTACCCCATATGAAACACAAGTTCTTTCCTTTTGTATCATATATTTTTAACATTGTGAACGCTTTAGAGGCTGCACCTAATATGTAGCTATAGCTCATGCCTACTCCTGCAACAGTAGTAACTTCAGAGACCAAGGTAATAATGATTACGTTAGTCTCATACAACCCTAAAAGCAATGTGGTCAATTTAACTGACATTTTACTACCCAGTTTTATATTTTTGTCTTCAAAATACACTTTCTTCAAATGTTTCTTTTTATTTCAATTTCCCTTCTCTGCCACAGATGAATTACATTCACTGATATGGAATGAGTGGATGATGATGATGTAATCAATGAAGATGCATTTAAATTAAAGAATGTCAGTAGAAACAGGAAAAAATACATTTTGTTTTATGATTAATTCCTGTGTTATTTTCTGACTGTTGTGGTGTTAATTTCTGTTATGTTGGTATTAGTTTCTTATGGCTTATTTTTAAAGTGCCCTATGCTCCTTACTTTTGTGTCATTTTTTTGCTTTTTAGTTTTATGCTGAAAATGAAAATATATCCATTAATTGTATATTTATTGACTTCACATGTCACATTTATTTATGTTATTGAAATAAATAAATAATTTATATTTAATCCACTAAATCTAATCAGTTAAAGCAAAAGTAACTTTGCAACCAAACACTGTAAAACTTTTCAAAAGAAAGAACTGTTGTAACTTCAACATTCTGTTCTGAGGCATTATGTCACTGATCCATTAACACTTCACTGCAGTGTGAAAACAGCCTGCTGGAGTCTTAATTTGATCACAGGAGAAAAACTGCCTTCAGCACAACACCAGACATTTGATGATGCCGAAAAATACCGCTGGCATGAAAAGTTGCTTTTCCACTAAATTATGAAGGGATTTGTATCCCTTCAGAATATATTGCACAGTAGAGACTTGCTATTCTAAGTACAAATAACAGGCACTATGACATGTCATCATCAGTAGAATTCATTATCATGAATAGAGACCATTACCAACCCATGGCTGAAACAAGAACCTAGAGCTGCGAACAAAGACTACACAGATATGTGCCCATAACAGTTGTTATCCTAATTTGAAGGTGCAAACTAGTGCATTTCAGTGTTTCCTTCACCCCACCTAAATTATTGGTCCCTTCGTATTTCTCAAAAGCTTGCTGTTTTAATCACCATAATGAATGAAACTTAACTTTTAACTTGGAATGCTGGGAACAGTTTTATCTGGCAACATAAGATTTTGCAATATTTTTGCTCAACAAATCATATGATAAACAATGCAGTTAGGAGAGATCTTTAATGTGGTGGATGAGTTAAACTGCTTATTTTTGTAATATGCAAGTATAAAAATGAAAATTACCAAATATGGCACTTTAGCTTAACAAACACATAAATCAACATGATCAGAGCACAAGACAAGTGATGCCATCCATCCAAATATGTTTCTGGTGGCAAAACAGAACACTATATATATATATATATATATATATATATATATATATATATATATATATATATATATATATATATATATATATATATATATATATATATATATATAAAAAATTCCACGTAGGAAATATATATCTAAAAACAAAGATGATGTGACTTACCAAATGAAAGTGCTGGCAGGTCGACATACACACAAACAAACACAAACATACACACAAAATTCAAGCTTTCGCAACAAACTGTTGCCTCATCAGGAAAGAGGGAAGGAGAGGGAAAGACGAAAGGATGTGGGTTTTAAGGGAGAGGGTAAGGAGTCATTCCAATCCCGGGAGCGGAAAGACTTACCTTAGGGGGAAAAAAGGACGGGTATACACTCGCACACACACACATATCCATCCACACATATACAGACACAAGCAGATCTGCTTGTGTCTGTATATGTGTGGATGGATATGTGTGTGTGTGCGAGTGTATACCCGTCCTTTTTTCCCCCTAAGGTAAGTCTTTCCGCTCCCGGGATTGGAATGACTCCTTACCCTCTCCCTTAAAACCCACATCCTTTCGTCTTTCCCTCTCCTTCCCTCTTTCCTGATGAGGCAACAGTTTGTTGCGAAAGCTTGAATTTTGTGTGTATGTTTGTGTTTGTTTGTGTGTCTGTCGACCTGCCAGCACTTTCATTTGGTAAGTCACATCATCTTTGTTTTATATATATATATATATATATATATATATATATATATATGTATATATATATATATAAGCACATACACACACACACACACACACACACACACACACACACACACACACACACACACATTACAAAAATATGTAGTTTAAAACTGATGCATCGGATTAAAGATCTCTCAAAAACATTCCATTTTTTGTACGATACATTGTGCAGAAGTCTCGGGATAGGTGACATCATTGATTAAAACTCTTATTGGACGAGAGCTCATTGAAAGTACAGTATTTCTGTTTGACATCACATCTAGTACCAAAGTTCTTTATGCAGGAAATCAGCTTTCATTCTGAGAATATACACAATTCTAAATGACGGTAAAAAAAAGTCAAATCCAGTTCCAGCATTCAACAACTATCAGTTTTTACATGGGACATTTCATAAACAACACTGGTTTCACATTATGTTGTTAAAAATGGTAGATTTCATGTTATTTTTTGCTTATCATTTACACAAAATTTTCCTATTGCTAGACATTAGCAAAAACTTTTCACAAATGTTGAACACACAATGTAATATATACGTAGTGACAAATGCCATCCTCGTTTCATATCACTGCACTGATTTCAATGCCATCATCCAACCACTCCAGTGCATTTAATTCATTTCATACTGTTTACATCCTTCTCTGTCTCCAATCTCTCAGTCATGCCATTTGCATGTACCCCATGAGATAACCTCTCTTAGTAGAGAAATCTGTTGTACCTTAATGACAGCATACCTCGAATCACACTTCTTTCTTCAGCTGTTACTGCCATTTAGTGGTCAACATTCAAACTATTTCAAGCAATAAACATTACATGGCAGCCTCCACCAACTTGCTTTGTTGGTGCATAATGTTTGATGAGTGAACATTTTATTAAGACTTTGATGTTTACTTTAGTATATGATTTCTCATTGTTTAGTAATGCAATGTGAAGAGGTGTAATCTCAAACCTTTTAAGTAGTGAATAAAAGGAGATATTACTTATATAGCTAACTCACAACATAAAGGTAACATCCTCTTGTATCTTGGAGTGAGTCAATAAGATTGCCTACAGATATTTGTAATAAATAAGAAACTTTTTAGAAGCAACCGGGATGATGAAATGTTGCCAGGGGAGAAATAGATAAACAGTTTTTTCAAAGAGTCATTAGATTCTTCATCTTTGAGAATACCAAGAACAAGCTTTCTTAGGGTCTCAAGTTTTGATACATTTAATGTACAATGCTATTTTGACTATCTTCAAGTTGTGTACATTTAGGCTCCTTCCCACCTGTCAAGTCTATAGAATACTGATCAAAGTGGCCTATTAACAGTTCAAAATCTCAAAACATGTGAAGCAGATTGGCAAGGCAACTTTGACAGAATGTGGCCAGCTCATGACTTCAATTGCATGTGGTAATGAAAAAGGAAACCATATACCTCCAATGTTGCTATTCCCAAGTGTTAATTTCAAGGAATTTATGTTGAGAGGAGCATGGGCTAGGACACCTGGCAAAACAAGTCTATTGTGATGGTGTAATGAGAACGTTTTCCCCAGCAACGGGTAAAACCAACAAAAGAAGAGAAAATGTTGCTTCTTTTGGATAATCACGAGATATGACTCTCTTTAGGTGCTGTTGAGTGTGCTTCAGCCTCTATGGAGAGCTTTCAATCTGCTTGCCTCTACACAGCTACTACAGAGTATATGTTGACAACTGGCTACTGAATGATCCAGGCAAAACTTGAGAGATATAAAATATTTCTGAATTACCACATCAAACCTATCCACATGCATACAGCACAAGCCACATAACTCATGGGTTTAAAAAAAGCTGGAGTCCATACTTTTGACAAAGTATTCTTCTGATGATGATTTATTAGGGTCCTGTGTACCAGATTGTCCTAAATCAGATGAAAATCCCACAACAAAGGAAATACATGCAGATGCCAATGTTCCTTCTCTTAAAAAATGTCAGTTAGAAAATAATCTTTTCACTCTGCCAGCAAATGCTCCAGGAATGATTTTACTACAGAAAACATCTCCTGTGCATCCTTTTCTATACTGTTTGAAACACATAAAGCTTTATAGCATCCCCTAAAAAGATTTAGTCTTTCTGACAACCATGTCCAAGGAGAAATGGAATGAAAAAGCGAAAATGTAAAATTGTTACTGTCACACCAGAATAGGGAGAAATTCGAAACAAAAACTTTAAAAAATCAGAAAAGGAAAACAAATGAAAATAAAGGTTACACCAGCAAATTCCTATACAGCAGAAAAGGTTTTACCCATGCAGACATCACCGAAAAAGAGAAACAAGAAGATGAAGAAAAGTAGTGGAACTTAGGATTAGCTCAAGAATATGGAATATGAAGAAATATTTGATGCTCAGGATTTCAAAAGGAATTTATTTGACACGGGAGATTATATTTTTGACAAGATGAAAAAAAAGTGAGTAAGAACCAATTTTACAGTTGCATCAGAAATTCCAGTAAATTCACAGACAAGTTGAGCAAAGTAAAACTTACTAAATATGTAAAGAATACATCCCTGTTAAGTGACTAAAATCATGTTTGACAATTGTGTTTTCCTGCAGATTTTTCTACTTTTAATGTGAAGTAGTAGATTAAATCTGTGAGGAAAAAAACACCATGCACGTAGTAAAGTTTCATCCATGTTAATGATAACACGTAATTGCTGTTTGATTCACCGTCATGCACCACTCACCACTAGTGTACAATTACGATAAAGAAATAATAATATTTCAAAATATTTAAGAAATGTAATGAGCAGAAATGGAAAACATTCTAAGTGCCTTCTTTCTAAAAATTGCATTTTCAGTGCTACTGTGTTCTCAGCACTCTGCTGCATGTACCTAGACTTGATCCATGTGCAAAAACTATGGAGAAAGCTTCCCAAACATATGTTACTAGATGGTGCATTGTCTTTGCACCAAGCTGTGCTTCCTTCTGGAGTTCCAAAATTTAAAAGATGTGGGAAGTGGTTTTTGTTAACTATAGTTCAATTACTTAAAAAACTAATGCTTTATTTCTGTACTTGTGTTACCACAAATGAAGTATAGTGCATCAGTATTAATGACACTTGGAACAGAAGCTTTATTCCAACTATTTTGTCAAAAACTGACATTTTTGAGATCATGGATGTGTACAAAATACAAGCTGATTCTTGCAAAGAAGAAAACAGCAACCAGCCACTGTTAATAATGCTGTTTATTTACAAAAATAGCATTGCTACCAGTTTTGATCCAACAGGTTCATCGCCAGATGGCTACTTACATTCAACAAGATTTATTGTTGTTTACATTATTTGTTCAACAAAAATAGCCAACAAGTAATGCAAGCAACAACAAATTTAATATAAACCTGGACAGCTGTCTGAAGATGAACCTGATGGTTGAAAACTGGTAACAGTAAATGGCATTATTACCGGTTACTGGTTATTGTTTTCTTCTTGGACAAATCGACTCATAAAAACTTTCTTGTTGGCACCTAGAACCAATGAGCTTCCTGGCACAGCAATTATAACATTCTTAATAAAATATTTATTTTCTAATTTGTGACATTATTTTTGTGGTGAAGCACTAAGCAGCATAATTCTATTATATTAAAATACCTTCTTAATTTTTCAGATACAAATCAGATATTTACAAAGAGAGAGAGAGAGAGAGAGAGAGAGAGACATTGTTTTTTTTATTCTCCTCACAAATGTGAGATTTGGCACTGGGAACCTTTTCACTTTGCATTCTTCATATGATTATTTGCATTATAGATAAAGATAAATACACATGGCATGGGTTGTTGTGGATTGGAGTGACAAAAATGAGATGGGTAGATACTTCGTGATGAGTTTTTTAAAAAGTGATCCAAGTTAGAAGTGTCTCCTCTAATGACACAAAATTTTAAGGGGAAAGTCATTCAACAACCTCAGTTTCCTCCTGCCTGTACACCAATAAAATTGTATGATGACCTACTGCTGGGAGTTTGTTGGATTATAACTCACTAAAATGTACTGAAGACGGCTATTTATAGCTGAAATTTGGATATCAAACAATGGAAAATTCAGGACGAAATGTAACAATATTATGAAAAGGGAAGTTGTTATTCACCATACAGTGGAAATGCTGAGTCACAGATAGGCACAACAAAAAGACTCTCACAATTAAAACTTGCTGCCATTAAGGTCTTCGTCAACAACACACACACACACACACACACACACACACATGACTGAAGTCTCAGGCAACTGAAACCAAACCAGTTTCAATTGCCTGAGACTGCAGTCATGTGTGCGAGTTGCATTTATATGTGTGTGTGTGTGTGTTGTCGATTGTTGATGAAGGCCTTAATTACCGAAATCTTTAACTACGAAAGTCTTTTTGTTGTGCCTATCTGTGACTCAGCATCTCCGCTATATGGTGAGTAGCAACTTTCCTTTTCATAATACTGAAATTTGGATATGTAATAATAATAAAAACTCATATTGTGACTGATTGCTGTATCCCTGTCCTTCCTTACAGCCACTTTCTTGTTGTATGTGTTAAAAACAAATATTTCAGTTAGCTAATTTCCATAATGTGTTATAACTTATGTTTTTTGGAGCTATGCAGATCCTCAGAACTCACTCCAATGCTTACTTTCCATTGGCAATAATACTCTTTTCAAATACGGTTCTGTACATACCATAGACTTCAGTTTCTCCGTGCTTTTCATTTCTCCTTGGTGAATTCAACTAATATCAAATACCTTGTTTTCTCTGTTACAATTGGGGACAACTCTGGAGAAATAAAACTGGCATACTGCAGGTCAGTGCTTGAAATGTAAGGTCACTTAATCTGGCCAGTAGGTTACAAAATTTAAAAAGGAAAATGGATAGGTTTGAAGTCAGATATGGAGGAAATTAGTGAAGTTTGGCAGCAGATGAAACAGGACTTCTGGTCAGGCAAATACAGTGTTATAATATTAAATACGGGTAATGTAGGAGTAGATTTAACAATGAATAAAAAAAATTGGAATGTGGGTAAGCCACTATGAACAGCATAGTGAAGGCATTATCATTGCCGAGATAGACACTAAGCCCACACACAACTATTTGCCAACTAGCTTCACAGATGATAAATAGATTGAATAAATGTATGATGAGATTAAAGAAAATATTCAGATAGTTAAGGGAGATGAAAATTATATAATAGTTCGAAAGAGATTTAGGAACCAGATTTTAACTTTAAACTCATATCCAGAAATAAATGTTGATTCCGATCACAATTTATTGGTTACGTACTGCAGACTGAAACTGGTCAAATTGGAAAAAAGTAGGAAATTAAGCAGATGGGACCTGGATAAGTTGGAAGAATCAGAGGTTCTTAAGAGTTTCAGAGGAGGCATTAGGCAACTGTTGACTAGAACAGGGAAAATGAATACAATAGAAGATGAATGGGTAGCTTTAAGAGATGAAATAGTGAAGGTAACAGAGGATCAAATTGGTAAAGAGACGAGTCCTAGTATATATCCTTGTATAACACGGGAGATATTGAATCTAGCTGATGAAAGAAGAAACTTTTAAAATGCAGCAGATGAAGCAGACGAAAGGGAATACAAATGTTAAAAAAACAAGACTGACAGGAAGTGCAAAATGGCTAAGCAGGAGGACAAATGTAAGGGTTTAGAAGCATATTTCACTACGGGAAAGATCAATACTGCCTACAGGAAAGTTAAAGAGGCCTCTGGGGAAAAGAGAATATCAAAATCTCAGATGGAAAACCAGTCCTAAGCAAAGAAGGGACAGCTGAAAGGTGGAAGGAGTATGTACACAGTCTATACAAGGGAGATGAACTTAAAGACAATATTATAGAAAGGGAAGTGGACATAGATGAAGATGAGGTGAGAGGTATGGTACTGTGAGAAGAATTTGACAGAGCTCTGAAAGATCTAAGTTGAAACAAGGCACCAGGGGTAGACGATATTTTGTCAGAACTACTGACAGCTTTGGGAGAGTCACACAACTTATCTTAGAAGATAGTAGGTTAACAAGAGAAAACATATGTATGTAGCATTTATAGACTTACGAGAAAGCTTTTGGATATGTTGACTAGAATACTCTCTTTGACATTCTGAAGGTAGCAGAGGTAATACACAGGAAGAAAAAGACTATTTACAACTTGTAAAAAAAGCAGATGGGAGTTATAAGAGTCAAGGGGCATAAAAGGGAAGCAGTGGTTGAAACGGGAATGAGGCAAGGTTGTAGCCTATCCCCAATGTTGTTCAACCTGTACACTGACAAAACAGTTATGGAAACCAAAGAAATATCCAGAGTGGCAATTAAAGTTCAGGGAATAGAAATAAAAACTGAGGTTGGCGAAAGACATTGTACTACCACCAGAGACAGCAAAGGATTTGGAAGAGCAGTTGAACAGAATGGTCAGTGCCTTGATAGGAGGATATAAGATGAAAATCAACACAAGCAAAACAAGGATAATGGAATGTAATTGAATTAAATCAAGTGATGCTAAGTTCATTATATTAGGAAATGAGACACTTAAAGTAGGACATGAGTTTTGCTATTTGGACAGCAAAATAACTGATGTTGGCCGAAGTAGAGAGGATACAAAACGTAGACTTGCAACAGCAGAGGGAGAGTGTTTCCAACAAAGATAAATTTGTTAGTAGTGACTATAGATTTAACTGTTAGGAATTCTTTTCTGAAGGTGTTTGTCTGGAGGTAAGCCTTGTGTGGAAGTGAGACATGGATGGTAAACAGTTTAGACATGAAGAGAATAAAGGCTTTTGAAATGTGGTGCTACAGAAAAATACTGAAGATTAGATGGGTAGATTTCCTAATTAATGATGAGGTACTGAATATAATTGGGGAGAAAAGAACTTTATGGCACAACTTGACTAAAAGAAAGGATTGATTGATAGGACACATTCTGAGACACTATGGGATCACCAATTTAGTATTGGAGGGAAGGGAGACCAAGAGATGAATAGAGTAAGCAGATCCAGAAGGATGTAGGTTGCATTAGTTATTCAGAGATGAAGAGGCTGGCGCAAGATTGAGTAGCATGGAGAGCTGCATCAAACCAATCTCCGAACTGAAGACTTAAACAACACATGCTTAACTTTTCTTTCCATCAAGTAAGAACTTGTGTTTTGAAATCAGCCACTATTTTGGCTGTTTATGTACTCTGCGTAGCACTTTAATAAGCTTTATTTTGCAGACATCAACTAGTTCGCATACTACTATTACTTTAGGCTTTCTCTAGTATATAATTTTCATATTTCATCATGGATAATATATAGATCAACTGTCAAACATAAATCCAAGCATATGGAAAACCATTCTACCTAGTAATACCATCCATAATGAGTGGATATCACAGAATAGTAAGCAATCTATCATATCGTATCACCAGTTTCTCTTCTCAAGTTGTATGATTTGAAGTTACAGAAACAAAACACATCAGTAAGCCATTTAATTTGGTTACTTTAGTTCACTCATCTTTTTCCCTTTACTTTCAAAATAACAAATAATTGAATGTTTACCTGACATGATTATTAATTAAGTGTTGGAGTGAGAAATCACACATAGCCAAATAAATCATCATGCCACAAGAAAGCTGTAATTAGTAAACTGCGAAAGGGGAAAGGCAGATGGACAGACAGACAGGTGGACACACACACACACACACACACACACACACACACACACACAGAGAGAGAGAGAGAGAGAGAGAGAGAGAGAGAAGATGGTGAAGTGCCATACATAGAGTACTGTTGACTTTTTTTCTTTTTTTTAGTCACTAGTAATTTTTGCCTGAAGAACAAATACATATTTTCATTTGGTAGTGATGAATCCATAGAAGACCAGCGGGCATGTCACGAGAGTCTCACTTCTTAACTCTGCCTCATTAAGAGTGCTTCCATCCCTAATGTCAACTGGCTTTCAGCCAGGAATACATCTATCTTTCTGGATTTATAGGACTCTCAGTTCTCTGATAATAGCCTGTACTATTTCCCATTTCCAGTAAAAAATCTCCTCTGGAGTTAGAAGCAAGAATATTTTCATCAATGTGCTGCTGCTTTTTTAATAATATTTTTAATGTATAGTCAAACTGACTGCATACATCTAAAGTCAGCCAGACACAACTTTAAAACATGTAACTAAATAAAATAATTATAATTTTACTTGATAATTATGAGGAAACTCAAAACTCTTCTTGCATTATTCTCTCCACAACACAAACACTGATGACAGCATAGACTCCATAGTTTTCAACTCTTCAATAATTAACCTTTGCTCTCAAGCGTGCAAGGGGTTCAGCACCTGTGTATATGCTTATAATACAATCATCTGAATGCACTAATTGCTGTGCAGTGAAATTATTCAGAAGGAATCTGGATCATGATACTACAATGTGAAAGTAGGACGGGTAATATATTTGCAAGTTTCTTAATTTTGCCATCACTGAGAATATTATTGAGAGTTATTCTTTGTTAAAGACACAGAAAACTATGTCAGTTAGTTCAACACCACATACATGCAGACTTGCAGATACATCTGTGGATACTCATGCTACTCGAATGTAATAGTTCTCTGTGCACAACAACAGGCAATCACATAATTAACTACCAAAAGTGAACAGCAGAAATGGGTTCTATGGCTCCAACTCACTGCACTCTACATAGCTAATCTACTCAGCATGGAGGATAATGCAAAGAGCAGGACATGCATTTCAGATAAATTTGCTACTTACTGGGCTCGGATGATTTCTACATTTCATCATCCATAAGCCTGGAAACAGCAATCAAGAAATGTAGTTCATATATAAAATGGTACAGTAATATGCAGCACAGAAATTGTAATAACAATAAATTTATACCCTGACAGAAAAATATGATGCTTGTCACAAGTGAAATGAAGTATCGGGCATTAATGGAAATAGATGGAAAGTCTGCATTCATCCTAAATGCAGGTTAAATTTAGACTACAGACACTTACAGACAATGAATTAAGTTCTCAGTTTGTACAGTAAGGATTTTCTACGGGCAGTAAAGATGAGAAGGAAGAAATTAAAAAGGCTAGGTTTATGGTAAACAAGAGGACAAGTCACACACAATAACACAACAC
Organism: Schistocerca americana; assembly: GCF_021461395.2. NCBI lineage: Eukaryota > Metazoa > Arthropoda > Insecta > Orthoptera > Acrididae > Schistocerca > Schistocerca americana. Next base: position 288,920,487 of record NC_060120.1, on the reverse strand, counting down.
AGAATACTCGGAATAAAATATGAAATGAATAATTGGGGAATTGGGGATGGGGAAGGAGGGAGATGGTTAGTGAAATAAAAAAAATGCAGACAAAGGGAGAACAGAAAAATATGTGAGAATGCAAAGAGAAAACTGAAATCAGGAAAAAGTACCATTCTTATGTGAGTACAGAAGGGACATACTTACAATGCAGACACTGGATATAAAGACAGAGTAAAAAAGGAAGAAAGAAAGTGAAATTTATATAAGGCCTAAGGCTAAAGGAATATCAGGAAGCATGTAGACGATGGAGCAAAATATTGCACACACAAAAAGGTACAGATTTCAGAGATGTAAGGACACAAAGGTGTTTGTTTTCAGGGACAAACAACCATATAGCTACTACAGGACCCCTAAAATTTTTCTCGTGGTTTCAGTGTCAACTGTGGGTTTTTTAAAGATAATTGTGAATATACAGAAAGCTCAAAAGTACCTAAACTGCAGGATATTCCACTGACCGGTTTCTTCTTAATAGTAACTATGTTGACCACAATGAATGGAATGCTATTTGTGGGTGGGTGTAAATAATGTACCGAGATAAGAAAAAAAGTGTAAGGAGTTCAAAATTGTTAAAGGGTCTAAACATTTATACATGGCCTAATGAGATGGTACCATTAATGCACATACCTTCACCATATTTCCCAGTTCATGAAGCTGAAAACTTCCTCTAGTACTGCTGAGAATAGTTTTGGTGACAAACGATTGTCTAATCTGGTTCCTTTTCCTGTTCTGAATCCCTTACTGACAGGGTGAACTTTAATAGAAGCTGTAGCTTTACTAATAGGTTGTATCAGTGCCTTGTATTTCACGGGAAATTAGTACAGATCTTGTTGAACCTGAGTCAAAAGCCTTTTCAAAGTGTGTGTGTCCTGGATATAGCGGTGATCCGTATCCATTGTTAATTAGATAATTTTAACCATGATATGCAAATGGTCCATTCTGCTACATCATTAGAACTGGATATAGCCCAATGAGCCACTTCCAAACTGTGACTGAAATTACAAAATGGAGCAATGAGTATAAAGTATCACTCTGTCTGGGACTCAAACAACTTTGAGAACACTTTTGACTCAATTTCAATAACATCTGTCAAGATACAAAGCACCAATTCCTCATATGTCAGTACACTGAGGGATATATGCATCACAGCTACAGTTTTCATTAATCAGGATAGCAAGAAATTTACAACAGAAAAAGGGACATAAATAAAAGAAAGAATAACAATACCAACTCACTGTATAACTGAGGTCCTGAGTGGTCGACAGACACATAAACAAGGCTGAAAAGACAACCAAGTTATGGAATGATGTCCTTCTCCAGAGTACAGAACACCACTCATGCACAGCTACTATTAGCCCTGGAGAAAGACGCCATCCATAAGCATAGCAACATCCTCAGTCTTCTGCATGACAACAATCTGCTGCACTGGATGCTGTCAATTGAATTAATGTATCCTTTTATTTTTGACTTGTGGACATTAAACTGTCTGTTACAGTTCATGCGCAGTACAGACTGCTCTGTAAAAACAATTGGCTGCTGTCTGATTTGAAATCAGATGCAGTCACAACCAATTTCCTGGAGTGTTTTCCTCATCAGAGATAGATCAACACTGACGGGCTGCAGCTCCAAATTTTCTGCAATAAACAGCAGATATTCTCCCTCATGGGAAAATGCTCATTTTTCCTCTAAGAGCATTGTCATTGCAACTCACGAGTGGAATGCCATATTTGCAAGGCTGCAACTTGCTTACATAGTTCAGTTACTCGCAATTGTAGCATTTCCAGAAGACTCACTGTCCTGAAAGAGACTCTTGCTAGGAGCGATTACAACCCAACTTTCCTGTCAGCTGTTTAAGTGAAACTATTGATGTCACCATAGTAAATTCTGAGTACTTTCTGTGCACTTGCAGACAAGCATAACAGCCATATATTCTACAGAATATCATCATTCATTGCACTGCTAGTAAGAGTGATAGACAAAGCAGTAGTAGAGTTCTTCAGTGTGCTTTGAGTCATTCAGCTTCTGACTGTGGCAAGTGTGTTACAAGTGTGTGCTCAAGGAAGTATTCTTTTCCAATGCTCAGCAATGAAGCTGAGACGTCTTTTACTTCTGTAACCATTTGTTCGTTAGGTGCATTTACCATCTAACTACATTTAGTTTTGTCTGAAGTGATGTGGGCTGCCATATATTGGCTCCCAAGTTACATGAACCACAGTACTGGACTGTTCAACCAGAAGGGTAGGTGTTCCGTCACAATTGGACTAAGGATCACGTTTGTCATTGGTAGATCGGTGCTTGCAGAATGATGTATGCTTCTCATAGCAGAAAATGATTATGTGGCACAACATAGACAACAACAAAAACTTACATAAGAAGTGTTTTATTGTTCAAGGGCATGAACCAACTTTTCTGGAACGCAATGTGTTCATTCTGGTGCATGATTCATAACTCGGGTTCACAAAATGTCATGGAATGTTATATCATGAGTCTTCTGGAAATGCTACAATTGTGAGTAGCTGGACTACTTAAGGGAGTTGCAGCCTCACAAATATGACTCTTACAGCAAAAATGAGCATTTTTCCATGAGGGAGAATATCTGCTGGTTATTGCAGAAAATCTGGAGCTGCAGCCTGGCAATGTCGACCTATCTGTGATGAGGAAAACACTCCAGTGTGACTGCATCTGATTTGAAATCAGACAGCAGTCAACTGTTCATTACAGACACTATGTCACAATCACCTGTCAAGAATTTCTATACATCATTAATTTGTTGGAAGTACAAAGGCAACAACAATAATAAAATAATTTGCACACTACATAAAATATAACAGACAATTTGCTGTGCTCAGAGTCTGTGCTATTGCACAGTTTTAGCTAAGCAGCCATTTTCAAGTAAATATACACTGAGTTGACAGAACTCATGGTATAGTGACATGCACATATACAGTTGGTGGTATTATCACCTATACAAGGTATAAAAGGGCAGTGCAATGGCGTAGCGGTCATTTGTACTCAAGTGATCCATGTGAAATGGTTTCTGACATGATTATGGCCGTATGATGGGAGTTAACATACTTTGAACACAGAACAGTAGTTGGAGCTAGATGCATGGGACATTCCATTTTGGAAATCATTAGGGAATTCAATTTTCTGATACTGACTGTGTCAAGAGTATGCAGAGAATACAAAATTTCAGGCACTATCTCACACCACGGACAATGCAGTAGTCCATGGTTTTCACTTAAAGACCAAGAGCAGCGCATTTGTGTAGAGTTGTCAGTGCTAACAGACAAGTTACTCTGCATGAAACAACTGCAAAAATCAACACAGGACATAAGATGAATGTATCCGTTTTGACAGTGTGGCAAAATTTGGCATTAATGGACTATGGCAGCAGGCAACTGATGCAAGTGCCTTCGCTAACAGCACAACATCACATTCAGTGCCTCTCCTGGACTCGTGACCATATTGGTTGGACCCTAGACGAAAGGTAAACCATGGCCTGGTCAGATGAGTCCTGATTTCAGTTGGTAAGAGCTGATTGTAGGGTTCAAGTGTGGTGCAGAGCCCACAAAGCATATGAACCCAAGTTGTTAACAAGGCACTGTGGAAGCTAGTGATAGCTCCATAAAGGTGTGGGCTGTGTTTACATGGAATATACTGGACCCTTTGGTCCAGCTGAAGGAATCATTGGCTGGAAATGGTTATGTTTGGCTACTTGGAGCCATTCATGTACTTCATGTTCCAAAACCAAGATGGAATTGTCACCGGGCCATAACTGTTTGCAATTGGTTTGAAGAACATCCTGGAAAATCTTAACAAATGATTTTAACACTCAAATAGCCTAACATGAATCCCAACAAACATTTATGGGACATAATCGAGAGGACACTTCACACACAAAATCCTGCACCAGCAACATTTTCACAATTAGGACAGCTACAGAGGCAGCATGGCTCAATATTTCTGCTGGGGATTTCCAAAAACCTGTTGAGTCCATGCCATATCAAAGTGCTGCACTATGCAGGGCAAAAGGAAGTCTGACATGATGTTAGGAGGCACCCCATAACTTTTGTCACCTCAGCGTAGAATAATCTGTGAAACTGATATACTTGTTTTACAATCAATGTATACATCTAGCCATAAATTATTAAACTTAACCACAACATTTTAACTATATGTGTCTTAGATGTAGGTGTTGACTGTAGCACAAATATGTCAGTTTGGCAAATTATTCTAAATTCACTTCAAATTGGCTATGGAGGTGAAACTGTGCAATAGTGGAGAATCCAAAATGAAAAATTATTCTAATCCAATCAATGACAACCACTGTAGCAGAGTGTTGTCATCTAGGAAATCTGTTTTGGCTGTAAACTGCACTGCAACTAAAATATTCCTTTTCACTCTTGTTTATGTGTGCGCCAAACACTCAACGATTTAACTACAATAAGCTGTTAAACTACTCCTTCCATTGCTTACGGTATATTCCAACAGAAAAAGGAGTTAAGCAAGAAGATTCCACATTATTAAAGCTATTCTCAGTAGACCTAAAGAAAGTTTTCATTTCCTTGAATGGGAAGAATGAAGAGAAAATATGTATCGTTGTAAATAAGTGAGGAGTAAATGTAACAATTCTGCACATATCGTTGAGTCATTGACACATACATGAATAAAAAGAATGATCACTTTGCTAGCTTTGTGGGTGACACACACACACACACACACACACACACACACACACACACACTCTGAACATGCTTCTGACTCCAAAACCACCAGTTCATTCCTTATATATTTAACTAATTACAGTGACTACCTGGCAAAAGGCCTTCGCCAATTATCTGACTACTCCACCTATAAACTCTGACAGAGTGATTCCATCCCAGAAGTCCAACACAACCTTCAGTCCCTGCTTAAAGCCTTAGGCCCTTCCCAGAATAACTCCCCTGAATCCATTTTCCTCCTCACCGTTATGACACCCCGCGTACCCACCTTCTCCCCAAAATCCGCAAATCCAGCAATCCTGGACACCCCACTGTGGATGGCTATTGTGCCTCCAATGAAAGAATTTTGGACCTCATTGACCAACACCTCCAACCATCTGCCCTTAGTCAAACCTCCCACATCAAAGACATCAACCATTTCCTCCATTCACTCTCCACCATCTCCACTCCTTTACCTCCTGTATCCCTATTCGTCACTTCTGACACCACCTCCCTATACACTAACACCCACATGCCCACGGTCTTACTACCACTAGAAGAGACCTTCCTAGCCTCCCAAAGCACCAAACCCCTAAACTGGTTCAGGTTCATTGATGATATTTTCATGATCTGAATTCAGGGCCAAGACACCGTATCTTCATTCCCTCACAACCTCGACACCTCTCCCATCCACTTCAGATGGTCCTCCTCAGTCCATTATGTCACCTTCCTAGATGTTGACCTACTCTCTGATGGCTCCATCTGCACCTCTGTCCACATTAAACCCACCAACCCCTAACAGTACTTGCGTTTTGACAGCTGTCATCCCTTTCACACTAAAAACTCCCTCCCAAGCAGCCTGGCCACCGTAGGATGGTGTATCTGCACTGACAAAAACTCCCTTTCTCAGTATCCTGAGGGTGTCACCAAGGCCTTCATAGGCAGGCACTACCCCCTGGACCTAGTCCACAAAAAGATCTCCCATCCCATTTCTTCTCACACACCCAGTCCTCTCACAATTCCCAAGATCCAGCCACAAAGGAGTGTCCCCTTCATCACCAAGGACCAATCAAGACTGGAGCAACTGAACTACATCTTTTGCCATGGCTCTGAATACCTATCACCACGCCCTGAAATTAGGGTCATCCTCCCCGATATACTTCCCAACTCTCCTAAAGTGGTGTTCCATCGCCCACCCAACTACTCAACCTCCACAGCATCCTAGTCCATCCCTATGCCAATCCCAATACCAACACCTTGACATGAGGATCAGATCCCTCTGGAAGACCCAGGAGCAAAATCTGCCCAATTCACATACACAGAACTTCCTACCCCAGTCCTGTCACAGGTTTATCCTACTCCATCAGGGTCTGGGCCACATATGAAAACAGCCATGTCATTTACAAGCTCTGCTGCAATCATTGCACAGCTTTTTATTCAATGACTACCAATCAGCTGTCCATCAGGATGAACGGCCACCGCCAAACTGTGGCCAAGAACAAAGCAGACCATCCTGTGGCACAACATGCAGCTGAACATAACACACTTGCTTTCAATGGCTGCTTTACCCAAGCCATCTATATCCTTCCCTCGACCACCAGCTTATCTTAACTGCACAGACGGGAGTTATCCTACAACACATTCTCCACTCCTGTAATTATCCCAGGGTCACCCTACAGTAACATAGTGTCCTTACACCCTTCACCCAACAGTTTCCACCCTATTTGTCCTATCATCTCCCCTCACTATCATCTCCCACTCTGTGTATTTGCTGACCTCTGCCAACACATCTGCCCATGTCTCCCCGTTCCTCTCCTTTATAGCTCCTTTTTTCTCCACCTCCCTGCCCCACAACCTTCTGATGCTGTGCCGGCTGACAGTCTAGTCCCTCCACATTCCACCAGACAGTGTTCCTCTCTCCCCCACCTCCACACTGCTGTCCCTTCCCCTTCCCCTTCTCCTTCCCCACCTTCTCCAGATTGCTGGTTGCAGCCCCCATGACACTTGCATTCCGGCCCGAGATGCTGGAGTTGGCAGTTGTGTGTGCATGAGATGTGCCTGCTTCTGTGTGTCTCTCCTTTTTACTGATGAAGACTGTGGCCGAAAGCGTTATGTAAGTGTCTTTTAATTGTGCCTGTCTGCAACTTAACATGTCTTCTTTACGGTAAGCAGCAATCTGTCTTTTCCTTTATTGTTAACTAATTACATTCTTACACATAACAACTAATAATTTGAGTGGTGGATATATAGGATGAATCATGTAGGATATAACGTCCCTTTTATTTTGTGAATGGTTCTAAAAATCAAAACGAGATTTTCTGAAAATGATAGTACACTGAGGGGAACATACTTTTGTTACATGATAAAAAGACTCTGAACTCTTATACTGACCAAAATATTGAAGCAAGTATGAATTTATAAAATCGAATGACATGGTTTTTTAACATCATCTGAAAGCACTTAAAAAGATGAGTACAGTGATATAAAGCCCATTAATTTTCAGGTTGAAGCTCTTCGCAAAAAAAAAAAAAAAAAGAATCTGAGAAATAATGTAAATATAATTTTAGATAACATCATTAGGAAACAGCGATCTGTCAGTTTAGTAAAATCAGTAAAAAGCAGTCTCGATCATACAGTCAGTTATTAAAAATATGACCGGTTTTGACCTCTAGTAGGATGTTATCTTCAGCATCCAGCTGACAATGATGATGCTTGGAACAGCTGTGCAGTCACAAAACCACTAGAGCTGTGCTGATCCCAGTTGCAAAACTGCTTTAGCAGTTCTGTGACTGCGGTCAGCACAGCTGTTCCAAGCATCATCATTGTCAGCCGGATGCTGCATCATCTGAAGATGACCTACTACTAGAGGCCAAAACTGATCATATTTTTAATAAATGTCTGTGTCATCGAGACTGTTTTTTACTAATTTTAAATATTCTAATATTGAAAAGAAAGTCACCTGGAATCGCCTACCATATTGAAAATAAGATCAATCCAGGGTATACTGTTGTATCAAGCCTTTTGACTCTTTACTTGCCTGTACTGCAGAACTAGCAGGAACTGTGTGGTCTATTACCAGTTCATTTCTGCTTCAACAGTCCTTGCATGCACACATGTACACCATTGGGGAGAAGTTAGACATGCTACTTTTATATGGTAAATATCAAAGAAATGCTGTCAGACCAGTACAGTGTTATAGGGACACCTATCCTGATTGTTGCTGTCCATCATACCAGGCACTTGCAGGAATCAGTGCAAACAGGCAGCTTCAGTGTCAAACAGAGGACGAGGATGAAGACTGCAACCGACACAGCACATTAGGAAGCTGATCTGGCTATGACAATTAATAATCCACATGGTGGCATGAGGCATATTGCTGAAGAATGTGGGGACAGCCATATTAGTATTGTTTGCATCTTTCATCAACATAAATTCCAGCCTTATTATCTGTCCCTACATCAGGTACTAGGAGGACGTGATTTTGAATGTCATACATAATTTTGTCAGTTTGTCTGCAGTGCATGGTAGATGATGCTACATTTTTCCAGCATGTGCTATTTACCAATGAAGCAATGTTTACGAACCACAATAATGTAAATTAACATGCACTATTGGCCAGCAGAAAATCTATGATGGCTTTGTCAGGTACAACAAAAACAACCGTGTAGTGTAAACATATGGTGCAGCATCACAGGAAATTCCATTGTTGGACCTTACTTCATCCAGAGGTGTCAAATGGAAATACAAATCCACACTTCCCTATGAACATTCTACCAGTTCTTCTACACCACTTTATAAGCAACACTGTATGTGGTTGCAACATGATGACTACCCAGCACTGTCTTCTTATGTTATGATGCAAATACTGAATGAACCATTGACTAGGACAGAATGTCCCAGTACAATGGCTGGCCAGGTCCCCTGATTTGAATCCTCTTGATTTATTTCTATGGAAAACACTGAAAGATGCAGATGCAGTGTATCACAAGTCCCAGCAATGCCAGACACTTTGCATGATTGAATCACTACTGCACACAATGGCATATCATCCAGTGTAATTTCACCTATTCATCTATATCTCGAAGGATGATTGCAATATGCCTTGTATCTGATGGTGAAGAATCTCAGCACATGCTTAGATAAAGTGTAAAACTGTTTTCTCAACAAAAGTATTTACTTTGTGGATGATGTGTCATCATTATTTCGGAATAAAAGTATTTGTGCAACAACAGGTGTTTGAGCACCTTCTGCCTCCCTCTGAGCCTTAGCCACCCTTGCCCAACCTTCCCTCCTGCTCCCCACCTCTTTTCTCCCCACTCCATTCCATCTGACACAACACCTCACCCCAGTCTAACTGCTGAAATGCAGAACTTTTCATAATGTATGAATATGTAAATGTGGAATAGAAACTGATTCCAAATAGGGTTATCTTAAAATTAATTGTCTGGGATTTGCAGTTGATTTAGCAGTTCTGGCAGGTGGTACAGAGGTAGCTTTTTGTAAAAAAAAAAACATAGAACTTAAACAGCAGAAAAAGTGGGAGTACAAACCCTGTTTGAAAAACAGAGGCTTATGGAAACAATAATATCACCATCAAAATTAAGCAAGCTGTATGGAAATGTAAGAAGACAAAGTAACTATGAGAAATCATCCAGTTTAACAGAGTGGGAAAAAGAACCTATACAAAAGATAGATTTAGCATTCCATTCAAGAAAGATGTTTATAATAAGGAAGTCACTGTCTAGAAATACAAAATTATCATTACTACACAGTTACACAGCCAGAATGTACTGATACATCAGAATGCACAGATACATCAGAAACACAGATTTTATTATCAATAAAAGAAACTGAAGACATCAAAAAAAGGAAAGAAAGATTGTGAGGATGATATTAGGTCAGCCAGAGTAGAAAAATTTCAATTAATAAGTAATGCAAAACTATATAATTGTGTAGAACAAAATTAGATGTGACATTAGACTAATGTTGTATGTGTACAAAAAAGAATGGGTCCCCATAAACTGGAAAGGAAAATTGTACAACATTTTTAAAATTATAAAGCAAACCCAACTGGTTTAAGAAAGTACACAGAGATCTAGAAGAAACTGGTATAAATAAGAAAGAAATTGAAAACAAAACAAAATTAAGAAGTGGGAAGATTTCTGCAGCAAAACAATTCCGAGAAGGCAGGGAAGAAAACAGACAGCAGAAGAAAGGAAAGAAAAAAGTAAATGAATGAAGAAGTATGGGAAACTATATAAAACTAACTCAGTGGCTTAAATGGGATCCTGAGCTAGAGGAAGGAAGAAGAAGAAGTCATAGAATCTGTTGTAGAACTTCTGTATTTATAGAAGTTGAATGCAGTGGTCAGTTGGAGAACAAAAGAAGCAAACAGATGAGAAAAATTCTTTTACTAAGCCAATAAGAGTTTTCAGTGCTAAGTCTCCAATGACTTTGAAGTATTACAATAAGTGAGCATTACTAGTTCTGACTTAAAGAGACATACTTTTAAGGGGAAAATCATTTAAAAACTACAGGTTGCTCAGAGAGTAACTGAGATATGCATGTTGGGAATTACTAGGCTAGAAGAGAATAAACTGGTTTGAAAGAGGTGATTATGACTGCCACAAAAATGAAATGGAGGTGAGTGGAACATGTAGCTATGAGAACAGCTGGTAGGTAGACCTAAGAAGTACTTTGCTAAATCCCAGGGGATAAGAAAAGACCGAGACAGCAATCAACTGGAAGGTGACATTAGAAAACATGCAGGAGCAACATGAATGAATATGGCTGAAGACTGTACTTCATGAAAAAGTCTACAGAAGGCCTTTATCCAGCAGTATGTGTCAAATTGCTGATGATGAGAACATAGCCTATAGCTAGAAGAGAAGGCACTGGAAGATGCATGGAAAAGAGTTCAGACAGGGCACATTCTACACAGAATGTGACACACGAAGGCCAGCTCCAGTCAAGAACAGTATGGTGTTACACAATTTGAAAGTGACTGTTTCAGTGTGGCACCATGTTAGAGGACTGAAAGTAATTTCCCAGACAAAATTAGTAAAAACTAAATAAAAAAAGTGATGAAACTGGAAGCACTTTCAAAACTTACAGACAATGCGCTAGACTGGGGCTTCAACCTGACACCTCACCTTTCAGAGGTAATTTTCTTATAGAGATTGATACCCAGGAATACCTTATGGGCAATCTAACAGCTTCATTCTGTCAACACCACTCTCCTACATTCGCAGCATCCAGGACTGAGTTCTAGTCCAACGCACGGCTTTAATCCACCAGCAAATTTTACAAAAGTATACATTCCACTCAAAAGCATACATTCCACTGCAGAGTGAACAATTAATTCTAAATGAACTCTTTGTTAAAAGTGTTTCTGCTCGCCACAAAAATGCTAAAGAAGAATTCAAAAACTTCATGGAAGAAGCCTTAACTGGAAATAAACGTAATGCTGCTTGTTAATAATATTGAGAAAAGACAGAGTGCTACTTAACGAAAAGGTGCCACATTATGTTTCAGACAGGCACAATGAAAAGACACTTACACATTAGCTTTTGGCCAATGCCTTCATGAGAAAACAAAAAACACACACATTCATTCTCACATGCAAGCACACCTCATGCACACAACCGCCGCCTCCAGCAGCTTCTTCTATCCCTTCCCCGCCCCCTCCAGATAGCTGCTTCTGGTCTAAATGTCATATTCTAGTACAAGCTGCTGGAGATGGTGGTCATATGTGCAGGAGGTGTGCTTGGCTTGTGTGAATGACTGTGTGTGCATTTCCTTTTCTGATGAAGGCTTTGGCCGGAAGCTAATGTGCAAGTATCTTTTCATTGTGCCTATCTGCAACTTAACATGTCATCTTTATGGTAAGTAGCAATCTATCTTTTCCTTACACTGGTGATATTCGAACCTGGAGTTTCCACTGTTTCATTAATGCTGCTTGTTTACAGATTTAGTGGATGCATACAATTACAGTGTATATTATGTAAAATCACAAACAACTCAATACCAACCACATGAGAATATACGAGGGCATGCTGAGCAGCAATGCCTCCAAGTTTTTAATGTGAAGATTCTTACAGCTTTTAAATATAACAAATGTTATTAACATCTACATCAAACAATGGTATATCCAGGATGGAATGTAACAATAGTATGAAATGGATAGTTGCTACTCACCATATAGCGGAGATGCTGAGTCACAGATAGGCACAACAAAAAGACTCTCACAAAATGAGCTTTTGGCCAACAAGGCCTTTGTTGAAAGTAGACAACTGACACACATACACACACTCATGAAATGCAGCTCACACACATGTGACCACAGTCTCTGGAAGCTGAAACCATAGTTTGGCTTCAGTTGCCAGAGACCATGGTCACATCTGTGTGGTTGCATTTGCATGGCTGTATATGTGTATCTGTCATCTACTTTCAACAAAGGCCTCATTGGCCAAAAGCTCATTTTGAGACAGTCTTTTTGTTGTGCCTGTCAGTGACACAGCATTTTGACTATGTGGTGAGTTCATCCACACATGGAGCACCCTTGCCTCCAGTATGACATGCCAGATCAAACACCAGTGCTGTGAAATCTGCAACAATTTGGTGCCTCGGGTTCACTGTCATTGATCATCCTCCATACAGTCCAACCTTGACCCCACTAGATTTTCACCTGTTTCCAAAATTTACAGAACACCTTCGAAGACTTCACTTTGCAAGCATAGGTCGGGTTGTGGCTCCATGAACAAAGTCAAATACTCTACAGTGGTGATATCATCAAAGTGGTCTCTCAGGAGAAATGTGTTCATCACCAAGGTGACTATGTTCAGAAATTTGTGACTGGATTGAGGACTTTTCAGTAGTGAGGACGCAGCATATAATCTCAGGATGCAGAGTCATTGTCAGATGTAGAAGTAACTTTGGGTGTGCCCCAGGAAAGTGTGTTGAGACCCTAGCTGCTCCTGTTGTATATTAATGATCTTGCAGACAATTTTAATAGTAACCTCAGGCTTTTTGCAGATAATTCAGTTGCGTATAATGAAGTGTTGTCTATAAGAAGCTGCATAAATACTGTATTCCGTCAGATATTGATAAGATTTCAAAGTGGTGTATAGATTGGCAACTTTGCTTTAAATATTTAAGAATATAAAAATGTACATTTCACATAACAAAAAAACATAGTATCTGATGACTGTGATATCAGTGTGTCATGTTGGAATCAGCCAACTCATACAAATACCTTGGTGTAACGCATGTAGGGATGTGAAATGGAATGATCAGACAGGCTCAGTCATGGAAAAAGCAGGTGGAAGACTTTGGTTTATTGGTAGAATACTGGGGAAGTGCAATCAGTCTAGAAAAGAGATCGCTTATAAATCACTCGTGCGACTGGCTCTAGAATATTGCTCAAGTGTGTGGGACCCATATCAAATAGGACTAACAAGTGATATTGAATGTACACAGAGAAGGGCAGTATGAATGGTCAGAGGTTTGTTTGATCCATGGGAGAGTGTCACAGAGATACTGAAGAAACTGAACTGGAAGACTCTTGAAGATAGATGTAAACTATACCAAGAAACTCTGCTAACAAAGTTTTAAGAACCAGCTTTAAATGATGACTCTAGGAACATACTAAAATCCCCTTTGTATCACTCACACAGGGATTGTGAGATAAGATTAGAATAATTACAGCATGCATAACTGCATTCAAACAATCATTCTTACCATGCTCCACACGTGAATGAAACAGGAAGAAACCATAACTGATACAATGGGGCATACCCTCTGCCATGCACTTAACAGTGGTTTACAGAGTATAGATGTAGAAGCAGAAATACGTAAACATGAAGAATACAATGTAGTATGTTAATAACATTTGTTTTATTTAATAATCTTTAAGAGTTTTCACACAAAAAATTTGGAGGCATTACTTTTCAGCACATCCGCATAATTATGGCTTCATACAAACTTAGTCATGATTATGAGGAATTAAGTCTTGTGTCACTAATTCATGTCTAAGTAGCACAAGCTATGTACAGTTTCAAAATCAATAGCAATGATGTAATCTGACTGACCAAATTTATGCATAATGCGGGAAAATGAAAACCAGAAGTGTGTAACTTACTGGCAGGTATGCTTATTCACTGCCAAAAATAATTAAGACAGTTTAGACATTTTGCAGACTACTATGAAGCTAAATGACAGTAAAACACATCTCCATGTCATTCATGGAAGAAGGAAGACAGGGTTTGGCTTCCCCTTGAAAGTGAAGTCAACAGACAGCGACCCCACACACACGCATGACTGGGAAAGAAATTTGCTATGTCCTTGCACTTGCTTAAAGCCATATTGTGACATCATAGAAAACCTAAACCTGGAAGGGCAAACAGAGATTTGAACTGTCATCCTGCCACCTTGCTTGATATCATTCACCTTTCTTCTGTGAATCCAAATTGTATTGTCCTATAAATTCTAGTGGAACATTTCAGATGTCAGATGATAAGGCAAAAATAATGTAGAAACCACTTTCGAGATGTTCCTGATGGAATGAGACGACTGGAATGGATGCCCACTCTAAGGCATATACTTGGGAAAAGTATATAGACAGTGTTTACAGAACAAATTTTCACTCTGCAATGAAGTGTGCAATGATCTGAAATGTAGTGGCAGATTAATATTGTGTGCCAGAATGAGACTCAAACATAAGACCTTTGCCTTTTGCAAGTATGTGCTCTACTAACTGAGCTATCCAAGCATGACTCATGAGATGTGCTCACAGCTTTACTTCTTCCAGTGTCCCACTCCTGCCTTCCAAACTTCACAGAAGTTCTCCTGCATACCTTGCGGGACTAGCACTCCCTGGACAAAGGATACTGTGGAGAAATGGCTTTCTCACACCAGAGGGGACTGTTTCCAGTAAGAATTTTTGCTCTGTAGTGGACTTTGCACCAATTAATCTGCCAGGAAGATTCAGACAGTATTTAATTTTATCATTCCTCAATTCTCTGTAACTGCAAGGTGTTAACTCACTGTAATTATATGTGTTGCACAATGTTTTATTAATTTTCTGGCATGTGAAAATACATGTAACATGTAAGTTTAATTATCACTGCCTCCCATCTCTGCAAATAAAGGTTTTCAGTTTCTTTCAGGTCAGCACACATAGAGTCCTTGACATTTTGGAAGGCTGATACTCTTCTTTTAGACAGCCCATCTCTTCATACAGTTATTGGGAGCAGTTGACTCGTGTTTATGTGGCCGGCAGTTCACACTCTCTGTGCATAAATGCTCCATGAAAAACACAATGCTCCTCCCATCTTATTGTTTCCAATGCATGTTGCCAAGCTGCACAGACAGTGAAACACATACCACAATTCACAACATTTGGTGTCATGTGTATTTCGACTGTGTTCTTAAATAAAACTGTTCCAGAAACCATTCAATGAACAGATAATAGATACATCCTTGAAATCAAATGTGCTCTCTGCCTTTAAGCTGTGTGGGTGTCAATTTAGCTTCCTGGCCAAGTCTTATGTTGTGCACCTGTTCAGGCCAACACACTGAGGTGCAGCACTGCATCTATCCATCATCTTCCCACATTCACGAGGAATGCAAAAGATCCCAGATGTACAAAAGTCAAAGTTATCCTCCATGCTGTGCAAAAACTTTTTAATTATTGTACCTGCATCATGGCAGCATATTAGTGAGTTTTGAAGTCACTTCACTATTCAGCACAGTTCCACCAAATACTTTCTTGATAATGTGAATTACTATTAGTAAGTTGATGGGATTCCAGTGACCTTTCCTCTGCCACTTGTTGTGGTGGAACTGGAAGAAATCACACTACACAGTGTGATGCCCACTGTAGCATTTCTACAGATACACAGACGATTCTTATTTGGTGTGGCAATACGGGAGGGGCTCCTTCAGCAAATTCTTCAACCACCAAAATAATATTAATTAAAAATCAAATTCACCATGGGATTGAAAAAAAAAAAATGTGCCTCCTGTTTCTGGGTGTCCATGTGCAGAAGAAACCTAGTTGCATTCGGTGACATGCGATATACAGAAAACCCACTCTCACAGAGTTCTAACAGCCAGCAACAATCTGCCATTATCCAGGATGAGAGAGATCTGTATCCAAAGATGCTAATGCACAGGCAAGGGCTTCATGTGACAAAGATAACTTACCAGTGGAGCTCAACTGTTTGGAAAAGGATGGAACATATTCAGAGGATGCTGAGGGCACTGAGATCTAGAGACAATGATGAAAAAAGAAGAGACCAGGGAACTGCCTTCCTATCACATGCTACCACAGCCTCTGCAAGAAGAGGCTGAGCTCCAAATAAGAAGGGGTTCAAGCCCATCTTCTGAACACTTAGAAAAATAAAATCTTCTGGGTGTATAAAACATGACCTTAGGCTTTGTATATCTGGGGTCTCTCACATTCTTTGCAAATGTGGCAAGTCTTACATTGGACAGACATAGTGTTGAATCACCATAAGTTACACTGCATAACAATATTATAAAAAGAATAGTTGCAACTAACCATATAGTGGAGATGCTTAGTCGCAGATAGGCTCAACATAAAGACTGCCAGGAAGTAAGCTTTCAGCCAACAAGGCCTTCATAATATTGTTATACTCTGTCCTGGATTTCCCATTGTTTATTGTTACACTGTATATATACACAATATAAGCCTCAGCCAGGAACATTACTTGGCCCTGGACGAGCTCTGCTTACTGGAGCGACACACTTTCAATTTCAAGAAGATAATTTATCTGTCAGCAATTGGTTTCCATGACAGTATTATTAAGGAGGAATTCAAAATAATCTTAATAAAATTTCATCAATCATGACAATATTTTTGCCGTCAGTACACCTCGGCAACCTGTGTCGGAAGCAATAGGATGGGTGTGACATGACATGATTCATTTTGAGGGGCAGTGAAGGACAGCAAACTCAAGCTGCCAATCTTATAAACATGGGGCTGGGTGACAGTTAAATTGTTGTGGAGTAACTATTATGAAGATTTTAAATGTCAACTCTGCTGTTGTCTATATGAGGTGATGGACTGTGAGACAGTTTTGCCAGAAAATGGAAGGAGAGTATACACCTTATGAAAAGTCACAGTCTCCACACAAACTGATGCTTCATCATTATGACTCTGAAAGCAGAGTTACCAAGTAGATACCATACAATGGAGGCAATTAAGTAGAACATACTCTGCAAATATTTCTTCAGAATATGCACATACATGTAACTAGTTATTATATATTCTCCGTGTAGTTCAAATTGAGGTACTGGACTCTGACATTTCACTGAAATGTTGATTGTCACACAGTAAAGTTCAACATTCTAGCAGAAATGGAGGGTTATACTATCAAATGAACCCGGGTCATAGTGTCATAGTGTTTATCACAGACCGCACAGACTATCTCAATACGCCTCACAGCCGCCCCACTTTCCCACTGAGTGTCACCTATTTGCAGACCCTGTCCATTTCCTCCATGCTCGTTACTCTGAGATTCCCACTGGAGGTCAGATATGCTCGTGCATCTGCAATGAAGAATGTGGATCCACAGCCAATCTATGTGAATCAGTTATATGAATGTAAGGTGTCTATTCTTTCAGACATGTTTAAATCCTCAGCTGTGATACATTACATGTAAATTGAAGGTGGAGAGGGGAGAAAGGAAAGGAAAAGGGTAAGTGGTGTCAGCTGCATTGGGCACAATGTGAAATCAGCAGCAATGAGTGAAAATGTGTTCCTGACCAGGATTAGAACTAAGGATCTTCTGCTTATCAGGCAGTTGCATTAACCACTGCACCATCCAGAACACATGTGAAAGAACAGACACCACGCATTCATATAACTGATTTGCCCAGACTGGCGATGGATCCACCTCCTTCAGTGTGGATGGCTTAAGGCTAAACATTTCAAGAACCCACATGATGAGTTTTAAAACCAGTCAAAAACTGAAAAATCTGTACCACTCACAACAATAAAAAATTGGAAGAACTTGACTCAGTCGGATACCTGGGAATAAACCTAGAACTTTGCGCTGTAATTCTCATATATAATATATAGCAAATAAATTAAACAGCTTTGCATTTGCAATGGAAATTTTAGCCTGTGCCATTGATACGGCCACCAGTAAAATAGCATACTATAGCTACTTTGAATCTATTATTCGATATGGCATAATTTTTTGGGGTAACATTACATGAATTTTAAAGTTGCAAAAAAGAATCATTCGCAACATGTGCTTTGCACAGTCGAGGACATCATGTTGACCATTATTTAAGGACCTAAAAATATAAACTGCCCCCACTTTATACATCTTTGAGATGGTTCTTTTCCTACACAGCAGAGCTGAACTATTAAAAATAATAATAATATTAATAATTTTGAATACTCATACAACACAAGGCATAAAGAAAACTTTATGCTCACCTCACATTGCTTAAAACTGCATGCTCGGGCTCCTCAGTATATAGCCATGAAAATTCACAACACAATAAAAGAGTGTGACATAATGAATATGAAGATAAAAAAAAGGCTACATGATTTTATAATTGAACGATGCTGCTACTCTGTGGAAGATTTCACGAAGGATGAAGTGATACTTTGAGCTGGATCCCTTAAATGGAATAAAAATTTATGATAGTTATAGTAGACATAAATGCTGGAAGTCTGACAAATTTTGAATAAGGAAATTCTCCACAAAGTATTATTAAGTGTGACAAAACCTCAAATAAGCTAATTGTAACCTGGACATGTCTCCAGTACATCAGACATATGTTCTGAAATTTTGTACATTATGAGAGGAATAAAACACATTTCACATTTCACTATGTCCTACCTCTGGCGGGAATCTCATAGTAGTGGGCACGGAGGAAATGGACAGGGACTGTGGACAGGTGGTGCTTGCTGGGTGTGTGGGCCAGCCATGAGGCATACTCAGATGGTCCACACAGTTGCGATAAGCACTGTGTCCTGTGTGGCACAGTGGTTAATGCAACTGTCTGGTAAGCAAGAGATCCCGGATTCAAATTCCCGTCTAGCACACATTTTCACTCATCACCACTGATTCTGGGTTATGTCCTGATGCAGCTGACATCACTTATCCCTTCCCTTGCCTTGCCTTTCCTTTCCTTTCCTTTATGCCCCCTCCACCTTCAATTTACATATAATTTGTAATAAATTAAAATGGTGTGATGTGATCAGAAGACAAGAAGAAAAAACATAGTGGACAGATAACTGAATACTGGAAGAAAAGGAGACAACAATGAATAAGGAATTAAAATTTGCCTTAGTTGGCCCATCAGAGAAGGGAAAAAAGTGGGAGGAGGAGAAATATTCACAGCATGAAACTAGGTTTGCTGTAAACAAAATTACATGCCACTCTTGCACAAAAAATTATTATTCAGTTACAGAACTTTTAAATAAGGATAGAATTCTTTTAGAGAGTAATATGATAAGCTTGTACCATTAGTTGTACAATAGGATTACTTTAGGTTCTGACACTTTGTATGTGTGTCAAATATACTACTTAAATCAAACAATGGAAATCCCAGGATGGAATGTAACAATATTATGAAGAAGACAGTTGCTACCACATAGCGGACATGCTGAGATGCACATAGGCACAACAAAAAGACTGTCACAAAGGACCTTCTCTCCCATTTGCTTCACCTGGTCCTACTCAACCAAACAAGTCACCTTCCTAGATGTTGACCTCCACCTCAGAGATGGCTACATAATATCTCTGTCCATATTAAATCCATTAATGCCAGCTGCACCCGTTCCATACCAAGAAGTCCTTTCCATACAGCCTAGCCACCCATGGCCATTGCATCTGCAGTGACAAATGGTCCCTCTCAAAATATACCGAGGGTCTCACTGAGGCCTTATCCTCCCAACCTCGTACAAAAACAAATCTCCAGTGCCTTGTCTTTCCAGTCTCCCACCACCTCCCAAAGTCTCATTGTCCAGCCACAGAAGAGCATTCCCATCATAAATCAGTACCACCCAGAACTGGAGCATCTGAATTACATTTTCCACTATGGTTTCGACTACCTCTCGTTGTGCCATGAAACAGGAAATATCTTGCCCACTATCCTTCCCACCCCTCCCATAGTGACATTACATCATCTACCAAATCTACACAATATATTTGTACATCCCTATCCCTGCTCCCAACCCCTTACCTCATGGCTCATATCCCTGTAACAGACCAAGATGCAAGACCAGTCCCATACACACTCTCATTATCACCTACTCCAGTCCAGTCACAAATATCATGTATCCCATCAAAGGCAGGGCTACCTGTGAAACTAGTCATGTGGTTTACAAGCTAAGCTGCAACCACAGTGCTGCATTCTATGTGGGCATGAAAACCAACAAGCTCTCTGTCCACATGAATGGCCACCGACAACCTGTGGCCAAGAAACAAGTGGACCACTGTGTTGCTTAGCACACCACCTGACATGACATCCTTCATTTCAATGACTGCTTCACAGCCTGTGCCACATGAATCCTTCCCACAAACACCAGATTTTCAGAATTGTGCAGGTGGGAACTCTCTCTGCAAATTATCCTATGCTCTCGTAAGCCTCCTGGCATCAACCTTTGTTAGTCATTGTCCTCTCCCATCCAGCACCTTCCCTGTTCCCATTCCAGCACCACACAGCCCTCTATTATTCCACCAATGCACACAGTCTTTTTACTTCTCTGATTTTCCGCTACCCCCTTTCCCCTGCCTCTCCCCTGCACTCCATCAACCTCCCGACTGCACCTATCTGCTCTACCCTCTCTCCACCTCGTCCTTGCACACTCTCCAGCAGCACTTCACCATCCCCCACCCCATCCTGCTATCCCACCACATGCCCGCCTCAGCTCCTCCTTGCTCCCACTTAGTTGCCACTCCCATCATGCACTGCTGCTGCTCGCAGTGTGGCTTCAGCTGCCAGAAATTGCAGTCACGTATGTGTGGATTGCATTTGCGTAAGGTTTTGTGTGTGTGTGTGTGTGTGTGTGTGTGTGTTTTGTCATTTTTGACAAGGGCCCTACTGGCAGAAAGATTATTTTGTGACAGTCTTTTTCTTGTGCCTATCTGCAACTCAGCATCTCCCCTATACGGTAAATTCATGACTTGTACTGATGAGTGTCCTTTACATTAAATCAATGTTTTTTTATGTATGTAATGAAATGATAAAATTCTTATTCATCTGCTGCAACTGCCTTTATTAACATATGACATTATTTGATTTTTTCTGAAGGTATATAATTAACTATCAGCCAACTGCAGCAACAGTATTCAATTTTCATTCAAAAATACTTTTAACTTACTGTTCCTTTAGTAATATAGATTCTACCCAGACCGTATCTGCTCTGAACTGAGTAGGTAGCTTTTACTTAGTAAATCATACAGTCCCAAAGTACTCCCGGCCAAAAGTTCTATTAATTCCCTGGCCCCAGCTTCTCTTGAATTTTTGACTGTCAGATGTTTTAATTAGATTAGATTAGATTAGTACTTGTTCCACAGATCATGAATACGACACTTCGTAACGATGTGGAATGTGTCAGGTTAATAAAAGGTGCCTATACAAGATATTACATTACACAAAATATTACATGACACTCAATATTTTTTTTGTTTTTTGTGGGGGTTGGGAAATTAAAATTACCCACTTACTATATCCAAAAATTCATCTAATGAGTAGAAGGAGTTGCCATTAAGAAATTCTTTTAATTTCCTTTTAAATGCTATATGGCTATCTGTCAGACTTTTGATGCTATTAGGTAAGTGACCAAAGACTTTTGTGGCAGCATAATTTACCCCCTTCTGAGCCAAACTTAGATTTAACCTTGAGTAGTGAAGATCATCCTTTCTCCTAGTGTTGTAGCCATGTACACTGCTATTACTTTTGAATTCGTTCGGATTGTTAATAACAAATTTCATAAGTGAATAAATATATTGTGAGGCTAGAGTGAAGATTTCTAGCTCTTTAAATAAGTGTCTGCAGGATCTTGGATGAGCTCCAGCAATTATTCTGATTACACACTTTTGTGCAATGAACACTCTTTTACTCAATGATGAGTTACCCCAGAATATGATGCCATATGAAAGCAGAGAATGAAAACAGGCGTGGTAGGCTAATTTACTCAGATGTATATCGCCAGAATTTGCAATGACCCTAATAGCGTAAGTAGCTGAACTCAAACGTTTCAGCAGATCCTCAGTGTGTTTTTTCCAGTTCAACTCCTCATAAATGCATACACCTAGAAATTTTGAATATTCTACCTTAGCTACCGATTTCTGATCGAAGTCTATATTTATTAATGGTGCCATTCCATTTACTGTGTGGAACTGTATATACTGTGTTTTGTCAAAGTTTAATGAGAGCCCATTTGCAGAGAACCACTTAATGATTTTCTGAAAAACATCGTTTACAATTTCACCAGTCAATTCTTGTCTGTTGGGTGTGATAGCTATATTTGTATCATCGGCAAAAAGTACCAGCTTTGCATCTTCATGAATATAGAATGGCAAGTCATTAATATATATTTTAGTGAAACTGCTTGTCACAATAAACTGTGTGCAGACTGGTATCCAAACCTGGACACTGTCTTACATTGGCAGTGCCCTAATAAAGTGAACTATCCAGGTATGGCACAAAACCTGCACATCCCCAGTTCATTTCTACCAATATCTCCCCCCTACTTAAATCTGTATGTTCTGGAGTGTACTTCAAGGATAACTGCAGTTGACTTTGTCTGTAAAATCAATGTGATTATCTCATATAAAAAGTAACATTTCTAGGCAAACTCTTCAATTAAGACCACTTACGCTTCAAAGTTCTTATAATACCTAAATATGTGAGAGAACCTCTAGTGACTCTCACAAGCTGATTCAGTCTGAAAGCTACACTAATTTTTCCCCCACCTTTAAAAATCATATCAAAACAACTCTAGGCCAGATATTTATGTACTGTCCCTACTAGACCATAAAACCTCTGAATACAGGCTATAGTGTTCACTATGCCTAAGTCCTCTACTACTTTACAAATGTACTCCCTTCAAGCTGCAACAAAAAATACACAAATAAAGTGAGAAGTTACAGGAGTGAAAATACGAAAACTTTCAATGATTTCATAGCAGCAGAAAAATGGAATGATTATTATGTGTTTAAAATTATTTATGATATTGAATCAATTTTACTGTAATGTAGCATGTATTTAAAACTGTGTATTACTGTACAAAATAAGCTTGGGTCTATATCCTAGATCTCCTAGATCAAAGATTTGATGAAATTGATGATAAATAAATAAAAAATGTAAAATAAAAATAATAATTCCACCGTCTCTCAGGAGAGTTATGTTAATCAATAAGTCAAAATACTTAAGACAGAAAATATTATGAAATGGGTAGTTGCTACTCACCATATAGCGAAGATGCTAAGTCACAGACAGGCACAACAAGAAGACTCACAAAATGAGCTTTCGGCCAGCAAGGCCTTTGTTGAAAGTAGACAACACCAACACCAAAACACACACACACACACACACACACACCTGACCATGGACTCTACTGTAGCCTCAGCATCCACCAACTGTGGTCATGTGCGTTCTGAGTTGTGTTTGTGTGAGTATGTTTGTTGTGTACATTGTCTATTTCTGATGAAGAGCGTTTTGGACAAAAGCTTACTGCTGACAGTCTTTTTGTTGTGCCTATCTATGACTCTGCATCTCCGCTATATGGTGAGTAGCAACTATCCTTTTCATAATATTGTTATTAGTCCATCCTGGAGAAAGTTATATCACAAGCCAAGCGAATGGCAAATGATAGTGTGTGGCAACATCCTCAAACAAAGCAAAGGCAGTGTGGAGTACCATAAGAAAAACCAATTGTCTCACGAACATGTAACCAAAACTCTGATCCACAATCCTAGAGTCACTAACCCATGAGAAGTTGCAAATATATTCCACAATTACTACGAAGTGTTGTAAAGAAACTACTACAAAGTATAAAAATTACTGCAAAGTATCAACTAATACAAATCCAACAGACAAAACAAAATAAAATCTTCTGTAGAATTTACGATCTTCTGGGAAACAACTGCTGATGAAATTATATGAACCACAAGAACCTTAAAATAGACTACTGATTGGAATTGATGGAATCCATGATATTATCATAAAAAACAGCATAAAAAATATCTACCCCACACACTAATGCGTACAATTCATGGTTAATGACAAGAATATTTTCTGATTGTATGAAAGTGGCAAAATTTGTCCCAATTTTAAAGAAAAGTGAAAAACTAATGTGCAAAATTACAGAGCCATATAATTGTTACCTGTGTTTGGTAAACTTCTGGAGAGATTAATTCATCAAAGATTAATTAATTTTATTGGAAGAAACCAGCTTCTCTCTGATGCTCAGCATGGCTTCAAGAGAAATAAACCCACAACAACTGCTATATACGAGCACCTACATTACATCCTAGATGCTCTAGACAAAAAGCAGTTGGGATCTTCCAAGATTTGTGAACAGCATCTGATGTCATACACCACAAAATTCTACTACACATACTGCTTCAGACTGGGTCAGTTCATGTTCCACAAACAGGAAACAATAAAATGCAATGTTCAAGGACATATCAAAACATATCATCCAACTATGGTGATATTGCACAAGATGTGCCACAAGGCTCAATACCTGGAACAATTCTGTTCCTTCTTTACATAAACAACTTACTTTAAATAACTTTGACCTTAGGATGGCAATGCATTCACATAACACAAGAAATGGACATACAATTGACATCCTGTTTGCCAGACTATCAAAGATTCACTGCAGTTATAAGTATCTAGCACCCACATTTTTAAACAAATTACCCAAAAGTGCACATTATATGCCCTTGGATAAATTTAAAGTAAAAGTAGCAAAATGGATAAAAAGTAAAGTATTTTAAACAGTTCAAGAATTTCAAGAGAGTGTAATAAATGATATTAAATTTTGACGGTACATTTTGTGAAAGGAATATATATTACAAAATTAGAAATATAAGATTATGCAGGCAATTTGTCTTGTCAAATATATGTATACTTAGATGTACACAATGTCTCTGTAACTTTTATTATATGACACCGATTACATGTAAAATGTTTAAAGGTGAATAAATATGAATATAAACATGAGTGCCACTACCAGCACACACTTTTCAGATGGTGCTAGTATCCTTCTTACTAGTAGAAATGTCCAAGAGCTCAAAGAGTCCATAACTGACAGTGCAGGTGAGTTGGGTGATTGGTCTGACAGAACTAATCTGACAGTCAACACAAAGAAAATCACCTTCCTCAACTTTCCTGTGAGAAACTAGAAATTTATGCCTGGTATGAAATTACATGGCTCTGAAAATGTCAGAAAAAAGATTTTTAGGCCTGTGGATCCAGGACAACTTGCAATAGTAAAGACACATCAGGAAAGCTAATAGTAAGCTGAACAAAGAGTGCTATGTCTTGTGCATCCTCGCATAATGCACAAGCCCGGAGGTTATTCACACTGCTTACTATGTACAATTCCATAGTGTAGTGCATTACGGTACCATATTCTGGAGAGACTTTAAACACAGCTCAGACATGCTCCTCAATCAGAAGAGAGCTGTGAGAGTAATGAACAGGGCAAAGCCAACTGACAGTTGCAGATCTTTCTTCCAAAAGAATGTCTATGTATTAGAAATGTATAGGTTTGTAAAAAATAATATTGCAAAACTCAGCAAAATGTGAATGGTACAAGACAAAAGATGAAATTCCGTGTTCAAAAAATGAGTACCTCTGTCTTTAAAAATTCACCACTTAACCAAGCATTCAACTTTACAACAGTTTGCCATCAGATATAAAAACAGGAAGTCTCTGACATTGTTTAATAAAAGTACAAAAACCTTCTTGCTTGATCATTGCTTTTACACTGTATCCAAATTTTTGGTCAATATGTGTGGAAAGAAGTACAAAATCAACTGCAGGAATGATTTCTGTAAAAGAAATAAACACTAATGTAATATGTAAAATAAGGAAAAGGCAACCACTCTCCTATAGCGGATCAATATGTGGAGCATACTAATACATAACAAAAAACTGCATTCACGCTGGCTTTCACACTCTAGCTGCTTTTCCAACAATAATACACACAGAAAACACACAGACACCTAATGCACACTCCTGTGGCCATGGCAAGATGTGCAAGAAAGTTTTGTTTTTACACCATCTCCAACTACGAAAACTGTGTCTTTTACTTTGAGTGTGTGTGTGTGTGTGTGTGTGTGTGTGTCAGAGAGTGAGAGGAGAGTGGACTAGTGGGGACGTAAATGAGAAACTGTAATATCCTTGTAATAAGTTTTAATCCGTAACTATGCCAGGTATTTGTTTTGTATATGTGTGAGAGGGACACGAAACTAAAATAAAACTGTAATAAATAATAACTATATAAAACCATGTTTTTAAATCCTCATCAAATTAGCTCACATCATCAAACCATCATCCCACACTATGAATTGTCCAGTATCAAATGTACGTTCTGTACATCACAATGTGCATGTGCTGTACAAAAATGATTCTGATAACAAATGAATAAACAAACAATATTACATTACACAGCAAGAAAAATTTACTCACAGATCATCCTGTTGCTCATTGCCCCCTTCTTCAGCTACAAGAAGCTCATACTCTTCAGCTGCGTACCGATCCCAGTCAGACAGCTATTAAAGTAATAAAAAGTGTTGTTATTTAAGTATGAGAGTGGTAAATTAATAAATTAAATGACAGTTTAATAATCCAGCTGAATAAAATCTTTTAAATGTAGTCATTAATAAAAACCAGTTTATCACTTACTTGTTATTGCAGCTCAACCATTGTAGTGAGCACATCTCTTAAAAATTATCTATCTCTGGTACACTATATTAATGAAATCTATCTTTACTATTGTAAAATAATATAAAAGTAGGCAAGGGAGGAAAATCTTACTTCATGGCCATCAGTATCATGATCTCGTTGGGAAGCAAATGGATCCCTCTGCTCGTGATCCAAATATTTTTCCAAATTAAAAAATGTATCAAAAAATATAGGTGTCATCTTACAGCGCTTTAGATCTGCCAGGGAAATTTTTCCTGGTATTGCTGGATGAATCATATCCAGCATCTGCAAAAAAAAGAAAGCATAAAACTGCAATACATATTTAACAGATTTCTTAACAGACATAGCCGTACCACAGGAGAATTCAATTGAGAAAACTAATGAATTGCTGGGCAGTATGTGTCTTCAGGAGGAGAAATGTTTAGAACTGCTGATCCAAACACACACACACACACACACACACACACACACACACACCCACACACACCCCACACACACACACACACACACACACACACACACACACACACACACACACAGACCTCAGGGTTTCACTGACCTGACCATCTCGTTTAACCTTCCCCAATATCTCTTTCACTTCTCCTCAAGGAAAGTAGGTGGAACCAAAGAGCGTCTGCTGTTTTATGTCTCTTTAACTTATGAGTGTGAACTGTGCTCATATACACAATGACAATTTTTCACCAGGAGATGATTAATGAGTGGCCCATTTTACCTTCATAGTTTAAGTATCATACTATTTCTAGCACGCTCTCTTTCTCCCCCATCCTTCCAGTCACATGTGCATCGACTCTTAAACATATGTATTCCATGGTGACACTCACTGTTCATGAGCAGGTCATCTGCCATAGGGGTAGGGTGTAGGTGGAGGATGAGAAATGATTGGGGTAGCTGGGAATGCAGGGGGAATTTTAAGGTAGGGATACCACACACAAATAATCTGAGGCAAAAATGGCAACATGTAGAAGAATTCTCGTAACAGACCTAAAATACATTGAATTGTGTGTGTGTGTGTGTGTGTGTGTGTGTGTGTGTGTGTGTGTAGTGTGAAGATAGAAAAAAAGTGTGGGAAATGACAAGGGAACAGGTTTTACCTGATTCAATTAATTATACTTTCAGCTCAACAGAGCCATAGTCAAGAGTTCCTCAAGGAAATAGCATGTGTCATAAAATAAGAATACATATTTTTTAAAAAAAATATTAGTCCCTTCCACAGACTAAGTGAAATGGACCACGTAGACAGGAATATAAGTAAAAAAAATCTTAAACATACACACAAAACATACAAATGTATGATACTATCATGTCATAACCACAATCAAGTCCAAATCTGAAAGCAGGGTCATCAATGAAGTACAAGGCTTAGCACTGCAAGCACGTTTATTATGTACAGCCAGAAAAGAATTGAACTCATGGATGGAGAGTGCAGCTATTTACACAAAAGAGAATATTCCATGATACACAAACATTAAAAACATAAGAAATTTTGAGGACCTTCTAGAACTGATAAGTACTAAATAACAAATAACTGTGAAGGGTCAACCTTGAACTGGCAACCTACAACACACCAACCAGCGATGCTAACTGCTACATCACACTGCATGTAGCAAAGTTTGCAGCACTGGTCCCTCTCCTGGAGAAACAGAGGCCTGGTGTTTGGGTGTTTCGTAAGGTCTCACTCCAGCTGGCTACACCACACTGGATTTAGATCTTGTCATTGGTCCTCTGTATGGCAGCATTGATGGAACCTCGGATTCCAGTTGTATTGTCACATCCTATTCACTATGAGGCCTTTGGAGGTAGCCCCTCTCACTGAAGCTTTGTGATCATTGAGCAGGTCTTCAGTTTCCTTGAACAAGGAGACCCCATTGTCAATCTGCACTTCAGGATGGTAGTACGGCTTCATATGGTGCACATGGGTGACACCTCTGCCCTTCTATGTTGTTTATGAAGGGTCATAATCTTCCACTTTGTATGTGATGTCTGACAATCCAGGAAGGACACGAAATGGCCCAAAGTAGTACGTTAGTAGCTTTTTCGATAGTCCCCCTTTCAGTGCAGGTGTAAATTCCATACGCAGTCTCCCAGGCTGTGTCTCACCTGCCAGTGTTTGGCGTTATAGCGTTCTCAGCATTTCTCCTGGATGTCCAGCATTCTTATGTGAGCCAGCTGCCTTGCTTCTTTGGTCCTGGTGATGAGGTGTTTCACATAGTCATCTTGAGTATCATCCAACTGAATGGCAACAGTGCATCCATTGTCATTCAACCTTACAACTGTGGAGCAGAAAGAATGGTGTGAAACCTGTAATGTCATTTGCTTCACGGTGTTGTATACAAAATATCACATGTGGCTGTATTATATGTAAATCTCCCTATTTGATGGCAACACACATTGAAAGCACATCCATTGACACCTCATTAAAGCATACTGTGAGGCCATTCGTCTTAGAATGGTATGCAGTTAACCTGTGGGTGATATCACTACATGAAATTACTTCTGACAGTCTTAAATGGAAAACTTTTCCACAATCGAAAGATCATCACAATGGGTGGTCAATGTTTCAAAATTATATTGTTTACAAGAAACTTTGTAATTTTCAGAGCTTTGACAGTCAGCACAACTTTGGTGACTGTGTAACGGGTGATGATGCTTCCAGTTCAGTGGAAGGGCTCTGGTACCAGATGCCCCAGAGGTAAAAGCACCATATGCTTCCATCACTGGCATTTCTTACAGTGGCTCACTTGGTGTCTAATGAATCAGTAGAGGCCTGGCCAGTGATAATTACACCTGATTCTGTCTGGAGTATTCACAAATCCTGGGTGACCAAATGTGGAAGCATTGTAGAAAAACTTCAGTTCAGCAGGTCGTAGATGGGCTGGGATGATGAGCTACCATTTCTGCCCCACTGGATACTACACACACCAGAAAAAGTTTTTCATCAGCCCAGTTCCTAGAACTCCTGAAGATAGTCATTGACTGTGGATATTGTATCCCTTTGACTGTTCAGAGACGTCACTAAACCTGCCCCAAGATGTAAACAACCATGCATGAGCAGCGCCTATTAGATGGACGGGGTCCAACAGCCGATCAGTTCCATTCATTCCACCAGGAATGAGGTACACAGCTCGTGTTGTCTGTAGTTCAGCCATGCCTAGATGGTCAATACTGCAGTTCAATTGCGTCCGCATTGTTACTTTGTGCCAGGAAGGGCACACCAAGTTGTCCATCATATATTCGAAGATGGTTGGAGCATTACGCAGCTCAGATGGCATAACTCTGAACACATAGGGGCTGACAAGAGCTATGAAGGCAGTTTTTCCTGGCCAGCCTCATTGACCTTTACCTTTCTCCTTCTCTCTTCTGTGCACATCACTCTTTTTCCCTGTCCTGATCATATACTGCCTTCTCCTATCACTCTTCCCCCAATCTCCATGCACCCATTCTCTCTCTCTCTCTCTCTCTCTCTCTCTCTCTCTCTCTCTCTCTGTCTTCCCCCTCTCTCTGTCTCTATCTTCTTCTACTTTTCCCCCCCTCCCTCCCTTTAACCCTCATTCTATAAATCTATATCTTTTACATGCTCTACCCTCTGAACTTCTTTTTTCTTGTTGTGCAGCCACAGAGTCATCTGTCAAAAGATCTGCCTCACTCTATCCTACTACTCCCTCCTATCTTCATGCATTCTCCCCTACCCCCTCCCCACCTCTGTCAACCCAGGAAGTGGCTAAAAATAATTGATAATCAATAATCAGTCTTGCTGTGGCCACAGGACTGTATGTTTGGGTGTCGACAAAAAGAGCAAGAGCTTGAAAGCGAATACTGTTTTCTTTTACATGTTTCTATGTTCCACACATCAGTCTACTACAGGTGTATGGTTGCATTGCCCTTATTTTATGCATGGTTACACAAATAACTTAATGTGATACTAAGCTTAAAAGAACATTCTTTAATTAACTTTGCTGATATTTTATTGCAATGACTAGAATATTTTTAATGAAAATATTTTATGGTGTATGTTATTTCCTATAGTGCCCTGAAGGTTGTGTTCATACCTCCACAAATACCTCTGTTCGTATATAACATGCAAGAAAACAGCACAACAGTACCTCCATTTTGACAGTTGACACTCGTTCTATGTAAAGAAGTCCCTACCCTACAGCTCTGGCACCCATGGGCACCAAAACTGCAGTTGGAAAGCAGGAGGTAGCCAAATATGCTCTGATATCCCAGACTGATGAGTCCAAAAGGCTGCCAGAATGCAGGGACCAAGACAACAGCTACCAGATGGTGCTCCTAATATCTGCGAGCACTGCTGTCACCCCCTCAGCACTAGGCATGGGCCATGCCACACGCATCACCCTATTGGCGTCCGTGGCCTTGCTGCTATAAAGCTAGCAGCAAAGGGGCCCTGACCTCAGTCATGTTCCGACTGCACTCTCGGGCTGTTCATTGTATTCAGTGTTGTTCAGTTCTTGATGTTGCTACATCTATGCTCTCAATTTGGTTCTGGACTTGTCATGTTGTCTTCATTGTTCGTCCATTACTGTTCTCGTCTTTCCGCAGTTTTCAGTGATTCACCACTGATGCCCTCAGACAACTGACCAGTGTCTTCTGGTCTTGCTTGATTCTGGTTACAATAACAGCATTAACAGAGCCTTCAGATCAGAGAGAATATCCTGCCCTGATGATCCAGAAACTGTTTTCCTGTGTCTACCTTCCTGTGACCTCAACAAACCAATCAACCACCATGAACCATCCTTTCACTGGTACTCTCCTTATTACTTGAGCCTTGAAAAACACTGCGATGTCCTTTGCCATGGCTTCGATTACCTTGCTCAGTGTCCAGAGATGAGGGATATTTTGCCCTCAAATCCTAGGGCAAAAATCATAGAGGAAACTCGAGCTGTTCACCTACAGAGTATTCACAAGGGAGTCCAAAGAAACACAGGAGTCAGTACTGACCTGTCTATCTGGCGTGTCAAACTCTAAAATTTTCCAATTGCCCTTTTGATTGCATATGAATTGATGCAGTGAGAAACAATTTAAAGTCATGACTTTACCTGGCACAGACAGTCTTCAAAGGGCAACGTTTCCATGCCCAGTGCTTCCATTCTTTGCAGCTGCTCCTCATAAAAATATTCAAGTTCATACATGGACAGGAAACCATCACCATCAAGATCCATACACCTGTGAAAGAAGTTTACCCACATAATTTCAATTCAATAAATATATATACCTTTTACACTTTAACATGTACTTACGAATTTTATCAATAATGGGAGCACTGAAAAATACAGACCAAACTAGTCAATATAATTATGGAATGAGATAGGTGTTTGTCAGTTACAAGAGCAGTCATGAAATAATGTAATAATTAGCAAGTGCTATAACTGACAAGTTCTCATTTACAAAATTGTGCTTCTAAATTTCAATATTCATTCCAGAAGTTCCGAGATGTGCTGGGTTAATTATGATTATTTCAATCCCAAGAAATATTCTCATTGTTCATAGGTTGTGGAAGTTTCAGTTTTCTTGGGTACACAGTGGGCTGATAGTCTCTCACTTCTTTTGCTATGTCCATCAGTTAGACTTATACAGGAATGAGTTGCAATGGTATTATTTCTGCTCTGTGATTTTAAGGTAGGACTGATCAAAAATTGTTGATGCGTCATGAAGTTTCATTGTTTAGAATGTTTGCAGGACACTACACAACACTTTTCCATCTTCCAAAGCAACCATATGCTGCTGTCTTTATGAGTTCAGACACCACCAGAAAAACAACTCAAAAAGGAAAATAAAAAAGATATGCAGTTACTGGATTCTGCAACTTATAAACTCTGAGTGAAAAGCTCTGTGCATTGCATTCTGCCAGTAAATATCAGAAACATTTGATTCTATATAGCCAAAAGCAGAACTTAATACCACACTGGCGATAAAAAATAGTTGCACTAATTCAATTTTAAAATGAAGTGGCAGTCATAAGTTTTGTATCACAGAAGGGGCCTGCATAGCAAAAGTGAAAAGAGCATGAAGGAAGAGGAAAAGAGTGGTGCACACATTCTTCATGACAAATGGCCACACTGCAACTACTGTTGTGGGTGAAGGCATGGCTGTAACTTTGGCTGGTACTCTGAAGTTTGCCAACTCTTCAAATGCACCACATAACTGTCTAAAATCATGTTTGCTTGGGACTCTGTTCCAGTATGACAATACACCAGCTCATCACACAACAAAAACGAGGTCTCTGCTTTGAAGGGACTTGGGTCCATGCAATTTCTTCTTGTTCTGAAGGTGATTCTTCCTGTTCCCCAAGGTGAAAGGAACCATCCACAGACAATTTTGAGTCTTCAGAAGCACCCACCTCTGTTTTGATGCATACCTAAAGGGTCTCCCAAAAGAAAACTATGTGAAACATACAACCTAGTGTTCTGAAACAGTGCAGTGGTGCCTAGAACATCAGGGAGAGTATTTTGAGTAAATGGTCTGAGTTCCAAAAGATAATAATTAAGATGACAGTTACAATAATTTCAGTGTCACTCATACCATTAAAAAAAGAAGAGAAAGAAAGAAAGATTAGTGTCTACCAACAAAATTTGTTCTAGTCTAAAATGAAATATATTAAAAGTGTTTGGAATTTGTGTAAAACTTGACTAACCACCAGGTATTAGCATGCATCCCACCATCAAACTGAACGCAGTTAACAATCCACCACACAACTCCATTTCCCCCATGCACACTAACTTGCTTAACTTTCTTCTAATTTTTAATGGTATTATTCATTCCATGTTTAATTTCTCTTCCTCTTTCATTTACTCACTCTGGCCCTTCAGTCATCCATGAACTGAGGCTGGCACAGTGCTTACCAGTGTACTATTTTTGACCTTCTTCCTGTGACATCTGTCCCTGCAGCATTCATCTTTCTCTCTCCTCATTCTCACAATAGGTGAGTCCTTGTCTGCCTGGGGCCAAAAGACTTACCCCTATTTCCAACCTTCCTCAAAAAAATCACTCTAATCTACATCCACATACCAACTCCATAAGCCACCATATAGCGTGTGGCAGAAGGTGCCCTGTACCACTACTAATCATTTTCTTTCCTGATCCACTTGCAAATAGAGAGGGGGGAAACTGACTATCTATATGCTTCCATATAAGCCCTAATTTCTTGTACCTTATCTTCATGGGCCTTTCGTGAAGTGTATGTTGGCAGTAGTAGGACCATTCTGCAGTCAGCTTCAAGTTGCTGTTCTCTAAATTTTCTCAATGGCGTTCCTCAAAAAGAACGTCGTGATCCCTCCAACAATTCCCATTTGGGTTCCTAAAACATCTCCGTACCACCTGCATGTTGTTTGAACCAACTGGTAACAAACCCAGCTGCCCACCTCTGAATTGCTTCAATGTCTTCCTTTAATTTTGCCTGGTGCAGATCCCAAACACTCAAGCAGTACTCAAGAATAGGTCACACTAACGTCCTATATGCTGTCTCCTTTACAGATGAACCACAGTTTCCTAAAATTCTCTCAATAAACCAAAGTAAACCATTCACCCTCCCTACCTCCTCACTTGCTTGTTTCATTTCACATCACTTTGCAACATTATCCCCAGATGTTTAAACAATGTGACTGTGTGTGAAGCAGAACATTACTAAGGCTGTATCCGAACATTATGGGTTTGTTTTTCCTACTCAGCCACATTAAATTACATTTTTCTATGTTTAGAGCTACCTGCCATTCATCGTACAAATAGAAATTTTGTCTAAGTCATCTTGTATCATCCTACAGTCAAGCACCTTTGACACCTTCCTGTACATCACAGCATCATCAGCAAACAATCACAGATTTGCTCCTCACCCTGTCCACCAGATCATTTATGTATACAGAAAATAACAGCAGTCCTGTCACACTTTCCTGGGGCAATCCTTATGATTCTCTGTCTCTGATCAACATTCGTTGTCAAGGACAACGTACTGCATTATATTACTTTACAAGTCTTTGAACCACTCACATCTTTCAGAACCTGTTCTGTATACTCCCACCTACGAAATTTTGCTTAAGTATGATGATGGTAATAGTTGTATGCCTCATGCGTAGATCTTTTCACAGATGCACAAATCTCTACTAACCTTTGCCTGTCATCATTTGCATGTTCTCTTTTGAACCAAGAGTGCAACAGCCTTTTCTAAATTTCGTTGCAAAACCACAGTTGGTCTTTCCATCCTTAATCCACTTACTAGGCTCATACCTGAGCAGAGCATGATTTACAATCTGCTTAAGCTTTGCCCATAATTCCTCCATTGTACTGGACCTAATGACTGCAGTTCATTGTCTAAGTGAGATGCTAACAACTGCTTATCTGCTCTTTCTATCAGAATCACTCTCCTAGCCTTCTTGATTGATTTACTAATTTTTGTAACTACAGTCACTATGATGACATCATAATCACTAACCCCCATGTCTATACTGACGCTGTTGATAAGGTCCAGCCCAATTGTAGCTACACGGTCTAAGACGTTAACATTATGTGTGGGCTGCTGAACTGGCTGCTCAAGACAGTTTTTGGAAAACATGTTCGAAAGAACTTCACTAGACTGACTGCCTGCATCCACTGCAACTAATCCATAGATGTCCCAATCTATATTTCACAGGTTAAAGCCGCCTCCAACTAGTACTGCATGATCTGCATATCTACGCACTACTGGGTGTAGACTTCCTTTGAATGACTCTAGAAGTGTCACAGTAGAATTGGGTGGCCAGTCGAAAAAAAATGCCAATTAATTTGGTTTCACCTAGACCTGTTATAAGTGACCAGATAACTTCACTGTCACACTCGATTTCAACCTCAATAGAGGACAATGTTTCTGTCAACTACAATCGACACTCCCCTCCTATTGCATCTAATCTGTCCTTTTAGTAAACATTCTATGACTTGCTAAGAATCTCAGAGATTTCTACTTTGGGTTTTAGCCAGCTCTTATTACCAAGAATAACCTAAGAATGAGAGTTTTCCTGGAGGGCAGTAAATTCAGGAAATCTGTTCTGAATTCTTTGACAGTTAACTGATAAAATTTTGGAAGTCAAGGTGCCTTTACTATGAATGAAATCTGATGTCCCTATCTGCAAATTACCTAATGAGTGTTCATCAGAGTACACAGCCTAAAAAAATCCCTATGCGCACTCCACAAGTACTCTGCAACCCGAATAACTGCTTCCTCTGTTTAGTGCACCCCTAATCTACCAACGGGAGACCTACAATTCCCCAGCCGGTAATGCAGGTCTATAAATCTGCAGCAAAAACTGTCACAGAGTCAATAAAGTCTTTGGTTGAGACTCTTCACTTGGCTCCAAACCGATGGACCCCAACCACCTCTGTGAATAATGCTGCAAATTGCAAAGCTCTGCTTGCATCTCATGTGCAAGGCCAACAGCCTTCACCATCTCAGTCAGCCACCTGTACAAACTAAAGATAGCCTCAGAACCCATGTGACAGGTGTTGTAAGTGCCAGTGTGAGCCACAATTTGTGGATAACTGCATTCCGCATGCTCAGTAGCCACAGCAAGTCCACCTCCACATCTTGGATGAGGCCTCTCGGCAGACATACCAAGTGCAAAATGCCACTCTTTCCAGCTCCGAACGCTATCTGCCTAAGGGGCTCCATAACACACCCAATTCTAAAGCTAAAAATAACTAGCAAGTCCATGCCCACATGTGCTTCCTTGGACCATGCTGAAGGAACGGCCACCTGTTTACTCACAGGACAAATGGGCAAGGCCAGACACTCAGCCTCCACATTGGCCTTGAGTGATGCAAATGTGCTACATCCCACCACTCACCCTGCTGGGGATCCACTGCATTGGGTACACTAGGAGGTGCCTTGGCAGCAGAGCCCGTGGGCAAAACAAGCAACCCCTGAGGCATGTCATGTGACACTGCAAGTGACATGTCAGTTTCTCTGAAACTGCTTCATCCCAAAGCAGCAACCTGAAGGTGCCTGACTGTAGCCAAAACCACATTCAACTGTTTGCAAACTGCGGCCAGCTCTTTCTGCAACTGCATATAGCATGCACACGTCCCACCCATCCTAGCAAGAAGTAAACTGTAAAAGCTGACAGAGACCTAGATATGCAACTTGTTACCATCCTGACATGTCAGCAGTGGACACTGATGCTGTAATGAACTGTGAAGTTAGCTGTTCAGAAGAAATGACAACTCAGCTACAGAATGGCTGAATTTACAGTTATGAAATGTAAGATTAAACCTCTTAAATACAAAAACACGCACAAAATTTAAGCAATATATACTACGATGGAAACACAGGAAAAACTATATACATAATGTGCTGCCCTGGAGATATGTCACAGGCAACAGCTGGTGATGAACAGACTCTTTACTCCCTTAAGATGAAACATACAAGCTCCAAAAGATTGGAATGCTTTCTTTTCTATTTTAAAGTATTTCTATGTGCATTACTTGAAATTTTACCTCTTGAAGGTGAGTCATTCTGTCTTCTTCTAACTGAAAATTTTTTATGGAACACTAACAATTACTTTTTTCAGAAAGCTTAATTTGTTCAACTATGTTGTAGATAGAGATAATGAACCTGTTTTACTTACAATGAAGTGGAATGATTGGAAAGTGTTACTATTGATGAGATCACCCCATTGTAAAAATTTCAAACGTATTTTACATTCATACAGAACAACCTTTCTGGAGAGAGATTCCACATTCAATGATCTTATGAGACTCAGCTCACTATGTTCACGAGGCCCAGAAGGCAGTAGATACTGGTGCCAAGGTTGATACCACATTCCTTGACTTCTAACACACTTTCGCACTGTCACCTAATGAACAAAATAAAAGTGTACCAAATAAGAGACCAGTTTTGGGATTAGATTAAAGAATTCCTATTAATTGGTACACAGCATGTTATTCTTAACAGTGACAAATCCTCAGATGCAAAAGTAGCTTTAGGCGTGCTCCAGGGGAGTGTTAGGTAAGCTCATAATGTACATAACTGACCTATAGTCAAATTGCTGAAAGAAAGTCCCTGACAGCCAGTGACTTTGTTGCCATTGCTACTACTTGGCTGTTTGATGTGATGCTATGATGGTCACCTGTCTGCAAATATCCCATCCAAAAATTTTAGAGCTGTGGCAATGCCATACTGAAGCATGAAAAAAGGCTAATAATCCAATATGTACCACTTGTGTTTGACAGTACCGTTCCATTTTGTGAGAGTAATACTGCCCAGGGCCTCATGTACTAAAACTTCAGTGCCTTTTAATTTAAGACTTATTTCTATCTGCAATGTATAATTTCACACAAGGCCAGACAATCTCTATTGCATTAAAATAGCAATGATATGGTGGAAGGTACAGCACTCTGTGAGCATTTTCTTCTGTAATTTTGTCAATGTCACAAATGATATTAAGCAATATATGCTTTTTCAAGTATTCCAGCACTCCTGCCTTTTTCATTATTATATCAGATGAATCTATGATGTACTTCTCTAGCCAGTCCAATATGTCACTCATCCTGCTGCTGCATGTAGGGGCCTTGTTTAACTGAGCAGAGTGATATGGTGTGTTATCCAGTATTACAGCGGAGTTCCCTTCTATGTTCAGAAGTAAAGAGTATACAAACAACTCTTCAAATTTTGCTGCATTCATTTCCTCATGGTAGTCCCCAAATTTCTTTTATGCAAACTACAACAAAGTATTTGGTACAAACCAACTGATTGTTCCAGCATGTAAAAGAGTGAACTGAGTGCCTTTTCCAACTGGAGCTTTCATTGCTCCTCATGCTGTGTCATCAGTCTATGCAGTCAGTCTGGAATGACCAGCTTTTACTCACATTTTGTCCAACCAAATAATTTCATAAGGTTTACATTTAGATACTTCCCTCAAAAAGCAGTGTCTTCAGGCAATGATATCCTCACATTCAACCAGAACTCTTCTTCCAGAAAAAAAGTTCTTCATCAAAATCCTATCTTCATTAAACTGAAAGACTGGTTGTTCCTCCAAAAAACAACTCACAATTGCACAGTGAGAGAAGCAGATTCTTCCAGGTTGGATATTCTTCCCACCTGCAATAGTCATATACTGTGTCACCAAATTGCATCCTCTTGAAAATTATTCAGTTCTGTCATTTTAGCAATACACACTCTGGTTTTCTCTGGAGTCAAAAGAACAGCACAGTTCTCCTTCCTCCTTGCTATTCTTTTCACAGAACTTGCTCTGATTTTCAGAGCAGTAATTACTCATTCAATGATTTCTGACAATGGTGTGAGAGGCCAGCCACTACATCTTTCTTTCTCAAAATAGAGTCATATGTTATACACTCCTGGAAATTGAAATAAGAACACCGTGAATTCATTGTCCCAGGAAGGGGAAACTTTATTGACACATTCCTGGGGTCAGATACATCACATGATCACACTGACAGAACCACAGGCACATAGACACAGGCAACAGAGCATGCACAATGTCGGCACTAGTACAGTGTATATCCACCTTTCGCAGCAATGCAGGCTGCTATTCTCCCATGGAGACGATCGTAGAGATGCTGGATGTAGTCCTGTGGAACGGCTTGCCATGCCATTTCCACCTGGCGCCTCAGTTGGACCAGCGTTCGTGCTGGACGTGCAGACCGCGTGAGACGACGCTTCATCCAGTCCCAAACATGCTCAATGGGGGACAGATCCGGAGATCTTGCTGGCCAGGATAGTTGACTTACACCTTCTAGAGCACGTTGGGTGGCACGGGATACATGCGGACGTGCATTGTCCTGTTGGAACAGCAAGTTCCCTTGCCGGTCTAGGAATGGTAGAACGATGGGTTCGATGACGGTTTGGATGTACCGTGCACTATTCAGTGTCCCCTCGACGATCACCAGTGGTGTACGGCCAGTGTAGGAGATCGCTCCCCACACCATGATGCCGGGTGTTGGCACTGTGTGCCTCGGTCGTATGCAGTCCTGATTGTGGCGCTCACCTGCACGGCGCCAAACACGCATACGACCATCATTGGCACCAAGGCAGAAGCGACTCTCATCGCTGAAGACGACACGTCTCCATTCGTCCCTCCATTCACGCCTGTCGCGACACCACTGGAGGCGGGCTGCACGATGTTGGGGCGTGAGCGGAAGACGGCCTAACGGTGTGCGGGACCGTAGCCCAGCTTCATGGAGACGGTTGCGAATGGTCCTCGCCGATACCCCAGGAGCAACAGTGTCCCTAATTTGCTGGGAAGTGGTGGTGCGGTCCCCTACGGCACTGCGTAGGATCCTACGGTCTTGGCGTGCATCCGTGCGTCGCTGCGGTCCGGTCCCAGGTCGACGGGCACGTGCACCTTCCGCCGACCACTGGCGACAACATCGATGTACTGTGGAGACCTCACGCCCCACGTGTTGAGCAATTTGGCGGTACGTCCACCCGGCCTCCCGCATGCCCACTATACGCCCTCGCTCAAAGTCCGTCAACTGCACATACGGTTCACGTCCACGCTGTCGCGACATGCTACCAGTGTTAAAGACTGCGATGGAGCTCCGTATGCCACGGCAAACTGGCTGACACTGACGGCAGCGGTGCACAAATGCTGCGCAGCTAGCGCCATTCGACGGCCAACACCGCGGTTCCTGGTGTGTCCGCTGTGCCGTGCGTGTGATCATTGCTTGTACAGCCCTCTCGCAGTGTCCGGAGCAAGTATGGTGGGTCTGACACACCGGTGTCAATGTGTTCTTTTTTCCATTTCCAGGAGTGTATATTAATTCAAGAGGTTCTTTAAAGTTGCACCCTTTCCTAATTTACTACAGCTTGAGGAAGAGGTTATATCACATATTATTCACATAAACTAAGTTGACACTCACAAAGATGGCTGATGGGAGCAACTGTAAATGAGAAATGTCCTTATGGTTGCTCCCATCAGCCACCACACCAAGTGTCAACTTAGTTTGTGCAGACAACTTAGTTTGTGCAGACATTACATCTGAAGTTAATGATATTTTACATTGCACCTTTAACACTAATTGAATTGATAACTCACAAACCGTGACAAATAATAAACACATGACAAATCCTTTGCAGTCACTAAGGAAGCATGGCAGCACACATGACCTTGAGTAGTGGCAGTAGCAACCCGGAACCATCACCATGGCGAGGTTTAAGAATTCCAGAGCTCAGATTGGCACTTATGTGTATCTTCCACACAATGTGGTCCATGTGAATGAAGTGTCAGGGGCATTCTTTTGGTGACCTGGCTACAGTGGATAACATGACAAGTGATTCCATTGTATGCAGAAAAGTTGAACACTATAAACTTGTAGCAAAATGCCAGAAGAACTGTAAAGAAGCAATGCTTGAAGCAGTGACTGGTAACTGACCCAGTATGTAAACACAGTGTCTTGTGCATAAACAAGCAGAAAGACCTGTTACTGTTTGATTAAACAATTGCCAAACAATCACCGGCAACAGTCATGTCCATTTAATGTCTGGGAGTTTATGATGGAGCAATTTAAAGAGGAGTGACCATATAAAACCAATCATAGCACTGGAAAATGGTAGACAGATTCATGGAAGAACCCTCTGGAAGTGCAGTCCACCAACTTACAAAATCCTTGAATATTTCTCCTCAGTCTGGGGTCCTTACCACTTAGAACTGAAACAGGAAATAGAGAAAATCTGAAGACAGGCAGCATGTGTCATCACATGTTTGTTCAAAGTGCCATTGCATCACAAAAATGCTCAGCCAACAGTGATAGATGCTACAAGAGGAATGTTGTGCATCACAACACAGTTTACTGTTAAAATATGAAGAATGTAAATTCTTAGAAGAGTGAACCAAAATATTGCTTGCTGCTACATATATCCTGCAGAAAGAATGTAAAGGTAAAAGTAGAGAGATCTGAGTTCACTGAAAGGCTTGCTAACC
Organism: Schistocerca americana; assembly: GCF_021461395.2. Classification (NCBI taxonomy): domain Eukaryota; kingdom Metazoa; phylum Arthropoda; class Insecta; order Orthoptera; family Acrididae; genus Schistocerca; species Schistocerca americana. The sequence continues at coordinate 288,878,873 of NC_060120.1, read as the reverse complement.
ATCATTCATCCTACGCACCATTTACAACCGAGACAGGAATTGAGAGAAGTGACAGCACTCTCCATCACACACCATATGGTTGTTTGCAGTGAATATATGTAGAACGTGACTTCAACAGTGAAGATTAGGCTTTCAATCAAACGTTCTTCCTCCATGTTCACTTAATATCCTCACATTTTCATGTCATCTGGCATAAGCACACATTATCACTAGAAGCGTGCACAAGGTAACGTACAATCCCCTTAGTCACCACAATGTCATTTTTGACAAGTCTAATCCTGGGCACTATGTGACTTGTCATCATTTCACTGAAACTTTTTTTCCACATTCTGAACAAATGCACAATATTTTTCGTAACACTCACAATGCTCCGTACTCACAGACTTGATACAATAAAACAACTCTCTTTCAGCAACATCACTCATAAAATTGATCCCACCACCCTTCAGCAAGTGTGAGAAGCAAAGTACTGTTGGTGCATTAGCAGCTTGGATAGTTGCTGCTACTAATGATGTGTGCAACATCTGTTTAAGGTGAGAAACAACTTTTCTGTTAACTTCTAAGACAATCCATTATGTTGTATGAGCTAAAAATCTTAGTTGATTAAATAAATGATTTCATTGTGTCCTAAGAAAACTGTCCTGCATGATATTTAATATTCTTTGATGAATGAAGAACTGTGGAAGTGGGTATCTTATATAACTATTCACACATATAATTAAACTCAATAAAACAGCTCAGAAAGTATAAAGAGACACTCCAGGGGGGAAAATGCGGCAATTGCACTCAACAGTTGTACATGGTGTGTAGAATTGTGATTTTCCATATTTCATTACATACCTGAACCAATATTCAATTGCAGTTGGGTGTGTTTTATCTTCCTCAGACAATAAAAACCAAACAAAATCTGTGTAGCTCATCTTGTCTTCATGCCTTGGTCCACGAGTGACGGCTCCCGAGAATATTCGGTCAATCATACGTGACGATAATGCTGTTGAATATGAATGCTCTATGTAATGTAATTTTACTGCTCGAAATAATAAAACAGTTACAAAAATAAAGCAAAAAAGTAGACTAATGACTTAATTTTTTTTTTAAATCTATTGACTTCTGAATACCTACGCTATACTGTGAAGAAGTTTGGTTGTTTAGCGTTTGTATTAACAAGAAATTTTGTCTATGTCCAAAACCAGACATTTTGTGTTTGAGAAGTGTACAGGATCAAGCTACTTGGTACATTGATTAAAGCATTGAATTTGTATTCAAAACAAGTGAAGTTCAAATTGTTGTGACTGGTCATTCTGATTTAGTTTTCTGTGGTCTTTTTTTTTTTTTTTTTTTTTTTTTTTTTTTTTTTTTTTTTTTTTTTTTTTTAAAAAAATCACTTATGACAAATACTGAAATGTATTCTTCAGTAAGGACACTGCCATCTCATACCCTTGTTTTTCACCAATTAAGGACCAACAACTTTGGTATCTACTTGATATCAATCTCTAACGTTCCATCTAGTATTACAAATAGACAAGATATATCTTTCCCAAGTAGGTAAACAGTTTTCCTTTCACCTGCAAAGGTCTTTTCCATGTACCTAAATTGTATTGTTAAAGCACTGTTCTTCAAAATCTTAACACCTGCAGAGAGACACACCATCAAACACAGTAAAACAGCACCAAATAAATCTGAATCAAATATCTCAAATCATGAGCATGGTTCATTATGAGAGACAGAAATGGGGAGTAAGTGATCACTTGCTGAAGGTGACTAACCAGAGCAGAAGCAACAGATAAGTAAATCAATAAGTTTCTTGAGCATTTAAAAATAATTTTTCCATAAAAAACAAAAATAAAGACAAGATACCACAGAAAGTGAAAGTATGAAGTAAATATGTTGGAGAACACTTTTAATAGCAATCTATAGCATTTTAAAAAATTATAGACAGCAATTTTTTTAAGCTAGGGGACTTTGTAAAGGCTACTTCTCATGTCCAATATATTCCTCGATTTTAGATTATGCAAATCTGTAACTATAGGTATAAGTGACTGACACTACAAATAAGAAGTCAGGATTCTAGAGAGGGTGCTAATGTAATACTTTTTTTCAAAGCAGGTAGTCACAAATGAAGATTGCAAAGTAAAAATAGCTTCTATAATAGATGTTGAAACTGACCAAATGGCAGAGCAGAATGAAGGGTAAAATGAACGACGAATGACGGGCTTCAGTATTTTACACATGTTCTGTTAATTTGTGCCTAAGCCTATTATCACTTAGCCAGAAAAAGTTTTTTACCTTTATTTAACTACAGTTTCATATCCATTTTTTTTTCTTTTCTACATGTTTGTAGAGGAAAAGACAAAATATTTTAGTAGTGAGTGTATTCAACCACAAAAAAGAGGACTGGGGTTTAATGTGCTGTCAACAGCAAGCTCAGATAGGCTGAGGATGGGGTAGGAAATTGACTGTGTCATTTTCAGTTTAAGCATCCAGGCATTTGCCTTATTCAATTTAGAGAAATCATTGAAATCCAAATTTGGATGGTGGGATGGAAATTTTAACCCTTCTCCCCTCGACTGCAAGTCCAGTGTCTTTATGATTCACAAAGACATATCGATGCTCATTCAGTCTTGTTCATGGTACCTCAGTCATGACAGAAAACAACACTACTTAAGAAGTTCCAGATAGTGTACCAAATGTTCTAGGAAAACTTTTATTCTTGTTCCACAACAATGGACTAAAACTGAATATCACAAAGATCCAGATAATGCAGTTTGTCTCCAAATCATCAGCCCTGTAAAAATAGCTCAAAATAATTGCTCAATGGCAGAAGAAAGCCATGTGAAATTCTTGGGCCTAAGCCTTGACAAATAAGTTAAATACTCTAGCTTTTGCAATGGGTCCACCCATATGGACAGTTAATTTGAATCAACTATTTGGTATGGGATATATTTCTGGACAAATTCTACAAACAGCACAAGGCTATTAACTCTTCAGAAGAAAATCATTAGAAAAACATGTGCTGCCCATAAAAATGAGTCATATCACCCAATATTTAAGCAATGAAAAATACTAACAATTCCTTCATTGTACATTTTTGAAATTTTGATTTTTGTTTACAATAACCAATTCAAACTTGAAAAATACCGTTTTAAATATAGCTAAGGTATTCATCACAAGTGGAACTTCAAACTTCCCTCACACCACTCAAAGCTTTATGGTGAGACACCACTCTACATGGGGCTAAAATACATATGACAAAGTACAAAGTAGCAATGCATTAAATATGGACCTTGTCTCTTTGAAAAGATTATTCCATAATGTTTTAGTAGAAAAATATTACTAATATTACTATACCACTGAAAAATTCATAGAAGACAGTTTTACACTTTGAACAATAAAAATACATAGACTTTAATCTCAAACTATTAATTTACAACAAATGCTGTAGTCTTATATGTATTTTTATTAGACACACTTGCATACTTGTTAATCTATAATGCATAACTTTCAAAAAACAATGTAAAATAATCTTTTGTAAATCATTATATTGTTTTCAAACTTGGCATGCCTCCTGTACAGCAGATCTAATGATCTGTACACTGTATGCAATTTCACATATATTTTATTTTAAATAAATTGAGTTTCAGACCCTCAAGAGATCATTTCCAGTTACTGCTATACCAGAAAAATATTACAATCAATGTAATAACTGTTTTGTGACACTCAAAATATCACAAAAATAACTTTATCCTTTCTTCTACAAATACATGTAGCAAAGATTATCTTCAACTTCATATATGAGGTGTTTATTCTGTGTGGAAATTTTTTGTATCCCAGTGGCATTTTGTCAAATACCGACATTATTTGAGAAATGCAGCTGTTGTGTGACACACAATGTTTTCAGCACACAGAATCGTCAATTGCTCTTAAAATTATTTAAAAATATCTATAAAGATTAGAAAATAATTATTTTTATTGTATGTACTACATTTCTAAGAAACCTGAGGCATACCATTTTTTCTGACAGACTGCAACTTTTATGGCCAAAGATTTTGAATTCTGCTTCCATTTAGCATGCTAGTCTGCTAAAAAATTCATTCAATTGTCCCCCTTTCCCCAACCCAAGACAAGATTTCATTCAGAATCTAGATATAGTCTTCATACCATGTTCACTATGCCGAGCCAAATCTTGTCGATCTATGTACAGATCATGGTCTCGGTCCAGCTCCCAGAATTTGCAGTAAATAACATAAAAATGTTCATAACTGAAATATGCTGTCACTTGGTTGATGTCTTCCTCCTCCTCCAGTAACTGAATAATACGTAAGAGGTCCGAACGCCTCAACTCTGGCAGAGTGATCTTGCCACTCCAGGAACGATTAACGCAGTAGAAGATTCGTGTTATAACCTGTGAATCAACAGCCAGGAACATTCCTTAATGCAAATCTGCCACACAAATCAGCTTCTTTACTGTGAATTATTATCTAAAGTAATTTAACTCATATTGTTTTATTCAACATACATTAAGAGCATTAAACATTACTGCTGATCATACATAAAAGAAAGATAATTATATGTCCTTAAGCCTCATAAATATACTTAGCTTTAATTTTACACAAAAGATAATAAATTAGTTTTAAATATGCAGTTAACAAGGGATTGATACAAATATTTTGAATCTCTCTTCAAAATATATATTGTAAAGCTCTTAAACACTAGAGGACGAAACGTAAAAGCATGAGTGTGCAAGTCAGGAGTGGAAGATACTGTCAAATGTTTGTGGAGAAGCAAGTGGTTGTCGCCAATGAAGAAGACGTATGTGACACGTTTAGACAACTGGTGGAGAACCACTAGATATGGGGTAAAACAAATACGGTCTGAAAACTGCTGAAGAAGATACATCTATCTAGTAGTGCATAGCATATCTTCAAGCTCTGATGTCAGTGGTAACAGACCATGAGACAGACTCCACAAGACACAGATCCAGATCCATGACTGCTCAGACCTGCCACCCACTGCTTGCAGAAATTGGTCTACATGTACATATTCTGCAATTCACCTCAATGCGCGTGCTTGAAGGCATTTTGTGTACCACTTTCTCTTCTCCTCTTACTCATCCCAACTCCAAATAGTGAACAGAAAGAATGATTATTGGTAAGTCTCCATGTGAGCATGAATCTTTCTAATCTTCCATTCACGATCTTTTTGTGAGATGTATTTAGAAGGAAACAATACACTGGTTGACTCACTCTTCTAGGAATGCAGGCTCTCAGTATTTTCACAGAAAATCACTCTTTGATGCACAACAGCTCTCTTGTAATGTCTATCAGTGGAGTTAGATGAGCATCTCTGTGATGCTTTTGCAGGTACTGAATGAACCTGTGACAAAACATGCTGCTCTTCTGTGAATCTCTTCTACTTCCTGTATTGATCCTGTCTGGTAAGAGTCCCAGACTGATTAGCATGAGAAAGGGTTTTGTAAACTACCTCCTTTGTGGATTCTTCCAATGGATCTCAGTGTGGTAACTGGCTTTCCTAGAATTAATCTGTTGTGGTTGTTGCATTTCTGATCCAACTGTATGCATACTCCCATTTATAGTCCACAAACCCAACAACCCCAGATACCCCATTGTAGCCAGTTACTGTGTCCCCACTGAGAGAATCTCTTCTCTCATGGACCAACACCTTCCGCCTATTACCCATAACCTACCCTTCTATACAAAAGACACCAATAATTGACTTTCCACATTTCCTATTCCTTCGCCACCTGGAAATGTGCTCATCACTGAAGATGACACCTCCCTCTGCACTGACATCCCCAATGCCCATGGCCTTGCCACTATCGATCACTACCTTTCCCAACACCCAACTGACTCCAAATCTACAACCTTTTTATTGGTCACCAGGACTTATTTTATCCTCACCTACAATTGCTTCTCCTTCAAAGGTACCATCTACAAACAAATTCATGGTACAGCAACAACCACATGCATGGCACCACCCAGCACCAACCTATTCTTAGGCCACCCAGAATCCCAAACCCCTCATGTTGTCCAGATCCACTGATGACATCTTTGCAATCTGGACCTTGGATGATGACACCCTATCCACCCATCTAGAGGACTCCTTCCTAACCACCCAGAATACCAAGCCCCCCCTCTCCTGGTTCAGATTCACTAATGTCATCTTCATGACCTGGACCAAGGGTGAGGATACCCTATCCACATACCTCCAGAACCTCAGTAACTTCTCCCCCATTTGCTCCGTCTGGCCCTCCACAAACCAACAAGTCACCTTCCTCAGTGTTGACCTCATGATCAAAGATGGCTACATCAGTACCTCCTTTCACATCAAACCTACCAACAATACTTCCACTTTGACAGCTGTCAGCAATTTCTCTCCAACCCTCCCACAGCAGTATTCAACTACCTACCAAAACTAGATGTTATATTTGTCCATCCCTACTCCACCCCTGCTCCCAACCCCCTGCCCCAATGCTCCTATCCCTGCAATACACCTACATGCAAGACCTATCCCAGACACCTCCCACTACTACCTATTCCAGTCCTATCCTGTCAAAGGCAGGGCTACCTCTGAAAGCAGCCATGTGATCTACAAACCAAGCTGCAACCACTGTGCTGCTTTCTTCATGGGCATGGCAACTAACAAGCTGTGTCTGCATTAAGGCGACCACCAAACTATGGTCAAGAGGCAGCTGGACCACCCAGTTGCTGAGCATGCTGCCCAACACGATGTGCATCACTTCAATGACTGCTTCACAGTCCGAGCTGTCTGGATCATTCCTACCAATACCACTTTTCCTCACTTGCACAGGTGGGAACTCTCCCTACAACATTCCCTTCATTCTCATAACCCCCACGGCCTCAAACTTCACTAGTCCCTGCCCTCCATCCATTTCTCTGCTCTCACTCCTGCACTACCATACCTTCTATTCCAACAATGTACCTACTCGATGTTTCCCCTTCTCTACATCTCTCCTCTTCCCTTAGCCCTCCCCCAGCATGGCCATGGGTGATGACACCCATTTAGAGGCCTCCTTCCTAAACACCCAGAATCCATGTCTCCACCACATCTCTGCTCATTCCAACAGCAGCACGTCTTCCCCTAACTTCCCCAGATTGCTGCTCTCATCAGGTGCAAGCACAACCTGCAATTGGACCCAAGTGGCCATAGACAGCAGCCACATGTGTGTGTGAGAGTTGTGCTTGTGTGTGTGTGTGTGTGTGTGTGTGTGTGTGTGTGTGTGTGTTTTCTGCTACTGAAGAAAGACTTTTTTGTCCGAAATTTAAAAGTTTAGTAACCCTAAACAATGGAAACTAGGAAACTACAGGTAGGAATATCAACAATGTAGGAAGACACATCAAGTTGAGGTTCAAATGGCTCTGAGCACTATGGGACTTAACATCTATGGTCATCAGTCCCCTAGAACTTAGAACTACTTAAACCTAACTAACCTAAGGACATCACACAACACCCAGTCATCACGAGGCAGAGAAAATCCCTGACCCCTCCGGGGATCGAACCCGGGAAACTGGGCGCGGGAAGCAAGAACGCTACCATACGACCACGAGCTGCGGACCTCACGTCAATTTGCAGATGGGCACAATTAAAAGAAACTCACATATACAAGGGCTATCCACAAAGTACATTATGTTTTGGAATTAAAAATAAATAAAGTATTGGAAATTTTTTTTATTATATACAGATGAAAGCCACACTTAAATACTACTTTTCTACATAGTTTCCATTTAAATTAAGGCACTTATCGTAGCGATGGACGAGCTTGGAAATTCCTTCGTCGTAAAATTCGGCCGCCTGCGCCTTCAACCACGTGGTTACCTCTTCTTGAAGCTGTGCGTCATCATAAAAACGCTGCGTAGCTCGGTGCCATGTCGGGACTGTACGTTGGATGAGGAAACAACTCCCATTTAAAAGATTTGAGAACTTCACAAGTGGCATTTGCCGTGTGGGCCCGGGCATTGTCGTGAATCAGCAAGACCTTTGAGCCCAACTTTCCCCTGCGCTTGTTTTGTATTGCTCTTCTGAGGTTGTGAAGAGTTTGGCAGTACCTTTGAGAGTTTTTTGTAGTGCCTCTTTCCAGGAAATCAACAAAAATCACACCTTTTCTGTCCCAAAAGAGGTAACCATGTGGTTGAAGGCACAGGTGGCCGAATTTTATGACGAAGGAATTTCCAAGCTCGTCCATCGCTACGATAAGTGCCTTAATTTAAATGGCAACTACATAGAAAAGTAGTATTTAAGTGTGGCTTTCATCTGTATATAATAAAAAAAATTCCAATACTTTATTTATTTTTAATTCTAAAACGTAATGTACTTTGTGGATAGCCCTTGTAGCTTTCAGCCACAGCCTTCATCACTAAGACACACACACACACACACACACACACACACACACACACAAACACAAACACACACACACACCACACCTCACATACACACGACCACCAACCCCAGCATCTCGGTCTGGAATGCAACATCACTTGACATGCAAGCAGCAATCTAGAGGGGGTGGAGGAGAGGAAGGGGAAGGGATAGTAGTGTATGGGTGAAGAGAGACACAAACACTGTCTGGAGGAGTGTGCAGGGACTAGAAAACTAACAGGTGCAGCTTCAAGAAGTTGTGGGGCACGGAGGTGGGGAAAAAAGGAACAAAAAAGGAGAGGGAGAGGGAAGGATGGGCAGATGCATTAGTAGAGGGCTGCAAATAAACAGGGTGGGAGATGAGAATGGGGAGCAGATGATATAACAGAGGCGGTGGAAACTGTTGGATGGAGGGTGTGGGGACAGTATGTTACCATAGGTTGAGGCCAGGATAATTATGGGAGCAGAGTGTGTGTTGTAAGGATAACTCCCATCTGTGCAGTTCAGAGAAGCTGATGGTGAATGGAAGGATCCAGATGGTTCAGGTCGTGAAGCGGCCATTGAAAACAACTGTGTTATGTTCAGCCACATGTTTTGCCACAGGGTGGTCTACTTCACTAGTGGCCATAGTTTGACAGTGGCCTTTCATCCTGGTGGACAGCTGGTTGGTAGTCATACCAATATAAAAAGCTGTGCAATGATTGCAGCAGAGCTGGTAAATGACATGGCTACTTTCGTATGTGGCCTGGGCCCTGATGGAGTAGTATAAACCTGTGACAGGACTGGAATAGGGAGTGCTGGGTGGGTGGATTGGGCAGGTTTTGCAACTGGGTATTCCACAGGGATATGATCCCTGCGGCAAGTGTTGGGATTTGGTTTGCCATAAGAATAGACTAGGATGTTTTGAACATTGGGTGGGTACCTCAGGTAGAATGTTCCTCATTTCAGGGCACAATGGTAGGTAATCAACATCCTGCCAAAGGATGTGGTTCAGTTGTTCCAGTCCAGGGTGGTAACGGGTGAGAAGGGGACACTCCTTTGTAACTGGTTCTTGGGGGAGGTGGAAGGATTGTGGGTGTGATGGTAAATGGCATGGGAGGTCCGGTGGATAGAGCCTGTCTGTGAAGGCCTTGGTGAGATCCTCAGTATGCTGAACAAGGGAGTTTTTGTCTCTGCAGATATGCCATCCCACGCTAAATGGGAGGGATTTTTTGGCGTGCAAGGGATGACAGCTGTCAAAATGCAGGTACTATTGTTGGTGGTTGGCAGGTTTAGTGTGGATTGAGCTGCTGATAGAGCTATCAGAGAGGAGGAGGTCAACATCTAGGAAGGCGGCTCACTGGGTTGAGGAGGACTATGTGAAGCAGATGGGAGAGAAGGTGTCGAGACTGTGAAGGAATGAAGATAGGGTGTCTTGGCCCTGAATCCAGCTCATGGAGATATCATCAATGAACCTAAACCAAACAAGGGGGTTTGGTATTTTAGGAGGCTAGGATGATCTCCTCTAGATGGCCCATAAAAAGATTGGCATAGGAGGGTGCCATGTGGGTGCCCACGGCTGTACCATGGATTTGTTTACCTGCTGTTCCTTCAAATGAGAAGTAGTTGTGGGTTCGTATAAAGTTAGTAAGGTGTGTGATGAATGGGGTAGTGGGTTTGGAGTCTGAAGGATTTTGGGAAAAGTGTGTTCAATAGTGGTAAGACCATGGGCATGAGGGATGTTGGTGAACAGGGATGTGGAATTAACACCTCCAACCAATGGCCCTTAATCTGGCCTCCCACATCAAAGACACCAACCATTTCCTTCAATGACTCTCCACCATCCCCACCCCTTTACCTCCTAGATCTCTACTCAATACTGTTGATGCCACCTCCCTATACACTAACATCCCTCAAGCCCACAGTCTTAGCATTATTGAACACTACCTTTCCCAACATCCTTCAGACTCCAAAGCTACTACCTCATTCCTCATACATCTTACTAACTTTATTCTAACCCACAACTACTTCTCATTTGAAGAGAAGGTATACAAAAAATTCACAGCACGACCAAGGGCACCTGCAAGGCACCCTCCTGTGCCAATCTTTTTTATGGGCCATCTAGAAGAGACCTTCCTAGCCTCCCAAAACACGAAACCTCTTCTTTGGTTCAGGTTCATTGATGATATCTTCATGAACAGGGGTCAGGACAAGACACCCTAGCTTCATTCCTTCATTATCTCAACACCTTCTCTCCCATCCGCTTCACATGATCCTCCTCAACCCACAGTGCCACCTTCCTAGATGTTGACCTCCTCTTCTCTGATGGCTCCATCCACACCTCTGTCCACATTAAACCCACCAACCACCACCAATACCTGCATTTTGACAGCTCTCATCCAACCACTCAAAAATATCCCCCCCCCCCTCCCCCCTTATAGTCTGGCTACCCAGGAACAGTGTATCTGCGGTGACAAAAACTCCCTTGTTCAGTATGCTGAGGGTCTCATCAAGGCCTTCACAGACAGGCACTATCCCCCAGACCTAGTCCGCAAACTGATCTCCAATGCCATTTCGCCTCACACGCCCAATCCTCCCACCATCCCCAAGAACTAGCCACAAAGAAGTGTGCCCTGCATCATCCAGTTCCACTCCAGACTGGAACAACTGAGCCACATCCTTCACCAGGGCTTTTATTGCCTATCACTGTGCCCTGAAATGGGGGACATCCTACCCAAGATACTTCCCACCCTTCTGTGACCCACCCAACCTCCACAACATCCTAGTCCATCCCCATGGTACTCCCAATCCCAACCCTTGCCACAAGGATCATATCCCTGTGGAAGACCCAGGTGCAAAACCTGCCCAATCCACCCACCCAGCACTTCCTATTCCAGTCCTGTCACAGGTTTATCCTACCCCATCAGGCTCCAGGCCACCAGTGAAAGCAGCCGTATCATTTACCACCTCTGCTGCAATCATTGCACAGCTTTTTATATTGGTATGACTACCAACCAGCTGTCCACCAGGATGAATGGCCACCATCAGACTATGGTCAAGAGCAAAATAGACCACCCTGTGGCACAGCATGCAACTGAACATAACACACTTGATTTCAATAGCTGCTTCACTACCCAAGCCATCTGGATACTTCCCTCCACCACCAGCTTTCCTGAACCGTGCAGATGGGAGTTATCCTTATGACATATTCTCCACTCCCATAATTATCTCACCCTCAACATACAGTAATAAACTATCCCCATACCCTCCACCCAACAGTTTCCACCCCCTCTGTCCTATCAACTTCCTCATTCTCATCTCCCACCCTGTTTATCTGCAGACCTCTGCCAACACATTCACTCATCTTTCCCCACTCCTCTCCTTTTTCCCCACCTCCCTGCCCCGCAACCTCCTGATGCTGCTCCTGTTGGCAGTCTTGTCCCTGCTTGTCCCTGCCTTGTCCACCAGAGAGCATTAATCTCTCTCTCCACCTGTCTTGTATGTGTGACGTGTGCTTGCTTGTGTGAATGATGTGTGTGTGTGTGTGTGTGTGTGTGTGTGTGTGTATGTCTTTTACTGAAAAAGGCTGTGGCTGAAAGCTATATGTGAGTGTCTTTCAATTGTGCCACTCTGCAACTTGATATGTCTTCTTTACAGTAAGTAACAATCTGTCTCTTCCTACACAGTTTAGTAATCTTTTCATTGTTTAGTATTTTATCTATATTCAGCATCTGTAGTTGTATACACTGCAATTAACAGCAACCAGTTGCATAAAAGGAATTTTGATTTTTGTTGTGGTTCATAGTGCCAGTATAAAAATGGCTTCTTTATACCATTTTTGTGTAGGCACTATAAATCACGACTATGGAAATATGCTCTATGCATCTTATTGTTGACACTCACAAATAATGTGATTGTTATAACCTTCTGACCTTCTGATGAAGGGCACTAAGTGCCTGAAACCATTTATAAAAATTAACATTTCTTTTACACAACTGGTTGCTGATTATTTCAATGTATCTTTTCATTGTGTCTGCCGCTGCAACTCAATGCCTCCTAATTTTTCATGTTATTGTTATTCCATCCTGGATTTTCTACTATTTGATTCCCTCCAATATTTAATATATGTGACTCCTCAGCAATACAATAACGGTTACAATTCTTCCCACTCCAAAGTGTATCTGGTAAGGCAATCATAGTCAATATTCCAAGAGAAGAACAGTGTTGATTGCAAGAGCAACAATATTTTCACTGAGGCGTTTTGACCTTCTATGGCCTCATAAGATGTGATGAATGCATATGGCGGAGCAAATTAAAATTTTCCGATGATACCGCAGAAAGGCAAAACATGTCAGTAAAAATACTGTTTCCTCTGTAACCAAGACTGTTTTTCTCTCAAAACAATAACCATTTTTTTCTGCCTATTTATATGCACTACATTACACTTATTTATGTCCAGGGTCAATTGCAAATTCCTGCGCCGAATGTCAATCCCCTAGAAATCTTCTTGCATTTTGCTATAATTTTCTAGCATTGCAATTTGTCTATCTACAGTTACATCATCCTTGAACAGCCTCACAAAGTTCCCAACATTATCCTCTAGGTCATTTACATATAATGTGAACATTAATGGTCTTGTAACACTCCCTTGGGTTATACCTTAGGCTACTGTTACATTTGAAGATTTCTCACTGTAAAAAATGACATGCTGTGTTCTAGTTGCCATCAACTCTTTAACCCCTTAAAACACACACACACACACACACACACACACACACACACAAACATTTCAAAAAACAAAATATTTTTTTTATTAATAAAAAAATCTTATAATGAATGACATTACATACAGATGTATAAAGATAACTTTTACAGGTCAAAATAATAAGTTACAAAATTTTGAAGATCACCAATAATAAAATCCCACCTGTACTTGTGTACTGGACTTTGACTAAAAAGATATCCTGAAACTTGAATTAATTTCTTAGTTTCTGTGTAGCTATGAAGCCTAACAACGTATTTCACAATTGTTTCCTGTGAACATGAAGTTTGGAGGAGCTGGCTGGAGCACAGTGGATGTATTTACTTCATATCACTGGTGAGCACTCATCACTAAACTCTCTAGTCTCCCTGTCTCTAGAGTAGTAACGCCACATTCTTCTTCACCTTCCAAGCCGTTAAATTCAATGTCAAACTCAGAATCACTGTAGCCATCCTTTTTTGAAAGCATTGCCTAAACCTAATACAGGAGAGATGCTGAAAGTGCATGTTTTACTGTTGAGTATCCAAAACTACACATAGTAAAGATGATATCTAGTGACAACCATCTCAACCAAAACACAATAGACAGGCTACAAATGTAGAACCAGATGCTCTCTAGCAGGTAAACACTTAAATATCACTGCTGAAATGGATATAAGCAGCATTTTATTTTTTTTTGAAGATCTGTTCTTAAATTGCCCAGGTATTTTTGGGGTTTTAAGTTTGTGTCAAAATAATACAAACAAGACAATTCAGGGTTTTATGTTTAGGGGTTAATCCAGTGACAAAGGTGGGCTGACATTATGTAAACTCTTATTGTGTTCGTTGGATGACAGTGCAAAACTGAACTGAACAGCTTCCTGAATAATAGGTCAAGTGGATGACAGTATACATTGCCTATTCGGGCTCATGGATGAACACAGCAAACTGGGTTTCATACAGTTGTTGTTTGTCGAATACATGTTGATTCCTGCAGGGGAGGTTTTCAATCTCCACAAAGATCAGACACTGAAGCATCAAAGAAACATGTATTGGCATCCGTATTCAAATACACAGATATGTAAACAAGTGTCTGGTGCAGTTGTTAGATCAGTTACTGCTGCCATATAGTCATCACATGAGCGATGGGACTCAGCAGCAATGAAGATGGGATTTTCCTATACAACCATTTCCCAAGTGTACCGTGAATATCAGAAATCCGGTAAAACATCAAATCTCTGACATTGCGGTGGCCAGAAAAAGATCCTGCAAGAACAGGACCAACAACAACTGAAGAAAATGGTTCAACATGACAGAAGTGTAACCCTTCCGCAAATTGCTGCAGATTTCAATACTGGGCTATCAGCAAGTGTCAGCATGCAAACCATTCAACGAAACCCTCTCATCGACATGGGCTTTTGGAGCTGAAGGCCCACTCGTGTACCCTTGATGACTGCATGATGCAAAGCTTTATGCCTCGCCTGGGCCCATCAACACCAACATTGGACTGTTGATGACTGGAAACATGTTGCCTCATTGTAAGAGTCTCGTTTCAAATTGTATCGAGTGGATGGATGTGTATGGGTATGGAGACAACCTGGTGAATCCATGGACCCTGCATGTCAGGAGGGGACCATTCTAGCTGGTGGAGGCTCTGTAATGATGTGGGCCGTGTGCAGTTGGAGTGTTATTGGACCCTTGATACACCTAGATACGACTCTGACAGGTGACACGTACATAAGCATCCTGTCTGATCATCTACATCCAATTATGTCCATTGTGCATTCTGACAGACTTGGGCAATTCCAGCAAGACAATGCGACACACATCCAGAATTGCTACAAAATGGCTCCGGGAACACTCTTCTGAGTAAACACTTCTGATGGACACTAAACCCCCCAGACATGAACATTATTGAGCACATCTGGGATGCCTTGCATTGTGCTGTTCAGAAGAGATCTCCACTCCCTCGTTCTCTCACAGATTTGTGGACAGGCCTGCAGGATTCATGGTGTCAATTCCCTCCAGCACTACTTCAGACTTTAGTCAAGTCCATGCCACATCGTGTTGTGGCACTTTTGCGTGCTCGCAAGGGCCCTAAACAATATTAGACAGGTGTACCAGTTTCTTTGGCTCTTCAGTGTAATACACAAGCATAAAACATCTTCCAATATTCTACTATGGACTGACATCAGCAATATAGGCCTGTAGTTGTGTGCATGTGTTCAACGACCCTTCCTGTAAACAGCTCCTCGAATGGGTGCAAGATGTGCACATCTATCTCTACAGTGCCCCAAATCCTCTCAATAGGATTGAAGTTGGGTGACCTGGTGGGCCTTCACAAGCACCTTCATCTATATGGAGTGCTACAGAAATCATTCTGACAGATTGCAAGAAAAATAAAGTGCTCCAGTGTCTTGCTGAAGGTAGATAACCGTTTTCTGGTTGCTGCCAGGGAACAACAAATGCACCTCATCAGGGAGATTGTTTCATTTGCTGCAGAGAGGTGTTGACAGACATATTATGGATCCTACTCTATGGTGAGTAAACACCCCCTTCAAGAGAATACTTCTACCATCTTCCTGAAAGCAGCACCTCCTGCAATTTTTGACATACACATACCCTATGACTAGAGTGTATCCATAGATACTGCAACTCATCAGTAAGGCAACCTCGTTTCTTCTATGATTGTACAGTTGGTGGTATCCCTGTGAATGTGCTTATCTCCATGCTCTGTGATGTGTGGTGAGCAGTGGTATCAGTGAGGTGGTTTCTGTATCATGGTTACTTGTTTCGCGCAACTGGACTGGCGATTTATTTGCTGGACTGTGGCCTGTTTATCTGCTGTTACAATTTGTGATATGTGATGGCAGACTTTGTCATCACACGGATGTTTCTCATGGCAGAAAGCTTTGGTGGGACCAGTTTCCCTTGAATCATTATACTCACTGTATACTTTTGATACTGTGGCACATGTAGAGTCCACTACCTGTATAACCTCAGATTATTGTTGCATGCATTGGGAGTCCACAATGTAGTCACACTCATTTGCCCATCCTGCATTTACTGTCACACCAACAGGGTATCTCTCTCTCTCTCTCTCTCTCTCTCTCTCTCGCTCTCTCTCTTTCTTTCTCTCTCTCTCTCTCTCTCTCTCTCTCTCTCTCAACTTGGCAGCTATTTCTAATTTAAATTCTGATGAATGCACAAGGTTAACACATCTTCCCATATTTCATATAAAAGGTAAAACTAATAATTAGATGTAACATCTCAGAAACCAACAAATTATCTGACAAGAACACAACCACTCACAAAAATCAAATGTCTTCCCTAGGCTATGTCAAATCATTTATTAAATCTCTGCCTCATGCACTGTTTTTGTATTAAGTTCACTGATATGTATTTTACTCATATTGGAACCCTACAATACTAAAATGTACAGCTTAAGTAAAATTCTGTACATGGACAAACTGTACTCCTGGTTGTTAATAGACAAAATACAGTTTTGGATAATGGCGGTCTACATTAAAAAGTATGATGCTAATAGCAACTAATATTAAACTAATAAATTACTTAAAATAAAGAAACAATGCAGCTTTAAAGGTCGGTAACTTGGAGATTTTTGACCTAGATACTAGTATTTACCTAACAAAATAAGCAGTAACAGAAAATCAGTGATGGAAACAATAAACAAAAACAAAGAATGCAACCACTCACGTGTAGTTGGTTGCTGTACAGTGCACAGTCATATCTAATAGTACAGACACTTCAGGATCTTTCAAGCTGCTGCTCTTTTTCAAGTACATATTTTCCCATACAACCACACATACAGGGTGTGTCGAGAAAGAAACATGTCACATTTTTTTGTGACACAACGATGTGTCACAGATCACTCGAACTGTTTGGGGAGGGAAGGGGTGGGGGCATGGGGCAGGGGAGGGGGGGGGGGGGGGAAAGAGGGAATGTCCACCCATAACTTTCCAGCAGTAGGTCGCTAAATTGCCTCAGTGCTTTTGGAGGATTAGGACAGCTTCTTCCACGAACCTCTACATAGTGGTTGTGTCGAATTTGGAGAGCGCTTTAGGGCAACACTGTGTGATAAAGTTTGGCATGCATATCAACAAGATACTGCTGGAAATTTTTTGCAATGTTTAAGGGAGCCTTTGGGCACAACAGCCTTTCCAGATCACAATTGAACATGTAGCACAAAATATTCAGAGGGGGTTGGGAAGAGTTTGGTGGTGGTGGTGGTTAGCGTTTAACGTCCCGTCGACAACGAGGTCATTAGAGACGGAGCGCAAGCTCGGGTTAGGGAAGGATTGGGAAGGAAATCGGCCGTGCCCTTTCAAAGGAACCATCCCGGCATTTGCCTGAAACGATTTAGGGAAATCACGGAAAACCTAAATCAGGATAGCCGGAGACGGGATTGAACCGTCGTCCTCCCGAATGCGAGTCCAGTGTGCTAACCACTGCGCCACCTCGCTCGGTAAGAGTTTGGTGATGAGGTCCATGCAGGAAGCCTGTCAGCACTGTGAATGGATGACCATGTCACTGGTGTGTGTCACTTACTGAATTCTGACCACCGATAGAATGTTTGCTTGATGTCACAATTACTGGACTTGCTGAAAACAGCTGTTCATGAGATTGTATCAGAAGATATGGCCATGTGAAAGATTTGCGCAAAACTTGCTCCCAGAGTTTTGACTGATGTGCTGAAGCAACACCAAGTGAAAGTGTGTGAAGAACTCAAACAACTCTGTGAAGATGGTTCCAATTTCCTGTGCAGAATGGCACATGACATCATCACCATGCCAGAAGAAAGCTTGCATGAGCAAGTCCTGGGTGAGGTCCCAATCTGAAGGGGATAGTGCACCATGAGTACATATCCCCTGGTCAGACTGCAGACCCTCAATTTTAAAAATATGTGCTCCACAGGCCGAATCACAATGGCACCCACATCCATGAGGAGTTCCACACTTCGCGGAAACCACTCAACTCGAATTGGTATGATGATGATGCTACAGCCACACTACAGTCCCAATCTGATCCTGATGGACTTTTTTTGATTCCTCAGCTGAAAATGAACCTCAAAGGAAATCATTTTGAGATGGTGGACAACATGCAAGCCACTCTGATGGCTTCCCTAAAGAGTGTCCCAACTGAGGAGTTCCAGAAAGCTTACTACACATGTAAATTGCACTGGCAAGAATGTATTGATGCAGAGGACCATGTTTCAAAAAACTTTAAGTTGTTGAACTCTGAGGGATAAAGTTGTACAGTGCAATGGTGGGTGGGGAGTAAATAGGAGCATTAGAGGGATTGTCATATGCCTCTCTGCAGTAGTGGCAAATTTAGTGTTATGTGAAAAATGACAGGTGAATTAAGGTTGAAGTTAAGGGTAAGGAGTGTGAAAGAGGCTAATGGGAGGTTTTGGCCAGTGATCAGAAGCAGTCAACGTGCCTGATAGGCCCCACCAACTTTCCAACACCACAACAACTCCATTCCTGAAGTTCAACATGCCCTCCAGCAGCTCCTCTAAACACTGGGTCCATCCCAAAACCTAATACCTGAATTAATATTACTTATCAATCCACCTTTTAACTACCTGCCAAAGCTCCTTGAGTGAACTCCAGTGGTCACTCCTTCACAGCCATTTACAACACTCCCTCTGACAGATCCTCTGCCTCCACTGGGAACACCTCCAACCAACAGTCTGGAGCCATGCTTGCTACATACATAACACCACGCAACTCCTAGACTGTATCTCACATTTCCTGCCCCATTACAACCAAACTCCTTGCTTGTCACAGTGGACGATACATCCCTGTCGACTGACATCCTCCAGCTTGTGTTCTTGCTGCCAGGGAACACTACCTCCCACAGTGTCCTTCTGGACCTGCACTCACATCTCATTCCTAAGTCTTTTCGTTAGTAATGTTCTAAATTGTAATTATCTCCCCTTTGAAGGTCAAATCTGCAAAAAGTCTGTGGAAATACTGTGGGTACCCACATGGCATCCCCCTATACTAATTCATTTATGGGTGACCTGCTATATGCAAAATGAAAGATGACACCTTCCATGCAGAATTCTGGGGGCAGGTGAATATGCAGAACCACTTACAGCTGAGTCCAGCTCTACAACAGCTGCTTCACAGACCACTTCTATGTGGCCCCACCTGCTCCCCATAACACCAGATCTTATTAACTATGCACGTCCTCCATTCTCGCAGTCCTCGCAGCCCAAACTTCACTAGAACTTGTCATTCTCCCTGACTTTATCCACACCATTTCCTCTCCTGCCATCTTCAACATCATATCTGTGTTGTCCAAACCTTTCACTTACTTGTGCATCGATCTCTTCTGCCCCTGCCTTCTGATACCATCTCACTGCTTCCTTGTTGAGTACATCTCCCAGTCGTCTTAATCCTTTCTTTTCCTCAATTTCTGTCAGCCTAAGCAACCACAGTTGACACCACTGTGGGTGGATGTGTTTTGAATCTCTGTGTGGTTGTGCTGGGAGAGCATGTTCCACAACTAGGGAAAGAGTGGTGCCTCAAAAGGTGGCAAAGTCTTTGTAGTATTCCACATGTCTATGCACTGTGCAGTAATCAATTACAAATGACTGGTTGTCTCTTGTCATTTATGTTCATTATAACAAAATAAGCAAAAAAATGAAATCTGCATTCATTCTTAGTTAAGTTAGTTACATGTACTGTATATTATTTGTACCATTTTTAACAAAATTGTGTGAATAGAGAAACTATTCATAGGTATACAGGGTGTTACAAAAAGGTACGGCCAAACTTTCAGGGAACATTCCTCACATACAAATAAAGAAAAGATGTTATGTGGACGTGTGTCCGGAAATGCTTAATTTCCATGTTAGAGCTCATCTTAGTTTCGTCAGTATGTACTGTACTTCCTCGATTCACCGCCAGTTGGCCCAATTGAAGGAAGGTAATGTTGACTTCAGTGCTTGTGTTGATATGCAACTCATTGCTCTACAGTACTAGCATCAAGCACATCAGTACACAGCATCAACAGGTTAGTGTTCAGCACGAACGTGGTTTTGCAGTCAGTGCAATGTTCACAAATGCGGAGTTGGCAGATGCCCATTTGATGTATGGATTAGCACGGGGCAATAGCCGTGGCGCGGTACATTTGTATCGAGACAGATTTCCAGAACAAAGGTGTCCCAAACAGGAAGATGTTCGAAGCAATTGATTGGCATCTTAGGGAGCACGGAACATTCCAGCCTATGACTCGTGACTGGGGAAGACCTAGAACGTCGAGGACACCTGCAATGGACGAGGAAATTCTTCGTGCTGTTGACGATAACCCTAATGTCAGTGTCAGAGAAGTTGCTGCTGTACATGGTAACGTTGACCACGTCACTGTATGGAGAGTGCTACGGGAGAACCAGTTGTTTCCGTACCATGTACAGTGTGTGCAGGCACTATCAGCAGCTGATTGGCCTCCACGGGTACACTTCTGCGAATGCTTCATCCAACAATGTGTCAATCCTCATTTCAGTGCAAATGTTCTCTTTACGGATGAGGCTTCACTCCAACATGATCAAATTGTAACATCAACACAGATTTTCTGTGAATGTTTGGGCAGGCATTGTTGGTGGTGTCTTGATTGGGCCCCATGTTCTTCCACCTACGCTCAATGGAGCACGTTATCATGATTTCATACGGGATATTCTACCTGTGCTGCTAGAACATGTGCATTTACAAGTACGACACAAGATGTGGTTCATGCACGATGGAGCTCCTGCACATTTCAGTCGAAGTGTTCGTACGCTTCTCAACAACAGATTCGGTGACTGATGGATTGGTAGAGGCGGACCAATTCCATGGCCTCCATGCTCTCCTGACCTCAACCCTCTTGACTTTCATTTATGGGGGCATTTGAAAGCTCTTGTCTACGCAACCCCGGTACCAAATGTAGAGACTCTTTGTGCTCGTATTGTGGACGGCTGTGATACAATATGCCATTCTCCAGGGCTGCGTCAGCGCATCAGGGATTCCATGCGATGGAGGGTGGCTGCACGTATCCTCGCTAACGGAGGACATTTTGAACATTTCCTGTAACAAAGTGTTTGAAGTCATGCTGGCATGTTCCGTTGCTGTGTGTTTCCATTCCATGATTAATGTGATTTGAAGAGAAGTAATAAAATGAGCTCTAACATGGAAAGTAAGCATTTCCGGGCACATGTCCACATAACATATTTTCTTTATTTGTGTGTGAGGAATGTTTCCTGAAAGTTTGGCCGTACCTTTTTGTAACACTCTGTATATACATGAATTGTTTCTGAGTATGGCTAGATGCCAACTATTTACAGTTTGCTAAATAGCATGCTGGCTCAAATTTAATACAAATGAAAATGTTAAGCCTTAAATTGCTCATGTAGCAAGCAGCACACTTCTTTTTTTTTCTTTCAGCATACAAATGTGACCAGTTTTTAATTATATGTATTTGTCAACTGAATAGAGAAGCTGATTGAGTTAAATGATTTAATAATTATAATATCATCTGTTTTTTCTTCAATGAATCTTTCTGCCTCACACTGTATGTTTACGCCAAAAGTGAATCTTTACAATAATTACAGATCTGCTGCAAGGAAAGATACACTCTTAACATACACTATAAACATGCTGGGCCACATTTTAAATCCACAGAATGCAGGAAATATTTCTCATATTCAAGGATGAAGATATTATGAAGGGATTTTTCTCACTCTGACTACTCTCTGCATTATGATGTAATATAGCATGCTTAGTTACAATTTGAAAATTGGAAAATACAGGATGGAATGTAACAATATTGTTAACATTGTTAGTAACAATTTAGTTAGTTTGATACAGCAATTATTGAAAAACTGCTTACAGTATGAACGTAGCGTGAATGAAATTCAGTTGCCTCCTTGAGGAAAGTCAGACCAGGATGTGTGTCAACAACATCTTGCACAAGAGGTACAAAGTCATCTGCAACCAAAGGCCGCATTTGCCCTTTAGTGAGTATATACATGAAACGGGATGCCTGGTCATGACAGGATGACGATAACCTAAAATAAAAACAAACCAAAACAAAAACATTCACTGTACTTCATTCGGTAACACACATTAGATTTCTTATTAGTATCCAAAATGATAGAGTATGATGGCTTAATCATAAAAATCCATAAATGAGTGTAAATATTTACCAAAGTCACATGGCATAGACAATACAATATTGTTATACTATAATCAGAAACAAGTTAAGCAAATAACTATGGTAATTGTATGAGAAAAATGGTCACCAAAATGAAAGATATAGAAAAGATTCAAAGAAGATCTGCACGATTCAATCTGAGCTTGTTTAGTCAATGTAAGAACATTACAGAAGTGCTCAACAATCAGTAGTGGATGATTTAACAAGAAGGTCATTATGACACAGGAGAGACAACTCACAAAATTACATGAGTCCATGTTCCAAAGTGAGCCATGAAACCTATTGCTGCCCCAAATGTACATCTCCCTTTATCATCGTGAAATTAGAATTAGAGAATGTCTGGCCAACATGGAGCAGTACAGACAGTCTTAGTTCCTGTGTACCATCTGTGAATGAAACAGGACAAAATACAAAAGGGGCAAAAGAGAGTGATACACTGTTTGGTGTCTCATGGATTATCAATAAAAACAGAAACAGAAAAACTTCAACTTAACTTGTGACAAAGACACATAGTGTCTTATAGAATACAGATGTAGACAGATAAAAATATAGTTATATAGACAAAAATTCAACATATCACATGGCGAATACAACCCCCCCCCCCCCCCACACACACACAAACACACACTATAAAGTAACATGATTTCATAAGAGAAACACCTGCATTAGACAGTGGTGACTGAATCAAGAATGACGGCACTTTTGCTCTCATGTAGAGGTACGATGTTCCCTAACCTGGGGTCCTACATGTTACACTTAAATCTGCTTGCTATATGCAAGTCTTGGTCTTCCTCTATAGATTTTATGTCCCCATTACCTTCCAATACCAAGTTAATTATATCTTGGTGGCTGAAGAAGTGTTCTACCAACCTATCCTTTTTTAATTAAGTTGTGCCACAAAATTCTTTTCTCCTCTATTCAATTCAGTACCTCTTCATTGGACAGCCAGTCTACCCATTTAATCTTCAGCATTTCTCTGTAGCACCACATAACAAAAGCTTCTATTCTTCTCCTATCTCTTCTGTTTATCGTTCACTTTTCTCTTTGATATTAAGGCTACACTCCAGACAAATACTTTAAGAAAAGACTTCCTAACACCTAAATTAATAACTGTCACCTTAGTACCATTGCAATAGACCTAGATGAAAAACCTGTCCCATAAATACTTCCATTACCACCAATTGTACACCTACATTTACATCTATTCGAGTCCGGTCACAGGCATTCTATATCCCAGCAACGGCAGACGTACTTGTGAAAGGAGCCATGTGATCTACCAACTAGCTACAACTGCTGTGCTCCATTCTACTTGGGCACAACAACTAATAAGCTGTCTGCCTGCACGAATGGCCACCTGTGGCCAAACTGCTTCATAGCCTGTGCCATCTGTGTTCTTCCTACCACTACGACCACCACCACCACCACCACCACCACCACCACAACCACCACCATCTCCACCACCACCACCACCTTTCTCTGAATTGCATGGATGGGAACTCTCCTCATGACATGCCCTTCATTTCCATAACCATTCAGGTTCAACCTTCACTAGTCCCTGCCTTCCACTGCTTATCCTTCTGTGCTTCCACTCCAGTATTACAGACACCTACTACTCTGCAAATGCATCTACATAGTCCTTTCCCCCTCTCTGCTTTGCTACCTCTCCTCTCTTCTCTCCACTCTCCCCCTCCCCCCCACCACCCAGCACAATCGTCCAATGCTGACCCTTGAAGAACTATCCTGTACCCACCATATTCCTCCAACACACACTCACAGGCAGCATTACAGCACTTTGCACACCCTTACCCTGTTATCCCTATCCCTCCTCACCCTACAATTCTTCTATACCCCCATTACCCATGCCAGCTACATTGCTGCTCTTATCAGATGCAGTCGGGAGATGAGTCTTAGTGGCTGGAGGTGACAGTGGCTACATGTGCATGAAATGTACTTCTGTGAATGTGTATGAGTTTTCTACTTCTGAGGAACTTTGTCCAAAAGCTGAATATTTCTACCATTCTTTTTCATTGTGCCTATCAGCAATTCAATTCCTCCTCTATGTGATGAGTAACAATCTATCCTCCCCATATTACTGTTATTCCTTACTGGGCTTTCCATTGTTCAATAGACAAAACATTTTTTTCTTTTTCAATAACTTTTTCCTTGTTATTGCCAATCTGTGTTTTATATATTCTTTATTTCACCCATTGTCAGTCATTTGGTGTCAAAGTAACAAAGACCACTGACTCCTTTCAGGTCTCATTTCCTAATCTAATTCCTCCACCATCGTCTGATGCAGTTAGGCTAGATTCAATTACCATTGTTTTACTTTCTTTGATGTTCATCCCTATAAATTCTTTTCAGGACACTATCCATTCCATTCAACAGATCTTCCAAGTCCTTTGGCATTTATGACAAAATAACAATGCCATTGGCAAACCTTTAAAGTTTTTATTTTTTCTCCCAAACTTTTTTCCAAATACTTTCCTTTACTGCTTACTCTACACAGAGACTGAATAACAAGGGATTTAAGCTATGAACCTGACTAACTTCCTTCTCAACTACAGCCTTTCTTTCATACCCTTTTATTCTTATACATGCACTTTGATTCTGTACAAGATGTAGATAATCTTTTTCTCCCTCTATTTCATCTCTGCCATCTTCAGGCTGTCACAATAACAGCTCTCACTGACTAAACAGGGGATGATATGAAGGCTGCCTAGTTACTGTGTGCCTTCAAAATAAAATAAACAAACGAATTCATCTCTGATGGTTTAATCTGACTGAAAAATAGTCACTAGGTTGAATATAAGAGCAAACAATGTTAAATAACATACTCCAACTAAAATGTTTAAATTTTAACTAAAACTGTTCATTGTCTTTAAAATTTGCATATTAATTCATAGGCTGCTAAAAGTAGCTATGTGATTAAGTGATCTGAAAACAACTGGAACCTCTTAATAATGGTTAGCAAACATCCTATATAAAAATAAAACACAAAAATAGCTCGAAAATGCAGACAGCTAAAATTTAACAGAAGCTAACACTAATTCACATATAAAAAGAGTCTAATCGACACACAATGCACTAACCTAAGTGTTGATTAATAGCAGAAAATATTCAAAAGTCCTTCACTGGCAAACTGAGTTAAAGTCTAGACTCAGTGCACAAATTCAGAATCCAAATGAACTTCACATGCAAAAATACATGTTCTGCTGAACTAATGATGGAAATAAATCAGAGTCCTGACTGATGCAGAACAAATTTAAGTCCTCAATGAAGTCATGTGAAATATTTCTAAGAGTCATGACTGATGACGCAAAAAATTTCATCACCAAAAATGTGTGTGGCTGGATGACTGCTCAGACCAGGATATTTATTTAGCGTATGGGCAATACATACATATCATGAAATTAAATTACTTATACATATGTACATATTGACACACAAGAAACTTAAGTTTGTCTTTATAACTGAATATCCAGTCCTTCAATCCAGCGCACTGCATCTGGAGTTGCTAGCAGGAAGTACTCTTTGGCGCCGTGATAGGCTCGAATCCTGCATTCACTGACAATTTGGTGAACAGTCTGGTATGGAGCCCCACAGTCACAGGCTGGATCAGGCAGCTTCTTCCACTTAAAGAGAGCATCCCTGCATCGCCCATGACTGGTACGGATTCTGTTGAGAGTAGTCCAGGTCTTGCATGGTAAGTCGAATCCACTTGGAAGTTTAGCACCTGAGAAGAAGTTATGCAGGTGCACATCTGTCACTGCTTCCCACCGACCGTTCCATTCTTCAAGAGATTTGAAATTCTTAGCAACCATGTCAGCAGCATCGCACAGAGTTGGATGGCGTGATTTCAGTCTCTTGCGATTTAAAAGTGGCAGGTCGCTATGCACGGGTAGGTTAGAATTCCTGGAGATCTTGTGGAATTCTCTCATAAGGGCAGTACATCTGCGTAGATCAGGAGGCATTATACCAGTTAACAGTGGAAGCCAATAAACTGGAGTAGATCTGATTGCGCCAGATATTATGCGCATTGTCGTATTTAGCTGGGTATCAACAAGCCTTGTATGATGACTGTTCATCCAAACAGGTGCACAATACTCAGCACTTGAGTACACCAAGCCCAGAGCTGAAGATCGCAGGGTGGTTGCTGAAGATCCCAGGTAGTTCCGCATAGCTTATGGAGGATGTTGTTTCGAGTCCTCAGCTTTTGAGCTAAGTTAAGAAGGTGTTGTTTGTTTGAAGCATAGTGTACAATCCAGGATGACACCAAGATATTTTGGGTTCCAATTATGACAAAGAATTCTGCCTCTGAAACTTACTTCTAGTTTTACGTTCGCCAACCGGTTATTTAGATGGAAGCAACACACTTCTGTTTTACTCACACTGGGTTGGAGTCTCCAGATTTTGAAGTAATTATCTAATGCAGACAGGTCATTCGCTAGAGTCTCTTCTGTTGTCTTCATTTCCTGGTGTTTTACGGCTAGAGCCAGGTCATCGGCATAGCAGTATTTTCTGGACGAAGTGTCAGATAGATCAGATAGATATAGGTTGAACAGTAAGGGTGAGAGAGCTGATCCTTGAGGCAATCTGTTGTTCAGCTTCCTCTCCTTACTTATGTTGCTTCCACTGATTACCTGGAACTTCCGATCACTTAGCATGCTGTTAATCAGTCGAGCCATTGTTCTGCAGGGTATGATGCGGAGAAATTTGTAGAGAAGGCCTTCCCTCCACACTGTGTCGAAGGCGGCAGTTAGATCAACAAATGCCACAGACCAGGATAGATCTTGTCTCTTCAAACTTGAACCATAAGGTCTATAATCGCAAGTTCACTACCACCCTTTCAAAGCCTCCCCTCCATGGAATCACCCTGCATCTATGTTGCTTAATGACTTTGTATTTTCACCAGCCTGATATATAACTTTTTACACATAAATGATATCCAAAATCTGATTGGGCCATTAGCTGTGCACTAAAATTCTAATCAAAACTGACAACTTACACTTAATATTTGTGTAGTAATTTGGGCAAAGTTTAAAATTAAACAAATGCAAAGTTTTGTTGCAGGTCTAAAAATCAGTTCATAATCCCTATGCTGTCAATTATTAAGATAAAAATGGATATTTTTCTTCCTCTTTTCAGAAGTTATCAGAACAATGATAGCTCTAATTGTTGCATGTGAAACTATGCAAATTTATAAATAATGAATTTAAAAAACACACAATAAAAAATATAAATTTTACAAACTAAATGTTGGATGTGGTGTGCAATTTTGTTCATCAATGCATACTGCCTTGCTGATTGCATATGTGTCTTGTATCAGATTATATATTGATTTTTAATTAAAGTTCAAATAAAAAGTATCCCATAGCTTAATTAATTACATTACAAAACATGTGAGTAGTTCATTTGGTGCGCATCACTGAGAGCTACAGTTTGAGTGCTTGACCTCTTTTGTGCCATAAATAAGTTATTAAATATTTGCTGAATTTCAGTCACAAAATCATCTCGGTGCTGTATCTCCTAACTTACATTAATTACAAATCGTATCTGTATACTGGCATACTGACATATTGTTTTCCACTTTATATATTACAGTTTGTACTGTGGGTGCACGTATGTGAACAATATAATATATGCCACTGTGTCCACTAGAGGGCAAACTACCATAACGTCTGCTACTTTGAATCTGACATGTCAAAATGAGAGGGTGGTTTGAAAAGTTCTCAGAATCACCACAAGAGGTCAGTGCTAGCGCAATGAGTTTTTCACATGATATTCATTGGACTGTTGCCTGTAAACACGTGCCACGTCAGTGCTCTTGGAACAGAGCTGTGGCAGTGACGTGGCTCTGTTGTTGTTCCCATGTAGTGATTTGCAAAGATGGAAAAAACTGAGATTCGAGCAGTGATTAAGTACTTCATAAAGAAAGGTATGAAAGCAAAGGACATTCGTGCAGATTTCCAGAATACACTGGGGGACTCTGCTCCTTCATATTCAACTGTTGCCAAGTGGACAAATGAATTTAAATTTGGTCGGGAGAGCTTAGATGATGATCTGCGCAGTGGTCAGCCAAGATGTGTCACTACTTCAGAAATCATTGCAAAAGTACACAAAATGGTCATGGAGGATCGCCGATTGAAAGTGCATTAAATTGTTCACGCTTGCCAGATGTCATCTGAAAGGGTATATCACATTTTAACTGAAGAATTAGAAATGAAAAAATTATCTGCAAGATGGGTGCTGCGGCTCTTGATGCTGGATCAAAAAAGCATGAGAATGGACATATCGGAACAATGTTTGGCCTGTTTTAGGAGAAACAAACAAGATTTTTGTGCCAGTTTGTGACCACAGATGAAACTTGGGTGCACTACTATACCCTAGAGACAAAACAACAGCAAAGCAGTGGAAACATGCTGATTCTCTGCCACCAAAGAAAGGAAAGACAATTCCTTCGGAGGGAAAGGTCATGACATCAGTGTTCTGGGATGCAAAGGGGATTCTGTTTGTAGATTATCTCCCCACTGGGCAAACAATTACTGGAGAATACTATGCCAACCTGCTGGACAAACTGCAACAAAAGATACGGGAAATAAAGCCAGGTTTAGCAGGGAATAAAGTCATCTTCGATCAAGACAATACGTACCCACACACGTGCCATCGTCATGGCAAAATTACACAAACTAAGGTATGAGTTGTTGCCACATCCGCCTTATTCACCTGATATGGCTCCATCAGACTTCCACCTCTTCCCAAAACTGAAAATTTTTCTTGGTGGACGAAGATTCACTTCAAACAAAGAATTGATAGCCAGAGTTGACAACTATTTTGCAGGCCTGGGGGAAACTCATTTTCGAGATGGGATCATGGCACTGGAACATCACTGGAGCAACTGCATTAATCTACAAGGATCCTACATTGAAAAATAAAAGAAGTTTCAGCGATGTAAGTAGTTTTTTTCTATTCCATTCTGAAAACTTTTCAAACCACCATCGTAGCTCAGCTGCCTGGCTGCCATGGGCACTGACAGCTGGCTGCCATGGGCACCGGAAGCAGCCATGAGCCAGCAGCCAACACACCACCACTGCCTTGCCTGTATCCATGTGTGCCCACCCTATATGTCCCAGAGCATCACTCATGACCGAAACATATCATCCATGCACAAATATAATCTGTTATGTCACAAGGCTTACAAGTGACAAAATACTACATTCATCAGACCTTTGCCCAACACTAAACAGGATGAAACTTGATACAACATTTTTATGCTAATTGCTAATGGCAATAAAAAGTTCAGCTTCTTATTTGCAGAGCTTTTCAAGATAAATAAAATTATGTAAAACACAAAATTTACCGCTGCTATGAATAAGTAACTTCCTGACAAGTTCATAAGTATTGGCTAAAAGCAATGATGGTGTTTGATGATATACCTAGCTTTACAATGTCAAAACAAAACCATTTTCTGTAAAGCTCTTGTTGTTCTGTAATAATTTTAATTTTATTGGTGTTCTGATTTATGTTAATAACTAGCTGACCCGGCGAACTCTGTTCCGCCTTAAAGCCAATAAATAATCAGATTTTGGATGTTAAGTTCAATTTTTTATTAGGACAAATAAAAATTAAGTATTTTAATGATTCTTTATGTTTTTTGGTGCATAGCTTCCACTCTTCAATTCAGTACCTTGTGATACACGACATTTTTTGTTTTATTATCAGGCGCAAGAACAAACAACGCATATGGTCTTCCGACCCGTGAACATACCACGTATAATTGACCATTTGAAAAATATGGATATTCCAGATTTAAACCACAAACTTTCAATGATTGGCCTTGTGATTTGTTAATGGCCATGGCAAATGCAAGACGGATCGGAAATTGAAGTCTTTTAAACTCAAACGGCACATCGGTTGGGACCATCGGGATCTTCTGAATGAGAACTTCCTCACCCTCAAATTTTCCTTTGAGTATCGTCGCGTAAATAACATTGGTCATCAATTTACTTACCTCAAAACGTTTACCGTTGCACAGTTTTGGTTGGTTTATGTTTCGAAGCATGATTACTACGGAGCCAACTTTTAGGCATAAATTGTGCGGTGGTATGTCAGGCACACCCTAAGAGTTTAACAATTCAATTGGTTAGTTGGTGGCTTCATCTTCATTTGTTACACAGTCAATAGATTTGAATGAATGCATTTTACCAATGATCTCATTCTGAATTATGTTGTTTAGGTCATCTACATCTTTATTCTTAGCCGCTAAAATTGCTCGCTCACTCAACCATTCATTACTTTTGTAGTTAGTAATGATGTTTGGGAATACTTTGTTGATAAGTTCGTCTTTCGATGAGACAAAGTTACAGAAATTATGAGGAAATGAAATCAATCCGCTCGATTCTTCGACAGGTACTCGACCATTACCGATAGTCAGCAGTTGCTCAAAGAAATCTTCAGCAGATGTATCATTAAGCAATGCAACTCTCATGTTTGTTGTCAGTTAAAGTTTCTTCACAAAGCGCCATAGATTCGATGATTTGAGGGAAGCGTTTATTTCATCTGCAGCCATTGATCTTGGAACTACTGGCAGTGTTTGGCGGAATTCGCCAGACAGTAAAATCATTGCTCCTCCAAAACATCTCGAGTCATTGCGTAGATCTTTCAATGTTCGGTTAAGTGCCTCTAATGCACATTTATGAGCCGTTGTGCATTCGTCCCAGATCTTGGATGCTGATAAAACTTCGGCCACTGCTGAGTTTTTTGTAATATTACATGTTGGTTATTCAATAGCTTGAAGATTTAACGGTAATTTTAATGCTGACTGAGCCGTACGGCATCTTTCTAACAATGTGTCTGCTATTCCGGAAGAACCAACTGCAACCGCAATGTTGGATCTCGCACGAACAGTGGCTAAAACTACTGACATGAGGAATGTCTTGCCAGTCCCACCAGGGGCATCCAGGAAATATAAACCACTATTTCCATCATCAATTGCCTTCATTAATGTATCATAAACTTCCTTTTGTTGGGGGTTCAACAGGGGTACATTCGTTTGAACTACTAAATCTAATTTGCGTTTTGTTATTCCATGCCAGATGCGTTTCTGTTATACTACGTTTTATAGCGGCCGAACGGGATAAAAAGTATCCTATGCCTGTCTCCTGGTTCTAAGCTACCTCTCCACCAATTTTCAGCCAAATCGGACCAGCCGTTCTTCAGTTATAAATAGTGTAACTAACACGACTTTCTTTTCTATATATAGATTAAGTATTCATTACACATTTCTGAACGCACGCGTAATAGTTTTCAATCTTTTTTTTAAAAAAATACACATAATAGTTTATTCATCCATTTTAAATAGTTTATGAACGCATGAATAAATGTCAATCATTACTTACAGATTTTGACAAAAAAATGTGACAGCTCCGAAACTAAAGAACTTTTAGGGAAATTAACGCATTTTTCAAGTATTCGTCAATTTTTCATTATTTTTAAGATGTATTCTGCTATTCGGGGTGGAGACAAATCCAACAAATCAAAAACCATGAAAATTTTTATTCGTCAATTTTTCATTATTTTTAAGATGTATTCTTCTATTCGGGGCGGAGACAAATCCAACAAATCAAAAACCATGAAAATTGGTCCAGCAGATCTCAAGTTATAAGTGTTGTAACAAACCCGACTTTGTTTTATATATGTTGTTGTTGTTGTGGTCTTCAGTCCTGAGACTGGTTTGATGCAGCTCTCCATGCTACTCTATCCTGTGCAAGCTTTTTCATCTCCCAGTACCTACTGCAACCTACATCCTTCTGAATCTGCTTAGTGTATTCATCTCTTGGTCTCCCTCTACGATTTTTACCCTCCACGCTGCCCTCCAATACTAAATTGGTGATCCCTTGATGCCTCAGAACATGTCCTACCAACCGATCCCTTCTTCTGGTCAAGTTGTGCCACAAACTTCTCTTCTCCCCAATCCTATTCAATACTTCCTCATTAGTTATGTGATCTACCCATCTAATCTTCAGCATTCTTCTGTAGCACCACATTTCGAAAGCTTCTATTCTCTTCTTGTCCAAACTATTTATCGTCCATGTTTCACTTCCATACATGGCTACACTCCATACGAATACTTTCAGAAATGACTTCCTGACACTTAAATCAATACTGGATGTTAACAAATTTCTCTTCTTCAGAAACGCTTTCCTTGCCATTGCCAGCCTACATTTTATATCCTCTCTACTTCGACCATCATCAGTTATTTTGCTCCCCAAATAGCAAAACTCCTTTACTACTTTAAGTGCCTCATTTCCTAATCTAATTCCCTCAGCATCACCCGACTTAATTAGACTACATTCCATTATCCTTGTTTTGCTTTTGTTGATGTTCATCTTATATCCTCCTTTCAAGACACTGTCCATTCCATTCAACTGCTCTTCCAAGTCCTTTGCTGTCTCTGACAGAATTACAATGTCATCGGCGAACCTCAAAGTTTTTATTTCTTCTCCATGAATTTTAATACCTACCCCGAATTTTTCTTTTGTTTCCTTTACTGCTTGCTCAATATACAGATTGAACAACATCGGGGAGAGGCTACAACCCTGTCTTACTCCCTTCCCAACCACTGCTTCCCTTTCATGTCCCTCGACTCTTGTAACTGCCATCTGGTTTCTGTACAAATTGTAAATAGCCTTTCGCTCCCTGTATTTTACCCCTGCCACCTTCAGAATTTGAAAGAGAGTATTCCAGTCAACATTGTCAAAAGCTTTCTCTAAGTCTACAAATGCTAGAAACGTAGGTTTGCCTTTCCTTAATCTTTCTTCTAAGATAAGTCGTAAGGTCAGTATTGCCTCACGTGTTCCAGTGTTTCTACGGAATCCAAACTGATCTTCCCCGAGGTTGGCTTCTACTAGGTTTTCCATTCGTCTGTAAAGAATTCGTGTTAGTATTTTGCAGCTGTGACTTATTAAGCTGATAGTTCGGTAATTTTCACATCTGTCAACACCTGCTTTCTTTGGGATTGGAATTATTATATTCTTCTTGAAGTCTGAGGGTATTTCGCCTGTTTCATACATCTTGCTCACCAGATGGTAGAGTTTTGTCAGGACTGGCTCTCCCACGGCCGTCAGTAGTTCCAATGGAATATTGTCTACTCCGGGGGCCTTGTTTCGACTCAGGTCTTTCAGTGCTCTGTCAAACTCTTCACGCAGTATCGTATCTCCCATTTCATCTTCATCTACATCCTCTTCCATTTCCATAATATTGTCCTCAAGTACATCGCCCTTGTATAGACCCTCTATATACTCCTTCCACCTTTCTGCTTTCCCTTCTTTGCTTAGAACTGGGTTTCCATCTGAGCTCTTGATATTCATACAAGTCGTTCTCTTATCTCCAAAGGTCTCTTTAATTTTCCTGTAGGCGGTATCTATCTTACCCCTAGTGAGATAGGCCTCTACATCCTTACATTTGTCCTCTAGCCATCCCAGTTTAGCCATTTTGCACTTCCTGTCGATCTCATTTTTGAGACGTTTGTATTCCTTTTTGCCTGTTTCACTTATTGCATTTTTATATTTTCTCCTTTCATCAATTAAATTCAATATTTCTTCTGTTACCCAAGGATTTCTACTAGCCCTCGTCTTTTTACCTACTTGATCCTCTGCTGCCTTCACTACTTCATCCCTCAAAGCTATCCATTCTTCTTCTACTGTATTTATTTCCCCCATTCCTATCAATTGCTCCCTTATGCTCTCCCTGAATCTCTGTACAACCTCTGGTTCTTTCAGTTTATCCAGGTCCCATCTCCTTAAATTCCCACCTTTTTGCAGTTTCTTCAGTTTTAATCTACAGGTCATAACCAATAGATTGTGGTCAGAGTCCACATCTGCCCCTGGAAATGTCTTACAATTTAAAACCTGGTTCCTAAATCTCTGTCTTATCATTATATAATCTATCTGATACCTTTTAGTATCTCCAGGGTTCTTCCATGTATACAACCTTCTTTCATGATTCTTAAACCAAGTGTTAGTTATGATTATGTTGTGCTCTGTGCAAAATTCTACCAGGCGGCTTCCTCTTTCATTTCTGTCCCCCAATCCATATTCACCTACTATGTTTCCTTCTCTCCCTTTTCCTACACTCGAATTCCAGTCACCCATGACTATTAAATTTTCGTCTCCCTTCACAATCTGAATAATTTCTTTTATTTCATCATACATTTCTTCAATTTCTTCGTCATCTGCAGAGCTAGTTGGCATATAAACTTGTACTACTGTAGTAGGTGTGGGCTTCGTATCTATCTTGGCCACAACAATGCGTTCACTATGCTGTTTGTAGTAGCTTACCCGCATTCCTATTTTCCTATTCATTATTAAACCTACTCCTGCATTACCCCTATTTGATTTTGTGTTTATAACCCTGTAATCACCTGACCAGAAGTCTTGTTCCTCCTGCCACCGAACTTCACTAATTCCCACTATATCTAACTTCAACCTATCCATTTCCCTTTTTAAATTTTCTAACCTACCTGCCCGATTATATATATAGATACCAATTTGATTTGTTTTATTGTTTGAGTGAATGAGGAAATAAGTGTGGCATGTACACGACAGGTGAATCTTTACAACAGTATGCAACCGAGAGAGCATGGGAACATGCATTTGCATTGTGTCTGAGCCACACCAGTATGCAACTGAGAGAGCATGGGAACATGCACTTGCATTGTGTCTGAGTCACATACATAGGGGAAATTATGAATTGCGAGTAGCCTGTCTACAGGAACTTCAGAATGGGATTGGTTCGAGGCGGCCACATTGGATTTGGCCAATCAGAAACAAGAAATTTTGCACACATTTAAACTGTGAACAGGATCGCAAGCTCAAATAACGAGGTGTCTGTGTACAGCACTGATAATGGTTGATTGTGTCATCAGTTAGCTCTGAAAAAATGTATTAATCATAATAAATCATGAAATATAAGTGATTGAAAAATTCGAAAGTATTTAAGAATGAAAATAAATTATGATTACGGAAACTCTGGGTTTTTTCTGTGTGCACTCTGACTTTATTTCAAAGAACTAAAATTCCACATTAATTTGCTGTGCAATTGTAATCGAGAACTTCATAACTTGAAAGTACACATTCACAAAGTACAGGGTGTTCGTAAAAGAATGTCCCCATTATAAATTTTAATACTATCATCCATAAGTGTTTTACAGTTCTGGTTGAACATCACAATTAAACTGTAACTCAAACAGTTTTAGATAATGAGTACTGCTTTGTTGTTTTCCCGCTTGTACTACGACATATGCCCCACACACTAAATGGCGATTCCCGAATGTAAAGCATTTCGTGTTCTGCAGTTTGCTAAGAATGAATCCGTAATTTTGGTTCAACATGTGTTTTGCTTAAAGTTTAATTCTGACCCTTATGTTGCAAAAACATCTGCCACATGTGAGGCACAGAAAAGAAGCTCCTGCTTCCATTTCTCTGGACTTGTTGACAGAGCTGTAGGAAGAATTGGATTTTAGGTTGGATGTACACCATGTCACTGAAGGTGCACACATTGAACATTTGTAAGAGAAAATACGTTAGTTTACCATCAATTTCATGTATGATCTGTTTTAGTTCAAACAAGACTGTTATGCTACTGGAACTGGGACATTATTTGATGGACTATGTGCGCATTCAAACCATGGAAAATCATTGTGTATTTTCATTATTTGATTGGTTACTTAAGACTGACCATGCTGTAGGTGAGAAAGATGCATTGCAAACTGTGTATCAAATGGGCTAGATTACAGTTAATCACAGTAATAAGATCGACAACAATAACGTACTGTTAACAGGTGAACGAAAGGATATCTCACTATTATGCATTTTTAAGTACTGGCTTAAGCCTGAATTAGTATTACATACAAAAATAAATAAATTCTTTCCTCTTCCTATTGTTGCAAAAATAATAGCAAACAGGATGGCATAGCCATTTACATTAGGGAAAATATAGATTTTACTAACCTATCTAACTTAACTGGAACAAGTGTCAAAAAGGTCTACAAAATGCAGCTACAAAAATTTTTCAGTTCAGCCTGGATATTGTTATGGTTTACTGATCACCATCTGGAAATTCTGAACTTATATTAAATAAACTGGAGTAATTGTTAAACAATATAAATAAAATAGATTAAGGTTTGATAATATGTGGTGACTTAAACATTGATTTTTCTCACAAAATGTAAAAACAGAGAGACCCTTTTGAACCTTGCTACATCCTAGAATTTGAGGATGAAGTAAAAGTTGTTATCTGAGTAACAGATACTTGCAAAACAGTATACATGGCACTTCACTAAAAGTTCTCAGTGCAGGCTTTAGTAACCATCTTTCTGAAATATTAAGCTCGAAAATAAAAGGCTGTATTACTAACAACATATCTATAAGAACCACATGTAGAAGCAATAGTCAAGATAACATAAGCAGCTTCAACAGCTTAATTAAAAATGGTGGACAGGTTTAAAAATTAATGACATAAAACAAAAATTCAACACCCTCATTGATATAGTAACCCATTTCTTTCTAACTGCATTTCCACAAAGAATTGTGACCATGAGGGGGAATTCTAGAACAAACAGTTGGATCTCAAGGGGAAAAACAGTTTCATGCCAGATGAGGAGACTACTTCACAAAATATGTAACTTGCAACATTCTTTGCCCAAATTACATGTATAATATAAAAAAGACTCTAAAATAGAATAGTCCCATTGAACTCTAATGTGCATAATATTTATTTGTTTGGAATCACATAGTATAGGTTATTGTAAGATCAAGAGATAAGTTGTTTGCAGTATTCATTTATTGTGGACCAGTTCCTGTCATCCACCTGCTTCTATCCTCTTCCTTGCATCACACATCCCAACACACTCCCACAAACAGCATTACAGTGTCTTCTCTCTCCCATACCCTGCTAGCCTCCACCTCCACCCCTCACCCTGCCCCATGTCCCTTCTGTATCCCCATTAACCACCCTAGTTTAGACCACTACTCATCCTATTGGGGCTACAGTGCCCAGAGATGACCAGTCATGTGTGCTCTGTACATGTATGAATATTTATATGTATATGTGTTTTTTCTTTATCTCATGAAGGGTTTGATCAGACAGCTAAACCAACAGTCTACTTTTAAAAGTGCCTGCCCACTGCTCAGTGTTTTTTCTAAGTGCTGAGTAGCAATCTATCTTAATTCACATTGTCATGAATATATGTCATGGCTTACAAAAAATATTGTTAACAAGCTTGCAGACCAGATAATTTATTAGGATAGGACTTTCCTGTTTAAAAAAAGGAGGGGGAGGCTAAAATGGCTATCGAATGACAAGTGCAAATTTTTAAAATCCCAGCTTTACTATTCATTACTACGATCAACACTACACCAAAATGCAGCACTCCCATTTGAAACATACTTACTGCTTCCAGAAATCTATGAAGGAATTCGCTTCAACATGTCCTAATTTTTCACCTCCAGCAGCAATGAAAAGTGGAACTTTCCAGTACAGTGGGCAGTCACATGCCTAAAAACATAAGCATATATTATTTCATGCAAGATTCATACATATGCACTGCATAATTTTTCCTCACACAGGGAATCAGGAAAATGAAATAAATGAACAACTCATGTTAAAACATTTAACCATGTGTCACATACAAGTATTTTCTAATTTTGCAGTATATTCATCTCAATTAAATTTATACTGTAGTACCTTCAATTATTCCATCCATTTCTTTTCCAGTTTATCAAAAACTCTAACGTGCAGCTTAAAGTTTTTCATTTCATTGTTAATGCCCAGTAAACAAAATATTTAACGTCACAATACATATACATGCTGAGCATAGGCCGTAAATGAACATCAGGCAGAAGGCCACTCATGACAGTGATTGTTTTACAATTACTTGTCAATATTGTTGATTTTTAGCTGAGAATGTGACTAAAAGCAACATCTTTTTTAATGAACGGCTACATAAAAATTTAAAATGAATAGATTCCTTTACTTAACGTTCAGAATAGAATTTGTACATTTATTTACACAAAGCTGCAAGCATTTACTCTTTTGAATTTTTAATGATATTTAAGATCATTAAAATGATACCTAAACTGCAAGAGCAGAATGTCCAAAGCACACACTATTTTGGAGAAATACCACACTTCAAGTACCAGGTAATGCAACACAGTTTAACGATGCATATTGCTATTCATTCCCTCACTAAATTACTTGAAAAGGAAATTCCTTTATCGGTCTTTTCTCCGCAAAATTTATTATTGGCATGTGTAAGTATGGTACATAGTATCTTCATCAGGAGCTTATTGACCTCTTGGCAGGATAAGTTGGATGGTGGGGCTGGCAGCTCAATGCCTCCTGAGTTGCCTGTGTTTTGTGCAGAAAGCAAAATATAACTGTTGATGGTAATGAAAGTTACTACAGTTGTACAGGTCAGATTGCTGGGCTAAAACATAATAGGCCTTAAGTGAATATAAACAATCGAAATTATGTTCTATAAAATTAAGCAAAATGCATCCATATCCTGTAAGTCTCCTCTCCTGATCATTTGGCAGAGAACAGTCCAGTCATCTGGTAAGCTAAGGATACAGTCTCAAGTCTCCCTTATACAAAAGGAGAGGGCTGGACATTTTCTGCTGAAATATCAGCAGAGGAGTCTTACTGGATATGGCTCCATTTGCATAATTTTATGGATAAAGCATTATACTATGAAAACATGAAGAGTTACACCTGAAATGATGTTCCTCATATCTGTGTAAAACTAAAACGGGCGTACAAGGGGAGGTAGGTGCATTGCTAACAACATAAAACATGTCACTGCAGAATAAAACTAAATGGAACCAAGATGTTTCACAAATGTAGCAGACAGGGATTCCAAAACAAATTCAACATTACATTGCTTTATGAAGAAGATCTGTGAGAACACTGGGGACAAGGTGGTGAAATCAAACAAAACTTCTGCAACCTAAACCTGGAAAGACTAAATAATAAGTTATAGTTTATTATTAATGACATTTCATTTTGAAAATAGCATACAAATCATTTGCGTCAGTTATGCCTCTCTATCATATGTTATGATTTACTGAAACATATCCACAGAGCTGGGATATGCAGAAAATGATAATAAATGAAGCAAAGAAATGATGCTATGTTTTTCATAACAGTGGAAGATGGCCTAGTTTTCAGCCTTTCTCTAAAATCATCTCCACTGACTGCTGGAATCCAATAAAATTTATTCCTTTTCTGATCCAGCCACTAGTTACGAAAGAAAGATGATGCTAATTGATCTCCTCCAGACTGCACTTCTGCCATACTTTAGTAATAACACAGTGATGTACAGCAACATGCTGTACAAAATGGTACCTCCCCCCCCCCCCCCCTGCCATCACCAATGAACCAAACATTGTTCCCTACACACTTCTCTCTCTCTCTCTCTCTCTCTCTCTCTCTCTCTCTCTCTCTCTCTCTCTCTCTCTCCTCCCCCCTCTTTACAATGATTTAGAGAGTACACTTCTATCTGGATTACAAGACTACTATTCTCATTAGCATGAATGGAAATGGAGCATCTAACATACTCTGAAAACCACAAGGAACCACATCTTTTAAAACTAGTGGAAAGACACTCACCTTGGTGATAACTGCAAAATTTTCTTGGGATACCTGCTGCCCAGGAAACTGTTGAAATGCAGCAGATATTTTTTGAACTACAGCATCCAAATTTTGTTCACTGCTTGGCTTCCCTTTGGGGAAATAAAACCTGAACAAGAAACACATAGATAATTAGTCATTTTTATAAAGCAAAAATATGTTGACAAAATTTTTCAATATTTATCTTAGGAGTTTTGAAAAACATTGATGCACCAAAGTTTGGAGAAATAAGTTGTTTGTTGCTGAGCTCATTCTGTCATTTGGGTCAATGTGATTTACAAATGACAATGCGTGAAGAACATTAATGGATAAAATTTGGAGTAGAACACAGTTGTGAATGAGAAGAATTTACAAATCACAGAATGTGACTGTTGTCTTTTATGTCACTTCATTCTCCTCACTTACTGAAAGTTAGAGACAATTTTTCCACAGTAGGATATCATGTCCCAGGCATGTCTGCCTACCCCTGAGTAGGTACCTAGTAGTAAAATACCATTTTCCAGACATGTCTGCTACATCAGAATATGTACCTGGTTTGAGAAACTAACTTCTTATCAGATTCATCTTGAGGTGAATTTCCTTTGTGGAATGCTCACTTCTTGTGTCTAAACTTGCTTTAATAATAAATATGTTTTGAAGCATTCTGCTTGGGAACAAAGCAAAGTGTGTTTTGCTCAAGGCATGATCTATAATTCTTTTATTTCTTCACATACATAATGCATAGTTTATTTTGTTTAGTTATTAGACCCAAAATAGTGCTGATCACCACATCTTTCCATATAGTAACTATCGGACAATTACTAGCTGCAAAATTAAGCTGAAGAGTTTTATAACTTCTCTTGGATTGAATACAATTACGGGGAACAAAACTGTTCTGACTTGTTGTAAAGAGGTACATGCACATCCTCCCCCCACCCCCTTAACAGTAGTATTTTCTGTATAATGTATAGTATAAGTAAATTACACAGTTTGTACAAAATATCCATTAGGAATGTCTAATCACTGTAGTACACAGAGTTTCAGTTGAGCATACAGTCTGCAGCACTGTCCCCAGAACTGATCATGGTCCTCTGGTTCTGGGTCAAGTGGAGGGACTGAGCCAGAGACTTCGAACGTTCTGTGACCAGCTGGGCTGTGACTTCTTGGTCTTGCACTGTACAGTTGAGAACTGAAGGGTCCCCCTAAATGGGTCAGGTGTGCACTACGCATCAGAGACTGCCACTCAGATAGCTGACTGTGTTGGGGTGCTCGCAAGGGTTTTTCAGATTAGGTGACTCTCCATCCAATCAACATGACAATATCCGTAGGAAACCTAGAAGATCAGAGTAACATTGAAAGAAATATCTCTCACAGATGAGAGTATTAAAATCCTAATGGTTAACTGCCAAAGCATCGCAACAAAGTACCGGAGTCTGAATCACTCCTGAAAAACACTGAAGTTCACATAATACTAGGTACAAGAAGCTGGTTGAAACCTGAAATCGATAGCAGTGAGATTTTGGGCAACAATTTAAGTGCATAGTGAAAGGATAGGCCGTAGACAAAAATCTCAAATCAATCAAGATAGAAACTGAAGCTGCATCTGAGATTGTTTGGGCAAGACTCAGTATCAGAGGTGAGCATAAAATGACCAGACTCATCTCCTAATGTAACTGAAAACTTTAGAGAAAACCCCAGTTCACTTGTACTTAAGTTCCCCAATCATACTGTAATCATTGGTGGAAAGTTTAATCATCCAACAATTAATTGGGAAAATTAGCTTTGTTAGTGGTGGATGAGGTAAGATATTCTATAGAAC
The DNA here is from genome assembly GCF_021461395.2 of Schistocerca americana. Lineage (NCBI taxonomy): Eukaryota > Metazoa > Arthropoda > Insecta > Orthoptera > Acrididae > Schistocerca > Schistocerca americana. Next base: position 288,837,055 of record NC_060120.1, on the reverse strand, counting down.
ATTACTAAATGCCTTCTCTGAAAACTACCAAGAACAGATAGTCTGGAACATCACTCATGATGGAAATATATTGGGTCAAATGACAACAAATAGACCTGACCTCTTTGAAGATGTCCACATCAAAAGCGGTATCAGTGATTATGACATGTTTGTGGCAGCAATGATTACCAAAGTACAAAGGATAACTAAAGCAAGTAGAAAGATGTGTATATTAGTAATCTAGATTTAAAAAAAATAGTAGTGTCATATCTCAATGAGGAACTTGAAATTTTCAGCACAGGGCAGGAACATGTAGAGGAACTATGGCTCAAGATTAAAAGAATAATTGACCATGCACTGGATAGATATGTACCATGTAGAACAGTTCATAATGGGAGGCACTGTAAAGAAACTTCTAAAGAGACAGATATCTCCGTAACAGGTGTAAAACAAAGCACATGGGTACAGACAGAGAGATGCTGAATGAAACACATTTGACTGTCAAGGGAGCAATGAGTGAACCTTCAATAACTACCACAGTAGAATACTATCAAATGATGTTTCTGGTCATATGTAAAGGCCATTAGTGGCACCAAAACTAGTGTAAAGTCGCCAGCGAACGAGATAGGAAATGAAACTGATGGTAGCAAAGCAAAAGCTGAAATCCTTAACTCCATTTTCAAATGTTATTATACAAACAAAACCCAAGAGAATTGCCTCAATTTAATCTTTGTACCACTGAAAAGACGAGTGAAATAAGTATTAGTATCAGTGGCATTGAGAAACAGCTGAAATCATTAAAACTGCTGAAATTGTTAAAATTGAACAGAGCTCCAAGGCCCGATGGAATCCCTGCCAGATTCTAAACCAAATTTGTGGCTTAGTTAGCCCCTTTTCTAACTATAACCTATCACAGATCCCTCAAACACAAAATCATGCCCAGTTCTTGGAAAATGCACAGGTCATACCCGCCAACAAGATGGGTAGTAAAACCGATCCACAAAACTACCATGCAATATCATTGACCTCAATTTGTTGCAGAATCATAGAACATATACCAAGCTGAAACACAATGATATATCTCGAACAGAAAGATGTTCACCACGTCAACCAGTATGGGTTCTGAAAACATCGATTATGTGAAACCCAACTCACACTTTTCTCACATGACATACTGAAAGCTTTGGATCATGGCAGTCAGATAGATGCAGTATTTCTTGATTTCACAAAAGCATTTGACTCTGTACTACACCTACACTTATTGTCAAAAGTACAATCATACGGGGTAGCAGGGGAAATTTGTGTCTGGACTGAAGACTTTTTGGTAGGGAGGACGCAGCATGTTACCTCGGATGGAGAGTCATCATCAGATGTAGAAGTAGCTTCAGGTGTGCCCCAGGGAAGTGTGTGGGACCCTTGCTGTTTATGCTGTATATTTATCTCCCTACAGATACTAATAGTAACCTCAGACTTCTCACATATGATGCAGTTATCTATGATGAAGTACTGTCTGAAAAAAGCTGCATAAACGTACACTCAGATCTTGATAAGGTTTAAAAGTGGTGCAGAGACTGGCAAATACTTTTAAATGTTCAAAAATGTACAACTGTGCACTTTATAAAACGAAAAATTCTGTATCTTGTTGTTGTGGTCTTCAGTACAGAGACTGGTTTGATGCAGCTCTCCATGCTACTCTATCCTGTGCAAGCTTCTTCATCTCCCAGTACCTACTGCAACCTACATCCTTCTAAATCGGCTCTGCTTAGAGTATTCATCTCTTGGTCACCCTCTACGATTTTTACCCTCCACACTGCCCTCCAATACTAAATTGGTGATCCCATGATGCCTCAGAACATGTCCTACCGACCGATCCCTTCGTCTAGTCAAGGTGTGCCACAAATTTCTCTTCTCCCTAATTCTATTCAATAACTCCTCATTAGTTATGTGATCTACCCATCTAATCTTCAGCATTACTCTGTAGCACCACATTTTGAAAGCTTCTATTCTCTTCTTGTCCAAACTATTTATCGTCCACGTTTCACTTCCATACATGGCAATGCTCCATACAAATACTTTCAGAAACGACTTCCTGACAGTTAAATCTATACTCGATGTTAACAAATTTCTCTTCTTCAGAAACATTTTCCTTGCCATTGCCAGTCTACATTTTATATCCTCTCTACTTTGACCATCATCAGTTATTTTATTCCCCAAATACCAAAACTCATTTACTACTTTAAGCATCTCATTTCCTAATCTAATACCCTCAGCATCACCCGATTTAATTTGACTACATTCCATTATCCTTATTTTGCTTTTGTTGATCTTCATCTTATATCCTCCTTTCAAGACACTGTCCATTCTGTTCAGCTGCTCTTCCAGGTCCTTTGCTGTCTCTGACAGAATTACAATGTCATTGGCAAACCTCAAAGTTTTTATTTCTTCTCCATGGATTTTAGTTCCTACTCCAAATTTTTCTTTTGTTTCCTTTACTGCTTGCTCAATATACAGATTGAATAACATTGGGGACAGGCTACAACCCTGTCTCATTCCCTTCCCAACCACTGCTTCCCTTTCATGCCCCTCGAGCCTTATAACTGCCATCTGGGTTCTGTACAAATTGTAAATAGCCTTTCGCTCCCTGTATTTTACCCCTGCCACTTTCAGCATTTGAAACAGAGTATTCCAGTCAACAGTCAAAAGCTTTCTCTAAGTCTGCAAATGCTAGAAACCTAGAAACATAGGTTTGCCTCTCCTTAATCTATTTTCTAAGATAAGTTGTAGGGTCAGTATTGCCTCATGTGTCCCAACATTTCTACGGAATCCAAACTGATCTTCCCCAGGGTCGGCTTCTACTAGTTTTTCCATTTGTCTGTAAAGAATTCGTGTTAGTATTTTGCAGCCATGGCTTATTAAACTGATAGTTTGGTAATTTTCTCATCTGTCAACACCTGCTTTCTTAGGGATTGGAATTATTATATTCTTCTTGAAGTCTGAGGGTATTTCGCCTGTCTCGTACATCTTGCTCACCACATGGTAGAGTTTTGTCAGGGCTGGCTCTCCCAAGGCTATCAGTAGTTCTAATGGAATGTTGTCTACTTCCAGGGCCTTGTTTCAGCTTAGGTTTTTCAGTACTCTGTCAAACCCTTCACGCAGTATCATATCTCCCAATTCATCTTCATCTATATCCTCTTCCATTTCCATAATATTGTCCTCAAGTACATCGCCCTTGCACAAACCCTCTATATACTCCTTTCACCTTTCTGCTTTCTCTTCTTTGCTTAGAACTGGGTTTCCATCTGAGCTCTTAATATTCATACAAGTGGTTCTCTTTTCTCCAAAAGTCTCTTTAACTTTCCTGTAGGCAGTATCTATCTTATCCCTAGTGAGATAAGCTTCTACATCCTTACATTTGCCCTCTAGCCATCCCAGCTTAGCCATTTTGCACTTCCTGTCGATCTCATTATTTAGACATTTGTATTCGTTTTTGCCTACTTCATTAATTGCATTTTTATATTTTCTCTTTTCATCAATTAAATTCAATATATCTTCTGTTACCCAAGGATTTCTACTAGCCCTCTTCTTTTTATCTACTCGATCCTCTGCTGCCTTCACTATTTCATCCCTCAAAGCTACCCAATCTTCTTTTACTGTATTTCTTTCCTCCATTCCTGTCAATCATTCCCTAATGTTCTCCCTGAAACTCTCTACAACCTCTGGTTCTGTCAGTTTATCCAGATCCCATCTCCTTAAATTCCCACCTTTTTGCAGTTTCTTCAGTTTTTATCTACAGTTCATAACCAATAGATTGTGGTCAGAGTCCACATCTGCCCCTGGAAATGTCTTACAATTTAAAACCTGGTCCCTAAATCTCTGTCTTACCATTATATAATCTATCTGGAACCTTCGAGTATGTCCAAGCCTCTTCCATGTATACAACCTTCTTTTATGATTCTTGAACCAAGCTATGATTAAGTTACACTCTGTGCAAAAATTCTACCAGGCGGCTTCCTCTTTCATTTCTTACCCCCATTCCATATTCACCTACTACGTTTTCATCTCTTCCTTTTCCTACTATCGAATTCCAGTCACCCATGACTATTAAATTTTCGTCTCCATTCACTGTCTGAATAATTTCTTTTATCTCATCATACATTTCATCAATCTCTTCGTTATCTGTGGAGCTAGTTGGCATATAAACTTGTACTACTGCGGTAGGCGTGGGTTTTGTGTCTATCTTGGCCAAAATAATGCGTTCACTATGCTGTTTGTAGTAGCTTACCCGCACTCCTATTTTTTATTCATTATTAAACCTACTCCTGCATTACCCCTATTTGATTTTCTATTTATATCCCTGTATTCGCCTGATCAGAAGTCTTGTTCCTTCTACCACCAAACTTCACTAATTCCCACTACATCTAACTTTAACCTATCCATTTCCATTTTTAAATTTTCTAACCTACCTGCCTGATTAAGGGATCTGACATTCCACACTCCGATCCGTAGAACGCCCGTTTTCTTTCTCCTGATAACGATATACTCCTGAGTAGTCCCCACACGGAGATCCGGAATTTTTTACCCAAGAGGACGCCATCATCATTTAACCATACAGTAAAGCTGCATGCCCTCGGGAAAAATTATGGCTGTAGTTTCCCCTTGCTTTCAGTTGTTCGCAGTACTAGCACAGAAAGGCCATTTTGGCTAGTGTTACAAGGCCAGATCAGTCAATCATCCAGACTGTTACCCCTGCAACTACTGAACAGGCTGCTGCTCCTCTTCAGGAACCACACGTCTGTCTGGCCTCTCAACAAATACCCCTCCGTTGTGGTTGTACCTACGGCACGGCTATCTGTACCGCTGAGCCACGCAAACCTCCCCACCAATGTCAAGGTTCATGGTTCTTAAGATCATAATATCAATGACTCACTGCTGGAATTGGTATACTCATACAAATACCTAGCTGTAACACTTTGTAGGGATATGAAATGAAATCTTCACATAGGCTCAGTCGTGAGTGAAGTAGATGGTATATTCAATTGATTGGTAGAATACTGGGGAAGTGCAGTCAGTCTGCAAAAGAGATTGCTTACAAGTCACTCATGTGACTGGTTCTAAAGTATTGCTCAAGTGTGTGGGACCCGACCAGTACCAAATAGGAATAACAGGGCATATTGAACATATACAGAGAATGGCAGTATGAATGGTCATAGATTTGTATGGGGCAGTATGAATGGTCACAGATTTGTTTGATCCATAGGAGAGTGCCACAGAGATGGTGAGGGAACTGAACTGATTCACTCTTTGAAAACAGATGTAAACTATCCCAAGAAAGTTTATTAACAAAGTTTTGAGAAATGACTTTAACTGATGACTCTAGGACTATACTACAACCCCCTATGTATCGCTCATATAGGGATTGTGAGGGATAAGATTAGAATAATTACAGCATGGAAAGAGACATTCACACAATCATTCTTCCTGTGCTCCATATGCGAATGGGTTGGGAAGAAATCCTAATAACTGGTACAATTGTATGTACCCTCCACAACGCACTTCACGGAGGTATACAGAGTACAGATACAGTTGTAATAAATTCATAAATTTATCTTGCAATTTTAGTTATTTATGAAGAAAAGTTGTTAAATATGAATTGAATTTCAGAAAAACAGGATTCTGTGTGATTTCTAAAATGACAGATTATCACAAAGTACGGCTCACAGTGTCATAATGGCATGTATTAAATATGAAGTAAATGTGATAATGACAAACCTAGACTTCAGGTTACTTTGTAGACCAGTCTATAACCTAACCAAGATTGCATACCCACATCCTTAATCATTAACAACCCTTGTTCCAACCTAACTTGGATCTTTAGCTGTACCACTAATTAGTTCTGAACCACAATCCACGTTTTGGAAGGCTTGGGGTGTGGCGCAGTATCACACTTGAATCACAGTACTGTTTGTTAATTTTCTACATTCTCTGCAAAGTCTCTACCCTAGGTAGTTTTAAAAATTCCTTTCCATGCATAGTTGATAACAAACTCATGCAGAAACCACTTCAACACCTCAGAATTCATACACTTAAATTTAGTCCTCAATGTTATTTGTGCCCTCATTGCCCAAGACACAACGGATTGTAGGGGGGAAGGAGAGGGTTATTGTGAAGTAAAAATTTTTACAGAAAGTCATCCAACATTATAAAGTCAGGAATCTAAAATCTTCAGCAATTCAAAAATAAACTAAAAATATATATTATTAGACATCCCATTTATAAAGTACATTAGCTGAATATTATGACCTACACTTATAGATCCTTCTTTGGTTTTGCAGGAAACAATGTTCACAGTAAATAACCCTCCATTACACAATATATAACTACTGTCGCACTGAAAGATCTAACTCACAACAAGGAACTTGTAGCAGACAAAATACCTTCAGAATGATTGATAACATGACAAAATTGTGTGACATGGTATGCAGGATATACAAGACAGGCAAAATATCCACAGACTTCAATAAGAAAGTAATGATTCTGACACTTATTTTAGAAGATAGACTGAAGAAAGACATCCTACATTTACAGCATTTGTAGTGTTAGAGAAAGCTTTTGACAATGTTGACTGGAACACATTCTTTGAAAGTTATGGGGACTAAAATAGACAGAGTGGAAGGTTATTTACAACTCGTACAGAAACCAGACTGCAGTTAAAAGAATCAACAGACATGAAAGGGAAGTACTAGTTGGGAAGGGGGTAAGGGGGTGAGACACAGGTGTAGCCCCCCCCCCCCCCACATTATTCAGTTGGGAAGGGAGTGAGACAGAGTTGTAGCTGCCCCCCCCCCCCTCCCCCCACATACACAAACATGCGTTATTCAGTTGACTGAGCATGTAGCAAAAGCAAATAAAGGGAAATTCTGAGGGGAAGAAGAAGCAAAACTTTTAAGTTTGTTCTTGGCACTGTAATTTCGTTAGAGACAGCAAATGATTTGGAAGAGGAATTGAACAGAGTGGATAGTGAATAAAGGTTATCAAATGAGTATCAACAACAATAAAACTAACTTAACAGAATTTAGTCAAACCCAATCAGGTTATGCTAAGGGAATTTGGCTAAGAATGAAACACTGAAAGTAATAGGTGAGTTTCACTGTTTTGGAAGAAAAATATCTACATCTACATCTAAACAGATAGTCCACAAAGCCACCATATGGAGCATTGCAGAGGGTACCCTGAACCACTACTAGTCATTTTCCTTCCTGTTGCACTTGCAAACAGAGTGTGGGAAAAACGACTATCTATATGCCTCCATATGAGCATTAATATCTCACATCTTATCCTGGTGGTCCTTCCGTGCAATGTATGTTGTCAGCAGTAGAATCATTCAGCAGTCAGCTTCAAATGCCGGTTCTCTATATTTTCTCAATAGTGTTGCTTGAAAAGAACACTGCCTTCCCTCCAAAGATTCCCATTTGAGTTTCCGAAGCATCTCTGTTACATGTTGTTCGAATACAATGGTAACAAATCTAGCAGCCTGCCTCTGAACTGCTTCAGTGTCCTCCTTCTATCCAACCTGGTACAGATCCCAAACACTCAAGCAGGTTTCAAGAATACATCACACTGGTGTCCTACATGTGGTCTCCTTTACAGATTAGCCACACTTTCCTAAAAGTCTCCCAATAGATCGAAGTTGACCATTCACCTTCCCTAATGCAGTCCTCACATGCTTGTTCCATTTCATATTGCTTTGCAATGCTATGCCCAAATATTTGAATATGTTACCATGTTAAGAAGTACTCAACTAATGCTGTGTCTCAACATTACATGTTTGATCTTCCTACTCATCTTCATTGACTTACATTTTCCCTTATTTAGAGCTAGCTGCCATTCATCACACCAACCAGAAATGTTGTCCAAGTCATCTTGTGCTGACCTACAAACACTTAACTTTGACACCTTACCACACACCACAGCATCATCAGCAAACAACTGCAGATTGCTGCCCACTCCATCCACCAAATCATTATGTATACATCGAACAACAGCGGTACTATTGTACTTCCCTGAGGCAATCCTGATGACATGTTTGTCTCTGATGAACGCTCGCCATCAAGCCAAACATAGTGGGTTCTATTACTTAAGAAGTCTCCGAGCCACTTGTGTATCTGTGAACTCATTCCATATGCTTGTACCATCGTGAACAGCCTACAGTGGGGCACTGTGTCAAATGCTTTCCAGAAATCTAGAAATATGGAGTCTGCTTGTTGCCCTTCATCCATCATTCGCAGTATATCATGTGAGAAAAGGACAAGTTGAGTTTCAAATAAGTAATGCTTTCTAAAACCATGCTGATTCATGTACAGTCTCAAGAAAGTTTATTATATTTGAACTGAGAATATGTTCAGGGATTCTGCAGCAAACCTAAGTTAGGGATATTGGTCTGTAATTTTGTGGATCCATTCTTTGGCCCTTCTATTATACAAGAGTCACCTGAGCTTTTGTCCAGTCGCTTGGGACTTTGTGCTGGGTGAGAGATTCATGATAAATGCAAGCTAGGTAACGGGCCAATGCCTCTTTGTAAAACCGAATTGGAATTCCATCTGGCCCTGGTGACTTATTTGTTTTCATATCTTTCAGTTGTTTCTCTACACCAGGGATGTTTATTACTATGTCGTCCATACAGAGGTCTGTCTGCCAGTCAAACGATGGTAAGTTTATATGATTCTCCTGCATGAACAATTTCTTGAACATGAAATTTAAAATTTCTGCTTTTATTTTCCTGTTTTTAACTGCCACATTGCACAGGTCAACATGAAACTGAATGGAAGCCTTAGATCCGTTCAGCAATTTTACATAGAACCAGAATTATTTTGGGTTCTCTGCCAGCTCTTTTGCTAACGAATAACAGAGATAGTTGTTGTATCCTTTGCACAGAGATCTTTCCACAGATTTACGAATCTCTGCTAACCTTTGCTAGTCATCATTTGCGTGTTCTCTTTTGAACCGAGAGTGCAACAGCCTCTGTTTCCTCAGAATCTTTAAATTTCATTATTAAACCATGGTGGGTCTTTTCCATCCTTTATCCCCTTACCCATAACTCTCCAGACCACGAGTTACGATCTGCTTGAACTTTGCCTGTAATCCCCCTATGTCCATCTTACTGGAAGTAAGTGGTGTCGGTTCACTCTGTAAGTGAAATGCTAACAACTGCTTTACACCGCTATCTAGCAGATACACTTTCCTAGCCTTCTTGACTGATTTACTAAATTTCATAATCATAGTTGCTATAATGACATCATGTTCACTAACTTCCATTTCTATACTCACATTGTTGATAAGATCTGTCCTGTTTGTAGCTACAATGTCTAAGAAATTTCCATTGTGTGTAGGCTGCCGAGCTAGCTACTCAAGACATTTTTTAGAAAACATCTTTAACAGTATTTCATACAACTGTCTGTATGTGATGTTTAAAGCTTTTCCAGCATACTGATTGTTCCTGGAACAACTGTCTGTATGTATGCCCTACAATGAATCCTCAGACATCCCAGTCTATACTCGATTGGTTAAAGTTTCCTCCAACTAGTATTGCATGATCTGGGTATTTATGCACTACTGACTATAGACTTTCTTTGAATGACTCTAGACCTGTCACAGCAGAATAGGGTGGCCGGAAAAAACATCCAACAATTAACTTGGTTTCACCTACACCTGTGACACGCGACCAGGTAACTTCAATGTCACACTTCACTTCGAGCTCAATAGAGACAGTACTTTAATCAAATGCAATGAACACTCCTCCTCCTATGGCCTCTAATTTGTCTTTCAAATATACGTTCCATGACTTGCTAAATATTTCAGAGCTTTCCACTTGACAACTGACAATCGCAAAAACAGAAAACATATAAAATGTAGCCTGCTAGAAAAAATTCTTCTGAGAAATGGACACTTGTTAACACCGAAAATAAATTTAAGTGTTGGAAAGTCTTTTCTGAAAGTATCTGTCTGGAGAGTAGCAGTGTACGGAAGTGAAACATGGATACATGGATGCTAAACCTTTCAGACAACAGGAGAAAAGTGGCTTTCGAAATGTGGTACAAAGGAAGAATGCTGAAGGTTAGATGTGTACGTCAGATAATTATTGAAGAAGTACTAATTCTCTGGTTGACAGGACACGCCCTGAAGCATAAAAGAATCATAAATTTGGTAATGGTTGTAAATGAGTGTGTGTGGCGGGGAGGGGGGGTGTTAAAAATTGTAGAGGAAGTGCACGACTTGGATAAAGCAAATAGGTTCAAATGGATGAAGGTAACAGCAGCTATGCAAAAGTGAAAAGGCATTCACAGACTGGTCTACTACGAAAAGCTGTATGAAATCAGTTTTTGGACTGAAGACAACAATAACAATAACAACTACTGCTGCTGTTTTCAACAAGTCAGTAAATTCATATCACTGTGAAGTAAATTTTACAAATGGCAAAGCAAGTAAGAAATATAAATAGAAATGAAACATTGTTGTTGATAATTATGAAAGACTAATTTGCTGTTGCAGAGAAGTAAACTTGTAGGAAGAACATTAGGAAGATGTTTACAACCAGCATGTTTGTTAATGTTGACACACTGATTCATTTTATATCCCTGAAGATTCTCCTTCATAAGATGGGATCTAAGGAACATACCACATGAAGGTATCAGGTGGTTATAATTAAAGTGCAGCTATTTACAGAGGTCCATTGTGGACTATAATTATTGTATAGCACTGAAACTTGGTAGATATGCTAATGCATTAATGCAGAACCGATTTATACTGGAAAATGAATTAGTCCCAATTGTGGCCACCAAGTGTAAATCTGGTGCTGTACACTGTTTGTTCAACAGTATAACATCCACGCTGCCATTAGCCATGCCATAACGCGAGTAAACCATATGGCTATCAAGAAAAGAGACTGTGCACTGTTAAAGAAACTGTTTTATGTAAATGGCAGCAATTACAGAGCTGCACTGGCAGAAAATCACCAAACTGCAAGGTCTAAGAAGAGGCCCATTGTCAAGAAATGGTTTAAAGAAGATGATAATGGAATTCAAAATCACAACTGAGCTTGGTATGGCTAAAGTGGAAGTTACTGACAAGGTAGCTGTTGCTGTAATTCACCATGCAGCACATGCAAGTCCAAGTACCAATGCAGTGCTACGAGAACTGTCCATCATGTGGTCAACAGGACGGGAAGTCTTGTAGTCTATTTTACACTGGCACCAACACAAGATCCAGACAGTGCAGCAACTGACACTTCATAATATGCAGCAACATTCTGAATTTGGTTTCTAGCACAGATCAAAGTTGATGACATGTGGCGAGGCAATATTCTATGAAGTGATGAGGCACATTTTACACAACAGTGTGCAGTGCACACAAAGAAATGCCAAATTTGGAGTACTGTTAAATCGTGTGTTGCGCACAAAGGGCCATTGCACTCGCCACTTGTGACTATGTAGTGAAGATTCACAAGCACCTTTATTCCAGGTCCATTCTTCTTTGGAGAGAATGTACTCAGAGGGCCGTTCAGGTATACTGTGATGTCTGCACATTATCAAGACCACCTTGTACAGCACATGATTTCTGCTTTAGGAGAGCACAACTGCGCAGAAACCACTGTTTTCATGCAAAATGGGGTGACACCTCATGTCGCTTACCCAGTGAAAGATCTGCTTAATGCAATCTTTTTGAACGTGTTATCACCTAAGGTTTAACAAATGTGTGACCTGCAAGATCACCTAATCTGATTCCATGTGATTTTTAGTTCTGGGGATATCTAAAAGAATACACTTACCAGGGATACTTTTGGTCTCTATCTGATCTGAAGGCCAGTACACGTTACTCAGATTCTGCTGGAACTGCTGCGAGCAATTGTTATCATATCGTTTTATGGATGCAATATCTCATCAACATCTCCAGTCTCATACTGAACAAATTGTGTAAGCGGCGGTTAATAATAAAATAGACATTTGCCTTTCTCACTTGTTCGACCTTTATCTGCCCACATCCTCTTCCTAGTCTATTATTGCGTATGGAAACATTTCTATACAACTTCCTTGCATTCATGACACCAGATATACACCTGTTGGCCAAAATGGGAACAATTTTTTTCCAGCATAAATTGATTCTGCATTAATGCATTAGAATATCTATCTGGTTTTGCTGCTGTACGATAATTACTACCCACACTGGACGTCTGTGAGTAGCTGCACTTTAATTATAGCCAGCTGGTATCAATGATTGAATGAATGAATCGTCATCCATAACTAAATGCATTTCATCCATGTAATGCACATGCAATTATCTCTCCAAAAATCGCATATGACATCTAGCATTACATTTTTATGAGTAATACCTCCCAGAGTTTGTGCATGGTTTCTTGCAAAGTTTGCTGGAAGTATCATTTGTTTGTAATTTGTGGTTTTAATTTATTCTCCTCTGTTATTCAGGTTTTACTAACTTGCTCACTGTCAGTAATTCTATCAGAAATTTTCCAAGCATATGACAAATGACTTTACTGACACAGAGGAAAAAAAGTGTCGTAAGGAGGCAACAAGATGCTCTTGTGGAGTTGAAAGTCAAAGCTCTTGCCGACCGTACTTAAAACAACTAAAAATACCAACAGTTACATCTCCTTTATTCTAAGGTGCTTTACACACATAAAGGAGAAACATCAGTACCTTTAGTCAAAACTGGTCATTGTCCTAACTGTGTGACCCATAGCTAAGAAAGGCTAATTCAGTTTACAATTATTTAACATATGTGTGTGTGTGTGTGTTTTCAGAAGCCCCACACGAGAACAGCTTGGACTCAGTGAAAAGGCATTTTACGCAACAGAAGAAATCAAAAGGTGCACAAAAATTGATCTTAAAAACTAATGAAGTTTCAGTTATGCTGGACATGTATGAGTGTATATAATGTAGACCTATTTGTTATGAGCTGTATGGTAAACTAATACTAATGATTAAATACATATCTTATCACATCCATTGCACAGTGTGTACATGTATCTGGTATGCACATAAAATGATGATAATGACTGCATATGTGAAGTGAAGCATTTGTGAAATACATGGTAGAGACACATCCACATGCAGTGGGGTGCACAGCCCCCCCCCCCCCCCCCCAAAAAAAAAGTTTTGTTTTTACTAGATACAGTGGAAAATTTCTAGCACCAAAATTCTTTCTTAATCTTATTCGCTCTGGATTATGACTGAATGTAAGTGAAAGGAGTTTCAGGTGTAAACACATTGATGAGGAATTAAAGTCACATTAGATAAAATTAGCTTTCCGATTTGGTCCCCTTCCCCCACCCACGATCCCTATGGGAATGATTCTTAGGGATTCCAGTATATTCCTATATTCATTACTTAAAGCTGATTCTTGAAGTTTTGTAAGTAGGCTCTCTCAGGACAGCTTGTGCCTATCTTGAAGCATCTGCCAGTCCAATTTTTGCAGCATGTCCATGACACTTTCCCACAGGTCATACAAACTTATAACCATCCATGCTTCCCTTCTATGTGTATGTACAATATTCCCAGTTAATCCCATTTGGTACATGTCCCATATATTTAAGCAACGTTCTAGGATGGGTTGCATGAGTGTTTTTAAGCAAGTTACTTTGTAGACTGATGGCATTTCCCTAGTATTCCAGCAATGAACTGAAGTCTGCCACTTTGTGATTGTTCCACTTCATATTGTTACAATTATTACACCCAATCATTAGTAGGTCATGAGGCACCTGATCCCAATTGTGTTTCATAGTAGTTGTAGTCATATGCCACTGCCTTGTTTCATTTTGTGAAGTGCACAATCTTACATTCTGAACATTTAAAGCATGCTGCCAATTTTTGCTTCACTTTGAAATCTTGTCAAGATCCAGATGGGGTATTTGTGCAGCTTTTTACAGACAGTACTTCATTATACATAACAGCAGCATCTACAAAGCCTGAAAATTACTAATAACATTTTCTATAATGTCATTAATAGACAACATGAACAGCAAAAATTTCTACACACTTTATTGGGGTAAATTCGAATTTAAAACCTTTGATGACTCTCCATCCAGGATAACATGCAGTGTCCTCCCGACACAGAAATCCTCAAGCCAATTGCTCCTGATACCTCATATGATAATACTTTAGATAGTAAGTGGAGATGTGATTCTTAGTTAAATAGTTTTTGAAAGTCATATATCTGACTGCCTTGATCCATGGCTTACAGGATGTCACAGGAGAAAAGTGCCAGCTGGGTTTCACATGATCAATATTTTCACAATCAGTGCTGGAAGGCATGGTGGAGGTCATTCCATTTCTGATACCTATTTCATTCTGTTCAATATCAGATTATGTTCTAAGATTCTACATCAAATGAATGTGAAGGATATTGGACGGTAGTTTTATGGATCACTTCTGCAACCCTTCTTGTACGCAGATTGTGTCCTGTGATTTCCTCCAATCTCTGGGGATAGTTGGTTTAAACATCACAGTACTTTATAGTCATCATCTATTGGGGGTGACATGAACATGGGCTCTGAACAACAGCTACATCTTGACCTTGGTTCTGTTCAGGATGAGGCGGTACACGGGTCATAAAATGGAATGGGAGTTCTATCCACAACCTTTTCCTGTACTGTTGGTAAAAGCTACATATTGGACCCCCTAACATTTTTCAATGTGGCACAGATGTAAAGTTAGGCTTTGTTACCAGTCAATTTGTTATCACAACCAGATTTTCTGCTTTCCCGTTCGTTGGCTTCGCCATCTCTCAACCAAATCGTCACCTTCCAAGCCAATCTAGCCCTCGGACCACACTATAGATCACTCTGTCATCACAATCAAGATTTCAGGAGGGAGGGGGGGGAGGGGGAGGGCAATGCATAACTTTTGCCTAATCCTGAATTTCCCTAACGCTACCGCCATTACAAGAGATATTTGGACCTATAAATTTTTTTGTACCAATTTCCTGACGTTCCTTTAACATTTGCTTCCTGAATTTTATAAGAGTGCCTTTGCATTGCGCTCATCGTCTGCCCTTCACAGTTACTCGCATTTGTGCGACTGTTTCACACAGTCTAAACGAATCCCTGACAAATCGTACAGTTCTTCTTCAAGCATTTCTTCTCTGGTCTTTCTGTTAAAGCAGCCTGATAAGAAATCGATACTGAACAAAGAATAATCCGGTATCTGTGGCGTGCGTGTTTTGTAGGCGGCTTATTACACTACCTTCGTATTCCACCAATGAATCGTGACACAATATGCACAAAAAGTTGAAAACTAAAGAAACACATATTTCAGCTGTAAGTTGTGACTGTTTCTTACTGCGCTGCACCATTGTTAAACCGCACCACCGCTCCGAAATCTTCCGACTTCTTCCGATTAATACTCGAACGCCCAGAGAGGTCAAAATGACCCTTTTCGGTTTTTAAGTGCTAGCTATGTTTTGAAGAATGATTCGAGCGACATCTACTTTCGTGATATGTATTTATTTGGTGTGTACTTTCGTTGTATTTAAAAAAACAGTGCATTTCGCCTAACTGATTATCACTTTTCTCCAGTTTTACCTTTAACGCACAGAGGGGTCATATTGACCCCTTTAGAAGAAAGTTATAATTTTGTTTATAGTTATGCCATACATTTATCTCATGCATTCTCAAGCCTCGGCTACTTTACTCTGTAGTGCAATCATTTAGTTTCGTTCATATTATTACCGTATGAAATGACAACAATGGACTCGGTTCACCATTGTTCGTCATTCCCTTGTAAGAATCAGTTTTTCAAAGGTGATGGTGAGCTGAAGATTGAAATGAATTGGAAAGAGTATTTACAAGATGGAGAGATTCTTGCAGAGTTACAAAGAGTTATGGAGTGTGATTCAGATGGTAGCGAACTTTTTTCTGGCGATTCAGAGGAAGAATTTTTACCGCATACATTGAGAGAAGATGAATCATCTAATACTAATGATTCTGATTCTTCAAATACAGATAATGGAAGTTTACGGTCTAGTAAGTATATTATTATTATTGCTGATAATTTACGAGGGTTGGAACTTTAATAGTGGCAACTATTTATTTACAGCCCGTACAAAATAGATACGTGTTTCAAAGTTTTACTGACCTTCAAAGCAGTCACCAACATTGTGTATAACCCGTTGCCAGCGATGTGGAAGTCGTAGGATACTATTAGCAGTGACAGTTGTGTTGGCAGTTCGAGCGGCGCGGTCTATTGCCCGACGAATTTGTAGCAGTTCTGAAGCGAATGCCGTGAAGTGTTTCCTTCAGTTTAGAAATCGAGTTGAACTCACGAAGGCCTAAGTCAGGGGAGTGCAGTAGGTGGTATAGCACTTAGCAGCCCCATCAGTCAAACAAATCAGTAACAGTTTGTACTGTACGTGCTTGAGCATTGTCCTGTAAAATGATGGTCAGGTTCTGCAGAGAGTGTCAACACTTCTGTCTCTAAGCTGGTCGTAGGTTGTGTTTCAAAAATGAACAAAGTTTTTTTTATTTTCATTTCCAGCTGCGGGCTGTATCGGCAGCATACAAAAATGAGAGAAATGAGGCAGCTCCGCAAGAGACGACAACAGCCCAGCTGCCAACCTCTCCTCCAGTATGTCTCACGTACTTTCTCGAGTATGAAAAGAGGTATGCCTCTACTTCCAACGTTTAAACCAAATTCGATATGTTACCTATACTTCGTACACAGCAATGCATGCTATTGCTATACAATACAACAAACGTAAACCGGCCAGCTACTACACTTTTCTTTCAGCGAAAAGTATAGTAGCTGGCCGGTTTACGTTTGGTGTTTTGTATAGCATGCATTTTCAAGATTGCGCAGTGTTTTACTTTACTTCCAAGTATCGCAATGACTACGGGCAACAACAAAAAGAAAACAAATTCATTTCCAAGCTGTAGTTTCAGATTGTAAGATGTAAAAAATCTTTTTTTTTCGAATAGTTTCTTCAAAATCGAATGCGAAGTACTACATAGTGGAGAGCACGCACAAATCCGAGAACAGTGGTTTTCAATTTGTTTACACAAAAATTAAGGTTCTACTGAGAAAGTAACTACAGAGATGGATGTAACTTTGGTTCATTTACATAAAACAATTTTTTCTGAGGCACATCGGATGACTTAAAATTTCCCTGACCGTGTATCGTATGGCACAAGTTAAGCGGAGCAACCAGGCGTCCGCGTTGCGCCGGGCGATACGACGGAGGTATGCATCGGCGTTGTGTCGCTATCATCCAGTTTGGACCAGTTAAATCGCTTTCGCCATTACTCCAATCGACGATCCGTGTACAAGAAACTAGAAATCCTGATCAGTGGGATGTGAGTGTGGAGGTGGAGTTGCTTTTACATGTTATTTTTCACGCTTTTTTTATTAACTCGAAAAATGTGACTTCTAGCGAATATGATTCCCGGTACAAAATAAAACTACGTTAAATTTCCTGCACATTGGTTTTTTTTTTCTCTCCCTTGGAATAATAGTAGCCGCGTTTGAAGGAATGGAAAAATGACAATACAGTGGTATTGTGGTATAAAATTAATGTTTTGTTATTAAATAAAGTGTGTTAAGGGCAAAATTAAATGTGTGTACCACATCTAAGCGCAGCAGAGTCTTATTAAATGATAAACTGCGTTGTAGAGTTGTGACAGAGGGGAAGGGTAGACCCATGTGGAAAGGTGTTGTTGTTGTGTGGTCTTCAGTCCTGAGACTGGTTTGATGCAGCTCTCCATGCTACTCTATCCTGTGCAAGCTTCTTCATCTCCCAGTACCTACTGCAACCTACATCCTTCTGAATCTGCTTAGTGTATTGATCTCTTGGTCTCCCTCTACGATTTTTACCCTCCACGCTGCCCTCCAATGCTAAATTTGTGATCCCTTGATGCCTCAAAACATGTCCTACCAACCGATCCCTTCTTCTAGTCAAGTTGTGCCACAAACTTCTCTTCTCCCCAATCCTATTCAATACCTCCTCATTAGTTACGTGATCTACCCACCTTATCTTCAGCATTCTAGGCTGTCGGATTATAGTCTTCCTTCCTTCAAAAGTATGCAAACTCTAGAGCGAGCCGGCAAGTCCCAACGATCTCTGCCCTACATCATCAAAAGAAGGAACTGCAAAGATATATCGATCCTTCCGCCGCGTTTTGTGAATCGCGCAGACATGCCCCGAGTCATCTTCATTTTCAACAAAGTACGTTAACACCTTACGGAATACAGAAAGTAATACGAATCGCATACGGAGAGAATCTACGTAAGCCTCTGCACACTATTCTTCATTGCTTGGGGGTAAATTGATTCTTAGTTATCCTGTACAGAGTTTGTCGACTGATAAGGTAAGAAATGAGGAGGTTCTGCGCAGAATCGGAAAGGAGAGGAACATATGGAAAACACTGACAAGAAGGGACGGGATGATAGAACATCTGTTCAGACGTCACGAAATAACTACCATGGTACTAGAGGAAGCTGTAGAGAGCAAAAACCTTAGAGGAAGACAGAGATTGGAATATCCAACAAATTGGCACAGGAGAGGAATTCGTGGCGGGCTGCATCAAACCAGTCAGAAGACTGATGACTCAAAAAAAGTGCAGTTTTAGTGTTATTCCACGAAGGGTAACTTCCCCACCACGAACGCTGTTCACTTTTTAGTTTACAGATAGACTGTACCTCCATAGCACTTCCTGTCCAGTTCTCTTGTATAAGTAGACAAAATAACTTCACCGAGCTCGTGTTTATACAGGGTGGTTTTTTTTCCTAGGAATTGATCGATGAGAGGACGTGGACCAAAAAAGTTCTAATGAACTTACATCCGGAAATGCATGTTTCCCATGCCAGAGACCATTCATTCAGTCATAGTTTGTTACAGAGGCGACGGTCTAAAACGCACTGTGCCATGCAGCCACAGTTACAGCACGCATGGTTGCCTCCCAGAGGGTGGTACTGTTCCTCAAACGTCATGTCCCAACGCCCTCTCCTGCCATAGCCATTGGTAATGTGTCCGATTCACTTCTCTGGCTGACTCACCTTGTAGTGGATGTGATACAGCGTTGGATTCGAATCGAGAGCTTGCCGACATAGTGTTTACTTACGGAAAGGCAATTGGGAACGAGCGGTGGGCAGCAAGGTTGTATCACGAGACCTATCCCCGCGTTCAATGTGTGCAACAGCGCTTCGCCGTTTGTCTGAGACAGTGTCGTTTCAGGAAGCAGGAGAACATGGAGGACGTACCCGAAATTCTCGGGCATCAGACTTGGAGCAAAATGTGATTAAACTGTGGAAGGCGACCGCCGTGTCAGTACCAGGTAGTTGGCAACCCAGTACAGGGTAAGCCAGACGACCGTGTGGAACATTTGCCACGACACTTGTTCTACCCTTATCATCAACAGCGTATGCAAGGACTTACTAGCGACAGACTTTCCACATCGGGAGCAGTTTTGTTACTGGATTCTTTACCGGGTAACCAAGATTTTGGGACTTGCGTCATCCATCCTATTCACAGGTGAGCCCGGTTTTATCTGGAGTGGTATCTTCAACTTTCATAACAGCCATCTGTGGGATAGTATGAAGAATACTCGTGGTATGGTGACAGCGAATCATGAGCATCGCTGCAGCCGGCATGTTTGGGCCGGGATATTTGGCGACTGTACTTTGGGACCAGTCTTCCTTGCACGTCGCCTATCAGGTCGAAACTATCGGCGTTTCTTGCGGCTGACTTTGCCTCCCCTGCTGGAAGAAGTGCCATTGATGATTCGAAGGGTTATGTGGCTGCTACATTATGGTGCTCCAGCCCACTTCGCTGTTAACGTCCGCACGCATCTCAGTCGTGTCTTCCCCAGTCGGTGAATCGGACGAGGGGTTGCAGTTGCATGGCCTGCCCGTTCACCGGATCTCAACCCGTGCGATTTCTGCTTATGGAGCCATTTAAAAGTATCATGTATGCAGAGACCATTCCAGATGTGAAGACGCTGAAGGAGCGTATTCACGCTGCCTTTGACATTGTTTGGATGCAGCTTGGCCGATGAGAACGTGTGAGATGCACTGACAGTTAAACCCCGCAAAAATGGTCTACAGATCGTTAAATACATACTCACGCTCTCACCGTGCCGCAGTGCAGCGCCGACAGAGGAAATTGCCGCCATAAACGCGGCCCATGACCGCAGCTGCGGAAGCGTGTGTTGGCCAGAGAGAGGGCCAGACGGCTGTGGGCGACCCCTCATCCCAGGAGGACTTGAGTAGTAAGAGTTCGAACGCTATCAATACGTCATACTGAATCTTCTCAAATTTCCGCAGAGTAGAAACGCGACACATGCGGTCCAGAAGGCAACTCAATGCAAACTGCGTATTAGTTCACTATTCACTGATCTAGGGGGCAGCCGCGAGCCGAATCGTCATAAGCCATAAGCTGTCTCGGACTCTCTGAACTCATGTAAAAAGGATGGGCAATTCCCATCTCGGAACAGAGGCATTACTGTTCCTGGCCCTGACCTGCTTGCTTGCTGCTATGCTTTCTACGGCCATCTCCAGACTCACAAGAATATTGGGAACCACACACATATTTTCCAGTGTAACTACAATTAAATATTAGGATTGCTGCCGTAGTCTGACGCTGAGCAATGTACTGGATATTCTCCTCTTTATGACCGTGGTTCTGGAACGAATCTCAGTATCTATAGCACACGTAATTTTCCATGTAAAAAAGAAAATCTTTCATTCCCCTTACGGCTATCGATGTATTGAATCTATACCTCTCTAACGACAGGACACGCAGCAGCGACCACCAGACACTCTTGCATATACCGCGAAGATCGTTGTAGAAAGGCTGGGTCAGTTCCCCTCGGCACAAAGGTGTTACTGCTTCTGGCCCCGACGTATTTGCTTGCTTGCTTTCTACACACACCTCCAGACTCTGGGATTACAAGAAATCAGGTATTTTCACATGGCTTGCCAGAGTATTATACCATTTATGCAATACTTCTCGATATCAAGCACATAGCAGTATCCTACCGATGGCTCACACAACATAATTCCGAAGATATAGACTAGAAATTATTTCTCTACAAACCCCAAACTTTAGCGAGGTGGAGCGTGCTGTAAATCATTGAGTAACTAAAAACTTATTTCGTCTGCGAAGACCTTTGCATGAAAACTCGAAAAAATAGAGGAAACTGATATTTCCACTCGCGAATACCGATGTCAGTGATATATCAGATTCCAAATCAGCCTTACAATTTTCAAAGTCAACTAAGGTGTTTCTCATGTCTAGAGAACCAGCAAACGTGCCGTCGACCCGTCTTTCACCTGCTAGGTGCATTTGCACACACCACAATCGATGTTTTCTCAACCAAATAAGGATGGAAAATGTGAAGAAGCAGTCAGTCGCGCAATTTACATGTGAGGGAAGTCGAAACATACACGCATATTTTATAAGCCTGATGCTCAAGGCGAGCCTATCAAGCATCCCCTACTACTAAGTATAATACTTTGTCAATAACTGATTGCTGGCGATACGAAATAATACTGACCGAAAATCAACAATGGGTGGACATGTCTCATAAGTTTTTCTTGAAAGTGGTACCATTGTGTCTTAGAAAGAGAGGCGTAATCGTCTTACAAACCGCCAGATGTTAAAACATCCGATCACAACAACTACCGTATGTTACTGTCACAAGAGGTCTTAGTTCTACAAGTGCATACATGTAACCATGTTAAAAGCTATACAGGCTTTACAAATCGAGGTTTAGCATTACCTCTGAATGAAGTGGTTTTTCCAGACAAACGCCGTGACACTGAATATAGACGGTGATCGCCAGAGTGTATAGTATCAGACCAACAGTGCGGTTACACGTCGCTGACAGTGTAACCTCGTAATTAAATTATCGAATTTAGAAACTGATTCAGCTAAGGAACATCGTATGAAACCGGTATTTGCATCTCCCTCATGCCGCCGCCGCTAGATATTTCTCCAGTATTTGTAATGCATTCTGTCTCGATGCCATGTCAGAGGTTTGGTGATATATCGACTGGGTTATAGGCGATGGTTGATTGAGAAGGACCACAAACAGCAGATGGTGTGCGTGGGGTCGTAAGAAATGTACACTAGCTTTTTAGATCTTTAGTGTTACGCTGTATGCTAGAAGTGCTGGCTGTGGTTTGGAATCAAGTCTCTCCATTCAACCACATACCTGCATTGGATCCATGGATAAGTCCTTTAATGATTACAGCCACTAGTGAATCACATTTCTGGCACTTCCATATCCCGAAACGAGGCACCTTTCTCGAACCTGTCTGCTACAGTAAAATTCCAATGTGGTTTTAGTCACTCCCTATGCATCTTGCAACTGCTGACATTTCTGCAGCTTTATGCATGTGATCATTGCAATTTAAGTCAGAACTGAGTAAAGTCAGAGAAAGCTATATCCACCACCTTCTGCAACCTGTGTAGAAACAGGCTAAGCAGAGTTAGTGAGACAGGACTGTGTTTTTGACGATTCGATGGAAACGGGAACATTTTGTCGTAGCTCCGCCAACTGTCACGATTTGTAAGGTCACTGCCAAACGAAACCCGCTCCTGCAACACGAAGTAGTATAAAAGACAGTACGGGAACTGGGAGAAGGATGAGGATTTTGCTACTGCATTGTGGTGCATCCCCAAACTACATACAAGTACTGCTCTCCGAAGCAGAGCCGAATCCCTCAGGGCCCATTGACATCTATCACCCCAACATGCCATCTTCGTTATTCTGTAACATACAAAAGACACAAATTACAAACTATAAAAGCTCTACTAACTTCATCCGATAGCGAACTCGATAAGATTTTTGCTGCATCTCTCTCCTCCCGTATATCGAAAATAAATATCGTCTGCGTGCCGGCATCCAGCACATGTGACATTCCTATTAAACATACAGCTATTGATCCATTGCACGAACCAATGTAAAGATACATCACCTTTACTGTAGGAGGATGACTGTATCCTACAAACTATACTATAAGTCAAAAAGAGCCTCCTTGTGGCCCTGTGTCGTTGTTTGAAACATTGCTTTTTTCTGCTGTAACACGCTTTGTACACTGCCACACATTTTATTTTTTCCGCCACGACTTTGAGGTCTGTATCAGGTTCTAAACTGACATTAACATGTTCTGATCCATTGCTTCTCACAGAAAACTAGACGTCGCACAGTATAAGTAATGTTGTTACTGCTGCTACCATAACACACCACACACACTGGATGATTTTAAATAAAAGACGGTTACAACATAAGGAAACTGGAAGAGTCTGGCGGCGTTGTGGAGAGTTTCCAACCTGCCGTCCGAAGGTGATTGACGACCTCTACATTTAAACTCATCTGTCACAGTGACAGAATAGTTGATGCCTCTGCGTTCCAATTCAACTGATTCCTCGTATTGCAGTCATGTACGCGATCACTGTTTCAGTGTTAGCCATCCCCAGAAGGTATTGCCCCTTCGCCAAAACTCTTTCTCCAACTCTAAAAAACGCTGTCAGTCAATCATTATGAGGTAACCAACAATGTATCAGTGGATGGATGGGATGGAAAAGACACCATCGATGTACTCAAATAATAAGCATCACAGTTGATAGTGCAAACAATTTTACAGTAATTTCAACACCGACCTATAATGCGACAGCATGTTTCCCAATTTCAGTATCATAGCTAAACCGTCCCTTCTCTACTTTGCGAGTATCACTGCGAATGTAGATAGATGACTGTGCAGTACGTACTTTCATTGTTAATCTTCGAACATATGCATCATCGCCGGCCGGGGTGGCCGAGCGGTTCTTGGCGCTACAGTCTGGAACCGCGCGACCGCTACGTCGCAGGTTCGAATCCTGCCTCGGGCATGGATGTTTGTGATGTCCTTACGTTAGTTAGGTTTAAGTAGTTCTAAGTTCTAGGGGACTGATGACCTCAGAAGTTAAGTCCAATAGTGCTCAGAGCCATTTGAACTACACTCCTGGAAATGGAAAAAAGAACACATTGACACCGGTGTGTCAGACCCACCATACTTGCTCCGGACACTGCGAGAGGGCTGTACAAGCAATGATCACACGCACGGCACAGCGGACACACCAGGAACCGCGGTGTTGGCCGTCGAATGGCGCTAGCTGCGCAGCATTTGTGCACCGCCGCCGTCAGTGTCAGCCAGTTTGCCGTGGCATACGGAGCTCCATCGCAGTCTTTAACACTGGTAGCATGCCGCGACAGCGTGGACGTGAACCGTATGTGCAGTTGACGGACTTTGAGCGAGGGCGTATAGTGGGCATACGGGAGGCCGGGTGGACATACCGCCGAATTGCTCAACACGTGGGGCGTGAGGTCTCCACAGTACATCGATGTTGTCGCCAGTGGTCGGCGGAAGGTGCACGTGCCCGTCGACCTGGGACCGGACCGCAGCGACGCACGGATGCACGCCAAGACCGTAGGATCCTACGCAGTGCCGTAGGGGACCGCACCGCCACTTCCCAGCAAATTAGGGACACTGTTGCTCCTGGGGTATCGGCGAGGACCATTCGCAACCATCTCCATGAAGCTGGGCTACGGTCCCGCACACCGTTAGGCCGTCTTCCGCTCACGCCCCAACATCGTGCAGCCCGCCTCCAGTGGTGTCGCGACAGGCGTGAATGGAGGGACGAATGGAGACGTGTCGTCTTCAGCGATGAGAGTCGCTTCTGCCTTGGTGCCAATGATGGTCGTATGCGTGTTTGGCGCCGTGCAGGTGAGCGCCACAATCAGGACTGCATACGACCGAGGCACACAGGGCCAACACCGGGCATCATGGTGTGGGGAGCGATCTCCTACACTGGCCGTACACCACTGGTGATCGTCGAGGGGACACTGAATAGTGCACGGTACATCCAAACCGTCATCGAACCCATCGTTCTACCATTCCTAGACAGGCAAGGGAACTTGCTGTTCCAACAGGACAATGCACGTCCGCATGTATCCCGTGCCACCCAACGTGCTCTAGAAGGTGTAAGTCAACTACCCTGGCCAGCAAGATCTCCGGATCTGTCTCCCATTGAGCATGTTTGGGACTGGATGAAGCGTCGTCTCTCGCGGTCTGCACGTCCAGCACGAACGCTGGTCCAACTGAGGCGCCAGGTGGAAATGGCATGGCAAGCCGTTCCACAGGACTACATCCAGCATCTCTACGATCGTCTCCATGGGAGAATAGCAGCCTGCATTGCTGCGAAAGGTGGATATACACTGTACTAGTGCCGACATTGTGCATGCTCTGTTGCCTGTGTCTATGTGCCTGTGGTTCTGTCAGTGTGATCATGTGATGTATCTGACCCCAGGAATGTGTCAATAAAGTTTCCCCTTCCTGGGACAATGAATTCACGGTGTTCTTATTTCAATTTCCAGGAGTGTATATGCATCATCAAAGTATACCAGACAGTGCTCTACATATTTCTAGCACCTCGATCATAGTGCTTAATTTGCGATCAATCTCTATGCGAATGGGAGTCACAGAGCATTATCACAGTCTTAGGATAATATTAGAGACTGAAAGACCTCCTTGCACTGTCTTTGACCAACCTACCCTGCAGCCGACCAGAAGTAGACCACTACATTCCACGTCTTGTGAATGAATGGAGCTTGCTGAGTCCTCACCCATCCAAATGCACAAGATTGCTCCAGATGCGCCCATGTCGAGGAGGTTAGCACTCCTTATCGATGTATAGTAACAGATTTGAAAGTGTTAAGAAGAACAAGAAACGAGTGATTTTGACGTATGATGGAGCTCCAGACGGATGGAGTTCGAAGCATTTTACGTGAATCAACTACGCTATCAATTTTAAAGTGTTGTTCTAGTGTCTTGGATCAGTACCAGGAGGGTACTGATAAGAGAGAACACAAACACGTGCACTCCTAAGGCTACACGGTTCTGCACTTAAAACAGGCTATAATGTTAGATCGCTTGAGTTTCCGACATATCAGTCATGTGGAATGCACCGCTGTTAATATTCAATGTAAGAAATACACTTCCAGTGCGCGACATACATCCTTCTTGCAGGTTTCTCTACGCTAAACTATGGTAACAAACTGTAAAACGAAAAAACTACTTCCTTAAAACAGCGACTCTGTGTGATACATGCACAATGTAGCTTTCCAGAGACGTATAGCGTCCACTGTTCACATCAGATCACGGTTCAGAAATTATACTATGCCCATCCGATATGTAAAATTACAAGTCATACCACCACTAACTCTGTAAACAGCACATCTGTCAACCAGATTTATACACGGGGATTGCAGTGTCTCACAAACACCTCTCGCTAACTTGTGAAACTGAAGTATCGATTTCACACCCAAGGTACGAGTCGAATGCAGACTATGTCACACAACTGAGGCATCCTGACAGAACATCAGAAAAAAATGGTCAATTTACCTGCAGCAACGTCTCCCTCTCTCTGTCTAGAATGCATCCAGTCTACTATTAAATAGTACCTCGTTACAGCTCCATCTCAGCCGACGACTCCATCACTTTATGTCATCCTTTAATGTAGATGCAAGTAAGTTTAGAGGCAGATGGCTCTCTGTCTTCCTGAAAAGCGTCAAATACAGGTTCCCAGAACCCTTCTGATGATAACGGAGACGCTTTACAGCATAGTTCTTCGTGCTACGTCAATTTCTGAACTATGTTTTCGCCATACACTGGATTTAACGTGCGTATTTTATGTGTTCAAGTAGTGTAACTTTGATCCTTTGTACTTCGGAGACGGATGAAGATATCCA
Organism: Schistocerca americana; assembly: GCF_021461395.2. Classification (NCBI taxonomy): domain Eukaryota; kingdom Metazoa; phylum Arthropoda; class Insecta; order Orthoptera; family Acrididae; genus Schistocerca; species Schistocerca americana. The sequence goes on along the minus strand of NC_060120.1, from coordinate 288,810,285 downwards.
GAAAATTTCCAAGGTCGTTCGAGATCGGGATCTTAGGAATACATCGTATAAATTTCAGCCATTTACTGTATACAGCCTTCTTGGAATCCGCTGCTCGGTTTTGGTACCAGAAAAACCATGTTTTTGGAGTGTTTCTTGATAACAGATATGGATTTTTGAAAACGGGAAGATGTAACTTCTAGATGGAGGCCTAGAAAATATATCGTTCTAATTAGAGCATTTTTTGCTGCGATTATCTATTGAAATACCCGCTGCTGACGGTGAAAACGATCGTTACCGGTTTTCTCAGGAACGGCCCTTGAACTAAATGGTGCGTCGATAAGCCCCTTTAGGCGTACTGTGAACCATTTCAAATGCAAAAAGAACCAACCGATTTTCACAGTTTGCCTAAGCTGTAGAAAGTTGGCGTATTCAAACTTGGACCCTATCCCGTCGGATAGTTACAGTAAGATGATCCTTCTGTTGGGTATACAAATGGTCCTTAGTCCAAGGGCCATCCAAAACACTTGACCCTACCTTTCTGTCGCAATAGAAGCCGAGGTATGAGACGCGGAAAAGCCCGCTTCCACTCGCGCCGTTTTGGAACATACTGGTGACGCACCGGTGAATGCCTGTACATGCGTTAAACTGTATTTTATTCCATAAATTGATGGCCTGTGTCAATGGAAACAAAGCAAGGGCTTCACAGCATCTAAATGTGCGTGTATATCCGTATTCTCCAAACCTCTCACTCATTGTGAAGTGGATGACAAATTGGTACTTCGATTTTAACACTTATTACGGCTCTCTCTCCTGTTGCATTCAAGTATGCAGCGCGGGAAGAAAATTTAAATGCCTCTGGGCGCGCTGTAGTCAGTCTGATCTTGTTTTGACGGCGGGAGAGATACGAAGAGGACTTCAACATGATTCCCGGTTCCTCATTTGTTACTGGTCCTTGGAACACTCTAAGTAGGCTTTAGCGGGATAACTGACGTCTAACTTCGAGCTTCCCGCATGGCAGGTTTTTCAGCTGTTTCGTGATGCACTGCTGTGAGCCAAACAAACATTTAGCGACCATTCGTGCTGGACTTAAATATCACCTGCTATGTTTTCCACACACTTAAGAAATATTGTAGGATGGGTTGCAAGAGTGCTCTGCAGACAATTTGCTTTGCCGAGTGACTGCATTCTTCCAGTATCCTACCAATGAAACGAAATCTGCCATCTATTCTACGTACCTAGGTAAATATTGCATTTCATATCCTCATAAACTGTAACACCTAGGTATTTGTGCGAGTTGACTCATTACAGTTGTGACGCACTGATATCGTAGTTGCCCGCATCTCGTGGTCGTGCGGTAGCGTTCTCGCTTCCCACGCCCGGGTTCCCGGGTTCGATTCCCGGCGGGGTCAGGGATTTTCTCTGCCTCGTGATGGCTGGGTGTTGTGTGCTGTCCTTAGGTTAGTTAGGTTTAAGTAGTTCTAAGTTCTAGGGGACTTATGACCACAGCAGTTGAGTCCCATAGTGCTCAGAGCCATTTGAACCATTTTTTTGATACCGTAGTCACAGGACATCACGTGTTAGCGAAGTGTACCGCTTTACTCACATTTCTGAACATTTAAACTAAGTTGCAAATTTTGAATCACTTTGAAATCTTATGAAGATCTGATTGAATATTTGTGCAGATTTTTTTGATAGTATTTCATTAAAGGCAACAGCATCATGTGTGACGAATCTAAGGATATTATTACTATTCTATGATAGGTCATTAATGTACAAGATGAATAGCAAGGGTCCCAACATAGTTCCTCTGGCACGTTTGATATTACTTCTACATCTGTCGACGACTCTTGAACCAAACCTACTTGTTTGCTACCGAGATATCCTCAGTCCAATCACAAACCTCGTTTGAGACCTAATATTGTCATAGTTTTGTTAATAAGCCTAGGTACGGCACTGAGTCAAAAAATGTTCAAATGTGTGTGAAACCTTATGGGACTTAACTGCTAAGGTCATCAGTCCCTAAGCCTACACACTACTTAACCTAAATTATCCTAAGGACAAACACACACACCCATGCCCGAGGGAGGACTCGAACCTCCGCCGGGATCAGCCGCACAGTCCATGACTGCAGCACCTAGAACGCTCGGCTAATCCCGCGCGGCGGCACTGAGTCAAACTCTTTTCCAAAGTGGGTATCTTTGATTGCCTTGATCCATGACTCTTACTATGACAGGTAAAAAAGCACGAATTGTGTTTCACACGACCTATGTTTTCGAGATTGCCGGCCGGTGTGGCTGTGCGGTTCTAGGCGCTTCAGTCTGGAACTGCGTGACCGCTACGGTCGCAGGTTCTAATCCTGCCTCGGGCATGAACGTGTGTGATGTCCTTAGGTTAGTTATGTTTAAGTAGTTCTAAGTTCTAGGGGACTGATGACCACAGATGTTAAGTCCCATAGTGCTCAGAGCCATTTGAACCATTTTTTTCGAGATTCATGCTGGCTGACGTGAAGGACGTCAATCTGTTCGAGATAATAGTTGGATATCAGATTCTACCTCAACGTAGAAGAATAATGCTTGCCGAAACATACGTGACTCACATCAGCTTTCGTGGTGATTAATGCTACATTTTCGTGAGACACTACCGATGTGTGCAAACCATTAAGCGATCACATGAAAATCACAAACTTTATAAAGATAAGCTTTCCGCCCCACTGATATCACACACGGGAAAATACGAGAGCGTGCTGAAAAGTACTGCCTCCGAATTTTTTATGTGGAAATTCTTAAAGATTTTTAAATAACACAAACGTTATTAACATTTAACATCTTTGTTCTTCATATCTATATATTTACTTCTCAACATAGTCACCCTGGCGACGAACACATCCTCTCAACGAGAGACCTGTTTGTTGATACCGTCACTGTAGAATGTTTCACTTTGTTGACGAAGTCACAAAATGGTTCAAATGGCTCTGAGCACTATGGGACTTAACATCTGAGGTCATCAGTCCCCTAGAACTTAGAACTACTTAAACCTAACTAATCTAAGGACGTCAGACACACCCATGCCCGAGGCAGGATTCGAACCTGCGACCGTAGCAGTCGCGCGGTTCCGGACTGAAGCGCCTAGAACCGCTTGGCCACAACGGCCGGCTGATGAAGTCACAACCTCACCTCCGTTTGCACCGCTTCATCACTATCTAAGTGAAATTCCCGAAGGTGTTCTTTAAGTTTAGGGAAGATATGCAAATCGGACGGGGCCAAGTGGGCCGTACGGAGGATTATCGGTGACAGAGGAACCAAGGCGTTGGGTTGTTGCAGGTGTCGCAGCGCTCGTGTGTGGGCTGGCATTATCAAGCTGAAGGAAAATGCGCGCTATGTGTGGACGAACTCTTCGAATTTCAAACTCGATTACAGCACGCTAATTCTCACGCACCGACGTAGTTACGTTACATACCGCCGTGTTAAACGCTGCAATTCGAAGTCGCCTAGCGGCAGAGAGCTGAAAATATGTAGTCGTGAAGAGTAAAGAGGTAGAAAGTTAATAACGTTTGTTTTATTTAAAAAACTTTATGCGTTTTCACATAAAAAATTCGGAGGTATTACTTTTCAGTAGGCTCTTGTACAAGGACTATTTTTTTTTTCCTTCAAGGTCCGACAGGTCGCGAAATGGAAACCATAGTGGAAACAAAAAACGTTTTAATTGCAACATTTAGCTACACCTTGCAGTATAGCCCCCACTCCGACTAGATTTTTCATAGGGTTGTACCAGCTGATCTGCAGCTTTTGTCTCAGCCAATATGCTGACCTCATAATGAGCAGTTCATCAGAGGGAGCAAAGTCCGGGCAGTATGGTGCATGACCAAACACTACCCATCGAAAACGCTGCAGGAGAGTCTTTATTGCAGCTGCAGTGTGGTGCCGTCCATTACCACAAAGAAGTACAGTGCCTCTTTGCTTGTTCCGAACTGCCCTTCGTAGACAACTTTCTCGCCCGATCCATTCGCAGAACTAGATCATCGGTTGTCACTCGCTTCCTTCCATGACCGCCTGCATCATGAAAGTGTGTACGTCTTACTTCAAACTTCCTACACCATTGCTGCATCTCGCTGTAACACATGACAGTTACGTTATGGACGCTGCATAATCGGGCGAGAACCCTCAGCATGAAGAAAGACTGACAGCACGCACTTCACACGTTGCGGGAGACTATTGTTCTCGGCAGCTTTATGCGTTCACTGTGCGCTCAGAGCTGAGAAGTTCGACGTGACGCAATCGGCGGGCATACTAGAGTCACTACGCAGTACATCTGCGCAAAGCTTTATACGATTTTCACTGCGTATTTAATTTCGCTACCTATCGGACCATAAAGAAATTGCCATCGTATCGGAACACATGCGACAGCATGCATTACCAATATGTTCGAAAACACGAGTTTTCGAGGGCTCATACCCCGGGTTCTACTGGTGATACAAGGGTAGGGCCCACTTGTATAACCAACAGAACGATGGTCTTCCTGCAACTATCCCACAGTATAGGGTCCTCCAGCTTAGGAAAATGGAGGAAATTCGTTGGTTCTTTTTGCCTTAGATGTGGTCTACGGTGCACCTTAAAAGGCTTAGGGAGGCACAATTTAGTTCATGGGCGTCTCCTAAAACACCGGTTTTCACCATTTTTTCGCTGTCAACAGCGGATATCTGAATAAATAACCGCAGCGAATTGCTCAAATTTTCACGGTATATTCTCTAGGCTTTTTTATCTATAAGTGCCATCTTCCGTTTTCAATTATCTTCATCTGCGGTCGCGCGGTTCCAGACCGTAGCGCCTAGAACCGCTCGGCCACTCCGACCGGCAACAATACTGGGGTGCTGCTGAAAGTCTGTAACGGAAGAGTCACATAAAAACATCCCACTCAAGTTGTCAAGGAAACAAGTCAAATTTATTGCCACAAATTTACCACAGCTGGTCCCTCACTGTTATCTAACACCACCTCCAGCTGGCTAATGGCTCCGTTCCCTGCTGCAATGTCTCTCTTTCTTACCGGACAATTCCACACTGGCTGATGCACAACACTCGTCGAAGTGAAAAAAAAGACAGGGCAGTAAAATTCTGGGAACGCGCTTCAGTTTGTCTTACTCTACCGTACAACAGTAAGTAACTTGGTTGGTCTAGAAGCGTCACCCACGCCGGCTTCTGAAATACACTACAAAAGCACCATCACCGCCCCAGGGGACACACTACGTCTACACTCCACGAGGACACAATCGAGTGCACAAGTTCACGGGCACCCTCATTGGCCTTTCCCTGCTACCATATAAGGTAATTCTGGAAGGCGCTGCTTGCAGCATCATATTTCACGGTCCAGAGACATTAATGTGACCACCTCCTTCGCTCGACGTCATCGTGCAATAAAAACTCTCATACAGCGGGTAACAGCACTAGCAGTGGTGGGTAAATGAAGCCTGTCGGGGGGAACGCAGAAAACAGTGCAGCAGTTGTGACCCGGAAACGGAGCTATTGCCGGCCGGGGTGGCCAAGCGGTTCTAGGCGCTACAGTTTGGAACCGCGCGACCGCTACGGTCGCAGGTCCAAATCCTGCCTCGGGCATGGATGTGTGTGATGTCCTTAGGTTAGTTAGGTTTAAGTAGTTCTCAGTTCTAGGGGACTGATGACCTCAGAAGTTAAGTCCCATAGTGCTCAGAGCCATTTGAACGGAGCTATTTATCTGACGTCCAAAAGGACAAGATCATTGGCTTTCAGAGCAAGTGTGGAAGCATTTCCGAAAGGGCTAAGTTTATAAACTTCGTGTGCCATCGTCGTTAAATACACTGAGGTGACAAAAGTCATGGGACAGCGATAGGTACAGATAACTTAGAGATGTCGGTAGTACCGCGTATGCCGGCCGGTGTGGCCGAGCGGTTCTAGGCGCTTCAGTCTGGAATCGCGCGACCGCTACTCTCGCAGTTTCGAATCCTGCCTCGGACATTGATAGTAGTGACGTCCTTAGGTTAGTTACGTTTAAGTCGTTCTGAGTTCTAGGGGACTGATGAGCACAGATGTTAAGTCCCATAGAGCTCAGAGCCATTTGAACCAGTACCGCGCAGATAGGATATAAAAGGCAGTTCATTACCAGAGCTGTCATTTGTATTCCGGCAATTCGTGTGAAGAGGTTTCCAACATAATTATGGCCGCACAACGGGAGTTAACAGACTTTGAACGCAGAATGGTAGGTGGGCATTCCATTTCGTAAATCGTTAGGGAATTCCATTCTGCGTGATCCACAGTGTCAAGAGTGTGCCGAGAATACCAGATTTCAGGCAGCACCTCTCACCATGGACAACGCAGTGACAGAGCAATGCTAACAGACAAGCAACACCGTGTGAAATAACCGCAGAAATTTATGTGGCACGTACGACGAACGTATCCGTTAGGACAGTGCGGTGAAATTTGGCGTTAAAGCGCTGTAGCAGCAGACGACAGACGCGAGCGCCTTTGCTAACAGCACGACATCGCCTGCAGCACCTCTGCAGGGTTCGTGACCATATTGGTTGCACCCTGGACGACTGGAAAACTGTGGCCTGGTCACATGAGCTGATGGTAGGGTTCGAGTGTGGCGCAGACCCCACGAAGCCGATAGACGCAAGTTGTCAACAAGGCACTGTGCAAAGTGGTGGCGGGTCCATAATGGTGTCGACTGTGTTTACATGGAATAGACTGGGTCCTCTGGCCCAACTGAACCAACCATTGACTGAAAAGCGCTATGTTCGGCTACTTGGAGACCAACAGACGTGTAACTTGGTACGCGTACACACCATCGCCTGGTATGTAAGTTGCAATTCTCTGAGGCAGGAGGCGCTTCAGTCTGGAACCGCGCGACCGCTACGTCGCAGGTTCGAATCCTGCCTCGGGCATGGATGTGTGTGATGTCCTTAGATTAGTTAGGTTTAAGTAGTTGAGTTCTAGGGGACTGATGACCTCAGATGTTAAGTCTCATAGTGCTCAGAACCATTTGAACCATTTTTTTTTTTCTGAGGCAGGTAAAACGGCCACCAGAGAGCATTAGTGTTCGTGTTTCATGTTATTACCAAGCCTTGTAGGATATATAAGGAGCCTAAACTACATCGAATGTTGAGTGATCAATGTGAAGCATACGGAAATGCTGTGTACTCGCGTGAGACAGCGTTATCAGCTCCTGACAGTTTGAAAGTGACCGCACGTGGCCGACTAGTCGAATCGTGCATTATCCATATTTGTGGAACATCCCGATGTAGGACTGCACGGGAATGTGAGGGTACGCATATTCGTCGCATACGTTCTGGTCGACCACAACCGACCTCCACAAGGGAGGGTTATCGTACTATGCACCAGGCAGATTGTAACCCCTTGACATCAGCACCTGCCATCCGAGAACAAGAAATTCAGTTCTTGCCAATTCTGTATCATTCGGCACCATTGGTTGGAAACTAGCGGCAACCGGACTAGGGAATTACAGTCCCACGGGTAGGCTGCCGTCAACACTACAACACAAACGGCTGCTTATGGAGTTTTTCCGTGATAGCATGGACTGCCGACGAACAGCGTCGCACTGTACTGAGCAATGAACCGCTGATCTGCACTACCGCAGACGACCATCGTCATTTACTATGGTGGCGATCTGGGGAGAGGTCCCATTCTTCCAGTGTCCTGGAGAGCTGCAGCGCTGTTACTCCCGGAGCCATTGTGTGCGGAGCCATCGGTAAGACTTGAGATCGCGGCTGGTGGTTTCAGAGCAACTCTGACGGCACAGCGGCACATCACAAACGCCCTGCAGCCTCGTGTGTTAGGTTACTGCTCAGGCGACGGTACCTTGGTGCAGTTCTTCAAGAGGGCGATGCTCATCCACATACGGTACGTGCCCCTATAACCTGTCAGCGTGATGATGCCGTAGTGCCGTGCCAGCAAGAAGCCCAGACCCGTACACGATAGAACATGCATGGGGCCAGGTCGGACGTCAGCTGCGTCCTGGTATGCAGAATATCAGGGACCACTTACAACATTTGTGGGCAGATTTGCGTCAAGAGAGGACACAACGGCTCTGTGAGACCCCCCCCCCCCCCTCACCAATCGAATCAGTGCACTCATCCAGGTCAGAGGGGTGCAACGTGGGATCACACTGTCAAGTTCTTTATAAATTTGACTCGATTTTCTAGTAACTGAAATAACATCACATACCCTCTCGACCTATGATGAAGTTTACTCCTACTCTTCCGGATCTTTCACTTCTTTTGTCGCGCAGCATATACACTGAAGCGCCAAAGAAACTGGTATAAGCATGCGTATTCAAATACAAAGATACGTAAACAGGCAGAATACGGCGCTGCGACCGGCAACGCCTATATAAGACAACAAGTGTCTGGCGCAGCTGTTCATCGGTTACTGCTGCTACAATAGCAGGTTATCAAGATTTAAGTAAGTTTGAACGTATTGTTATAGTCGGCGACCGAGCGATGGGACACAGCATCGCCGAGGTAGCGATGAAGTGGGAGTTTTCTCGTACGACCTTTTCACGAGTGTACCGTGAACATCAGGAATCCGGTAAAACATCAATTCTCTGACATCGCTGCGGCCGGAAAATGATCCTGCAAGAACGGGACCAAAGACGACGCAAGAGAATCGTTCAAAGCGACAGAAGTGCAACACTTCCACAAATTGCTGCAGATTTCAATGCTGGCAGTGCGCCAACTATTTAACGAAAATCATCAGTATCGGCTTTCGGAGCCGAAGGCCCACTCGTGTACCATTGACGACTTCCGCACACAAAGTTTTACGCCTCTCCTGGCCCAGTCAACACCGACATTAGACTGTTGATGACTGAAAACATGTTGCCTGGTCGGACGAGTCTCGTTTCAAATTGCATTGAGAGGATGGACGTGTACGGGTATGGAGACAACCTCATCAATCCATGGACTCTGCATGTCAGCAAGGGACTGTTCAAGCTGCTGGACGCCGTTGAAGTGATTTAGGACCCCTCATACATCTAGATACGACTCTTGACAGGTGACACGTACGTAAGCATTCTGTCCGATCACCTGCTTCCATTCGTGTCCATTGTGCATTCCGACGGACTTGGGCAATTCCAGTAGGACAAAGCGACACCCCACACGTCCAGAATTGCTACAGAGTGGCTTCAGGAACACTCTTCTGAGTTTAAACACTTTCGCTCGCCACCATACTTGTTGTTGTTGTTGTGGTCTTCAGTCCTGAGACTGGTTTGATGCAGCTCTCCATGCTACTCTATCCTGTGCAAGCTTTTTCATCTCCCAGTACCTACTGCAACCTACATCCTTCTGAATCTGCTTAGTGTATTCATCTCTTGGTCTCCCTCTACGATTTTTACCCTCCACGCTGCCCTCCAATACTAAATTGGTGATCCCTTGATGCCTCAGAACATGTCCTACCAACCGATCCCTTCTTCTGGTCAAGTTGTGCCACAAACTTCTCTTCTCCCCAATCCTATTCAATACTTCCTCATTAGTTATGTGATCTACCCATCTAATCTTTAGCATTCTTCTGTAGCACCACATTTCGAAAGCTTCTATTCTCTTCTTGTCCAAACTATTTATCGTCCATGTTTCACTTCCATACATGGCTACACTCCATACGAATACTTTCAGAAATGACTTCCTGACACTTAAATCAATACTGGATGTTAACAAATTTCTCTTCTTCAGAAACGCTTTCCTTGCCATTGCCAGCCTACATTTTATATCCTCTCTACTTCGACCATCATCAGTTATTTTGCTCCCCAAATAGCAAAACTCCTTTACTACTTTAAGTGCCTCATTTCCTAATTTAATTCCCTCAGCATCACCCGACTTAATTAGACTACATTCCATTATCCTTGTTTTGCTTTTGTTGATGTTCATCTTATATCCTCCTTTCAAGACACTGTCCATTCCATTCAACTGCTCTTCCAAGTCCTTTGCTGTCTCTGACAGAATTACAATGTCATCAGCCAACCTCAAAGTTTTTATTTCTTCTCCATGAATTTTAATACCTACTCCGAATTTTTCTTTTGTCTCCTTTACTGCTTGCTCAATATACAGATTGAACAACATCGGGGAGAGGCTACAACCCTGTCTTACTCCCTTCCCAACCACTGCTTCCCTTTCATGCCCCTCGACTCTTATAACTGCCATCTGGTTTCTTCTTACATACTTACAAGACATAAACATTATTGAGCATATCTGAACGTGCTGTTCAGAAGAAATCTCCATTCCCTCGTACTCTTACGGATTTATTGACAGCGCTGCAGGGTTCATGGTGCCAATTCCCTCCAGCACTACTTCAGACATTGGCCGTGTCCATGCCACGTCGTGCTGCGGCACGTCTGCATGCTCGCGGGGGACCTACACGATATTAGGCCAGATTTTTGTATTTCAAAACATACCATATGCTTAACACGTCTTATCTACAGAATTAACACAGCATTTTGTGTTATCGTGGAATGTGGTCATCTCAGGGTTCGTTTTACCTGCCGTTTCTTCGCCAGTCACTGCATCACATTGTAAACTGGGTATCAAGATAACATCCTTCATGTGAGACAATTCTTCTTTGTGGTATTCGAAAATGAATGTAAAGCAGTTTTCTTATATTCTTCAGTTCGCCTACGATTTGCCACGTATTTTTCTAAAGCATACCAGCAAAAGACAACGTATGAATTTTGTAGTGAATATATGACGTAAATTTAGTGAAACAGTAATATGTGGGCATCTACAGAAGAAGTGTAACATATGTAGTCGCGAACAGCTCTCAGATAGCCGGGAGGTTTTAGCGAGAATTGATTTATTTGTTAAATAATGCGATAAGCTGTAATACATGTGAAATTAAATAGCAATGAGTAGTTTGAAAAAAAATTATAATATATTCCAAAGTGGAAAAAAGATCTTACAAATTTGGTCGCGCTATCTCTCGTAGATGTGACTGATTTCTTGCACCTCTAATATTTCAGCGCTCACAAGAGCGGCAATGCTGAGAAATCTGACACAGGAAGACAGACAGGGGAGGAATGGTGAGACTCGCACTGCTCCCAAGTTTTTCCTGGAAATAAACGCGTTTGCATCTGCCAGATAGAGATGGCCGTTATCGCTGAAACATCCAGGTTTTCATTGTGCCGTTTCTTTTTTTCACAGTTTAACCTGACTGTCACAACCGCTCTAAACCGATTTCTGAAATAACCGATTTTCGGGTTTTTGTCTGTATTATTTCCGTTAGTAAACGCAGACATCGAACAAAAGACTGAAAAATTCTAAAACTGCCACAGACTTTTGCACTACAGGTTTCAAGATACGAGAACCCAAAAAAAAAAAAAAAAAAAAAAAAAAAAAAAAAAAAAAAAAAAAAAACTAAATACAAAAAACTTCGTCTACCGTTCGCTGATTTTCTCAAAAAGTAACTAGGGGTTGAATACAACAAAATATCACCAGTTCGGTCCTACTGATTCTAATGATTTGAAACTCTGCTCGTAATCGAGTTTGGACATTACAAATAGCCAGTGGTCAAGAGTGAGAACTGAGGTTTCAGTGTCCAGTTGTTGAAACTAAGCAAGTTATACAGAGACACGCAACAGATCAGTTACTTTGTTTTTTTTATTCTCAACTGTGAATGCATTGATAATTTTTTATTTTATTACTGTTCCCTTAAAGTCATTGCTTCTTTTTTTTTAATTCAAAGAAGTGGCAGACAAATAACAAGCTTTGCGTAAAAATTGTAGAGCACTTTTTCTTTAATTATTTCGAATGAAAAACCCGTTTCGTAATCTAATATACTGTCTATTACGGTTAAACACCTAATAATATAAAATGTAATAACTTGAGAAGTAATTGAGATATTTATTGACGGTATGTTTCTACAACTATGGTAACTCAAAACTTTTTTTCGCACACCTGATACAGCTCGTAATGATTATCATTAGTGGCGCGACAGACATCTAATCTGTATTCCACTTCTCTACAAGTGTTTTGCAGCATTGCAGGCGTAACATCTGCGATGGCGCAGATCTCATTGACGGAAACGATGAATGCCTCGTTTGCATCCATTTTTGCCAGAATTGTCTCCGCGAATGCCTTCAAAAATGGTTCAAATGGCTCTGAGGACTATGGGACTCAACTTCTGAGGTCATCAGTCCCCTAGAACTTAGAACTACTAAAACCTAACCGAGGCAGGATTCGAACCTGCAACCGTAGCCGTCTCGCGGTTCCAGACTGCAGCGCCTAGAACCGCTCGGCCACAACGGCCGGCGAATACCTACCCCCGCGACCTGTACTCGGATATGATTTTATGACGAAGCTGCAGTTCGTACGACCGTAGCGCAACCCTATGTGGTCGACACCGTCTACTGTCGAACGAGATAAGTGTAAACGCCTCCTTGCTTGTCAGACCGTCGTCTCCTCTCGAAGGACGTATGGATGAATTCAACAGAAGCCTCTGGAACTGCGTACTTGGTGTGGTGGCCAGACATCGAAAGCACACTCCGTTTCCCGAAACGGCTTATCTCATTTCTTGATTGTTAAGAAGTAGGAACATCGTCAGTTGGTCGCAGACCACACTTACTCCGAAAACGACGTTGTACCAGCGTAACAGACAGTAGCGTTGGGAGAGAAAGCACACGGAATACTTTTGCTGTGGAGTCCACAGACTACATGGCTAATGACGTTCGTTTGCCTGAATAAAGCAGTTACGCTCATGCGCATGCGGTACCAACTGCCGCAAGAAAACACAGAAAATACAGGTTGATTCAAAAAGAATACCACAACTTTAGGAATTTAAAACTCTGCAACGACAAAAGGCAGAGCTAAGCACTATCTGTCGGCGAATTAAGGGAGCTATAAAGTTTCATTTAGTTGTACATTTGTTCGCTTGAGGCGCTGTTGACTAGGCGTCAGCGTCAGTTGATGCTAAGATGGCGCCCGCTCAACAGAAAGCTTTTTGTGTTATTGAGTACGGCAGAAGTGAATCGACGACAGTTGTTCAGCGTGCATTTCGAAGTATGGTGTTAAACCTCCTGATAGGTGGTGTATTAAACGTTGGTATAAACAGTTTACAGAGGATGGGTGTTTGTGCAAAGGGAAAAGTTCTGGACGGCCGAGAACGAGTGATGAAAATGTAGCACGCATCCAGCAAGCATTTGTTCGCAGCCCAGGAAAATCGACTCGCAGAGCTAGCAGAGAGCTGCAAATTCCACAATCAACTGTATGGAGAGTCCTACGAAAAAGGTTAGTTATGAAACCTTATCGTCTGAAATTGGTTCAAGCACTGTCTGCAGCTGATAAGATTAAAAGAATCGATTTCTGTGATTTTATCCTTGCTCAAATGGTAACAGATGAATCTTTCGTTTCAAAGATTGTGTTTAGTGATGAAGCAACTTTCCACACTAACGGGAAAGTCAACCGTCACAATGTCTGTATATGGGGCACTGAGAATCCGCGGGAAACAACTCAGTATGAACGTGACTCGCCTAAGGTGAACGTTTTCTGTGCCATTTCAGCCAATAAAGTTTTTGGTCCCTTTTTCTTCGAAGGTGCTACTGTAACTGGACTACAGTATCTGGAGATGTTAGAGAATTGGCTGTTCCCTCAGCTCGAACAAGAAGCACAACAATTCATATTTCAGCAGGATGGAGCGCCACCACATTGGCACTTATCTGTCTGTAACTACCTGAACGTCAACTACCGGAGGCGATGGATCGGCCGCCAGGCGGCCCGTGACAGAGCACTTCATCACTGGCCTCCAAGAAGCCCAGATCTTACCCCCTGCGATTTTTTCTTATGGGGGTATGTTAAGGATATGGTGTTTCGGCCAACTCTCCCAACCACCATTGATGGTTTGAAACGAGAAATAACAGCAGCTATCCAAACTGTTACGCCTGATATGCTACAGAGAGTGTGGAACGAGTTGGAGTATCGGGTTGATATTGTTCGAGTGTGTGGAGGGGGCCATATTGAACATCTCTGAACATGTTTTTGAGTGAAAAAAAACCTTTTTAAATACTCTGTGTAATTATGTATAACAGAAGGTTATATTATGTTTCTTTCATTAAATACACATTTTTAAAGTTGTGGTATTCTTTTTGAATCACCCTGTATTTTGAGCTACCATACTCATAGAAGCAAACCGCCAATAAATCTCCCAATTACGTCTCATGTTACCACATTTTATATTGTCATATGCTTAACCTGGATGCACTGTATTTATTTACCTTTTAACAGGAATGTGAATACAACTGATTTTTTGCTGACGAAACTAAAAATGCTCTTTCGAACATTCAGTTGGACACTTTAGGCAGTAGACAAAATAGAACATTCGCCAGGAACAATTACATGGTAACAGTTAAAATTTCAGTAATGAATTAATAGGGCGACCAGTTTTATTGTCCAATCTGTTCATAAATACTCGTTCTATAATGTGTTGATCTGTAAGTCGACTCTCTTCATCAGAAGCAATGTCATTCAAAGACGATACCAGCCTTTCAAAAGTCAAAGAACTCTCTAAAAACGACAAATATTTTTGGGTTACAAATAGACTTGGCCACTGTTCCTATGTTTCGATACAGTGTATCGATACGCGGAACTGTTTCAGTGTTTCGGAACGGCTGTGGGTCACTGTTTCGAAACAGTGGTGTTTCATTCCGCCCCTGTCTCGGATAACCGGACCAGATTCGATCTCGAGCCAGACACAGAAACTGTATCGTTGTTTCAAAATAAGGCTGTTTCAGTCCACCTGTGCTTGGAACGGACTAATTGTATCGAAACAGTGATGTTTCATTTCGCTCTGTGTCGGACGAGATTCGGGCCGGCACAGGTACTGAAACACAACATACCACTTCATGAAACACTTTCAAGAGTGTCGAAATCTTTTTGACAGGCAATAGCATGAAGCTTAAGATATCCGAAAATAAAGCTTCGTTTTTAGCTGACTGTTCTATTCCGAAATGGCGTAACATCTGCTTTATAAACACTAACCAAACAATAAAACAACGCATAATATTCACATTCAAAATAATAAATGTGTGAAAATCATTCAGTTAAATTACACTTTTTTTTATAACATACGCTTCTCTGTTCATGTACAGTAATCATATTAAGAAACACAAGTAAACCTACAACATTTTGAATAGAGAAGGCGTAGAATGACAGTTATTAGACACATACATAAATCTGACGTAGGTATAATTGCAAGCAATCTGTTTGACATATCACTTATAGTGTAATGGTGAACGGGAAGGGCTGGGGAGCATGGTGAATTTATAGTAACGGTTCGAAACACCTTGAAAGACAAAAATTTTTTCTGTTATATTTTGTTATTTATTCGAATTATCTGTGAGTCTATAGTCAATGTGCCTATTATCCCTTTGTGTGCATGGAAATTAGCAGGATGGGTATATTACCCGTACTAACGGAATGTGGGAATCCCAGTAGCACGTCCGTAGTTTCTGCAGTTTGCTCCCACCTCCAGTTCCGTTCGTGGTGGTTCTTCTGTCTTCAGCTATGGCTGTCCTCAGCCAATTGAAAAGTATGAAAGTGACACGACACGAAAGCAGTGCATTTGCTGCAGGAAATACGAAATGCCTATACGCCTAAGTGATAGTTTCATACTTTCTGCAATATGATTAGCGCTCTCGCTCCTCATTTGTGTTTATATGGACATACTTATACAGTAGACATTCAAGATGATAAAATGTGTCGGTTTATTAGATTACTAAACACAAACTGTTTCACAGCGCATCGAAACATTACATTGTACTGTTTCATTTGTTTCGAAACAGTTACGTGTTTCAGTTTGCCCATCTCTAGTTACAAATAACAAGCCCGCCAAGCACCTTTGACCCTGCTACCAAGAAACGGCAGGGTCACTGCTTCTGAGTAGTAAAGGGCAACAGTTTCATTGTTGTCTCGCCAATGCTTTACCGATTCGTATGTCATGTGTTTGTTGGTGGTTTCAAAATGTCGGCGCCATTGTTGAAATAGCACCTATCGCTTTTGTCGTTTTGTATAATAACTCGATATTTCAAACTACAGAAATTTTACGAACGAATGTCACCTGTTTTTTAAAAAAATGTTATTTAAAAACAAAAATTTTTAGCATGGCTGCTATGACAAACTGATATACCAGTTTTTTCACCTGGTTATTACTAAAAAATTAAAAGTAACACTATAAAAGAGATCACTCAACTAATAGAACATATCTGTCAAACTGAGAAAATACTGCAGGCCTAAAAAACGGTTCTAATTCATCCATTGCATAAAAAAGGGGATAGAACCGATATTAATAATTACCAGACAATCTCTCTTCGCCTGGTTAAATACAAAATTCTCTTGCAGTGTTTACTTGATCGAGCCCAAGAACAGCTACAACCTAAAATTTATGAGTACCAATCAGGCTTTAGACCCAACAGATCTTGTCCGGAACAATTTCTTAATTTAAAACTAATCCTTAGGCACTAAAAGATTTCTAGTAACAATCCTGTTTGTAGGTTTGTGGATTTTAAAAAGGCGTACGACTCAGCTGATTGTGAATCTAGATGATAAAACTCTGACCACTGATTAAGGAAACGTTAACTGACACTAGCTCTAAAGTTAAATTCATCAGATCTGAACCATTTGATATAAAGACTGGTGTTAGACAGGGAGATGGACTCTTCACATTACTGTTTAACAGTGTTTTCGAAAAGGTAATTGCAAGAGCAAAAGTCGAACCAAATATAGATCATTCAATCAAGTTCGGTAGAAATAATATTAGATTGCCTCGCCTTTGCGGATGATCTGGTAATTTTAACTAGGGATATTACCACAACTCAAAAACAAATTTAAATTCTTAAAGAAGTGACGAAGCACCAAAGTTTTTGAACACGAAAGATGTAAAAATAAAAAGGGGTTCTCAATTTAAATACTTGGGAGAAATCATGCTACAGATCGGTTTGGAAAAAGTTGCAGACGAAGTTCGCTGTCATAAAATGGCAACTGCATTCAGATTAACACAAAGTGTTTATAATAAAAAATCACTTTCTAAATTCAGTAAACTCAGGCATTATAGCACTGTAATCAAACCTGAATGTCTTTATGGAGCAGAAAGTTCTAAATAAAAAGAGGGATACTCTAGAAATTCAAATGAAAGAAACGGAGATTATTAGGAAAATATTAGGCTCAAAAATTACTGATGGAGAGACTTATAGGCTGAGAAGTTACAAGGAAACAGAAGACTGCACAACAATACATGCGCCGGCCGCTGTGGAGAGCGGTTCTAGGCGTTTCAGTTCGGAACCACGCGGCTGCTACGATCGCAGGTTCGAATCCTGCCTCGGGCATGGATGTAAGTGATGTCCTTAGGTTAGTATGGTTTAAGTACCTAAGTCTAGAGGACTGATGACCTCAGATGTTAAGTCCCATAGTGCTTAGAGCCATTTGAACCATTTGAAGCAATACATGATGATATAAGGAAACGAAGTCAGATTTTATTGGCACATTAAAAGAACGATACCCACTAGGTTGACAAAACAAATATTAGAGTTCTACAAAAACAGAAGTAAGACCAAAACTGAGCCAATTACATGGATCGCTGCAGTTAAGGAGGATCTTAAAGCAGCCGGTATAACTCAGGCAGGCGCTACAGATGGAAAAACATTCAGACAAAAGAATTTGATTCAAAAGTTGGTCAGAGGGAAATTACAAAATGGTTCAAATGGCTCTGAGCACTATGGGACTCAACTGCTGAGGTCATTAGTCCCCTAGAACTTAGAACTAGTTAAACCTAACTAACCTAAGGACATCACAAACATCCATGCCCGAGGCAGGTTTCGAACCTACGACCGTAGCGGTCTTGCGGTTCCAGACTGCAGCGCCTTTAACCGCACGGCCACTTCGGCCGGCAGGGAAATTACAGAACGGACTGGAACACTGTAGTCTGATGAAAGAAACAGACTTCATTCTGAAAGATGAAACAAATTTGGACACAAAGGAAGGCCAACCATCAAAAGCGACATTTCTTGACTGTACCTCGCGTGGTCCTATTGGCCCCATACGCGAATAATAATAAAGCTTTCTAAACGTAGACCAAACAAACTTCGAAACACCTCACCTGCCTGCTGTTCTCTCATTGGCTGCGTAGCACAAACAGCTGACACACCTTCTTTGGCTCCCATCATACATCACGGTAAGCACTGAAAACATCCCTGCACGAAACACGTTAAGTACGCGACTCGTCCTATTCTAGACTTTTACCAGTTAATGATATGATGTGGAACGAATCACTTTATATTCATATTACACGTTCATTTGTAAATATGGCTACATGCTGACCATTTACAACATTTTTTAGACGTTACACAAAAATAAATTCATCTACGGAATAGGAGGAACGGTATGCAGGTTCTATTAGTGAACTCACTAATCTTGTCGCATTTGTTATTGACAGCAACAGGGTTATCCCGGACCTTTACTTGTCTTGAGTGTTATGGGCAGGCCTCCAAGCAATTAGCTGGAAAGAGTTCTGTTTTCAAAGTAACTGGTAATTCCTAAAATTGCTTGTAATTTTAGAGTTTTCATGCTCAGTTATACTCTGAAAATCTGCAGTTAAATTTGGGAATAGATAAATGTAAAAATACAAACGCTTTTTTTTGGCAGAGAATTAATTGTGGAAGGCTTAGCCGCAAATTAATCTGTCGACACGTTTCGATACATCGTCATCGGACACAACTATGGTAAGAACAAAGAGACACAATATAAAAGATGCCTCAGCAAAATATCTGCAACAGAGGACAAAGTTCCCTTCGACACTTACAATGAGGTACAAAAACAAAGCACACCAAAGTGGGCTCAGAAGGTGCTAAAAATATACAGTAGCTCTCATGCATGTGGAGCCAGGTGCCGAACTGACCGTACTTCGAGAAACGTAGTGGTAAGGGAAACAATTGCCGAATTCCCGAATAGGAGTGCAGTGTGTTCCACCGCGCTACCTCGCTCGATTAAGAAACAAATAAAAATGATCCACCAGAGAAAGTCAACGGCGACAGTAGCTCGACGGCTTGCACCTTGACGGGAGCGGAACGTTCCGCGACTTCAACATTAACGCGGGTCTGCCCAACAGCCGAGCAAGCGCCTTGTCGAGTGGCGGCTGCTGACACCGGCGCCTGTGGGTTCTCTGCGTACAGTACCTGCTCGTTTGTCGTACCTTTCCGCCAGACGAGGGCCGCCCTTCATGCCTCCCCGCCGCACCCACCAGTGTCCGCTGCCAAACTCCGCGCCGCTGCGGCACTTTCACGCCAGCACACGTGGTACGCCGGTGCTTCACTCCTATGCTCACCGTCGCCACGGTCGCTAGAGCACTTTCCACTGACTCATCTGCCAGGAACGTCACTACGTTCGCTCTCTGGTGAGCTGCCCATACGCACGCGGTGGTCACAAAGTCCAGTTACTCCCTATATACGACGGGCGTTCTGTAAGCAACGCATCGCACTTTTTCTCGGCTAGTTTCGTTCGGAGAACTGCGGAATTTGTTGTGGGACTTCGTGGAATGTCGCCGCTTCAGCCCCTATAGTTCCATGAAATGCCGGTAGCTGGCGGCGCTATACGCAGCTTTCAGAACGGCGTCTGTAGTGGAGGAGCGTTCCAAAAAGAGTGTTTCTTTCGGCGTAAAACCGGAGGATCGAAGATACTCATAGGCGCTTGCAGGATGTCTACGCTGATCTGGCAGGAAACAAAAGCACAGTGAGCTGTCGGGCCAGGCGACTTTATCGTCGCAACTAGGTCGCGCAAACCTGTTCGATTTCAGGCGTGCCGGCCGTACACAGCTGTGTGTAAGGCGTTCATTACTATTCAAGAAAATGGTTCAAATGGCTCTGAGCACTATGGGACTTAACATCTTAGGTCATCAGTCCCCTAGAACTTAGAACTACTTAAACCTAACCAACCTAAGGACATCACACACAACCATGCCCGAGGCAGGATTCGAACCTGCGACCGTAGCAGTCCCGCGGTTCCGGACTGAAGCACCTAGAACCGCACGGCCACTGCGGCCGGCTATTACTATTCGCTAGCGCACTTGAGCAGATGTAATTTCAACGGATTGCTCAGGTGCTGCCTACGATATGGAATATTTATGCTACAATAGAATCGCAGATCAGAGCAGTGTTGGCAGTAAATCGAGTTTAGTAGCTCGCAGAGAGCAGTCGTGTTTTGTAGCTCCCACGGAGCGCTTGAGTTATGGAGTTCGAACAGGACAGTCCAGCAGTTGACTTGTGTTGAGCCGGTCATGTAGCACGATGGCGGTGCCTGAGCGATGTAGTATATATATATATATATATATATATATATATATATATATATATATATATATATATATATATATATTTTGTTGCCGCGCTCATATGTTATACCACAATTGTAATGTTAAAGTCCCATGTAATTGAAACTTCCTGGCAGATTAAAACTGTGTGCCCGACCGAGACTCGAACTCGGGACCTTCGCCATTCGCGGGCAAGTGCTCTACCATCTGAGCTACCGAAGCACGACTCACGCCCAGTCCTCACAGCTTTACTTCTGCCAGTATCTCGTCTCCTACCTTCCAAACTTTACAGAGCAGCAGAGCTCCAGATGGTAGAGCACTTGCCCGCGGAAGGCAAAGGTCCCGAGTTCGAGTCTCGGTCGGGCACACAAAAAAAATGGCTCTGAGCACTATGGGACTTAACTTCTACGGTCATCAGTCCCCTAGAACTTAGAACTACTTAAACCTAACTAACCTAAGGACTACACACACATCCATGCCCGAGGCAGGATTCGAACCTGCTACCGTAGCGGTCGCGCGGTTCCAGACTGTAGCGCCTAGAACCGTTCGGTCACCCTGGCCGGCTCGGGCACACAGTTTTAATCTGCCAGGATGTTACATATCAGCGCACACTCCGCTGCAGAGTGAAAATCTCATCCCTTGTAATTCCTTGCAGCCGGCCGGATTGGCCGAGCGGTTCTAGGCGCTACAGTCTAGAACCGCGCGACCGCTACGTCGCAGGTTCGAATCCTGCCTCGGGCATGGATGTGTGTGACGTCTTTCGGTTAGTTAGGTTTAAGTAGTTCTAAGTTCTAGGGGACTGATGACCTCAGCAGTTAAGTCCCATAGTGCTCAGAGGCATTTGAACCATTTTTACCGCGCGGGATTAGCCGTGCGGTCTGAGGCGCTGCAGCCATGGACTGTGCGGCTGGTCCCGGTGGAGGTTCGAGTCCTCCCTCGGGCATGGGTGTGTGTATTTGTCCTTAGGATACTTTAGGTTAAGTAATGTATAAGCTCAGGGACTGATGACCTTAGCAGTTAAGTCCCATAAGATTTCACACACATTTGAACATTTTTTGAACTATTTTTGTAATTCCTTGCAGAAATGTTTCAATAATAACATTTGTTCTGCAGAAAACTTTTGCCAGTCATTTAGCTGAGTTTAAAGATTTTACGAATTTTTCCTGTGCATACTCATGTTGATTAAGCAAAAGAAAGTCAGTTACTTTCCTACAAATAAAAATCTAGTGGCCAGCATTGCACTGGGCTGAGCCAAAAATTTCTTATAGTAGCAGATATACAGATAGCGTTATCTGGCGACATCATTGTGAGGTAAGAATGTTTCAGTTTATTCAGGATGATTTCACAGGGCCATGACGCACCGCTGCTGACGTCAAAAATTATTAGTCTCGATATGCAGTCAGTCTTTAATGGAAGGTCACATTAAAACTTGAAATTTTATTATTGGAAAGAAATTTTCTATTGGGAACATAAACGAGATGTTTTCTGTTGGGAGCTTACGCTAAATGTGAATATTATCAACGAGATGTTTTCTGTTTGGAGGTTACATGTGAAACAGAAGAAATGACTCCGACATGTTCGTCGCCACAAAAATGCAAACGAACTTCTCCGTGACTATGCAAGCCCTCACACACTTCGGCGCTCCTGTGAGGAGCTCACAAAACTTCATTGGACTGTTCCTCCTCACCCATCTCAAAGCCT
Organism: Schistocerca americana; assembly: GCF_021461395.2. Taxonomy (NCBI): domain Eukaryota; kingdom Metazoa; phylum Arthropoda; class Insecta; order Orthoptera; family Acrididae; genus Schistocerca; species Schistocerca americana. The sequence goes on along the minus strand of NC_060120.1, from coordinate 288,788,287 downwards.
GGTTCTCACACCTTCTGACTTAAATCCGTCTGGTCCAATGACGAATGCACTCCGCGGGAAGCAGTACGTGAGTGATGGGAATGTTACTGATGCCACAGGGCGTTGGCTCTGGCGTCGACTAGTTCAAAAATGGTTCAAATGGCTCTGAGCACTATGGGACTTAACATCTGTGGTCATCAGTCCCCTAGAACTTAGAACTACTTAAACCTAACTAACCTAAGGACAGCACACTGGTGGAGTGGTGCCAATGCCATACAGGGCCGTCGCACTGAACGGAGATTACGTTGAAAAGTGTGGATTTGTAGTCAAAAGAGTGGAGAATAATATGGTACATTGAATCGTGAATAAAACGAACTGCTTTCAGAAAAAAAATGCGTTGCATTACTTATCGAACTTCCTTCGTATTACAGAGAAGTTGATGAATCGCTGTTGTTATTGTTATATGCACTGACATACATTTAAATCATGGCTGATGAGTCCACTTACACCATGTAGGAACAGACCATAACGATGACCTGGGCTCACAAATGACATCATACAGGAAAGTCAATGAGATACTTTCAAAATCATTCCACTTTAAGATTTTAGAAATATTTCCCACCAAAACCAACAGTTATACGATGGGAGAGAAAACTCTTTGCAGTTGGTTGCGTAAAAGATAAGTACCGCTGAGGACGATCACCATCACGACTGGAAACGTGTGTAGAGGCTGCAGCGTCTGTCGCCGTTCGCCAAAAAAACTCCATTCGTAAGCGGCCACAGGAATTGGGAATTCCACCTTCTACATTACAGAAACATATGAAGAATTGTTTGAAGCTAAAGGCATTTCAACCTTCGTTTGTAAACGAACTGAGCGATAATGACATGCTGGCCGGGTTGCCCGAGCGGTTCTAGGCACTACAATCTGCTATCGCGCGACCGCTACGGCCGCAGGTTCGACTCCTGCCTCGGGCATGGATGTGTGTGATGTCCTTATGTTAGTTAGGTTTAAGTAGTTCTAAGTTCTAGGGGACTGATGACCTGAGATGTTAAGTCCCATTGTGCTCAGAGCCATTTGAACCATTTGATAATGACATTCAAAAACATCATCCGGCTTGTGGGCGAATGCTCGATGTCTTTACAACTCTTCCTCCAAAGGGAAAAGTGTTTTTCTCGTACGAGTCTGTAGTATATCGCAGTGCAAGCGCGAGAAACATGTATTTCTGGAGGAATAAAGCCCACTTTTTTATGAAGAAACTTAACACAACCCACCACACGTCATGATCTGGGCTGCAATATCTGCAACCCACTCGGCAGGTCGATATTTCTTTGACGGTGCTGTAAATCACATAGTGTATCTCAACATGTTACGTGGCTGGTTTGTGCTACACCTGCAAGATCAGGAACTGGTCGGTCACATGTGTTCCCGCGGGATGGAGGACCAGCTCAATCTCAATGAGGGATGTCCTGATAAATGGATTGGATGTGCTTCTGTCCTTTTGCCTGCACCTGTGGAGTGGCCACCTTGAAGTCCCGATCTGTCATCTTGCGATAATGCATTATAGAGGATCATTAAACAGAAGGTTGCTGCCACACTTTAGGAGGCAATTGACGAACTTAATGATGCTGTTAACGTGCATTTAGTGCCATCAGCTCAGCAATGTTGAGCAGAATTGCACATCTTAAACGGAAGAGAATCAGACTCCGTCCTCAACGCTATTGTACAAGGAGTGTGTAGGTTTCTAAAATATGTTCATACGTTTCCTGTTCCTCTAAAAATTAGGTGTTTCCCTACAGCCCATCGACCATGATTTGATTAGTGTGTTGGTAGCCACAGCTACTCAGCGAGATAAATTTCCTGCATTTCGTTAAAAAAAAGTGATTTCCATATGTTATGACTTCCTTTGCACCCTGTGAGAGAGGAGCAGATGTTGTTCAAGAACAGAGTATTCAGATATTAATTTATAATACATCTAATACCAAATCACATTTAACTTCGTTGTTGTAGTTGCAGCGTCAGTTGCTAACACAGATTAGGATGTTGAAATATACAGGGTGTCCATAAAGTCCCTTTTCAACTTCAAAATGTTATTACAACAACAGTTGTTGAAATATTTTAACAACATTTCTTTTATTGTAATCACTGTTTACTAAAGATTTTACATATACTAAAATTTTGTGTTTCAGATACTCTTTTGATGGATGGAACTGAACCTCTATAAAATGGCAACTAATCAAGAGAAGGCACAATGTGTGTCCTGGTTTATTGAGACAAAATCGAATGTTCAGACTCAACGAAACTTCAGAAGACGTATGGAAGAAATCCACCATCGCGCCCTTCAATCCGTGCATGGCACAAAAAATAGATGGAGACAGGGACAGTGTTGGATAAAGGGAGGAGCAGGCGACCAAGAACATCCGAGGAAAACATCATCGTGTTTTAAACGTCTTCACTCGTTCACCTACGAAGTCCATCCGCACTGCTGCCGGACAGTTGCAACTACCACGTTCAACTGTGCATAAGGTCCTCCACAACAATTTACGGTTGTACGCTTACAAAGTACAGCTGTTACAGACACTTGAGCCAAATGACAAGCCAAAATGGATAGAGTTTGCACTCAGCATGCTGGAACGCCTTTCGGAGGATGAATCATTCCTCAAGCGAGTTTGTTTCAGTGACGAGGCAACTTTTCATGTTTCTGGGACATTAAACAGAGACAATGTGAGAATATGGGGATGTGAACACCGCCATGTGACTGGGGAGCTTCACCGGGATAGTCCAAAAGTCAATGTGTGGTGTGGAATCATTTGCAACCGAATAATTGGTCCATTTTTCTTCAACGAGTCAACAATTACTGCAGATGTTTACCTCGAGCTTCTCACCGAAGCTACCACCACAATTTGACTTACAACCATAATTTTCCAGCAAGCTGGTTCACCACCACATTGGGGACTGCATGTTCGTCTGTTCCTCAATGAAACATTTCCAGGCAGATGGATTGAGAGGGATGGACCAATTCCTTGGCCACCGCGTTCGTCAGGTATCACTTCCTTGGACTTTTTTTATATCGTGTATTAAACACAGATACGGGACATTGCTGACTTGAAGCAAAGGATTCGTAATGCCATTGCCACCACTGACGACGCTATGCTACAGCGAACATGGCAAGAAATTGAGTACCGTCTTGATGTGCTTCGTGCAACTAAAGGCGCCAATATAGAGGTCTATTAAACACTGTCAAAAAGGCTTTTATAAATATTGATTACAATAAAAGAAATGTTGTTAAAATATTTCAACAACTGCTCTTGTAATAAAATTTTGAAGTTGTAAAGGGACTTCATGGACACCCTGTATATCGATACAATTGATTTAGAGTTCGGATATTTTTCACTGCTATGACTATTCAGTAAATGGCGAGCCCTGGCCGTCGTGGAAGTCCGTAAATGTTATCAAATGCAAACACGCAAAACGGGGTTCTGTGCATGAATGTTCGAACTTAGCACACCCGCCACTGGAGCTCCGGAGAGGGGGCGCTTGCCTACATATCATTGGCAGCGGTGTCATCGTTGACGCCAGCGCCCTCGTGCCGCGGTGGCGGCTGTTGGAAGCACGGCGGCGTAACTGGCGGCGCGGGTTATTTGAAAATGTGACCAAGCGGGTAATGGCCGATACTGCACCGTAAACAAACAATTCCATCATGACAGTTGTGGTTACGGCAACATGCTATTCTCTATGGCCGATGATATACCTTGAGCAGTGGCGTCATAAGCCAGCGCCGCCTAGCAGCACAAATGTTTACCTTGTCCGTAGTTCGTACAGTTAAATCAGCTACTGGAGGCGTCATCTGGACAAAGTACATTGTACTTTGTATCCACAATGAGCACGGCCTGACGTGAAAATTAGTATTGATGATTGATGATGATTGTCGTACATACACGAAGCGTTCCATCTGGTCTTTCTGTCACGTCTCTGTTGTCTATGCCTAAATGTTTCTGCTTCTGCCCTATAGATCTGACGATGGAAACATTCCAGAGTGCAGTACGAGGTGGAAGTATGATAAAGTTTATTAGCAAACGAAGCGAGTCATTTATTTAGTGCACCAAATAGTTTTTGCTCCAGAAAATTATCCCGTAAGACATTATGGAGTGGGAATATGCAAAATATGTCAGGGGGTTGATACGTTTGTTTACAAGATTGGCAATTACACGGAGAACAAATGTAGGTTAACTTCAATGTTCAAGAAGCTCAGTAATTTGCTTCTTCCAATTTTTCATCAACATGTATACCCAAAAGTTTGGAGCATTTCCCTATTTACTTACTCCTGCTCATGTGCTACATCTGTTGTTGGTATGACTACTTGTTGTACAGAAAACATCATTAACAATCTTTTCTGTTGTTCCTCTCTAATGGGATTTATTATAACACTAGTATCGTCTGCAAAAAGTACCAATTCTGCTTGTTCACTGTTAAGTGGCAGCTCATTCACATATATAAATAATAGGGGTTGACCGAAAATAAAACCCTGTGGGGCTCCCTTTATGATTTCTGTCCCTCACTAAAATTTTCTATCCTTACGACATTGTCTGAATTATTCGGCAGCCGCTACTGTGTCCAACTAGGCGTTGGTAAGTTAGAAAATGACACCACCTTTGCAAGAAAAGTATGGCCCAGTAGCTTAGTGGGAAGCGCTAGGCTACAGGTCCAAAGATCTGTACATCACCCCCACTCGGCCCTATGATTTTTCTGTTACTTTTCACTTCTTTCGGTTTTGGTAATTATTTGTATACACTACCCTCCATAAGTTTGGAAACACATAGTAATTATAGACAATGGAAAGGAAATACAATATAAAAATGGATTTTGTCGTTTTCCAAATGTTTATTAAGCACAAATAATACACAAGAAGATGCAACAATTAAATTTTCGATTCCTCAAAATAGCCACCCTTTGCTTTCGTCACTGCCTTGCAGATTCTGGCCATGCGCTGCGTCAGTTTTGCCAAGGTTTCAGTTGGAATTAATCTCCATTCTTGCTGTAGGACCTCCCACAATTGTGACCCACTCATGATTTCCCGTTTTCGGATCCTCCTGTCCAATTCATCCCATAGCAGTTCCATTGGGTTATAATCAGGGGATTGGTGCGGCCATTCCATGTTTTTCAATATTTTACGAACTTTCAGAGACTTCACATAGTTCTGACACAAGCGAGACGTATGTTTCGGGTCGTTGTCTTGCTGCAAGACAAACCCTTTCCAAATCACACGCAAGCCAGATGTCTTAGCATATCGCTGGAGAATGGCATGATAATCCTTTTGGTTCAGTTTTCCATCTATTTTCACGAAATCTCCGACTTTATTCCTTCCAAAGGATACCCATACCATTACAGAACCCCCTCCATACTTTACAGTTGGAATTAAGCACTGAGGATTCAAGCGTTCATGGGGTAAACGGCGTACAAATTGACGGCGTTTAGTTCCAAATATTTCGAACTTGGATTCATCAGTGAATAAGACTCTTTCCGAATCCCCAGCTGTCCAATGTTGGTGTGTCTTAGCCCACTGAAGCCTTTTCTTCTTGTTAACAAGGCGCAACAGTGGTTTCCTTGTTGCTGCATAATCTCGGAGGTTGTTGTCTGCCAGGCGTCGTCTCACTGTTGACTCACTCACCGGTGTATCCCTCGTTGCGTTTGGTTCAGCAGTCAATTCACGGACAGTTTTTGATCTGTTACGTTTACTGGTCACTACCAAATACTTTTCCTGGCGTTCTGATATTTTTCTGGGAGCCCCTGAGCAAGGACGATCTCCATAGGAGCCTGTTTCTCGATGCCGGTGTGTGGTTTTGACAACTCCGCTGATGGAAATCATCAGTTTCTTTGCTATTTGTCGGACACTATTGCCTTCTTGGTGCAAAGTGATTATCATTACCCGTGATTCATGAGGAATCTGGCACTTTAGGGCCATTTTCAATTACTTTCGCAGCATGTTATACCTTTATGCAAACGCAACTACAAGTGAACAGAAATGTAAACATCGTACCTCTATATAGCCATGCAGTCTACTCGCGCCACTTGGCGTGTTTAGTAGAACTGCTTGGACATGTAACGTCGGTTTACTTAAAACGGAGTAATACTAGTATTTTCCAATATGTATGTGTATGTACAATAATTAAGTGTACAATACTGTACGTGTCATTATTAACCGTTATTTGAGCTTGCTATTCCGTATTTTAACCAATAACTCACATAGATCACTTCCATCTTGCTCCGTTGTAATACGCAGCATGGTGTTTTCAAACTTAATGGAGGGCAATGGTTCAAATGGCTCTGAGCACTATGGGACTTAACATCTATGGTCATCAGTCCCCTAGAACTTAGAACTACTTAAACCTAACTAACCTAAGGACATCACACAACACCCAGTCATCACGAGGCAGAGAAAATCCCTGACCCCGCCGGGAATCGAACCCGGGCGCGGGAAGCGAGAACGCTACCGCACGACCACGAGCTGCAGACTAATGGAGGGCAGTGTGTGTGAAAAAAAGTAAGGTTGTGTTGTTGCTCAGAGTCTCCATTAACTGTACACAGCCCTGCAATTGACTGAGTAAGTCAGTTCAAACGTCTGGGAAATGCTACCTCCAAAAGAACCATGCCAAGTAAAACACTGCGGTGTTCAAAGCAACAACCCTCAGGTTGAGGATAATTTTACTTGCCTTCGCAGCAGCGACCTTCCAGCTCCTTTGAGGAAGTCTGTTTGGTGTGGTGAAAGGCATCATAGACTTGCACAGTCAGTTCAGCTGTGGTGGCATCTGGAGTAACCTAGTCCACACTCTTTACGTATCTCTAAGGAAAACAAAGCGCAGGCTGTGAATTGAGGCGGACGCCATGGACACGGGACAGCTGCTACTCTACCCATACAGCGTTCCCCGAAGCGAACTCTTGGCCGTGCTGGCGTACCAGCACTGTAACGTGCCGTGGTTCCGCGATGAAACCAGATGTCGCTGAATACAGCAGGCACTACTGTGTTTAACAGGCCCCTAAGTTTGGTGTGGTGCGCAGAAGGCAGCGGTAAGCTCCAACAGTTATCCTCACCGATCCTCTCACCCGTCCCAAAAAGAAACATTCTTTGCCAGATACAGAAGTGCTCTCACTTACGTGCGACCATTCAGGTTTGGGACATAATAAATTGTGAAAAATCTTGATTCCAAATTAATTTATTGATTGTTTCGATACATCATCATCATCGGACATACTTGTGGTATGAACAAAGAAATACAGTATAAACGATTCCTCAGGAAAAATACGTGAAACATTGGGCAACACTTTCCATCAATACTTACAATGAAGTACAAAAACAAACCGCACCAAAGTGGGTACATAACGTACTGAAAATATAGTTCTCATTCATGTGGAGCCAGGTATCAAATTGACCGTACTTCGAGAAATGTAGCGGTAAGGAAATCAGTTGCCCTTAACACATAGGTTAGTAAACATATAGACAATAGTTCACTGTCAAAGAGCGTAACCAATGGGAAGCATACAATGAATATTTCGATTACGTGCTATATGAGTCAGAAAGTCGTGGATGAAACCATGCAGGTATATTAACAAAACGCTAATTACAGATTGAAAATAAATGTAACAAAATATACAGACGTCACACAGAATGGTAGCTATTAGAATTTTAAAACATAGAGGGTTTGTTAAAAGAAATACAAATCGAAACAAATTGCAATAATTAGTGTAGAAACCGTCTGACATAGTTATATAAACATTTACAATATAGGCATGGAATATGACATAGTAAGGGGTACATAGCCGGCCGGAGTGGCCGTGCGGTTCTTGGCGCTACAACCTGGAGCCGAGCGACCGCTACGGTCGCAGGTTCGAATCCTGCCTCGGGCATGGATGTGTGTGATGTCCTTAGGTTAGTTAGGTTTAATTAGATCTAAGTTCTAGGCGACTGATGACCTCAGAAGTTAAGTCACATAGTGCTCAGAGCCATTTGAACCATTTTTGAAGGGGTACATAAACATTCACAATACAGGCACTGGTAACATAAAATGGTCTTTTTTCCGAAGGCTATATGGTAGCAAAAAAGGAAATCAGGTATGTATACATCATAAAACATGTGGCGCATCATACATTAAAACGTAAAATGACAGACAATAAATTGATAATATAGCTTGTTAAAAACTTACAAACAAACTATGATATTGTCTGTCATGTTACATTTTGACGTAAGATATCCCATTTGTTTTTATGATGTATGCATATTTGATTTCATGTTTGCTGTTGTACATCCTTGGGTAAAAAATACGATTTTATTTACCAATGCCTATATTGTGAATATTTGTGTACCCCTAACAATGTCATAGATTACATTAGATTAGATTCAGGTTTCGTTCCATAGACCCAAAAATGAGACGATTCTCGTGGGTGTGGGAGAACGTAAACCATTTGAATATAACACTCACTAACCTGATCACTTGTCAGGACATTGTCAAAATACGTGAATATATTACAGTAAACAGGAACTGCTAATATTTACAAAATCAATGCACTGTCAGAATGAAACATTGTTATGCACTATTAATAAATTTATCATACACAAAATACCTAATCTTGGCTGTTGAGGCAAAGTGCTATCAAAAACTGAAATCTAACAGAAATTTTTACTTAAGCTGGCCTAACACTCTCTGTTAACATATACTTCTATAGAGTAGAAGGAGTTGCCTATTAAAAAATCTTTCAAAATCTGTTTAAACCGTGCCTTATCTGAAACCAAGTTTTAAATGGTTGCTGGTTATTTATTGAAAATGTGTGTTCCTGAATATTGGACCCCTTTTTGGACCAAGGTAAGTTATTTTAGGTCTTCATGTAGATTGTGCTTATTCCTAGTATTGATACTATGTTTTGATCTATTGGTTGTAAACAGAGATAAATTACTTGCAACAAATTTCATTAGCAGTGGTTAGAATACGAACTTCCTTGAACGGATGTCTACTTGATGTTCTTGAATTTACATCACAAATGATTCTTATTACACGCTTTTGCACGCTAAAAATTTTGATGAGCCACCCCAGAATATGATCCTGTATGACATAACAGAACGAAAGTAAGCAAAGCATGCAAGTTTTATTATATTTATACCTCCTACATCTGACGTAGTTCTCACTGCAAATACAAACTTGTTTAGGCGCTTAAGCAATTTTGTGGTATGCCCTTTTACAATTGAATTTATTATCGAGTTGTAGTCCCAGAAATTTAACACTGTCAACCTTTTCGATCTGCATGTCTTCATATGTTATATACAAGATGGAAGAAAATCTGCATACAGTGGGTCTTTCAGAGGTTTAATGACTGTGAATTAGCTTTAAACCATTTATTAATGTTAATGAAAATTTGATTAGCAGCTATTTCTAAATCTGTACTTGACTTGCTACTTATTGCAATGTTTGTATCATCTGCAAACAAAACAAACTTATCATCTGGCAATGTAACAGACGAGAGGTCAATGCATATATTGTAAATATTTATGTAACATGTAACAGTGTCATAATGTTTCTACATTAATTATTGTAATTTTTTTATCTTACATTTCGTTTAATAATCGCTCTATATTTTAAAATTTTAATAGCTACCATTCCACATAACGTCAATATATTTTATTATTCTTATTTTCAATCTGTAAACTACAAAATTCGCGTTTTTTTCCTACATGGATTCCCCCATGGTTTTCTGATTCACACAGCACGTAATCGAGATATTCATTGTACGCTTTCCACTGGTTACGTTCTTTGTCAGCCAAATGGTTACCAACGCCGTCTGTTCACGGCAATTGTTTCCCTTACCACTATGTTTCTCGAAGTACGGTCAGTTCGGCACCTGGCTCCACATGCATGAGAGCTACTGTATATTTTCAGTACCTTCTGTGCCCATTTCGGTGTGATTTGTTTTTGTACTTCATTGTAAGTGTCGAAGGGAACTTTCTCCTCTGTTGCAGATATTTTGATGAGACATCTATTATATTGTGTCTCTTTGTTCTTACCATAGCTGTGTCAGATGACGATGTATCGAAACGTGTCGACAGATTAATTTGCGACCAAGCCTTCCACAATTCATTCTCTGCCAAAAAGAAACATTTTACCAGAAGCGTTTGTATTTTTACATTTATCTATTCCCAAATTTAAATGCAGATTTTCAGAGTATAACTGAGCATGAAAACTCTAAAATTACAAGCAATTTTAGGAATTACCAGTTACTTTGAAAACAGAACTCTTTCCAGCTGCTTGCTTGGAGGCCTGCCCATAACACTCAAGACAAGTAAAGGTCCAGGATAACCCTGTTGCTGTCAATAACAAATGCGACACGATTCGTGAGTTCACTGATAGAACCTGCATGCCGTTCCTCCTGTTCCGTACATGAATTTCTTTTTTTGTAAGGTTTAAAAGGTGGTGTGTAGAAATTGCTGACCCACAACACTACTAAAAAATTTTGTTAATGGTCAGCATGTAGCCATATTTACAAATGAATGTAATACGAATGTAAAATGACTCGTTCCACATCATATCATTAACCGGTAAAAGTCTAGAATAGGGCCAGTCGCGTACTTATCGTGTTTCGTGCAGGGGTGTTGTCAGCGCTTACTGTGATGTATGATGGGAACCAAAGATGTCAATGAGAGAACAGCAGACAGGTGAGGTGTTTCGAAGTAATACGTTCGGAAGAAAGGGTAAAATATTTCCTTAAACGAGGATGATAAATTTAATTGCTCCTTCTTTGATTTGCAGCTTAAAACTGTGCTAATATCTGCAAACCAAGGACAGCGTCGCAACCCATGATATATTAGAAAAAGCAGTGAAGTATTTATCTGCTCTGTGTTGCTACGCAATCCATCTGCACGAGCACACTGAATAATGGCTCAATGTTTTTTAATTAAATCATGGGAGACGATAGGTGGATCAAAGTTTTTCAGTTAAGTCATGGGAGAAGTTAGATGTACCATTGTTTTTAATTAAATCATGGGAGAAGGTAGGTGGATCAATGTTTATTAATACCGTATATCGAACGTAGTACTCTTTTATGAATAAACATTGATCCAGCTACCTTCTACCATGATTTAATTAAAAAAAACACATTGATCCACGTATTCAGTGTGCTCGCGCAGGTCGATTGCGTAGCCACTTCACCATCACATTTGATACATTTTCGTGTTTCTGAATTAATCCAGGAGACAAACTCCAACGGACGACGTCGTCGCGCATTACTAAATCACTTAAATCAGTCCACTTTACAGCACTCGCTGCCAAAATCAGAAAATATTTCTCTCGAAACTAACTAATACGCTGAAATACAGCAAACAAGATAATGGTTTCAATTTCGGCGCTAGAAATACATTGCGCCTTTTCTCTTCTCTCACTGGCTATGTCAAAGAATCATCCTATTAGCAACGCGAAACCAACGCTTTGCCTACCTATGAGCAGTAGATAAGCACTGCTGAGACTGCCGCTGTCCCTGATCTAGATTTTAGCCCCATTAGTCGCACAAATGATTCATGTAATACGAAACTAACTGACAGGAAGTTGAGTATGGGAACACAGATGGGGAAAGACACTCCACTGAGGAAGAAAAATAACAGGAACACTGACTTCAAACGATCGTAGGCGGAAACGACTGAGTCGAATAGCGTGTCCTCCACTTCACAGGAACGCATATGAATAACCACAGTCTGCAGACCTGTATTCACAACTGTACTGCTTACGGTGAAAAGTAAATGTAAATAAAAATATTAAAATTTCGTGGCCACTTCCCTTGAAACCCTGACTTCGTCAGATGTACTTCACATCGTTCGTTCAGTCGATAAAATAAAATATATAGACAGGCATACGCAGTCCGGAGTATCCGACGCGTCACGGCAACAGCTATTCGTGTACACACTGAGCGGCGCGACTGAGCATTCGGTGTACGTAAACAAGAAAGCAGAGACGCCACAATCAAAGATGTACTGCCCTACGGAGAACTTCTTCACGAACGGAATGTCACGAGTATTACTATAATGCGAGTATTTTCAATGCGATAGGGTCCGCAGCTGCGATGAATTTTTTGAATGATTTCCTGAAGCCTTCAGCTTCCATTTTCTTCATTTCCTGTACGATTCAACAATTTCGGCCTTAGGCCATTTTCAAGTATTTTATGGATGATTTTTTGGTAACAACTGCTCGAAAGTAACGTGCTCCTAAAATAGCGCGAACACCTCGAACTAATTTATGAGCATAACATGATGTTATAGGAGCAACGACGTAGACGACATAATCGGTTATCAATGGCCTAAGGCCAAAATTGTACAATCATACAGGAAATAAAGAAAATGGCAGCTGAAGGCTTCAAGAAATCATTCAAATAATTAAAGCAGCTAACCAAAGACTCTTCCCCCCCATGAACCATGGACCTTGCCGTTGGTGGGGAGGCTTGCGTGCCTCAGCGATACAGATAGCCGTACCGTAGGTGCAACCACAACGGAGGGGCATCTGTTGAGAGGCCAGACAAACGTGTGGTTCCTGAAGAGAGGCAGCAGCCTTTTCAGTAGTTGCAAGGGCAACAGTCTGGATAATTGATTGATCTGGCCTAGTAACAATAACCAAACCGGCCTTGCTGTGCTGGTACTGCGAACGGCTGAAAGCAAGGGGAAACTACAGCCGTAATTTTTCCCGAGGGCATGCAGCTTTACTGTATGATTAAATGATGATGGCGTCCTCTTGGGTAAAATATTCCGGAGGTAAAATAGTCCCCCATTCGGATCTCCGGGCGGGGACTACTCAAGAGGATGTCGTTATCAGGAGAAAGAAAACTGGCGTTCTACGGATCGGAGCGTGGAATGTCAGATCACTTAATCGGGCAGGTAGGAGGTTAGAAAATTTAAAAAGGGAAATGGATAGGTTCAAGTTAGATATAGTGGGGATTAGTGAAGTTCGGTGGCAGGAGGAACAAGGCTTCTGGTCAGGTGACTACAGGGTTATAAACATAAAATCAAATAGGGGTAATGCAGGAGTAGGTTTAATAATAAATAGGAAAATAGGAATGCGGGTAAGCTACTACAAACAGCATGGTGAACGCATTATTTTGGCCAAGATAGATACGAAGCCCACACCTACTACAGTAGTACAAGTTTATATGCCAACTGGCTCTGCAGATGACGAAGAAATTGAAGAAATGTATGATGAAATAAAAGAAATTATTCAGATAGTGAAGGGTGACGAAAATTTAATAGTCATGGGTGACTGGAGTTTGGTAGTAGGAAAAGGGAGAGAAGGAAACGTAGTAGGTGAATATGGATTGGGGCTTAGAAATGAAAGAGGAAGCCGGCTGGTAGAATTTTGCACAGAGCACAACTTAATCATAGCTTACACTTGGTTTAAGAATCATGAAAGAAGGTTGTATACATGGAAGAACCCTGGAGATACTAAAAGGTATCAGATAGATTATATAATGGTAAGACAGAGATTTAGGAACCAGGTTTTAAATTGTAAGACATTTCCAGGGGCAGATGTGGACTCTGACCACAATCTATTGGTTATGACCTGTAGATTAAAACTGAAGAAACTGCAAAAAGGTGGGAATTTAAGGAGATGGGACCTGGATAAACTGAAAGAACCAGAGGTTTACAGAGTTTCAGGGAGAGCATAAGGGAACAATTGACAGGAATGGGGGAAAGAAATACAGTAGAAGAAGAATGGGTAGCTTTGAGGGATGAAGTAGTGAAGGCAGCAGAGGATCAAGTAGGTAAAAAGACGAGGGCTAGTAGAAATCCTTGGGTAACAGAAGAAATATTGAATTTAATTGATTAAAGGAGAAAATATAAAAATGCAGTAAATGAAGCAGGCAAAAAGGAATACAAACGTCTCAAAAATGAGATCGACAGGAAATGCAAAATGGCTAAGCAGGGATGGCTAGAGGACAAATGTAAGGATGTAGAGGCGTATCTCACTAGGGGTAAGATAGATACTGCCTACAGGAACATTAAAGAGACCTTTGGAGATAAGAGAACAACTTGTATGAACATCAAGAGCTCAGATGGAAACCTAGTTCTAAGCAAAGAAGGGAAAGCAGAAAGGTGGAAGGAGTATATAGAAGGCCTATACAAGGGCGATGTACTTGAGGACAATATTATGGAAATGGAAGAGGATGTAGATGAAGATGAAATGGGAGATACGATACTGCGTAAAGAGTCAGACCTCAGTCGAAACAAGGCCCCCGGAGTAGACAACATTCCATTGGAACTACTGACGGCCTTGGGAGAGCCAGTCCTGACAAAACTCTACCATCTGGTGAGCAAGATGTATGAGACAGGCGAAATACCCTCAGACTTCAAGAAGAATATAATAATTCCAATCCCAAAGAAAGCAGGTGTTGACAGATGTGAAAATTACCAAACAATCAGTTTAATAAGCCACAGCTGCAAAAGACTAACACGAATTTACGACTTATCTTAGAAAAAAGATTAAGGAAAGGCAAACCTACGTTTCTAGCATTTGTAGACTTAGAGAAAGCTTTTGACAATGTTGACTGGAATACTCTCTTCCAAATTCTAAAGGTGGCAGGGGTAAAATACAGGGAGCGAAGGGCTATTAGAATTTGTACAGAAACCAGATGGCAGTTATAAGAGTCGAGGGACATGAAAGGGAAGCAGTTGTTGGGAAGGGAGTAAGACAGGGTTGTAGCCTCTCCCCGATGTTATTCAATCTGTATATTGAGCAAGCAGTAAAGGAAACAAAAGAAAAATTCTGAGTAGGTATTAAAATCCATGGAGAAGAAATAAAAACTTTGAGGTTCGCCGATGACATTGTAATTCTGTCAGAGACAGCAAAGGACTTGGAAGAGCAGTTGAATGGAACGGATAGCGTCTTGAAAGGAGGATATAATATGAACATCAACAAAAGCAAAACAAGGATAATGGAATGTAGTCGAATTAAGTCGGGTGATGCTGAGGGAATTAGATTAGGAAATGAGACACTTAAAGTAGTAAAGGAGTTTTACAATTTGGGAAGGAAAATAACTGATGATGGTCGAAGTAGAGAGGATATAAAATGTAGACTGGCAATGGCAAGGAAAGCGTTTCTGAAGAAGAGAAATTTGTTAACATCGAGTATAGATTTAAGTGTCAGGAAGTCATTTCTGAAAGTATTTGTATGGAGTGTAGCCATGTATGGAAGTGAAACATGGACGATAAATAGTTTGGACAATAAGAGAATAGAAGCTTTCGAAATGTGGTGCTACAGAATAATGCTGAAGACTAGATGGGTAGATCACATGACTAATGAGGAAGTATTGAATAGGATTGGGGAGAAGAGAAGTTTGTGGGTCAACTTGACCAAAAGAAGGGATCGGTTGGTAGGACATGTTCTGAGGCATCAAGGGATCACCAATTTAGTACTGGAGGGCAGCGTGGAGGGTAAAAATCGTAGAGGGAGACCAAGAGATGAATACACTAAGCAGATTCAGAAGGATGTAGGTTGCAGTAGGTACTGGGAAATGAAGAAGCTTGCACAGGATAGAGTAGCATGGAGAGCTGCATCAAACCAGTCTCAGGACTGAAGACCACAACAACAACAACCAAAGACTGAGATTATAACAGACCTACAAAGCTTTTAAAAAAGTTGATTTTCCTATAACTTGTTCATGTAATATTCATTACAGAAGACAATACAACTTTTTAAAAAAGTTTGTAGATCTGTTATAATATCAGTCTTCGTTAAGCTACTTTAATTATAGTGATACTGCTGGCATTATGTTCGTGAAGAAATTCGAAGATTTGCGCGTATCCGTTGGCCCTCTGCTACTCCATATCTACTTAAACGAAAACTGGGAATTGACCCTGAATAATGGAAAGTGTGAGGTCATCCACATGAGCGCTAAAAGGAATACGGTAAACTTCGGTTATAAGATAAATCAATCAAACGTAAAGGCCTGAATTCAACTGAATGCCTAGGAATTACAATTACGAACAACTTAAATTGGAAAGAACACACAGAAAATGTGGTGGGGATGGGGAACCAAAGGAAGAAGCAACAGATCTACTAATGAAACAACCTACATTACGCTTGTCCGTCCTCCTTTGAAGTACTGCTGCGCGATGTGGATTCTTAGGGTTAACGGAGTACATCGAGAAAAGTTCAAAGAAGGACAGCACGTCTTGTATTATTGAGAAATAGGGGAGAGAGTGTCACGGACGAGATACAGGATTTGGGATGGACATCATAAAAACAAAGCCGTTTCTCGTTGTGGCGGGCTCTTGTGACGAAATTTCAGCATCAACTTTCTCCTCCGAATGCGAAAATATTTTTTTAACAAAACAAGGGAAATCAGAGCTCGCACGGAAAAATATAGTTGTTCGTTTTTTTTCGCGTACTGTTAAAGAGTGGAATAATAGAGAATTAGTGTGAACCTCTGCCAGGCACTTAAGAATGATTTGCAGAGTAGCCAAGTAGATGTAGATTTAGATTATCTTTGACAATAGTGCTGTGCATTATCTTTGATTGGTGGTGTCTCTCTTATTTGTTGTTTATGTACATCTGTCGCGCTGCTTAGCGTGTACGCGAATGGCTGGCTGTTGCTGTGACACTTTCGATACTCAGGACTGCATACGCGGTATATTTTATTTTATCGACTGAACGAACGATGTGCAAAGTGGCCACGAAATTTTGTTATATTTATTTACATTTGTATTTTAATCCCTCTTATAGTTTCTTGTGTAATGATTCTGATTATGGAGATTTGCTCCCTCTAAAAGCATCAATTTTAGTGTTTTTGCACTGTGAAAACTGGTTGAGCCTATACTTCAACAATGATTTTAACAATCACGACCTCATATCCGATATCGATGAAAACAAATATACTACGTAGATTTGATTGTTTGTATTGAAATCGTAGGCATCTATGGAATGTTAAAAGCGAGGATGAAGCAAGTTATGCCTGAGGGGAAGGGGGAGGAGACAGCGATGAACTGTGATTCCATCCAAAACGCGACCCTGGACCCGCGCCTGGTACTTGAACATGATTACCGACCATTCTGGCCCAAATGTTACGAAAAACAGTTGCTGGTGACATCTAATAGCAACCACACGTCAATTCTGATAACTATAAATGTTACTATTCCAACTGTAAAAATAACTGACTTCTGTAAAATAAGTTTTATTTGCGAATAGTACACGTGTATGGTAGACAACACCATTACCATTTTGATAAACAAGCGATTGCACAAATTACTTAAAATGTGCGATATCAGATGGTCCCGGAGTGTTCTCCTTGTGAACAAACTCTGGACGTATGACTCCTGACGTTCCTCGAAGTACAGCAGAGTTGTGTGGTGTGGATGTCTGTGTCAGCAAACTGAAGTTCGTAGATACGGCGAGCGCCTCTTCCGTTGCCCATCTCCCGCTCCTCACCGTAACACGTAATCACGGCAGAGAAATCACTGTTCGTGCTCCCTGCTGGATGCAGACACACATCTAAACAGCAACACCTGATAAGGCACACCGCAGACTTACAAGCAAAACAAGAAACTAGTTGCGAATGGTCTACGGTGCGCTGCGTTCCACAACGAACGCCCCCAGTCAGCCACGCAAAGGAATAACGCCGAGTTGAGGAACATGTTTGTTTAAAGAATTCTATGTGGGAGAGCTTAAGTCTCCCAAGACTGTCTAGAACACAGTGCATACTCGAAATACACAGATGCAAAAGTTATGAGGTGAGGTGCAGAAGTTCGGGTGCGCTCAATTTTCTCGAGAAGTAGTATTTACGCCCAGCTACTGGCCCTGGAGTCAATTTGGTTCTGGCAATTATAATAGACAATTGCTAACCACGGATCTGTTTGTGTGTTCTGCTCTAAACTTTTCAGTCAGTTTCGGGTTGGTCAATGTCGATGTGACTAGATATGGAGTACTAATGCACACCAGATTTGATGAAGACGGAGAAGTATATCGCCTGCGGGCCGGTCAAAGAATCATGCCTGTGTTTACAAGTGATGTGAAGTCAGTATAGCGTCGCTGGTATTTCAGACAAGTCGTAGCTGTGGGTGCACTGTTTTAATCATAGCGCCATCTAGAGTAATAAAGCTTTAGTATGAATTAGACTGTCCCTTCAGCCTATACTTGAACTATTTGATTTCACCCAGATAGATTTCAGCACTTTCTGTCCGATCGTCAGTGGTTGTGTTTATTTTTCTTTGAAAAATTGTTGTTACGTGTTAACCTTTAAAGAATATGTTTATCAAGAGGTGCTTTGAAGGTTAACATGTAACAACGATAGTGCAAAAGAAAAATAAACAAACCCACTGAAGATAGCACAAAAAGTGGTGAAGCATCTCTGGGTGAAAACAAAACTACGCAGGCGTCTTGCAGAAGGCAGAATCCGTCCAATCGCCAGATTGAGGTCATAACGTCTACATCACTAATTTTTGTAATGGTATGATAATAATTACATGTGGATACTAAGCTAACAGCTTTCTTAGTGGGAGAATATTTGAAAACGTATTCCATGTATGAGCGTAAGCCTTCGCCATCTTAGTAAAACATTTCCGAATATGTGGCCGCGTCACAGGTCATTTTGTAGGCCGAGAGGCCTTCACAAGGGTCATGTGTTCACTGTTGAAACAGAGTTCTTTTTTAATTGTTGCTTCATCCCCCTCGCACCGTATGGGCGATGTGGAGGGCTCCCAGCAGTACAATCATAACCCTCTTCAGCCAAAAGGTTTACAGTGAAATATACATAAAGACGTAAATATTTACAATTTTTTTAATCTATAAAAAGATAGATTTGATGGATGACCTTTCAATACAATTAAATTATTGATGTTCTTCGTTTTCGAATTAAAATAAAAAAGATTAAAATTAAAACAGAAACAATAAAAGCTCTTTTCAAAACCTGTTGCAAAACCTGTGATGTTCTTAAAATGACCAGTGCAGTTTCACTGAAAATTTGAATGACCCGCACTGGAGGAAACTTGATTTGGGAATGGAAATTTTCGTTGTTGCATAGTGTTGAAGGGTGTAAGTATAAGCGTAGTTGCCGATTAGTAATATCTATGGAGATAAGGTAATTGTTCGGATCGATAGTGGGAAGGCAGAATGGTCTGGCGTGTGGGCACGGTCGTAGAATGAAGAGGAGAAGGGATGGGGAAAAATGGAGAGGGAAGAGGCTGGTTCAAATGGCTCTGACCACTATGGCACTTAACTTCTGAGGTCATCAGTCCCCTAGAACTTAGAACTACTTAAACCTAACTAACCTAAGGACATCACACACATCCATGCCCGAGGCAGGATTCGAACCTGCGACCATAGCTGCAGCGCGGTTCCGGACTGAAGCGCCTAGAACCGCTCGGCCACAAAGGCCGACAGGGAAGGGGAGTCCTGAAGAGAAGTAAGGTAGGCATGGAAGAGTTGTAGTTAACAGGATGTGTACATATCGGGACGATTCATTGTCAGGGAGAGGGAGTTGGTATAAGTTTAGTTGGGAAAAGATATGGAGAGTATCTAGTTGTAGGGTTAGTGGAAGTGTTGGTATGGGCCCGTCAGGGGCAGGACTGAAAATTAGAGGGGCAGTAGACATTGTAGAGTTGAGTTTGCAGATAGTGTGTACGGAGGTGTTCAGTGTGAATGAGGAGAGGTGGGAATTTGGTGAGATAGAAAAAGATACGTATGGGGGAAGGTAAACGGATTCGGGAAATGAGGCGGAGAGTGTTGCGTTGAGGCACTTGGAAAGAGCGATAGATCTTTGGTAGAGCTACACCACCATAGGAAAGAATATTTTAGGCCAAGATTTGGTAGATGTGAAAGATAGTGGAAGGGTGTAATTCCCATGTTCGCCCAGTAAGTAGTTTTAATAGTTTTAGTCGGATGGCAGTTATAATTTCGTTAGTTGCCAGTGTAGTGCTGTGTGTAAAGTACCAGATAATTCAATGTGTTGGTTAGACGTATAGGATAGTCATATATCGTGAGGTGAAAGTGACTAGGGTGAAAGCTGCAATTGTTTCGGCCTATAATTATTGTTTTAGAAAGGTTAGCAGAAGCCACTGGTCTCACCAGCAGGTGAATTTGTTAAAATAATATGTGGGGTAATTTCAGCCAGCTTGTGGAGTCAGTTTGCTGGAAAATGACCGAACTCCATTTTGATTAGAAGACGGTAGCGGTGAGGCGGAGACTGACAACCCTTACTGAAAGTAATTTTCATTTCAGTTCTTACTGTTTAATGTTGGCATTCGAGGCGCAAGCCAGTCATGTGACGTCGTATTTGCTTCCGCACTGCCTGCTGGTAGTGTAGTCCATAAACAACTCGGTGCGCTACGTTACGCGCCTCGTGCCGCTGTTTGCTGCCGCGCGATTATTGTCGGCTCGTAGGCCCACTGTTGGCAATCCGCAGTCGCAAGCAATTTGTGTTCACAATTTCGGTCTCCTACTGGCCACCTAGCAAGTGCGCGAGCTTCCTGAAATTGTACAGTTTTGCCGCAGTCATTGTTATGTTCCATCACTGCTAACCTGCTGTGTTGTCAGAGTTTTAGACGCCTATCGTGTTGTCAGGCGTGTGCAACTAGTGGGAAACGTTCTTAGCCGACCTACTCGAGCGGAAATAAAATTAGACATTTGCCGATCTCCACAAAGAAGGCTCCCGAGAAGCTAAACACGCTTGTAATCTACAAAGTGCGGAATGGTCCTGGAGTCCCTGCTCTGGTGAGAGTAAACTGTGGCAGTGATCGAGCTGGGTCTGACCTAGACGCACGACAAGCACCTATGTGCATCGACATAGAACGTTGTCAGCGCAGTAAACAACTCGGCTGAACACCGCGCGATTTCGCTAGGCATGCGAGACTTGACGAAAACAAGCTCGCTTCATCTGGTTCGCGCATCTGGCATGATCTGGCGCGGCCAATTACTCGTCGCGTGAAGACAGTCGGCCCTGTGTTAGGATTCAGATCAGTCCCGATTGGCCTCAACGCCGACCTCTATAAGCTGACCCTGAGGAGCCTACACAGGCAGACGGTCGCCAGTGATGATCTCCCCTGTAAGCTGAGAGCTTAGGAGGAGGCCATGTTTTGACCAGTGATATGGTACCTTCCGGTAGTGTAGCCGGCGCGCTGCTGCAGTACGTTGTTGAATACCAATTATCTGGTAAATATTTGCTGATACAGATCTGGTGTTGCACTGTTCATGTCATTACATGTGATTCAACATCTATAAAAAATCAAGCTGTACATCAGTTCCCCTAAACTGTGAAAGCAAAGGAGGAATGTGTGTCAATGGACCATATCTGAACAACTTTCGTTTGGCGGATACCGTTGTTCTATTTAAAGCAGATGAACTTCAGTGATTAATGGAAGACCTTAATACAGCAAATTCGAAATGTAGTGTACATATTTGTCTGTAGCGCCTGACGACTGATAAACTTCTAAGTTAAAATTAAAATAATCTTTAGAAGACCCTTCACTAAGACCCAGGTTCATAAATACACTGATTGGCCAAAGAAACTTCTACAGGCACGTGTACTCAAATACAGAGATATGTAAACAGGCAGAATAGCGCGTTGCGATCGCAACGCCTATATAAGACAACAAGTGTCTGGCCTAGTTGTTAGATCGGTTACTGCTACTACAGAGGCGCGTTATCAGGATTTAAGAGTTTGAACGTGGTGTTACAGTCGGCGCACGTGCTATGGGACACAGCATCTAAATGGCTTCAAATGGCTCTGAGCACTATAGGACTTAACGTCTGAGGTCATCAGTCCCCTAACTAACCTAAGGACATCACACACATCCATGCCCGAGGCAGGATTCGAACCTGCGACCGTAGCAGTCGCGCGGTTCCGGACTGAGCGCCTAGAACCGCACGGCCACCGCGGCCGGCTGGACACAGCATCTCCGAGGTAACGATGAAGTGGTGATTTTCCAGTATGACCATTTCAAGAGTGTACCGTGAATGTAAGAAATCCGGCAAAACATCAAATCTCCGACACTGGTGCGGCCAGAAAAAGATTGTGCAAGAGCGGGACGAAAGACGACGGAAGGGAAGCGTTAAACGTGACAAAAGGGCAACCTTTCCGCAAACTGGTGCAGATTTCAATGCTGGGCCATCAGGAAGTATCAGCGTGTGAACCATTCAACGAAACATTATCGATATGGGTTTTCGGAGCCGAAGGCCCACTCGTATACCCTTGATGACTGGACGGCGAAAAGCTTTACGCCTAGCCTGAGTCCGTCAACACCGACATTGCACTGTTGATGAGTGTAAAAATGTTGCCTGGTCGAAATAGTCTCGTTTCAAATTGTATCGAACGGATGGACGTGTACGGGTATGGAGACAACCTCATCAATCCAAGGACCTTGCATGTCAGCAGAGGACTGTTCAAGCAGGTGGAGGTTCTGTAATGGGGTTGAAGTGGCGTCTAGATACGACTCTGACAGGTGACACGTACGTAAGCATCCAGTCTGATCATCTGCATCCATTCGTGTCCATTGTGAATTCCGACGGACTTGGGCAATTCCACCACGACAATGAGACACCCCACACGTCCAGAATTGCTACAGAGTGGCTCCAGGAACACTCCTTTGAGTTTAAACATTCTCGCTGGCCAGCAGACACTCCACACCTGAATATTATTGAGCATATCTGGGTTGCTTTGCAACGTGCTGTTCAGAAGAGATCTCCACCCCCTCGTACTCTTACGGATTTATGGACAGCCCTGCAGGATTCATGGTGTCAATTCCCTCCAGCACTACTTCAGGCATTAGCCGAATCCATGCCACGCCGTGTTGTGGCACTTTTGCGTGCTCGCGGGGGCCCTACACGATATTAGGCAGGTATACGAATTTATTTGGCTGTTCAGTGTATAATTGGATGAATAATCAAGAAGCGAGAGTTATACGTCTCGATAGGTTTTATCGTCATACTGACAGAATCGGTGTTGCATTAATTATTACTGTACAAGCTCCGGAGGTGCAATCAATGAAGAAGTAACCCCATGAAAAGACATCACTGGAAACGGATCGGAAATGCTGAACGTGCAATGTGATATTAATTACTGAGAACTGAAAATTATCGCGAGCAGTAGCCTTAACCATTAAGCTAACTGAGCACGCCTTCACACAAGACTCAAACTTTTATCATCACTGACCTTCTCCGCCTGTGATTTCCGAACCCCACTACCAGAGGTTGTGCCATGGAGTATGTGGGAATGACATCACTGGGGACATAGACTCGCTAGATAATCCCTACCATAGGGATATGTTATCAGCTGAACAAAATTCACGGAAGTCAAATGGATGGGA
This sequence comes from Schistocerca americana, assembly GCF_021461395.2. NCBI lineage: Eukaryota > Metazoa > Arthropoda > Insecta > Orthoptera > Acrididae > Schistocerca > Schistocerca americana. The sequence goes on along the minus strand of NC_060120.1, from coordinate 288,764,999 downwards.
TCCAAGGAAATGACATCCACCATTTGTTCGTAGGTAACAGGAAACCTAATAGCTGAGGCGGCCGCCCGAAACAACTAGGAAATCAAGGTTCGAGTCCCGGTGCGGCACAAATTTTCCTATTGTGATGACATATTCATATATAAAATAAGATATAAGATAGAAGTTCTTACCTGGGAATGTGTACATTCCTGTTGGCCTTGACGTGTCTCTGGAGGGTTGTATTTGGAGGGAGAGAAGTTGGACGAATATTCTCCTTGTCGCGGGCGTGGGCCTGAGGAAGAGAAAAAGAAATGAATTCTTTCAGAATTCTCAATATAATTGCACGAATGTCAGACACAATCACTATAGCTTAGTCTATTATGCCAAAGAATTGTTAGCAATTGTTATTTGAATGAACAAAAGATTCAGCATCGTGATTAAAATAATTCCATACCTGGACACAAAAGATTCGTCAAAAATAGACTGAGAAGAGAAATAGAGGCTGAACAAGATACAGGTCCAGTTTCTTCAGCACTTTGACTCAATCTTCAGTCTCCGATATTCTTTCTGCAGTCATCAAGTAATACCGAGAAGTTATATGTACGAGAAAGCAATGACAACAAATGTGAACTTAATACGTAATATCCATCTGGAAATATGTTAAATGCTACACATGAAAAGACTGACCTAATGATTGTTGAGAAGATGTTTGTTTGAGCACATGTGTGACTGTAAAATATCACTGCATCAAATGTTGATAAATGAAGTAAAAACAAGAAGAATTGAAAGCTGGGATCTGCCTTGATCCACAGGTCCCAAACTCGACGAATGACGAAGCTTTTGAGGAGAAAAGATGTTAATATTATCTGGCCTACAACAACAGTTTTCTTAATAATCAATGTTTTGCACTACATTTTACTTCTTTTCTTAATGCGTTACAGTATCTGCAGTGGATCTGGTAATAGTCATAAAGCGTAAATGCCGATGATGTGCAAAAACCACACGTGATGGATAAAAGTGTACGTCTTTTCTGATAATAGCATGAAAATAATTTTACACGCATTTTATATACTTGTCTGAAAGCGAAATGCTTCCAACGAAAATGACACTTTTGTCAGCCAGTTCTGTCTGAACGGTGTGCCAGATGGACAACGTTCCAAAGAATTCGAATTCACTGAAGGAAATTTAATCTTGGCACTTGTAAAAACTGTATACAGAAATAAATGTAAGTATAATGTTTGAAAATTTGTTACACTTTTATTGAAGACATGTTAAAACGAAAAGCATTGCATTAATATAACGTTAATTGTAGGGCCACATTTGTTATGTGCTGACCCTGAGATTTACATTAGAAGACAGGTTGAAGAAAGGCAAATCTACGTTTACAGAATTTGTGGATTTGACCATATTGACTGGAACACACTCTTTGAAATTCTGGAGATGAAAATGTTAAAATACAGGTAGCGTCTGTTCCACTTGTACGGAAACGAGACGGTAGTAATCAGTGTCGAAAAACGTGAAAGGGGAGCAGTAGTTGAGAAGGGAATGAGACAGAATTGTAGTCTTTCCCCGGTGTACACTGGAAACGGAATTAACATTCAGGAAGAAATAAAAAACACTGAAGCTTGTCTATGATGCTGCAATCCTACCAAAGACGATAGAGGACTTGGAAGAGTAGTCGAAGAGAATAGTGTCTTGAAATGAGAGTAAGAGTAGGATAATGGAATGTAGTCAAACCAAATCAGGCGATGCTGAGGGAATTACATTAGGAATTGAGACACTATAAGTTGTAGAGGGGTTTCGCTATTTGGACAGAAAAATAACTAACGAAACAGAAAGGATATAGAACCTAAAGTGGTAATTGCCAAGAAGACGCTACTGAAAAAGAGAATCCGTTAAAACTGAATATAATTTTGGTATAACGAAGTGTTTCTGAAAGCATTTGTCTAGAGGGCAGCAGCGTACGGAAGGGAAACGTGGATGATAAACAGTTCAGACAACAGGAGAATGGAAGATTTGGAAAGGTTGCGCTGGAGATGAATGCTGAAGATTAGCTGGGTTCATCGAATTACTGAGGGAGATGTTCTAAATGGAATGGGTGAAAAGTAATTTATGGCATAGACTAGACTGCAGAATTGGATCATACCAATCATTGGACTGAATACTACCACCACCACAACAACAACAACAACAACAACAATAACATATGTGTACTAATATCGCAGTTCGTTCAGTTATCAGAATCAGTGTTTTTTTATAGCAGCTATAAATGAGAAAACCTTGTGACCTATCACTTGACACATCACGTATTGTCAGGGACTGGACCTTAATCCACCTTTTAGGGCCGGCCGGAGTGGCCGAGCGGTTAAAGGCGCTACAGTCTGGAACCGCACGACCGCTACGGTCGCAGGTTCGAATCCTGCCTCGGGCATGGATGTGTGTAATGTCCTTAGGTTAGTTAGGTTTAAGTAGTTCTAAGTTCTAGGGGACTTATGACCACAGCAGTTGAGTCCCATAGTGCTCAGAGCCATTTGAACCACCCTTTAGGTTACTCTGATGCAGGCTTGAAAGTTCGGCAAGGCAGAGCCAGACGTGTGTGCGGTCTACGTGAAAGTACGGACTGCCGGAAGGAAGCCAGCGGTCCCGGCTGCTGTGCGGGACTGCTGTCGGCGTCGTTCAGCAGGCTTCGCGTTTTTTGTACGAGTGAAGCAAACGAGCGAAAAATACAGCCGACTGGTGCGCAGGGAATCCGTCAGCTTTGTTGGAAAAAGGTTGTGTACTATCGACTCATCGGACTCACTGTCGTGAGTTATGAGTACTAACGACGAAACGGAGTCTGGTGTGCAAAAGAAGTTAAGGAGCCCAAATTTAAACAGGTGTCGTCTATCGTACCAAGCGTAAATTTTGGCCAAACAACGGAGAGATCAGAAGCATGGCAGAGGCGGGAAAGCTATCCTCATTGGCGAGTACCTACTGGCAACAAAGACTGACGCGGCATTGAAGAAGACGACCGTGGCTGTGTTTCGAACCGAGTTCCGTGGCGAAATCAGGAAACTAAAAGAATGGAAGTATATGAAATGTAGTGCTGCAGAGTGGTGTGGCGGATTAAGTAGACAGAGGTAACAGACATTTGAAAGAACACCACTGGAAATCATGTACAATGAAAGTTCTGGAACAGTGTGTTCGGTATTTGGAATGTGCAGCAGAGAGAGCGGAATTGAGTGGTGGGTAAGAGCTGGAATTACCCAATAGACCGCCGGGTAAAGTGTGTAACAGGTACTTAGGGAGTAAAAGATAACCACAAAATAAGGAAAGATGAGGAATATGGTTCAAAAATGGTTCAAATGGCTCTGAGCACTATGGGACTCAACTGCTGTGGTCATAAGTCCCCTAGAACTTAGAACTACTTAAACCTAACTAACCTAAGAACATCACACACATCCACGCCCGAGGCAGGATTCGAACCTGCGACCGTCGCGGTCGCGCGGTTCCAGACTGTAGCGCCTTTAACCGCTCGGCCACTCCGGCCGGCTGAGGAATATGGACAAACTTGTGGAAACACTGCTGATTAAACATAATACGGCCGCCCTTTCACGTCAACATAGTTTATATGCTCCGCATTAACAAAAGAATGTTTCGTAATCGAACCTATAATAGTGTCACGTGTATAGGGTGATGTTGTCGTTGAGAAATCCGTATTTCACAAATCGCACGTAAATCGTTCTGCAGTAAAAATTGGGCGTAGTCAGAAGACACGGTACCTGGGATACAGAGGGTTTTGATGCAAATGAATAGTTGCGCCGTCACCTGTGTGTGTGTGTGTGTGTGTGTGTGTGAGAGAGATCACGTGCGAAAGGTTGTGCGTGTGCGCACACAAAGTTGACGTGGCAACTTTGCAGGGCGTTGCGCCGAGCTAGGAGATAATTGGAACTTCCGTTGCCGGCACATATACTTGAAGCGATGCACTGCTTTTAAGAGGACGCAACTTTCAGGGACACATACATGTTGCTCAGTGCACATATTGCTGTTCCGACAGCCGACGTCTTCGAGAGTGTTAATTGTTCGCAGAGAGGTGCATCCTGAAAAGTGAAACGAGCGGCGGTGAGTTTCGTAAATCTGAAGTCGCAGGCTGTGAGCAGAGTGCAGTTTCCATTCCCGTTACTCAATGTTTACGTGCCAATGGAAGCGAAACTGCGCTAATCCACGAGTCCTGACGTTGAAATTTAACACGTCCTTCGCTTCTGTTTTTGCGAAAGGCTTCACTGCAACTTGCATCTAGCTTGTACCACTATGCTCTTGTTTTAACAGCTCTACGATGGAGTCAATGAAAATGCGTAATTTGATTTCAGTAACAGTACAGTAATAGAAACTCTTCTACGAAATAGATGGAGTTATCAAAGAGAAATTTTCTCAGTTTGTTTTCAAATTTTACTTTGTTGTCTGTCAGACATTTTATATCACTGCATAAGAGATCAAAATTTTTTTGCTACATTGTGCATTCCCTTTTTGTGCTAAAGACAACCCTAATGTGTAGTAATGAATCTAATTTTGCCATTTGGTGTTGTAATTGTGTACATTATTGTTCCTTTTGAACTAGTGAATTGTTTACACCAAACTTCATGAGGGAATAAATACACGGTGAAGTAGTAGTCAGAATGCCGAACTCCTTAAACAGATGTCAAAAAGATGATGGTGGGTGAGCACCACATGTTATTCTTACAGTGAGTTTTTGTGCAATGAAGACTTTCTTTTTTTAAATATGAGTTACCCCAAACATTATTCCATATAACATGATTGAATGAAAATATGCAAAATATTCAAGTTATTGAGTTATCTCTCCCCAAGATTTGCAATGATTCTAAGCGCAAATGAGGCTGAACTAAGATGTTTTAGGAGTTCCAAAGTGTGCTTTCTCCAGTTTAAATTCTCATCAATATGGACACCTAAGAATGTCGGAATTTTTACCGTATTTATTATTTCCTCACTATTTGTTACACCTGTTGTTTCGCGCAGAAGTGTAAAACATTGTAATCTGTAAAATATTCTGCGAGAGAAGTCGAGCTCCAAAAACGTAGAAATGTCAAATGGAGAAACCGTAACAAGGGTGTCTGCAGGGCAGTAAGAGACTGTCGTGTCACGTGTCCACAGTTTTTGAGACAGTTGCTTTGGGTAACCCTCACGATTTTGATACAAACTGCAGACGATGAAGCTAAGTATTTTACAGTGATTCATATCGTGGACTAACACCACTAAAAATAAACTTGAAAGTGGAGGGTTTTCAGTGTGTGCGATACGTCTTGGATTGTCGCCCCATAAAATGAACTTGAAAAATATGAAGTGTGGACAGTGTTTGTCGAGTGGGCGGTTTTCGATGAACAGAGTGAACTGTGAACTTAATGAATGCACAGGTTACAGTGGTACCATTATAACTTATTGTGTAGTAATTCAATTCACTGACAGCAGTCAGTTATACCGAGCTGAGTACTTTTTATGAACAGCGCAGACTTTGACACTGTGGTAACAGAATTAACTTCTTACCACATACTTAATATTTCACGAAATAATAATCGGAACACTACAATGCTGGTACTGTGAAACAACGTGTTTCACTGGTGAACGGTTTCTGAGGCACGTCGTGCTCTGTGATGCATGAAGTGCTCCTCTCCATAATCTGACGTGAAACTAAAAATTTCGAATAGTGGTAAGAAATGACTAATAAGAGCTACGACGTTGGTAATCATCACGTGTTTACTTAGTGGAGTGCGTTTGGTCTACAACGTCGGCTGCAGATTCTTCGATCAACGAGGGTATGCTAAATCTTACACTTTTCCTTTAGCATTTATTGGGCGAGTGGCCATTACTTCGTCAGTTATTAATGACGAATCTACTACTGGTTTATGGGTCGCCAGCGTGGGATGACAATACAGCCAGGGTCAGTGATCCTATGCGACCTGATCGATGATTACCCATGCAAATGATTGCAGACGAACTGGAGGTTAATCGGATAACTGTTCACCTGGTATTTACTGAAATTCTGGGAATGTGAAAACTGAATGCGCAAACAGCAACAAAAAGATCGACCAAGGGCTGTAGCAGCTGATGTATTGGAACAACTCGACTGAGTGATAATATGCCGTAGTATATAAAGGACAGGAAGCTCTTTTCTCTTAGGACAAATGGCAAAAACAACTGTGTAACAAACATATAATTTTGTTAAAATTTTAGAAAGCATTCTGCATTTGGTACAAAGAAGCGACCGGTATAAAATGCTAAAAGTCAAATAAGAACAGTCTCGATCCGTTTTCAGAATGCAGTGTGACATCTTTACTTCTAAGGATCTCGCTCCGTCTGCCGCCACCAGCACCCATAATGGCGGGGAAAGCCTGAAGATGGTCTTAAGAAAGGGCCGAAACCGGTTGCTAACGAATAAAAGTCTGGAAACGCGATCGAGTCTGTTTTTATTTGATTTTTAATATTATTTTGTGCAGAAGTTATCTGTGCGACTTCTCATCGTTAGTACCTTTTCCACGCAACTGAAGCCCCAGATATTTTAAATAACACTAAGTGACTTCAAAGCTTGAACGAAATTAATTAATTTGTTTGATTGAATTACTTTCCAAAGTGGATATTATATTTTCGAGTATACTTTATTTATTGACACTGCTTTCATTCTTGTATCATCGACGAGTATTTACATATTTATCTGCAGTGATACAGAACTTTCTGTTTTTGTTTTCTTCGTATTGTGTTACATATATTGTAAACGTACAATTGCAATGAGATTTTCACTCTGCAGCGGAGTGTGCGCTGATATGAAACTTCCTGGTAGATTAAAACTGTGTGCCGGACCGAGACCCCGTAGAGCACTTGCCCGCGAAAGGCAAAGGTCCCGAGTTCGAGTCTCGGTCCGGCACACAGTTTTAATCTTCCAGAAAGTCTCGTATAATTGCAATGTTCGTGAGCATTACTCCTGTGTTTTGAACGTTTATCCAATTTCCGTGTCGAATTTTGTGCCATGTAATGCCATGTGCTGCTGAAATGTGCACGTCGGAAGTGTCAGCAATTAAGCCAGTTGGCTACAACCTGCCAGAACAGAGTAGGTGTGTTTCCATTGGTAAAAAAATGAAATGATCGCACGGCATTTATTGGCCGGGATATCCCCTTCGGGGTTCGGCCGCCGTATTGCAAGTCTTTTTAGTTGACGCCACTTCGGCGACTTGCTTGTCAGTGATGATGAAAATGGTGATGAGGGACACACAACATCCAGTTCCCTGCTGGGAATGAACCTGGGCCGCCTTGCGTGGTAGGTGGTAACGCTACCGCTGCGTTACGGAGGCGGACTCTCCATTGGTGAAGTCTTTAGATGGAGCGACCAAGAAGTTTCTTCATCAAAAGTAGAATGTCCCGTCGGAATGGTGCGTGAGTTTTGAGGCAAAAAGGAGAGAACACAATCACTGAGAGAAACATTTTATTGTACTCAACTTTGGTACAGAGCGTCCTTGTCGAAATCCATATACAAGCCCTTAGGAAAGCCTAGATAAGTTAGGTTGCTACATAGAAATAAATGTAAGTCCCGAGGCGAGTTCTGATGTACAACTTTCACACAGGTAGTGGTGACTCCGCTATGACGATCATCGACTGCTGCTAAATGGAGCTATTCAACAACTGGGCAAGAACTCTGCTTGAACTGGCTAGAGCTACAGCGGGGCGGTGTCTTACCCACGTGATCCGTGGCGCTCAGGGGCGTGGCAACTCGTGCGCCCAGCGGTTGGGCGGCGCTGCCTTCGGAGAACCGCGGAACCTCTAGTGCCAACGTCTGTACATGGAACTGTTGCCCCCTGTGTGGTGTCGACTGGCTACAATACTGCATTTGACTGCGTGAGAAGCCATGTTGACACTGCGTCGAGGACTGTGCTTTGTGTCGATGAAGGAGATTTGTATGCTGGGGGCGCCAAAGATGACGAGCTTTGTGAAACCATAATGGCAGATATTTCACAGTTCATGAAGAAATTAATAACAGCCAGAGGAATCATAATCCCTTAAAAAGAAACATGTACCGTACATTACCATTATTTGCACGACGATTCGGATGGTGTTACCAGACTTTCAATATCTTTATTAGTTTAAAGTTTAGTATCTGACTGTAAATTATACACGTAACACCCAGCAACGAGTTTCCAAAATCTACACGGTTCATCCGATTTTATCAATCGACGTGTCTTTAGAAAGCTATTAGTGTAAACCTAAATTGGTATGAATTACAGGCACGTAACTTGAATAGTACATGTGTTCTTGGAGGTCAAAGTGGCCGATTACTATTGATCGCGTCAGGCCATAAGTACTCCACAGTTACAAAATTGTTAAGGCTTTCGTGGCCACTTGTTGACAAACTGCCTATTGGCTTCTGTCTCGGGTTCTTCGGCTGAAGTTCATCTAATGATTTTCTGACGTTTCGCCAGCACGAGTGGCTGGCATTGTCAAAGCTTCACCCTCCGTTGCCGGTGGTGAACTGGAGGCGAGCTCGCGGCCGCAGACTATATGTACCTGGCGCGCCAACGTCCGAGGGCTTCTCCGCGGTCATTTCCGGTGCGGTTCTCCTCTTGCTACCTGCGACGGTCGTTCGCTGCAGTACGGGCAGCCAGGATCCGTTTACCTTAAGGCTTTCCTCTTTCTTGTTGAAACTGTTCGCGTGTTTTTTGATTTCTACAGCTTCTCTGAACAAGCGCGTGTGATAGTGCTTCTCTACAGCCAGAACTTCCGTGTCGGCGAATTTAATTACGTGGTCGGTCTCATTCAGTGCGTGCTCTGCCACGGCCGATTTCTCCACCTGCCCCAACCTGCAATGTCGCTTATGCTCTTTGATCCTGGTGTTAATTGATCTTCCAGTCATTCCGACATAAACTTTTCCGCATGTGCATGGTATACGGTATATTCCCGACATTTCAAGTGGGTCTCTTTTCTCCTTCGCCGATCTAAGACACTCTTTGATCTTCCTTGTCGGTTTGAAAATCTTCTTTACGCTGTGTTTGCGCAATATACGGCCGATTCTGTCCGTCACTCTGGGAATGTATGGCAGAAAGGCCGTACCCGACATTTCTTTTTCTGGTTCCTTACTTCGCCGAGTGTTTGGCTTTGTTACACTTCTAATGTAATTTGTGGAGTACCCATTGCTCTGCAGAACAGTTTCCAGGTGTTGCATTTCTCGTTTGAGGTGTTGAGGCTCACATATTCGTCCTGCTCTCGTTACGAGCGTACTAATCATGTCTCTTCTCTGGCTCGGGTGGTGGTTTGACAGATTGTGCAGGTATCGGTCCGTGTGTGTCGGTTTCCGATACACGCTGTGTCCCGGGTTTTCGCCGTCCCTTGTGACCAGCACATCTAGGAATGGCAGTTTCTTGTCCTTTTCTACTTCCATGGTGAATGTTATGTTGGCATGGAGGCTGTTCAAGTGTCTCAGGAATTCACCGAGCTGTTCTTCACCATGGCTCCACACCACGAAAGTATCATCGACGTACCTGTACCACACCTTATGTTTGCAAGTCGGCGAGTCCAGTGCCTGTGCTTCGAATTGTTCCATGAAGAAGTTGGCCACCACTGGACTGAGAGGACTACCCATGGCGACACCTTCCAGCTGTTCGTAGAAATCGCCATTCCACGTGAAATAGCTCGTGGTGAGACATGCATGGAAGAGCTTTTTGATGTCTTGCGGGAACATGGAACCGATGTGCTCCAGAGCGTCACTGAGTGGCACTTTCGTAAATAACGAAACAACATCAAAACTGACCAGGATGTCGTTTGGCGCAAGTTTCAGTTTCTTCAGCTTCTCAATGAAATGTCCTGAGTCCTTAATGTATGTGTCGGTCTTCCCCACGTGTGGCTGGAGCAGAGAGGCCAAGTGTTTCGCCAGTTTATACGTTGGTGAGCCAGGAGCGCTAACGATGGGTCTCAGTGGAACGTTGTTCTTATGGATCTTGGGTAATCCATACAGCCGAGGTGGTAGGGCTTCTGTGTTGCGCAGGTTTCTCCGTATGTCCGCCGGCAGAGAAGACGCCTTGATTAATCGATTCAGCCATTCGGACCCTTCCTTGTGAAAGGGCAGAGGAAATACGCACTGAAACAGCCAGGATACTGCGCCGAGGAAAACCATCAGCTTGCAACCTGAAGAAAGAAGACGTACAACCCATTAAGAATCTCAACGCCGACAAGAGTATATTGGTACTGCCTGCCAATAAGGGGAACGCGACCGTCGTAATGAAGACCGAAGATTATGAGCAAAAGATCCGAGACCTATTAGATCCGACGACGTACCGAAAACTAAGCGCAGATCCGACGCAGCGTATCATTCGGAATACGAATCGATTAATCAAGGCGTCTTCTCTGCCGGCGGACATACACAGAAGCCCTACCGCCTCGGCTGTATGGATTACCCAAGATTCATAAGAACAACGTTCCACTGAGACCCATCGTTAGCGCTCCTGGCTCACCAACGTATAAACTGGCGAAACACTTGGCCTCTCTGCTCCAGCCACACGTGGGGAAGACCAACACATACATTAAGGACTCAGGACATTTCATTGAGAAGCTGAAGAAACTGAAACTTGCGCCAAACGACATCCTGGTCAGTTTTGATGTTGTTTCGTTATTTACGAAAGTGCCACTCAGTGACGCTCTGGAGCACATCGGTTCCATGTTCCCGCAAGACATCAAAAAGCTCTTCCATGCATGTCTCACCACGAGCTATTTCACGTGGAATGGCGATTTCTACGAACAGCTGGAAGGTGTCGCCATGGGTAGTCCTCTCAGTCCAGTGGTGGCCAACTTCTTCATGGAACAATTCGAAGCACAGGCACTGGACTCGCCGACTTGCAAACATAAGGTGTGGTACAGGTACGTCGATGATACTTTCGTGGTGTGGAGCCATGGTGAAGAACAGCTCGGTGAATTCCTGAGACACTTGAACAGCCTCCATGCCAACATAACATTCACCATGGAAGTAGAAAAGGACAAGAAACTGCCATTCCTAGATGTGCTGGTCACAAGGGACGGCGAAAACCCGGGACACAGCGTGTATCGGAAACCGACACACACGGACCGATACCTGCACAATCTGTCAAACCACCACCCGAGCCAGAAAAGAGACATGATTAGTACGCTCGTAACGAGAGCAGGACGAATATGTGAGCCTCAACATCTCAAACGAGAAATGCAACACCTGGAAACCGTTCTGCAGAGCAATGGGTACTCCACAAATTACATTAGAGGTGTAACAGAGCCAAACACTCGGCGAAGTAAGGAACCAGAAAAAGAAATGTCGGGTACGGCCTTTCTGCCATACATTCCCAGAGTGACGGACAGAATCGGCCGTATATTGCGCAAACACAGCGTAAAGAAGATTTTCAAACCGACAAGGAAGATCAAAGAGTGTCTTAGATCGGCGAAGGAGAAAAGAGACCCACTTGAAATGTCGGGAATATACCGTATACTATGCACATGCGGAAAAGTTTATGTCGGAATGACTGGACGATCAATTAACACCAGGATCAAAGAGCATAAGCGACATTGCAGGTTGGGGCAGGTGGAGAAATCGGCCGTGGCAGAGCACGCACTGAATGAGACCGATCATGTAATAAAATTCGCCGACACGGAAGCTCTGGCTGTAGAGAAGCAATATCACACGCGCTTGTTCAGAGAAGCTGTAGAAATCAAAAAACACGCGAACAGTTTCAACAAGAAAGAGGAAAGCCTTAAGGTAAACGGATCCTGGCTGCCCGTACTGCAGCGAACGACCGTCGCAGGTAGCAAGAGGAGAACCGCACCGGAAATGACCGTGGAGAAGCCCTCGGACGTTGGCGTGCCAGGTACATATAGTCTGCGGCCAAACCTCAACAAATGCCAATACTTAAATCTCTATCTCTTACTGTCACACCCCCAAATCTCTCTCTTAACCTTCCCCCTTCCATATTCTATTCTTATAAGCATGTTAATTCTAGTACTATATACATTAAGAACTAAAACATAACCTTGCAAACCATATCTCGTTATTAATTTCTCCTACTATACTCTTTGTTAAACCAAAATATAACCTTGTTAATTTTATTATAACCTTGTTAATTATATAAACTTGTTAATTATGTAATACCAAATGTCAATTGTTAATGAACTCGTCAAAGTGCAAAAAATTGTAAAGCACCTTTCTGCAAGCACTTCAAATTGTATAAAAAAAGAAAATAAAATTGTAAACCTCGCCTAAGGCTAAAAAGTGCAATGCAAGCACTAGAATAGCCCGCCCTCCCCCCTAAGGGAAGGGAATGAAATGTGCTAAAAAAAAAAAAAAAAAAAAAAAAAAAAAAAAAAAAAAAAAAGAGCTCGCCTCCAGTTCACCACCGGCAATGGAGGGTGAAGCTTTGACAATGCCAGCCACTCGTGCTGGCGAAACGTCAGAAAAATCATTAGATGCACATCGGCCGAAGAACCCGAGACAGAAGCCAATAGGCAGTTTGTCACTCCACAGTTACACGAAAAAACGGTAGCAGCATGCTTATGAATATATTTATTCGTCTATGTCTTTGTTTATATCCGATTTATACCATTCAAGTATTAATTGGTCAAATATTTACTGTGTTTTACAAAGCACAAAGAGAGACATTAGGCTACTGGCCTACTTCTGTTTCTATTCCTTTGATATATGTTTATTTAATTTGTTTATGTATTTAATAATGTGTGTTAGATCGTGTTTATGATCCAGCCGTAGGAATATTTATTTAATTTCAAGTTACTGAAACGTAAATCCAGTATTTCGTACGTGTTTCAATATGTTTGTGAGTGTGCGTTGGCTTGGAGACGTGGCTGGAGCGCTTTAGCCAATCATAGCGCTCGTTACTACGGTAGGCGACTATCGAAGTCAATGGAGAGACTGTATGGAAGTGGGGGAGGAGCATGGGGTGCGCACGGGACATGGGGAGTGCTGGACGGGAAGGCGCGACGGACGGTCGCGGGAAATACTTGGACAGTGTTGAGCAGTTTGCTCGTGGTCGCGGGAGATAGAAATATTTCGTAGTGCCGACTTGTGCACTTGTGAGATTTCAAAAATGGCTCAAATGGCTCTGAGCACTATGGGACTAAACTTCTGAGGTCATCAGTCCCCTAGAACTTAGAACTACTTAAACCTAACTAACCTAAGGACGTCACACACATCCATGCCCGAAGCAGGATTCGAACCTGCGACCGTAGCGGTCGCGCGGTTCCAGACTGTAGCGCCTAGAACCGCTCGGCCACCCCGGCCGGCCTGTGAGATTTCCGTGGCTTCTACAGTGATGACGTAGTATGCGTTTAGAAGTGAATATCTCGCGAGCTATGTTGTTCATAACTAATTACGTAAAGTAGGAATCTATTGTTTCCCTGTTATTCAGCTTATATTTTATTTAATTGCTGGACCATCGACACCAATAAGTGTTTTGCAGTAATATACGGAATGCTTAAAGGTACTTCTGCTATCGTACTCATCATTTAAAGTCGTTGAAAATGGTACCTGCAGATTTTATTTAATTGCAGTCTTTCATTTATAAATTTCTATGTTACATTCAAAATTCGCGATTGCCGAGTGATAGGAACTTTCGACCATTCGATTCATGTGTATATTCATATTGTATAGTGTAGACTCAGCAGACTCACCAGTATTTGGCTTGTAATGCGACAACTATGTATCCCAGCACCTAGATAACGAAACCAGCCAAAACTTTTAATATTTCAACTGTGAGTCTGAGGGTACGTAGCAGAGGGTCACCATTAATATTTTTTGAAATCGCGCATGGTGAATATTAGTAATCGGAGGAGTCAGAATGGGTGTAGTATCTATTTAAGCCTTAGAACACTCAAAATTTTATCGTTTTAGTTACTCCATAATTTACGTACACATTTCATTAGAAATGTATCAGGTTCCCTTCGGTTACAATATGCTGCCTGGGTGAAACCCTGCTACAGTTTACAAAATCAATTATTTTATTACTAAATTTTTATATGAGCACGGCCATTTCTAGCAGAAGTAATACTCCGGAGGTACCTGATCCGTTATAAGACTCACAAATGACAGTACCATACGACCCTTTATTTCACTTACAGAAGTGTAAAGATGTCATTCCTGAGAATTCCAAAACAAGCGCTTTTCCTCTAAAATACAGTTATTTCCCCTCTCTGCATAATTCCATAATTAGAAAACAATAAAACCAGTTACTGTTTTCGAAAATCGAGTCGTGTGGCAGCAGCTGTAGTCGGAGAGCACTGTTTTGGTGCACTCGGGATATACAAGTGTTTATTCACTGCACTTGTACTGAACACATGATTGTGATAGTTGAGGGGAGAGAGTCCACACAGAGTATGTTCGAGGATATCTGATTGGCTTGTTAATTTCTTTGGCGGATAAAACCCAGTGCTTTATACTGGACAGCCAACTTCAACAGACAAGAGAATAACATCGGGTCGCCAGAGTTATTAACAGGCACGCTAATGTTAGCGGAATACGTGATTGACCTAGCAGTAAAAGTCGGCAGCATTATCAAACTGTTCGATGACGATACTACAGTTTGTTGGAAAGTTCGTATCTGGACGAATGTAACAGTCGTTCCGTTTAGTGTAATGATCTCTTTAAATGCAGGTAAATGGAAGGTGATGCCCACAAGTAAGACTAATAACCAAGTAATATCTGATTACTTCTAGAGGCTGTTGCAACATTTAAGTATCTAGGGGTGGAGTACGAAGACGTGTGAAGTTAGCTGAGCACAAGAAATCAGTAGCAGGGAAAACATAGACATCTAGGGAGTTTGTTCTGGAAAAGTGCGATATATCCGTGCAGCAAATTACATACAAGACACTGGTGTGGCCAGTTCTGAAATACTGCTGCGGCGTTTGGAGTCCTTACCAAACAGACAGGGCAGCAGTAAACATCGAAACAAAATTCAGAAACCCGCCGGCAGGATCGAGAAAGGTCGTTGGAGACCATAAATAAGAAAGGGTAACAGAAATGCTTGAGGACATTAAATGACAAGATGATGTAGTACTCGCGAAGATCTGTTGGGTGAATGTAGCAAACCTGCATTCAAGGAAGGCCGTGGAACAGTTTTAGTATATCTCACGTAGGATCATGAGAATAAAGTAAGAGTCCCTTTTCTCTCATACAATGCGCAAGGGGAACACAACACAAAATAACCGACTAAGTACCCTGCAGCTTGTTACCGCGGGCACTGCGTGCATGTGGTCTTTCCCAAATGTGTGTGAATTCCTAACGGACGGAACTGCTGAGGTCCTCGGTCCCTAGACTTACACACTACTTAAACTAACTTACGCTAAGAACAACACACACACACCCGTGCCCGAGGGAGGACTCGAAACCTTTGGCGGGAGGGGCCGCGCGGTCTTCCCCCACCACAACCGCAAGTGGCTCACACCTATAGGAAATCAAATGGCTCCAAGCTCTATGGGACTTAACGTCTGAGGTCATCAGTCCCCTAGACTTAGAACTACTTGAACCTGCCTAACCTAAGGGCATCACACACATCCATGCCCGAGGCAGTATTCGAACTTGCGACCGTAGCAGCAGCGCGGTTCCGGACTGAAGCGTCTAGAACCGCTCGGTCACAGCGGCCGGCTCGCACCTATAGGACAATGTTCCATTTAGGAATAGCAACTTGTAGAGTGTGCTCCTGTATTTGCTCCTCGTCACAACAGAATCTCGAAATATTGAACAGCGGTATGCTACCTCTTTATGTGTGAAACTCGGCGAGAATGCCGCAGTAACCTAAGGGAAGCTCCAGCAGGCTTTTGGGAACGAGGTTTCATAAAGTGCACAAACGTTTTGTTGGCACAAATTTTTTTCTTAAGGCAGAACAAATGTCGAAGATGAACACTGCAGTGCGTAACCGTCAACCGCACGTACACATGGCAGTACAGCCAGGGTCAGTGAACCTATGCGACCTGATCGAAGGTTAGCCATGAAAATGATTGCAGACGAGCTGAAGATTAATCGGATAACTATTCGCCTGATATTTACTGAGATTATGGGAATGTGAAAACTGAGGGCGAAAATAATTCCCAAAAAACTACACAGCAACAAAAAGATCGTCGAATGGCTGTAGCAGCTGATCTATTGGAACAACTTGAATTGCACCCAAAAGCCGGTCGCGGTGGTCTCGCAGTTCTAGGCGCGCAGTCCGGAACCGCGCGACTGCTACGGTCGCAGGTTCGAATCCTGCCTCGGGCATGGATGTGTGTGATGTCCTTAGGTTAGTTAGGTTTAAGTAGTTCTAAGTTCTAGGGGACTGATGACCACAGCTGTTAAGTCCCATAGTGCTCAGAGCCATTTTTTTGCACCCAAAATTACAGAACCGAGCTATCACTGGTGATGAAAGTTGGCCCGAGGCGAAACGTCAAATTTCGCAATGGTGCCCGTAGGAATTACCAAGACCAAAGAAACAGCGCATGTCAATGTCGAAGGTGAAATGCATGTTTATGTGTTTCTCTGACTACATTGGTATTGTGCACAAAGAGTGGCTTACCCCAGGCCAGATAGTGAATTAATGCTACTACCAAGATATTCTCGAAAGACTCCGAAAACGGGTCCACCCACACATTGCTACCAGTTGTATCCTGCATCACGATTACACATCATCGCATACTGCACTGGCGTATGGGCAGTTTTTGACGTCAGAGTCCAATGTAGTTCTACCACAATCTCCTTATTCACATGATATGGCTACGTGCCTTTTCTTTTTATTTATTTATTTATTTTTTTTTTTTTTTTTACTCCCAGAAATGTAGTCATTCGTTAAGGGACACAGTTTTGTAACAGTACAAGACATCCAAAGGCTGTAACAAGGGCTTTTGCTGGTATACTAGAAGGTTAGTTCCAGTGATGCTACGATCAATGGAGACACCGGTGGGATAAGTGTGCGCATGCACAAGGAATTATTTTGAAAGTGAAACCAGTGTAGTTGGTTAAAAATGTAAGTAAAGGTGTTTTAGTAATCAGTTTCATTACTTTTTTTCTAAATTGTCTGCACCTCGAAAGTAGATGCTGTTTTTGCGTTGTTAACATGGTGGTGGGAGCATGTAGAGGCGTATAGCGCACTGCTCTGGAATATCAGCCAGAGGTGAGCGCCATCCGAAGGGCGGATCGCCGTCAGCAGTGTCCATGCTGCCTTATTTTTAATTCAATTTTTTTTTTCGTGGGGGGAGGGGGGGGGGGGGCACAGTCTGTTGAACGGGAACATCAGGCGACCTCTTCTGGTGACGACACACTTGCAGATAGACGGCGCGCTAAACGGAAGGGGCTGCTCGCTTAATTCTGAAATCCGATCTTCGCCGAGGATGTAGAGCATATATTATTACCACCAGCTTTTAAATCGCGCAATCATCACCATTCAAAGATAAGCGAAATTAGAGCTCGTACTGAGGCGTTCAGACAGTCGTTTTTTCCTCGCGCGATCCGCGAGTGGGGGGGGGGGGGGGGGGGGAGAATATGACATTGGCGCGAATTGTGCCCTCCGCCACACACCGCTTGGTGGCTAGCGGAGTATATATGTATATGTAGAACATTCCTTCCACGACCAGGATACGAACACCTTACCCGAGGTTGAAAGCCGCTACACGAAGTGTGTAAGGATCTTATTCGGGGCTACGGTATATTACGTTTTACTATCAACGAAATCAGGTACTCGTGGTCTAGGGGTAGCGTCTTTGATTCATAATCAAAACGTCTTCGGTCCCGGGTTCGATCCCCACCACTGCCTAAATGTTGATAAATAATCAGCATTGGCGGCCGAAGACTTCCGGCATAAGAAGTCAGCCTCATTCTGCCAACGGCCTTGTCAAAGAGGGCGGAGGAGCGGATAGAGGTTCAGGGCACTCTCTTGTTCTAGGGGTGGGAAATTGCCCCTAAAGGCGGAAGAATCAGCAATGATCAACGACATGAGGATGCAGAAGGCAATGGAAACCACTACATTAAAGACACGTAACGTGTATCCACAGGACATATGGCCTGTATTTGAAGAAGTGTCATGATGATCTCTCCATTGGCAAAAGATTCCGGAATAGTCCCCCATTCGGATCTCCGGGAGGGGACTGCCAAGGGGGAGGTTACCATGAGAAAAAGATTGAATAATCAACGAAAGGATAACGTTCTACGAGTCGGGGCGTGGAATGTCAGAAGCTTCAACGTGGTAGGGAAACTACAAAATCTGAAAAGGGAAATGCAAAGGCTCAATCTAGATATAGTAGGGGTCAGTGAAGTGAAGTGGAAGGAAGACAAGGATTTCTGGTCAGATGACTATCGGGTAATATCAACAGCAGCAGAAAATGGTATAACAGGTGTAGGATTCGTTATGAATAGGAAGGTAGGGCAGAGGGTGTGTTACTGTGAACAGTTCAGTGACCGGGTTGTTCTAATCAGAATCGACAGCAGACCAACACCGACAACGATAGTTCAGGTATACATGCCGACGTCGCAAGCTGAAGATGAACAGATAGAGAAAGTGTATGAGGATATTGAAAGGGTAATGCAGTATGTAAAGGGGGACGAAAATCTAATAGTCATGGGCGACTGGAATGCAGTTGTAGGGGAAGAAGTAGAAGAAAAGGTTACAGGAGAATATGGGCTTGGGACAAGGAATGAAAGAGGAGAAAGACTAATTGAGTTCTGTATCAAGTTTCAGCTAGTAATAGCGAATACCCTGTTCAAGAATCACAAGAGGAGGAGGTATACTTGGAAAAGGCCGGGAGATACGGGAAGATTTCAATTAGATTACATCATGGTCAGACAGAGATTCCGAAATCAGATACTGGATTGTAAGGCGTACCCAGGAGCAGATATAGACTCAGATCACAATATAGTTGTGATGAAGAGTAGGCTGAAGTTCAAGACATTAGTCAGGAAGAATCAATACGCAAAGAAGTGGGATACGGAAGTACTAAGGAATGACGAGATACGTTTGAAGTTCTCTAACGCTATAGATACAGCAATAAGGAATAGCGCAGTAGGCAGTACAGTTGAAGAGGAATGGACATCTCTAAAAAGGGCCATCACAGAAGTTGGGAAGGAAAACATAGGTACAAAGAAGGTAGCTGCGAAGAAACCATGAGTAACAGAAGAAATACTTCAGTTGATTGATGAAAGGAGGAAGTACAAACATGTTCCGGGAAAATCAGGAATACAGAAATACAAGTCACTGAGGAATGAAATAAATAGGAAGTGCAGGGAAGCTAAGACGAAATGGCTGCGAGAAAAATGTGAAGACATCGAAAAAGATATGATTGTCGGAAGGACAGACTCAGCATACAGGAAAGTCAAAACAACCTTTGGTGACATCAAAAGCAACGGTGGTAACATTAAGAGTGCAACGGGAATTCCACTGTTAAATGCAGAGGAGAGAGCAGATAGGTGGAAAGAAAACATTGAAAGCCTCTATGAGGGTGAAGATTTGTCTGATGTGATAGAAGCTGAAACAGGAGTCGATTTAGAAGAGATAGGGGATCCAGTATTAGAATCGGAATTTAAAAGAGCTTTGGAGGACTTACGGTCAAATAAGGCAGAAGGGATAGATAACATTCCATCAGAATTTCTAAAATCATTGGGGGAAGTGGCAACAAAACGACTATTCACGTTGGTGTGTAGAATATATGAGTCTGGAGATATACCATCTGACTTTCGGAAAAGCATCATCCACACAATTCCGAAGACGGCAAGAGCTGACAAGTGCGAGAATTATCGCACAATCAGCTTAACAGCTCATGCATCGAAGCTGCTCACAAGAATAATATACAGAAGAATGGAAAAGAAAATTGAGAATGCGCTAGGTGACGATCAGTTTGGCTTTAGGAAAAGTAAAGGGACGAGAGAGGCAATTCTGACGTTACGGCTAATAATGGAAGCAAGGCTAAAGAAAAATCAAGACACTTTCATAGGATTTGTCGACCTGGAAAAAGCGTTCGACAATATAAAATGGTGCAAAGCTGTTCGAGATTCTGAAAAATGTAGGGGTAAGCTATAGGGAGAGACGGGTCATATACAATATGTACAACAACCAAGAGGCAATAATAAGAGTGGACGATCAAGAACGAAGTGCTCTATTAAGAAGGTTGTAAGACAAGGCTGTAGCCTTTCGCCCCTACTCTTCAATCTGTACATCGAGGAAGCAATGATGGAAATCAAAGAAAGGTTCAGGAGTGGAATTAAAATACAAGGTGAAAGGATATCAATGATACGATTCGCTGATGAGATTGCTATCCTGAGTGAAATGGAAGAAGAATTAAATGATCTGCTGATCGGAATGAACAGTCTAATGAGTACACAGTATGGTTAGAGAGTAAATCTGAGAAAGACGAAGGTAATGAGAAGTAGTAGAAATGAGAACAGCGAGAAACTTAACATCAGGATTGATGGTCACGAAGTCAGTGAAGTTAAGGAATTCTGCTACCTAGGCAGTAAAATAACCAATGACGGACGGAGCAAAGAGGACATCAAAAGCAGACTCGCTATGGCAAAAAAGGCATTTCTGGCCAAGAGAAGTCTACTAATATCAAATACCGGCCTTAATTTGAGGAAGAAATTTCTGAGGATGTACGTCTGGAGTACAGCATTGTATGGTAGTGAAACATGGACTGTGGGAAAATCGGAACAGAAGAGAATCGAAGTATTTGAGATGAGCTATAGACGAATGTTGAAAATTTTGTGGACTGATAAGGTAAGGAATGAGGAGGTTCTACGCAGAATCGGAGAGGAAAGGAATACGTGGAAAACACTGATAAGGAGAAGGGACAGGATGATAGGACATCTGCTAAGACATGAGGGAATGACTTCCATGGTACTAAAGGGAGCTGTAGAGGGCAAAAACTGTAGAGGAAGACAGAGATTGGAATACGTCAAGCAAATAATTGAGGACGTAGGTTGCAAGTGCTACTCTGAGATGAAGAGGTTAGCACAGGAAAGGAATTCGTGGCGGGCCGCATCAAACCAGTCAGTAGACTGATGAAAAAAAAAAAAAAAAAAAAAAAAAAAAAAAAAAAAAAAAAAAAAAAAATCAACGAAACATTGGCCTTGAGTAGGACAATGGTGTATATTCGACGTAACTGATGGTACTGATTTACGCGGAATATTTCACAAGACGAGTTAAATGTGTTGGCGAAGGCAAGCTAATGGTAATTAATGGGTCCCCGTCAGAGTGGTTGTTGTGCTTTGCCCATTGTGCTCGTTTGAGTACTTGCCTGGAAATAACGATAGTTGTAAACAACTCAATTTATATTACGCAGTTTGGAACAATGGCATGTACTTCAAATAAATAACAGAGGCAGTGCACATAAGAATAAGAGTTTGTCACGCACAACGAAGAATAAATAAATTATTCGACAATGCAAGCTTTAGGAATTTGAGCTTGCTGTGGATGCCGAGACAGTTTGCAGTCGTCGATGCCGAAGCTCTACTGAAAGATCTCAAAAAGGGAAAGAAAAGTTGTACTACACCAAAATGAGGGCGAATGAAAAACTGAGAACTTTAGGAGAAGGGTGTTGGAATAAGTCGTGAACCCAATGATAAGATAAAACAATTATTAAATTTCCCCTGTCCATAGAATGCTCGTGTTGATGAACGAATGACAATTGTGTCCGGTTTTACGTTGAAAACAACGGAAGAATACGAGTTTCAAAAGCGTTATAAAGCGACTGATTGCAGCTACTAAATCTTCGTCTATATTCATACTGTCAACTGCATCGTAGGGGGTAGATCCCATTGTACTAGGTAGTAGGGTTTTTTCCCGATCTGGTCACGTAGGGGGCGCAGGAAGAATGACCAGTTTAAATGCCTCCGAGCGTGCTGTAATTTCACTTATCTTGCCCACACCCATCCCCGTGGTAGCGATGTGTATTGGTTACCATAATTTGTTCACTATGATGGGTATTGCATTTTATCCGCACTATTTTCTTGATCATTAGTAAAAGAACTCCTATATTCCCCCTGTTCGGTTTTTCAATAACCTAGTCCTCACAAGGCAGAAATACTATTCTGTCTACCACGGCAACTCGCACTATATGTAACTTCAACCTATCAATTTCTCTTTTCAAGGTTTCTAGCCTATGTAATCGATTAAGAACTCTAACATTCTGCACTCCGACCCCTAGGATCCCAGATTTTTTGTAATGATAACAAGCTCCTGAGTATTCATAACCAGGGATCCGAATAGAGAGCCGGCCGCTGTGGTCGAGCGGTTCTAGGGGCTTCAGTCCGGAACTACACGGCAGCTACGGTCGCAGGTTTGAATCCTGCCTCTGGCATGGATGTGTGTGATGTCCTTAGGTTAGTTATGTTTAAGTAGTTCTAAGTTCTAGGGGACTGATGACCTCAGAAGTTAAGTCCCATAGTGCTCACGGCCATTTGAACCGAATAGAGAACCAGTTCTCTCCCGGAATATTTTACCCAAAAGGAAGCTACGATTATTAAAAGAGTAGAGATGCATGATCTCTGGAAATGTAGCGACTGTAGCTTCCCTTTGCTTACAGCAAGCGATATTTTCTGTAATTGTGTGCTCCCTTACATTAAACAGGAGTAGCCTTTTAACTTTTCAGTTAAGCTGATTATCTACATCTACTTCTACACGATTACTTTGCAATGCACAATTAAATGCCTGGCAGAGGGTTCACCGAACTACCTTCAAGCTATTTCTCTATCGTTCCACTCACGAACGGCGTGCGGCAAAAACGAGCACTTCCGTGCGGGCTCTGAGTTCTCTTATTTTATCATGACGATTGTTTCTCCCTATATAGATGAGTACCGACGGAATATTTTTACAATCGGAGGAGAAAGTCGGTGATTGAAATTTCACGAGAAGACCCCGCGGCAACGAAAAACGCCTTTATTTTGGTAATTGCCATCCAAATGCACGTATCATGTCCGTGGCAATCTCTCACCTGTTTCACGATAATACAAAACGAGCTGCCCTTCTTTGAAGTTTTTCGATGTCCTCTGTCAGTCCCATCTAGTGCGGGTTCCACACCCAACAGCAGTACTCCAGAAAAGGGCGGACAAGGGTTGTGAAAATAAATCGAAGTATTTGGTTTGCTTTTCTCACAACATTATCTATGTGATCATTCCAAGTTAAATTATTCGTAATTGTAATCCCTAAGTGTTTAGTTGAGTTTACAGCCATTAGATTTGTGTGGTTTATCGTGTAACTGAAATTTAGCGGATTCCTTTTAGTTCTCATGTGGATGACCTCACACTTTCCATGATTTGGACTAAACTGACACTTTTCGCACCATACAGATATATTCTCTAAATCATTTTGCTACTAATTTTGATCGTTTGATCACTTTACAGGACGGTAAATGAGTGCTTCTTCTGCAAACAATCTAACAGGGCTGCTCAGAGTGTCGCCTATGTCGTTTATGTAGATCAGGAGCGGCAGATGGCCTATAACACTTCGTTAGGAAACGCCAGATATTACTTCTGTTGCACTCGATGACTTTGCGTCAGTTAGTACGAACAGTGATCTTTTTGACAGGAAATCACGAATCCTTGCACACTACTGAGGCGATCCTGCATAAGGCACGCAATTTGATTAACAAGCCGAGAACGCTAACGCGCTGCTTCCTGGACTCGGGTAGGCGCGCCGGACCCGGATCGAATCCGGCTGGCGGATTAACGACGAGAGCCGTTGTGCTGGCCAGCCTGGATGTGGTTTTTAGGCGGTTTTCGACATCCCGCTAGGTGAATACCGGGCTGGTCCCCACGTTTCGCCCCAGTTACACAGCTCGGAGACATCTGAACACATTCACACTATTTCATGGATTTCACTAGACACAGGCAGTTGGGGTACACTAATGCCATCCTGGGGGTACGGGAAGGGCATCTGGCCATCCCTTAAACATGCCAAATCCGATTAACCATGGCCGACCCTGCGTAGCCACAGGACAAGGCGCAAGCGATAGATAGATAGATAGTTCTATGATGCTGCAGTAGCAGCCGCTAGAGTGGAATGCACGGCAGGGGGCCGCTGTTACAAGAGTCTGGCAGTCCCAGCGAATGGCTCACTGATTAGGACGCCACATGTGGCTATGGTATCACTGGGCTCACTGATACACTGGCTGTCCGAAAACGTGAAGCACCTAGAAGACATGGTCGAATGTCAATGTAGCTTCATACACGAATAAATCATCGACTGGTATGTAAAAGATTAGAGTTGCAATTCTCTGTGACAGGTGGAACGAACATCACAGTGTGTTACTGTTGTTCGTGTTTTGTGGTATTACCACACCTGGTAAGGTATGTAAGGGGCGTGAATAGCGTCAGGTGTGAAGGACACGGAGATGCCGTTCGAAAGGGGCCTCATTGTAGCTGTCGATTTGGCCGGCTGGTCGAATCGTGCAACATCCAGATTTGTACGGCACTCGGATGTGACAGCTGCCGGATGTTGGACTCCGTAGGGACGTGAGGACAGGCACACTCGTCGCTAGTGTTCGAGTCGACCACGTCTGACCACCACGAGGGATGGTCGCCGTGTTGTGCACCAAGCACATCCTTCAAATCTGAGTCTGCCATGGGAGGACAAATAGTGGGCTCACTACAATGTTCTGTGTCGACCCTCGCCACTGGTCGGAGACTGGCAGCAACCAAACTAGGAAAGTACCGTCCCACGCGTAGGCTTCCGCTAAAGTCACTACACAAACGGCTGCATCTGGGTTGGTGCCGTGACCGGCAACCATGCACTGTTAATGAATGTTGTCGCATTGTGTTCAGTGATGAATCGTGGTTCTGCCCTACACCAGATGGTCGTCGTTGGCGAATATGGCGGCGACCTGGAAACAAATCCGATTTTTCCAATGTGACTTGTGGTCACGGCTGGTAGTGACGAGGGAAGTCTGATGGCACAGAAGAACGTCGCGGACATCCTCATGTGTTACCTCTCATGCGACAGTACTGTGGTGCGGTTTTTCGTCTGGATAAAGCTCATCTACACATGGCTTGTATCACTCTGAACTATGATGTTGACGTGGCCAGCAAGATCCCTAGATTCTGTCCGAGATACAACACGTGTGGCACCAGCTCGGACGTCAACTCTGCCGCAGTGCCAGTATACATGATGTCGAGGACCAGTTACAACGTTGTGCGCCAGCTTGCCTCCGGAGAAGATGAAACGGCTGTACAAAACTCTTCCGAACCGAATCAGGGCACACATCCAGACCTGAGGGGGAACGACACCGTACTGATAGACAGGTTCATACCGCCAAGTTCTTTGTAAACTTGAGTCGCATTTGTAATTGCTGTAGTAACATTACATTCCCCCTTCGGCGTGTCGTCGAACCTCCGTGCGCCCCGACTGTAGAATTTCGCTCTCTCCCTTTCATTAGAGCCCTGCAGCGCACCGCGAAGTGTCCGGTTTCCGTAAGCGGCTGGCGGCGTTCGGTAGCGGCAAGGCTGCCGGCGCAGAGAAATCGCGCTTTTACGCAAGCCGACGTGAGAGTGGCAGCCGTACACGGCGACAGCAGCTGCGGACCAGGAGCTGCCGCAACACGTGTCCCACCCGGCAGGGGCGGCCGTTGTGCCGTGTCGACTGCGAGCTGGAGCCAGGCCACACTCACTCTGCGCGCACTTGGCCGCTTCCGGAGCAGTGTAGCACGGTGGCGCTGCCGCGAGAGCAGTGCTGACAACCACAAAACTACATTGAAGAGCCAAAGAAACTGGTGCACCTGCCTAATATCGTGTAGGGCCCTCGTGAGCATGCAGAAGTGCCGCATCACCACGTGACATGGACTCGACTAGTCTCTGAAGCAGTGCTGGAGGGAATTGACACCATGAATCCTGCAGGGCTGTCCATAAACCCGCAAGAGTACAAGGCGGTGGAGATCTCTCCTGAACAGCACGTTGCAAGGCATTCCAGATATGCTCAATAAATTTCATGACTGGGAAGTTTAGTGGCCAGCGGAAGTGTTTAAACTCGAAAGAGTGTTCCTGGAGCCACTCTGTAGCAATTCTGTGCGTGAGGGGTGTCCCTTTGTCCTGCTGGAATTGCCCAAGTGCGTTGGAATGCACAATGGAAGTGAATGGATGCAGGTAATCAGGTAGGACGCTTACGTACGTGTCACTTGTCCGAATCGTATCTAGACGTATCAGGGGCCCCCTATCAGTCCAACTGCACACGCCCCACACCATTACAGAGCCTCCACCATCTTGAACATTGCCCTGCTGACATGCAGGATCCATGAATTTGTGAAGTTGTCTCCATACCTGTACACGCCCAGCCGCTCGATACAATTTGAAACGAGACTCGTCCGACAAGGAAATATGTTTCCAGTCATCAACAGTCCAATGTCGGTGTTGACCGGCCCAGGCGAGGCGTAAAACTTCGTGTCTTGCAGTCATCAAGAGTACACGAGTGCGTCAAAGGCTCCGAAAGCTCGGATCGATGATGTTTCGTTGAATGGTTTGCACGCTGACACTTGTTGATGTCCCAGCACTGAAATGTGAAGCAATTGGCGTAAGGGTTGCACTTCTGTCACACTGAACAATTCTCTTCAATCGTCTATGGACCTGTCCTTGCAGGATTTTTTCTGGACGCAGCGATGTCGGAAATTTGATGTTTTACCGGATTCCTGTTATTCACGGTAAACTCGTGAAATGGTCGTACGGGAAAATCCCCACTTCATCGCTACCACAGAGATGCTGTGTCCCATCGCTCGTGCCTCGACTAGAGCACCACGTTCAAACTCACTTAAATCTTCATAACCTTCTATTGTAGTAGCAGTAACCGATCTAGTAACTGCGCCAGACACTTGACTTATATAGGCGTTGCCGACCGCAGCGCCGTATTCTGCCTGTTACATATTTCTGTATTGAGTACGCATGCCTATATCAGTTTCTTTGGCGCTTCACTTAGTACGCGCGTCTTGTTCTTTTTCCGTAACACCCAACAAGCAGAAATATGAACGTTCCGAAAAAATTAAGTCATCCCGTGATACGTGTTGTTGATTCACACACTTCTTTCGGACCACTGTTTCATAACTTGAGCATCACGGCATCGCAGTACGTTTACATACAGTACACTAGCATCAAAGTGTGGCGTCCTGTTAGCGTATCAGGATTAGTTCTGACTGGCACTAATTCGTCCAACTCGTAGTCCAGTTGCCTGAAATTACAAGCTGGAAAATTTTCAGACCCGGAAATTTGGTGAAAAAGGCGAGGAAACTGTAGCAAATAACTGTGTCTGAACACCTAGATAAGATAAGAAATTCCTATCGAATCCCACCACGCACTACCACACTGACTATGTATGTTATGCAATCCTGCTTGTGCCCCTCACAGTCGAGTACCGTCGCAAGGGCAGAGTAACGCGGGTCCAGCGCCTGTGGCAAACTTTAGCCGGAGTTGGAATCTTCAACAGCGCTGGTAGCGTTGCTTATACGGGGTGTAGGCGGTATAAGTGTAGACATTTCTATTGGTGACTGAGGACGGTGTTCTCAACAACATTACGTCAGTGGTTGCGTCAGCCGGCCGGGGTGGCCGAGCGGTGCTAGGCGCTACAGTCTGGAACCGCGTGACCGCTACGGTCGCAGGTTCGAATCCTGCCTTGGGCATGGATGTGTGTGATGTCCTTAGGCTAGTTAGGTTTAAGTTGTTCTAAGTTCTAGGGGACTGATGACCTCAGATGTTAAGTCCCATAGTGCTCACAGCCATTTGAACCGTTTGAGTGGTTACGTCATTTGCAGACCAATAATTATAGCTGTTGGCAGTAGTATGTTTTTAGGTTTATTAGTACCTCCCAACCAGTTCTTATTTTCCCCCTGGCAGCAGTCAGGTATCTAAGTGTGACGCGTGGACGCAAAATGATTGGCCCATACTGACAGGCCTAGTGCACTAGTTCCGTGCAGAAAACATCAGGTAGTAAATTACATCTACATCTACATCTACATTGATACTCCGCAAGCCACCCAACGGTGTGTGGCGGAGGGCACTTTACGTGCCACTGTCATTACCTCCCTTTCCTGTTCCAGTCGCGTATGGTTCGCGGGAAGAACGACTGTCTGAAAGCCTCCGTGCGCGCTCTAATCTCTCTAATTTTACATTCGTGATCTCCTCGGGAAGTATAAGTAGGGGGAAGCAATATATTCGATACCTCATCCAGAAACGCACCCTCTCGAAACCTGGCGAGCAAGCTACACCGCGATGCAGAGCGCCTCTCTTGCAGAGTCTGCCACTTGAGTTTATTAAACATCTCCGTAACGCTATCACGGTTACCAAATAACCCAGTGACGAAACGCGCCGCTCTTCTTTGGATCTTCTCTATCTCCTCCGTCAACCCGACCTGGTACGGATCCCACACTGATGAGCAATACTCAAGTATAGGTCGAACGAGTGTTTTGAGTGGTTACGTCATTTGCAGACCAATAATTATAGCTGTTGGCAGTAGCTTGTGGAGAGACAGACACAGAAAACAAACAACCAAGACACTGATGTGTGTATACATTAAGACGGCAGATATAAAAATACCTGCACTTAAACCCCGCGTAGGCTAGCAAAACTCGACTCACAACCATCACGCGCTGCCCTTGTTTCCAGCTCCTCTGTTAATCGTCACATACCCACGCTACACCGGCCAGAAAAACAGCCTCCCTGCCTTTCAGCATCCCGGTTGACGTTAAGTTCCACTTATATATGACACATTTTGCAATGTTATAGGTCCTTCACAGTATTTGCGATACCTCACTCGATTCATTTGCGACGAGACTACAGCCGTCTCAAGCGTCTTCGCCGGCGGCAGATACTGGACTAGCCACGCGTGATACTAGGTGCCGGCCATCAGGGAGTCAGTTTAACTAGACTCTCCTTTAATCATAACACACGGCACATCTCTCCAACAAAAGGAAGCACACGCCATACCCCTCCACAAAAGGGTAGCAGAATTAATCCACAAAACTACCATCCAGTACCTTTGACATACATTTGTTATACAATCCTGCAACATACTGCTGTGTGTTCAAACATAAAGAGGTATCTCCATACCAACCAGCAAGGATTCCGAAAATATCGATAACGCGAAAACTAATTTGAGCTATATGGGACTGCAGCCTTTCTCGGCGAATTTCACTGATGAACTCTTCTCGGGTTATCAGCCGAGCCGTGACGTCGTCCTGTCGCAACGTTTCGACGAGTTTCCTATTCGTCATCTTCAGGCGATGAGTCGGCCGCGACATGTCTTCCCGAGGTACGCGAGTGGCCCACCCGTTGCGTACTCGCCAGACGAATCTGTGGTCCAGCAGCTATAAAGGAACGAACTGGACATGAGCTGAAGACTTCGCCTAAACGTGACGAAAAGGAAACCTGTCGAAACGTTGGGACAAGACGACGTCACGACTTGACTCGTAACACGATGAGATTTCACTAGCTTGAATTTTCTTTCACGACATCCTGAAAGCCGTGGCTCGAGGCCATCAGATATATGTATTTATGGACTTCCTAAATATATTTGAGTTGATACCACGTCACCGTATCAACATTTATTAATGACAGTACGGTCATATACGTTATGAAACAAATGTTGTGTCTGCACTGGGGATTTCTTGCTACGCTGCACACAACTCGTTATATTGAATGGAGAATTATCAGCAGATGCAGAAGTAACTTCAGGCATGCTGCAGGGATGTGTATTGGAACCCTTCCTGTCCACGTTGTGTGTTAATGATCTGGCAGATAATGGTAACCTCAGACTTTTCGCAGATGATGCTGTTATCTACACTGAAGAGCCAAAGAAACAGGTACACCTGCCTAACATCGTGTAGGGCCCCCGCGAGCACGCGGAAGTGCCGCAAAGCGACGTCGCATGGACATGATTAATGTCTGAAGTAGTGCTAGAGGTAATTGACACCATGAATGGTGCAGGGCTGTCCATAAATCCGTAATAGTACGAGGGGATGGAGACTTCTTGTGAACAGCACGTTGCAAGGCATCCCAGATATGCTCAATAATGTTCATGTCTGGTACGTATGGTGGCCAGCGGAAGTGTTTAAGCTCAGAGGAGCGTTCCTGGAGCCACTCTGTAGCAATTCTGGACGTGTGGGGAGTCGCTTTGGCCTGCTGGAATTGCTCAAGTCCGTCGGAATGCACAATGGACAGGAATGGATGCAGGTGATCAGACATGATGCTTACGTACGTGTCACCTGTCAGAGTCGTATCCAGACGTACGAGGAATCCCATATCACTCCAACGGCACACGCTCCACACCATTACAGAGCGTCCAGCAGCTTGAACTGTCCCTTGCTGACATGCAGAGTCGATGGATTGATAAGGTTGTCTCCATACCCGTACACGTCCATCCGCTCGATACAATTTGAATTGAGACTCGTCCGACCAGGTGACATGTTTCCAGTCATCAACAGGGGCCCAGGCGAGGCGTAAGGCTTTGTGTTGTGCAGTTATCAAGCGTACACGAGTGGGGCTTCGGCACCGCAAGCCCATATCGGTGATGTTTCGTGGAATGGTTCGCACGCTGCCACTTGTTGATGGTCCAGCACTGAAATCTGCACCAATTTGCGGAAGGGTTGTACGTCTGTCATATTGAAGGATTCTCTTCAGTCGTCGTTGGTCTCGTTCTTGCAGGATCTTTTTCCGGCCGCAACGATGTCGGAGATTTTATGTTATACCGGATTCCTGATGTTCATGGTCCACGCGTGAAATGGTCGTAGGGGAAAATCCTCACTTCATCGCTATCTCGGAGATCTTGTATTCCATCGCTCGTATGCCGAGTTGAAACTCACTTAAATCTTGTTAAACTGTCATTGTAGAAGCAGTAACCGATCTAACAGCTGTGCCAGATACTTGTTGTCATATACAGGCGTTGCGGTTCGCAGCGCCTTATTGTGCCTGTTTACATATCTCTGTATTTGAATACGCTTGCCTATAGCAGTTTCTTTGGCGCTTCAGTCTATAATGAAGTACCGTTTCAAAAATGCAGCACAAAAGTTCACTCAGTTGTTGATAAGGTTTCAAAGTGGTGCAAATATCGACATTAAATTATGCACTTCAAAAACGCAGGTAAGATATTTTCTATAGATAGAATATCAATGACTGACAGTTGGAGTAAGTCATCTCGCACAGTTGCGTCGATCTGACAAGTGGTAGGGATATGTAGTAAAGTGATCGTATAAAGGTAGGGCCTAGGTTCAGTTGTAGATAATGACCGTGGTTTCGGTTCTTTGGCAAGGGTACTCGAAAAATGCAGTCATTCTACAAAGAAGACCGTTTACAAATCGCTTGTGCCTTCCGTCTTAGAATATTTCTCAAGTGTCTGAGGCCCATAACAATTATCACTAATAGGGGTATGGATAGTATTCAAAGAAGCACGGTACGAATGATAGTAGGTTTGTTAAAATTTAAGACAGTAACTGACGCATAAGAAAGAAAAGCTTTTGCAACTGATTACGATTTCCGCTTGGACTGTTATTATGTTGCATTCCGTTCCCTTTTTTTTGTTTTGTAAAAGATGAATTCTACTACTCCCTAACTTATTGTGAAAGGAATACCAGCATATTCATTTATCTTCGTGCCATCGTGTCAAGAATGCAGTGTGAGAACCTCGATTAGGAGGAGACAATGTCGTATGTCGTCAGTAAAACTCGTTTATTGACTACCGTGTATTGAAACAGCGCGGGCCGCAGTGTTCCTTGGTCTACATCTAAATATACACTACATGATGAAAAGATCCTGACACCTGGCAGAAAATGACTTACAAGTTTGTGGCTCCCTCCATCAGTAATGCTGGAATTCAGTATGGTGTTGGCCCACCCTTAGCGTTGATGACAGCTTCTAGTCTCGCAGGTATACTTTCAGTCAAGTGCTGGAAGTTTCTTGGGGAATGGCAGCCCATTCTTCACCGAGTGCTGCACTGATGAGAGGTATAGAAGTCGGTCGGTGAGGCCTGGCACGAAGTCGGAGTTCTGTAGGATTCAGGTCAGGACTCTGTGCAGGCCTGTCCATTACAGGGATGTTATTGTTGTGTAACCACTCCGCCACAGGCTGTGCTTTATGAACGAGTGATCGATCGTGTTGAAAGATGCAATCGCTATCCCCGAATTGCTCTTCAACAGTGGGAAGCAAGAAGGTGCTTAAAACATCAATGTAGGCCTGTGCTGTAATAGTGTCACGCAAAACAACAAGGAGTGCAAACCCCCTCCATGAAAAACACCATCACACCATGACACCACCACCTCCGAATTTTACTGTTGGCACTACACACGCTGGCACATAACATTCACCGGGCATTCGCCATACCCACACCGCCATCGGTTGGCCACATTGTGCACCAAGATTCGTCACTCCGCACAACGTTTTTCCACTGTTCAGTCGTCCAATGTTTACACTCCTTACAACGAAAAAGGCGTGGTTTGGCATTTACCGGCGTGATGTGTGGCTTATACCATGAAATCCAGGTTTTCTCACCTCCCGCCTAACTGTCATAGTACTTGCAGTGGATCCTGATGCAGTTTGGAAGTCCTGTGTGGTGGTCTGGTTAGATGTCTGATTATCACACATTACGACCCTCTTCAACTGTCGGCAGTCTTTGTCAGTCAACAGACGATGTCGGCCCGTACGCTTGTGTCCCTTCACGTTTCCACTTCACTATCACGTCGGAAACAGTGGGCCTAGGGATGTTCAGGAGAGTGGAAATCTCACGTACAGACGTACGACACAAGTGACTCCCAATCACCAGACCACGTTCGAAATTCGTGAGTTCCGCGGAGCGCACCATTCTGCTCTCTCACGATGTCTAATGACTACTGACGTCGTTGATATCTAGTACCTGGCAGTAGGTAGTAACACAATGCACCTGATATGAAAAATGTATGTTTCTGGGGGGTGTCCTGGTAGTTTTGATCACATAGTGTACAATGTGAACGCCGCTGTATAGTGCATGTTGGTGGCACGTTGCACCGGTACAGTAATTTCGATTTTTTGGCCT
Organism: Schistocerca americana; assembly: GCF_021461395.2. Lineage (NCBI taxonomy): Eukaryota > Metazoa > Arthropoda > Insecta > Orthoptera > Acrididae > Schistocerca > Schistocerca americana. The sequence goes on along the minus strand of NC_060120.1, from coordinate 288,732,036 downwards.
ATTCCACTCGCATACTGAGCTTATTTACGTCTCTTATCTTAGTCTTATTACGCCTTTGCGGGATATACATTCTCTGATCAAATGTATCCGGCACCTCCGAGAGAACATTAACATGGGTGTGTCCAGTCTTCGCCTTTATGGCGCCTTGAACTCTGCTGGGGACATTCTGAATGGCGTGTCTGAATGTTTGTGGAGGAGTGGCAGCCTACTCTATCTCAAGAGGAGACACCAGAGAGTGTAGTGATGCTGGACGCTGGGATCCGGAGCGAAGTCGACGCTCTGACTCGTCACGATGGTCTTACATTGGGCTTATGTCGGGAGTTTGGACAGGCCAGTGCATTTCAGGAATGTTATCGTTCACAAACCATTGCCTCCCAAATGCCGCTTTATGACATGGTGCATTGACTTGCTGATACAATCAGTCATCGCCTCACGCAGCACATTTGTAAATGGTGTTCATATTCTTCCACGTTTAGCTTTTTCTTAAGCGTACTGAGGGGACGACACTCTAACCACGAAAAACACCCCCACACCGTAACCCCTGCACCTCCGTACTTCACTGTTGACGCTACACTTCATGCCAGGTATCGTTCTCCAGGCATTCGCCAAACCCAAACTCTACCATCGTACTGCCACAGGGTATAGCGTGACTCATCTCTCCAAATCACTTGTTTGTAGTCATCCACTGTGCAGTCTCGTCGCTATTTACTCCAACTCAGGCGTCCCTCAGCACTGACTGTAGAACCGTGTCACATACAAGGGGCTGCTGGACGATTGTACGCCAGTCTTCCTTAACTCCTTATTCGTAGCCACTATGCTAGCTGGAGCGCTGCTAGCACTTTGGAACTCACGGATGATTTCTTCCGCTGATATCATGTGATTTTTTTCTGGCAGGAAGATTCATATCAGCGCACACTCCACTGTAGAGTGAAAAATTTCCTTCTGAGTGCTAGAGGATATTTGTCTGGTGGAATTTCATTCTGTGGCTTCCTTACATCACTAACAGGTGATCAGTTCAGCTAAGATACACTACATGATTTTCAGCATCATTCAAAGTCGCGCCGTTTGTTTCTATAGTCTATTTGTTTCTTACTTTTAGACAAATAAGTTCACAAAACACATGACCATTTTGTTCTTGAAAGTCATTCTTATTTTCAAGTTTTTTTAGAAAACATAATACACTACTGGCCATTAAAATTGCTACACCAAGAAGAAATGCAGATCATAAACGGGTATTCATTGGACAAATATATTATACTAGATCTGACATGTGATTACATTTTCACGCAATTTGGGTGCATAGATCCTGAGAAGTCAGTACCTAGAACAACCACCTCTGGCTGTAATAACGGCATTGATACGCCTAGGCATTGAGTCAAACAGAGCTTGGATGGCGTGTACAGGTACAGCTGCCCATGCAGCTTCAACACGATAACACAGTTCATCAAGAGTAGTGACTGGTGTATTGTGACGAGCCAGTTGCTCGTCCGCCATTGACCAGACGTTTTCAGTTGGTGAGAGATCTGGAGAATGTGCTGACCAGGGCAGCAGTCGAACATTTTCTGTATCCAGAAAGGCCCGTACAGGACCTGCAACATGCGGTCGTGCATTATCCTACTGAAATGTAGGGTTTCGCAGGGATCGAATGAAGGGTAGAGCCACGAGTCGTAACACATCTGAAGTGTAACGTCCACTGTTCAAAGTACCGTCAATGCGAACAAGAGGTAACCGAGACGTGTAATCAATGGCACCCCATACCATCACGCTGAGTGATACGCCAGTATGGCGATGACGAATACACGCTTCCAATGTGCGTTCACCGCGTTGTCGCCAAACACGGATACGACCATCATGATGCTGTAAACAGAACCTGGATTCATCCGAAAAAATGACGTTTTGCCATTCGTACATACAGGTTCGTCGTTGAGTACACCATCGCAGGCGCTCGTGTCTGTGATGCAGCGTCAAGGGTAACCGCAGCCATGGTCGCCGAGCTGATAGTCCATGCTGCTGCAAACGTCGTCGAACTGTTCGTGCGAGTGGTTGTTGTCTTGCAAACGTCCCCATCTGCTGACTCAAGGATCGAGACGTGGCTGCACGATCCGTTACAGCCATGCGGATAAGATGCCTGTCATCTCGACTGCTAGTGATACGAGGCCGTTGGGATATTCCATATTCTGATAACAGCCATTGGATATCGACCAACGCGAGCAGCAATGTCGCGATACGATAAACCGCAATCGCGATGGGCTACAATCCGACCTTTATCAAAGTCGGAAACGTGATGGTACGCAACAACGTTTCACCAGGTGACACCGGAACTGCTGTTTGTGTACGAGAAATCGGTTGGAAACTTTCTTCATGTCAGCACGTTGTAGATGTGGCCACCGGTGCCAACGTTGTGTGAATGCTCTGAAAAGCTAATCATTTGCATATCACAGCATCTTCTTGCTGTCGGTTAAATTTCGCATCTGTAGCACGTCATCTTCATGGTGTAGCAATTTTAATGGCCAATAGTGTATATGTTTAAATATCGATGGGTATGCTGCTGTTATTATTGATTAGGTAGATAAAGAAAAAGTAGACAAGTCTCTATTTTCGATATTTTTTGACACTTCATTTACATTGGTAGCAGCAGCTGTTCGTGAAATATATACTTTCAAGTAACCAAACCCTTTTCTGCAAAGATAGACCTCACGCTGGTCAGTTTGATACCCAATTATTTTGTCCATGTGCCACTCTTTGTTTGGCTACGAAAATTCGAACTGTATTCCGTTGTGTAGTTTCTACGGAATCTTGCTTTCGCTCCACTTCAAGTCTTGGCCAAAAACTTATAATGCTGAATGCACACATTGATTGTACATAGTGTAAATATATTGACAAAGTTCTGAGAATTTGTTGCTATGGGCGTGATGACAAGTTGTATGGGAGGGGGGGAGCAAGAGCAAAATGTGACTCGCCCCCTCCCACAAAGCGGACCCTGGATCAGCGCATGGCCTGATTTGACGATCTGCCATACCATTTCCATCCATTCAGAACAACACTTCCCTGCAGAAGCATTCGTCGCTGCCAGTCACATGACAAGGACACACGCACACACCTGGCACTTCCTTACATCTCGCTGGAAGTTACGGGCAAACTACATCCACTCTCCGCTTGCCCAGGGAGACCAACACAAGGCTCTCGCATCTCATTTCGACGCTCATTTCCTGAGTATGGCACTTACTTCTAAAAAATAGAGTATACCATCAATACCTTTTGTTCGTGATGTGTCTGGAAATAGATTTTGACTTTCCAGCCGCTGTGAAAATACCTTCCAAACCAAGCGCCATCCTTCTCGAATCATTCGACAGCAGAAGAGCGGATGCCGAGTAGGTAACTAGCTAGCGGTGAGAAGTTGCTACAGGAAGTCAATGTGTCAACAGGTCGTGAGTCAGCTGTGGCGCGTGCCTCGGGAGCCTGCTTAGCGAAGCGCTAGCAAACCGCGCAGCACACGTGGCTAACACGTGGAGCGGCGCTCTGATTAGATTTCCAAAATATATTTTAAACTTCTGACAGTAAGGTAATTATCGAAATCAGGCTCGAAGCTGTCAGCTCAGCGTAGAAGAGAGAATAAGGCCGCTCCAGCATCGCTGAATACGCCTGTACATAGGAAACGTACGAACATATATCTCCTTAGTAAGCGTGACAAGAAACAAATTTCAGTTTACCTGACAGGTCAACACGAATTTTTCATCTCAGCACTGACAACGTTGAGCAGCAACGGACAAAGTTCAAGAATATTGCACAATACGCTTTAGAAAGGTATTACCTGTGAACAAGTAAAGGCAGCCATGAGCTTTGGAATGTGAAAGACATCATGGCGAAAAACCCCAACAAAAAAATGGTTCAAATGGCTCTGAGCACTATGGGACTCAACTGCTGAGGTCATTAGTCCCCTAGAACTTAGAACTAATTAAACCTAACTAACCTAAGGACATCACAAACATCCATGCCCGAGGCAGGATTCGAACCTGCGACCGTAGCGGTCTTGCGGTTCCGGACTGCAGCGCCTTTAACCGCACGGCCACTTCGGCCGACCAAAACCCCAACAGGCGGTAATTACCACCTGACAGGTAGAATTAAATTTTCTGAGGGGTGAAAACAAAAGGGATCGACTGTGTTAGCCATGAAACTAAACTTATTTTTTAAAAAGATTTTTCTGTTATCACTGCCTTATAATCTGTAATACGCGTTAAATTAATTACGATGTTGCAGTTTTTTTCAAATATGCATCACGCAGTGTGGCGGAATTTATATTTCTGAAACGAATCTATGAACACCATCTTCTTCACATATCCCACTGACTATTCACATACCCTGTACTTTGTTCCATACATCTATGGCACCAAGTTGAAACATATACGTCACATATGTGTAAAAATCTCCCGAAAATGACTTCTACGAGCAGTAGGTAGCTCCCGCAAAGGACCAGAAATTACTTCAATATCTGCTTCACAACAGGTTAACGACAAATTGACAGCACTGCACAACAGTGACTATGTAATGACGACTGCACTGCTGCAGGCAGTACTATTATTATTGTTGTTGTTGATAGTGGCAGTGATCAGACACAAAAAATTAGCAGCCTGAAATTTTGTTGAGGCCGACCGGTTCTAAGCGCTTCAGTCCGGAACCGCGCTGCTGCTACGGTCGCAGGTTCGAATCCTGCCTCGGGCATGGATGTGTGTGATGTCCTTAAGTTAGTTAGGTTTAAGTAGTTCTAAGTCTAGGGGACTGACGACCTCAGAAGTTAAGTCCCATAGTGCTCAGAGCCATTTCAACCATTTTTTTTTGAACTCCTACTACCTTTCTTGAATATTGGTGTGATCTGTGCAACTTTCCAGTCTTTGGGTACGGATCTTTCGTCGAGCGAACGGCCGGACTCGCATCTGTTTGGACCAGGTATGGATTCTCTACGTGGGACACCCTCTGAAGATGGTGAGAGCGTAATTCATGCAGCGAAAACGTGGCTACGAGCACAGGTCAAGAGCTTTTGCTAACAGGGAACAGACGCTCTTACACAATGCTGGTGTAAAGCCATAGAACGTGACGGAGACTATGTAGAGAGACGTAAAAGGATTGTTGACTGATTTTGAATATTTCTCCAGTATTCAGCCGGGTGGCATCGTCTAGAAGGCGCAATGTTTCGACAAGCCCACTTCTTACTATCTTCAGGCGTTCCTGGGGACTGACTGCCTTCTGCTGGACGCCGACTTTATGCCCCGCTGTCCCCCTCCCCCAGGGGCTGGCTTTAGGGGCGGACCTGCCGAAATGGTGGGAGAAGCCCGCCGCCGGGGCTCGACCCAGTGTCCTCAGTCGCGCCGCGGCCAGCGCCGGACATGGCTCTCTGCTGGCGCGGTGACAATTCCGCTCCGTCTTCTGAAGTTCCCGAGATGGGGTCGTTTTTCCAAGTAGACTGCCGCCGTGCATTGACCACGCTCAAGGCTGGCCTCAGGCCTTGCTAAACTGAAAGTCACTGTCTTTATTTATCAGTTCGTCACTGTCCGCCCCAATAGCTGAACGGTTAAGGCGTTGGAATGCCACGCACGGTGGCCCGGGTTCGATTCCCGGCTGGGGTGGGAGATTTTCTCCCCTCAGGGACTGGGTGTTGTGCTGTCCTCATCATTTCATCACCATTGTCGACGCGCAAGTCGCCCAATGTGGCGTCGCACTAAATAAGACTTGCACTTGGCGGCCGAACTTCCCGCATGGGAATCCCGGCCACTGACGCCATACGATCATTTCCAGTTCATCATTTAGTCGGATTTCTACAGCCCCCTTAAGAATTCAGTGCCAGAAGCTGATGGGCTATTGCAACAACTGGGTGCCGACTTAATTCGTGGAATTTCCGTGCGAGACACAGTGCTCTGCCACGGAAGACTTTGTCGGCTGTCCCTTCTCTGTGTGGCGTTTGAGCTCAGTGAGCCTCTCCTGTACAGTCCGGGTACTCTGGCCTACATACAAAATGTTCAAATGTGTGTGAATTTCTAACGGATCAAACTGCTGAGGTCATCGGTCCCTAGGCTTACACACTACTTAAACTAACTTATGCTAAGAACAACACACCCACCCATGCCCGAAGGAGATCTCGAAACTCCGACGGGAGTGGCCGCGCAGTCAGTGACGTGGCGCCTCTAAGCGCTCGACCACTCCGCGCGGTCTACATACATTTTATCACACTGGCAAGGGATGTTGTAGACTCTCGGTTGCCGAGACCCTAAGTCATCCTTGACTGTTCCAACTACACTATCGTTTGGCTGGTGAGCGGAACACGCACTTGGCGTTGTGTGTCTGGAGTATTCTTCCGATTATTGCTGTTGTGTTCCCGACGTATGGGATAATAGCCGTCACAAGTTTGCTCTTCGTACTCAGCAGGCTCTGGTCTCGGCTACTTCGATCACAAGGCACGTTGTATGTGGCGGTTGCTGTAACCGTTCGTACGGAACACGGCCTGTGGATGCTGCAGTTCGATTGCTAGACTGCCGTGGCCCGAGATTTTGCGTGCGCTGTGCATTAGTGTGCTTAGAAAACCTTTCGGTACTTGAACGCCAATAGTTTCCACCACCCTGTACACAAGAAAGCGGTCCTGAACACGTTGGTTCATAGAGCCAAGATTACCTCTGATGACGACCATGTACAGTCTGAACTGCAGAACTTAAACGTGTTTTCGGGTAAAATGGATAGAGCACAAGAGAAATCGCAAACGCTTTCAAGGGCCGCCGACGAAAGACACCAGGTGAATCAGTAGAAGAGGCCAAACGGACTGCATTCCTGCCATGCTGTGGAGCAACTGGCTGCAAGTTAGGACGTCTGCTGCAGAAACATGGGCTAAGATCAGTGTTCCGGCCCGCCCCCAAGATACGAGATATGTTGCGCCCTGTTAAAGACGACGTTGCTCTTCGAGCGTCCGGCGTGTAAGGTGTACTCTGTGAGTGTGGCAGCATGTATATCGGACAAACAATTCGTACGGTTGCGGAGCGTTGTACTGAGCACAAACGCTATACAAAACAAAGGGAGCTTGACAAGTCGGCCATAGCGGAGCATTGCCTAGAAAAAGGACATAAAATACAGTTCGAAAATACAAAAGTGTTGGCTCATGTACAGGGTGTTTCAAAAATGACCGGTATATTTGAAACGGCAATAAAAACTAAACGAGCAGCGATGGAAATACACCGTTTGTTGCAATATGCTTGGGACAACAATACATTTTCAGGCGGACAAACTTTCGAAATTACAGTAGTTACAATTTTCAACAACAGATGGCGCTGCAAGTGATGTGAAAGATATAGAAGACAACGCAGTCTGTGGGTGCGCCATTCTGTACGTCGTCTTTCTGCTGTAAGCGTGTGCTGTTCACAACGTGCAAGTGTGCTGTGGACAACATGGTTTATTCCTTAGAACAGAGGATTTTTCTGGTGTTGGAATTCCACAGCCTAGAACACAGTGTTGTTGCAACAAGACGAAAAGCGATACAATAAAGGATCTGTTTGAAAAATTTCAACGGACTGGGAACGTGACGGATGAACGTGCTGGAAAGGTAGGGCGACCGCGTACGGCAACCACAGAGGGCAACACGCAGCTAGTGCAGCAGGTGATCCAACAGCGGCCTCGGGTTTCCGTTCGTCGTGTTGCAGCTGCGGTCCAAATGACGCCAACGTCCACGTATCGTCTCATGCGCCAGAGTTTACACCTCTATCCATACAAAATTCAAACGCGGCAACCCCTCAGCGCCGCTACCATTGCTGCACGAGAGACATTCGCTAACGATATAGTGCACAGGATTGATGACGGCGATATGCATGTGGGCAGCATTTGGTTTACTGACGAAGCTTATTTTTACCTGGACGGCTTCGTCAATAAACAGAACTGGCGCATATGGGGAACCGAAAAGCCCCATGTTGCAGTCCCATCGTCCCTGCATCCTCAAAAAGTACTGGTCTGGGCCGCCATTTCTTCCAAAGGAATCATTGGCCCATTTTTCAGATCCGAAACGATTACTGCATCTCGCTATCTGGACATTCTTCGTGAATTTGTGGCGGTACAAACTGCCTTAGACGACACTGCGAACACCTCGTGGTTTATGCAAGATGGTGCCCGGCCACATCGCACGGCCGACGTCTTTAATTTCCTGAATGAATATTTCGATGATCGTGTGATTGCTTTGGGCTATCCAAAACATACAGGAGGCGGCGTGGATTGGCCTCCCTATTCGCCAGACATGAACCCCTGTGACTTCTTTCTGTGGGGACACGTGAAAGACCAGGTGTACCGCCAGAATCCAGAAACAATTGAACAGCTGAAGCAGTACATCTCATCTGCATGTGAAGCCATTCCGCCAGACACGTTGTCAAAGGTTTCGGGTAATTTCATTCAGAGACTACGCCATATTATTGCTACGCATGGTGGATATGTGGAAAATATCGTACTATAGTGTTTCCCAGACCGCAGCGCCATCTGTTGTTGACAATTGTAACTACTGTAATTTCGAAAGTTTGTCTGCCTGAAAATGTACTGTTGTCCCAAGCATATTGCAACAAACGGTGTATTTCTATCGCTGCTCGTTTAGTTTGTATTGCCGTTTCAAATATACCGGTCATTTTTGAAACACCCTGTATCTATATATTGGGACTCCGTTACAAAGTAAAGCGGCCGAGATTCGTTTAAACGTCAACAATTTCAACAGAGACCAGGGATACACACTCAGCAGGGCATGGGGGAGAGCGTTGGACATCGAAAGGAAGCAAAGACAGATGCGCCCCTGGCGCCACCTGACGTCACCGGCGCTGCCACGGGCAATAGATCTGCCAGCTGCCCGGGTCGACTTGCGCGCGCAGAGCATTGGGTCTATCTGGTTGGCTGCTGATGATGTCATCATGCCTATATAAGCGAGAAACCGTAGCAGCCCCAGCAGTCAGTGAACTCCTGACGACGATGGCGGAGATGGTCATCGAAAGCTCGAGGATTTTATTCGAACTGATGTGGCTGGAAAACCGAGAACGTTTTATTCATGTGTGCCGTCGCGAAAGACTCCGAGGACACATAGATTACGGACTTATCATCTACATGTCGAAAAAAGCACGAGCGATTATAGATTTCCGACTGGAGGGCTTCTTCCTCGGGTGTATCTTTAGACATACGAGACGAGCCACTGGTGATAGTGGGCAGCTCATCGCTACTCCGTCTATTTGTTCGTAATGATTCCCGTCGAACAGAAAATAGGAATTCAAACAGTTTCGTTAGCGTTGACCCAACTTTTCGTCTATGAGACTTCGGCAGTATCTTAGTGATACCTTTGAAAAGAGAGATACCACGCCGAAGCTCACCATGACGTCTTGTAGACCCAGTCGTAAGTTCCAGAGCTGCCGGATGAAATGCGCCGAATTCCGTATGTGTTAGTAGCATTTTACCCACAGGACTTAGCATTGCTGTCAGATGTTTGCTAATTCATGTGGTGGTGCACCGATGCTGCTGAAAAATGGTGGAGTGGCATTTCTTCTTGTGAATTTCTGGCAGTCTGCAAAGTCTGCGCGGCACAGCAGCTCGTGAACAAAGTCTCTTCAGCGTCTTCTTCTTTTGGAACGTGTGCTGGAGAAGCTCGATGGCCTTTTATTTCACATGGTTGGTATGATGGTAGGATCGTCTTCAATTCCACTGCAGGCGTCGTCCTGTAATAGGTGTACATTTTTTGCCTGTATACTTGCCGCGATATGAGGATCGTGCAGTTCGCTTTGTCTGCTGGGAGAATGATAGTCTCAGAATCTTTTTCGCAGCCTCTTAAGCCTTTCCACTTTTTCTTGCAGATGTCTGGTTTCGGTGGAGCAGCCTAAATAAATATCCGGCGTGTTTCACATCATATTCCCTCTGCAGTGCTACGTGGAAGTGCGAGAGCAACCTGTTCCACCGCGCAAATAAATTCCGCTGTTGGCAGGGTCGTCGCTATCGATGCGAAATTTAGCCCCTTTCCTAGTACAGACAAGGTTGCAATGTCCGTTACTTCTTCTGAGCAGTTGCTTACAGTTCTCCGACGTTCTCCCTGCTCGCTTCAAGCAGCTTGTCTGCAAGTGGCCGACTGCCGTGCTCTCCTGGCTTGAGACCAGCTAACTGCTTGTACCCACTGCCGCGAGTCACAGGGAGAGCGTCGACGCCAGCTGCAGGTGCAGCGAGAAGAGTCCTCTTGAAATCTCTCGAGTGTGCCGGATCCTCTCCCTGGTTGGCTCTTTTTTGGTGAGTTCTGGTTCACGTCGGCACCAACGACGTCTGTTGCACGGGTTCTGAGACCACCCTCAGCTCGCACAGGCGGCTGGCGGAGGTAGTGCTGGCTGCTGGCCTCGTATGTGGCGCGCAAGCAGAGCTGGCAGTTTGCAGCATAGTTCCCAGAATTGATCGGGGTGCTTTGATTTGGAACCAATTGGAGGGTGTCAATCGAAGGTTTCGTCAACTACGTGATGATCTTGGCTGCAGATTTTTAGACCTGTATTATCGTGTGGCCATTTGTAGGACTACCACTGATAGATCAGGGGTGCAAAGGAAGCAGCTACTCGGGTAGCAGAATACTTGTGGAGTGCACAAGGTCTTTTAGGCTAGGTGGTAGTTCGAGGTGCTCTGATGAACACTCGCCAGTTCACATGCAGAACAGAGACACTTCCACTGTCGTAATGTTATAAGTAAACTGTCAAAGTATTCGTAGTAAAGTCCCCGAATTTACTGCGCTCCAGGAAAGTTCTCGCGCTCAAATTTTTCTTTGAACCGAGAGCTGGCTGAAACTCGAAATGGAAAGCTCTGAGATATTTAGCGAGTCGTACAAAATGTCGGAAAGATAGATTACAGGTCACTGGAGGGGGAGTGTTCATTGTAGTTGAAAACAATATTGTCTCTAATGAGGTCGAAGCTGAGTGTGACAGTGAATTTATCTTGTCGTGTATAAGAGGTATAGGTGAAACCAAGTTAATTGTTGGATGTTTTTACCGACCACCGATTCCGATGTGTCAGTTCTAGAGTCAGTAAAAGAAAGTCTACAGTCAATAGCGCGTAAATACCCCGATCAAGCAATACTATAGTTGGAGTCACGAACGATGGCGGTCGAGTTTGGGCTTGTTCTGCGCATCTACGTCACGTATTCTCCGACAGCCAGTGAGTGTTCAGCATCTTATAACCGCTCTGCTGTAAATGCCGTAGGTAATGCGAGCATTAAACGTGGTCGTAGCGAGCTGTTTAGTGAATTTCGATTCCATTTGTCGCGAGTTGTCATCGCTGATTGAGGTGGTAAGTGATAAATTCTACATAAGCGAGCGAGAGATGTAATTTGCAGGATATACGCTTTCTTCAAGCGGAAAGCACGCGCATGCGCGAACCGCAACTGTCGCTTGGAATCGTCAACATTGCAGTCCGCTTCCGTTCCTCGACGTGCATGAACCACCAACGTTCGTGGATCGGACTATAGTTGGAGTCGACTTAAACCTACTGAGTATAAATAGGGATGTCTATGGATTCATTGCAGGGCGTACAGACAGACAGTCATGCGATATATTTTCGAACACGTTTTCGGAAAACTGTCTTGAGCAGCTAGCTCGGCACCCCACACGCAGTGGATATATCTTAGATCCTGTAGCTACAAAAATGCCGGATCTTATCGATAACATCAGTATAGAAACGGGGAATAGCGATCATGATGTCATTATAGCAACTATGATTACGATAGTTGATAAATCAGTCAAGAAGGCTAGGAGAGTGTTTCTGCTACATAGAGCCGATAAGCAGTTGTTAACTTCTCACTTAGACAGTGAATTGACTTGACTTTGTTCGAGTAAGATGGGTGTAGAGGAATTATGGGCAAAGTTTAAGCACATTGTAAATGGTGGTCTGGAGAGTTATGTGCCTAGCAAGTGGATAATGGACGGAAAAGACCCGCCATGGTTTGATAACGAAATTCTGAGGATGCTGAGGAAGCAGAGGTTGCTGCACTCTCGGTTCAAAAGAGAACGCGCAAATAACGACAAGCAAAGGTTAGTAGAGATTTGTGCGTCTGTGAAAAGATCGGTTCGTGAAGCATACAACAACTACCATCGTCACACCTTGGAAAACGATCTGGCAGAGAACCCGAGAAAATTATGGTCTTATCTAAAATTGCTAAGCGCATCTAAGGCTTCCATTCGTCCCTTGTTGACCAGTCTGGTGTGGCACTAGAACACAGCAAAGCGACAGACGAAGTTTTGAATTCCACGTTCAAGAAATCGTTCACGCAGGAGAATCGTACAAACATACCGTCGTTTGGCCGTCGGTCAGACTCCCGTATGGACGGCTTGGTAATAAGCATACCTGGCATATAGGAAGATCTAAAAGATATGAAAGCAAATAAATCACCAGGTTCGGATGGGATCCCTACACAGAATACTCTACGGCACAGGTCCCTTACCTAGCCTGCGTGTATCGTGAGTGTCTCGCCCAGTAAAAAGTCCCAAGCGACTGGAAAAAAGCGCAGGTGACTCCAGTATATAAGAAGGGTAAAAGGACGCACCCGCCAAATTACAGAGCAATATCCCTATCTTCGGTTTGCTGCAGAATCCTTGAACATATTTTCAGCTCGAATATAATAAACTTTCTTGAGACTCAGAAGCTTACGTCCACGAATCAGCATGGCTTTAGAAAGCATCTCTCGTGCGAAACTCAGCTTGCCCGTTTCACACATGGTATACTGCGAACCGTGAACGAAGCGCAACAGGCAGGTTCCTTATTTCTAGATTTCTGGAAAGCACTTGATACGGTGCCCCATTTCAGGCTGTTAACGAGGGTACGAGCATATGGAATAAGTGCACAGATATGTGAGTGGCTCGGAGACTTTTTAAGTAATAGAACCCAGTATGTTGCTCTCGAAGGCGAGTGTTCATCGGAAACAACGGTGTCGTCAGGAGCGCCCCAGAGAAGTGTGATAGAACCACTGTTGTTCTCTACATACACAAATGATTTGGCGGACAGGGTGGGCAGCAATATGCGGTTGTTTGCTGATGATGCCATGGTGTACGGTAAGGTGCCGAAATTGAGTGACTGTTGGAAGATACAAGATGAATTGGACAAAATTTCTAATTGCTGAGATGAATGGCAGCTAGCTCTAAAGGTAGAAATGTGGGTGAGTAGGAAGAGCAAACCTGTAATGTTCGATTGAAGTATTACTAGTGTACTGCTTGACACAATCAAGTCGTTTAAATATGTGGGCGTAACGTTGGAAGGCGGCATGAAATGGAACGAGCATGTGAGAATTGTGCTAGGAAAGCCGAATAGTCGACTTTGGTTTATTGCGAGAATTTTAGGAAAGAGTGGTTCACCTGTAAAAGAGACCGCATGTAGGACACTGTTACGACCTATTCTTGAGTACTCTTCGAGTGGTTGGGATCCGTTTCAGGTCGAATTGAAGGAAGACATCGAAGCAATTCAGAGGCGGTAGATTCGAACAACATGCAAGCGTTACGGATATGCATCGGGAACTCAGATGGGAATCCCTGGAAGGATGGCGACCTTCTTTTCGAGAAACACTGTTGTGTTTAGAGAATATTCAGAGAACCGGCGTTTGAAGCTGATTGCTAAACGATTCTGCTGTCGCCAACATACATTGCGAGTAAGGACCCCGAAGATAAGATACGACAAATTGGGCTCATACGGAGATACACAGATAGTTGTTTTTCCCTCGCACTGTTTTCGACTGGAACAGGAAATGAAATGGCTAGAAGTGGTACAGGATACCCTCCACACCGTGGCTTGGGGAGTATCTATGTACATGCAGATGCAGATGTAGATGTAGACTACCGGCTGTAGTTCTGATGTGATGAACGACGTGTTATTTTCAGTCGTCGTGCCTCTCAGCAGAAACACAATGGAGGTCAGGTGGTGTCATTCCCGTTCCGAAGCATGTCAAGCTTCTTAATTTTGCTGTATACCTCCTCCCCGTAGGTGTGTGATGTTTGAACCAGCGCTAGCGAAACTATTTGAATTCGTACTTACGTTATTCTAGTTTCTTTCTTATGAACAAACAGGCGGAGCAGCGATGAATTGCCCGCCGTCACCGGTGGTGGCCAGTATATCTAAGACACTCGAAGAAGAAGTCCCTGAGTCGGAAGTCTACAACCGCTCGTGCTTTTTTTCGGATACGTTCGTAATCTGGTCGCACGGACAACGTAACCACGATGACTTGCTGCAATATCTGAATTCGCTGCATCCGAATATCGAATTCGCGATGGAGATAGAGGAAAATGATTAACTTCCACTTCGGGATGTGCTCGTCAAGTGAAGAAAAGATGGCACACTAGGACACAACGTAAACCGGCACATACAGATTTGCACTTACATACCTCGAGCAGTTACACCCCTTCACAACAAGGTATCCTAAGCACACTAGTGCACAAAGCACGTGAAATTGTAGACCTAGTTCCGTACGGACGGTTACAAAAACCGCTACACACAACTTACCTTATGATGATATTACAGGGTCAGACCAGTCAATCATCCAGACTGTTGCCCCTGTAACTGCTGAAAAGGCTGCTGCCCCTCTTCAGGAATCAGACGTTTGTCTGGCTTGTCAGTAGATATCCCTCCGTTGTTATTGCACTTAAGGTATGGCTATCTACACTCCTGGAAATTGAAATAAGAACACCCTGAATTCATTGTCCCAGGAAGGGGAAACTTTATTGACACATTCCTGGGGTCAGATACATCACATGATCACACTGACAGAACCACAGGCACGTAGACACAGGCAACAGAGCATGCACAACGTCGGCACTAGTACAGTGTATATCCACCTTTCGCAGCAATGCAGGCTGCTATTCTCCCATGGAGACGATCGTAGAGATGCTGGATGTAGTCCTGTGGAACGGCTTGCCATGCCATTTCCACCTGGCGCCTCAGTTGGACCAGCGTTCGTGCTGGACGTGCAGACCGCGTGAGACGACGCTTCATCCAGTCCCAAACATGCTCAATGGGGGACAGATCCGGAGATCTCGCTGGCCAGGGTAGTTGACTTACACCTTCTAGAGCACGTTGGGTGGCACGTGATACATGCGGCCGTGCATTGTCCTGTTGGAACAGCAAGTTCCCTTGCCGGTCTAGGAATGGTAGAACGATGGGTTCGATGACGGTTTGGATGTACCGTGCACTATTCAGTGTCCCCTCGACGATCACCAGTGGTGTACGGCCAGTGTGGGAGATCGCTCCCCACACCATTATGCCGGGTGTTGGCCCTGTGTGCCTCGGTCGTATGCAGTCCTGATTGTGGCGCTCACCTGCACGGCGCCAAACACGCATACGACCATCATTGGCACCAAGGCAGAAGCGACTCTCATCGCTGAAGACGACACGTCTCCATTCGTCCCTCCATTCACGCCTGTCGCGACACCACTGGAGGCGGGCTGCACGATGTTGGGGCGTGAGCGGAAGACGGCCTAACGGTGTGCGGGACCGTAGCCCAGCTTCATGGAGACGGTTGCGAATGGTCCTCGCCGATACCCCAGGAGCAACAGTGTCCCTAATTTGCTGGGAAGTGGCGGTGCGGTCCCCTACGGCACTGCGTAGGATCCTACGATCTTGGCGTGCATCCGTGCGCCGCTGCGGTCCGATCCCAGGTCGACGGGCACGTGCACCTTCCGCCGACCACTGGCGACAACATCGATGTACTGTGGAGACCTCACGCCCCACGTGTTGAGCAATTCGGCGGTACGTCCACCCGGCCTCCCGCATGCCCACTATACGCCCTCGCTCAAAGTCCGTCAACTGCACATACGGTTCACGTCCACGCTGTCGCGGCATGCTACCAGTGTTAAAGACTGCGATGAAGCTCCGTATGCCACGGCAAACTGGCTGACACTGACGGCGGCGGTGCACAAATGCTGCGCAGCTAGCGCCATTCGACGGCCAACACCGCGGTTCCTGGTGTGTCCGCTGTGCCGTGCGTGTGATCATTGCTTGTACAGCCCTCTCGCAGTGTCCGGAGCAAGTATGGTGGGTCTGACACACCGGTGTCAATGTGTTCTTTTTTCCATTTCCAGGAGTGTATATCACCGAGGCACGCAAGCCACCACACCAATGAAGTACACCCCACCAAACAAGTTAGGTGTTGAAAACATTTCAAAGGGTTGTAGGAATGGGTAACTTGCTTTAAATGTCCAGAAATCTAGAACTGTGCATGTTGCGGAACGAAAAGTGTAGTACCCTTGAACACAATATCAAAGAGTCACAATTAGAATCAGACACTCATACACCGTCATGGGCGAAAACAATCTGTAGGGATGTGAAAGGGAATGATCATATAGGCTCAGTCGTAGGTAAAGCAAGCAGCGGACCTCCGTCTATTCACAGGACGCTGGGAAAAAAGCAGTGAGTCAACAAAGGAAACTGCTTACAAAACACTCTCGCTCTAGAGTACTAGTTAGGTCTGTGGAACACACACGAAACAGTATTAACCGGGGATATTGGACGTTTACAAAGCAGCACGAATAGTCACAGATTTGTTTGACCCACGAGAGAGCATCATGGAATGCATTGGCAGAAAGTGAATAACCTTGGAATATATTGCAATCCCATGCGTATCGCTCCCGTAGCGATCGCGAAGACGAATTAGACCAGTTACAGTGTGCACAGAGGCTTTGAAACACACATTCTTCCTGTGCTCTAAAATCAGATGGAACGGAAGAAGCCCTAATGTAGGGTACGGTGGGAGTACCCTCTGCCACCCTCTTGACTGTGGTTTGCAGAACACGGCAGTAGGTGTAGGTGAATGTAAGCTGGTGATTGTACCTTCTTGTAGAGAGTGAACCATCGCTTCGCCCTTTGCAATCAATGTACTAAATTAAATATTTAACTATCAGTAGAACGTGAACGACTGTTACATGATATAGATGAGGAGACAGCAGTTTTAATTCTAGTATACAAGCTTACATTTAGCTTTTGTAAGCACAGGCAGTATTAAGCAGTGTAGTGATAGGTTTTCGTTAATACAGCGTAAAGATTTTGATTCTAAGTGTTGTTTCGTTTCTTTCCACATCCTTTAGCCATATATGCAACAAGATGAATGTATGGAAAAAAGAGAAAGGAATCAAACCGTTTTATGTGCAACTGAAGTAGAGCGATTTGTCTTAAGGAAGTGAATCTATCGTTGCAGCTAGATGTTTTAAAAACTCAATTGTATGCTTGTCTGTGTGTGTGTGTGTGTGTGTGTGTGTGTGTGTGTGTGAGAGAGAGAGAGAGTGTGTGTGAGAAAGAGAGAGAGATAATAGATAGTGAGTGAGAGAGAGAGAGAGAGAGAGAGAGAGAGAGAGAAAAAAAGAGACTGGGGGACGGGGCAGAAAATGGTTAAAAGGAAACACGCCAACCTTGGTATATTGTAACTTGGAATGTGATTCAAAATGCAATGTTGTGAGTCTATGTCAACATTAGAGTACTGCCATGCGTGTTTAACTCAAAACGGAACTTGCTGTACTCTCTGACGGTTCACAGACGTGCAGCTGTCAAAAGAAAACTGTTATCTCAGGGAAATGGCACGAATATTCAACCTGATCCGATAAGATTACAGTGTGAGGTTTGAAGGCCTTACAGTGCGCAATCAATTACAACTGGGACTAGCAATGTTACGAAACCAGTACTCGAAGACGCAAAACTAAATCGTCTTACTAGCTGGAGTGTGGATAAGGTACGTAGTAGGTTTAATTTCATTCATAACATGCCAGGCGCCCCAACATTACAAATAGATATGAGAGGCAATTGCAGACTGAAGAACCACTACTCTCAGTTATTCGAGTATCATAATTTATGACTTAGTGAAGATTGTTAATTGGATCTCAGCGAATGACGAGGTACTCGATGAGGATGAGTAATCCAATAAAATATTATAATAAAATCCAGTCATATTTGGTGCAGACTGGTAAGTAGTTCTTAATGGAGGCAAACTATACTTTGCAAATTACGACAGATGTAAAAGTACAGTTGAAAGTGACTACCCGATTAGTAAGCCAGCAAAGTCAAACATTTACTTGAAGCGAAAATGTCTAAAGCTATGGAGAAAAATGACGCTATAGGTTCACTAGCAGCTAAAGCAAATCGGTAGGTTTAGCTGTTTCATTATTGGGATACCGCGACATTATACTGCGTTGGTAAGTCAGTTTGTAGCATTTTTCCGTTCTGCGAACACTGGGGTAACTTTTCAGTTCTGTAGAAATCACGTGATTTTGCCGGGAAGAACTCGTCGACCCGTGTTCGGAACGGATTTTCATCTGGAAAGGAAGTTCCTTGAAAGCTGTGCGACCGAGCGGAAAAGGTGAAAATCTAAGGGCACTAGGTCAAATGAATACGAAGCGCGCGGAATGACTTCCTAATCCAATTCCTGTAGAGTGTTTTTTGTCAGTCTAACAGAATGCGGGCGGGCGTTGTCGTAGTAGAGTAGCATCACTTCACGCAGTCTTCCTGGTCGCTGATCCTGGATTGCGTCTGCAAGGCATGTCTGTTGTTGACAATAAATGCCAGCATTGATGGTTACACGTGGGGGAACCAATTCGTAGTACACCACACTGTCACTGCTCCACCAGATGCATAACATTGTCTTTTGTGGATGCGCGCAGGTCTTTGTATGGGGAGTTGCTGCTTTGTTTCTGCTCAACCATTCGTTTCTTTTCCTTACGTTTGCATAAAGGCAACATTTATCGTCACTAGTAACGATACATGATAGGAATGGTCGGTGTTATTTCATGAGCCAACTAATGACGAGCAAGAAGAGATGCACATATGGCCGCCTGCTGATATTTTGATTTTGGCTTAGGGCGTGCGGTACCCATACATCTGATTTTTGAACCTTTCCATTGTACGCAAATGTCGCACGATGGTGGAATGATCACAGTTCATCACATTTGCCAGTTCTCGAGTATACTGACGTGGATCGTTGTACATTAATGCGTTTAAACGTTCATCATCAAACCCTGAAGGTCTTCCTGAACGTGGAAAGTCACTAATGTCAAAATGGTCCTCCTTAAAACGAGAGAATCATTTTCTTGCCGTCCTCTGTCCAATGGCATTATCCCCGTACACGACGCAAATTTTTCTGGCGCCCTCCGCTGCTGTCAACCCTCTATTGAACTCAGACAGAAGAGTATGTCAGAAAAGTACCGATATTTCCACTTGACACTCCATTTTCTAGCGACCACAGCTCCACTCACTATTTACAAATGACAAAATGACAATATGTAAACTGAAATAGCAAAAGTGAAGTACAAATAAAAACTGACAATTCATAAATAAACCAATAGCGTAGCTGAACGGAATGCACAGTCTCTTGAAAGGAGGATATAAGAGGAACATCGACAAAAGCAAAACGAGGATAATGGTTCAAATGGCTCTGAGCACTATGGGACTTAACATATGAGGTCATCAGTCCCCTAGAACTTAGAACTACTTAAACCTAACTAACCTAAGGGCATCACACACATCCATGCCCGAAGAAGGATTCGAACCTGCGACCGTAGCAGTCGCGCGGTTCCAGACTGTAGCGCCTAGTACCGCTCGGCCACACCGGCCGGCAAGGATAATGGAATGTAGCCAAATTAATTCAGGCGACGCTGTGGGAATTAGATTAGAAAATGAGACATTTAAAGTAGTAAATGAGTTTTGCTATTTGGGGAGAAAAAATGACTGATGATGGTCGAAGTAGAGAAGATATAGAATGCAGACGTGCTATGGCAAGGAAAGCGTTTCTAAAGAAGAGAAATTTGTTAACATCAAGTATAGAGTTAAGTGTCAGTAAGACTTTTCCGAAAGTATTTGTGTGGAGTGTAGCCATGTATGGAAGTGAAACAGGGACGATAAATAGTATGGACGAGAAGAGAGTAGAAGCTTTCGAAATGTGGTGCTACAGAGGAATGCTGAAGATTAGATGAGTAGACCACATAACTAACGAGGAGGTGCTGAATAGAATTGGGGAGAAGAGAAATTTGTGGCACAACTTGACTAGAAGAAGGAATCGGTTGGTAGGGTGTATATTCTGAGGCATCAAGGGATCACCAATTTAGTATTGGAGGGCAGAGTGGAGGGTAAAATTCGTAGAGGGAGACCAAGAGATTAATTCACTAAACAGATTCAGAAGGATGTAGGTTGCAGTAAGTACTGGGAGATGAAGAAGGTTGCACAGGAAAGAGCAGCATGGAGAGCTGCATCATACCAGTCTGTGGACTGAAGACAACAACAACAACAACCGGAATACCTAAATGCAAAACAAAAACGCTTCAAACTTACGCACCAACCTAATAGTTTGTCTTTAAAAGAGGCTGCGTGTGAAACTTTTCTATAACTTTTATTCATATCTCGTTCAAGTGCGTGGGACCGTATCGGATACGGCCCACAGTGAAATGAAACGTATATAAAAAGGAGAAATGCCAATGCTCATTAAAATTTTTGTCTATCGGGACCGTAACAGAAACGCTAAATGACAGAAATTGACAAGGGCGCCTTGTCACGGTTCGCGCGGCTGTCCCTTTCGGAGGTTCGAGTCCTCCCTCGGGCATGGGTGTGTGTGTTGTCCTTAGCGTAAGTTAAAGTTAGATTCAGTAGTGTGTAAGCTTAGGGACCGGTGGCCTCATAAATTTGGTCCCATAAGACCTTACCACAAAAAAGAACCCATTGCTGAGTAATGAGGAAGAGTAGATGCCAGGCTGAGATTCAGTGGAAGAGTCATAGGGACGAAACAAGTGGCCGCTTCCTGCATTTTTTTCGAAGAACAGCAAAACCACTTACTGGAAAACCTCGTGAAATTGAAACTGACTTTCCAATAAGTGCTCATGTTTTATTATGTTATGAAGATCCTTAAATACACAAAACCATTTTTTGTTTTCTGCGAGACTGTGTAACGTGTGTATATGTAATTTGGTGTTCTATCTGTGGTTGCCTAAACACTCTGATCTCGCGGTGTACGCTTGCAAATCTCTGTTGAGTTCTCTTTCCTATATTCCATTTTGTCCACAGTTGATACGTCACGATTCCTAAGTATTCAATCTATGTGGAAACTGTAAAATAATTTAAACTCATCGTTCAGACTATTTATACTAAGACTTCTGTGGAAATATGAATTTATATTTGTATCATGCTATTGGCAGTGTGGTTCAGTAACCTCAAATCAAATTTAAAAAATCGTTCGAACAGCGACTGATTCACGAGTTCAGCTCATCAGTCTGGGGCCCCTTACTAGGTCTCAAAAAAATAGAGAAGACTCAACAGAGAGCGGCGCGTCTCGTCGCCGGATCATTAATTAGTTTTTAACGTCCCGTCGACGTCGATGTCATTAGCGACGGAGCACAAGCTCGGAATGTTTCCAGGATGGGGAAGGAAATCGGCCGTGCTCTTTCAACGGAACCATCGCAGCATTCTCCTTAAGGGATTTCGGGAAATCGCGAAAAATCTAAACCTGGATGGCAGGACGCGGATCTCAACCCTCGTCCTCCGGCATGCGAGTCCAGTGCGCTAACCACAGGGATTTTCAAGCAAGCGCTGGAGCATCACGTAGATGCTGGACAAACTCTAGTGGCAGACGCTACAAGACAGGCGTCGTGCTTCACGTTGAGGTTTATTGTTTATATTGCGAGAGCGCATGTCCCAGAAAGTGTCGGGGAACACATTACTTCCTCCCACGTACGTCTTGCGGAAATCATAGCTCGCACGAAGGTCAGTCGTTCTTCCCACGCACCACTCCCGAGTGAAGCAGGAAAGGGGGGAGGTGGGGGTTGAAGAGAGGGAGGGGATTCTAGTGGTACTCGATGTAACTTCCGCCACAGAGTATGGTTCAAATGGCTCTGAGCACTATGGGACTCAACTGCTGAGGTCATTAGTCCCCTAGAACTTAGAACTAGTTAAACCTAACTAACCTAAGGACATCACAAACATCCATGCCCGAGGCAGGATTCGAACCTGCGACCGTAGCGGTCTTGCGGTTCCAGACTGCAGCGCCTTTAACCGCACGGCTGCCACAGAGTATAGATGCAGAGTATAGATGTTGTTCCTAATTGAAGCTACTGTAAGACGCATGATGAAAAGAGTAGAGAAGTACGTCTCACACTATCGCACACTGCCAGTCTAGTGACGCTCTCTGTGTGAATTGAGTGGCAGGAAATAAAAAAACGAGTACAGTGTGATGCAGCCTCTCCCACACTATTTGCAATGATTTGCAGGTGAGCGTAAATGCAGATTTTCGGAGAAGGGTGTGAGGCAGGTACAATGCTACAGATGGCCTCTGACAGGCAGAGATAGAACATTTACGAGACTGCATAATCCGCATTTCACAACTGCATACACAACAGCAGCTGAAGTCCCGATTGTGGAGACCAGACATGATCAACTTACGCCAAGACATGTCATCATTTTCGCCACTGCAAGTTCGAACAGAATAAGAGTACATAGTTCATGGCTACAAGTCGTAGAGGCCGCTTGTTTACACCTCAGCAACGAAAGTACTGCGCTGGGTTTTCGCACGCGTCCGCGTACAGTTTACAGGCCACTGTTTATCGCAAGGCAGGCGATAAACAGCGGCGAAACCTTCATTCATGTGTATTTGTGAACGAGGCGTGGGAAAATGGTCTTCGAACGCTGTTGTGCGCAACTCCATCTCTTGTAGTTACAGCCAAGGTTCTGAGCAAAACGCGTATTATTTTCCCGCTCGTGTAGGGATAAGGGCAGTGCTTATACACGGTCCAGTCACGTTGATGTGACCTTCGTGTATGTAGGACATCAACGTGCAATAAACCATTCACAGGTGGTAGCTGGCAGCACCAGCAGTGGATTGTATATAAAGCGTGTCCGGGGAAAGCGGAAAACAGTGCAGTCGTTGTCATAATGCGGAAACCTAGTGATTTATCTGACGTCCAAAAGGGCATGACCATTGGCTTTCGGGCCAAGGGTGGAAGCATTTCCGAAACGGCTAAGTTTGTAAACCGTTCGGGTGTCGCTGTGGGTAAAGCATACCGTGCTTAGCATAATGGCGCTATCCAAAATCGGCGCCGAGGCAACTATGGTGAACTACGTGCCGTAGATTACAGGGGTGAATGATGGCTGCGGAGATGTGATCGGGTGAATACACGGCAACTGTTGAGCAACTGACCGACCAGATGAGCCGAGGGACTACCAATGGTGTCTCCCAACGAGCGTTCAGCGGACTTCGCTGCGTATGGGCCTCCGCAGCAGGCGCCTGTTTCACGCACCCATGCTGATTGCTGTTCATCAACGATGAAGGCTGGAATATGCACGCCAGTAGCGCACAACTGGACGTCCATCAAGTGGCGGTAGGTGGCCTTTTCAGATCAATCACGTTTGGTGCTCCATCGGACAGATGGCCTTTGGCGTGTGCGATTGCGGAACAATCGTCGAAAGAGACCAGGCCGAAGGAGGGAGCGTTACAGTCTGAGGAATGATTTAGTGGCATTCCCTGCGTGATCTCGTCATTGTGGAAGGTACAGTGGATCAACACAACTATGCATCTATCGTCGGGGACCATGTCTACCCCTATATGAAGTTCGCTTTTCCTCGTCACGACGGCATCTACCAGCAGGACACTGCAACCTGTCGTACAGCTTGCATTGTATGTGCTTGGTTCGAAGAGCGCCAGGATGAGTTTATCGTACTTCTCTGGCCACCAAACTCCCTGGATTTAAGCCCGATCGAGAATCTATGGCCGGCCGCTGTGGCCGAGCGGTTCTAGGCGCCTCAGTCCGGAACCGCGCTGCCGCTACGGTCGCAGGTTCGAATCCTGCCTCGGGCATGAATGTGTGTGATGTCCTTAGGCTAGTTAGGTTTAAGTAGTTCTAAGTCTAGGGGACTGATGACCTCATATGTTAAGTTCCATAGTGCTTAGAACCATTTTTGAACTGCTTTGCAGCGTGTACACATATGGATACACTTTGATGCATGGTATGAACTGCAAAGGATGAAATGGTAGGAAGTAATTTCGCTTAGCTGGAGGAAGTTTTGGAAGCTGGAATTACCCGCCGAGCATCTGCAGCACGTAACCCAGTCGGCAATCAGCATATTATCAGTGCTTAGTTAACGTACGCCATGTCACGCAAGAAACGTCTTACTCAGCCCTATTACGTAAATACACACGCGAGATTGGAAGCTTTTTTTTTTTTTTTTTTTTTTTTTTTAAATCAAAGCCAAATGAGCAGACATTAGACAGGTGAACAATCAAACTTAACTGATACATTAAGCAAATACTTCTGTTTAGCTTTGGCAACTCCGGACGTTCAATTGATTTACCTAAATAATATGCACTTTCGAGTAGTTTTAGGAAAATTCGAAAACAAAATTGGCAGATCACGCTACCTCGGACAAAAACAGCTTGGAAAAACATTTTTAAGGATTAATTTATATCTGGTACTCGTCGGTACTACGAGGTCTGGCAACAGTTAGCTTTCTCGTAGTCTGTTGCTGCATCAAATACGGTTGAATCGAAAGAGGTGGTAAAAACACAATACTTATAGTATTCGCAATGAAAATTTTTTCAATTGAACTGTAACACGTCAACAGGGAAACGACAATCGTATTGTCTCGAGTCTGTACAGAGACATCTTCCCTACATCAGAGAGAAGAAAGTGGGGTGCGAGTATGTCGCCGATTACGACAGAGTACTTTAGTGACCTCTTTCCATATTTAACTTCATCTCCTCTGTCGGTTTTAGCTCTATGGAGTTGTGATTACATTCTATTTTTTGTTACACGAAACGTCCCAGCGAAGTTAAGACAATGTAATCCTGCATTGGCACAGTCTAGGCTTATCTTTGACACAAACCATAATCTAAAAACATTTATATGGAACATTTTATAAATTTGTTCGAATGCTCTCATTCTGCGATACGCGAAATATCAAACATTGTCCTTATGAACTCAGTGTCGCTAAAATTGTGTTTCACCAGCTGCCATGCAATACAAAAAGTTCGTGCAAAGTTCTGTTACAAAACATTGCACCAAACAGGTAAAATATTGCTGAGAAAAACAAATATTGAGACACATATGCAAGACTAGTGTAATAGTGAGCGATGTTAAGAAACATATGACTACATCAAAAGATGAAGTCGTTAAGTCATACCTTCATCGTTTAACGCCAACATGCTGACCCTTAATGTGATTAAAACAAATTACACTCAGCTGGTAAAAATGAATCAAAAGCAAAATCATCATCTGGTATAGAGAGGGAAATTATTCAGAAAGAATTAGATGAACAAAACTTTTAGCAATGTATGTTGATCAAGTCTTAAACTGGAAAGGGCAGCCGGCCGCTGTCGCCGAGCGGTTCTAGGTGCTTCAGTCCGGAACCGCGCTGCTGCTACGGTCGCAGGTTCGAATCCTGCCTCGGGCATGGATTTGTGTTGTCCTTAGGTTAGTTAGATTTAAGTAGTTCTAAGTCTCGGGGACTGATGACCACAGATAGTGCTTAGGGCCATTTGAACATTTTGTGATAGAATGGCTTAGTTTGGTTACTTCCACTCCCTTTTAGTGTACGGAACAGTTTTTTTGGCGTAAAGCTGATACTTGAGTACATGAATTTTTTACATTGCAGAGAAGGACCATTCGAATTTTGTCACATATCTCTACACTACTGCAAACTCCTGTTTAAAAAGTTGTGTGTGCTTACTGTATCCTCCATCGAGATGTGTTGATGGCAAGAGCTTAAGTTGGAGACCTGCAGACCAAAAGTGATTGTTGTTGTTGTGGACTTCATTCCAAAGACTGGTCTGATGGTGCTCTCCATGCTACTCTATCCTGTGCAAGCCCTTTCACCTCTGAGTAACTAATGCAACCTACATCCTTCTTAATCTGCTTAGTGTATTCATCTCTTGGTCTTCCTCTACGATTTTTACCCACCACGCTTCCCTCTAGTACTAAAGTGATGATCCCTTGATGCCTCAGAACGTGTCCTACCAACCGATCCCTTCCTCCAGTCAAGTTCTGCCAGAAATTCCTCTTCTCCCCAGTTCTGTACAGCACCTCCCCATTAGTTACGTGATCTACCCATCTAATCTTCAGCATTCTTCTGTAGCACCACATTTCAGAAGCCTATATTCTCTTATTGTCTAAACTGTCATTTAAATCTCTACTCTATGTTAACAAATTTCTCTTATTCAGAAACGCTTTCCTTGCCGTTGCCAGTCTACATTTTATATCCTCTCTACTTCGACCATCTTTCGTTATTATAGTGATTACCACAACCAAAACCCTCGCAATTGTGTGGCTCCCCCCCCCCCCCCCGTCCCCCCCCCCAACCATAACAATTCAAATGGCTCTGAGCACTATGGGACTTAACATCTGAGGTCCTAAATCCCCTAGAACTTAGACCTACTTAAACCTAACTAACCTAATGACATCACACACATCCATGTCCGAGGCAGGATTCGAACCTGCGACCGTAGCGGTTGCGCGGTTCCAGACTGAAGAGCCTAGAACCGCTCGGACACACCGGCCGGCCCCAAAACAGATAATAGACTCCTACTCAAAGACATGTGAACCACTTTGATGTCATACAGGGGTTGGGCAAAAATATGGAAACACCGCAAGAAATGAATGCTGATGCCTCCCAAGCCTGCAGGTGGCGCTGTTGTATTCGACCACTAACGGCACCTGTGCAACGTCCTCAATACGGTGCAAGTGTCAGTTATTGTTAGAACAGTGTTTTATGTAGTTGTGAGTGTATTATGACAAGGCTTAAGTGAATTTTAATATGGGAAAGTTCTTAGTTTTCGTATGGTGGGCGCTTCCGTAGCCACGACAGCCGAAGTGCTTGGTGTTTCATTCAAGAGGCACTAATCGAAGATTTATACAGTGTACAGAGAAAGTGGAAAAACGTCATCCGCTAAAGTCACAACGCGGACGAAAGTGTGTGTTGAGCGATCATGACAAATGGTCATCGAAGAGGATTGTGACGAAAAATAAGAGGACAACAGCTGCAAAAATCACGTGCAGAAGTGAATGCCACATAGCGAGTCCGTCAGCACCAGTACAACATGAAGGCAGCTCCACAAGCAAGAAATTGCAGGGTGAGCTGTAAATCCAAAACCACTCATCAGTGATGCAGATATCCTTAACAGGAAAACGCGGTGCCGAAGTCTTAAAACCCGAACTATGGAGCAATGGGTGAGTCTTTTGGTCGGATGAGTCTTGTTTCACACTGCTTCCAACTTCTGGCCGAGTTTACGTACCAAGAGTGGAACATGGTGGGGGTTCGGTGATTATTTGGGTAGCCATATCGTGATATTCCATTGAAAGCATGTTTAGATTGCAAGGTTGCATTACTATTAAGGATTATATGACCATTTTGGGTAATCACTTCTGTCCCATGGTACAATTTTTTTCCTCAATGGTGATGCCGTGTTGCAAGACTACAGGGTCCCAGTTCAGACAGCTCCTGTCGTCCAGGGGTGGTTTTTTGAGGACAAGGATGAATTGTCGTATTTCCGCTGGCCACCACATTCAAAACATCTCAATATTATTGAACCTTTGTGGTCCACTTTGGATAGAAGGTTGCGTGATTGTTGCACAATTCCACCATCGTTTCTTGAACTTATAATTATTTTGCTGGAAGAATGGTATAAGGTTCCATTGAAAAGCATACAGGACCTGTATTTATCCATTCCGAGACGATTGGAAACTGGTTTGAATACCAACTGGTTTCCTACACCGTAATAGGCATAGTACAGTAATGTGTTTTTTATGTTTCTATATATTTGCCTGACCCTTGTACGTAAGAGAGCTGGAGAAGGAAGCAGCTTTTAGAGAGTGTATAACGAAGATTCGTGTTAGAATTACATCACTGATTATACTTCTTGTGCGTGTTGTAACTCCCTTGCTGACTATGTGTATGTTGTTTCCTTTCCAATTACGAACCGATCGATGGGGTTAAACCCGCGTTAATGTACTGGACTCGCATTCTGGAGGAGCGGAGTTCTTTCCTCGTTCGACCATCCTGACTCGGATTTTTCATGGTTTTCCCACGTTGCAAAGATGAATGCCGGGGTAGTTCCTTTCATAAGGCCATGGGCGACTTCCTGTCCTATCCTCGCCTAATCCTGCACTACTTTGTACATGTTTTATGTGCTTATATTGTTTCTGTAACGTATCTCACATTTCCCATACGCCCGCAGCTCGTGGTGTAGCGGCTAGCGTTGCTGCCTCTGGATCACAGGGTCTGGGTTCAATTCCGGGCCGGGTTGGGGACTTTCTCAGCCCGGGGACTGGGCGTTTGTGTTGTCCTTATCATTTCATCATCATCATTCGTGGCAGTGGCTAGATTGGACTCTGTAAAAATCGGACTGTGTCAAAATTGGGACTTTGTACAGGCGTTGATGACCGGACAGTTGAGCGTCCCACAAACCAAACATCATCATCACAATCCCTATACTGTTGTACCGAACGATCGAAGGACGAATAAACGAATAAATAAAATGAAAATAAACTTTCACACAAGGGACTCTCAGATGGTGCTCTGAGGGTAACGTTGGGACCAAAATAAATCATGTATCACATATTCGTGATTTGTTTCTGTATTTGTCGTGCTTATATACATATTCGAATGTATTTACAAATATGGGCTCTGTTGATAAGACAGAGCAAGGTTTTGCAGTAGTTAGCGAACTGGACTCGCAGCAGTGAGGACGGAAGTTCAACTCCCGCTCCTGCCATCCAGATTTAGGTTTTCGCAAGTCACTCAGGGACTTGGAGACGTCCCATTTTTCCTTCCCCGAGCCGCGCTTCTGCGCACTCTCTAATGACCTCTTCTTCGAAGGGACGTGAACTCCAAACTTCCTTTTTATTATTATTCATAATTGGTCTAAAACGAAGACGCGATAGCGGCCGCAAAATTCCGGTCAAAGCAACTGTGAGAGCAAAAAGCATCCCGATATCCTGTCGACGTTTGCTGACGTAACAGCTCGAAACGTTGTGGCTCTCGCACTCTTTTGTTTGCAGTAAGATAAGGTCCGAAGAACCGCCAAGTCGTCAAACAAGGGCTCCTCATATTCTTCTTCACAGTACTCGTAGCTTGCCTCGGTATAGCTACGATCATCATCTCAGTTTCTTTGTTTTTCCTTCATGCGAGATTTGCCATGCACTTCGCAGATGTCCGCCCCCGGTAGCTGAGTGGTCAGCGCGACAGAATGTCAATCCTAAGGGCCCGGGTTCGGTTCCCGGCTGGGTCGGAGATTTTCTCCGCTCAGGGACTGGGTGTTGTGTTGTCCTAATCATCATCACTTCATCCCCATCGACGCGCAAGTCGCCGCAGTGACGTCAAATCGAAAGACTTACACCCGGCGAACGGTCCACCCGACGGGAGGCCCTCGTCACACGATATATATATAGCTGTAACTGACATGAGAGTCTCCAAGGCGTGAGGGAACAGAATATAATGAAACGCTTAGAACTCACAAGAGGAAGGACTCACTTCGTAACGGGGCGCTGGCCTTGTTTCACACACCTTCCCAGCTCTAAACACAGACGGGGCAGTGATCGACAATGAAGAGATAGTACCTGGACACGTAAAGTTCGAGTGGAGGGAACATCTGAAGGCATTACTGATTCTGAGTAGAGTTTGTTTTCTGTTCCTTTTTTTCCTTCTTTTCGATTACTAAAATACAGTGACACGATGTATACAAGTACGGTACAACTTCCTTAGTTTATGAGTTTATTTGTTTAGTAGTAGCAGTTTTCTATGCTCACAACATACATGTTATTTCTTGTGTGCTCGCATTCTGGAGGACGACGGTTCAATCCCGTCTCCGGCCATCCTGATTTAGGTTTTCCGTGATTTCCCTAAATCGCTTCAGGCAAATGCCGGGATGGTTCCTTTGAAAGGGCACGGCCGATTTCCTTCCCCTTCCTTCCCTCACCCGAGCTTGCGCTCCGTCTCTAATGACCTCGTTGTCGACGGGACGTTAAACACTAATCTCCTCCTCCTCCTCTTGTGTGCGCTGCTTTCTAAGTCTTTATAATGCCTGTAATAAATATAATATACATAAAACTGCTATGCGAAGGGGAAAAGCGCGGTTAAATATCGATAGTCGACGGTCTGACAGAAAGCATTGTCACAAAGTGTAACAGGAACACATGATTGTTGTTGCTAAACTTGGGTATAAAAACTTAGAACTGTCAGAAAGTATAAAGTTTCATTTTAATTTTTGAGTGCACCTCTGTGTTTTGTGAAAAATATGCTGTAGCAGTAACTGAATTGAAAGTTCGTGTACTCTTAGCTGGTCATAATCTTGAAGTCCCCGTTACACTCGTTTAACCGTAATTTTATTTCAAAATGGATTAATTCAAAATTATTTTTCATTTTGTGTCTATACGTACATACATAAATTAATCCTTGTTCCATAGATCGTGAATCCGACATTTAGTAATGGTGTGGAACGTGTCACTTTAACGTAAGTTTTCTTTACACAAAATAATAATAATTATTTTTACAGTTACTGCTTCATATCTAAGAATTCAACTATTGAGTAGAGGGAGTCATCATTCAGACATTCTTTTCATTTGCTTTTAAATGTTGGTTGGCTATCTGTCAGACTTTTAATGCT
This sequence comes from Schistocerca americana, assembly GCF_021461395.2. Lineage (NCBI taxonomy): Eukaryota > Metazoa > Arthropoda > Insecta > Orthoptera > Acrididae > Schistocerca > Schistocerca americana. The sequence goes on along the minus strand of NC_060120.1, from coordinate 288,701,429 downwards.
ATTTGGCAAATGACCAAAGATTTTTGTGGCAGCATATAAATCTTTGGTCTGCACTGATGTGTTCTGGGTTTTGAATTTTTGCTTTGATGTGGTTGTGCAAATGTTCAAATGGTTCAAATGACTCTGAGCACTATGGGACTTAACATCTGAGGTCATCAGTCCCCTAGACTTAGATCTACTTAAACCTAACTAACCTAAGGACATCACACACATCCATGCCCGATTCAGGATTCGAACCTGCGACCGTAGCAGCCGCGTGGTTCCGGACTGAAGTGCCTAGAACCGCTCGACTGCCGCGGCCGGCTGTGCAAATGTCACACATATTACTTTATTAATGGCTGTACACTGTTTCTGGTCTTATTTGTCATTTTATATGTTTACTTATATCTACTGGCACGTGTGCACTTACATGTGTGTGTTCTCGTAGTTTTTTGGTGAAGATTACGTGTCTTTAGTGTTGCACTTTATGAAATACGCACGAAACGTAGGGGTTGGGATATCCGTTAGCGCCCGCATCTCGTGGTCGTGCGGTAGCGTTCTCGCTTCCCACGCCCGGGTTCCCGGGTTCGATTCCCGGCGGGGTCTGGGATTTTCTCTGCCTCGTGATGGCTGGGTGTTGTGTGCTGTCCTTAGGTTAGTTAGGTTTAAGTAGTTCTAAGTTCTAGGGGACTTATGACCACAGCAGTTGAGTCCCATAGTGCTCAGAGCCAGCCAAATATCCGTTAGCGATACATCGATATGTGAACCAGTTACGCGAAACTTCTAAACGATATCTATTCACCGATGTATTAGCATCATACATATTTTGTTGGCGGTATCTTCGCATGTTATTGTTATTATTAATATCATCATCATCATCTAACTCATAATAGAGAAAACTCAACTCTACTTTTTTGTAACATTGAAATATTCTTTTACTTTGAAGAAATTTTGACCGTATTTTCGTAACCTCACCTTACTTCAAAGTATGGTTGGCACTCTAGACACTGAAGACGTATCTCCGGAATTATCAATATATGTACGAATGCCACCCCCTGTACAGTTAGGAAATCTGAAAGAAGATATCTCAACCTAGTTCTAGCCTGTGTCAGATAGACAGGAATTATTTATCTGTTATAGAGAGATCAGTTACAGCAGGACGTTTATTTTCAAAAGCTGGTGACCGATTTCTGCTCAAAGAAGCAGATTAAAAGCTGTTTCTTATTATCTGTATTTTGTGTGATTTTTTCTGCCTATCATTTCACATGCTGTAGTATAACTTTTTTATTTTTTCCTAAGACTTCTCTATTTAAAAGTAAAATAATACATAATTAATTTTAGATTTCCGTAATTTTCTATTAATTCTTAAAACCCACTCCTCATAGTTCTAAATAACAGATGCAATCATTATTGACCTGTATTTTAAAACTAAATTTTTGGCAGAAACAACTAACATACCGAAATATTGATATTTTCGATGGATTAATCGTCGATACGGATGTTAGTTTGTATATATATATGTCCCATCCCTACCGCAGTTTCAGGTTCTGGCAATGAGAACACGGCAGGTTAGCTCTCATAAGACAGTAATGAAAACCCGTTTTTTTTTATAAAATCTGAAACATGTCGTACTCCAGTTTCTCACAGCTGTGGACGAACTTTTACGCTCTTTCAATTATTCACAGTCGTTATTGCGATTCATGTTGATTTATGTATCAAGGGTGCATATGTTAGTTGCGTAATTTAATTTGAGCCCGCATGATACTAGTGAAAGTGACTTCCTATAATGACTGTGGTAGAGGCAAGTTTCTCTACGTCTCAAATGATTCGCGTTATTTTATCGCCGCGCGGAGTGCCCGCGTGGTTTGAGGCGCCTTGTCACGGACTGCAGGGCCCCTTCCGCCAGAGATTCGACTCCTCCCTCGGGCATGGATGTGTGTGTTGTTCTTAGCATAAGTTAGTTTAAGTAGTGTGTAAGTCTAGGGACCGATGACCTAAGCAGTTTGGTCCCTTAGAATTCACACACATTTGAACATTTTATTCTTTTTTCATGAATTTCAAATGAATGTTTTTTCTCATTGTTCGTTAGAAACACTCCTGATAAAAGAAACTGCAAACTTACAGGAGTGGATGTGAGCACAATACTATAAATAAGACTCCGTGTGCGGTTTCAGAAAACGCCGGTGCGAAGCATTCGTTTAACTGTTTTGACAACACCGAAATCTCGAAGGAAGCACACAACACAAAATACAGAGTGTAACACTGAGAGTCAAAATGTGCAATATATGTTGATGAAACCGCTGCCCACACATAATTGTGATACAAAGGTTCCTTCTCCTTGTCTCAGATTTTAGAGAGAGAGAAAAAAAAACTATTTCTGACAACAGGAATACATGTATTGTACATAGAGAAGTATACATGAAAATGTAATACTTTTCTTTGTGAATATTCGTTGTATCGTCATTTTATGTATCTTCTGTATCTGCATCAGTTACATGCTCTATAAGTCGCAAGTAATTTTGTCAGCGGTTGCGACATTAAACTGTCTTCTCACAGTGGGCTAAGGAGTCGAAAGGCGATTGCTAATCAGAGAAATAATATTTTGGGTAACCTCAGAAAAGTGTTTCCTATTTAACTGTTGCTCAGAAGTGAATAGATGCGTGTTAGGAAAACAAACGGATCAGCGAACAGGTTACTAAATAAGACGTACTTATGGCCGTAATGGAAGTGGGTGGGTTATGTGGCGAAGCGTATGGCTGTTGGACAGACAGGCTTGGTTCAAATGGCTCTGAGCTCTATGGGACTTAACTGCTGTGGTCATCAGTCCCCTAGAACTTAGAACCTAACTAACCTAAGGACAACACACACATCCATGCCCGAGGCATGATTCGAACCTGCGACCGTAGTAGCGATCGCGCGGTTGCAAACTGTATGGACAGACAGATGTGACTAGTTGTATGCTGAAGCGGAAGAGAAAGTCGGCCGTAATGAAACGTTGGTAGAAAAATGTAGGAAGTCGTACATCCACACCACTGAAAGTTGCAGTGCATCGAAAGTCTGGTGATGAGCTAATAAACGTTTAATTAAATAATTCTAGTAGAAGCCGTTTTAAAGCATAATTTAGGTAAGGTACTAACGTTGAAAATGTCCACACGACTTTTTTTTTATTTTAGTTTCTGGTAAAAAAGGACTTCACCCTTGTCAACGTGACTGTTTCATGACGAGTCAAAAAACTGGTTGAAATGGCTCTGAGCACTATGGGACTTAACATCGGCGGTCATCAGTCCCCTAGAACTTAGAACTACTTAAACCTAAGTAACCTTAGGAAATCAGACACATCCATGCCCGAGGCAGGATTCGTACCTGCGACCGTAGCAGCAGCGCGGTGCCTGACTGAAGCGCCTAGAACCACCGTAGCAGCAGCGCGGTGCCTGACTGAAGCGCCTAGAACCGCTCGGCCACTTCGGCCGGCCATGACGAGTCGCTGAGGTTCGGAAGACTTTTACTGGTTTAGAGAAAGGCGGCATTTCGCCGCAGGAGAAAGAACAAAATAGTCTATATCACTGCTATTGCTAGTTTCGGTCTAATTAGGCGATCTTCAGGTGTAGCAAAACTCTAGAATAAAGATAAAGCATTAGTTGCGGTACTCTCTTTTATATGACTTGTGTTTCCATCTGCTTCATATTTTATCATAAATAGCTTGTACAACAGGGAAGAAATACTCTTTTTATTTCTCCTTATTCCAGTGTTGTATCGGAAGATAGTGTAATTTGACTGAAGTTGGTAATACAAGTAGCATGTTATTAAAACGTGATCTAGACTGTTTTGTTTACTAAATAATGTAAAACGCGTCCCTGAAACATAATCGAACTATCCAGAATGAGATTTTCACTCTGCAGCGAAGTGTGCGCTGATATGAAACTTCCTGGCAGATTAAAAATGTGTGCCGGACCGAGACTCGAACTCGGGACCTTTGCCTGCAAGGTTCTCAGGAGAGCTTCTGTAAAGTTTGGAAGGTAGGAGACGAGGTACTGGCAGAACTAAAGCTGTGAGGACAGGGCGTGAGTCGTGCTTGGGTAGCTCAGTTGCTAGAGCACTTGCCGGCGAAAGGCAAAGGTCCCGAGTTCGAGTCTCGGTTCGGCACACAGTTTTAATCTCCCAGGATGTTTCATAATCGAACTATGTTTGTTTTAACCACTTAAAAAATTTTGATTTTACCCCACACCCCACCCCACCCTTACCCACTGAGGGTAATTAACCTTTAAGGTAGAGAGCCACATACACAGTTGTGGGCTGTGGACGAACCTGTATCGAGTTGTTCAGTTGACCGGGGAACGGCTCTACTGCGAGGTCCGTGCGAGAGGAGGCGGTCTGTGGCGAGGGCAGCGGCGTGGTCCCCGCGCGGTTGTAGGACCTGGGCCGTCGCAGGGGGCGGGGCGTGTACGGGAAGCGGGGGCCCTCCTGCGCGGCCTGTAGCTTCAGCGGCGCCAGCACGCGGCACGCGTAGCACCAGCGCATGCGCTGGCTCGAGCTGACGCTCTCCGTGCTCGCCGCCGCCACGGCTGCCAACGTGCCGGCACCGGCCGCGTCCGCGCCCGCTCCCATGCCGGCGCGCGGTTGGCAGCGGCCGTCTTCCGCGCCCGCACTTCCTGCCGGGCTCGCCAGCCTCGCCGCGGAACCGGCGAAAGCGCGCGCCTGCTGCTGCCGCCGACGCAGCTTCTGTGTCCGGCAGCCTGCCACCGCCGCCTCATGCTGCACGCGTCTGCCGGGGCCCGCTGCCGCCGACCGCACCAGCCGCGACGCGGCAACCGTCACTCACGAGGCTGCCGCCATACACCGTCTACCGTATATGCGTATATTCGCCGGCCCGGACACACGACACTACTCCGTCAGGATCACTCAGCCGCGGCCACCAGTAAACTCCCGAACGTCACACTTGTGCACCGTCACTGCTACGGTTGTGCCCACTCGGCTGCTGTCACCGACCGACGGTTCCACTCAGATAAGTGCTCTCGGAGAAACTGACTTGTCGGCTGCTATCTAATCAGTGCCGTGACGTCAGAAACACACACAGCTACTCGCTAGCACTGCAGTCGAGAAACGACCGACCAGGTCTTAGTAACGACAACTAAAACAACTCGTGAAATTTTACGAACGAATTCGTTGGCATATCAATGACAACACACCAAATTCTTTTAATGTGCACTTAAACTGTGTAAGTCTGCACTGGAATACCGACTCACGCCTAGTTCGCTACTGCGTTTCGTAATTCTAATCAGTTACAGTGATGGCAAAACACATCTGAACCGATCGGATGTAGTACTGAAACCGCTGATCACAAAAAAATAACTGCCACTTGTTCAATGTACACGATTAACAGACTGCGAACGGGCGTCTCTGCCCTCGACACTGAGACGTTCCGGTACTACCTCGCTTTCCACCAGTACGAGTGCAAACACTAGAGTGGGAAGCGAAGAAGCCCTGATTCCCAGACAGGTGAACAAAGACAGGAAGCGCTGCCTTCTCGGTGGCAGTGAAGACGCCCGACACTCCACGCCGACTGGGCGTCGCCACCGCGCTCACGAGTCGTACTGGCGGGGCTGTTCAGAACAGCGGCGAAAGAAGTGGCGTGAATCATCTGCGGGAGCGATGATCCTTGCCCCGCCGTCGGCGGCCACGCCGCGCGCGCCACCGCACTGCGCATGCGCCGGTGACGTAGCCAATGGCAGGCGGGGCCCGCGGTCCCACGCGGCCGCAGTCGCAGTCTGCCTACGGCCCTCCGACGGTGATTAGCGTAAAGTGGGCGTTTGTGTGTCCCGTTACGTAATCGGCCCGCGAGGCGTTCGTAATAAAAGACGCGCTCGGCGACCACTTGTTGCGCCCGCTGCAGCCACTCCGAGTTCTCTGAGCGGCGACCTCACAAAACCCCCGTTGTGTTCCCCTAGTTCCCACGTGAACGGCACACCGGCCGCGCTACGGCGCCGATGGACTCGTATTCGGCAGGACTGCGGTTCGAAGCCTTGCTATTGCCTGCTACAGAAATTCGTCTGGTAGAAGTCTCATTTTAGCATAAAAATTTCTCCGCTGTAGAGCAACTCACCAAACACAAACACGTCTAGAAAAAGAATAAAAGCCGGCCGTTGTGGCGGAGCGGTTCTACGCGCTTCAGTCTGGAACCGCGCGACCTCTACGGTCGCACGTTCGAATCCTGCCTCGGGTATGGATTTGTGTGATGTCCTTAGGTTAGTTAGGTTTAAGCAGTTCTAAGCTCTAGGGGACTGATGACCTCAGATGTTAAGTCCCATAGTGCTCAGAGCCATTTGAACCATTTTTGAAAGAACAAAAGCTAGATACGATAATACGTCACACGTAAAATCTTCTTCTCCGCCCAAAATATAGCTATGCTAACCTTTTGTGCATCGCTATGACACATGCTAAATGGCTTGCAACATATTCGCCGGAACTGCAATATCAGCGTATATACTCAATGCTAATCTCCATCTTAACAATATGTATCTACTACATAGACAAGACAGTAGCCTATAAGGAAGTATAAATACGAAATGTCATTCGCGAAAAATATCTGGAGGTCTACGAAATTCATAATGATAGAAAATATACTCAGGACGGCAGGTAGTGCTATTTTCTGCACTGGATGCCACGAATAATTTTCTCTTCCCAAAGAAACGACTGTCCCGTCTGCGGAAGCACGTGCCATGGTGGAAAGGTCTCACCTAAGAAACATTTAACAGTGTCATATAGCAACAGTGTAACTGAATCCCTGCGGTCGTCCAGTATGATGTTGACATCTCAGACTTATTCTGAATATCAAGAAGAAAAAAAGAAGCAATGCAGCTGACCAATATACGCAATTTATATGGGTAATGTGCCACATGGGAACAATATGCTATCAGCACGTGGACAGACTAGTACGTGAGACAATAAACGTACAACAAACACCTTTCAAACTGTCACGAACGGAAGTTAACAGCACCGGCATTGTTAAAAAAGTAATCTTTAAAGAATAGGAAAGCAGGTGGAATCAATCTAAAATTATAAGAGGCAATAGTTGTGCAAAAGTACAGGCAGATATAGCAAATAGAATGAGATTCAACCACGGTTCTTTTCCTAGTCATTTACATCGGATCATAGTTATTGATTCCCCGTGTTATGAGGTGAGTGTAATGGATCATCAATTAGACTGTCACCAAAAGATCTACTGGTCTTTTAGTAGACTCTCGCCAAAAGATGCAAATTGCTGTCGACCATTTCTTGCATGCGGGTGGTACTAGGGTGTAGGGCATATTAGCTAAATTTTTGTGTGAATGTAATATATTTATTTAAACAAAACTGCGATAATGATGAAATCAGATAAAGATGAGGCTTAAATGTCTGAGGGAAAACTTTAATTATAAGGTCTACTAAAGGCAGCGGAAGAGGTGCTTACTACATTTAGTATCTTCTGTTTTCTAACAGCAAACATCCATACATCTACATCCACATCTACAATCCATAAGCCACCTTATGGTCTTTGGCGGAGGGTATTTCGTGTACCACTGTACCAGTCGCGAATGGTTCGCAGAAAGAACGATTACCGGTAACCTTCCGCGTGAGCTCGAATATCTCACGAGCTGTTCAGTGGATTGGTTATGTACCAAGCAAGAGGGAGACAAAAAATACCGCCAGGGGCCACCACCGCACAGGCACAACCACGCGCCTGGCGTGTCTCAGCTCCGTGCAGCAGCCTCCAGATGGCGCTCATAATTCGCGGACCTCTTCCTACTTCTGCACCACTTCCTCCAACACGCCGCGTACGTCCGCCGATAGTGCAGGTAGCCAATGGGGGAGCGCTGTTAACTGCAGACTACATTGCTTCCACCTTGTACAGGCGGACCTGGAAATCCTAACGCCCACAGACACCAGAACACGGCATGCTGCGGACACTTAGACAGCACCACACCATCGGTTAGAGATGTCAGCCCAGTGACTGCAGATAGCTGTGCACAGCACTCTGGAGACTGCCTCCCAACCTAGCAGTCGCTGTTTATGGAGAAGTCGGACTATCAGTAGTGTCTGCAATGTTTCACGGGTTGACTGTAAAGTAATGCCTCCACCTTCGTAACTCTTCAGCAGCTGGCAGCATTGGTATGCGGCAGGCACTGGCTTGTTCCGTAGCCTCTTCTCTACAGCTCCAGTTGGCGGGAAGCCGTAGCATTGAACATTTGTGTTGTTACAGAGAGAAGTATGGAACCCTGCGCAGACGGTCGGTCAATGCGATTTAAGCAACATGCAGTCATTGAGTTCTTGACAGCTGAAGGTGTCACCCCAAAGTAGGTTCATCACAGAATGAAAGCAGTTTTTGATGTTTATGTTGATGTGAGTACTGTGCGTCGTTGGGCGAGTAAGTTTAAAGATGTTGAGGCGGGAACATCTGACCTGCGTGACAAACAAAAAGTTGGGCGTCCTGTGACAGCAACCACCGAATTTCACAAGCAAAATGTTGACAGACTGATTCAGGACGATCGTCGTATCACTCAGAGAGAAACTGCCGGAATTTCACAAGAACGTGTGGGTCACACTATTGCTTTGCTTGGCTATCGGAAGATCCGTGCACGATGGGTACCCCGGTGATAACTCCTGAAATGAAAGCGCACAGACTTGAAATTTGCCAGGAACCCCTCTCGCGTTACGAGAATGAAGGTGACGCCTTTCTGCATTCAATTGTGACAGGAGACGAAACATGGGTACGCCATTACAATCCGGAGACGAAATGTCAGTCTATGGAATATCGACACAACGACTCGCCCCAGAAAAAGAAATTCAAGACGCAGCCCTCAGGTGGAAAAATCATTGCCACAGTGTTCTGGGACGCAAATAATGTTATCCATGTTCATTTCCTTGCTTGTGGAACAACGATAAATCAAGAGTGTTACATCACAACGCTGCGAAATCTGAAACGACGGCTAACAAGGGTGCGAAAGGAAAAGGGAAATGGTGTCCTGCAGCATGACAACGCCAAACCACTCACTTCACGTACCACCACAGCAGAACTTCAGAGACTGAATCTCACCGCCGTACGGCATCCTCCGTGGAGTCCAGGTTTAGCATCGTTTGTTCTCGATAATGGAAGACATCATCATGCTTCTGATGAAGGCATTGAGAGCACTGTGAGACTGTGGTTGCGGAACATAGTGTCGACTTCTTCCGTGACGGCTTCAGAAACCTTGTTCAGCGTTGGTAGAAATGTATCCAATTGGCTGGTGATTATGTGGAAAAGTGAATATTTGTAATTAATGATCACATTCTAAGCATTATTTCTGCGTTTGATTTATTAAAGTATTCCCATCCAAACCCAAATAATGAAGGTGGAGGCAAAGAGAGAGCAAAGTTATTTGGATTTCGTAGTTTTAGTTTTAGGTCATCAAGTGACACATAAATTGTACCAAAGTCCGGAACCATTCTGTAACATACTCTTAATAAGTATTATTTGATACTGTGTTGTCACATTTCTGTTATACTGCTGCCCTGTCAGACAAGTATTTAATAATCATAGCTATAGCAGGGAAACACTTTTCTGCTACTGTGGATGTTTGTGCTGAATTTATAGCAGCATTCAGTTAACTACATTCACAACAGGCTAACTCTTCCAGGAACGAAAGGTCTCGGAATTTTTACAGTAAACCACACTGAGATGTACAACGCCTCTCTTGCAGTGTCTGCCACATGTAGCTGGCTGAGCATCTCCATGGTACGTTTGTGCTTACTACAGGAACCTGTGAAGAAACGTACTGCTCTTCTTTGAATGTTCTCTATTTCCTGTACCAGTCCTGTGTTGAACTAATCTCACACTATACTTTGCTGACAATTTCGAGAAACGGGAAGTATGCAAGGTGTTAGAAAAAGTATTCCATATTTTGAGACAAAACGAAACAAAAATGTCCAGTAAACAAGGGCTCCGATACGCATACCTTAAAAGCTATGAGCGCTTCTTCACCTTCACTACTGTGAAACAAGTCTCTTCTATTGCAGGCTCTTCGCTTTGCACATTTTGAGAAGGCTAGTTTGGACCATAACAGAAAAAGTCCTTTAGACGTGCGCCATACAATGCGTACCCTAAGCTATGATCAATCACTCAGTGAAGAGATGCGTTTCACATTACCAAAGACGAACAAGTGGTCGTAGCGCTTAAGGTACGCATTTCAGAGACCACGTTTACTGGCCATTTTATTCTTCTTTTGGTCTGTATTAGCACTTCTCAAAATATGGAATGACTTTTCTTTTGCTTTTAACACTATGTGTATGCTGAAGAGTAGGAGCCTTGATGTGAGAACTCGGATTTTCGGGATCCCATGATGGAGAGGTCCGATAATGCACCTTCCACAGGTTCGCGTTGCCAGCGGTGGGCACATGTCACTTTGGAGAGAAACGCAGGAGTAAAGATTAGCACGCGGTCCTTTTGGGATCACCAACTAGTACCTAGATCACATGACTTTTGTACTCTGGTTTATTCAGCAGAATGCTGCTCATACTCCTTCCATACATACAACTATGTCTATGTCAAGTGTAGTGGTACTTTTAAAAATCGGAATAATAACATCTGCGGTTATGACAACCCACATGCGATTGTTATCAGATCTCGTCAATCAAGGCTTTGCATGAACTTTTCAGTTACAATTGTAACTTTTCAGACCTACAATGCTGACAGCGTGCATAAGTGTAGTAACGTACAGTCACCTTATGCACGCCACACATAGCGGCCTGCATAACATTTCTTTGTGCAGTAGAGTGAAACAGAAAACTATCTGTATGTAAGTGGTGCTGCCTCTCAAGAGCGCTGACCTGTTTGGGCAGTAGCTCCGTAAGACTTCCTCTAATCGGCAGCTCTCATCGCAGTCCGCCCGGCCTGTTTTCAATGCTACGGTTTTTCGAATCGTCCAAAGCGTTAAACGAGAGTTTTGATACACTACTTCAAAGGACTAGGACACAACAACTGGCGTCGATGTCTGCGTCTGTGTTCCGTCAGTGCAGAAGGCGCAGCTGCAGCGTCCGCCCATAGATTAGCTGTCTACGTGAGGCTGTGGAGGCACTCCGCACAACACGGCGAAAGCTTCACGGCGAGCAGTTGCCGAACAACACATCGCGCTACTACTTACGATCATTACTGTGTGTACGGTGCTTGCAGTAGACGCAGATCAGATGGCATAATTACTTTCCTACAGGAAACGCATGCGCTACGGGACGCGACTACAGACATACACGAAAATCCCACTGCCACGGCAAACGCCTCCATAGAAACCTGGAACTCTTAACGAATAATATGAGTCCCAGGAAGAAACACAGTTATGTATTTATCACCATCGTCTACTCGCTAGCTTCAGTGTGTCACTCAATGGTCTGCCCTATTTATTTCATTCGAATTAAATACGAGTCTTCTGAAAGGAAAAATTCTTCTCTTTTTGTCAGACTGTGGTATATATTGTTGTCATCACGAATCTTGTATACCTTCTTTTTTTATTTTTTTCGACCAACAACACAGATAGTTGAAACTTGTAACGGACACACCATAGAAAGCAAAAGCGAAACAAAAAGACATTATTCCTTGTTGCTCCTTCGTTCTTAAAACAGGAGCTGAACGATTCACTCTTCTGATTAATCTGGCGAATCTAATTATTTCTTTATCGCCGATAAATAATGCGCAAATCAAGTTAACGTTCAGCTACGCGTGTCAAACAACTAGACGGCTGTGGCGAGTATAAACCAACTGTCGTTTCGCAGCTACGGCAGCTCGCGGCTATCGGTATGTTTACAAGTTTAAAAACTTTTTCGAATCTTCAGCTGAATTTCGTGTGTATGGTCTAAAACGTAGAGGATAGTAAGTTACTGGAAATGAAAGTATTTCAATAGGACATTTGCGTACTAAGTGCGCATGTTTGACTAATAGCAGAACTTCACAACGAACACGATAAACAGTGATAAGGTAAGGCGTTCGTTACGAAACCAAAATGTTAACCTATCACACATAAAAAAATCAAATGTTTTTAGCCTATTATTCTTTGAGTATGTGGTGAAAAATGTTCCGATGTGAAAAATCGTGCGAAATTGAAAATACAAGTTTTAATTTCAATGCTTATATCGCAAAACTAGCTCTAAAAACATATCTATATAAAAAAGGTGATAATAATTCTCTTGATATCTTCATACGAGAGAGTCTCCACTCTTTCTAATCTGACTATGTAAGCGGAGACCAGGTGCGGTTTAAATTCAAAGAAATAGTATCGATGGCAGTTGAGACATATGCACCGAATAAATTAATAAGATATGGCACCAATCCCCAACGGTATCCAAAACAGGTCAGAACAGTGTTGTAGAAATTACGAAAGCATGACAAATCTAAAAGATCTCAAAATCCCCAAGATTGGCGAAGTTTTACAGAAGCTCGATTTTTAGCGCGAACTTTAATGCGAGATGCTTTTAATAGTTCCCACAACGGAACTCCGTCTCGAAATCTGGCAGAAAAATCAAAAAAAAAATTCTGGTCGCATGTAAAGCACGCCAGTCGCAAGACGCAGTCAAAGACTTCACTGCCCGATAACAATGGTGATGTTATTGATGACAGTGCCACTAAAGCAGAGTTGCTAAACACAGTTTTCCGAAATTTATTCACAAAAGAAGATGAACTAAATACTCCAGAATTCGAATCAAGAACAACTACCAACATGAGTAACTTAGAAGTTGATATCTTCGGTGTAGCGAAGCAGCTTAAAACACTTAAGGAAGGCAAGGCTTCCGGTCCAGGTCGTATACCAGTCAGGTTCCTTTCAGAGTATGCTGCCAGATCGTCACATTGGACACCTTTCTCTCGGAAACGTTTACATTTATCGTCTGGGAATTAATGTCTCGTGCTGAGGTACGCAGTCGCACTAATCTGTACGAAGTAGAAGCATCTAAGTTGATCCAGTCGACAAGTAAGAAGATGTACAAGTCATGTCTTAGTTTTTGAAAATTCATATATTGGCTGCTTTTGGTGCCTTGTATTTGACCTTGGATCATACGATTTTGAATGAACCGACGTCTGGCAGCCACATTACACGAGAGAGTGCGAGAAGTGTTAATGTCTAGTAAAAACCGAAGAAAACCTCAATACTTGGCAATTACATACAACCGCTCACTCGTGGAAACATCCGTACCCAGAGACTGAAAAGTTGCACAGGTCACACCAATACCGAAGATTGGAAATGCAGTAATCCACTGAATTATAGATCCGTATTATTAACGTCGATTTGCAGGAGGATTTTGGAACATACGCTGTGCTCGAACATTATGAATTACCTGGAAGGAAACGATTTACTGACAAACAGCCAACAAGCATTTAGAAATTGTCGTTCTAGTGAAACACAACTAAATATATTACGTTCCTATGTAGTATCGTCTCAGTTGTGTGACTGGATTCGTGATTTCCTGTCAAAGGAGTCACAGCTCGTAAAAACGGACGGAAAGCCGTCGATTAAAACAGAGGTAATATCTGTCGTTCCCCAAGAATGTGTTACAGGTCTCTGTTGTACCTGGTCTGCATAAACGATTTAGGAGACAATCTGAGCAGCCCTCTTGGTTTGTTTGCCGATGGTGCTGTCATTTAACGTCGTGTAATGTCATCAGATGATCAAAACGAATTGCAAAATGATTTGGAGAAGATATCTGTTGTTGCAACAAGTGGGTATTGACTCTGAATCATGAAAAGTGTGAACTCATCCACATGAACACTAAAAGGAATCCGCTAAATTTCAGCTACACGATAAATTAGAGTAATCTAAAGGCTGTAAACTCAATTAAATACGTAGGGATTGCAATTACGAATAACTTAAATTGGAAAGACCACATAGATAATTTTGTGGGGAAAGCAAACAGGAAACCAAAGACTGCGATGTATTGACAGAACACTTAGAAAATGTAACAGGTCCACTAAAGAGAATGCTTACACTACGCTTGTCCGCCCTCTTCTGAAGTACTGCTGTGCGGTATGGGTTCCTTACCAGATAGGATTGAGGGAGGACATCCAAAAAGTTCAAAGAAGGGCAGCTCATTTTGTATCATCGTAGTTTACAGGAAAGTAGTATCACACGAAAGTTGTGAACAAATCAATGAGGATTTGCAGAAAATAAATGCGTAGTGTAATTATTGGCAGTTATCTATCAATATTAGTAAGTGTAACCTACTGCGTATAACACGACGAAAATCCGTATTAATTTACGAGTACAAAATAAATGCTCTGTCTTTGGAAGCGGTAACGTCCGCCAAGTATCTGGGTGTGACTATTCGAAATGATCTCAAATGGAATGATCAGATTACACAAGTAACGGGTAAGGCGAACTCTAGCTTGCGGTTTATTGATAGAATCCTGAAGCGATGCAGTCCTTCAACGAAGGAAATAGCATAAATACGTTAGTTCGTCCAGTCTTGGAGTATTGTTCGTCTGTATGGGAGCCTTACCAGTTGGATCTGATTCAAGAGATTGAGAAGGTCCAAAGAAGAGCGGCAAGATTCGTGACTGGTACATTTAGCCATCGGGCGAGCGTTACAAATGTCATAGAAAGTTTGAAGTGGGACACACTTGCAGATAGACGGCGCGCTAAACAGAATGGGCTGGTCACTAAATTCCGAAATCCGATCTTCACCGGGGATGTAGAGCATATATTATTACCACCAACATTCAAATCGCGCAATGATCACCATTCAAAGAAAAGTGAAATTAGAGCTCGTACTGAGGCGTTCAAACAGTCGTTATTCCTCCGCGCGATCCACGAGTGGAAGAGAGGGGGGGGGGGGGGGGGGGGGCAATATGACTTTTGAACGAATTGTGCCCTCCGCCACACACCGCTTGGTGGCTAGCTGAGTATATATGTAGATGTAGATCGCGAAATAAGGGAGAGTGGGCCACGGTTCTGATGCACGAAATGGGGTAGCAGTCACTGAAACAAAGGCGTATTTCGCTGCGACAGTACCATATCGTGAAGTTTCGATCCCAACTTTCTCCTCTGATTGTGAAAATATTTTGTTGGCGACCAACTACATAGGATGAAATGATCATTATAATGAAATAGGAGAAATCAGAGCTCACGCGGAAAGATTGAAGTGTTCGTTTTTCCCAAGCGCTATACGAGAGTGGGACGATAGAGAAGTAGCTTAAAGGCACTTAAACGTGAGTTGGACGGTGATCATGTGGCTGTAGATGCAGGAACAGATTTGACATACTCTAATTTATACAAAAATATTTTTACGGCATTGTAATCGGACAAGAGAATACGTAGCTACCGCATGCTGCACACAGCCGGAACGTGTGGAAAGAGAACGAGGCTGACGGCACAGAGCAGCGCGCCTGGTGGGACACTCGCTACCAGGATACTGTTCTGGAGCTATGCCCGATGGGACGCGCTTCCGTTTGCTCTCGGCTACTGCGGCACATGTCTGCGCGCGGCTGATTGTCGGCGCCTGGCCACGGACTCTGGAGCACTCGAGCAGAGCCACAAGCAGGTCGCGAGCCGGCCGGGGCCCGTGACGCAACGTCGTTAAGACTCGTTAAGCGCGGCAAAAAGCAGGCGAGCGGCGCGGAGAAAGTCCGGCGGGCATTCCTCGCGGTCTGTACAGCGGCCGGCCGGGATGCAGGCCAGCGCGTTTCCGCCACACACGGTGCATCGCTAGCCGTTCACTTGAGGTACAGTGTTTCACTTCACGATAGGGCAGACGAAGTACACTACAGGCCATTAAAAATTGCTACACCACGAAGATGACGTGCTACAGATGTGAAATTTAACCGACAGGAAGAAGATGCTGTGATATGCAAATGATTAGCTTTTCAGAGCATTCCCACAAGGTTGGCGCCGGTGGCTACACCTACAACGTGTTGACATGAGGAAAGTTTCCAACCAATTTCTCATACACAGACAGCAGTTGACCGGCGTTGCCTAGTGCAACGTTGTTGTGATGCCTTGTGTAAGGAAGAGAAATGCGTACCATCACGTTTCCGACTTTGATAAAGGTCGCATTGTAGCCTATCGCGATTGCGGTTTATCGTATCGCGACATTGCTGCTCGCGTTGGTCGAGGTCCAATGACTGTTAGCAGAATATGGAATCGGTGGGTTCAGGAGGGCAACACGGAACGCCGTGCTGGATCCCAGCGGCCTCGTATCAGTAGCAGTCGAGATGACAGGTATCTTATCCGCATGGCTGTAACGGATCGTGCACCCACGTCTCGATCCCTGAATCAACAGATGGGGACGTTTGCAAGGCAATAACCATCTGCACGAACAGTTCGACGACGTTTGCAGCAGCATGGACTATCAGCTCGGAGACCATGGCTGCGGTTACCCTTGACACTGCATCAGAGACAGGAGCGCCTGCGGTGCTGTACTCAACGACGAACCTGGGTGCACGAATGGCAAAACGTAATTTTTTCGGATGAATCCAGGTTATGTTTACAGCATCATGATGGTCGGATCCGTGTTTGGCGACATCGGGGTGAACGCACATTGGAAGCGTTTATTCGTCATCGCCATACTGGCGTATCACCCGGAGTGATAGTATAGGGTGCCATTGGTTACACGCCTCGGTCACCTCTTGTTCGCATTGACGGCACTTTGAACAGTGGACGCTACATTTAAGATGTGTTACGACCCGTGGCTCTACCCTTCATTCGATCCCTGCGAAACCCCACATTTCAGCAGGATAATGCACGACCGCATGTTGCAGGTCCTGTACGGGCCTTTCTGGATACAGAAAATGTTCGACTGCTGCCCTGACCAGCACATTCTCCAGGTCTCTCACTGACTGAAAACGTCTGGTCAATGGTGGCCGCGCAACTGGCTTGTCACAATATGCCAGTCACTACTCTTGATGAACTGTGGTATCGTGTTGAAGCTGCATGGGCAGCTGTACCTGTACACGCCATCCAAGCTGTGTTTGACTGAATGACCAGGCGTATCAAGGCCGTTATTACGACCAGAGGTGGTTGTTCTGAGTACTGATTTCTCAGGATCTATGCACCCAAATTACGTGAAAATGTAATTACATGTCAGTTGTAGTATAATATATTTGTCCAATGAATACCCGTTTATCATCTGCATTTCTTCTTGGTGTAGCAATTTTAATGGCCTGTAGTGTAATTGGTACCTGTGGAGCGCGCAAAACAATTGTCAAGAAGTGGAGGCGAGGCGACTCGAGTGTCTTTTGTCCTTTCGAGAGAGCATTGCTAAGAACTCGTAGGCAAGTGAACATACGGGCTTGCGGCGTTGTATGTAGCTTAGTACAGAGGCTTAAAAAGTCTGGAGAGCTCTAACACAACAGGTAGTCTCTATAAAATGCAGGCGAATTTTCCCGCAGCTGCTAAAATCTTACGGTTCAAAAGGCGAGAGGAGTGGCGCAACTGCGATGTCTTTAGACGTTTGCAGGGGAGGCGTACGTGGCCGCCACTCCTCTATTATCAGTAACTGTTCGGAGGCAGACATTCTACAGCAGGCATTGGCAAACCTTTTGCTGACCCGTGGTCCTGATGCACTTTCTTACTTCAGCTCGCGGGCTGCCTCGTCACGTGACGCGACAGCAGCGCTCCTAGCGCAAAAAGTCAAAATTATAGCGCCCGTAAGGTTAATGTTTACGGAGTCACTCACCAATATGACTGGTACTCCTTTCCCGATATGCCACGCCATCAAATTATGCCTCAAAACTCACGTTGTTCGGAGTATATTCGTTTTACATTCACCTCATCTTCAGGTGTTTACGTTTATTTACTTATTGTGAACATTGTTTATTTACTTGTGACAACTACTCTTACTCTGCAAGCCACCTAATGGTGTGTGGCAGAGGGTACTTTTTGTACCCTAACTGAGCCCTCCATTCTCGAATAGCGCGTGGGAAGAATGATTGTGGGTGAACCTCTGTATTGGCTCTAATTTCTCGAATTTTCTTCTTGTTGTGGCTATGGTTCAAATGGCTCTGAGCACTATGGGACTTAACTTCTGTGGTCATCAGTCCCCTAGAACTTAGAACTACTTAAGCCTAACTAACATAAGGACATCACACACATCCATGCCCGCAGCAGGATTCGAACCTGCGGCCGTTGCGTTCGCGCGTTCCAGACTGTAGCGCCTAGAACCGCTCGGTCATTACGCGAGAGGTATGTTGTGAGGAAGTAAAATGTTGTACGATTCTTCCCGGAAAGTGCTGTCCCGAAATTTCAATAGTAAATCTCTCCGTGATGCACAACGCCTCTCTTGTAACGTCTGCCAATGGAGTTTGTTGAGCATCCCCGTAGCGCTCTCGCACCGGCTAAACGTTCCAGTGCCGAAACGCGCCGCTCTTCGTTGGATCTTCTCTATCTCTTCTATCAGTACTACCTGGCAGGGATCCCACATATATGAACAATACTCAAGAATGCGTCGAACAAGAGCTTTATAAGCCACTTCCTTCGTGGGTGAGTTACATTTCCTTAAGATTCTTCCTATGAATCCGAGTCTGGCATCTGCTTTTGCCACTATTTCTTTTACGTGGTCACTCTACTTAAGGTCCTCTCGATAGTTAGTTACTCCTAGATATTTTACCGTATACAATGTTTATAGTAGTTGTCTTAAAAATTTCCGCTGCACAGTTCTCTAATGCCGTTAGAAAAGAAACAATGTTCACGACACATAAATAGATGCAAACATCTGAAGATGCGGTGCCAAGCATCTTGAAATGTTGTTATGGAAAAATAAACGCCTATAAAAGCAACTGTTTCCAGCTAATTCATTATAAATTGCCTTCAGTTTGAACAGGTGCAGTATCCTAATACGTACACAATGGACAAGAATTATTTACTAATGGTAATACGAGGAAGAATAGAAAAACAACATACAGCAATTAGACAGGCACTCCCAGTCGACAAGGAATTAGGAGTAACTTTGCGACTTTTCGCCACACGCAGATCATTGCCGTGTTTGAAATTTAGTGTGTTAATATCCGCAACACTATTAGCAGGGCTTTTTTTAATGTTTGTCCAAAAATACTTTTGATGACTGACCGTATAGGCGTGAATTCTTTCTGTAACACTAAATAAATTAAGCCATCTTTTTTCTGTTCATTTTAAAAACTTTAAGTCTAAATAGCTCGAATTTAACACGTATCGAGAGTATTATACAGAAGGCAAACAGAAAAACTGCGAACAACAGGATGGAGGATATCCAAATATGCGTCATGGGCGGAGTACAAAGCGAATGCCTCGCTCTCTCTCCCACCAGTTTCTCCCGCGGGCCGGGCCGGTTGCCAACTCGTGATATACGTAGAGTGTGCTAAAGACGCGATTCCTCAAAAAGTTGGGACAAAAGGACGGAGAGACCGAGACATTGAAAGCAGCAGCTGCGTACTGTGTGTGTGTGTGTGTGTGTGTGTGTGTGTGTGTGGCGAGACAACGGGAGTTGGCGTGAGTTCATTGGTGATCGAGAGCAGGTTTGGGTACCCAGAAGACGTTCGATCGACGAAATGAACCATTACGTCTGAGGTGCAGATGTGTACTTGGGTATTATAGGTGTCAACGTAGTAAAGAGAAAGTGAACAGCAGACTTCTGTGGAGGTAGCTTTCTGATTTTTCGACAGCAGACCGGAGACCGGCGCACTACCACTTAAATACATTTAAAGTGCTGGGCTAGCGTTCGTAAGCGTAACAAAAGTTTCATTAAATGTATTTTCTTATTGAACACGGAATGAAGTGAAGTGAAACTGAACAAATGCATTTCTATTTCTGAGCTTTCTCAGTATATACACTCCTGGAAATTGAAATAAGAACACCGTGAATTCATTGTCCCAGGAAGGGGAAACTTTATTGACACATTCCTGGGGTCAGATACATCACATGATCACACTGACAGAACCACAGGCACATAGACACAGGCAACAGAGCATGCACAATGTCGGCACTAGTACAGTGTATATCCACCTTTCGCAGCAATGCAGGCTGCTATTCTCCCATGGAGACGATCGTAGAGATGCTGGATGTAGTCCTGTGGAACGGCTTGCCATGCCATTTCCACCTGGCGCCTCAGTTGGACCAGCGTTCGTGCTGGACGTGCAGACCGCGTGAGACGACGCTTCATCCAGTCCCAAACATGCTCAATGGGGGACAGATCCGGAGATCTTGCTGGCCAGGGTAGTTGACTTACACCTTCTAGAGCACGTTGGGTGGCACAGGATACATGCGGACGTGCATTGTCCTGTTGGAACAGCAAGTTCCCTTGCCGGTCTAGGAATGGTAGAACGATGGGTTCGATGACGCTTTGGATGTACCGTGCACTATTCAGTGTCCCCTCGACGATCACCAGTGGTGTACGGCCAGTGTAGGAGATCGCTCCCCACACCATGATGCCGGGTGTTGGCCCTGTGTGCCTCGGTCGTATGCAGTCCTGATTGTGGCGCTCACCTGCACGGCGCCAAACACGCATACGACCATCATTGGCACCAAGGCAGAAGCGACTCTCATCGCTGAAGACGACACGTCTCCATTCGTCCCTCCATTCACGCCTGTCGCGACACCACTGGAGGCGGGCTGCACGATGTTGGGGCGTGAGCGGAAGACGGCCTAACGGTGTGCGGGACCGTAGCCCAGCTTCATGGAGACGGTTGCGAATGGTCCTCGCCGATACCCCAGGAGCAACAGTGTCCCTAATTTGCTGGGAAGTGGCGGTGCGGTCCCCTACGGCACTGCGTAGGATCCTACGGTCTTGGCGTGCATCCGTGCGTCGCTGCGGTCCGGTCCCAGGTCGACGGGCACGTGCACCTTCCGCCGACCACTGGCGACAACATCGATGTACTGTGGAGACCTCACGCCCCACGTGTTGAGCAATTCGGCGGTACGTCCACCCGGCCTCCCGCATGCCCACTATACGCCCTCGCTCAAAGTCCGTCAACTGCACATACGGTTCACGTCCACGCTGTCGCGGCATGCTACCAGTGTTAAAGACTGCGATGGAGCTCCGTATGCCACGGCAAACTGGCTGACACTGACGGCGGCGGTGCACAAATGCTGCGCAGCTAGCGCCATTCGACGGCCAACACCGCGGTTCCTGGTGTGTCCGCTGTGCCGTGCGTGTGACCATTGCTTGTACAGCCCTCTCGCAGTGTCCGGAGCAAGTATGGTGGGTCTGACACACCGGTGTCAATGTGCTCTTTTTTCCATTTCCAGGAGTGTATATTATTCCATTGGATGTCTTGATAGTTTATATGTCTTCAGATAAGAAGAGAATATAAGCTCAAGAAAGGCTACAGCATACTGCTGAAGATTAGATAGGCAGATCGAGTAACTAATGAGGAGGTACTGCGTCGAACTGGGGTGAAAATAAATGCATGGCACAACTTGACTAAAGGAGCGGATCGGCTGGCGTGGAGACCTGCGTCAAACCGATCTTCCGACTGAAGACCACAACACAATGCTTTCTTGTGATCAATCTTGTGTTATTTTACTGATTCTACATCTACATCTACATCCATAGTCCGCAAGCCACCTGGCGGTGTGTGGCGGAGGGTACCTTGAGTACCTCTATTCGGTTCTCCCTTCTATTCCAGTCTCGTATTGTTCGTGGAAAGAAGGATTGTCGGTATGCTTCTGTGTGGGCTTTAATCTCTCTGATTTTATCCTCATGATCTCTTCGCGAGATATACGTAGGAGGGAGCAATATACTGCTTGACTCTTCGGTGAAGGTATGTTTTCGAAACTTTAACAAAAGCCCGTACCGAGCTTCTGAGCGTCTCTCCTGCAGAGTCTTCCACTGGAGTTTATCTATCATCTCCGTAACGCTTTCGCGATTACTAAATGATCCTGTAACGAAGCGCGCTGCTCTCCGTTGGATGTTCTCTATCTCTTCTATCAACCCTGTCTGGTACGGATCCCACACTGCTGAGCAGTATTCAAGCAGTGGGCGAACAAGCGTACTGTAACCTACTTCCTTTGTTTTCGGATTGCATTTCCTTAGGATTCTTCCAATTAATCTCAGTCTGGCATCTGCTTTACCAACGATCAACTTCATATGATCCTCCCATTTTAAATCACTCCTAATGCGTACTCCCAGATAATTTATGGAATTAACTGCTTCCAGTTGCTGACCTGCTATATTGTAGCTAAATGGTATGAGATCTGTCTTTCTATGTATTCGCAGCACATTACACTTGTCTACATTGAGATTCAATTGCCATTCCCTGCACCATGCTTCAATTCATTGCAGATCCTCCTGCATCTCAGTACAATTTTCCATTTTTACAACCTCTCGATATACTACAGCATCATCCGCAAAAAGCCTCAGTGAACTTCCACTGTTATCCACAAGGTCATGTATGTATCATGAATAGCAATGGTCCTACGACACTCCCCTGCAGCACACCTGAAATGACACTTACTTCGGAAGACTTCTCTCCATTGAGAATGACGTGCTGCGTTCTGTTAGCTAGGAACTCTTCAATCCAATCACACAATTGGTCTGATAGTCCATATGCTATTACTTTGTTCGTTAAACGACTGTGGGGGAACTTTATCAAACGCCTTGCGGAAGTCAAGAAACACGGTATCTACCTGGGAACCCGTGTCTATGGCCCTCTGAGTCTAGTGGACGAATAGCGCGAGCTGGGTTTCACACGATCGTCTTTTTCGAAACCCATGCTGATTCCTACAGAATAGATTTCTAGTCTCCAGAAAAGTCATTATACTCGAACATAATACGTGTTCCAAAATTGTAGAACTGATCGACGTTAGAGGTATAGGTCTATAGTTCTGCACATCTGTTCGACGTCCCTTCTTTTGGAACGCTACGCTCTTCTAGAGACCTACAGCACACCGCTGCAAGAAGGGGGATAAGTTCCTTCGCGTACTCTGTGTAAAATCGAGCTGGTATCCCATAAGGTCCAGCGGCCTTTCCTCTTTTGAGCGATTTTAATTGTTTTTCTATCCCTCTGTCATCTATTTCGATATCTACCATTTTGTCATCTGTGCGAAAGTCTAGAGAAGGAACTACAGTGCAGTATTCCTCTGTGAAACAGCTTTGGGAAAAGACATTTAGTATTTCGGCCATTAGTCTGTCATCCTCTGTTTCAGTCCCATTTTTGTCACAGAGTGTCTGGACATTTTGTTTTGATCCACCTACCACTTTGACATAAGACCAAAATTTCTTAAGATTTTCTGCCAAGTCAGTACATAGAACTTTACTTTCGAATTCGTTGAATACCGCTAGCATGGCCCTCCTCACACCACATTTCGCACTACATTCGATGAAAGAACCGCATATCTTTTGCGATGAACATGTCAGAGCCATACCAAAGTACTGGAGTTCGATAGCCCCTGTCTTACGGCACTGTGGATGTAAACTGTCGCTCCCCGTCCGATATAGAATCTATGAGGTATGGAGAGAACCAAACAGTCTGACAGCCTGAGTTTTTAGTGAGGACTACGACTGTTGTTTCAGCCAGGTGTGGCGTTCGAAACAGAATGCGAGGTAGAAAGTAACAGGTACCTTACACCTTCAGACATGTGCCGTAGTATGTGACGGTGGGAAAATTGTATCTTTGAATCAGTCTACGTGACTTACTCAACCTATAAAAAATTGTTGCTTTCCTGAATGAAGTACCTTCGGTTTTAAATTTCAGCTGCGGTTATGCTTGAACATGTGCAGTACTGTAATACCGCAAGCTGCCTGTCTAGTCATTAGCTCACTCTCAGTCAATGCGAGTTATTTACGTATACGCAAGTGGTACAACAGTAAAATACTGAGCTAGCGCCCTTCTGCTTGTATCAGCGAAGTGTATCTAGCGTGCATGGGTGTCGTGTGCGTGACTGCGACGAGTGCTAAGTGTATTGTGTGTTACATGGCGTTATGGAGTGTCATCACGGAAAGAGGGATATGCGAAAAAGATGCTATTACAGCAAAGCACAAAAAGAGGCAAAAAGAAAGGTACGTCAATGACGAAATGGGGTTGTCAATAACAATACGGAATTGTCGGTCAGGCTTGATGAAAATAATTTTTTGTGAACGCCAAAATAGTTTCAGCGATAATTTCGCATGATCAATGTTTTCTTTCAGGCTGAAACACTTCACATACACAATGAAGTTATATTAAATATAAATACTGTGATCTTGTCCATTCCGATGTTTAGCGCAATTCCTTTCCATGAACGCGACAAAATGAATAATGCGTTGTTTCCTCATACAGCGTTTGTGTAAGATGAATTTTTAAGACGTGCATTCGGTCTGGAACTTTCATGTTATGAAACTAAGATTTTATGACAATTATACGACGATTATGCAGGCTTCAAGAGAGCATGATTTGTGTATTCACGACGTGGCCTGGATATACTTGGCACTACCCTTAAAACTTCATCTTTGTGCTTAAAAGTGTAGTGAGTCACTGGTCGGTAATTGTGCAATAGCTTGTAACTGTTGGCTTGGCGGCTATCTATTAGCATTTCATACTAGTTTTCAATGTTCTGGTGATACACACGAGTAGCACCGGCTTGGAATTTATTTGTTTGACATATCTCATTCTGATGGTTCTGCACAGCAAGTTCAAGACGGACCGCCACATCCCATACGGTTAGTGTGCAGTTACAGATCGACCAGGACAATAGTCTATGTGTAAAATCATGCTAGCACTGTATTTGTATTTGATAGAAGTGATAGGGAGACATCGCCGCCCGGGGTGGTCGAGCGGTTCTCGGCGCTACAGTCTGGAAACCAGCGACCGCCACGGTCGCAGGTCTGAATCCTGCCTCGGGCATGGATGTGTGTGATGTCCTTAGGTTAGTTAGGTTTAAGTAGTTCTGAGTTCTAGGGGACTGATGACCTCAGAAGTTAAGTCCCATAGTGCTCAGAGCCATTTTGATAGGGAGACATCCTTCTTGAAGACGAACTGAGCACATTTAATTTAAAACGGAGAAACGTAGAAGAGGCGTGGTTAATTTCAGACCTATAAGAATTTATGCCCTAGATATGTATGTACCAACAAAAATAATGAAAGACAACAAAGATCCACTTCGGAGAATGTCGCTACAAAGGAGACTTCTATCTCTCTCGCTGCAAAAAATACTGCAGAGAATCTGACATGCACCTGTATCGTTGCAGTTCGTGAGTCGCAGGATCCTAGAGAGTAGCATAAGTTCGAACAGTATGGCGTCCTATAGGAAAACAAGCCTCTCTCGGAGAATGAGTACGGAGTGGGAAAAACCACTCGTGTGAAACAAAACTTGTATTTTTCGCACGCGGTGTCTTTCAGACTAGATGCACACGATTGGGCAGATTACGTCTTCTAGACTTCCAAAAGGCGTTCGACGCAGTACTGATTGGTTGACTAAAAATCAAGATATAATGACACGAAATATGCAGAAATGCGACTGGCTCGATGAATTTTTGACCTATTGAAGCCCGTATGCTATGCTGGGCGACGAAAGTAACGTCGGATTTGCCTCAAGAAAGCGCAATGGAACTGTTAACGTTTTCAGTATATCTAAACGATTCATCAAATATGACCGGCGGCACTATCAGATTGTGAAGTGTTGGTGCTGCTGTCTGCTACTGAAAGGTATATTCATTGGACGATCCTAAGGAAAATTTCCACTAGATGTAATGAATTGCAGCTCTCTTTAAATGTGAATAGATACAAAATACAACAGAGAGAAAGAAACCGACAGTATTCCATTACAAGATGATTGGAGATCCATCTTCAGCACGTGACATGGTATACGTATGTAGGGACAGTAAATAACAAGCGACATGAAGTGGGACGATTAGTTGAAATCAATTTTATGTACGTACAATGAATGGAAGATTTAAATTTGTTGAAAGTGTTCTGGGAAAATCGAAAACACATGCAAGGGAACCACAGACAAGGCACTGCAGTGGCCAATTCTTGAGTACATATCAAATTAATTTGCAGTTGCGAATAAGGACTACCATCAGCTGTAGAATGGAGTGAAGGGAATGAAAATTTGTGCCGGACCAGGGCTCGAAGCCGGATTTGTCGCTTATCGCTAGCGGTCGCTTTACCATTTCGCTATTCGTGGACGACTCACGGCCACACCCAAACCTCCATATGTCGTCAACCGTGCGTCTACGACCTGAACTTGTAGAGCCATTATGTATATTCTTGTACAGGTCAGACGTACTTGAAACTCGCTTGCCCGGTATCGGCAGATAAATACGGTATTGCAGTGCTTACGGTTATTCCGATTACGATGCAAAGTTCCTTTGGACATGCAACTTTCCATCATAGTATAACACAGACAATGCGATATGGTAATTCTAGAGTACTGTTCCCATGTTTGGAATCATTATGAAGTAGGCACTACAACAGATATCAAAATGGTTCAAATGGCTCTGAGCACTATGGGAATTAACATCTATGGTTGTCAGTCCCCTAGAACTTAGAACTACTTAAACCTAACTAACCTAAGGACATCACACAACACCCAGTCATCACGAGGCAGAGATATCAAAAGAATTCAGAGACACCACGCTATGATTGTAACGGTAAAGGTCATACGAAGGGCTTATTTCAATAGTAGTACAAGTCCATTTTTGTTCATTCTGAGATACGGGTACAGAGTCCTAAAGTTAAATGAGCGCTGAAAAATCTGCAGTTGAGATACCAGAAATATTCAAGTATATATGCTTGAATATTTCTGGTATCTCAACTGCAGACTTTTCAGCGCTCATTTAACTTTAGGACTCTGTATCTCACAATGAACAAAAATGGACTTGAACCACTATTGAAATAAGCCCTTCATATGAGAGTGTATCACCAATGCTCCGAGAACTTAAATCGTAATTCTTGGAAGAGAACTTGTTGTGCAAATTTAGAGAAACTGTATTCGAAGATGTGCTTACATTGTGCTGCCACCAATGTAGGTACCTTGTAGGAATCATGAAAATAAGATACAATACACTACAGTGATGAATACGAGATGTAATAGGACGGAAAATCCGTAATACTGGTACAGTGCCTTGCGCAGCATATTCGTAGAGGTAACGTACAGTTAAAATATGTGGTTGAAAGACAACGAATACTATCCACAGGAACAGGTTTAAACAGGGTGCCGTTGTAGAAATAGCTTGGGAACCGTTGGGCATGGACGGGTCACTCGATATGCAGAGCGCAATGAAACGGACAATCGGCTGAATCCCGACGCGGCATTAGCGAGCAGTCTGCTAACCGGTTGGTCTCGCCATTTCCATGTAAGGCATGGCTTTCAAAAAAGCGAACAAGGCGAATTGTTTTTTAGCGAATTCCTAATCTGAACTGGTAGGAACTGGAATGTCGCAGACGCTCGCGTTGGCCTCGGCCGTCCTTCGCCGGAGAGCTAGGCTGCCCTGCGCGCCACCTCTGCACACCGGGGGGCGTCGAGTGCACGGCTAGGCTTCACACCCTCTCTTCTATCTCCAGCCGCCGTCAACAACACACTCTGCACGTATTCATCACATTCAGTGTCAAAACAGTCCGCCTGTTTAGCTGAGCGGTAATGTGTGCCTACAATATAGCGGGCCCGGATTCAATTCCAGCTCAACTTGGAGATTTTCTGCGCTCTCGGACTGGGCGTTGTGCTGTCACCACTACGGCCGCAGGTTCCAATCCTGCCTCGGGCATGGATGTGTGTGATGTCCTTAGGTTAGTTAGGTTTAAGTAGTTCTAAGTTCTAGGGGACTGATGACCTCAGATGTTAAGTCCCATAGTGCTCAGAGCCATTTTTTTTTCTGTTTTGCTGTCACCATCATTCCATCATCACAGACGATCAAGTCGCCCAATGCGGCGTCGCCTGAAATAGGACTTGCAAGCCGGAGGCCGAACTTCTCTGGATGGGACCTCCTGCCGAACAATGCCACACATTTCATTTTTTTTTTTTTTTTTTTTTTACTGTTAAAACGAAACTGTCATACCTAGGGAAATGAAAGCGGCGAAATGCGTGCAAGGGAATGAAAGTCCTTTTCAACCAGGCAGCCGAACCTACTACTCAAGATGACGTAACCAGTGAATCCCGTACCGTTTCACGTCACTTTTGGCTAAGGCTGAAGTATATTTAGTCACCTAATCTAAACAGACTCACACTTGTGCCTGTGGTGAGAACGGCACACCTGAACACACAGTGCTCATATGCGATGCCCCAGGCAGTATAAGACGGAGTTTAGGGAACCAGGACATAGGGCAGGGACAGTTAATACGCAAAGAAGATGTCTGGAACTCTATAAACAACGTCGCAGCCGAAGAATCGCGAGCACTATGTGCGATATACAAACAGGATAGACCATACTCTGGAGAATAAGACAGGCTCCACATCGGACAGATCAGTAGTACGTACTAAACGCCGCAGACACAAGCACAGACACGGAATAGGATGCTATATCGCGCACAGGAAGTGAAGACGAGACAAACATACAGACATAGCAATTCTAAGCGAAGGTTCTACAACACTAAATCGAATCAATCTGAAAATGTAACTCTCTATGTAGCTGTTTGTTATACCATTTCGTAGCGTTTAATACTATCTGAAGATGTGACATTCCCTCTTCGTTCGCCGCATTATGTGTGACTGGCTCGAAATTCTACCGCGCACCCGCACCTGATTCAACAGACTATGACGTTTTAAATCAACTCCCAATCTCCGCGGTTATCTTAAGTTCGGAAACACATTATAACATAACTAATCAATACAATAAATTAAGTATTGCCATTGTCAAGACAACATGTGTAAGAGATGTAACCATACACGTAGAAGGTATAAAGGGAAAACCTGTAACATCATATGTAAGTCAAACTGCCATTTCTTGTTTCTAGCACTAAATATACTTTTAATTTTAATTTGAAATACATTCACAAGGTTTTATGTATCTTATTTATTATCATTATCTAAGTTAGCAACAAGTTTAAACAAAATTGTGTATTTGCATTTGTACTTATTATATACACACATGTTTATTCGTTATTTTTTATTTTATCCTTTTGGAGAATTTTTCAACAAAAAATGTGCTAATAATAGAACTGAACTTGTATGACGTAACATATAAAATCGCACAACGTACGACCTGCTATATAATAACAGGCAGCAGATCTTTACTTGAGAAATAAATAAAAACAAAAAATAAATACCTAATCTTTAAACCAAGAGAAACAGTTCAAGGATAAAAACTGGTCGCGTATTTAAGAAAACCGATGGAGAATACTGATTAATCGCACATACAAGTAAGCTATTCTCAGTAGGCTACCACAGGAATTAAAAAAAATTCTTAGTAGT
Organism: Schistocerca americana; assembly: GCF_021461395.2. NCBI lineage: Eukaryota > Metazoa > Arthropoda > Insecta > Orthoptera > Acrididae > Schistocerca > Schistocerca americana. The sequence continues at coordinate 288,672,168 of NC_060120.1, read as the reverse complement.
TGTCATTGCATATTCAAGCCTAAACTGAAGAATATCCTTATGGATCACTCTTTCTGGTCTGTTTGGAAGTTCCTGGAAAAATGAAGCTAATTTCTATGGTGTATTGTTGATTTTGGTAATATAGAATTCGCAGCTTCATATCTACATGGGATGCATTTACATATTATTTGTGCTAATTTCATGTACTGAGTTGTCCTATGAGTATGGAGATTTGCTCCTCAATTTGGTCCTACGAAACTAAGACCCCTATGGTGTGTGAAAGCTGTTTTTTAAGTGCTCATTTGTCGAGTGCAGGTGACTTTAAAGAGTATACGTATAGTGTCTTGTCATATTTCTGTCGAGGGAGGGCTAACCAGGTGCCAGCACACACCCCGCCCTCTTCAGTAACACCAAGCCGTGGCCGTTGGTCGGATCACCACCAACAGCGTCACGCACCCAGATGTAGTTTCGGTACCGGTAAGTTACGCAACAGTAGAGTATTCTTCAGTCATTTATGGTGTTTTTTTGTTCTAGTAAACATTCTTACCAGATAGGATTGACGGAGGATATCGAAAAGGTCCATGGAACGACAGCTAATTTTGTATTATTGAGAAATAGAGGATATATTATCACTGATATGATACGCGAGTTCGGGTGACAATCATTAAAACAGAGGCGTTTTTCGTTGCGGCGAGATATTTTCACGAAACTTCAACTACCATCTTTCTCCTCTGAATGGTAAAAATATCTTATTGCCGCCAACCTATACAGTCAGAAACAATCATTGCAATAAAATCAGAGAAATCAGAGCCCATACGGAAATATTTAAGCGTTCATTTTTCGCACGCACTGTTAGAGAATGGAACGGTAAAGAAATATTCTGACAGTGGTTCGAAGAACACTCTGCCAGGCAGTCACGTGTGGATTGCAGAATAGTCATGTAAGTGTATATAAATTATGTACGTTGAAAGGTAAATGACTTATTCGGAAGAGAACTACTATTTAGTTCCGGATCTAGAGATTTATACAAAACCTATGATGGGGGAGAAATCACTTTTCCCCGAACATGTTGCAAACAGTTACCGGAATCCTGTTCCCAAAAATGGTTCAAAAGGCTCTAAGCACTATGGGACTTGACATCTAAGGTCATCAGTCCCCTAGACTTAGAACTACTTAAACCTAACTAACCTAAGGACAACACACACACCCATGCCCGAGGCAGGATTCGAACCTGCGACCGTAGCAGCAGCGCGGTTCTCGACTGAAGCGCCTAGAACCGCTCGGCCACAGAGGCCGGCGTTCCCAAAAAGAGGACAGTTTTGAATGCTAGTGAATCCAAACGAAAAGTGAGAAAATGGCATCTAATGAGGAAATACTCACAAAACTGTAAGTAGAAAAGACAAATTTCATCGAATTACTGGTCGTTATTTTATGGGTAAGTACAACTTTTTCTGTAAGCTTACTGGCCACGAAAAGTATGCCTACTAGATTATTTTAATAAACTGGATGAAAACCAGGTACAAGTTGTTTATTCAGCACAGTTTCATCAGTATCAATCGAGTCACAAGCAGAAGAGACAGAAATTTGGAACACAATAATGCTGTGCCTGTGTTACTCTGATTACGATGCAAAGTTCCTTTGGACATGTATGCATGCAAGCGACTGTCAAGTACAACGTCTAACCTGTACGGGAATACACACAATAGATGTACTAGTTCAGTGCTGAGTGAAGATTGAAATTTGCCGTATTTATTCTTAGACAATTTCGTCTTCCAAAATAAAAATCATATTTTAATCCAATAATTGATTTTTCGTTTTGTTTGTTACATGCGGTCGTCTGCATAAAATTGCTCACACCTTCCCAGAGCCAATAACAGCCTTAGGCCCTCCTGCTATTGTGTATCCAGAAACAATGAGCGAAGACTGTCGCATCATAAGAAGGACGAGTACATTTTTTTGTGACTGAAGTTCCTAAAGAAACAATTTTAAATTTCGTTGACCTATTAAAAGATTTATTCCTGGAAAGTGTTGACATTATTTAGAAAAGGCTTTTCACAACGAAATGCATTATGGAACATTCCGCATCAACGCAGGAAATACTATAAGTAGTGACCGTGTTGTGTAACAAAACAGTAGCAGTCTTCAACACATAAAGCAGATCACCTTCAATATTAAACAGTTTTCCAAACTCTCCTCCCGAACAGGCCATGAGGCCCAACGGTACCGACCGGCCGCTGTGTAATGTGGTGGCAAGGTTCTAAGGGACCAAATTGCTGACGTCATCGGCCCCTAGGCTTCCACACTAATTAATATAACTTAAACTAACTTATGGTAAGGACAACACACACACACACACACACACACACACACACACACACACACACACACATACACGCCCGAGGGAGGACTCGAACCTCCGACGGGGAGAGCCGCGCGAACCGTGACAACACGCCTAAGACCGCGCTACCCCACGCTGCGCCGCCGTTGTCATCCACAGCCCACAGGCGTCACTGGATGCGGGTATGGAGGAGCATGTGGCTAGCAGACAGCTCTCCCTGCCGTATGTCGATTTACGAGACCGGAGCCACTACTTCTCAGTCAAGTAGCTCCTCAGTTTGCCTCGCAAGGGCTGAGCGCACCCCGCTTGCCATCAGCGCTCGGCAGACCGGTGGTCACCCATCCACGTACTAGCCCATCCCAACAGCGGTTAACTTCGGTGAGCTGACGGCAACCGGTGTTACCACTGCGGCAAGGCCGTTGGCAAACAGTTTTCATGAGGCATAAATTCTGTCCCTCCCTCTGAAGACTGCAAAATATGTAGATGTAATGGAACTAGCCCACAATTACGTAGCACAAAATCATCAGTGATTCTGCGATGAAATACACGGAGACAGTGCAACAGATGAGCCTGGGTTTACAGGGGAGAACTGTGAAAATTAAAAAATGTAATTCTGTTTGTAAAGTAATATGAAATGCTGTGTTTCACATGCAGTCTTCATGAAATAAATTATTATCGTTGTAGATTGTATTCTTATGTGAAATCTGTTTCCCAAAACTAGACAGAAAATGTGTTATGTGCGAATAAAGATGTAGCTCCAGTAACGAGAGACGTTCCTCGTGATCTAGAATGTATATTTGCGAGTGAAAATTCTGTCCCAATATAAAAAAGCATTAAGGAATTACGCCAGAAATAAAATTTTTGCGCTACTTAGTATTCTCATTTTTAAAAAGACATTTTTTCTTTCCGTTTACCGAGAACTCGGAAAACTGGTGCTAATTTTTTCTGCACTAAACTATTTTTAAGTGTTTGGTCGAAATTAATAGCTTTGTTTCCACGATTGGCCAACTTCTACATTAATCCATTATCAAGCAAAATATAATTCTGTTATCTTCAGTATTTGTCTCTTTTTGAACATATCTCAGTTATTCCAAAATGAAAATGGAGAAGAAAATATACAAAAATCTCAGGTACCAAGCAAAGCGGAAGACACAGCAAGGGAAGGGACTTTGTTCCAATTTCGAACTGCACAGAGGCTGTTGCGATGCGTGGCTCACAGTGAGGAAGCGGAGCTTTAACATCGGGTCGTGAGGCGAGGAGAGCTGATCAGCTGGCAACAGCGCCCTCTGCGAAAGGCTGAGGGCCGGCTTCCGTATCCGGTAGGGCGTGTACAGAACTGTGTTGTGGGTGTCAAGGAAATAGTTTAACACCCACTGCGTGAACGTGGAACACTTGCAGTGAGCGGTAACACCTTGTAAAGGTGCAGATAATCTTACCATCTCATCTGGACGAAAACGAACTTCGTACATCACTTTTCACAGACGATCTGAACATCCCAAAAACGACATATCTAACTAAAGCGCAGACTGTTCCGAGGAACTTAAAGGAAAGCAGGCATGCGAATACATAGAAAGATAGATAACTTATCATTTAGCTACAAAATAGCAGGTCAGCAACTGGAAGCAGTTAATACCATAAATTATCTGGAGTACGCATTAGGAGTGATTTAAAATGGAATGATCATATAAAGTTGATCGTTGGTAAAGCAGATGCCAGACTGAGATTCATTGGAAGAATCCTAAGGAAATGCAATCCGAAAACAAAGGAAGTAGGTTACAGTACGCTTGTTCGCCCACTGCTTGAATACTGCTCAGCAGTGTGGGATCCGTACCAGATAGGGTTGATAGAAGAGATAGAGAAGATCCAACGGAGAGCAGCGCGCTTCGTTACAGGATCATTTAGTAATCGCGAAAGCGTTACGGAGATGATAGATAAACTCCAGTGGAAGACTCTGCCGGAGAGACGCTCAGTAGCTCGGTACGGGCTTTTGTTAAAGTTTCGAGAACATACCTTCACCGAAGAGTCAAGCAGTATATTGCTCCCTCCTACGTATATTTCGCGAAGAGACCATGAGGATAAAATCAGAGAGATTAGAGCCCACACAGAAGCATACCGACAATCCTTCTTTCCACGAACAATACGAGACTGGAATAGAAGGGAGAACCGATAGAGGTACTCAGGGTACCCTCCGCCACACACCGTCAGGTGGCTTGCCGAGTATGCATGTAGATGTAAGTGTAGACATTTACAGTGGAAGACGACGATGGTAAATTTTGAGCGGCAACAAAATACGGTACACCAAACGTGACAAGTGGCTGGGGAAGTTGACTGAGCTTTCAGCGGCTGCAAAAGAGGCGCTCAGGCAGCCAGTGTGTGTGCGGCCGGCTTACGGGGTGAACACGTACGAATCGGGGTGTTGCCCCTCTGGCGCGAAGCAGTTATTCTTTGAATTAATGTTAACCAATGTGAAACAGTATATTTTTCTTTAGGGCGACCCGAAAGGAATCGTAAAGGGAAATGGCTAACTGAAGCTAAAATGTGAATAGTGTGTGTCCATGTACATTGAATGGAATTTACATCGAGGTATGGACATTATAAAACAAGTGTTGATCATACACTTTTTAATTGCAAGATTTCTTTTGATCGTGCTGTGTTCTTTTGATCGTGGTATGTTCATTGGGTCAACTATTGAAGCGTTACAATAAATAATTTCGGTTCGAGATGAAATATAATGATCTCTAGAAAAACAGTAGATATGTCAAGGTTGACCTTGTTTCGCACATTCTTGTATCTTTACCTTTGTAACGTTGAACAGAGATTAGGCAGATGGGGATGCTGTGTTGTTGTTTTTGTTGTTGTGGTCTTCAGTCCTGAGACTGGTTTGATGCAGCTCTCCATGCTACTCTATTCTGTGCAAGCTTCTTCATCTCCCAGTACCTACTGCAACCCACATTCTTCTGAATGTGTTTAATGTATTCATTTCTTGATCTCCCTCTACGATTTTCTACCTCCACGCTGCCATTCAATACTAAATTGGTGATCCCTTGACGCCTCAGAACATGTTCTACCAACCGATCCCTTCTTCTATTCAAGTTGTGCCACAAACTCCTCTTCTCCACAATCCTATTCAATACCTCCTCATTAGTTATGTGATCTACCCATCTAATCTTCAGCATTCTTCTGTAGCACCACATTTCGAAAGCTTCTATTCTCTTCTTGTCCAAACTACTTACGTCCATGTTTCACTTCCACACATGGCTACACTCCACAAAAAAACTTTCAGAAACGACTTCCTGACGAATCTATACTCGATGTTAACAAATTCCTCTTCTTCAGAAACGCTTTTCTTGACATTGCCAGTCTACATTTTATATCCTCTCTACTTCGACCATCATCAGGTATTTTACTCCCTAAATAGCAAAACTCCTTTACTACTTTAAGTGTCTCATTTCCTAATCTAATCCCCTCAGCATCACCCGACTTAATTCGACTACATTCCATTATCCTCGTTTTGCTTTTGTTGATGTTCATCTTATATCCTCCTTTCAAGACACTGTCCATTCCGTTCAACTGCTCTTCCAAGTCCTTTGCTGTCTCTGACAGAATTACAATGTCATCGGCGAATCTCAAAGTTTTTATTTCTTCTCCATGGATTTTAATACCTACTCCGAATTTTTCTTTTGTTTCCTTTACTGCTTGCTCAATATAGAGATTGAATAACATCGGGGGGAGGCTACAACCCTGTCTCACCCCCTTCCCAGCCACTGCTTCCCTTTCATGCCCCTCGACTCTTATAACTGCCATCTGGTTTCTGTACAAATTGTAAATAGCCTTTCGCTCCCTGTATTTAATCCTGCCACCTTTAGAATTTGAAGGAATGTATCCGTTTATTATTGAATAATAATCATGCAAGTGAAGGTGGGTGTACACAATTATTACTATTGTCCTGCTGCACATTTAATTGTAGAGAAGGCAAAGGAGTTAAGCTGTTCTTCGAGGCTCTAAAGGGAGGTAAGTGAAAACGGATCAATTCCTGGCTAGCTAGGACTGTGTCGGAACCTCCGCTTGTGCGATACATAAAAGTTAAGGGTGTGTAATTCTCACACTTTGCAAGAGCTTGCAGTCTTAAACTTACCAATTTCACGGTCAAAACATAATACGAATAATAGTTTTCTCCCAGGACAGCTCTTCAGAGAAACCCGCTGCCTTCTGCATATCTATCTAAATCGAGACACATATTTTTTGTCTAGATCGTAAAACTAACCATAGTCATGAAACGTGGCACTGGGAAATAATCCTTTCATACCTCTCTCGCTAATGTAAATCCCTTGTGAGTGCTGCGACTAATGATTCCGTTGAGGGTCATCCTCAAATTGCAGGGGTATCTGATTTTCAGAATTATTAAATTTATTTTTGTCTCACTAAATAGTCATCACCTTTTCTATCACCGCCAGTAGACGCAAGTGACACAGAAGGAGATTTTACACTGTTCTGAAGACTGGCAGTAGCAGATTGAGAAGACATGTACCACATAGCCACACGCTGTAACAGTGTTATGTGAACCTCCCCGCGCGGGATTATCCGAGCGGTCTCAGGCGCTGCAGTCATGGACTGTGCGGCTGGTCCCGGCGGAGGTTCGAGTCCTCCCTCGGGCATGGGTGTGTGTGTTTGTCATAAGGATAATTTAGGTTAAGTAGTGTGTGAGCTTGGGGACTGATGATCTTAGCAGTTCAGTCCCATAAGATTTCACACACACGTGAACCTCGGAAATAAGTTGGCCTGAACTTCTGTCCCCAAGTAGTCCGAGGCCGAATCAGTACGACAGCGACCAAGAGCCAATGAACAGTTTCAAAAATCATCAAACGACCGGGAAGCTTACACGCTGCTATGTAGGTTGCAGTGTGAAACTGAATACGTGTCGCCCCGGCACTCGCAGCGTGCTGCACGTCCAGGAAATGAGGCGGCAGAAACGGCGGCGGCGGCGGCGGCGGCGGCGGTCCCACGCCGGCAGACTCTGGACGAGGAAGTTTTTGTGGCAGCGGCGCCAAAGCCACATGGCTTTATCTGTCGATAAGCGCTATCGCAGGAATGCCGTTCTCAGGCCCGGGCCTATCCCTAGCGGGGGAAAAACTGTGTCATTGTGTGGACGGCGGCTGTTAAAACCTGCAAAGTGGGAAGTTTTAACGAGCTGTAGGGAAAAATCTGCAGAAGAGAAAGAAGGAGTCAAACTGGCCGAGATGGCAGTTCTCGTTATCAAACGATGCTAAACCGGAGCCTGTAAGGAGGCAGCTCTCTCCATAAAATATACTTTTTACTCCTGATTTTATCTTTGACATCCCAGCTCACGCGCGATATGAATTTCGCAGTTTTCCACACTGAGAGCTGACGGGTGGTGAAACCCTAAATGTAAAAGTGCAGTATTTCTGCGATCATCATCATCATCATCATCATCAATAATAGTAGCAGCAGCAGCAGTGGCAGTGAATTGACATATACTGTTGAATACAATAGTGCTACAGACGTTCCCACACAATACCGCCTTCGGCTGTCCGCATCCATGTTGCTAGCCTCCTCGTTTTCCAGTGTCCCGAACTGTCTTCCATTCGGTCGAGGTCGAAGTCTCCTCCCCCATTCGTAAGAGCCCAGCAGAGAAGGCCTACAGTCCACCTACCACCCATTCGCCCTGCTACGTTTACCGTCACCCTGCGCTTGATTTTCCCTGCGGTCACAATTACGTTTTTCATTGCAAAGCGTTCCTCGATCCTCGTCACTCCCAGACATTCCCAACGTGGAGCTCCATATCACTCGCTGAGAGAACTTCAGTTTCGGTATGTTTCTCGCACTGAAAGTCTGCGCCTCTCTACCTTTAAAGTCAGAAATGCTAACACACACTCATACCCAACTTCCCATTTCAGATTCATCGGTAGATTAGTTTCTAAACACCAATTTATTTTAAGAAACGCACTCTATTCCAGTTTCACTTCTCTATTTCTTTTGCTGTCCATCTAGCCGTTACCTTCAAACGACGTGAACAGATAAACTTGTCTGCTGCTGCTACCACGTCAAAAACAATTTGTGCTATGTTTGTTGATTCGGGGATTATTTCTTGTCAGAGAGGTCACAGTTCGTTTTAATTGACGGAAAGTCGTCGAGTAAAACAGAAGTGATTTCTGGCGTTCCCCAAGGTAGCGTTATAGGCCCTTTGCTGTTCTTTATCTATATAAACGATTTGGGAGACAATCTGAGCAGCCGTCTTCGGTTGTTCGCAGATGACGCTGTCGTTTATCGACTAATAAAGTCATCAGAAGATCAAAACAAACTGCAAAACGATTTAGAAGAAATATCGGAATGGTGGGAAAAGTGTTAGTTGACCTCAAATAACGAAAAGTGTAAGGTCATCCACATGAGTGCTAAAAGGAACGCGTTAAACTTCGGTTACACGATAAATCAGTCTAATCTAAAAGCCGTAAATTCAACTAAATACCTAGGTATTACAATTACGAACAATTTAAATTGGAAGGAACACATAGAAAATGTTGTGGGGAAGGCTAACCAAAGACTCCGTTTTATTGGCAGCACACTCAGAAAAAGCAACAGACCTACTAAGGAGACTGCCTACACTACGCTTGTCCGTCCTCTTTTAGAATACTGTTGCGCGGTATGGGATCCTTACCAGATAGGACTGACTGAGTACATCGAAAAAGTTCAAAGAAAGGCAGCACGTTTTGTATTATCGCGAAATATGGGAGAGAGTGTCACAGAAATGATACAGGATTTGGGATGGACATCATTAAAAGAAAGGCGTTTTTCTTTGCGACGGAATCTTCTCACGAAATTTCAATCACCAACTTTCGCCTCCGAAAGAGAAAATATTTTGTTGATACCGACCTACGTAGGGAGGAACGATCACCAAGATAAAATAAGGTAAATCAGAGCTCGTACGGAAAGATACAGGTGTTCATTCTTCCCGCGAGCTATACGAGATTGGAATAATAGAGAATTGTGCAGGTGGTTCAATGAACCCTCTGCCAGGCACTTAAATGTGATTTGTAGAGCATCCATGTAGATGTACATGTAGATTATACATTACATTGCATATTTAATGGAACGCAGAGAAACACGGACAAGGAATATGGAATGCGTAGATGAAGACCGTATGCGCGAGGAGGCATGTCTCCAGCAGTGGATGCCCGTAGTCGCAGGTAGAGAGACAAGCACAGGAGATGGCTTGTTGTTGTTGTGGTTGTTGTTGTTTTTGTTGTTGCCTTCAGTCCGAAGTCTGGTCTGATGCAGTTGTCCACAGTAATCTATCCTGTGTAAGCCTCTTCATCATGGCCTAACGACCGCAACCCCTGCATCCGCACTTGGCTACTGTAGCCAAGACTTATTCTCCCTTAACTGCCCATCCCGCTCCACTTCCAAACATTTCCTTTCGCAATCAGACTGACTATACTTACTCTACTCATCAAGTATTCTTCGGCGATAAACTGTAATACGACATTCCAAAAATTCTGTTTTCGTTCTCCCTAGTACGTCGTTACGAAGAAAAATGAGAGGTTTGGGAGGTGGGGGGTAGAGAGATGTGAGTATGGGACGGAAATCACGGATACTACGGACTTTTCTTGAAGTTAAAATTGAGTAAACTGTTGAATGTGACGACAGTAGCCTATTTCCTAATCAACACTCAGTTCCCCAATTAATTCTTGCTTCACTTACACTCCTCCGTGTTACCACGAACTATCTCCATTTGTACTGGAAAGCAGGTCATGCGAAGGGTCTCCTCCTGTTCTACCTCTCAAGGTAGAACACAGATATTCTGTTAGAGTTCACTAACTTGATGTCTTGTACGGGTGTCGTTGTCCCAGCTCAGTTATAGCGCTCATGTCCCGAATTTTTTGTTCTTGGACAGAGGCCGTAAAATAACTAGTCAGGTGGCTAAGGCTCTCGAATCTACGAGGGTAATCCCAAAAGTGAGGTCTCCTATTTTTTTTATAAGTACATAGACCTGTTTATTTCTACAATGGTTTACATCAGCTTACAGCTTGAACATTTAGCTATTTTTCGACATAATCACCATTTCTGTCGATGCATTTTTGTAGACGCTGTGGCAGTTTTTGTATGCTCATGTCATACCAGCTCGCCGCCATGCTGTTCAGAAAGTTATGAACCTCTTCTTTCACCTCGTCGTTGGAGCTGAATCGATTCCCGGCCAAATGTTCTCGTCACCCGTGACAATTGAGTCCAGAAAGTTGTCCTGTTCGGCTGCAAGGCGGTGAAGAAATGCGCGGGAAGCATGAACTCGTTGCCGCATGTGGTCCTCAGTCAGCTTGCGTGGCACCCATCTTGCGCACAACATTTCGGTAGTTCAGTGTTTCCGTTAAAATTCTGTGAGCGGTGCTTCGGCAAAGCTCAGGAACCAACGTGCAGAGAGCATCCAGCGTGATCCGCCGATCTTCACGCATGCTTTGCTCAACCATCAACACTGGTTCCTCAGAAATTGACGGTTTCCCGCTCCTTTGCTCGTCATGAATTTCGGTCCGACCAGCTGCAAACTCTCTACACCACTGACGAACATTTTTGACATCCATGCACGACTCACCATACACTTCCGTCAATTAGCGATGGATTTCAATCGGCGCAGTGCCCTTTGCATTCAGAAACAGAATAACTGCGCGCAATTCGCACTTGGCGGCAACATGCAACGGGAGCCCCATTCTCAACGGCTGCCAAGCCAAGACTGAGCGCCGCAGCGCGGCATGCGCATGTTTACACATTGCGCGTGAAGCACTCTTCATAACAGTGTGACCAACTGCCACACAAACAGAGTTCTGTACTTATAAAAAAAATAGGAGACCTTACTTTTGGGATTACCGTCGTACTAAATCATCTATTAGGTTCGAAATTAGGGATAGTAGGTTCGAAATTAGGGGTAGCGGTAGCTTTTCTGTTTTGTTTACAACTCACGAAGTAGATAAGGCTAGAAACGACGTTTTGCAAACATTCTATTATGAAGTCACATCTTTCACGCTACATGTTAAATCAGTCACAATCCTGTTATATTAAGTCACGTGAACAACGTGTCAAAAAAATTATACACTGCTAACCTAGTGTGATCTGCCTTATGCGCAGAGTTGCGTTATTTGAATACAGTATTATGTGGAGCACATCCGAGATCTTAATTTTGTGGCGAGTAACGCGAACCGTGTCGTTCAGCCCCTCGTTCCAGACTGACCAGACAGGTCGAACCACTTCATTTCGGAGCGCACTTTTGGCGGCACCGAAGTTGCACGAAGTGCTTCTTTTGAATGTCCTTATTCTAAGGTTATTGAAAATTGTTACAAAATTGACAACTGAAATAAAGGGGTTAAAGCTTGCTACAGAGAGTGTATTCACCACAGCAGGAAACATAATTTTAACTGTACTTCATCAAATATTAATAAATGAATCTAACAAATTTGCGCGCTGGCTCCTGTGTCGGTAACCAATCAGATTATTCTGCTAGTAAACTGGCAACATTACTCACGGAATTGGTACTCACTATGCCATGTGTTGTCTTCCTCTCACCCCATGTCTCGCGTCATACCTCACTTTCTGTAATCTCAGCCAAACTGTGGAGTAGATCTTGGTAAGGAAATTTACCGTTCCAAATCCAGAAATATCACACTAGACTTCCTAACATTTAAGTTTATATTCGATGTTAACATATTCCTCTTTTCCAGAAACGCTTTTCCCACCGTTGCTAGTCTGCGTTTTACATCGTCTCCAGTACTACGGCTATCGTCAGTTACGTTGCTGCCCGAAGAGCGAAAGTTGTCCACTGCTTTCGGCGTCTCATTGTCTAATCTAATCCATTCCGCGCCGTCTGGTTTAATTCGAGTGCACATCACCGCCCGTGTTTTACTTTTGTCCATGTTCATCTTACGTTCTCTTTTCGAGCGGCAACGGAAGGGAACAGGGAGGGAAGGAATTGTGAGGCACCGAAGCGGATCGCTTTCACGGTCGGCGGTCTCTCCAGGCGAGATGTGGGTGTAGACACGGCGGCAGCAGCAGTCGACAAGCGTGAGCACGCAGTGCGTGTGAGCGGCCGCGACAGTGCGTGACGCAGCGGCGCGGACGCCCGATAAGGCCTGAGCGGAGCGGACCGGCGACCGAGGCCGCCCGCCGCTCACGCACAAACACGCGCACTAGCGGCCGCACTCGGAAGAGGGTGGCACGCGCCGGAAGCTCGAGGTCGGCCGGAGTACGCCTCGCCAACTACCTGCTGCCAACTGGCAACTGCGAGCAGTCGCGGTACTGTCTGTGGCCGACGCACTGCACGCCGCGAGTTGTGCGCTGGCAAAGGGAAGTGCCGAGTGCGCATGCGCAACACCAGTAGCCAAGCGATCTGCACACCTTCCCCCTCCACCGCAAGTGCTGTCACTTACAAGGGAACCTCCCCATCGCACCCCCGTCAGATAAGTTGGCACAGTGGATAGGCCTTGAAAAACTGAACACAGATCAATCGAGAAAACAGGAAGAAGTTGTGTGGAACTATGAAAAAAATTGGTAAAATATACAAACTGAGTAGTCCATGCGAAGATAGGCAACATTAAGGACAGTAGGAGTGAAGGGGCGCCGTGGTCCCGTGGTTAGGGAGAGCAACTACGGAACGAGAGGTCCTAGGTTCAAGTCTTCCCTCGAGTTAAAAGTTTAATTTTTTATTTTCAGTTTATGTGACAAACTCTTATGTTTTCATCACTTTTTTGGGAGTGATTATCACATCCACAAGGAAACCTAAATCGGGCAAGGTAGAAGAATCTTTTTACCCATTCGCCAAGTGTACAAGTTAGGTGGGTCGACAACATATTCCTGTCATGTGACGCACATGCCGTCACCAGTGTCGTATAAAATATATCAGACGTTTTTTCCTGTGGAGGAATCGGTTGACCTATGACCTTGCGATCAAATGTTTTCGGTTCCCATTGGAGAGGCACGTCCTTTCGTCTACTAATCGCACGGTTTTCCGGTGCGGTCACAAAACACAGACACTAAACGTATTGTAGTGAACAGAGACGTCAATGAACGAACGGACAGATCATAACTTTGCGAAAATAAAGAAAGTAAAATTTTCAGTCGAGGGAAGACTTGAACCAAAGACCTCTCGTTCCGTAGCTACTCACGCCAACCACGGTACCACGGCGCTCCTGAGCTCACATTTTCCTTGATGTTGCATATCTTGCACATGGACTACTCAGTTTGTATATTTTACTAATTTTTTTCATAGTTCCACACAACTTCTTCCTGTTTTCTCGATTGATCTGTGTTCAGTTTTTCAAGGCCTATCCACTGTGCCAACTTATAACTAAATCTGAGTGGAGTGCGATGGGGAGGTTCCCTTGTTAGTACGCGGCCCCGTGCAAGGATAGACAACTGACGGTATATTTACCCCCTTTGATGGGAAATACACTACTGGCCATTAAAATTGCTATGCCACGAAGATGACGTGCTACAGGCACGAAATTTAACCGACAGGAAGAAGATGCTGTGATATGCAAATGATTAGCTTTTCAGAGTATTCACACAACGACACCTACAACGTGCTGACAAGAGGAAAGTTTCCAACCGATTTCTCATACACAAACAGCAGTTGACCGGTGTTGCCTGGTGAAACGTTATTGTGATGCCTCGTGTAAGGAGGAGAAATGCGTACCATCACGTTTCCGACTTTGATAAAGGTCGGATTGTAGCCTATCGCGATTGCGATTTATCGTATCGCGACATTGCTGCTCGCGTTGGTCGAGATCCAATGACTGTTAGCAGAATATGGTATCGGTGCGTTCAGGAGGGTAATCGGAACGCCGTGCTGGATCCCAACGGCCGCGTATCACTAGCAGTCGAGATGACAGACATCTTATCCGCTTGGCTGTAACAGACCGTGCAGCCGCGTCTCGATCCCTGAGTCAACAGATGGGGACGTTTGCAAGACAACAACCGTCTGCACGAACAGTTCGACGACGTTTGCAGCAGCATGGACTACCAGCTCGAAGACCATGGCTGCGGTTACCCTTGACGCTCCGTCACAGACAGGAGCGGCTGCGATGGTGTACTCAACGACGAACCTGGGTGCACGCATGGCAAAACGTCATTTTTTTGGAAGAATCCATGTTCTGTTTACAGCATCACAATGGTCGCATCCGTGTTTGGCGACATCGCGGTGAACGAACATTGGAAGCGTGTATTCGTCATCGCCATACTGGCGTATCACCCGGCGTGATGGTATGGGGTGCCATTGGTTACACGTCTCGGTCACCTCTTGTTCGCAATTGACGGCACTTTGAAGAGTGGACGTTACATTTCAGATGTGTTATGACCCGTGGCTCTACCCTTCATTCGATCCCTGCGAAACCCTACATTTCATCAGAATAATGCACGACCGTATGTTGCAGGTCCTTTACGGGCCTTTCTGGATACAGCAAATGTTCGACTGCTGCCCTGGCCAGCACATTCTCCAGGTCTCTCACCAACTGAATACGTCTTGTCAATGGTGGCCGAGCAACTGGCTCGTCACAATACGCCAGTCAGTACTCTTGATGAACTGTGGTATCGTGTTGAAGCTGCATCGGCAGCTGTACCTGTACACGCCATCCAAGTTCAGTTTGACTCAATGCTCGGACGTATCAAGGTCGTTATTACGGCCAGAGGTGGTTGTTCTGGGTACTGATTTCTCAGGATCTATGCACCCAAATTACGTGAAAATGTAATCACATGTCAGTTGTAGTATATTATATTTGTCCAATGAATACCCGTTTATCATCTGCATTTCTTCTTGGTGTAGCAATTTTAATGGCCAGTAGTGTAGAAAGTTACGTACGTCAGCTACAACTCCGCAAGCCACCATGTGATGCAGGGTACCTTCCACCGCTGGTGGTAGACATTCTGTCTTTTGTTCGACTCTCAGACGGAACGGGGGAAAAACAACAGTCTATATGCCTCCGTACGAGCCCTAATTTCTGTTATCTTGCATTTGCGGACTTTGCGTGAGGTGCACGTTCGTGCCAGTATAGTCGTTCTGCAGCCAGTCACAGCTGCCAGTTCTCTAAAATTTTTCGGTCGTGTTACACGAAAACAACATCGTCTGCCGTCCATGGATTCCCATTTAAGTCCACGAAGCGCTTCCGTAACGATCGCTTATAGGTCGAAATTACCGGTAATAAATCTAGCAGCACGCCTTTGAATTGTTTCCATGTTTTCCTTTAATCCGACCTCTAAAGGTTCCCAGACACTCCTGAGGTACTCAAGGATGGGTCGCACTGCTGTTATATTCTTTACAGATGTACCCCACTTTCCAAGAACTCTCTCAGTAAACCGTCGACCGTTGGCCTTCCGTAGTTTAGACAACTCCAACTGAGGAGACAAAAGTCATGCGATGTACACATGAACAGACGGCGTAATATCGCGCACACAGGGTATAAAAGGGCGGTTCAATGGCGTAGCTGTGATTTGTACTCAGGTGAATCATGTGAAACAGTTTCTGACGTGATTTGTACTCAGGTGAATCATGTGAAACAGTTTCTGACGTGATTATGGCCGCACGACGGGAATTAAACAGACTCTGAAGGCAGAACGATAGTTGGAGCTAGATGCGTGGGACATTCCATTTCGGAAATCGTTAGGGAATTCAGTGTTCTGACATCGACAGAGTCAAGAGTACGCAGATAATACCAAACTTCAGGCATTATCTCTATGGACAACGCAGTGGCCGACGGCCTCCGCTTAGCGACCGGGAGCAGTGGCCTTTGCGTAGAGTTGTCAAAGCAAACAGACTAGTAACACTGCTTGAAATAACCGCAGAAATTAATGTGGGACGTACGACGAACGTATCCGTCAGAACAGTGCGGCGCAATCTGGCGTTAATGGGCTATGGCAGCAGACGACCGAGGCGAGTGCCTTTGCTAACAACACGACATCGCCTGCAGCGCCTCTCCTGGACTCGTGACCATATCAGTGAGACCCGGTCTGAGGAGTCCCGACTTCAGTTCGTTAGGGTTCGAGTGTGGTGTAGACACCACGAAGCCATGAACCCAAGCTGTCAACGAGGCACTGTGAAAGTGGTAGTGGCTCCATAATGGTGTGGACTGTGTTCACATGGAATGGCCTTGGTCCTCTCGTCCAACTGAACCGCTGATTGATTGGAAACGGTTGTGTTCGGCTATTTGGAGACAATATGCAGCCATTCATGGACTTCATGTCCCCAAACAACGGTGGAATTTTTATGGACGACGGTGCGCCACGGCATTGGGCTACAACTGTTTGCGATTGGTTTGAAGAACATTGCAGACAATTCGAGCGAATGATCTGGCCATCGAGAACGCCCGACATGAATCCCATCGAACATTTAAGGCACATAGTCGAGAGGTCACTTCATGCACAGAATCCTGACGCGAGAACACTCGTAATTATGGATAGATATAGAGGAGCATGGCACATCCTGTTGCTGCATTAAAAAAAAATGAAGTCCCTTGCTTCTTTACAGAGCGTAGGGGAACAATGCGGGAGACCCGCACCGCCTTACTAGGCAAGGTCCTAGAGGAGGTGGTTTGCCATTGCCTTCCTCCGACGGTAATGGGGATGAATGATGATGAAGACGACACAATAACACCTAGTCATCTCGAGGCAGGGAAAATCCCTGTCCCCGCCGGGAATCGAACCCGGGACGCCGGCCGCGGTGGCCGTGCGGTTCTAGGCGCTCCAGTCCGAAGCCGCGCTGCTGCTACGGTCGCAGGTTCGAATCCTGCCTGGGGCATGGGCGTGTGTGATGTCCTTAGGTTAGTTAGGTTTAAGTAGTTCTAAGTTCTAGGCGACTAATGACCACAGCAGTTGAGTCCCATAGTGCTCAGAGCCATTTGAACCCCGGACCCCGTGCTCGGGAAGCGAGAACACTACCGCGAGACCAAGAGCAGCGGACGTTGCTGCATTATGCCCGGCAAAAGTACATCCGACACGATGTTAGGAGGTATCCCATGAGTTTGTCACCTCATTGTATGTACATTACGTTTACCTATATAACGCCCGCCCGGTTGGCCCGGCGGTCTAACGTACGGCTTTCCGGGCGGGAAGGAGCGCCTGGTCCCCGGCACGAATCCGCCCGGCTGATTTGTGTCGAGGTCCGGTGAACCGGCCAGTCCGTGGATGGTTTTTAGGCGGTTTTCCATCTGCCTCGTTGAATGCGGGCTGATTCCCCTTATTCTGCCTCAGTTACACTATGTCAGCGATTGCTGCGCAAAGTTCTCCACGTACGCGTACACCACCATTACCCTACCACGCAAACATAGGGATTACACTCGTCTGGTGTGAGACGTTCCCTGGGGGGTCCACCGGGGGCCGAATCGCACAATAACCCTGGGTTCGGTGTGGGGTGGCGGAGGCGTGAAGTGGACTGCGGTAGTCGTCGTGGGGTTGCGGGCCACTGCGGCTGCGGCGGGGACGGAGCCTCTCCGTCGTTTTTAGGTCCCCGGTTAACATACAGTACAATACAATACAATACAGTACCTATATAACTGGCGAAGTCTTTCCGAGAAACAGGTTCATTTTTTTTACAATCAAAGTATATTTATCACCAGCAGTTGTACATATGGTACAAAAAATCTATTCACCATATATACATATAGGTAAAGGTAGTATATAATTTGATACATACTTTCGACTTGCCTAACGCAGGGAAGGCGAATGGTTGATTGCGATTTATTGGGGGAACGTTACGAAAGTGTGGTTCATCTATAAATGAGACCACGTGAGGAAGACTTGTGCTACTCATGCTTGAGTACTGCGAGAGTGTTTGGGATCCCCAACTGATCGGACTAAAGGAAGACATCGAAGCAGTTCAAAGGCGTGCTTCTAGATCAGTTAGATGTAGGTTCGTCAACACGCAAGTATTACAACAATGCTCCGTCAATTGAAATGGAAATCCTTGGAGGGAAGACGACGCTCTTTCCACGAAAGACGTTTGACTAAGTTTAGAGAACCGGTACTTGCGACAGACTGCAAACATGTTCTACTGCCACCAACGTACATCTCGTGCAAGGAATGCTAAAAGAATATGATAAAAATTAGGGGTTGTCAGTGTTTTTTCCTCGCTCGATTTGCGAATGGAAGAGGAAAGGTACTCTCCACCATACACCGTATGGTGGCTTGCGGAGAATATATATTGATGTAAATAGGGAAGTTTCTATATATCCGACATTATCTTGTTTTATGTGGAACTGTGTACGAGGATACACACGCCGTCCCACGCTAAATGAGCAATGTGAGAAGAGAGTACTTGTTCTGGATTTCCTGCAGATGCAGTTCTGTAGTGATACAAAAGATGTGTGTCACAGTGCAAAGTTGAAGTACGCAGGACTGTACGATTCTAGTGGTTGAGCCCTCTAAATTACACACTCATTCACCGTGAAATTCTGGCGGTAATGGAAATGAGCGTTTGACGTCATTGGCCGGGAGGCCCCTTACGGGGCAGGTCCGGCCGCCTTGGGGCAGGTCTTATTAGATTCGACGCCACATTGGGCGCCGGATGGGGATGAAATGATGATGAAGACAACTCAACATCCAGTCCCTGAGCAGAGAAAATCTCCGACCCAGCCGGGAATCGAACCCGGGCCCGTAGGACGACAATCCGTCACGCTGACCACTTTTTGTTGTTGTTCGATATTGATCGTTGAGTTTGGTCGTTGCGGACGTCGCAAGACATCCTGTTCAAGTTCGGTGGTTGATCGTTCCACTCAGTTTTTTATTACAGAGGCCAATCGGCTCTCTGACCGAATACGCTGAGCTACCGTGCCGGCTGCCACTCAGCTATCGGGGCGGACATTCTGGCGGTATACAGACCAAACGCAATGAGCGTCCAGCCGTCGTCAAATGGTGCCGACAGGTTGACCAAACCCGCACGGACGGGGTATTGCGGATTGGGAAGGTGGGCCACCAACATCGAACACAGAGGACAGTGTTCAGGCAATGGAAAAACTGATTCGCAACAGTCGCAGGTTTTCCGACTACGAGGACGTCCACACACAGCGGTTCTGCAATTACTTTGTGACCAAGAAGGGGATTTCGATTGTCGAGGTACTAGAAGATTGGTAGGACGTTCTGACCGTTGTCTGCCGAGACTTGGTGACTGTGTTCAAAAATAGTGTCATGTATCTGTGTCACTTTGAAGTGTAATTGGCCTGCCATAATAATGTGCAAGGTTTTTTCAAGCGCTGTCATATTATACAAACGTAACTGCTGACAATGTTTACTTATTCGTGACACATAATGACAGTAGCTCGCCACAGCTAGCCAGTAAGACTCCATTATGTGAGGCTATTAGACGTTCGATATATGGGTTGTCAATTATGTATCTTTGCACTCTCTCTAGAGCAAGATGTTGTATCGATAGACTGACAAGATTATGATGATAAGGCAGTGACAAAAGTCGTTGAATAAAATAAAGTCATACTTCAGCTTTCCTTGGGAGTGCACAGCTGCTTGTGGAATCTATGACGCACGGAGTGTTCACAGAAGTCCTATACTTCGTGGTTAGCTCAGTTACGACCTAAAATATGTTCACTTTTTACAGTGTTCAATAAACGAAGCCCACTGGTGATAGCACAGAGATGCTGAAACATGTCTGGGTAACAACAGAAAAAGCAATGTTTTTTTCATAAAAAGCTGAACCTTTATCCAATAATTGTAACTACAAACACGGAAAAAAATATAAGATCTGCGATTCCAAAAGACGCGGTTACAAGTTGCAAACGTACGGCGAGTTGCCTACGACGTGAAAGTAGTGCGAAAACGCTGCTGGGCGCCTACACAGCTTCTTACCAGAACAAATTTCGGCGACATAGTTACTCGTACACGTAGTAATTATTGCCTCGAATACATTACATTCATCATAGCTGCTGAATGAAATCCATAATTAATAGGGAACTATAATGACGTACAAAAATTAAGATTATCATTAGATGACGATTTATTTGTTCACTTTAATTGCATTATGCCTGTTTGCATAACGAAAATAAACGACATTTTTATCTTCGTAATGCAGACAGGAATAATGTAATTAAAGTGACCGAATAAATCATCATATAATGACAATCTCAATTTTTGTACATTATTATAGTTCCTATTAATTATGGATTTCATTCAGCAGCTGTTGTGAACGTAACACATTCGAGGCAATGATTACTTCGGGCACGAATAGCTATATTGCCGAATTTTTGTTCCGGTAGGAAGACAGCTCCTCTGGTGCAACAACCGCGCAGAAGAAATCTGTGAAAGAGTGCCAAACGTAATCACCCGCTTGATGCTGGTGTGTGTGAGACGCAATCCTTAAATAGCTCACACAAGAAGCACGGGTGTGCAGCTGCTGCTCAGGTCTAAAATTATGCGTGAGATAAGTTTATCCAGGCGTCTTCCCAAAAGCAACTTGCTTCGTCAGTAGCTTCTCCTGAAGCTCATTTAACGTAAGAACCGGTGAGCACTGCGAAAGCGTGCATCTTCATGAGCAGGCTCGTTGTGAATGCGAGAACTGACATCGATGGAAACCAGACACAAGGCGATAAAAACATTTATCACTCTTAACTGAGCAGCGCCTTTTCGCATAGAAGATTCGGAATGCGAGCAGGCTCAGTAGACGTGTTAGAGTTATGCTGTCGAGGTATACTCTGCAAAAAGAGGTTGTATCAATTACCAGTACCTCGTGGTGAATATTCGCCTTCGGTGCTGGCATTTGAGTCATGAATTGTGGACTGAAATGTTGAATGAAATAGAAGTTTAATTGACAGAACACAAATTCATCTAGCATAGTTTAAGAATACTTTAAGAGAATTCGACTGCCGAGCAATCTAAACGTCAACCGTTGTGACGTCTTCCAGCTATTAACTCTGCCTCAGTGCTACCAACTTAAACGTATGCACCGAAGCCAGTGCCACCCCTCACTTCGACATCTCTTGCTGCCTTAAAAAAACTCAATAGAACACTTTTCATGCTCTTGGCTGCATTACACAGTTGAGTGCCTTACTTGCGGATTTATTAGATGTATATTTCTTTAAAAAGTTGCTACTATCGTGTAAATAGCTAGGACACTATTACCATATTATTAATTTAAAATTTGGACTTTATAAAGGAGTGTTTACCTGGTTCCTGCCTCATGTTAAGAAGCCGAGGAATAAATTTGTTTTATTTTATTTAAAAGTAAAACTTTAACTATAGCCCCATACTATAAGGGGATACCGAGTAAACATCATGAACAATTTAATGAAAAGCTCGCGGGTTTCCAGGCATGTGTCAGTGTGGGGATACGATGACATTTGTACGAGTGTAATACTCATTGTCTTCGGCGACGGATTGTCGACACTTCTCCTGAGGATGATCACTATGACACTCGTCGAAACGTCGCACTTGAAAGCTGGCCATCACCAGCATAGGCTAGAAAACTCTCCATTCACGTGAGTTTTCCCGTCTTCCGAGAAAGGAGAGAAACAGTTACAACTACAGAAACAAAGAGATTACCGCTTTAGAAATAATTGTCAATAATATAATACAAAATTGTTATTTGTTTACATTAATCTTTTGAAATTGAAGTGACTAATGGGCTTAAAACAGATGTCCTGCAATGTATTAAAATGACAGTATGACTAATTTACTTTTTCCGGAGTTTACCTCGTCTCATTTAAATAGGCTTTGATGTTTTCTTCAAAGCTATTACCTAAGATGGTATATATGTAAGATGTCAAATACTGTGTAAATGGTTGTTAGAAAAATTGGAATATATATATATATATATATATATATGTCAAATATTGTACAAATAGTTGTTAGAAAAATTGGAATATATATATATATATATATATATATATATATATATATATATATATATATATATATATATATTCTTTAGAAACCCGGAGAAAACTTACAGGGAATTGTCCTCGAAAGTTTTTTTTAATTGATAGAGATTATAATTTTCAATATCTCTTTGACCAAAGAGTACGCAGCCGAATTAACAGATAGATTCTGTATCTACAGAATCGACGTATAGTGTTTCTCTCAAACTGTTGTGAAGTTCGAAATGATGTTACTAGCCTGGAAAGGAGTCTTGCCGAATGTGCAACAAACCTATGAGAAAAGCGGGTCTTCCGGGAAACGAAAATAGCTACTTAACCGCTGGCAGTCGTCGCCCGGTCTCTTGGATGGGCAGTGTGCGGCTGTTAATGAAGTTTGGATCGCTCGGGCGAATTTGGAAGAGAGCCAGAAATGAATGGAAAAGCTAGCCAGTGCATCGCGTGATTCCCCCTACAAGAAGCCTCTGGCTAAACAGGCGGCCACGACGGCTAGCTTAGGTGCCGGAAGAAGAGGAGGTGCCACGGCGGCGGTGTACTGGGAGAGTCACCGGGACTCAGTGTCCTGGGGGCCGCCACCCACACACCGGCTGGGTGCCTCGCTTTGGCAGGCGGGCTGGGAATCCCTGGGCCGCACAGCCAGCCCCGCGCCGCCACAAATACTCCGCACTTCCCTCTGCACTTCGACCCTACTTCTCGCTGCCACAAAATGCGATCGCTGAGGCAGCCTGACTCCGCACGTCTTCCGGACTCCTCGTCAGTCAGCATCAATTGTTTGGTAGCCGTCTTGTATCGCATGTGTCGCTTTTATCTATGCATTGTATTACTACCCATAACCAGCCCCATCATCTGAATCGTTTCTGAAAGATTCCAGCTCACAACAGTTGTTCTTCCCATGCACCACTTGGGACTTGAACAGGGAAAGGATGAGGCGAGGCCGGCCGGTGTGGCCGAGCGGTTCTAGGCGCTACAGTCTGGAACCGCGCGACCGCTACGGTCGCACGTTCGAATCCTGCCTCGGGCATGGATGTGTAAGTAGTTCTACGTTCTCAGAATTTAAGTTCCATAGTGCTCAGAGCCATTTGAACCATTTTTGATGAGGCGAGGTGATTATGATACATGAACTGCCTGCCGCCACACACCGTAAAGTAACTTGCAGGGTAGAGATGTTTTTGTATGTGATTTTCAGTACTCTGACATAGGCTGAAACTGTTTTGTTTCGCAATAATGTATTACTATTGCCATCTCGTTTGATTCTTCAAAGAGCACGTAGAAACGCAATTGTAACTGTTGTTCTTATCTTCCCAAACCTTTCTCGCTCCGTCAATATCGACCTGTCGTCGTTCTAGTGTCCAAGAGTTTTTAAGTTTCACACCTCTCCATATTAGGTTTTTAAAGTGAATTTATGAAATACCAGATTTTTCCGCGCAATGAAACCAAACCTTTTCGTCAGAATATATACACTAAAGCGCCAGAGCAATTGGTATAGGTAAGCCTATTCAAATACAGAGATATGTAAACAGTTAGAATACGGCGTTGCGGTCGGCAAAACAAAAAGTGTCTGGCGCAATTGTTAGGTCGATTACTGCTGCTACAATGGCAGTTTATCATGATTTAAATGAGTTTGAACGTGGTATTATAGTCGGCGCACGACCGACAGGACATAGCATCTCCGAGGTAGCGAAAAAGTGGGAATTTTCCCGTAGACCATTTCACGATCGTACCGTGAATATCAGGAATCCGGTAAAATATCAAATCACCGACCTCTCTGTGGCCTGAAAAATATCCTGCAAGAACGGGACCACCGACGACTGAAGAGAATCGTTCAGTGTTACAGAAGTGCAAACCTTCCGCAAATTGCTGCAGATTTCAATGCTGGGCCATCAACAAGTGGCAGCGTACGAACCATTCAACGAAATTTATAAACTATAGAGTGCAGCAATCAGTCGTCCTTTTTAGATTTTATTATGCAAATCCAGATTTCGGCTAGTAGCTAGCCATTCTCAATGTGCTATTTTTTATTCTCAATGCATGTAAGTCCGTGTTGTTCGGGCTTCAGTCACAGTTCTTTGGATAATTTATAAGTGACATACAGTTGCTGAGTGCATCCACTTTCCGAATGGAAGGTAACCTCATTCAACGAAAGATCATCGATATGGGCTTTCGGAGCCGAAAGCACACTCGTATACCCCTGATGACTGCACGACACAAAGCTTTACGCCTCGCCCGGGCCCGTCAAAACCAACACTGGACTGTTGATGAATAGAAACATGTTGTCTCGATTAAAACTGTATCGAGTGGACGGAGGTGTGCGGGTATGCGGACAACTTCACGGGTATGGAGACAACTTCACGGTTATGGAGACAACTCCACGGGTAAACTTCACGAAGCAACGGTCCCTGCTTGTGAGCAGGGGATTGTTCAAGCTGGTGGAGGCTCTGTAATGGTGTGGGGCGAGTGGAGTTGGAGTGATATGGGACCCCTGATACGTCTAGATAACGACTCTGACAGGTAACACGTACTTAAGCAGCCTGTCTGACCACCTGCATCCATTCATGTCCATTGTGGATTTCGACGGACTTGGGCCATTCCAGCAGGACAATACGACACCTCACAGCGGCTCCAGGAATACTCTTCTGAGTTTAAACATTTCCGCTGGCCACCAGACTCGCCAGACATGAACATTATTGAGCATATCTGGAATGGCTCGCAACGTGCTGTTCAGAAGAGATCTCCAACCCCTCGTACTGTTATGGATTTATGGACAGCCCTGCTGGATTCATGATGACAATTCCCTCCAGCACTATTTCCGACATTAGTCGCGTCCATGCCACGTCGTGTTTCTGCACTTCTGCGTGCTCGTGGGGCTGTACACAATATTAGGCAGATATACCGGTTTCTTTGGCTCTTCAGTGTCTATCTACTACTGCTTTCCACTATTATGGCTACTTTTAGAGGTTGTATCCGATACTAAAAGTATTATTTTTATAACATCTGTGCCGCTGTGTGAATGTAATGTAAAATACGCAGAGTTTCAGTTAAGATGTAAGAAAGAGCCTGATGTCTCTGATCTTCGGTTTTGGTCTTAACTTGACACTCTTTGAATTGTTTCCTCAGTCGTGTACGTGGGGTGGGGACGACAAAAATCGGGTAAAAGCGAATGTGGTGTATGTGAGATAAATAGGCCGTATACCCTCAACACATACATCATACGTGAGTGGAATATGACGGAAGGTAGCTAATGCTGCTACGAAACACCCTCTGCTATGCAGTGTACAGTAGCTTGCGGAGAATATGTGCAGTGCATCCAAGAAGTGCCGAGACTGATTTTATTCCTCTCGTGTAAGTGACGCCAGCGCAGTAAGTACAGTGGCTGCTTGAATTATCACCTGTAAGGAACAGACGCGGGGTCTCTCCGTCAGTTGTGAGCAGCCAGTGTGAAGTAGTGGACGTGCGGCAGCAGTGTGTCAACGCTGTTGTGTCACAAATCACAACTTCCCACAATCAAGTGTTCAAGACATTCTCCAGGAAGTTTTGAAGAAGTGCAAAGTGTTTCCATTTTTTAATTTCCGAAGAAAGAGAAGACGTGTGGATGCCTATCGCGACTTGTTTGAAAGGCGAAACGCGGACAATTCTATAGTGGATGAAGGAATCGTCGCGTGTCACAAGACTTGCTATTATCAATCCGAACCTACCACAAAACGACAAAACGGAGAGTGTCGCGTGAAGGGTGGGCACTTTGCCGACATAACCGACATACAAGTCGGCGTGGCGCGGCGAACTGAACATCATCCGTAAGAAGAGCTTCTGACGGTTTGACTTGGTTCCGTAAACGTTCTGTGCGCTGTACTCAAGTGGAGCGAGACTGCCTACAACGCCTGAGGTATACTACTGCCCATTAAAATTACTACACCAAGAAGAAATGCAGATGATAAACGGGTATTCATTGGACAAATATATTATACTACAACTGACATGTGATTACATTTTCACGCAATTTGGGTGCATAGATCCTGAGAAATTAGTACCCAGAACAACCACCTCTGGCCGTAATAACGACCTTGATATGTCCGGGCATTGAGTCAAACTGAACTTGGATGGCGTGTACAGGTACAGCCGTCCATGCAACTTCAACACGATACCACAGTTCATCAAGAGTAGTGACTGGCGTATTGTGACGAGCCAGTTGCCTGGCCACCATTGACCACACGTTTTCAGTTGGTGAGAGATCTGGAGAATGTGCTGGCCAGGGCAGCAGTCGAACATTTTCTGTATCCAGAAAAGCCCGTACAGTACCTGCAACATGCGTTCGTGCATTATCCTGCTGAAATCTAGCGTTTCGCAGGGATACAATGAAGGGTAGAGCCACGGGTCGTAACACATCTGAAATGTAACGTCCACTGCTCAAAGTGCCGTCAGTGATAACAAGAGGTGACGGAGACGTGTAACCAATGCCACCTCATACCATCATGCCGGGTGATAAGCCAGTATGGCGATGACGAATACACGCTTCCAATGTTCGTTCACCGCGATGTCGCCAAACACGGATACGACCATCAAGATGTTGTAAACAGAACCTGGATTCATCCGAAAAAATGACATTTTGCCATTCGTGCACTCAGGTTCGTCGTCCAGTACACCATCACAGGCGCTCCTGTCTGTGATGCAGCGTGAAGGGTAACCGCAGCCATGGTCTCCGAGCTGATAGTCCATGCTGCTGCAAACGTCGTCGAACTGTTCGTGCAGATGGTTGTTGTCTTTCAAACGTCCCCATCTGTTGAGTCAGGGATCGAGACGTGGCTGCACGATCCGTTACAGCCATGCGGATAAGATGCCTGTCATCTCGACTGCTAGCGATACGAGGCCGTCGGGATCCAGCACGGCGTTCCGTATTACCCTCCTGAACCCACCGATGCCATATTCTGCTAACAGTCATTGGATCTCGACCAACGCGAGCTGCAATGTCGCGATACAATAAACCGCAATCGCGATAGGCTACAATCCGAACTTTATCAAAGTCGGAAACGAGATGGTACGCATTTCTCCTCCTTACACGAGGCATCAGAACAACGTTTCACCAGGCAACGCCGGTGAACTGCTGTTTGTGTATGAGAAATCGGTTGGAAACTTTCCTCATGTCAGCACGTTGTAGGTGTCGCCACCGGCGCCAGCCTTGTGTGAATGCTCTGAAAAGCTAATCATTTGCATATCACAGCATCTTCTTGCTGTCGGTTAAATTTCGCGTCTGTAGCACGTCATCTTCGTGGTTCAGCATGGCCAGTAGTGTATTAAAACCACTACGTTATCGTTTCTCTATGTTTTGTTAATCTAGTAGGGGAACTTTAGGGGTGACGGGGTACGTAGACGTCGACAAAAAGCCGGAGAGCACTGTGACGGCTGCCGTGCACAGCTAGCTCCCCGCTGCTTGCACCGCGGGCCGCGCCGTGTGTCTGGGCAGAGGCGGCCCCGTCCCGCCTGCTGGGCTGGCACTCTGCCCTGCGTGGGCGGCCGCGGCCGCCGTTGGCGCCGTTCCCGCAGCTGATGGCCGGCGCGTCCGCCACAGCTGCGAGCCACTCCGCGCTGCTCTCCGTGTGCGCCACACTAGACTACAGGCTAGGCTGCAAGTAAGCTGGCACCTCCAAGAACAATGGCCGCCATGAAGGGTCAACAACTAGCGGCCCAGTTTCGTTCCTATACTTGTAAGGGCCCTCCACATGCACAAACCGACCGACTAATTGGATGTGTGTTGGCGCTTTGGCCGAACAACCGACCAACGCCGAAAGACCGACCAACTTTTCTTGTCGGGCGGTCGGTTGGGTACGCCCCCGCCCCTTCCCCTCCCCCTCCCCCGCATCACTACACACAACAATTGTGCCGTGTGCAGAGCTGTCGTGCCAACCACCGACAAACTTTCGTTTTTCCTCTGCTGTTCTAATTTACAGTACCTTGTGCGCCTGCTTAGCTGGGTGATTACATGCTTGCCGCCCATCCAGCGGCCCCGGGTTCGATTCCTGGCCGGGTTGCAAATTTTCTCCGCTCGTACACTGGGTGTTGTGTTGTCCTCCTCATCACCGGAACGCAAGTCGCCCAGTGTAGCTCAAATGGTTCAAATGGCTCTAAGCACTATGGGACTTACCACCTGAGGTCATCAGTCCCCTAGACTTAGAACTACTTAAACTTAACTAACCTAAGGACAACACACACATCCATGCCCGAGGCAGGATTCGAACCTGCGACCGTAGCGGTCGCGCGGTTCCAGACTGTAGCGCCTAGAAACGCTCGGCCACCAGCGGCCGGCCGACCGCAGCAGCAGCGCGGTTCCGGAGTGAAGCGCCTAGAACTGCTCGGTCACAGCGGCCGGCCCCAATGGAGCGTCGACTGAGATAAGACTTGCACTCGGCGGCCGAACTTCCCCGGATGGGGCCTCCCGGCCAGCAATGTCATACGCTCATTTCATTTCATACAGTACATCACAAAGAGCTAGGCGGAGGACTTTAAAGACTGCAGATGTTGGTGGAACACGTCGTGAGATGAGTACAGCAACAAAGATGACGCACTTCCTACACTTTTTAACGAATGCATAATAGTTTAATGTGGCACAGAGAGGGAGAATAAAAGATTTATACCATCAAATTACGTTCCATTAGGAATGTGGAATGCACTCAACGACTGTGATAAGACTTTCAAAATGAAGGAGAGCTGCAATCAGTCGCCTTTTTTTCTGGTTTTATTACAGGAAATCCAGATTTCGGCTAGTAACTAGCCATTATGAATGCAATATTTCAGTTTTAATACGAGGCGTATTTTTTAAGGAAGGTCCGTTTTGTTGTAGACTCTAGTAGTTCGCGCGTATACCGCAAAGAGCGCGTGCGTCGTGTACCGGCATGCCTCGGGAACAGCTGTGCTCATTTTTAGCTCTTTAGCTAACCTGTACGATTCTGTTCTGTGTTATCAATACGTTTAAGACTATCAACTCGCCCGCTGCGTGTGAGGTTCGCTCGGTGATACGGTATTTGTCAGCAAGGAACCTGTCTGCTGCAGAAATTCATCGACAGTTTTGCGAAGTGTACGGTGGTACTGTTATGAGTAAAAGCGAAGTGCGTAAGTGGGTACGAGACTTCAAAGATGGCCGTGACAACGTCCATGATGAGGACCGCTCCGGTCGCCCTTCTTTGATTACAGACGATTTGGTGGCTTCAGTTGAAGCGAGGATTCGTGAGAACAGGCGCATCACAATAACAGGTCTCTCAAACGAATTTCCTGACGTGTCGAGATCAGTGTTTTACAACATTGTTTCTGAAACCTAAAATTTAGGAAACTGTGCTCCTGTTGGGTCGCGTAACTCCTAACAGAGGACCACAAAAACCAAAGATTTGAGTGTGTGATGAAGTTCTTGACTCGTTATCAGGAAGAAGCTGACGGCTTCTTGAGTCAGATCGTAACTGGAGACGAAACATGGGTTTCGCATATCACGTCCGAATCGAAGCAACAGAGCATGGAATGGAGACACACACACTCGCCTGTAAAGGTAAAGGCCAAACAGACTCTCTCCCAGCGCAAAATCATGGCGTCGGCGCTCTGGGATAGGCATGGTGTTTTGTTGGTCGACTTGATGCAACGAGGAACCACTATCAATGCAGAAGCATACTGCCAAACCCTGAGAAAGTTACGCAGAGCGATTTAAAACAAAAGATGCGGCATACTGACAAAGGGAATTGTCCTTCTCCATGACAGTGCAAGACCTCACACTGCAGGTCAGACACGCGATTTATTGGACAGTTTTGGCTGGGAAGCTTTAGACCACCCACCCTTCAGTCCTGATCTTGCACCGAGCGATTACCATTTGCTCCTCCACCTCAAACAACACCTCACTGGCAACCGTTACAATGATGATGATGAAGTGAAAAAGGCAGTGAACTCTTTGTTATCGGAGCAGGCGGCAGGTTTTTATGAAGAGGGCATTTTAAATTGGTTGAGAGGTACCGGGTGATCAAGAAGTCAGTATAAATTTGAAAACTGAATAAATCACGGAATAATGTAGATAGAGGGGTACAAATTGGCACACATGCTTGGAATGACATGGGGTTTTATTACAACCCAAAAAATACAAAAGTTCAAAAAATGCCCGACAGATGGCGCTTCATCTGACCAGAATAGCAATAATTAGCATAACATCTACATCTACATTTATACTCCGCAAGCCACCTAACGGTGTGTGGCGGAGGGCACTTTATGTGCCACTGTCATTACCTCCCTTTTCTGTTCCAGTCGCGTATGGTTCGCGGTCTGTCTGAAAGCCTCCGTGCGCGCTCGAATCTCTCTAGTTTTGCATTCGTGATCTCATCTGGAGGTATAAGTAGGGGGAAGCAATATATTCGATACCTCATCCAGTAACGCACCCTCTTGAAACCTGGACAGCAAGCTACACCGCGATGCAGAGCGCCTCTCTTGCAGAGTCTGTCACTTGAGTTTCCTAAACATCTCCGTAACGCTATCACGGTTACCAAATAACTCTGTGACGAAACGCGCCGCTCTTCTTTGGATCTTCTCTATCTCCTCTGTCAACCCGATCTGGTACGGATCCCACACTGACGAGCAATACTCAAGTATAGGTCGAACGAGTGTTTTGTAAGCCACCTCCTTTGTTGATGGACTACATTTTCTAAGGACTCTCCCAATGAATCTCAACCTTGCACCCGCCTTACCAACAATTAATTGTATATGATCATTCCACTTCAAATCGTTCCGCACGCATACTCCCAGATATTTTACAGAAGTAACTGCTACCAGTGTTTGTTCCGCTAACATTAATCATACAATAAAGGATCCTTCTTTCTATGTATTCGCAATACATTACATTTGTCTATGTTAAGGGTCAGTCGCTACTCCCTGCACCAAGTGCCTATCCGCTGCAGATCTTCCTGCATTTCACTACAATTTTCTAATGCTGCAACTTCTCTGTATACTACAGCATCATCTGCGAAAGGCCGCATGGAACTTCCGACACGATCTACTAGGTCATTTATATATATTGTGAAAAGCAATGGTCCCATAACACTCCCCTGTGGCACGCCAGAGGTTACTTTAACGTCTGTAGGCGTCTCTCCATTGATAACAACATGCTGTGTTCTGTTTGCTAAAAACTCTTCAATCCAGCCACACTGCTGGTCTGATATTCCGTAGGCTCTTACTTTGTTTATTAGGCGACAGTGCGGAACTGTATCGAACGCCTTCCGGAAGTCAAGGAAAATGGCATCTACCTGGGAGCCTGTATCTAATATTTTCTGGGTCTCATGAACAAATAAAGCGAGTTGGGTCTCACCCGATCGCTATTTCCGGAATCCATGTTGATTCCTACATAGTAGATTCTGGGTTTCCAAAAACGACATGGTACTCGAGCAAAAAACATGTTCTAAAATTCTACAACAGATCGACATCAGTGATATAGGCCTATAGATTTGCGCATCTGCTCGACGACCCTTCTTGAAGGCTGGGACTACCTGTGCTCTTTTCCAATCATTCGGAACCTTTTGTTCCTCTAGAGACTTGCGGTAACAAAGTAAGACAAAGCAAAGATGATGTTCTTTATGGAAATGCTCAATATGTCCACCATCATACCTCAACAATAGCTGTAGTCGAGGAATAATGTTGTGAACAGCACTGTAAAACATGTCGGGAGTTATGGTGAGGCATTGGCGTCGGATATTGTCTTTCAGCATCCCTAGAGATGTCGGTCGATCACGATACACTTGCGACTTCAGGTAACCCCAAAGCCAATGATCGCACGCACTGAGGTCTGGGGACCTGGGAGGCCAAGCACGACGAAAGTCGCGCCTGAGCACACGATCATCAACAAACGACGCGCGCAAGAGATCTTTCACGCGTCTAGCAATATGGGGTGGAGCGCCATCCTGCATAAACATCGTTCGTTCCAGCAGGTATTTATCAGCCAGGCTGGGGATGATGCGATTCAGTAACATATCGGCGTACCTCTCACCCGTCACGGTAGCAGTTACAAAACCAGAATCACGCACTTCCTCGAAGAAAAAAGGCCCGATGACGATAGATGTGGTAAATCCAACCCATACCGTGACTTTCTCGTCGTGCAATGGACTTTCCACGACAGTTCTAGGATTTTCGGTAGCCCAAATTCTGCAGTTGTGGGCGTTGACAGACCCTCGGAGCGTGAAATGAGCTCCGTCGGTCCACAACACGTTACTCAACCAATCGTCATCTTCCGCCATCTTTTGATACGCCGACCCGCAAATGCCCTCCGCTTCACTAAATCGCCAGGTAACAGTTCATGATGCCGATTGATTTTGTACGGATAGCATCGGAGGGTGCGCCCAAGTGCCAACCAAACAGTAGTGTATGGAATGCCGGTGCGACGTGCGACTGCACGAGCGCTGACTTCCCCGTGCATAGACGAACCCACTACAGTCTCCATTTCTTCCTGAACTGTCTCAGCAGCATTACGCCTTGTGCTCGGTCGGCCACTACGGGGTCTATCGTCTAAACAACCCGTGGCTTCGAACTTCTAAATCATTCTCGCCACAGCTGCGTTTGTCAACGGACCTTTACCCGTTCGAATCCCCTTCCTATGGCGATAGGATCGTAACGCTGAACTAGCACATTCCTCATTCTGATAATGCAGCTTAACTGAAAGCGCCTTTTCAGGTAATGGCAACATGCTGCGACTGCTGGCGCATCTGATTCTCTCTCATTAGAGCTCCTTTTATACACGATTGTCATGCGCAGTCACTGACGTTTTGCTGTCCAGCACCATCTGTCGGACATTTTGTGAATTTTTTTTTTTTTTTTTTTTGTTTTTGGTTCTAAAAAACCCCATGTCATTCCAAGCATGTGTGTCAATTTTTACCTCTCTATCTACATTATTCCGTGGTTTATTAAGTTTTCAAATTTATACTGACTTTTTGATCACCCGGTATGATACGTGTTTCAACAAACTTGGCAACTATGTCGAAAAATAGAGTGAAGTATGTACTTTCTGAAAATCAATTTACTTTTTGAAATAACCTTTCGTTGTGTACTTGTGTTCAAACGGGCCTTTAAACCACGCCTCGCACATGCACTAGTACGTCAACCCGTGCCATTCGGGTTGGGTTGGGTTATTTGGGGGAAGAGACCAAACAGCGAGGTCATCGGTCTCATCGGATTAGGGAAGGAAGTCGGCCGTGCCCTTTCACAGGAACCATCCCAGCAGTTGCCTAGAGCAATTTAGGGAAATCACGGAAAACCTAAATCAGGATGGCCGGACGCGGGATTGAACCGTCGTCCTCCCGAATGCGAGTCCAGTGTGCTACCACTGCGCCACCTCGCTCGGTCGTGCCATTTGGGCTCCTCTCAGAGTTCATTCAACAAAGATTTGAAGGACATTATTAGAAACCAAGGTAAACGAGGAATATTTGTACCAAAACACATGTTTAAAAGTGACAGCGTTCTCTCTGGATCGGGGCAGAAACGTTCGCCCGCATCTGAGAAGATAGGAACCGGGTAGCGTGAGTCAGGCTTTGGTTTCGTCTGGCCGCGACTGCACTGAACGGATGCCAAAACTGATTCCCACGGCCAGAGCTAGAGTCTCTTTCCGTCTCGCCTGCTCTCCTCTAAGTGGAAATTAACTTCTCCCAGCGGCTCCACTCCACAGAGAACGCGGCGGCTACAGCCTTGTGTTTTTGTTTGCCCTGACAATTAGCAGCAGGCGAGAAGTGTCGCAATCCGGCACTGCGCTGGCGTTAACCCCACTGTTTATTGCTGCTCCTCGCCAGTATGTCTACCCACGCACCACGCTCCCACACAGCCCCGCCCTCCTCATTAACATTTTCTGGTGTTAAGTCTTTACGGTGATGTGCGGCGTTTCTTTTATCATCTTTGCTCCCGCGGCGTCTCCGCGTTGAAAACGACAACAGTGAATTTGTTGAGTTTTTTTATGCTTTCAGCGTTCGTAATTGGTTTAGTGATCAAAAGGAACATGTGAGCGTTTCATGCTTTTTAAATTTTTTACCTCAGTCGTATTTCAAAGCAATATTTACGGAAAAGTTGGTAGTGGCCGAGGGAATCACACTAGGAAATGAGACACTTAAAGTAGTGAATGAGTTTTGCTATTTTGGCAATAAAACAACTGACGATGAGCGAAATACAGAGGACATAAAATGCAGAATGGCAATAGTAAGAAAATCATTTCTGAAAAAGAGAAATATATCAATTTAAGTGTTAGAAACTCCTTTCTGAAGGTATTTGTCTTGTGTGTAGCCATGTGTGGAAGTGAAACAGGACGATAAAAAGTGTAGACAAGAAGAGGACAGAAGCTTTTGAAATGCGGTGCTGCAGAAGAATGCTGAAGATTAGATGGGTAGATCACGTACTTAATGAGGAGGTACTGAATAGAATTGCGGAAAAAGAAATTTGTGGCACAATCTGACCAGAAGAAGGGATCGTTTGGTAGGACATCTACATCTACAGCTACATGGATAATCTGCAAATCACACTTAAGTGACTGACAGAGGATTCGTCGGACCATCTTCACAATGATTCTCTATTAGTATTCTACTCTAGATAGCGCGCGGAAATAACGAACACCTATATCTTTCCGTGCGAGCTCTTATTTCTCTTATTTCATTATGATGCTCGTTTCTCCCCATCTAGGGCGGTGCCAACAAAACGTTTTCGCATTCGGAGGAGAAAGTTGGTGATTGAAATTTCGTGAGAAGAAGCCGCGATAACGAGAAACGCCTTTGTTTTTTAATGATGTCCACCCCAAATCCCGTATCATGCCTGTGATACGCTCTCTCTCCTATTTCTCTATTATACAAAACGTGCTGTACTCCTTTAACCGTATTCGGTAACGATCCTACACCGAGAAGCAATACTCCGAAAGAGAACGGACAAGCGTAGTAGATCTGTTGCATCTTCTGAGTTTTCTGCCAAAAAAAGCAGTCTTCGGTTCGCCTTCCCCACAACATTTTGTGTGTGTTCTTTCCAGTTTAAGTTGTTCGTAATTGTAAATCCTAGGTGTTTAGTTCAATTTACGGCCTTTATATTTTATTGATGCATCGTCTAACCGAAGTTTAACGAATTACTATTAGCACTCATGTGGATGACTTCACACT
This sequence comes from Schistocerca americana, assembly GCF_021461395.2. Taxonomy (NCBI): domain Eukaryota; kingdom Metazoa; phylum Arthropoda; class Insecta; order Orthoptera; family Acrididae; genus Schistocerca; species Schistocerca americana. Next base: position 288,636,868 of record NC_060120.1, on the reverse strand, counting down.
AGCCGGCCGAAGTGGCCGTGCGGTTAAAGGCGCTGCAGTCTGGAACCGCAAGAGCGCTACGGTCGCAGGTTCGAATCCTGCCTCGGGCATGGATGTTTGTGATGTCCTTAGGTTCGTTAGGTTTAACTAGTTCTAAGTTCTAGGGGACTAATGACCTCAGCAGTTGAGTCCCATAGTGCTCAGAGCCATTTGAACCATTTTTTTTTTTTTTTTTTGACTTCACACTCTTCATAATTTAGGGTCAATTGCCAATTTCTGCACCATATAGATATCTTTTATAAATCGTTTTGGAATTTGTTTCGATCTTCTGGTGACTTGACTAGGAGACACATCATGATGCATCAAGGATTTGTCTGTTTGGTAATGGAAGGGAGTGTGGAGGATTAAAAATCATAGAGGGAGACTAAGAGATGAATACAGTTAACAGGTTCAAACGGATGTTGGTTGCCGTAGTTATTTTTGGATGAAGAGACTTGCACAGGATGCAGTAGCATGGAGAGCTGCATCAAACCTGCCTTCAAAATGAAGACAACAACAACAACAGCAACAACAATACTCGGTTTAATTTTTAGCCTAAAGATTCGGGACACATTGTCTAGGAATCTTGTACACACTGTCTTGAATCGGAACATACCACAGGATTTACTCCCGAGTAAACCTGTGTCAGCAATTCATTATTTGTTGTCACGTATTATTGGTCTAATGATGCAAACAGTTTACTGTTTAGTCTGTCACTATTTTTGTTGTTACTATAGATCTTTTTGCAGACTATGTACATACAAGTTTGCACTAGTAAAAATAGTTGTTTTTCGTAAGGTGATTAATATTCCCACAAATCATCTTGTATATAATGTTGTTCTTTTCCTCTAGATTGTGTGGAGTGATCTACTAGGTATTTCAGGAATGAATTATAATTGTAATTAACTTCTGCAACATAATTTGATGATCCGTGAATTACAGAACTGAATCATAATTGCTATTTTATGTAAATTAATCTGGTTTGTAATTCTTGTTGAGCTCATATCTTTGCAATATGCACGCACAAAAATTATATATTTATATATGAATGCATCGATCTTATAAAGCACTTTGTTCTATTTTGTCCCGCGTAATTTTGCCACAAGATTGTGTAAATTTCGGTTATACCTCTCACTGTACAACGATTTGATGTTGTATTCAGTGTATTATATGTGCATGTTTTCTGCCATTTGACCGGCCGTTGTGGCCGAGCGGTTCTAGGCGCATCAGTCCGGAACCGCGCTGCTGCTACGGTCGCAGGTTCGAATCCTGCTGCCTCGGGCATGGATGTGTGTGATGTCCTTAGGTTAGTTAGGTTTAAGTAGTTGTAAGTCTGGGGGACTGATGACCTCAGATGTTAAGTCCCACGGTGCTCAGAGCCATTTGAACCATTTCTGCCATTTGTCTATAAGTAGTAACTATGTGTGATTTTTAACATATTTTAACATCTTCCGACTTCATCTATTGACAACTTGTGTTTCGTTAGTGCTAGTTTGTATTTTGTTCGTGTAGCGTTTCCTGGACGCACGATACTAGATTGTTATGGTTCAACAATGTTTTGATACAAATTTGATTTGTGGCGCTCGTGTAGTTTCTTTCACAAGCTTATAGAGAATATGTATGCTGTGATGGTGTTTTACATAAGTGATGTAGTGAATTCTTCTAATTTCAATATTTTCCTTGTTCATAGTTTCACCATGATGATGATGATATACGACCGAAATCGGACGTAATACAGTATGCTTGTCGTGAATGTTTCCAAGTATTTAACAGCTACTGACGTTCGCCTTCTTAAAATATTACGCATTATAAGACCAAAGTGTCAATATGACAAGACTCTTGTTGATGTACCTGTACATTTAAGTACTGCTCGTGTGTTTGGGATACTCTCCCGCTCGCATTACAGGAAGAAATCGACTGTTGCTAAATTTACATCCAATACTGCCTCAGAATTTTCAGTTCGGTTCTCAAGATCGGTTGACGTATTACACTTCGTGCATATTATTCCGTAGACTTTCCCGTTTCAGTGACGCAAGTTGCAACCTTCTGCTGCTAGAGGAGTCCGAATTGTAGCATGTAACACGGCGGTGTGTATGTAACCTATCTATGTCGACTAGCGAGAAACAGAGTGCGGTAATCCCTCAGAAAACTGAAGCACGAACTGGAAGAACTCGACGACACGTGGAGCATCCTCTCATTAAGCATCAAAACTGGAGCACGAATTGGAGGAGTTCGTCCTCACTTATGAGCACCCTCTCATTCAGCACGACAATGCGAGAGCTGCGACGTTTGCAATAATCCGATGCCTTGGGTTCATTGTCTTGGATCATCCTCCTTACGCTCCCGACTCGGCCCAATCCGATTTTCATCTGTTTGCTAAACTTAAAGAACACCTTCGAGGATATCGCTTTGATAGTGATGGAGCGGTGCAAGTGGAGGTGAGGTTGTGGCTCCGTCAATAAAGTAAAACATCCTACAGTGACGGTATCAACAAACTGGTCTCTCGTTGGGAGAGATGTTTGTCGCTATTGTGACTATGGTGAGAAAATAAATATGTGCACATGAAGAATAAAGATGTGGATGTTAATAAAGTTTTTTTTTATTTAAAAGTTGCTAAGATTTTTCATCCAAAAATTTCGGAGGGTTTACTTTTCAACAGGTCCTCGTAGGTTATCGGCGAATGGTCTTCATGTGGATTATCTTCAAGTAAGGCCATGTTTGATCGGAGTCTGTCGTTTCGCCACTATAGAAAGTGAACCGTCATCAACTTTGGATGAATTTCTATAGAAGGCAAAACCGCCAGAAGCAAAGACTTTTATGACGGCAATGAATTTCTCTCAATACCTATGAAAGGAATTCCCTTAATATGCTAAAAAGAATATGGACTGCTATACGAACGAAAGTATTCCACGTGTCAAATTAGCGCTTGACTCACTTGCACAAAATGTTCCGACATTATTACAACAAAATTTTATTGATGTCAGTGCCATTTATGTGCCAGATGGAGAACTATACGGCTTGGTTGCTCTTGTAAACTAGTCGGTGCGCCAGTCGGAGAGTGGGCTAGTTAAGGTTGCGAGCGATATGGGTCGAGGCTGAGAACCGTGGGTGGGAAGTTGTATAGCGCGCCGACAATTCTATGGCCGTGGCGAAAGGCGGCAGCGATCGACACGCCGGATGTTGCCTGCCGCTGCTTTGTGTGAGGCGGAAGTTGCCGAGTGGAGTAGAGAAGGGTGACCTACCGACAAGAGTGACCGCTTCTTCCACGCTAAATGGATTTCGCATCTTCTTTCACGTAAAACCGGAAGCAGTCATAGCATATAGAGCAACTACTTTCTGAATCTCTGTTCGAGTCTGCACTGTATACTCACACGCAGTATACACTCCTGGAAATGGAAAAAAGAACATATTGACACCGGTGTGCCAGACCCACCATACTTGCTCCGGACACTGCGAGAGGGCTGTACAAGCAATGATCACACGCACGGCACAGCGGACACACCAGGAACCGCGGTGTTGGCCGTCGAATGGCGCTAGCTGCGCAGCATTTGTGCACCGCCGCCGTCAGTGTCAGCCAGTTTGCCGTGGCATACGGAGCTCCATCGCAGTCTTTAACACTGGTAGCATGCCGCGACAGCGTGGACGTGAACCGTATGTGCAGTTGACGGACTTTGAGCGAGGGCGTATAGTGGGCATGCGGGAGGCCGGGTGGACGTACCGCCGAATTGCTCAACACGTGGGGCGTGAGGTCTCCACAGTACATCGATGTTGTCGCCAGTGGTCGGCGGAAGGTGCACGTGCCCGTCGACCTGGGACCGGACCGCAGCGACGCACGGATGCACGCCAAGACCGTAGGATCCTACGCAGTGCCGTAGGGGACCGCACCGCCACTTCCCAGCAAATTAGGGACACTGTTGCTCCTGGGGTATCGGCGAGGACCATTCGCAACCGTCTCCATGAAGCTGGGCTACGGTCCCGCACACCGTTAGGCCGTCTTCCGCTCACGCCCCAACATCGTGCAGCCCGCCTCCAGTGGTGTCGCGACAGGCGTGAATGGAGGGAGGAATGGAGACGTGTCGTCTTCAGCGATGAGAGTCGCTTCTGCCTTGGTGCCAATGATGGTCGTATGCGTGTTTGGCGCCGTGCAGGTGAGCGCCACAATCAGGACTGCATACGACCGAGGCACACAGGGCCAACACCCAGCATCATGGTGTGCGGAGCGATCTCCTACACTGGCCGTACACCACTGGTGATCGTCGAGGGGACACTGAATAGTGCACGGTACATCCAAACCGTCATCGAACCCATCGTTCTACCATTCCTAGACCGACAAGGGAACTTGCTGTTCCAACAGGACAATGCACGTCCGCATGTATCCCGTGCCACCCAACGTGCTCTAGAAGGTGCAAGTCAACTACCCCGGCCATCAAGATCTCCGGATCTGTCCCCCATTGAGCATGTTTGGGACTGGATGAAGCGTCGTCTCACGCGGTCTGCACGTCCAACACGAACGCTGGTCCAACTGAGGTGCCAGGTGGAAATGGCATGGCAAGCCGTTCCACAGGACTACATCCAGCATCTCTACGATCGTCTCCATGGGAGAATAGCAGCCTGCATTGCTGCGGAAGGTGGATATACACTGTACTAGTGCTGACATTGTGCATGCTCTGTTGCCTGTGTCTATGTGCCTGTGGTTCTGTCAGTGTGATCATGTGATGTATCTGACCCCAGGAATGTGTCAATAAAGTTTCCCCTTCCTGGGACAATGAATTCACGGTGTTCTTATTTCAATTTCCAGGAGTGTATTTACAAATGGTTCAAATGGCTCTGAGCACTATGGGACTTAATAGCTGAGGTGATCAGTCCCCTAGAACTTAGAACTACTTAAACCTAACTAACATAAGGACATCACACACATCCATGCCCGAGGCAGGACTCGAACCTGGGACCGTAGGGGTCGCGCAGTTCCAGATTGTAGCGCCTGGATCCGCTCGGCCACTCTGGCCGGCTATATTTATAGATCAGTGTTTTGCTGATATAGGTGTCGACTGTTATAACCCAGTGCGCTATACTAGACGACGAATGTCATACAAAAGTGATAGCCAACCTCACGGTTACCACTGTGACGTGTTAAAATACGGCTACTGCCACAACGTAAATAAATCTAACATACAGGCGGAAAACTCCATTACTATTCTATCGTTCTATTGTCGATTGAACACCGGAAATGGGAATACAGTATCAGCAGGTAACTTCTGCAAGCACTTGCTGATGTGTTTGCATTGAATAAAAACATGCACAAGATTACTTCTCTAAGAACCCTGAGGCACGTTAATCTGAGGAACTTCCTATAAGCACTCGCACAAGTGTTTCCCCCGTCGAGAGGTAAGGCAACTGGATGCTTACAGTTTCTGCTTAAGATTTGTGGCAGCCGCCACCGTTGTTGCGTTATTGTTATTGGGGAAAAGTCGTGGCAAAAAATTAAAAGTTAAGAGGAAAAAAAGGAATGTTTGCGTGAAGAAGTGGACATAGAGGCGTACATATTTAAGTATCAAGAAACACTATTGAATGCACTAAAATTAGAGGAATTCGCTCGGTCTAAAATCTTTATGAGATTGTTGTAAGCAAGTTTCGAAAATGTCTTGTCTGTTGTACAATCAAATGTTCTACGTATGATAAAAAAAATCAATACCAAAAATTAAAAACATGTGGCAAGCTCTGTCACTTGATCAGCTTTTACTAATTATTCGATTTTTGTAAACGGTATTTATTATTTTTTATTAGAAATGTAATGCGTTTATATTGATGCTAACAACGAAAATTCAGCTACGAGTGGGGATCAAATACAAACGGGATTTTTGTTCCTGAACATCAACAGTTGGTCGGACTGGCCTCGCGGGACCGTTAGAAGCGAGGAGAGCGTGCTGTTACATATTTCCCGCCATTTCGTCAGTAACGCTCACGATGTCTGAGCAACAGGTGCACCCCTCCATTGCGCAGCGTATAATTATCAAATTTCTTGCTCGTGAAGGAGTTACAGAGGCGGAAATTTGCCAAAATTACTGCACAGTTCCGTGATAAAACATTATCAAGGACGCGTGTGTTTGCCTGGCATAAAAAGTTCAAGGAAGGACAAGAACGTATGGAAAATCAGCAACACGATCGAAGTCCTCGGACCAGAGTTACAGACAAAAACATTCGTGCGGCTAAAGACATTACTGACGACGATCGACGGGCGAGTGTCAGAAATTGCACAAAACGTCGGAATCAATCAGCAATCATCACAAACGACCTACAGTTCCGTAAAGTGTGTTCCGGATGGGTCCCTAAACTTTTGACCGAAAATCTGAAGTTGAGACGTTTGGAGGTCTGTCAGAGGCTTACAGCAAGGTTTGCGGAAAAAGGTGATGCATTTTTGAGTCGGATCGTCACCTGCGACGAAACATGGGTTCACCACTACCCTCCAGAATCCAAACAAACCAGTAAGGAGTGGCTGAGGAAAGGGGAGGCAGCACCAGTGAAAGCCAAGACTCGACTGTCAGTGGCAAGGTTCTTTCAACCGTTTTTTTTTTTTACGATCAGCGAGGCGTTTTGCTGATTGATTTTTGCATGACAATCATTGCTGCTTACTACTGGGAACTGTTGAACAAGGCGAGAGTTGCATATCGCCACAGAAGACGGGACCAATCGATTGGACAGCTCATCCTCCTCCACGAAAATGCGCGACTCCATACTGCAGCTCTAACTGTCTTCAAGCTACAGGAAATGCACTTGGCTGTATTTGATCATCCTTCTTACAGCCCGGACTTATCGCCCTGCGATTTACATTTACTCGGACCTCTTAAAGAAGCTTTATAGGAGGGCGACTATTTGAAGGTGACGAGAGTGTGGAAGACTTCGTGCGCAACTGGCTGGTGACATGACCCAGTTCTTTTTATGATGAGGACATCAGGAAGCTGTCCATACTCTGGGACAAATGCATTTCCAGAGCGTGAGACTATGTGGAAAAATAAATTATAATTGCCTTGAGTCTTCAATAAATGACTTTAAATAAAAAATTAAAATCTCGTTTATAATTGATATTGTAAAATTTAAAAACTTCTGGACTGCCATCCTACTTCCCCCTTCTGGTGAAGCAATGTAGCCTGTGGCTAAGCCATAGCCGGCATGGTACCTCAGCATGTTCAGTCAGAGGGCTGCTCGCCCTCTGTAATAAAAAAAACTGAGTAAAGGAATCAACGATCAACTTGAACCGATGTCTTGTGACGTCCGCCCAGACCAAACGCAACGAACAACACCGAAAAAAAGTGGTAGACCACATGCCCGCGAAAGGCAAAGGTCCCGAGTTCGAGCCTCGGTGTGGCATACAGTATTAATCTGCCAGGAAGTTTCATATCAGCGCACACTCCGCTACCGAGTGAAAATCTCATTCTGGCAGCCAATGATACAGGTATAAGCGCATATATTTTGTATATGGTATCATAATATGTACAGGCGTTATTAGCATAGCATGTTGGTTGTTTCTTACTCCACCGGACAGTCTTCCCACAGACCTGTCTCAAACTTTATTACCTGACGTTTTCTGCTTGACTGTACCTGGGCTGCAAACTGAACGACGCCTCGCACTATGGACTAAACTTTTTGTTCCCGTGTGTCCACACTTCAACAACTGAGCTGCTACCGAGGGGAAAATATGCATTAATGGCTTGCTCTTGTCACATGTACCTAGAGGTATTATGTAACCTAAAAACATCTGACTTGTAAGAGCTAAAATTATGAATCTGCAAATGACGTAAATATTGATGTAAAGTTGTTCAGTACACCTCCTGCCACCAACAGAGAAATCTGCACTCATACCCCTTATGCCCTGTATGTGCTTAGGGGTTCAATGGTACATTTGTTTCGGCTGATGTCTTTCCTCTCTTCTTCTTTTCGACATTGACATTTTGTACCGGCATTGAAAACACACAAAACTTCTACAATTTGAGCACATTTTTCAGCAACTACAAGTTCAACAACTACTTGCAGCAAGATCCAGAAACTGTTTCCACTAAAGTGCGGAAGCTACTTCTGTAAGTTGATGGAACCTGCAGAAATTGACTTTCACAGAGTGTTTCTCTGTCAAAGAACTTGCAGTAGAAGCTTCTGCAAGGGACTTTGCGGAAGTTTACTATCTAGTGGACACACGCCTTAACGCCCGAAGTGACCGGAAGTGGAATGGCCAAATAAAACAAATATGGTAGCAGGGAAACCAGATGTCAGGATGAGATTCACTGCAAGGTTTCTAATGAAATCTAATTGATATACGCAGAAGTGGCGTACAAAACACTTATTCGACCGATTCTTGATTATTGCTCATCAGACTGGGACAGTTGCCAAATAGGATTAATAGAAGACATAGACAAGGTCCAAAGAAGAGCGGCGAGTTTCGTCATGGGATCGTTTCGTAAATGCGAGAGTGCTATGAAGGTGCTCAACGAACTCCTGTTGCAGACGCTGCAAGAGAGGCGCTCTGCATCGTGGAGACGTTTACTTCCTTTCACATGTATTTGGCGTAGTGACCTCGACGGGAAAAGTCATACAGAGACTAACTGACTGTTATTCTTCTCGCAGATAACGAAAGTGGAGAAGAGGAAAGTACCCTCAGCCACAAACCATAAGGTGACTTGTGGAGTACTGCATTAAATGTGCCTGTAAAATTTAAGTCCTGCTACAGAATGCCTGTTCTGTTTCTACTGAACATGGGATTCACGTGACAGAATCCCCATCATTGTCCATACATCTATCGTCTGATGGCACAGCCGCTGTTTTCCTTATGCGTAGCAGCAAATAAAACCATCAGCTGTGTGTATTAGTTTCGTTTAACTGCAACCGTTTTTCTTGATACAGTGCACCATCTTCAGGCCCTCTGCAATACAGGGTGATCACGCTTTCAATAGGCATCATCAACATATTTCTAATAAAAGGAGCGTTTATGGTGCATCTGATTGCAGCGCATCGACTTCTTGATAGGGCCTGAAGATGACTGAGTGTATCACCAAGACTGCTCGCAATTAAATAAAACTAATACACACAGCTGATGATTTTATTTGTTGCTACACATCACTTCCAACAGGTTGGCAACAGATATCTGAATGTTTCTGGCTCGAGCAGTGTCTTGATCTAACTTGCACTCCAGTCTAATCAGATTGTTTTCACATAGTTTTAGTATATCGTTTTAGTAATCTACATGCCTCCCATGTCACTGTGATCACTGAACATGGTCTTAAAGCGAAGGAATTAAAATTTTGTTAAATTAGAGGATCATATTCTAGCTAACATCTACTGTAGGCAGCAACGTAAAAGCGGTGGGGTGACTATGTTTAGGAGACACTGATACTACAAAAATGTCATTCCTGGATAAACACAGCAGTGAAAGAAATCCAGAAATCACTGGAATTACTGTTGAACTGAAGGGAGAGGGTAGTAATTACACAAACCACGAATTAATAGGAATTTATCACCCACCAAATGCAGATGTATCACACTTTTTTAATAATCTGAGCTCAGTAGTCAGTCTAAGTGGCCCTAGTAATCTTACTATACTTGGGGATCTGAATATTAATGCAAGCTCCGTCAACATGACTAACTTGAGGCTGACAGGTATATTGAATTCATAAGACATTGCAAACATAGCAGACACTGTTAGAAAAGTGTCACACTACACCTCCAGCAGTAAACATGCTGCAAACAGTGTTAGACGCTGCAATTCAGAACTTCACTACTCAAACCACTATTGTCAGTCTGTTGAGTACGTGGGTATAAACACAAAGTCACTGAACACAAATGAATCTTGAACGATCATAACACAAACTGTTTCAAATGTAAACCAGCCTAGGAAACGTGGAACTGTGTTTATATGGTAAAACGTTCAAACAATAAATGGGATGAATTCTGTGAAACAGTTTTGAGACAAATGTGTAGTATTACTTGAGCAAATATGCTTTCAAGAACAGAAAAACGTTCGAAATTGCCTTCCATACAATGTGTCATTCATGTAAGCACAGTAATTTTTACTTCTCAAAACAGCTGTTGCGTGCACACGACAGAAATAATGAACAAGAAGCAATCGCAAACAGTAGTCTGCTAATGTTTTGGGCTGTTTAAAACGGCGGCAGATCCTACCCACTCTGGCTTCAAAACAACTTACAGCGTAACTATGCAGCGCCATCCACCCTTATACATATACACTCCTGGAAATTGAAATAAGAACACCGTGAATTCATTGTCCCAGGAAGGGGAAACTTTATTGACACATTCCTGGGGTCAGATACATCACATGATCACACTGACAGAACCACAGGCACATAGACACAGGCAACAGAGCATGCACAATGTCGGCACTAGTACAGTGTATATCCACCTTTCGCAGCAATGCAGGCTGCTATTCTCCCATGGAGACGATCGTAGAGATGCTGGATGTAGTCCTGTGGAACGGCTTGCCATGCCATTTCCACCTGGCGCCTCAGTTGGACCAGCGTTCGTGCTGGACGTGCAGACCGCGTAAGACGACGCTTCATCCAGTCCCAAACATGCTCAATGGGGGACAGATCTGGAGATCTTGCTGGCCAGGGTAGTTGACTTACACCTTCTAGAGCACGTTGGGTGGCACGGGATACATGCGGACGTGCATTGTCCTGTTGGAACAGCAAGTTCCCTTGCCGGTCTAGGAATGGTAGAACGATGGGTTCGATGACGGTTTGGATGTACCGTGCACTATTCAGTGTCCCCTCGACGATCACCAGTGGTGTACGGCCAGTGTAGGAGATCGCTCCCCACACCATGATGCCGGGTGTTGGCCCTGTGTGCCTCGGTCGTATGCAGTCCTGATTGTGGCGCTCACCTGCACGGCGCCAAACACGCATACGACCATCATTGGCACCAAGGCAGAAGCGACTCTCATCGCTGAAGACGACACGTCTCCATTCGTCCCTCCATTCACGCCTGTCGCGACACCACTGGAGGCGGGCTGCACGATGTTGGGGCGTGAGCGGAAGACGGCCTAACGGTGTGCGGGACCGTAGCCCAGCTTCATGGAGACGGTTGCGAATGGTCCTCGCCGATACCCCAGGAGCAACAGTGTCCCTAATTTGCTGGGAAGTGGCGGTGCGGTCCCCTACGGCACTGCGTAGGATCCTACGGTCTTGGCGTGCATCCGTGCGTCGCTGCGGTCCGGTCCCAGGTCGACGGGCACGTGCACCTTCCGCCGACCACTGGCGACAACATCGATGTACTGTGGAGACCTCACGCCCCACGTGTTGAGCAATTCGGCGGTACGTCCACCCGGCCTCCCGCATGCCCACTATACGCCTTCGCTCAAAGTCCGTCAACTACACATACAGTTCACGTCCACGCTGTCGCGGTATGCTACCAGTGTTAAAGACTGCGATGGAGCTCCGTATGCCATGGCAAACTGGCCGACACTGACGGCGGCGGTGCACAAATGCTGCGCAGCTAGCGCCATTCGACGGCCAACACCGCGGTTCCTGGTGTGTCCGCTGTGCCGTGCGTGTGATCATTGCTTGTACAGCCCTCTCGCAGTGTCCGGAGCAAGTATGGTGGGTCTGACACACCGGTGTCAATGTGTTCTTTTTTCCATTTCCAGGAGTGTATATCCATGTTATTCACCGCGGAACCCAGCGCTAGAACTTCCTATTACGTCATACTTAACAACCACGTTAGATATTATTACGCTATATTTTTCTTCGTCACTGTCTAGTGATAAATTACCAGAGACCTTGTGTTACACAAACACGCACCTCACAGTAAAGTTTCGTGTTTCTGTGGCTGGTTATCTGACATTCGATGTCATCGGCCTACGGTGTATACACACCAACTACACTACTCACAACGTTTAGCAGATCAATCAAAGTATATATTCAGCCTGGGGAGAATATATTAAACCGTTCAGTTATAACTGTAATAAAAAGAGACAAGTGATATACGGGGTTTTCAATACGTGCAGAATCACGCATTGGAGCCAATAAGTGTGTATGCGTGTATATGTGGCAAAATGTTTCGCACTTTTAGCAAAATCGTCGAGCCATGAATATAAATGACTACAGAACTTCTCAATGTTCGAGAAGATCCTCAGTTGTGAAATGTATGCTTGTACTATGTAAGCAGGACATCTGTCTTGTGATGTACGTACAGAAACGTTATCTACTGTTTGGTATATAGTAGGAGCGCTCAGATAGTTACCGTATGTAGTGACATCTGTTGTTAGAGGGGTGGACTATTAGCTGACTTAACTGCAACCGATAGAAGTTGGAGGAAACACCTCATTTATTACAAGAAGAATTAGCGAGTGTTACTAAATGATTATTATTGTTATGTTACTTAAATATTCGTAATCATAAGTACGATGTTAAGCGAAAAAATATTTCATTGAACATAAGGGAACGTCAAGCCTGTCATTGTCAGATTAAGCGGCAGGCAACAGTCTTTAATTGTTAGCGGCTGCGATTGGCTCATGTTATGAGTATGGCGCCGAGTTTAATGGCGCAGCGCTTGCGCGGGCTGAACTAATATTTGTTGTATCTTGTGAATTATCGTGCGGCGGGTGTTTCGGATTTATAGTCACCAATGGAAGACACCAAATATCTGAGGTCTGACATGGTGCAAGGTAAAAGGACGCATATATTCGACGGATATGGAATCACCGGTGCTGACTCCATGGCGCCTGAGGGGGCCCGAGCCCCCTCAAAAATTCATTTGGGGGGGGGGGGGGGAGGGGGGCAGAGCCCCCCAAATAATTTAAGAAAATTACTAGTTATATTATGCTTTGTAAAATCACAAAATTATGTTGGAATTTTTTATTTTCCTTGTTTGACGATAGTTACCTTTTAATATACATTCAGTAATGAGTTAAAACAAATAATTATTACGGTAGTAAGCAGGTTAACTGAAAACGAGTGGTGTGAATCATGACAGCCTTACGGTGCTGCGGGCACGCTTAGAATTTGTCCTAGTGCGCGAAGCTTCGGGTAAAGTCTGGCGGCGGCGGGCCAGCGCTGCGGCCGCTGCGACATCAAAAGGACTGGAGCAGAAGCGCCTGGAACCCTCCTCCTCGCGTCGTCTTGACGCTTCGAGACATTACGACGCTGCGGCTATATAAAGCCCACCCTGCTGTCGCAGTCATTCAGTGTGGATAGTTTCGTTCAGTGCATGCTGCAGACGTGTTTAGTGTTCCGACTTCAGTGTCTAGTGGACTATTGTACGAGGGCCGTTCAATAAGTAATGCAACACATTTTTTTTCTCGGCCAATTTTGGTTGAAAGAACCGGAAATTTCTTGTGGAATATTTTCAAACATTCCCGCTTCGTCTCGTATAGTTTCATTCACTTCCGACAGGTGGCAGCGCTGTACGGAGATGTTAAAATGGCGTCTGTAGCGGATGTGCGTTGCAAACAACGGGCAGTGATCGAGTTTCTTTTGGCGGAAAACCAGGGCATCTCAGATATTCATAGGCGCTTGCAGAATGTCTACGGTGATCTGGCAGTGGACAAAAGCACGGTGAGTCGTTGCACAAAGCGTGTGTCATCATCGCCGCAAGGTCAAGCAAGACTGACTGATCTCCCGCGTGCGGGCCGGCCGTGCACAGCTGTGACTCCTGCAATGGCGGAGCGTGCGAACACACTCGTTCGAGATGATCGACGGATCACCATCAAACAACTCAGTGCTCAACTTGACATCTCTGTTGGTAGTACTGTCACAATTGTTCACCAGTTGGGATATTCAAAGGTTTGTTCCCGCTGGGTCCCTCGTTGTCTAACCGAACACCATAAAGAGCAAAGGAGAACCATCTGTGCGGAATTGCTTGCTCGTCATGTGGCTGAGGGTGACAATTTCTTGTCAAAGATTGTTACAGGCGATGAAACATGGGTTCATCACTTCGAACCTGAAACAAAACGGCAATCAATGGAGTGGCGCCACACCCACTCCCCTACCAAGAAAAAGTTTAAAGCCATACCCTCAGCCGGTAAAGTCATGGTTACAGTCTTCTGGGACGCTGAAGGGGTTATTCTGTTCGATGTCCTTCCCCATGGTCAAACGATCAACTCTGAAGTGTATTGTGCTACTCTTCAGAATTGAAGAAACGACTTCAGCGTGTTCGTAGGCACAAAAATCTGAACGAACTTCTCCTTCTTCATGACAACGCAAGACCTCACACAAGTCTTCGCACCCGAGAGGAGCTCACAAAACTTCAGTGGACTGTTCTTCCTCATGCACCCTACAGCCCCGATCTCGCACCGTCGGATTTCCATATGTTTGGCCCAATGAAGGACACAATCCGTGGGAGGCACTACGCGGATGATGAAGAAGTTATTGATGCAGTACGACGTTGGCTCCGACATCGACCAGTGGAATGATACCGTGCAGGCATACAGGCCCTCATTTCAAGGTGGCGTAAGGCCGTAGCATTGAATGGAGATTACGTTGAAAAATAGTGTTGTGTAGCTAAAAGATTGGGGAATAACCTGGTGTATTTCAATGCTGAATAAAACAACCCCTGTTTCAGAAATAAAAGTGTTGCATTACTTATTGAACTGCCCTCGTATACAATTATATTTCATTCTTTCACTTTAGTCTCTTAGTGTATTGTGATTAAGTTTGCAATGGATAAATTTGTTACCAAAAAGGCGCGCTTAGAAGTTGATGATACTGCAAGTCAACCTCCAACAATTATTGTGTCGTCAATTGCTTTGTCATCTTCAGGCGAGAACCGATCACAGCCGAAACCTGGACAATCCGGTAAGTGAAGATCATTTCAGAAGTCTTGGTTGATCAAATATACATGGCTAGAATATGAAGCATCCATCGAAAAAGTTTTTTGCAAAATGTGCAAAGAGGCAGATGCTAAAAATATGTTACAACTTTCTTCGGAAGAAAAAGAAGCTGCATTTACTCCCGTAGGATTTGCTAACTGGAAAAATTCTGTTTTCATGAAAATACGTTTACGCATGAAGAAGGTGTTCTGAAACTAAATTCTATCATTGACCGAAGTATGGCCTCCCAATTGAACGAACAGTTAGATAGTAATATGAAGAAAGGCCGTTTAGCTCTTGAGACAATTTTTACTACCATGCAATTTCTATGCCAGCAAGGACTAGCAATTAGAAGGCACGAAGATGTAAACTAAATTTTTTTTTTCAATCATTGGAACTCCGAAAGAATGACATACCTGAGTTTAAAGATTGGTTAGGGCGTTCCGGTATAAGTAGACGTCCCACGATATTCAAAACGAAATCATTGATCTGCTAGGAAAGTCTGTGTTGAAAAAGGTATTGGATTCAATCAAGAAGACTGAACATATTTCTATTATGGTTGACGAAACAAGTGATTCTTCGATTTACAAACAAGTGTCATTTTGTATTCGTACTGTCGATGATTCCTTGATCATCAACGAAGACTTTATAGGCTTATACGAGACCCCCAACACTGAATCACAAACTCTGTTTAGTATTATAAAAGACGTTTTTGCTCTTCATTTGTCAATGGATAACTTAAGAGGACAGTGCTATGATGATGCCTTGAATATGAGAGGTAAGTTCAAAGGACTAAAAGAGTTAGTTTTGGATATACAACCAAAAGCACATTATGTGCACTGTACTTCTCGCAGTTTAGACTTGGAAGTTTTAGACAGTCTCCGTCAGCTTACGTCTATGAGGGACATTATGGCTTTAGCCAAGGACTTAATAAACACCGTAAGGGAATCCAACAAAAGGGTGGGACTTTTCAGAAGCACACGCTGTGAGAGAGCCAACGACAAAGCTGGTCTACGACCCCCGTCCCCAACTCGATGGACTATGCGAGCTTCTAGAATCTTGAGATTATTGAAAAACTTTGAAGAACTTCTAGAGTTTTTTGAAACATTGTCTGCAAAGGACAAAAGAGGCAGCTTACTAATGTGCAGGCTACCTTGAGTCAGTGTTACATTTCAAGACATTTCTTTTTGCGTCATTATTGCCATGTAATGAATCCAGTAGAGGATGTCAATTAAAAAATTCAATGCTCTCTTCTAAGTGTTGATGTTATGGAAAAAATATATGAGGGCTTGATTTGTATATTGAATGAAAGTCGTGATAGTTTTGAACACTTTTGGGAATTGTGTTGAAAAGAAAAACCTTCACAAGTTGATGATGCTTCGCTTCCTCGGAATCGAATTATACCAAAAAAGTATGAAAACAACGAAGCCAGCTCACCGCACACTTTCAAAACCCCAAAGGAATACTACAAAGCTATTTACATTGAAGTTTGTGAAACGGTGCGATCTTGCATTACTGAGCGGCTTGCTTCAACTGGACTCACACAGGTCATTGCAGTTGAACAAGAGTGCTTGCTTTTAGTAAACAGAGATGAAAAAAATTTGCAAAAATCAACTGAGTTTTTCAGAAATGACCTAGACATTGAGAGACTGGGCTTACACAGGACTATGTTAGCCGATATCGCTAATAAAAAATAACTGGTCGTAAAAAACATGCGTGATGTAAGAAAGTACATTACACAAGAGCCTGCAGTTAGAGATATTTTATGTGAAGTAGCGAAGTGCATTAAGCTTCTCCAAGTAGTTCCAATCACAACAACAGCAGAACGGTCATTTAGCGCCGTTAGACTTCTGAAGTCATATCTTCGATCAACAATGGGACAGAAGCGATTGAACAGCTTGGCTGTTCTTCATGCCCACCGAGATGTTTTGGATGAATTGGGTATCCAGCCAGTCATCAACGACTTCATATCCAGTAATCCAGTCAGACGGTCGACATCTGCACCATTCTAAAGACACTCTAGCCCTATTAATGACATTTAGAGCAACATTAAAAATCTTTATAAAATAGGGAATTAAATACATGCATAATGTTAAATTTTCAGTTTCGAAATGTTAGTACTAGTTTAGTACTGTATTACTATATTACGATAGTACTGTGCTAGTTATTTTCAAATACTTTGGTTCAAATGGCTCTGAGCACTATGGGACTCAACTGCTTAGGTCATTAGTCCCCTAGAACTTAGAACTAGTTAAACCTAACTAACCTAAGGACATCACAGACATCCATTCTCGAGGCAGGATTCGAACCTGCGACCGTAGCGGTCTTGCGGTTCCAGACTGCAGCGCCTTTAACCGCACGGCCACTTCGGCCGGCCTCAAATACTTTCAAATACATAAATATTTTTAGGGTGTAAGACCCAATTAAAACCCGATATTTACATACTTTTTGACTGAAAGTATTAGGCATACTGTATTAACTTCATTAATTGTGTTAAAGCATTAACTTTGAGATATTATTTTGTGCCATCATAATATTAGAAAATGACAAAACTTACAAACTTTTATGTGCTGTAAAATGGAAGTAGAGGTAAAATACTAAAATTTATCATAGTTACTTATCTGAATAGGGATAAAAAATTGTCGGCTTTCATCTGAATGTGGAATGACCCGTCAGAGCTTGTTACAATTCAACAAAACCTGTCGTTTTACTTTCACAGAACGGGCATATGATTAGTGAAACTGAACAGTTCAAATTTCTAGGTGTTCATATTGATAGTAAACTGTCGTGGAAAGCCCACGTTCAGGATCTTGTTCAAAGACTTAATGGTGCCATTTTTACAACACGAACGGATATGAGGTGCGTGATCGTTCAACACGAAAATTAGTCTACTTTGCTTTTTTTCACTCGCTTATGTCGTATGGTATTTCATTTTGGGGTAGCTATTCCCAAGAATAAGTAGCTTTCTTGCAGTTAATACTCGGCGGAAATCAAGCCTGCATTTGGATCGGACTTCCTTAACTCTCGTGCAGAAAGGTGTGCAGTATAGCGCTGCATCCGTTTTCTATAAGCTACCACTAGAATTCAAAAATTTCAGCAATAATCCACGCGCTTTCAAATCGAAACTGAAGAATTCAAATGGTTCAAATGGCTCTGAGCACTATGCGACTTAAATTCTGAGGTCATCAGTCGCCTAGAACATAGAACTAATTAAACCTAAGGACATCACACACATCCATGCCCGAGACAGGATTCGAACCTGCGACCGTAGCGGTCACGCCTAAAGAGTTCCCTAATGGGTCACTCCTTCTGTTCTGTCGAGGACTTTCTTGAAAAATTAAGCTGATTCTTGTTGTATTGTTGATTGCGTTTACTTAGACTTATGGCTTGACTTTTTTCGGGTTCATAAACATTTTATTTTTATCTGTTATTGCTTTTAAGTTGTAATTTCATGTACTGACACGTTCCATGACCTTGGAGATTTGCTCCTCAGTTTGGCCCTACGGAACTTGATGTGTAAGTAAATAAAAAAACTTACTAGGAGACGGATTCATTATGCATGTTACTCAAAACATCATTCAGGCAATTGTAAGTAACCTCCTGATACGTAGTTTAAAAACTGTATCGTAAATATATTCCCAATGTTATTTAACTGCCTGTAACGGTGAAGGCTCGGAAGAATTTCGTGAATTTGTGGATGGTAAGTACAAACCGATCCTAGAAGATAATAAAACTAAATGATTACCATAATTCCTACCAGCAACCATATTCGTTGTGGCTTTACTATTGAAATTCTATTATGAAACTCAGTTTAAGTGCTGTCACAAAATTCTCCTTTGAAATTCATTTGCTTCAGCTTGGCTTTAATCACAAATTTTCTCACCCAACCATTGAAAGAATAGATAGTTAGTCGGTTATACGTTCCACAGACCATCTGAATGATTCTTTTATCGAGATGACTTGAAACGAGTCAGGTTTCGGAATAAGTATACATAATTAATGGGTAACATTAATGAACACATTATCATTTTAGTTCTACTCATGCACCTACACTTTAACTTTTGTTTTTTACCAGTTTTTAAGTAGAAATTTGTCAATAGAATAACGGGATATGTCCAGGACAAATGATTTTAAATTAGGTTTAAAACCTGCTTCGCTACCTGTCAGACATTTTATGTTATTGTGCAAATGATCAAAAAATTTTATTGCTGCATATTGTACTCCTCTCTGAGCCGCTACCAGCCTTGAACTCCTCGCTGAGCCACTACCAGCCTTAGCAATAGGTGATCATTTTTCCCTATAGCTTTGTAGGTATGTACATCACTGTACTTCTCAAAATGTGATGGATTATTCATATCGAATTTCATTAGCGAAAATATGTATTGTCGTGACGCAGTTAACATGCCTAGCTCCTTGAAAAGACCCACATGACGCCCGAGGGCGAACACGGCGTATTATCCTTACTGCTCGCATTTGCGCAATCAGTACTTCCTTTCTAAGTGACGAGTTATCTCAGAACATTATTCCGTATGACATTATAAAGTGGAAATATGCAAAATACGCCAGGACGTTACTATTTTTGTTTCCATGAGTAGCAATTCTACGAAGAGCAAAAGTAGCGGAACTTGGCGGTTTGAAAAGCTCAGTAATTTGCTTCTTCCAGTTAAAGTTTTCATCAATATGAACACCCAAAAATTTGGAGCATTCTATCCTATTTACTGACTCTTGTTCATGTACTACAACAACTGTTGGTGAGATTATGTCTTGCACAAAATTTAATGTGGTGTAATGTGTGTATGTTTTTTTTTTCCAAAATGTAGGGAAAGTCCATTTTCAGAGAACCACTTAATAATTCTTTGGAAAATATCATTTACCAACGTTCCTGTTGCTGTCTCTCTAATGGGGTCTACTATAACACAAGTATCGTCTGCAAAAAGTACCCATTTTGCTTGTTGAATGTTGAGTGGAAGAACATTCACATACACTGCTGAGCGAAAACATTATGACCACTGCCCAAAGCAACGTTGGATGCCGCCTGGTGGCGTTGCGGGCAAGTGACGTGGTGACAAAATTATGTAAGCAGAGCAGACACGTATAGGGGATCATCCTAGCGAAGAAATGGGCTGCAAATAGGGAAAGCCATTAAGATAAGCTACTTCGAAAAAGGGCAGATTAACGAGTAACTCGAAAACGGCGAAACTGGTCAAATGTTCACGCGCTACTGTCGTGAGCATCTACGGAAAGAGGTAGAAGGACAATGAAACTACCGCTAGGTGCTAAATGGTTGGACGTCCACGACTCTTCCCAAACGTGGTGTTCGGTGGCTAGCCTGTTCTGTAACGTAGGACGGATAGTGATATGTGGCATCTCTGTTCACCATACATTGTTGAGCATGGAGCTTCCCAGCAAACCACCCCTATGTGGTCAAATGTTGACACAATTACGATTGCAGTGGGTACAGGACCATCGGTATTCGACGGTCGATCAGTGTAAACGTGTCGACTCTTCCGATGAATCACATTTTGCTACACTAGGTCGATGGTCGTCTCGACAAATGCCGTCATCGAGGTGAACGGCGGCTCGAAACGTGCAGCTCGCCACGGACTCAGGCTAGTGGAAGCAGTATTATGCCATGGAGACATTCTCCTGCACTTGGGTGGGACCTGTGGTGGTAGTCGATGACAAAAAATGGTTCAAATGGCTCTGAGCACTATGGGACTTAACAGCTGTGGTCATCAGTCCCCTAGAACTTAGAACTACTTAAACCTAACTAACCTAAGGACATCACACACATCCATGCCCGAGGCAGGATTCGAACCTGCGACCGTAGCAGTAGTAGATGACAGGCTGGCTCCTGCAAACAACCTGCACACCTTAATGCTTGATGTTTTCCCCGGCCGCGATGTCATCTTTCAGCACTATAATTGTCCGTGTCTCGGAGCCACAACCATGCTACGGTGGTTTGAGGAACATTGTAGGTGAACTTACGCTGATGTATCGGGAACCGAATTGGCCTGATGTAAATTCATGGAACCCATCTAGGTCGCTATTGGGAGCCATCACCCCGTACGCAAATCAGCAGCTCGTTATTTACGCGAGTTATTACATGTGCGTGGACATCTAATGCCACATATGTCGACAAAACTACCAACAAACTGTCAGGTCGCTGATACGCAGAACCAGTGTTGCATTTCGTCCAAAAGAGGCACAAACAAGTTATTAAGCAGGTGGTCATAATGTTTTGGCTCATCAGTGCACATAAGGAATAGGAGTGGACCCAAAATTAAGCCCTGTGGGACTCCCTTTGCGGTTTATCCCAGTCAGTAAAATTTTCTACCTCTGTGGCATTGTCTGAATTATTCAGCAAAACCTTTTGCATTCTGTTTGTCAAGTATGATTCAAACCGTCTGTGTGAAAAGCCATCAGGGCTAGTTTGAAAGTGTAACAGTTAGAAATTTCACCTAACAGTTACAAATTTCATCATAGTTAATATCGTATTTGGTTTAAAGACAAAGCTTTCAGCTAAGTGGATGGCCGTTTTATAAAATTTGTTGTCACTATTAGACGGACAAATTTTAAAAAAGTGGAGCTTGACTTCAAATATGTTCGACGTCAGCGTGCAATAACCACTCACAGACAAGTGACATCACTAGCAATGGAGGGTATATGAAGCGTGTCGGGGGAACGCGGAAACTGAGAGATTTGTCTGACATCCAGAAAGACATGATTATTGGCTTTCGGACCAAGGGTGGAAGCATTTCTGAAGCAGCTAAGTTTGTAAACTGTTTGCGTGCCGCCGTGGTTACAGTATACCGTGCATGGCATAATGGCGCTATTCAAAACCCAGCGCCGAGGCAACTGTTGTGCACTACGGGCCACAGATGACAGGGTGAACGACGGCTGTGGAGATGTTTTCGGGCGAACAAACGTGCAGCTGTGAGCCACTGACCGCCCAAATGAACCAAGGGGCTACAAACAGTGTCTCCTCAACCATCGTACAGCGAACGTCGTTGTGTATCAACAGGCGCCTGGTTCATGCTCCTACACTGACTTCATCGGCGACGAAGGCTGGAATTTGCATGCCGGAACTGGACGTCCGCTGAGTATCGACTGGAGGCCTTTTCTGATGAATCACGTTTTATGCTCCGTCGGACAGATGGCCGTTGGCGTAAACGGCGTGAAACGTCTGAAAGCAAATACCCCGCAACAATTGTCGAAAGGGTCCAGGCCATAGGAGGCAGTGTTATAGTTTAGAGAACGTTTTCGCGCCATTCCCTGGGCGATTTCGTCATTCTGGAGGGCACATTAGATAAACACAAGCACGAATCTATCCTTGGGCACCCTGTCCACCCCTACATGCACTTTGTCCTTCTTCGGAACGTTGGTATGTAACAGTAGGACAATGCAACGTAACGCATCACACGAGTTGCAGAGTATGACGTTTTTCGGAGAACACAGGGATGAGTTTACCATAGTCCCCTGGGCATCTAATTCCCCGGATTTAAACCCAATCGAGAATCTGTGGGACCATCTCGATCGGGCTGTACGGGCCATGGATCCTCAAGCGAGAAAGCTAGATCAGCTGGACACGGCACTGGAGTCGGCGTGGCTCCGCCATCCCTGTCGGTAGCTTCCAGAACCTCACTGACTCCCGTCCTGCGCGTCTCTCAGCGGTCCACGGTGCAAACGGTGGTTGTTCAGGCTTTTAACTGGCAGTCGCATTAATGTGACTGGACATTGTAGTTTCACGGAGTGTGCTGAATATTTTGGAAAATGAATCACGGTCCTTGACCACTTAAAATAATGCTATTGAGTGATACTGATAAATACTGTTAGGAAGACGAAATTATAAGGCGTATAGAAAGCAGATTTTGTCAGGAAAATAGGTCTGTGCAGTGTAATTCTAGAAGAGTTAATAAGATGGTCAGGTGAAAACTGGTCTAAGCAGTGTGGAGCGTTCCACTCCCCCCATCAGTTCACAAAATGTATTATTTTCAAATATTCTTGAGGTATTGCAATGTCTTATATGTCTGTCTCCAACTACGTATGCGAATTCTTACGGCCAATTGATAACAGGCAACTCAATGTAAACGCAATGAAAACTATCATAACTGTTAAAATCAATTTTAATTATTTCTGTATGAGTTTTGCGCTCCTACATAAAGCAGCAATCAGAAGCGTAAACTAAAATTTGGATTTTTGTTGAGATTTAAAGTGACTAGTGCACCGAGAACATATAATGCAGCTGAAGAAGTAAATTTCTAGAATTTATTGTTGGCTAAACAAGTAAGAAAGATAAGTTGCTTTCTTGTCCATATTTTACTTTTTAATATGTATGGACTCATAAATGTGCCCAGGCCTATTAAAAATAGGAAATAGTTTTAAAATGAATACAGAACATTCTTGTGTAACATGTTAATGCGTTTCGTGATTATACGTACATCCAATGACATAAAATTATACCTCTTTCACCTTGAACGCTACTGATTATGTAGCTTTAATCAATTTCACATATTTAAAATGCATCACCTTTGTAAACTAAAGGAATATTTTGTCCTCACAATTTTTCATGTAAGTAGTAATGTAATGTTCATAAGAGACCCACTACTGGCACGACACATCTGAGGCTCTACAGATTATCGCATTCGAAGCATCCCTGGCTGATTTAACGCCGTATACACTCTTATGGAGTTATTTATGTCTCATTCAAAAAAATGTTCAAATGTGTGTGAAATCTTATGGGACTTAACTGCTAAGGTCATCCTAAGGACAAACATACACGCCCATGCCCGAGGGAGGACTCGAACCTCCGCCGGGACCAGCCGCTCAGTCCATGACTGCAGCGCCTAAGACCGCTCGGCTAATCCCGCTCGGCATGTCTCATTCCTTACATGAGATTAACGTTGGTGTTAGAAAATTGTTGAACAATAGCAAAAAACTGTAGTCAGGGGCGAAAACCTCGTTCTCGGGAAATGTGTACTCTTCTACAAAATACAACGATATTCAGCGTTTATTACATTTCAGCTCGGTAACAATAGTACTGAGGTCCCTAGAACATGTAAAAATAATAAAATGTACGATATACAGAACTAATTGCATCAGTAACGAACGGCAGTAGTTTATTAATTCGCATACCGCTCTTTTGTTTTTTAATATCAGGTATGTGCGCATGCTCGCGCGTGCCATGTACCATGTCTGTCTGCTGTTCAAAAGTTATGACGAGAGCTGAAGTACAAATAAGTTAATTTAACGGTAGTATTTCGCGTTATACAATAGTACTACGCAGTAGTCTTTGGCTTCCAGAAGATCTAACTACTAACGTGTCGGGAGGAATGTATTGGGATAATAACAGACGAATGCTCCTTTCTCTGCATACACCACGGTCGGCGGGCAATGTACCAAAAATAAAAGAAAAATGGTGTCTGTCAAAATCCGGACAAGACAAGCGCTAACGACGTCTGCGTCGTAGCCACTGTGAAATTAGAATCTCATTTCACAGTTAATTTGTAGCGCCCTCAAAGGCGCTCCCTCAGCCAAGTAGTAAAGGCGTGCAGATTCCGTGTCTAATATGGAGACTCCACTGCGCCGTAATGCCAACCGCAAACCGTATGCCGGAAGCACGTGTGATATTCTCAGTGCTAGACATTGCGCTTTTTCCTCATTGAAAAGTATTTGTTAGTCTAGCTGCTCAGCTATATATCCAACTAAATAATTGACGCATCTGTTTCTTGTGATTTACAGAGAAAATTAATCACCTAGCAGATGGACTTCCAGATTAAGGCATGATGAAAGATAAAGAAGTAAAATTTGCAATTTTCTTGTCAGTGTGAATTTTCAACGATGTCTGTGTTAGTGGATGTTGGGATATTTTTGGTCTCCTGGTTGTTGTTGTTGTTGTTGTTGTTGTCTTCAGTCCGAAGACTGGTTTGATGCAGATTTCCCTGCAGGCCTCTTCATCGCTGCACAGCTGTCGCTTCCTATATCCATTTGAACCTGGGCCACATAGTGGTATGTGTATATTTGCTGAAAGCCTTCAAAAGTTTTGGATGGCAGAAGACGATAAAAATACTTACGAGAAGAGGGGAAACACATACACACAAAAAATCTAAACCAGGTTTGTCTGCAAAAAAATCGAAGAGTCAGAAGAGTAGAAAATAAAGAATTACAAGCACGTGCTAAGACGAGTGTGTAACAGGACTACAGGTTGTCTAAGCTGTTAGATGAAGAACCAATAAAAATTTCGAATCGGAATAAAAATTAAATAGGAAAATGGAAATGATCGTATGGCGTCAGTGGCCGGGAGTTCAAATGGTTCTAACAAGGGAACCTCCCCATCGCACCCCCCTCAGATTTAGTTATAATCGAGAAAACAGGAAGAAGTTGTGTGGAACTATGAAAAAAATAAGCAAAATATACAAACTGAGTAGTCCATGCGCAAGATACGCAACATCAAGGATAATGTGAGATTAGGAGCGCCGTGGTCCCGTGGTTTGCGTGAGCAGCTGCGTAACGAGAGGTCCTTGGTTCAAGTCTTCTTTCGAGTGAAAAATTTTAATTTTTATTATCTGTCCGTCCGTCCGAGGTAACTGCGCCGTAGTATGGGGACGCTACACCTAAACGGAAAAATTTGAAAACGTTAAAAATATATGTATTGACAGAGCACAGGGAAATCTGTCTGTGCGACTGTGAAACTGTTGCATTCATTTGTTGCAGTTTATGTGACAAACTCTTATGTTTTCATCACTTTTTTGGGAGTGATTATCACACCCACAAGAAAACCTAAATCGGGCAAGGTAGAAGAATCTTTTTACCCATTCGCCAAGTGAACAAGTTAGGTGGGTCGACAACATATTCCTGTCATGTGACGCACATGCCGTCACCAGTGTCGTATAGAATATATCAGACGTGTTTTCCTGTGGAGGAATCGGTTGACCTATGACCTTGCGATCAAATGTTTTCGGTTCCCATTGTAGAGGCACGTCCTTTCGTCTACTAATCGCACGTTTTGCGGTGCGGTCGCAAAACACAGACACTAAACTTATTAAAGTGAACAGAGACGTCAATGAACGAACGGACAGATCATAACTTCGTGAAAATAAAAAAAAAAAAATAAGCTTTTCACTCAAGGGAAGACTTGAACCAAGGACCACTCACTCCGCAGCTGCTCACGCTAACCACGGAACCACGGCGCTCCTGACCTCCCCCTTTCCTTGATGTTGCTTATCATTCGCATGGACTACTCAGTTTGTATATTTTGCTTTTTTTTCATAGTTCCACACAACTTATTCTTGTTTTCTCGATTGATTTATATTCAGTTTTTCAAGGCCTGTCCACTGTGCCAACTTATAACTAAATCTGAGGGGGGTGCGATGGGGAGGTTCCCTTGTAAGCACTATGGGATTTAACAGCTGAGGTCATCAGTCTCCTAAACTTAGAACTACTTAAACCTAACGACATCACACACATCCATACCCGAGGCAGGAATCGAACCTGTGACCGTAGCAGCAGCGCGGTTCCGGACTGAAGCGCTTAGAATCGCTCTGCCTCCGCGGCCGGCTGGGCGGGAATTCCCAGACGGGAATTTCGGGCAAGTCTTTTTGAGCGCGACGCCACGTTGGGCGACTTGCGCGTTGACAGTGGGGATGTAATGATGATGAGGGCAGCACAACACCTAGTCCCCGAGGGGAGAAAATCTCCAGCCCCAGCCAGGAATCGAACCCGGTCCCGCGTGCGTGGCATTCCAACGCGCTGACCATTCAGCTAATGGGGCGGACAGTAATAGGAACAACACTGACTTTCACTTAGTTCGCACACTTTTTTGGAGAAAGATTGAGAACATCTAATTAAGACAAAGGACATCTTACAGACGAATAGATTGTATTAGGAACAACCAGAACTGAGATGAAAGGGCTGAAGGTTAGGCTGTTGGCTGCTGGCTTAATTAGGGGGTACCGACAGTTAAATTACGTATAGTAAACATTACTATTGTAGAGAGAGAAAAAAAATATTCGCAATCGTTCTTAGTCATTTTTAGATTCGAATGTTTATTACGGTGTAAGAATACTGTATTGTGAAGTCTTATAATGAAATAGTTGCGAAGCACTTGTAATTAGACGTGTCGCGAATCATGTAATAAGTCTGCGACGCGAGCTGTTCTGAAGAATCTATGGAGGCAAGCGGTAATCAGTTTAGTATCGCTGGCGCTGAAATAATTGTTCCGATTGTGAAGGACTGTTAGTATCGAAATTGGAATCTTGTTTAGTGCGCGTACAGGATTAAATTTTAGTGAAAAAAGAATTGTTAAATACAGTGTGTTGCGTGCGTGGATGGTTGTCTCTGCGCAGCGACTGAGGAGTTATTAAACGGCAGAAAGTATTTTACACTGCTTAGTAGAAAATATATTGCGCTGCTTAGTAGAAGACGTCCATATCATCCCTCTGCGGCGCATTTAATTAATATGGAAGGAAAGAAGTGCAGATTGTAGTTGCAAACAGTATTAGATATACGGTAACGTGTAGGATGTTACATGTACTAAAGATTTGAAAAGTAGTTAGTTACTGAATCACTCCTATAAAAATTCTTTTGGCACATTTTGGTGTTCTGTCCTCGTCGCCTTCGCTGCTTAGTAGTGCAGAGTTTCTCCACACTGGTCTTATTTAGTTAGTTAATTACACGTTTCACAGATCATTTGAACGATTCTTCTGTCGAAATGATGTGGGACGAGTCAGTTTACAGGATATGTATAAATGATTAGTGCTAACGTTAATGAGCACATTATTTTTGAGTCTTATTCATGCAACTACACTGAGAAAGTTGTAAATTAACTAAACAAATACTGTTTTCGCCTTGTTTCGCAAATTTTGTTACTGTTACTGCACAACCTAGGTTTAGTTAATTTACAGTGCTTCACCAAGAACCCACAGTTGTTTCAATTAAAATATATCTTCAATTACGTTATTGTCTCGAGATATAATAATGCAAAGTTAAACAGGACGATAGGGCAAAGATAGTCATCTCAACTTCTTGATGTATCGGCCCTTGGCTTAATGTGAAATTCCTTCAATGACTTCTTTTTTTTCCCCCAACATGTACCTGGGAAAAAAAGTTACGCATTTGCCAAGAACTTTTTGTCTGCAAATGGATTGAGGCCCAAAGTTTTACTTCTGTCCCGGAGTTGCGATATCATCTAAAAGAGGTGAATAATTGAATTGGGTTTGCTCATTTAATAATGGGTGTTTTTAATTTATAAAATTTCTGACTGACTGTGATAGATTATTTGTGATGAATTTAATTAGCGAACATATTTGTCTTGACTAAAAAAATCGAACTCCTGTAATCTTACTGCTCGCTTTTGTGCAATCAGTACTTTCTTTCTCAGTGGTTATTTACCCCAGAAAATTATACTATAAGATATTATTGAGAGGAAATGTGCAAAATATGTCAGGAAGTTGACTAAATGTTGAGAGGTAAGGTTGTCGAAATGAAACAAGTGCATAGGTCAGTTTAAATAAGGAGAATGGTCGACTATATTTATTAGGAGAGTGCTGTGAAATTGTAGTGCTTCTATAACGGAGACTGCATACAACGCTTGTGCAACTCGTTCTTTGAGCAATGGTCGCTTTTTTGGGATACTCATCAGGTCACATTAAAGGGATAACGCGTGCTGCTAGATTTATTACCGATCGATTCAGTCAGTTAGGTTTTGGATGTATTTCATCGTGGTGCCGTTGATTCAAGTGGACGATCCTTGGTTCCACGAATGGGTATTATCATATACTAGTGCCAACCCTTGTTTTTTTTATTAACTTATCATTCATAGACCTAAGTGGTCCGCACGGGCCCTTTGACTCGCGCTCCATTGGAGAGGGGATTGTTTTCAGCTTAACTACAGCGAAGAATTTGGAACCCCACAGCCACGACTTTAAGCAAGGGTGCAGAATGTGGTCGAAATTTTATTACATTATAGTTGATGCTGTACTCTTTTCAAGTTTTGTGGAATTGGTTGACACTTTTTCTGTGTTTTTTGTAGACCCCTAATGATTAGCTGTATAGGGATTGACGGCCTTTAGAGGGATCGACAAAACAGCCAAAAATCGAATAGTAGACTAGGAAGTCCAATACGTAAACCGTGAATCAGTAGACGACCTGGCTGAAGGCAGTTATTTGCAGCCTGTGAGTAGACTGCTGCGCAGAATCGAAACACTTGGTGGACTGTATGCTAGTGAAACGTAAGTAGACTGCTTCGTCTATTGTCCACCAAATAATATTGCCTTTGCGTTCAGACAGATCTCTACAGTACGGTAACGAGTTTCGTTGAACAGTATACCGTCTCGCATATCTAGTACACAAAAAAGCTTTTAAAACTATCTCATTTGCTTTTTGTGTATTAAGCGATTTTCTTACGAACGCTACGAGATATGCCACCAGTCGATCAGTGAACGTTCTGCTTGGTTTCTGCTCAAGTATTTTTTGTCAGTCGATAAATAATACCAAAAGCTTTTCTGAAGAAGTCATTATTAAAAAAAATAGCAATATAACGTTTTGCGTAGTATTTTTTAATATGGCTTGAGAGTGTGGAATCTTCAATGCATAGTGAAACAGCTACATTTTAACTCATGTATGGTATATTATATGTGTTTTTGTTTATGTTTGTGAGATAATATGTGAGGCTGTGCGTCGGTTACATCGTTAAATTGCTCTGCCTTTTAGCAGAGCATACACTAAGTGGGCAAATGCAGGAACAACTGAAAGGTTCTTTTATTATTATTTCCGTTCTGATCATATGCTTTCAATTACTTCAGTGTTATGTGTGTATCTAGAAGTATCTAGACTAATACCAAAAAAAATGCAGTCTTCAATAGGCGCTTTGTTACTCGAATGCGATCGCAAATTTCTCTAGCTACGTAACTGCGATGTAAGGGGTGTTTCTAAACTGGCATTATACGCTTTAAGTACTTGTTAACATTAGATTCAGTTTTACGCGTCTGCTGTGTTAGAGAGAGATAGTACCCTGATTTGCTTCTGTTATTTATTACATTTATAACCAACTAATAAATGTGTTATCAATGACCAGGGCTAACCGTCAAACGATACGTTATTCGTGCTTCAGATTGAAGAAAGTGTGTCTCCTTCCGCTGATGGTCCGCATATCTTTCCACTACAACGGCGTCTAGAAATGAAAATTGTTATCGCGTTAATTACGTGGGTACAAATGTAGCAATTACAAAAGTTGCGGAACTCTTTGGAAGTTCGGTCATTATGTATGTACCCTTTCTGCGTTCGTATGATTACTGTAAATAGTCAATCTTTAATTATTATTATTTATTGACTGATTTGCTTGAATGAAGACTAATTTGCTTGGAAGACCGCTTGTTTTCTGATGCTCAGCAATATGTTTATTTGTGTCTGTGAAAGAGCTCGTTCCAACAACTACGCCACAGGAAGAAAAGCGATATTAAACATTAGACTTATGTTCGGAAAGAAACAGCTAAGAGAAATACACTCAGAAGCACGTATGTGGTAGTGTTGCGTGTGATTGTGCAGATAGAAGAGAGTACTACACAAAAGAGGGCCACGAAAATGTTGACAGATAAGACGTATTTTTCTGTAAGATGCATAGCGCAAACACTTGAATGAGTGTGACAATGTGGCAGTTAATGTAATGTAACATGTGACGAGAGAATGACACATAAACATCTACAGGCTACAGACCTCTAAACTTGTCTCTTCTAACTTTATCCTTTCTCACTGCATGGTCTTCAGGTCCTTCTCGTTTCGAGAATGTGCAGTACTTCTATTTAAGATCTTCCCTCTTTCTGCAGCTACAATTTTTATTTAACATAGAAAAAAATCTGTTTTTAATATCATAAATGAAACTCATCTGTCTAGTAATCGTAAAACACACGTGTTTCTTTTTTTTTTTTTTTACTGCATCGACTGTATGCGATCAGGCGAAAGAGATGAATGTTTAGAAGATAAAACAGTTATTTGTGTGAGACGCACTTATTTTATCCACGACTGTTTTCGAGAGCTTACTCCCTCATGTTCAGGTGGATTAGCGGATTACATTACAATTTCATTTGTTGGCTGTAGCCAATTGTCTGTTTAGGACTTCACTTCGGTAGAAATGAGGTGTAATTTGTCACTTGATGTCGTAATAGGGCACTGAGATTATAAATTTTAAATTAACTTTATAAATTTTAAACAATAATAAAGTTATTGATTAAAAACAGTCTTGGTTGCAATTTTAGTTTTTTATTTTTCAACGACGCGTTTGGCCTTATTTAGACATCTTCAGATTACCTACATAGAAAACAGAGAACAAATGCATCTATTTAAGAATCGTTGAGAAATAAAAAAATAAAATTGCAACCAAGACTGTTTTAACCAATACTGTTAAGCACTGGTTTGCTGTATGCCACATATGGATTGGAAGAATTTCAATAATAAAGTTTGCCTGAAAAATATAATTTCAGAGCCGTATTGTGGTAGCATGTGAAATCTACACATTATTTGTAGCGACATAAAACTCAAATCACACAGCTGGCTATATTCACCTAATGAAAGTGTAAAGTAGTTCCTCGGAACATGTTGCGGAAGAAATAAAAGTGACTGATACGGATAAATGCTTTTCTCTCTCGTGTCATAAATAGCAGCAGATTCCAAACCACTGGCCGATGTGGACGGCATAAAGCGCAGTGACGTCAAACTTTCCGCACGTGTAAGTCTATAAACGTAAGAAATAGTGCATAGTATCCAGGATCTACATCTACATCTACATTTATACTCCGCAAGCCACCCAACGGTGTGTGGCGGAGGGCACTTTACGTGCCACTGTCATTACCTCCCTTTCCTGTTCCAGTCGCGCATACCATAGTTCCCGGGAAGAACGACTGCCGGAAACCCTCCGTGCGCGCTCGAATCTCTCTAATTTTACATTCGTGATTTCCTCTGGAGGTATAAGTAGGGGGAAGCAATATATTCGATACCTCATCCAGAAACGCACTCACTCGAAACCTGGACAGCAAGCTACACCGCGATGCAGAGCGCCTCTCTTGCAGAGTCTGCCACTTGAGTTTGCTAAACATCTCCGTAACGCTGTCACGCTTCGCAAATAACCCCGTGACGAAACGCGCCGCTCTTCTGTGGATCTTCTCTATCTCCTCCGTCAACCCGACCTGGTACGGATCCCACGCTGATGAGCAATGCTCAAGTATAGGTCAAACGAGTTTTTTGTAAGCCACCTCCTTTGTCGATGGACTACATTTTCTAAGGACTCTCCCAATGGATCTCGACCTGGCACCCGTCTTACCAACAATTAATTTTATATGATCATCCCACTTCAAATCGTTCGGTAGGCATACTCCCAGATATTTTACAGAAGTAACTGCTACCAGTGTTTGTTCCGTTATCATATAATCATACAATAAAGGATCCTTCTTTCTATGTATTCGCAATACATTACATTTGTCTATGTTAAGGGTCAGTTGCCACTCCCTGCACCAAGTGCCTATCCGCTGCAGATCTTCCTGCATTTCGCAGCAATTTTGTAATGCTGCAACTTCTCTGTATACTACAGCATCATATGGCAACATTGATAGAAGCAGGATATGGCAACATTGTTGACTGGAGACAAAATAAGAAACAAGGAGTAATGTGGAGGGTTACCTGCGCGGCAGCAGCCCGCTGCTGCCAGGAGGCCGGCGTGGGCCTGCCCCTGAGGAGGGCTTCGCTGGGGCACTTCTCGAAGATGAGGACTCGCTCCGCGACGGAGCCCCTGGTGAGGAAGGGCCGCACCGGGTTGGAGGCGGACTGTCGGATGTGCTGGCGCTGCTGCGACGTCAGCTCGGGGTGCGGCACGGGCTCCGGCCGCGGCCGGGCGGCGGGCGCGCCTGTGGCGGCCGCGGCGGCCCGCACCGCCGGCTTGCCCGCTTTCGGCTCCGCCGCAGTCGCCACCACCGGCGCGCTGTTGGCGCTGTTCTTCTTGGACAGCAGCGACGCCTTCTTGGCGGACGCGGGAGCGGCCGGCGACGGCTCCTCGGCGATGATGATGCCCGTCTTGAGCGCGTTGATGAGGCGCTCCTCCTCGCGCGCCACCTCGTCCAGGTACTGCGCCGTATTCTTGCGGTTGTTGTTGCGGGCCGCCTCGGACGGCAGTGTCGCGAATTTGGACTTCCCGCGGTCGGCGCCCGCGCCGGTCTTAGCGCCCGTCTTCTCCGGAACGGCCGACCCGCCGACCACCTTGTTCTTGAGCGGCCACGTCGTCAGCCCGGAGGAGTCTGCGCCGCCGGCAGACTTGTCGGACTGCTGAGGCGCGGGAGACGGCTGCTGCTGCTGCTGCTTCGGCAGGTCTGGCGGGAAAATCGTCTCGATGGTGTCGCCGAGTATGAGCTTCTGGAACGGCACCGTGGTCTTGGTCGGCGTGGTGGACGGAATGGAAGACGTTCGGATGTGAGTGTAAGGCGAAGTTCTCGGCGGGTCGGTCTGCCGACTCTTGGAGGGGTCAGAGACGGGCGAGGCGTGCTCGAGGTACGGCGAGGTAACCGGGGACGGCGTCTTGGCCGGCTGCTGCCTCTGCGGCTGCTGCGCCGGTCGCTCGAACTTCTGCAGAGCATACTGGATGGACGACGGCAGCGCCTTGGACGACGGCGAGGATGCAGCGGCCGAGCGCTGGCGGGCGGCCGCCAGCCGCGCCTTGTCCTCCGAGACGAAGTTGTTGACGAACTGCTCCAGACTCGCCTCGGACGCCAGGAGGTCCACCATGGGGGTCTGGCTCGGCGAGTGCAGCGGCGACGTCTTGGCGGGAGAAGCGCGCCTCTGGCCGGCTTCTGCCGAGGCGGGCCGCGGCTGCTGCTGCTGCTGCTGCTGCTGCTGCTGCTGTTGCGGCGTGAGGGCGGGCACGAACTTGTCGGCGGCGTGGCACGACAGGATCTCGGTGGGCTTGAGACCGCGCGACTTCCACGTCTGGTAGATGGCTTCGGCGTGGTCCGAGATCTGCTTGGCGATGGCGGCGATGTCCTCTTCGGGTTCCGAGGAGCCGGAGGCGGCGGAGGAGGTGGACGAGGCGGAGGAGGAGGAGACGGGCCGGAAGCTGCGCGCGCGGTCGGCGGGGGCGGCCCCGGCGTGGCGCGCGCGCGCCGCCTCCTCGCGCAGCTGCGGGTGGCGCTCCAGCAGGTAGGAGACAGCGGCCGGGCTGAGGTCGGTGCCCGCGTCCAGCACCAGCTCGGCGCAGCCCGCCTCCACGGGCACCACGTTGACGGGCACGGCGTAGCCGAAGTGCACGGCGCGGCAGTCGACGGGCGAGGCGGCCGCTCCCGCGTCGCCCAGCAGGCACGCGTTCAGGTCCGGGCAGTGCACCGCGCGCGCCGGCCGCGGGTCCACCGTGCACGACGCGTACCGCGTCACCGACCGCGCCAGCTGCAGCCCGCCCCGCGCCGCAGGCTCGCCGCCTCCCGCTCCGCCCCCGCGTCCGCCGCCGGCAGGCGCGCTCATGGCGCCATGGCCGCGCGCCCCAGCCCCTCACCGCCGCCCGCCTCGAGAGCTTTCTGCTCCGACACTCGACACGGCACGCACTCCTAGCCAACGCGTCGGCCGAAACATCCACACCGTCGGAGGACCCGACACTCTTCTAGACGACCATACCCAACCGCACCACACGACTACACTCCGACAAATCGCACTCGACTTTATCGCCACTCTACAATCTGCACTGTCTCGCTCGAGCACAAACACGCACTGCCACAAAACTCGGTCTCACTTTGCGGGCGAAGAAACGGCGTGTTCCAGTCCAACGATGCTGCAGAACTGACGCGACACTGTCGACTCTCACTGGCCGGCACTAAATATATCCTTCCTCCGCTTCACGGCACGAGCGCTGCACTCCAGACGCGAGTTTAGCCCGTCGCAGAGGTAGAAGTTGTGCTCCCGTGTGTCCCTGCAGGCTACCTACCTGTGCGCTGGAGCGCAGATCTCGCGGAGCGTCGGCAGCTCGCACTGCCTGCCGTCCTGTCCCGGCTGCTTCCCCGCTGGGAGGCGCCGCCGCCGCCGCCTAGTGGGGAGACCAGAACAGAAATAAACCAGCGCTGCCAGCCGCGCCGCCGGGCTGCGCCCTCTCCCTCTCTCTCTCCCGCTCTCTCTCTCTCTCATACACAAACACACACACACACACACACACACACACACACACACACACACACACACACACACAGCAGGGTATGTCCAGACATGTTCCTTTTACCCTGTTAATAAAGGTACGATAGTACGGAATTGATTACCCGCCAGTGTAGCCGAGAGCGCTAACGCCCTGCTTCCTGGACTCGGGTAGGCGCGGCGGCCCCGGATAGAATCCGCCCGGCGGATTAACGACGACGGCCTGAGTGCCGGCCAGCCTGCATGTGGTTTTTAGGCGGTTTTCCACACCCTCCTAGGTGAATACCGGGCTGGTCCCCTCGTCCCGCCTCAGTTACAAGATTCGCAGACATTTGAAACACATCCACACTATTTCACGATTTACACTAGACGCAGATAGCTGGGGAACACAAATTCCGTCCCGGGGGGGGTATGGAGTGGCGGCAGCAAGGACATCCGGCCACCCCTTAAAATTAACCATGCCAAATCCATACTTTCCATACTTAACCCTGCCGACCCTGCGCACAATGCGGGATAATGGCTGTAGCAAAAGAAAGAAAAAAAAGTATGGCATGGATTCTCAGACATATGAGTCACTAGAAGAATTTTTTACTAACAGGATCCAGTACGTTGTCCTGGGCGGTAGGGATCGTCGGAAACAAGAGAGCGTTGGTAGGAGCGCTCCAGGGAAGTGTGATAGGATCGCTCTTGTTCTCAGTATACAGAGTCGGCAAAGCAAAACTAGCCTGGCGAATATCACACGCATCTTACGATACGCAACCCAAATTACATTATCCGCATCCATGGCAGTTGATGTAGCTTGGTCTGTCGTAAATGCGTGTAATATTTTCTGGAGCGGTTTTATTTTGCCTGCCGTGTACGTAAATGGTCTAAGGGATAGGATGAGCAGCATTATGCGACTGTTTGCTGATGTCGCTGTGGTGACGAGTGTAACCCCAATGTTTGCGTGGTAGAGTAATGATGATGTAAGCGTAAGATAAGCCATCGCAAGTGTAAAATGCTCTTTCATTAATAACCGATGTAAGCGCCAGAATGTTGAATGCATGCATGGAAACGTGCATGCATTGTATTGTACAGGTGCCGGTTGTCAGTTTGTGGGAAGGAGCTCCACGCCCGTTGCACCTAGTCGGGCAGTACAGGGACGGATAAGCTGATTGGGGATGTCGCTGGAGCATTTGTCCAGTGATGTCCCATATGTGCTTGACTGGAGACAGTTGTGGTGGCAACACGTAGACACCGTAGACAGCGATTTGTGGGTAAGTGTTATACTGTTGGATAACACCCCAGGAATGCTGTTCATGAATGGCAGCACGACAGGTCGCATCACCAGACTGCCTTACGAATTTGCTGTCAGGCTGCGTGGAATAACAACGAGAGTGCTCCTGCTGTCATACGAACTCGCAGCCCAGACCATAACCCCAAGTGCAGGTTCAATGTGTCCTGCACACATACAGGTTCGTTCAGGCTCTCAACTGGTCTAATCCTAACTCACACATGGCTATCACTGGCGCCGAGGTAGAACTAGTTTTCATCAGAAAACCACAACAGACCTCCATTCTGTCCTCCAGTGAGCTTCTTTTGACATCACTGAAGTCGCAAATGGCGTTGGTTTGGGGTCAGTGGAATGCACGCTACAAGGCGTCTAGCTCTGAGCTGCCCTTGAAGTAACCGATCTGTAACAGTTCGTTTAGTCACCGTGGTGCCATCTGGTGCGCAAATTGCTGCTGCAGAGTCACACGCCGAATACGATGGTCTTCCCTCTCGGTAGTGCCACGTGGACGTCCGGAGCCTGGTCTTCTTGCCACCTTACATTCTCGTGACCACCGCTACCAGCAATTAAATACAATGGCTACATTCTTGCCAGATTTTTCTGCAATATCGCAGAAGAAACATCCAGCTTCTCGTAGTCATATTACACGACCTCGTTCAAACTCAGCGAGGTGCTGATAAAGACGTCTTTGTCGCCTGAAAGGCAGTCTTCACTAACATCATCAACAGACCAAGTCCAGTCTCAACGGTAACTAGCGCTCACGACCGTTACAGCGTGTATTTTTAAAGCAAACTTGATTTGACTCTTCATAGTGACGCTACTAGCAACACTCGTATACGACTGTCGCGAAGTTTGAATAGACACCGTCTTTCAGATGTAGAAACAAAGCTACCAACTTTCGTTTATGTGGCACAGTTCCTTCTTGCTGTCGCACTTTTTTCCCGCCAGTCTATTAAATAACCGGAAAAGTATAGTACGAATTTTGTGTGGAGTTAAAGTTGAAATAAATGTGCACGTCTTCGAACAAATAGATATTGTCCGGCGTCTACTCTTCACTACTGCATGATTGTTTTCGCTAGTATCCCATGCCAAATCCCACTCAGAAGTTTTCCGGTGAGTGGTTTAATATTTTTATTTACATCCGGCGCAAGATCTCGGTTACACAAATTCTCAACGAAATTTGTCCATAATGAACGGCGAGGGCAACTATGTGTAGCAGACAGCGACGACTCACTACACCACACCACGAAGACAGTTCACGGAACAGACCCCACACCTGGTGAGGCCAGAAAGGTGGAAGCTGTGATAAACATACCGCTGGTCGTGGAAGAACAACAATAGCAAATCGCAGGATACTAAACGTTCTATCACTCCCAGTGCAGTTAGCTACCCTAGTGAATGATTATAAACAGAAAACATGTTAACTGTTAATGAAGATAACTAGTGTCTTATCGAGACTTCTGCAGTTGAAATCATAGTAAGTTTATCGTTCCTATTTAGACGCAGTGAAAATGTAAAACTTTCTCGCAGGGTAAAATTTTAAAACTATTGTATATCCACTGTTAAATTCATTTAATTTGATTATGGGAATCATAAAAGTAGATTCTTTGCTCTTATAAACAAGCGGCCTCAAATATTACAAGCATTCTTCATTTACAGTTAACACTGAACACAAATTTTAATTTTGATTTCTACCTACGCCCATATTTTGTGATATGCTAACAGCTAATTTTTCTGATAAACTTGTGAATGCAAGAATGTATGTGTGCGTATATGCGTCTGTATACAGTCTACGTAATTACAATGAGAAGCAATACTTAAGGGGCTGGCTGGTCAGCAGATGTATGTTAGTTTTAGTTAAGTGCCTGTGTGCAGAGGAGTAGCTGAATTTTGGCGTCATCTCGGGGTGGCATTCAAGAACCAGCTTATTCGAGTACCAATTTAGTAAAGACAGTGGTAGTTGGTTTCAAGAAATTAAACAAATGTTAATTGTTACTATCATTTATTTATCATTTTATCTACCGACAGCTGACTAAGCAGTATTCGACAGCTCTGCAGTAGACTGCCAGGTAGCAGTGTAACGGTATCAGGGAACAGTATACAGATGAACAAATATAGGAAGCTATCAAGACAACATTATTACTACATTATTCATCGCGTTACCACCGCCCACCCCTCTTTGAACGGTTAGAACTGATCATGAATGCCATTGTGGCTTCCATCTACAATCTGTGTTTCTAAACGGGTGACCCGGTTGATGGTTTCTGTTGTACTTTGACCATCTAATGTCTTCCAGGGGCAACGAAAATTTGATTTTCAATGTTTCATGTACTTATTGACCTGATTAAAAAAATTAAAATACTACTCATTAATGGGTACGGACGAAGCGAAAATGAGTGTGAAGAGAGCAACGAGAGAACCGTTCATTCACTTGAAAGTAAAATTTTGTCAAACGAAATTTTGTCAAACGATCCCAGTAAAAACCCTAAGCAATTTTAGTCTGATGTAAAATCAGTAAGCGGTTCGAAATCATCTGTTCATCCAATCAGAGACCATACTGGCACGGAAACGAAAGATAACAAGAAAAGGCCGAAAGATTGAATTCGATCTTCCGAAACTGTTTCACTGCGAAAGGTCGTAACATAGTTCCTCATTTCAGTCATCTTACGAAATACGAAATGTCAGATATTGAAATAACCGATCGCGAAACAGAAATTTCTCAGGGCATAATCTAAAGGGACCTGTATCTTTGATGTTGTTTAGGTCATAAACCATATTTTTATTGTTTTTGTTTTCGTCTTCAGTCTGAAGACGTTAGTTTCAGCTCTCCATGCTAGTCTGCCATAACACCTGCAATATACATTTATCTGAATCTGCTTAGTGCAGTCTCGCACTCCATTATTCATCTCCTGCACTTCCGTCCGTTACCAAATTAACTTTTTCGTGATGTCTCAGAATGTGTACTACTAACCGATCTCGTCTTTAAGTCGAGAATATATTTATTTTCTCCCAAATTCTATTCAGCACCTCTTCATTAGTTGTCCGATCTACCCATCTAATTTCCAGTATTCTTCTGTATTATCACATTCAAAAGCTTTTATTCTCTTCTTGTCTCAACTGTTAATCGTCCACGTTTCACTTCCATAGAACGTTGCACCCCAAACAATTTTTTTTTCAGCGAATTTATATTCGATGTTAACATCTACATCTTTACTCTGCAACCCACCTTATGGTGTGTGGCGTAGGGTACTTTGTGTACCACTGTCGCATCCCCCTTTCCATGTTCGTCTCGAATGGTTCGCGAGAAGAACAAATCTTCGATAGCATGCCTGTGGACTCGAATCTCTTTAATTTTATGTTCATGGTCTTTTCGG
The DNA here is from genome assembly GCF_021461395.2 of Schistocerca americana. Lineage (NCBI taxonomy): Eukaryota > Metazoa > Arthropoda > Insecta > Orthoptera > Acrididae > Schistocerca > Schistocerca americana. The sequence goes on along the minus strand of NC_060120.1, from coordinate 288,597,252 downwards.
AAGATATACGTAAGAGGAAGAAATACAGGGTATTTGAAAAAGAACTCCCTAATTTTAATGTGTCCTAGAATCTGTACAAAGCGACATACACTATTCTAGTTAGTGGTGTTTGATTCATCAACTCTCCAAGTTGGGCTCCCCTGCAGTTGGCAGGTCTGCTTGGCCTTGGGACGGCACCAGTGCTGTTTTTTTCTCTGTTCCCTCAGTTCAGTCCAGGCGTGCGTGCAGTGCAGAGCAACTCTTTCCTGATGAGGCTACATTTCGTGTCAGTGGAGCAGACAATCGTTATAACGACAGAATTTGGGGGCAGAATATCCACATGAAGTTATTTAGCATCTACGTGACTCTCCAAAAGTGAATATCTGGTTCGGTTAGATGGAAGATCGTGTGATTGGTCCTTTAATTTTTGTAGAAAAAAATAAACGGGGACTTTACTGTGACATGTTGACAGAGTACGTCTTTCCCCAAATGGACGATATTGAGGCGGAAAAGGGGCTTGTGCTTTTCCAACAAGCTGGCGCCCCACCTCATTGCAGTAACGATGTGCGTCCGGCTCTTGACACTCGCTTCCCAGGATGGTGGATAGGCAGGGCTGGCCAGTACCTTGGCCACCACGAAGCCCAAACTTAAAACCCCGCTGTACTTTTTCTTTTCCACATCTACATCTACATGACTACTCTACAATTCACATTTAAGTGCTTGGGAGAGGGTTCATCGAACCACAATCATACTATCTCTCTACCATGTGTACAATTAAAAGATCAGAGGTATCAATCATTTACTAAGAATCGTCGCGGCGGTTGGGACAGTTGCACCTGAAATGTGGCGAGAAGTGGAATATCGCCTCGACGTGTGCAGGGCAACAAATGGATCCCACTTTGACGTCTACTAACGTTTAACAAAACTTGAAGGAATTCTCTTTCATGATATGTACTCATTGATGTAATTTTTCATTAATTTCCCCATTAAAATTACACTTAAAACTAGGGGGATCTTTTTCAAACATCCTGTATATTGGTTGACTCCTCTAGGAACATATGCTCTCAGAATTTTGAAAGCAAATCATGCCGCGATACAGAACGCGTCTCTTACAGTGTCTGCCACTGGAGTTGACTCTCCGTGATGCTCTCGCGGTTACTACATAAGCGTGCATCTTCTTTGGATCTTCTCTACTTCCTTTATCAATCATATGTAGTAGGAATCCCATACTCACGAGCAATATTAAAGTATTGGTCGAACGAGGGTTTTGTAAGCTATCTGCTTTGTTGATAGACTACATTTTCTAAGGATACTTCGGAAAGAAGCTCAGTCTGTCATCTGCTTTACCTGCTATTAACGTATGTAATCGTCTTAGATGTATTATGGAAGTAATTTTTCTACAATCGTGTAATCGTGCAATAAAGGGACTTCCTGCCTGTCTATTCGCGATACGTTTTACATTTGTTTACGCTGAAGGTTAGTTGACACACTCACTCCACCAAGCGTCGCCCTCTGCGGATCTTCCTGCATTTCGCTACACTTTCCTACCGTCGCGATTTCCCTGCATACAACCGCATCATCTGCGAAATGCCTCGTGGAACTACTAGGTTATTTACAGACATTGTGAAAAGCTGTGGTCCTACAATACTCCCCTTGGGGCACTCCCGAAGTTGCGTTTACTTCTGAAGACTTCTGTCTGTTCAGAATGACCTGCTGTGTTCTGCTTGCTATAAACTCTACAATCCTGTCACACAATTGGCTGTATTTTTCGGTGGAAATGGAAATGAAGTCCCATGCTTCTTGACAGAGCGCAGGGGAACGATGCGGGAGGCCCGCACCGCCATACTAGGCAAGGTCCTAATGGAGGTGGTTTGCCGTTGCCTTCCTCCGACCATAATGGGGTTGAATGATCATGATGATGATGAAGACGACACAACAACACCCAGTCATCTCGAGGCAGGAAAAATCCCTGACCCCACCGGGAATCGAACCCGGGACTCCGTGGTCGGGAAGCGAGACGCTACCGAGAGAAAATAGCAAAACTTATCTACTGCTTTTAGTTTCTGTGTGGTTGTAACTTGATCGACTTTTATTATCTTATTATAAATATTGTATTCATTTTAACTATACTCATTTCATAGTGGAAACATGAGAAAGCTGTCGTGAGCCGTAAATGAAATCATCTACTTGTGAGAAAGTTGTGAAGTTCAAACCATTGGAAACTCAACTGTCTCCATTCCACCTGCATAATCCTCACGCAGTTAGAATAGTGAAAAAGAGTTAAAAATAGCTGAAAATATGCATCCTTCTGATGCATCATGCTAGATACCGTGTTACAAGGAGTAACGTAAATACTGTAATCAGCCCAATGCTAAACTTAACCGTGAGAATTTTGTGCATATCAACACTGGAGAACACCACTCGAGGTACCGTTTCTCTGTAGGCGAGTAAATTTCTACTGGCGAGAATTAGCATACATAACTCGAATTAATAATTAGACCGAAGGAGGAGAAGGGATTAAAACTGATGTCATAGAGGACGATATTACTAAAATGAGCTTAGAGAAGAAAATTCGTGTTGATGAACAAGACGTAGAAGCTCTAGAGGGACTGCTCTTAGATCGAATATTCGAGAGGCTGCACGAGAAGTTTGTTACGAAAAGGGTAACTGTGATAGGAGGCAGTACTACTTGCAGAATACCGTGCTTCAACTTATACGTTAAAGAATTAGTAGTTCAGAAGAAGAAAGCAAGACGGTTATGCGGAGTATAAAGTCATTCGTAAAAAGGTGAACTCTGATACTCCCAAAATAAAAAGAGGATTGTTGGGAGCAATATACAGAGGTATGGAACTAGACCATTATGGAACACAATAGAAAGTATGATGGATGCTACAACAGAAGAAGAACGTTATTAGTGAACACATTGAGATACAGAATGTAAACAAAGTTCAGTGGGGAAATTGTTGTAAATTGTAGTACGAGGGACGTTCGATAAGTAATGCAACATTTTTTTTCTGGAAGGAGGTTGGTTTTATTCAGGATTCCTAACCACCTTATTATTCCCAATCCTTTTGGCTACAAACCCAATTTTTGAAAATAATCTCCGTTCAGTGCGACAGCCTGTATGCCGGCATGGTAGCACGACGTCGGAGCGTACGTCTTATTGCATCAGTAACCTCCATATCATCCACGAACTGCTTCCCGTGGAGTACATCCTTCATAGGGCGAGACAGATGGCAGTCGGAAGCTGCGAGATGCGGACTTTAGGGTGGATGATGAATCAAATGGCTCTGAGCACTATGGGACTCAACATCTGAGGTCATAAATCCCCTAGAACTTAGAACTACGTACACCTAACTAACCTAAAGATATCACATACATCCATGCCCTAGGCAGGATTCGAACCTGCGACCGTAGCGGTCTTGCGGTTCCAGACTGAAGCGCCTAGAACTGCTCGGCCACACAAGCCGACTTAGGGTGGATGAGGAAGAACAGTCCAAAGAAGTTTTGTGAAAACCTATCTGGTGCGCAGACTTGTATGAGGTCTTGCATTGTCATGGAGAAGAATTTCGTTTGCATTTTTTCGTCTATCAATATCTGCAATATTTTCCTTTCCCCCAAAAGAAACTACCTTTCAGAGCTTCATGAAACTATAGGGGCTGGAGCGGGAATATTCCACGATGTCCCACAACATATGCCATTTTTTTCAACCGAAATGGGCTGAGAATAAAATGTATTGCATTACTTATTGGAAACCTCCCGAATAAGGACGTAACAATTGTAAAAAGACTTCTCGTGTGTGGGAAGAATGGACCCCACATCACTAGTTGAAATGAAATGATCGTATGGCGTTTATTGGCCGGGATATCCCCTTCCGGGATCGGCCACCTTATCGCAAGTCTTTTTAGTTGACGCCACTAAGGCGACTTGCGTCTCGAAGATGGTGAAAGACACACAACACCCAGTCCCCTGCCGGGAATGGGACCGGGGCCTCCTTGCATGGTAGGCGGTAACGCTACCACTGCGCTACGGAGGCGGACTTGACTAGTTGAAATTTGTACACATGGACGACCACAAGGGAACAGACTACCCAGATCACTGCCGAGAAGATGAGACAGCAGTTGGTCCAATACATCTACGGATTGATGAACATCAGAAGAAGAATTCGAATAGGGATAAGCCTTAACCAGACGCTTCGCCTTATTTCTGGTCGCCACAGTGTAACTCCGACATATTCGTCCTGCTGCCTCGCTGACGCTACTCCACTTTAAGCGGAGAATTTGAAAAGGAAGAAATAAGTGGCAGGTACTAGGCATCATACAGATGGACCCAGAAAGCACTTCGGTTAAAGGCGCTGCAGTCTGGAACCGCAAGACCACTACGGTCGCAGGTTCGAATCCTGCCTCGGGCATGGATGTATGTGATATCTTTAGGTTAGTTAGGTGTACGTAGTTCTAAGTTCTAGGGGATTTATGACCTCAGATGTTGAGTCCCATAGTGCTCAGAGCAGCAGATAAAACGCTTTAGAAACAGAGAGCTGGAACTCGTTGTGTCTTTCCCATTGTCCCATCTAGAGTCGAGATCCCTGACGCACTGACGCTCATGCAAGGACACTGGACTCAGAGGCAGTGGGTTCGAATCTTCGAGATGGAAGAAATTTTCATCAGCAAAATTTGGGAGGCCTAGGTAGGAAAGATGGTAACGTACGGCTTTGATCGTGAGACTCTGAAGTAATGCCGTCGATTAAATTTCGGTCCACGCCGCAGTATCTCATGGAGTACGACACTGTGGTGCTGACCCGTCTGTCGATTGTAAAAAGGACGCATTTTGTATATTTTACATCGAATTATTTCACTGTGATTACAAATAGGTACCTCACCTAAAGGAAAATCATGTAGTCCGTACCTGAAATTAGTATGTGGGACCTGAAAGACATTTGATGTCAAAGTATTCCACAGTTGGATTCAACATTTGGTCAAGAGTTGTACTCTTATGACAACAGATGACTTGAAGTGGTTTAAATTCCCCCAGATGCAGAAATATGGTGCCAATTTGGTTTCAGGATTCACTTGCACCAATAGTGACCGTATTTCCGGTTCACATAATTCTTTTTGAAGTCACAGTTGTTTCGCGTTAAAATCGTCCGAAATCGAATTCAGTCCTCTTTTGGTACACATTCAGCTCATTTCCAGTGCGATATTAAACAGTAAGCCGTACCATCGGTCACAGTTATTATACTTTCATCCACCCGCCATTGTGTCGGTTCTCGGAGGTAGTTTCTTTTGAAGCTTCCGTATTGTGTATTCAGTACGGCTACGAGCTTCGCGTTGCGCCACAGCGAACCGTAACTCACAAAAGCCGGCAGCGCAGACTCCGCTGTTGCGCCACGGGGAGCTGTGCTTTGCACAATGAGGAGCGCCTCTTTAACAAGGACGCAGCGCGAGTGCTTCGCGCGCCTTTGTGGAGGCAATAGCCGGCTGACGCGCCGCATGCCATACCGGAACCTGCTGGCCGTCAGTGAACCGGGAATGAAAACTCCAGCTTCTCCACTGTGGCGTACTCAATAAACACTAAACAAAACAGACGTCTCAGAAATCTCTTGAAGTAGGTACATTGCCGAACTGTGGTGGTTCCTTCTTTGCTAGCAGCGTTCATACAGTTCTTTAGGAGGATATATGCGAGTTTCACTTTGATTGGTCCGTAAAAAAACAAGTACGGGAGCTGAAACAAAGCCGAGCTGGAAGATTGTGGCCTCACATTTCCCATCTATTCCTGCTGCACATTTCACTACAAACTGGAATAAGTTTTATTCACTCACGAGAAAGAGCACGCGTGACCGTCCCCACATTTCGGCGTATCACGTGACTGGGATGAGATCAGACCGCGTACTGCCTGTCGTCGTGACATTTGGCTGCAGGCTGGGCAAGACGCCCGTGTCCAGCGCACTTGGTCGCGGCCACGTGTGTGAGGTCGTTCAACACTGGCCTGTCACTCCAACTGCTACAGTGGCAAATTTGTACCATGAGTATCTGGATTCCTTGAAAATCATCGCCTGTAGGGTCAACAGCCTAGAGCTGCAATGTGTTGACGATAGGGATCGCCAGTTCTAACAGCGAATGTACGGGACACAACGTAGCAAACCGCGCGTCATTTGCATTGCTGGGAAGTCACAAGCAGTGAGCAGCCACGCCATTTAAAACCACCTGCTCGCTGTTTGGTAGAGAAGCCACCGTCCTTCGCGTGTGCCTCTGGTCCTCCCACGTTATGGAGAACACATTTCCCTGTGGAAGAGGACGAGCGCGTCGAAAATCACACGAGGTGAGCAACCTACTGCAGCATGCAGGGTACATTTCTTTCGCTAAGATGCGTTCTAAAGCTTTAGAAATTATATTTCAAATTAAACAAAAATTAGCGGAGTCTGTAGTAATACAAAATATTTACCTCCGTGACGCACTTCAACAAGACGCAAAGAGTAACAACTCAAGACGACCCGAGCTAGCTATGGTGCTTACGTTAGGTATGTGCGTTCAGTTAGGTTGGATGCGACGTGATGTTCAAATTATCTGTTTGCCTCGTCGGTTTCTTAGTCATCTTACATATCAAAGCCCTGTCATCATTCTATACCTGCAATACCAAATCGCATATGTCCAGTATCTTGGATGTGACTATACATAACACTAGATATTTCTCTACTTCCTTCTTCATTTCAGCCATACAGCTGTGGAACAAACCACTCCGTAAGTTGCGTGTAACCTCAAGCCATATAACATTCAAGTGGAGATTAAAGCTATTTTTATTTTCACAAGTCCGTCTTTATCACATAGATTTTTTTTACACTTTATGACCGGTTTCTTGTCGCCATCTTCAGATCTGTTGTAAACATAAATATTGTGTACTTAAACAAGGACGGACTTGTGTAAATAAAAGTGCTAAAAATATAATGATCGCGGGCTCATATACAGACTTTATGTCTTCAATTGATAAGATTAAAGCTATATCTATTATCTAGGCGTAGCTTCTCTTTTGGCATACACCGGCATGTTTGTTTGAGTTCCACAACGAACCAGTATGTCTGTCGCATTGTTAAGTGCCCGTGCTTTTCTCGTTCTTTTTTCTTTCCGTTCTCTTCCTTCCATCGTTTCTGCTACTCTTATTACTTCTCGCGCTTACTCTTACCAATCAGTTTCTTCTGCGCATTGACTCGTTCTGTACTGCTGCCACATATTTCTATTATATGTCATTACTCACACTCGACAAAAAATTAATGATGAATTTGCTAAACAGTGTTAATAAGTCTGTTATCTCTTAAATTATATATGTTCATTACTATATATTATAATTATCGTCATTATTAAGCATTGCTAATACACTACAGAAGTTATAATTTGACTCACTAAGAACGACTGGTTAGGTTTAAGAGACGGGTGTGAAGGACCTAATCTTGCCAGGAGAAAGAAATTCATAAATAAATAACGGTATTTCATTTACCAATAAAGTGCAGTTCGGGCAGTTAGTGGATTTATTCTTGCGTGAGACACAGGAATCTGTTACCGAATCACATACTTCCAGCTGTTGCCTTAACAACACCTGTATGTACTTCAACATTCGATTGCTGCCGGATTATCAGAGTGGTTTCGCCAACTTCCTACGGATATGATGGGACCTGTATGGGCGAGTGATGCAGTTCTGAACTTAAGAAGTTCCATGAAGTGATCTTCAGACTGAAAGGTACTAATATTGTTCAGTGCTGTGCAGGTGCTCTCGTAGAGAAATGTTCAAATGTGTGTGAAAATCTTATGGGACTTTACTGCTAAGGTCATCAGTCCCTAAGCTTACGCACTACTCAACCTAAGTTATCCTTGGACAAACACACACACCTATGCTCGAGGGAGGACTCTAACTTCTGCCGGGACCAGCTGCACAGTCCATGACTTTCGCGCCCTAGACTGCTCGGCTAATCCCGCGCGCGCTCTCGTAGAGACTGCCGAAATTAAATTACGCTAATAGAAGTTCTCTCTGAATGATAAACGGACAAAACATTTTCCCGCGCTGCATACGTGAAACCATGCGACAAAACTATAATATGCTACGTTATTTCCGAATCATGGTTCAGTATTTCAAATTCATACAAATGCAATACATTTTTCCTTCTCTATCATCAATGAAAACTAGGCACCTTTATGAAGCACCCTGTACATAGAGATGTAATTTGTTCAGCCGTACACAAACTTTAGAAGTACGCATACTTTAAAAGTACATATAACTTGGCCGGCCGGAGTGGCCGTGCTGTTCTGGGCGCTACAGTCTGGAACCGAGCGACCGTTACGGTCGCAGGTTCGAATCCTGCCTCGGGCATGGATGTGTGTGATATTCTTAGGTTAGTTAGGTTTAATTAGTTCTAAGTTCTAGGCGACTGATGACCTCAGAAGTTAAGTCGCATAGTGCTCAGAGTCATTTGAACCATTTGAACACATAGCCTGCACTTGGCATAACGCGACAAACAATACTAGCTCCAACAAGGCGTTGCCTGTTCTCAAATACGACACGTTTATTTTCAAAACAGCGGTTTTTATGTTTGTTATCTTCGTACCAAAGGTGCTGAAACTGGAGTAGCGCAGTTATCTGACGTATTGCACTACGCTCGAATTCCATTCGCTTAAGACAAAATGCGACGAATATGACTGAAGTATGCTGTTTAATTGGAGGCGAGTAAAAATAGCACGTGTCTTCGCCGAGTCACGCCGTTTGGTGATAAAGTTAAGAGCTATTATTTACGAGTGTCAGTTATCGACGCGGCTTGTACGAAAATGCTTTCTTTCCCATATAGAGAAAGAGAAGTATCAGAAAATTGGGAAAATATTGAAAGGAACACCCTGTCTTAGTCGTGGTCATTAGCGACGGAACTGTAGGCCTGCTGGATAGTGAAGGGGCTGAAGGCACGGGCGTGGTTTTGCTTGTGAACTGTCCGGCCATTCGCTACGAGTGATTTAGGAAACCCTCGATAAATACGGCTCTTTTGGTCTTGAAATCTGCGCCTATCGAACACAACTCCAGTGTCTTAATGGCTGAACCACCTCATTCGGTAAGAAATTCTGGAGCGTCTGAAGCTAATAAAAAAAATGTGACAATTACGGGAGTCCTAGAAGAAAGAACAGAGTGTGAATGAGAGGGGAATACTGACCAGAGGAAAGTTCACCTACAGGCATTAACAATAGCAGCCACTTCTTCAGTCATGAGAGGGGGGCACATTTGGGATTAGGAAACACCATATAGATATATGTTGAGGAGCCAGAACAGAATTGTATAGCGAACAGGTAGAGACGAAGGCACATGCTCTAACCTAGTACTGATAGTAAATACACTAAAAATAATAAGGAATCAGGGGTAGTAGATGGGGCATTAGGGACAATTAAGACCTAAATGAGAAGGATTCTAAGTTGAAATCTATAACCACTCGGGTGGCCACCTAGTTTTTACAGCAGAGTACTACAGGAATGCACTCAGTTCACCTACAAAGTTACGAGCTTTGTCGAACAGTCTAAGCAGCTAAGACAAAAACTATATTTTCCATTTGAGCATTCAGTTTTATTTCTCTGACTTCATTGTTACAGTTAAGGAGAAACCAAAGTTGAAGAGCCAAATAAAACTAGTTTCAAGAAATACAGGCGCCAGTCTGAGATATATCTGCCGAGTGCTCGAGGAAATGTAGCTCATCCACTTAGAGATGAAATGTCGACATACAAAATGTTAATGTCTAAAGCGTCACAAAATAGATTCATGATTATTGTTCATAAGTCCAGGATCCTTACTAGGTAGGTTTAATTGACAAAATCCGAAGAGCAGTGCGTTTCGTACTAGTTCGTTAAGCAATCGCGAGACCATCACAAAAATTGTTCATCAAACTCCAAAACAGACGCTAAAATAGGAGTTGTGGATGACAGAAGAATGTGCTATTAAAATTCCGAGAGTGTAATTTCCTAGAAATCAGAAAAGATATTACTTCGTTCTTCATGAGCCGGAATGTGTTTAAAACCAGAGAAACATACAGGGACTTCACCGACAGCCGTTGTGCTTGGGTAGGCTCACCGTTCACTGTGGGAACAGGATAGGCTTACTTAAGGTGACAGCCGAGGACAAATGCTTGGCAGAAACCAACTGTTGCATTACTTAAGACTTCAGTTGAGTAAATCGTAAAGTTTGTATACGGATTTCGAATAACTCTTTTGGTACACTTACCTTTGACTAAAGCAGATCTCTCTCTCAGATTGGGTTCAAGCTTACGCCAGCCTGTAAAAAGAAAAGCGAAGTCAGGTACTTGAGCACTTTTAAAAAGCCTTTCATATTTAATGTAAGGGTCGTTATACATGCGCCGATTCATTTAATAAACAAAATTGTTTTAAAAATTGTTTCATAAGCTCTGCATTTTTCGAACCGGAGTCCATTTTCAACAGCTGGCCTATGCAAGAGAAATGAATATACAGTACCGGAATAAGTAGATAGAAGGATTTGCAATAAAATGAGCAATGGCAGAAGACGTATGTGATGTAGGAAGCAAGGGGGAATCGTATCGAGTTTTTGGATCGGAGACCCTGAGGGGTAGTTCAACCACCTAAACGGAGAAGATTTTCTTTCTTCGCGTACAATGGCGCCTTTCCTTGCTGTGTATGCGAGTTGTGTCGTTGAGTACAGGTGACAGTAATGGATGTGTGCATAGCAAGGTGTCATGTTTGCGTTGTATGATAATGAGAGAAGGGAGAGATGAAACCCAGCCTACTCCTCTCGAATATCACCAACGAGGCCGCCGAGCTTTATGTACCTACCGTCCGGCGAACGAGTCACGTACAATTGTCCGGACTCCGAGACACTGCGAAAATGATCCAATTTCAAACCTCTTCGTAACGTCTGGTGATCAGGACATTTATGTAACCACTTCTCCACTACACTCTCCCCTCCCCCCCACTCTCCCCCCCTGGCGAAATACTGACGTCGAAATGTTCATTTTCTACGAATCAGTCACGTCAGAGATGGACGATACCGCACAAAGGCACACGATAAAATAAAGGTAGGAGAACCTACGTTTTGTTGGTGATTTATACCTGAAAATAAAACTTGATCTGAGGTACACATCAGGCGATGCATCCCGTTCATCACATAGGCAGTGTTTCGGTAGTGATAGGGGTAGCGGATCTATGCGTGGGATACATTTGAAGGGCTTATTTCAATAGTGGTACAAGTCCACTTTTGTTCATTTTGAGATACAGAGTCCTAAAGTTAAATGAGTGCTGAAAAATCTGTAGTTGAGATACCAGAAATATTAAAGCATAGGGCGTCTTGCTAGAGATGAACCTTTCTTTCTGTTTGTTTGGATCATTAATTTCAGGAGCATTATAGGCAGAAAAGTGGAGGTAATGGGCTTGTACCACTATTGAAATAAGCCCTTCATTTGTCATCGTCATTGAACGATAACGCTGCAAGAAGCTACTGACCTATTACGTGTATCCATTTGTTCACGTAGCACCGATATGCGAGCTGCAACTTCGGAAGACAATGCACCACACCGACGCTCCCTAATTGTGTCACAGTGGTTGGACGATCACTCCGCGCAAATGACGGTGCTTCAGAGCCCTCGTAATCGCTTGACATCAATACCGTTTAGCACATGTGAGTCACAGTCGGGGGAGATGTGGACGCCTCGGACGTAGTTCCAACCACTCTTCATGAGTTGTGCTTTGTGGTTGAAAGGTCATTCAAAGTGATAGCTCCGTAACTCTTTCCGTGCCTCGCGGGATCCATAGCACGAGGCGTCATCGCATTCAGGGCTACTACATGGATGTCTCTAATTCAGCTGTTCCGTAGTACAAACACAAGGAGTGCGAGATAGGACGAAAGTAGTCCCTCGGAATGTCAGGGAAAATAACGGCAGGAGCGGGACACGAGTCGCCGAGTTGTTTACGCTCGGCAGACCACGAACAAGGCGACGAGCATTGCCGGAGGACCGGAGCCGCGCTGCGCCGCGAACCGGTTATTAGCGAAGGCGCGGCGGGCGGAAGGGCCTAGATCCTGCGACGGCGCGGCGTCGGCTAAGAATACCCGCCGCCATATTTGGCAATGCGCGCGCACTCAGAGCGCAGCAGTGGCCGGCCGGCGGCCGTGGCGAGCGGGTTGTTGGTTGTTGTCGTTCTGTGCGGCGCACAGTAGCAGCTCGCCGGTCCATAGCTGGTCTGCGCCTGGGATAGTACTAGTCCCTAGGCGGTGACAGTACACAGAGTAGTGAAGCTTCCACGCACAGTAACGCTGTGTACCGGGCGGAGGTCCGAACACTGACACATTTCGCGCGAGAGGCAATGCACATTCCAGTCTCAGACCTTCACAATGAGTTTATATTATAACCAGCTGAGTACCCGGCATTGTCTGCTTATGTATATATTTCAGTCTCCCATTAGTCCATATGCTCCTCCCTCTCTCTCTATCTCCTCCACCCCCACTCTCTGTTCCATCTCCTCCACCCCCACTCTTTATCTCTTTCACCCCCTCTCTCTGCCCATCTCCTCCACTCCCATACACTGTCCATCTCCTCCTCCCCCTCTATCCATCTACTTCTCCTGTCTCTCCCAGATCATCTTCTCCCCTTTTCTTTCTGTGTCCATCTCCTCCTCTTCCTTTTCTCTCTCCATTTACTCCTCCCCCTCTGTCTGTTCATCTTTTACTCCCCTATGTCTCTCTCCATCTCTTTCTCCCGTCTCGGTCCCTCTGTTTCTCTACCTGTCTTTGTCCATTTACCCCTGCCCTATCTCTGTCCATTCCCCCATCCCTATCTCTGTTCATTTACTCCTCTTCTAATCTGTGCCTGAAGCCTCCTACCCCCGCACTGTCTATCCATCTCCTCTTCCTTCTCTCTCCACATTATTTCACTCACTCTAACACTCCAATAGAAGGCTTGTGGTTCTCACACTACAGTATTTCTTTCCAGAATGTAACTAATGTGTGTAGCAAATTTGATTGAAATCGTTCCAAGGGTTTTTCACCTGTGACTTTTTCCGCATGGCCTTGTCAAATGTATTTCATTCATATTTAACATACGAGGTGCATTCAAGTTCTAAGGCCTCCGATTTTTTTCTCTGGACTGGAAAGAGATAGAAACATGCGCATCATTTTAAAATGAGGCCGCGTTCATTGTCAATACGTCCCAGAGATAGCAGCACCGTACGGCAGATGGAATTTTACCGCCAGCAGCGAGAATGAGAACTGTTTTAAATACTTAAAATGGCGACGTTTTCCTTACTTGAACAGCGTGCAATCATTCGTTTTCTGAATTTGCGTGGTGTGAAACCAATTGAAATTCATCGACAGTTGAAGGAGACATGTGGTGATGGAGTTATGGATGTGTCGAAAGTGCGTTCGTGGGTGCGACAGTTTAATGAAGGCAGAACATCGTGTGACAACAAACAGAAAAAACCTCGGGCTCGCACAAGCCGGTCTGACGACACGATCGAGAAAGTGGAGAGAATTGTTTTGGGGGATCGCCGAATGACTGTTGAAAAGATCGCCTCCAGAGTTGGCATTTCTGTGGGTTCTGTGCACGCAATCCTGCATGACGACCTGAAAATGCGAAAAGTGTCATCCAGGTGGGTGCCACGAATGCTGACGGACGACCACATGGCTGCCCGTGTGGCATGTTGCCAAGCAATGTTGATGCGCAACGACAGCATGAATGGGACTTCCTTTTCGTCGGTTGTGACAATGGATGAGACGTGGATGCCATTTTTCAATCTAGAAACAAAGCGCCAGTCAGCTCAGTGGAAGCACACAGATTCACCGCCACCAAAAAAATTTCGGGTAACTGCCATTGCTGAAAAAATGATGGTGTCCATGTTCTGGGACAGCGAGGGCGTAATCCTTACGCATTGCGTTCCAAAGGGCACTACGGTAACAGGTACATCCTACGAAAATGTTTTGAAGAACAAATTCCTTTCTGCACTGCAACAAAAACGTCCGGGAAGGGCTGCGTGTGTGCTGTTTCACCAAGACAACGCACCCGCACATCGAGCTAACGTTACGCAACAGTTTCTTCGTGATAACAACTTTGAAGTGATTCCTCATGCTCCCTACTCACCTGACCTGGCTCCTAGTGACTTTTGGCTTTTTCTAACAATGAAAGACACTCTCCGTGGCCGCACATTCACCAGCCGTGCTGCTATTGCCTCAACGATTTTCCAGTGGTCAAAACAGACTCCTAAAGAAGCTTTCGCCGCTGCCATGGAATCATGGCGTCAGCGTTGTGAAAAATGTGTACGTCTGCAGGGCGATTACGTCGAGAAGTAACGCCAGTTTCATAGATTTCGGGTGAGTAGTTATTTAGAAAAAAATCGGAGGCCTTAGAACTTGAATGCACCTCGTATTTCAAGCGTATTTGTACACATATTTCACCTGTATGTCTAGCGAATTTCGCTCCGCGCTTTCATTTTCACGCAACTCATTGTTTATGACGTCGTATGGCTCAAATGGTTCAAATGGCTCTGAGCACTATGGGACTCAACTGCTGAGGTCAGTAGTCCCCGAGAACTTAGAACTAGTGAAACCTAACTAACCTAAGGACATCACAAACATCCATGCCCGAGGCAGGAGTCGAACCTCCGACCGTAGCGGTCTTGCGGTTCCAGACTGCAGCGCCTTGAACCGCACGGCCACTTCGGCCGGCTATGACGTCGTATCTCCTGAGCTATTTATCATACGATGATAAATTTTTCTAGGTGCATTCAGTGGCATATGTGGACACCGTCTGCGACATGTATTGCGAATAAACTTAGTGGCAAAGAAATAATAAAATGTCATGCACGATGCGGCAGTTTTTTCTCGCATCTCAGTATATGATGTCATACCTCCTGAAATATGTATCGTACAATAATAGTTTTGTAGGTACATTCAGCGGCAGATGGGTATGCTGTCTGCTAAAAATGTTGCGAATAGAGTTAGCAGCAACGAAGTAATAAATTTAAAAGTCCCTGATGATGCGGTTGTTTCTCGCGCACCTCAATGTTTATAACGTCATATCTCGTGAATCAAGTGTCGTACAATGATGTAATTTTTCTGAGCACATCTAGTACATGTTAATACTGTGGTTCGTGTGAATACTGTCTGGAAAACGAGTCACGAATACAATTAGCAGTAAAGAAGTGATAAATTAATACGTCACGCTTCATGTGACAGTTTTACTGCAAGAGCAGCGAAAATGTAGCAAACGATAAACTTTTTTCCCTTCATCATTCTATGGGTGTCGTCAGCGAGGAGAAGTATCGTAAAGATTTGAAATGATGTGTAAAACTTGTTGCACTTCTCTACGTGCTCTCATTCTTAAATATTGGATGACTAAAGTACGGGTATTCTCGCATCGTGAGCTACGCAGCTTTTTCACTCCATCCTCACCCCTTTGATAGGTGGGTGGTTCTTACCCCACCATTATTATTTCCAGACAGTATATCACATGTATACCAAGTTTGGTTCAGACCGCTCAAGTGGTTTAGTGGGAGATGTGGAACATAAATAGATACATACGTACATCCATTTTTATAATTTGTACGGATATCTTTCTTGCGTGTTGTTTACGAATCCTAGACCAGTGCATAGTTTTACCGTTTCCACGTGTTCCATAACAGCACACAATGCTGCCTATCGGAGATTTGGTGTAGATTAAGGAGACAATTTGAGATGCAGAAATGTTGTGGAATGCAGTCAGCAAAACTCGCCTTCGGAATGTTATTTATTTATTTTATTCTTATTTTCATAACCTGCAGTTGAAGGGGTATTCAAGTTGTATACGGCAGTTAGTTCTTTCACACGTTGTCAACTTCTAGCTTTCTGTGGCTACAGAAAGTCTATTTTAAGTATCTGTCTGTATTAGGACCCAGTTCTTTGTCCTAAACGGCTTGAATTGGAGACAAAGGCATCATTAGGAGTGCCCCAGGAATGTGTGATAGGACCGCTCTTGCTCTCCATGCACAGATATGATCTGACGGGTAGGATAAGCTACAATCTGCGCTTGTTTGCTGATGTCGCTGTAGTATGTGAGAAGGTGTGGTCTTTGAGTGACTCTAGGGGGCTACAGGGTAATTTGAACAGAGTTTCAATTTGGTGTGATCAATGGCAGCTTTCAGTAAATGTGGAAAAATATAAGCTAATGAGGTGAGTAAAAGAAACAATTGTGCAATGTTCCAATACAGTATTAATGGTATGCTGCTTCGCACAGTCATGTGGAGTAACGTTGCAGAGCGACTTGAAATGGAACGAGCATGTAAGGTTTGTTGTAGGGAAGGCAAATGGTCGACTTCATGTTATTGGAAAAATTGTTGGAAAGTGTAGCTCGTTTATAAAGGAGACAATGTACACTTGTGTGACCTATTGATGAATACTGCTCGATTGTTACGGATAACCACCACGTCGGGTTAAAGAAAACATCGAAGCAATTCAGAGGCATACTGCTACATTTGTTACCGGTAGGTAACACACGAGTATAACGGAGATGTTCCTTGACATCAGATGGGAACCCCTGCAGGGAAGAAGACGATTTTTTCGCTTAATACTATTGAGAAAGTTGAGAGAACCGAAATTGTGACAGACAGCAAAACGATCCTAAGGCCACCAATACACATTTCACGTAACGACAGGTAAGAGAAATAAGTGCTGGTGCCGAAGAATACAGACTATCGTTTTCGCCTTTCTCCATTTACGAGTAGAACAGGAAAGGAAAGGAAGCTTGCGAACTATGCTGAATATGTCTAGAACAATTAAAAGTCGGCCGGTGTGGCCGAGCGGTTCTAGGTGCTTCCCTCTGGAACCGCGCGAACGCTACGGTCGCAGGTTCGAATCCTGCCTCTGGCATGGACGTGTGTGATGTCCTTAGGTTAGTTAGGTTTAAGTAGTTCTAAGTTCTAGGGGACTGATGAACTCAGATGTTAAGTCCCATAGTGCTCAGAGCCATTTGAACAATTAAAACATCTCCTGTAGGTAGCCTGTATAGAAAAATTACACACACACACGCAATGTGAAGATATGCCTTTGCATAGTAATATGCATTATACTAGAGGATGCACATCTAAACCTTGTCCTATTACTAGAAATAAGTTTCTTTAATCACATTCGGCAGTGTCGTGGGCTTACGCCTACTGTGCCTGCAACCCACATCGCATCAGAGTTACACAGGCAGGCAGCCAGATTTCAAATGGTTCAAATGGCTCTGAGCACTATGGGACTTAACATCTATGGTCATCAGTCCCCTAGAACTTAGAACTACTTAAACCTAACTAACCTAAGGACAGCACACAACACCCAGCCATCACGAGGCAGAGAAAATCCCTGACCCCGCCGGGAATCGAACCCGGGAACCCGGGCGTGGGAGGCGAGAACGCTACCGCACGACCACGAGATGCGGGCTACAGCCAGATTTCGTAGAGCCGATAGTAGAGACGGGAAGCAAGACTGACTGTACCCTGGCGCCGAGGGCTGCACTTAGGCTAGTGCACAGCCCCTGAGTAGGTAGCCCACTCTGAGCGGGCTTACTGGGCCAGGCTCCAAATACTTATGCATTTCTTCAATCGTGAGATCATTCCAGAGTCATCCTTATACTATCACCGCCATCCGAGCCAGCCTTCTCATCCCGGATCCTGCAACGCGGGCATCCTGAAGACATGGCCCCGACATAGTGACCGACCATCGGACTCGCAATTAGTTAGTTACTTTCATGTCCCATGGATCATTTTGCACGATAAATTCTCATGATGTGGAACGAGTCATTTTACATTTATATTGCAAATTAATTTGTACATCATCTTTTTGTACTCTAAACATCACCATATATATATATCCCCCAAAATGAAAAAAAAGATTTACAGATTGAGCTAGTAATTCCTACCAACCACCTTTTACACATTACAAACATAGAAATGTTTCTACGGAATAGGAGTTGTCAAGGAGAAATTTTTCCAATGTATTTTCAAATTTTACCTTGCTGTCTGTTAGACATTTTATATCACTTGGTCAGTGGTAAAAAATTTTTGTTGCAGCGTTGTACACCCCATTCTGTGCAAAAGATAACCTTAACGTTGAGTAATGAATGTTATTTTTGTAATTATGTAACTCACTGTTCCTTTTGAACTGTAGTGGATTATTTACAACAGACTTCATGAGGGAATAAATATACTCTGAAGCATTAGTTAGACTCCTTAAACAGATGTCTACAACATGATCGCGGGTGAGCACCACATATTATTCTTACAGCACGTTTCTGGGCAATGTCGACCTTTCTTAAAGATGAGTTAACCCAGAATATTATTCCACATGACCTCACTGAATCAAAATAAGCAAAGTATGTCAACTTACTGATTTCTCTCTTCCTGAAATTTGCTATGATTCTAAGTGCAGTTGAGGCTGAAATAAGTTGTTTTAGAAGTTCCAGAACGTGTTTTTTTTCAATTTAAATTCTCATCAATATGGACACCTAAGAATTTGGAAGTTGACACCCTATGTATTATTTCATCACCATGTGTTGCACTAAGGTGCAGTACCTTAGAGGTGCAGAACAGAATATAATGTGTCTTTGTGAAATTCAATGTGAGACCATACACAGAAAACCAGTCAACTATACATTTGAGAACTTTCTTCACCATTTCTTCCATTTCTGTATGTATACTGGGAGTGATTACAATACTGGTGTCATCTGCAAAAAGAACTAACTCTGCTTGTAGTACATTAGACTGTAGATCATTTACATATATGAGAAACAATAGTGGACCTAAGATTGAGCCTTGGGGAACCCCATACCTGATTTATCCCCAGTCAGAATTATGTCCCTGGATTCTGTTGGTTGAATTACTACTTAGTACAACTTTCTGCATTCTTTTGGTTAGGTATGACATGATCCATTGGTTGGCCATATCATCAATCCCATCAAACTTCGATTTATATACTATTTATATACTATGATTCATACAATCAAATGCCTTGGATAGGTCACAGGAAATACCTACCGGTGCTATTTTGTTATTTAATGCTCGTAATATCTGGTGTGTGTACGTGTAAATGGCATTCTCAGTATAGCAACCCTTCTGAAACCCAAACTGTGATTTGCTGAGGATACTATTGTTGTCAAGGTGAGATACTATTCTAGAATACATCACCTTCTCAAAAATTTTGGAAAATGATGTCAGCAGTGAAATAGGTCGGTAGTTACTGACGTCTCTCTTATCACCTTTCTTAAAGAGGAGCCGGCCGGTTTAGCAACGGCATATTTTAGTCTCTATGGACAAATGTCTTGAGTTAGTGATGCATTACATATTTCTGACAATACCGGACTTATTATACGGGAACAAATCTTTAGTACTCTATTGGAAACATCATCAAAACCAGAAGAGCTTTTATACTACATTTAAGAAATGATTATTAAATACATTTGCTACCTGTGTTTTGTCATTTATAACCCTTCCATGGAATTCAATAGTAATGTTATCCTCTTCTGTGGTTGGTTGTCCTGTCTCTTGCTTCACTATATTCCATTTTGCCTTAACTCCGTTACTCTCCTCCAATATTTCAGAGTTTCTTTAATTTTGCTTCGCCAGACGTAGACATTTTTCTCATTGTGAACTTTGACTCTTACTGGTGTCGACTGGAGTTTGTTTCTGCACTAAGTGTGCGAAGTGCTTTTAATTGGACTTCCTTTCTACGTGAAGTTATCCAAGAACTTTTAGTTTAGAAACTTGTTTACTCCATTACCAGACCTTGTGTCTAGAAAACTATTTTATGCTCAAACCGGAAGAGTCTGTTTTGCTCATGGCCTTTTCGAAACTCGTTCCAATAATGAAATTAGTGTTTGCTTAATTCAAATAAATTTGGCGTCGCCTTATGCCTGGCCCTTATTTTTTGGCCGTCTGCGGGGGATACTTCAACTGAGGGCAAGATGTTTGTTGTTTTTCCGAATCAGTGTTTACGTGTGTGCTTCCAGCCGAGGACGACAGTGCTTTTGCGTGTATTTTAGCTTCCTTCTGTTGTGTTGTGACTCTTGTGCTGCTTTTCTGTTTTCCCATCCCACGGCCGTTGGCGGCGTGGTCTTTGCGGAATTTCACTTTTCATGCGTCTTCTTAGCACGCAGTAGATATTTTCTTGCGTGGCTCTTCTCGTTGTGTACCGTTTGGCGTCTCAGTTGGGCACTAGTTTCTGAAAATGAATGTGAGTGAAATCTTATGGGACTTGACTGCTAAGGTCATCAGTCCCTAAGCTTACACACTACTTAACCTAAATTATGCTAAGGACAAACACACACACCCATGCCCGAGGGAGGACTCGAACCTCCACCGGGACCAGCCGCATAGTCCATGAGTGCAGCGCCCTAGACCGCTCGGCTAATCCCGCGCGGCGACACTAGCTTCTATCATCTATCTTAGGTGTTTGTGCACAATACGTGGCATCGCAGGTTTGAGACAGTGCATCTGGTGCCTGCTCCGGTATGTCTCAGGCAGCAGAGCAATCTTGTAATTTTTTCTTACTGTGCGAACTCTAGCAGAGTTCTGGAACTGCTAGTGGGGCCCCATGACGTCAGAATTGCCCTGCGAGGTTGCTCTCCTCCAGCCTCCGGTCCCTGGTATAGCATCTGAAGCGGGAGCCACATCTTGGCGATTATGGAGGTGCCCTGCTCCTGTCCCCGTGCACCGCTAGGGCTGACCACCTGCTGCCACCACTGGTGCTGCCCCCTGCTGCTGGCACAACACCAAATTCCGTGGACAGCACCACGACATCAGATCCTTCCTGCCGCCATCTCTGTCACTTCACCAAAATATGTGGCTGCCGGCCTACACCACCTCAGTTTTCTCTACTGGACGCAGCCCCAACACCAAGGTTTTTGACACTGTACCACACAAGCGGCTTGTAGTGAAATTGCGTGCTTATGGAATATCGTCTCAGTTATGTGACTGGATATGTGATTTCCTGTCAGAGAGGTCACAGCTCGTAGTAATTGACGCAAAGCCATCGAGTAAAACAGAAGCGATTTCTGGCGTTCCCCAAGGTAGTGTACAGGCCCTTTGCTGTTCCTTATGTATATAACCAATTTGGGGACAATCTGAGCAGCCGTCTTCCGTTGTTCGCAGATGACGCTGTCGTTTATCGACTAATAAAACCATCAGAAGATCAAAACAAATTGCGAAACGATTTCGAAAAGATATCTGAATGGTGCGAAAACTGGCAAATGACCCTAAATAACGAAAAGTGTGAGGTCATCCACATGAGTGCTAAAAGAAATTCATTAAACTTCGGTTACACGATGAATCAGTCTAATCTAAAGGCCGTAAATTCAACTAAATACCTAGGTGTTACATTTACGAATAACTTAAACTGGAAGGAACACAGAAAATGTTCTGGGGAATGCTAACGAAAGACTGCGTTTTATTGGCAGCACTCTTAAAATATGTAACAGATCTATTAAGGACACTGCCTACACTAGGCACTGGCCATTAAAATTGCTACACCCAGAAGAAATTCGGATGATAAATGGGTATTCATTGGTCAAATATATTATACTAGAACTGACATGTGATTACATTTTCACGCAATTTGGGTGCATATATCCTGAGAAATCAGTACCCAGAACAACCACCTCTGGCCGTAATAACGGCCTTGATACGCCTGGGCATTGAGTCAAACAGAGCTTCGATGGCGTGTACAGGTACAGCTGCCCATGCAGCTTCAACGCGATACCACAGTTCATCAAGAGCAGTGACTGGCGTATTGTGACGAGCCAGTTGCTCGGTCACCATTGACCAGACGTTTTCAATTTGTGAGAGATCTGGAGAATGCGC
The DNA here is from genome assembly GCF_021461395.2 of Schistocerca americana. Taxonomy (NCBI): domain Eukaryota; kingdom Metazoa; phylum Arthropoda; class Insecta; order Orthoptera; family Acrididae; genus Schistocerca; species Schistocerca americana. Next base: position 288,575,434 of record NC_060120.1, on the reverse strand, counting down.
TGGCCAGGGCAGCATTCGAACATTTTCTGTATCCAGAAAGGCCCGTACAGGACCTGCAACATGCGGTCATGCATTGTCCTGCTGAAATGTAGGGTTTCACAGGGATCGAATGAAGGGTAGAGCCACGGGTCGTAACACATCTGAAATGTAACGTCCACTGTTCAAAGTGCTGTCAATGCGAACAAGAGGTGACCGAGACGTGTAACCAATGGCACCCCGTACCATCACGCCGGGTGATACGCCAGTATGGCGATGACTAAAACACGCTTCCAATGTGCGTTCACCGCGATGTCGCCAAACACGGATGCGACCATCATGATGCTGTAAATAGAACCTGGATTCATCCGAAAAAATGACGTCTTGCCATTCGTGCACCCAGGTTCGTCGTTGAGTACACCATCGCAGGCGCTCCTGTCTGTGATGCAGCGTCAAGGGTAACCGCAGCCATGGTCTCCGAGCTGATAGTCCACGCTGCTGCAAACGTCGTCGACTGTTCGTGCAGATGGTTGTTGTCTTGCAAACGTCCCCATCTGTTGACTCAGGGATCGAGACATGGCCGCACGATCCGGTACAGCCATGCGGATAAGAAGCCTGTCATCTTGACTGCTAGTGATACGAGGCCGTTGGGATGCAGCACGGCGTTCCGTATTACCCTCCTGAACCCACCGATTCCATATTCTGCTAATAGTCATTGGATCTCGACCAACGCGAGCAGCAATGTCGCGATACGATAAACCGCAATCGCGATAGGCTACAATCCGACCTTTATCGAAGTCGGCAACGTGATGGTGCGCATTTCTCCTCCTTACACGAGGCATCACAAAAACGTTCACCAGGCAACGCCGGTCAACTGCTGTTTGTGTATGAGATATCGGTTGGAAACTTTCCTCATGTCAGCACGTTGTAGGTGTCGCTACCGGCGCCAACCTTGTGTGAATGCTCTGAAAAGCTAATCATTTGCATATCACAGCATCTCCTTCCTGTCGGTTAAATTTCGCGTCTGCAGCACGTCATCGTCGTGGTGTAGCAATTTCAATGGCCAGTAGTGTATTTTACGCGCAACAGGAACAGATTCGAGACGAGGACGGGGAATTAAGTCCTCCCTGGTAATTACGGCTGCCGGGTCGGCTGCGCGTTCAGATATCAGACCGGACGTGGACTGTGCGGCTCGCGAATCAGGCCAGCGTGCATTAGTGACCCGGTCGGTCCCCAATCATCAACCATTCATGGGCCGACGGCCTGCCGAGTGCGACCTCGTTCCGCCCCGTGCCCTGCCAGCCACACTCAGCAGTGAACTCCGCGAAAGGCGAGAAACACAGAATCAACTTCTAAATTTCGCGCTTAATGGAACTACTCGAAGCAGAAATTCTTCAATCTTCTGAATTTCCTAAATATTTTGGATGATACGCATTCTTTTGACTTAATGCAAAGCGTTCGAGTCCAGGAGTTTATTCTTAGACACCACACACACACGCACACACACACACACACAAACTTTCAAGTATACGCCGTATTTAAACAGATGGACGAACTCCAATTTATCGTGCGAGATTTTACTAGAAATTGACATCTAAGTATTTTCAGAACTGCAGAACAGCAATTTATAAGCATTTAAAATTACAAATCTTCTTTTAAAAATTGTTGCCTTATGTTTTTCTTTATGTCCTTTACCTGGAATTACTTTTAATGATTGGAAGAATATGTCAAACAAATTGTAGATGTTACTGCTGACTTCCGGCCTCTATGGCTGTTTTCGTGTGATCAATACGTACAGAAGACCAATAAATTGCACATAAAGTCGAAATTACACCACCATATCTACACATAGATGATGCCCGCTAGTATACAACTGTTGTAACTAACAAACAGTGCAGTTCCGTTCTCCATCACACAGCGTTGATTTAACATCTCATTACGACTATAATGCGAATGTATTTCACAGTGAAATCGTGTTGAACCATTTGATGTAAGTTTTTAATAATGAAACCACAAAACTGCTTCTGCGAATATTTTTGCACTAGAGGTTAGCAAAACGTGGAACGATACTATAAATGGCAACTTTTAGTTCAATAGCTATGTTCACCCGTCCACATAGCCGCGCGCGTCAGCACGCCGCTTACAGGATTCGGGAAAGTGAGTCAGCCCCGCAGGATTAACGACGATGGCTGGTGTGCTGGTTAGTTTGTTATTAGGCGGTTTCTCACATCCCACTAGGTGAATACCGGGCTGGCACCCACGTCCCGCCTCAGTTATACGATTCGTAAATATCTAGAAATAGTTCACACACCTGAACATGGATTAGCTCTATCGCTAGGCGGAAAGAGATGGGGTACACAAATTTCGTCCCTGTGTGTGTGTGTGTGTGTGTGTGTGTGTGTGTGAGAGAGAGAGAGAGAGAGAGAGAGAGAGAGAGAGAGAGAGAGAGAGAGAGAGAGAGAGGAGGGGAGGGGGGTGGCGTGACGGGAAACGCATCCGACCACCCTCTACCACTAACATGACCAAATACAGATTAACATGCAGACCCTGGGAATAGAAGCTTGCCTCATATAGCCATGAAATGCAAATGCAGTTAAAATGTTCGATTCATTCTCGCTCAAATGCAATTTTTTTGTTTATGTGTTTCCACAGGCATGTCATAGATATTTCTGTTCAGTTAATTTTTACTATTTAAATCGACCAACTGTTCTTGATTACTTATGTCCTATGACGTGTACACTGAAACATTTCCATATACACTTCTCCAGATTGTAATTCTACAAAAAGGTGACAGGTAGTTTTCAAAAATAATTTGGAACAACACTATGTTAGTGAGAACATAGTTCATTATGTCCATTGAAAGCTCTAGATTACTAGTATTCCGCACCGTTGAGACAAGAGAAGGGAACATATCGGAAAGGTCAATTTGCTTACCAGTACTGTTGTTCCATAATGGTATATTCTCATGAGCAGCTAGGATAGAGACAGCTATTGCAATGGAGAAAGAGTGCTTCACGAAGAACACAATAGCTCCACGGGATACGTGGCTGGGATGTCGTCAGATCTTGGACTGGACGCTAGTGTGGTAGTGGTATTCCAGTGTGGAGGTGATAGACCAGTGTGGGGTCTGAAAGAGAATGAGCGCGTTTCTGTCGCGACCACGTCGTGGATTTCCGACGCTGGGATCATTATCACTCAGGTTGAAAAACAGAAAATAACAAAACCCGAAGCGTTCGAGATGCGGTGAATGTAAATTAAGTATGCTATAGGGTAAATAGGAATTTCTTCGCAGAATAGGGGAGAAAAAGATCATGTGGAAAACTAACTAGAAGAAGCAGCGGGACATGTGTTAAACACCAGTGAATGAAATAATTTCCGTGACACCAGAAGGATAACTGAGGGAGAAATCGAAGAGGAAGACAGAAATTCAAATATACACAGCAAATAACTAGGGCGTTTGTGTATATTTACTACTGTGACATGGAGGGATTGGCACAGGAGAGGAAATCGTGACTGGTTTTATAAACCAGTCAGAAAACTGAGTGGGCGTTATGCGGATGCGCTAAACTTCCCACGCGCTACCATGTCAACAATGTACCGTGAGTATCTCACTTCGGAGAAAGCAGCCGCCGCGAGGGTCAGCTGTTGCTGGTGATGTTCCGTTGTGTGTCTGTCCGTTGACTGTCATAGAGTGTAACAACGGGTAATCGGCAAAGGCAACGCTACGGAACAACAAGAAGAAGCGACCAGCATTACCATCCCGCCTCAGTGTGGAGCACAGAAGCAACAGCCCGTCTTGTATGTGCTCAGTGTATGCCATGTGAGACACAGATTACCGTGGAGCACTGTCTAGAGACCGTGGAGCGCTGTCTAGAGACGCTCTGAGCATGGAAAATTATCGTTCGGACTGAAAAGGCGCGATATACGAAGCTTCACGTCGAAGATCGGCAGCAATATGTCGTAGCTCACAGGATGCGACGCATCTGTAAGACCTTCGCGTCCCACAGTCCGAAAGCCTCTGACCTATAGGGTCACGATTTATTAACCAATTGATCATCTGCTGCTCGTCATCCAGCTGCGAGTCGTTCTGGAATGGATGCATACAAAACGCGCATTTCTTCCACGTGAATTTTGAACTACCTCCCTTTAGCGATGATGCAAGGTGAAATCGGCGCCGGATTCTGTTTTAAAACCGACCAAAGATGCTTCAAAATACTGATGTCAGTTGATTCAGCGGGCAGATGACCTTATTCTGCGTTGTTCTAAAATAATACCTTAACAGAATGAAGAGTTTGGATGTGTTCACTTCTTATTACAGGTTTTCTAGTAAACCAGCAACACTTACCGGTCCCTCACACAGGTGTACGACTTACATTGTTAATGCAAGCTTATAAGTGTTCGAGATATTTCATTTTTGGGTGATTATAAATTGTGCTTCATATTTGTTACTGTTTTACAGATCGTGTATTCATACTGTAAAATGTAATGTTGTGAAAGTTCTTATGACGTTTCATTATTCACGAAATTCTGTCATAATTATACACTGACGCGCCAAAGAAACTGGTATAGGCATGCATATTCGAATACAGAGATATGTAAACAAACAGAATACAGCACTGCTGTCGGCAATGCCTATATAAGCAACGAGTGTCTAGCGCAGTTGTTGGATCGGTTACTGCTGCTTCAATGGCAGGTTACCAAGATCTGACTGTGAGTGAGTTTGAACGTGATGTTATAGTCGGCGCACGAGCGATGAGACACAGCATCTCCGAGGTAGCGATGAAGTGGGGACTTTGCCGTCTGACCATTTCACGAGTGTACTGCGAATACCAGGAATCCTGTTAAAGATCAAATCTCCGACACTGCTGCGGCAGGAAAAAGATTCTGCAAGAACGGGACCAACGACGACTGAAGAGAATCGTTCAACGTGACAGAAGTGCAACCCTTCCGAAAATTTCTGCAGATTTCAATGCTAGGCCATAAACAAGTGTCAGCGTGCGAGCCATTCAACGAAGCATCATCGATGCATGGGCTTTCGGAGCCGAAGGCCTACTCGTGTACCCTTGATGACTGCACGACACAAAGCTTTTCACCTCGCCTGGACAACACCGACATTGGTCTTTTGATGACTGGAAACATGTTGCCTGGTCGGACGAATCGCGTTTCAAATTCTATCGAGTGGATGGACCTGTACGAGTATGGACACAACCTCATGAGTCCATGGACCCTGCATGCAGCAGCGGACTGTTCAAGCTGGTGGAGTCTCTGTAATGGTGTGAGGCGTGTTCAGTTGGTGTGATACGTGACCCGTGATACATCTAGATACGACTCTGGCAGGTGACACGTATGTAAGCATCTTGTCTGATCACCGGCATCCATTCATGTCCATTGTGCATTCCGACAGACTTCGACTATCCCAGCAGGATAATGCGACACCGCACCCGTCCAGAATTGCTACAGAGTGGCTCCAGGAACACTCTTCTGAGTTTAAACACTTCCGTTGGCCACCAAACTCCCCAGACATGAACATTGAGTATACCTGGGATGCCCGCAACGTGCTATTCAGAAGACATCTCCACACCCTCGTACTCTTAAGAATTTATGGACAGCCCTGCAGGATTCATGGTGTCAATTCCATCCAGCACTACCTTAGACATGTCGTGTTGCGGCACTTCTACGCGCTCGCAGGAGCAGTACACGATATTAGGCAGGTGTACCAGTTTTTTTGTGTAAATACTGCAATCTTTGTTCGCGGGCTACTCCTCTCACGAGAGATGGGGGAAACACAGTGGTGTATCGAATCGTGGCATGCTTGCAAGAATACTGACAGCATCGAGCAGTTACCAGAAGTCGGAAGCAGAAGTGATCTGACGAAAACTGCCCTGAGAAGTTACCCGTGAGGGGCGCATATTGAGGCAAACATGCCATTTAAATTCTCTTCGCATGATGACGGGCCCTAACCAGAATAATTCATTGGAAAAGCTTCCGTTTGGAACCCGTTTAGTAGTGTGCGATGGATTGTTTGAGAACGATGCGACCTGCAGATAGGGAGATGTGCGCCATTCTTCAATTTTTGTAATGAAACAAAAACCTTCTCTCCACTATTTTCGTAAAAGATGCTCAGCTTTCTGTTTCTAATACTGTATACCAGTATCTGAAAAGAATACCGTAAATGTCTGTCACAGATCTGTACGTGTAATAGTAAGGACTGAGAACATAATGGTGTGCTTTCGGGTGCTCTGTTGAGTTTTATTGCCGGCCGCTGTGGCCGAGCGGTTCTAGGCTCTTCAGTCCGGAACCGAGTGCTGCTACGGTCGCAGGTTCGAATCCTGCCTCGGGCATGGATGTGTGTGATGTCCTTAGGTTAGTTAGGTTTAAGTAGTTCTAAGTCTAGGGGACTGATGGCCTCAGATGTTAAGTCCCATAGTACTTAGAGCCATTTGAACCTTTTTTTTAAAGTTTTATGCATAAAACTGTACTACATACTTGGATATGCAAATGATTACCATTTCGGCACAACTGCACGAAGTAGGTAGAAGTAACGCCACCTACGTTCAGTATATAAGGACAGATAACGCAGCGTGTTTACTATTTAGAAATCGCGTTTAAATATTCGTTGACTGCAAGAAGATCGTGTTATGCTTCGTGCAAGAAGGATGAGCATATACCAGTACGTGTCGGCAGCAGCGTTTTTTTGTTTTGTTTTGGTTTTTAGGGCGCAAAACTTCTATGGTCATTAGCGCCCGGTCCGTGACTTAGGAAACAGTAAAAAGCCGAAATTGAAAACCAGCAGCAATGGGAACGAAAGTCATAAAATTGGAGAAACTAAAAGCAGAAGGAAGGGTTAAAAATCCACTACAGAAAGGGGTTGGTTGTCCCCAAAAAAAGCTTCAAATGACTGACGTCATTTCACTGGCACTAATAAACTTGAGAACGCGGTCGGCTGAGCGCGTGTCATCTGCTAAAATCGACGATATATCAGGCGAAAGCTGTAGACGGGAGCGTAACGGATTAAAATAGGGGCACTCAATTAAAAGGTGTCTTACCGTCCACAGCTGAGAGCAGTGGGGACAGAGTGGGGGAGGATCGCCGCTTAAAAGATGTCGATGGCTAAAAAGACAGTGCCCTATCCGGAGTCTAGTTAAAATTACCTCCTCCCGACGACGCGTTCGGGAGGAAGAGGTCCAAGCACAAGGAAGAGCTTTCACTTCCCGCAATTTATTATTGGGAAGTGTCGACCAATGCGTGTGCCACAAATGAACAACACGTCGACATAGAACGCTCCGTAGATCGGCGAAGGGAATCGATTGAATAGCTGGCCGAGGAAGAGAGACTGCAGCCTTGGCTGCAATATCGGCCGCCTCATTTCCACAGATACCAACGTGTCCCGGGAGCCAGAGGAACGCCACCGAGACGCCCCCCAGGTGGAGCAAGCGCAGACAGTCCTGAATTCGGTGGACCAGAGGGTGCACAGGATAAAGAGCTTGGAGACTGAGGAGAGAGCTGAGAGAATCTGAGCAGATAACGTACTGTATCCGCTGATGGCGGCGGATGTAGTGGACAGCCTGGAGAACAGCGTAAAGCTCCGCAGTATAAACCGAACACTGGTCGGGAAGCCGAAAGTGATTTGGGGTGTCGCCAACAATATAGGCACTCCCTACACCTAACGATGTTTTCGAGCCGTCGGTGTAAATAAATGTGGCGTCCGTCATTTGTGCACATAGAGCAGCAAATGCCCGACGATAAACAAGTGAAGGGGTACCATCCTTGGGAAATCGACAAAGGTCACGGAGCAGGCAGGAAGGTTTTAGGAAAGCTGAAGGAAAGAGAATGGAGCAGTTGACGGAAGCGGACTCCCGGTGGTAGCAGGGAGGAGGGGCGGCCTGCATACCCTACATCATAGGAGGCGTCGAAAAAAATGTCATGGGCTGGATTAGCAGGCATGGAAGACAGATGGCTAGCATAACGACTCAGAAGGACTGCTCGCCGATTGGACAGCGGAGGTTCAGCAGTCTCAGCATAAAGGCTTTCCACAGGGCTGGTGTAAAAAGCTCCAGACACTAAGCGTAATCCACGGTGGTGGATAGAGTCGAGGCGCCGAAGAATAGACGGCCGAGCAGAGGAGTAGACTATGCTTCCATAGTCCAATTTCGAGCGCACTAAGGCGCGATATAGGCGGAGAAGGACCACTCGGTCCGCTCCCCAGGAGGTACCATTCAGGACACGGAGGGTGTTGAGGGATCGCAGACAGCGAGCCGAAAGATAGGAAACGTGGGAGGACCAGCACAGTTTTCTGTCAAACATAAGACCCAAGAATTTAGCGACGTCTGAAAACGGAAGGTTGACAGGACCTAGATGTAAGGAGGGCGGAAGAAACTCCTTACGTCGCCAAAAATTAACACAAACGGTCTTACTGGGAGCAAAACGGAAGCCGGTTTCGATGCTCCAAGAGTGGAGGCGATCGAGACATCCTTGAAGACGTCGTTCAAGAAGGCTGGTCCGTTGAGAGCTGTAGTAGATCGCAAAATCGTCCACAAAGAGGGAGCCCGAGACATCAGGAAGGAGACAATCCATAATTGGATTTATGGCAATGGCAAACAGTACAACATTCAGCACGGAGCCCTGGGGTACCCCGTTTTCTTGGGAGAAAGTACGGGAGAGAGTAGTGTTTACCCGCACCCTAAATGTGCGCTCTGCCATAAATTCGCGAGGAAAAAGGGGCAGCCGACCTCGAAAGCCCCAAGAGAACTGTGTGCGGAGGATGCCTGTCCTCCAACAGGTATCGTATGCTCTCTCCAGATCAAAAAATATTGCTACCGTTTGGCGTTTCCGGAGAAAATTGTTCATGATATAAGTGGAGAGAGCAACAAGATGGTCAACTGCAGAACGATGCTTTCGGAATCCGCATTGGGCAGGTGTTAAAAGACTGCGGGATTCCAGCCACCACGCTAAACGGTAATTCACCATACGCTCCAAAACCTTACAGACACTACTCGTGAGAGAAATGGGGCGATAGCTAGAGGTGAGATGTTTGTCCTTTCCAGGTTTCGGAACAGGAACAACGATAGCTTCCCCCATCGTCTGGGAAAAGTACTGTCGGTCCAAATTCGATTATAAAGGCGAAGGAGGTAACGCAGACTATGGATTGATAAATGCAGCAACATTTGGACGTGGATACCATCCGGTCCTGGGGCGGAGGAACGAGAAGAAGAGAGTGCATGTTGGAGTTCCCGCAAGGAGAAAACAGTATTGTAGCTTTCGCGATTTTGAGAGGAGAAAGCAAGAGGTCGCACTTCCGCTGCACGTTTCTTCGGGAGAAACGCTGGCGGGTAATTTGAAGAGCTCGAAATCTCAGCAAAGTGCTGACCCAACGAGTTAGAAATTGCGACGGGGTCCACTAATGTGTCATGCGCGACAGTGAGCCCAGAGACCGGGGAGAAACTAGGCGCGGCTGAGAACCGTCGAAGCCGACTCCAAACTTCCGAGGAGGGAGTGAAGGTGTTAAATGAGCTAATGAAGAATTTCCAGCTTGCCTTCTTGCTATCGCGGATGACACGACGACATCGCGCTCGGAACTGCTTATAGCGGATACAGTTGGCCAAAGTAGGATGGTGGCGGAAAACGCGGAGAGCACGTCGCCGCTCACGTATTGCATCACGGCATGCCTCGTTCCACCAAGGAACTGGGGGGCGCCGGGGCAACTCGGAGGTGCGTGGTATTGAATGTTCCGCAGCTGTAAGAATAACGTCGGTAATATGTGTGGCCTCATCGTCGACGCTGGGAAGGTGACGGTCATCGAAAAAAGTGAGACGAAAAAAGTGTCCAATCGGCTTGGGCAAACTTCCAGCGTCGCGGGCGCATGTAGGGCAGTTGAGGCTGCAGTCTAAGGACACATGGAAAGTGGTCACTCGAGTGTGTATCATCAAGGGCGAACCATTCGAAGCGCCGAGCTAGCGGAACAGTACCGACCGCAAGGTCCAAATGAGATAAATTCGTCGTGGAGGCAGACAAAAATGTAGGGACCCCAGTGTTGAGGCAAACTAGATCTGCTTGGTGGAAGACGTCTAGCAATAGTGAGCCACGTGGACAAGGATGTGGAGATCCCCAAAGCGGGTGGTGGGCATTGAAGTCCCCAACCAGCAAATATGGGGGTGGAAGCTGACCAAGAAGATGAAGGAGATCAGCTCGTGCCATTGGTGTGGACGATGGAATGTACACAGTACAAAGAGAGAACGTGTATCCGGAAAGGGAAAGACGGACGGCGACAGCTTGGAAGGAAGTGTGTAAATGGATTGGGTGATAATGGAGAGTTTCATGGAGAAGAATCATGAGTCCTCCATGCGCTGGAGTGCCTTCAACAGAGGGGAGATCATATCGGACGGACTGAAAATGAGGGAGAACAAAGCGGACATGGGGACGCAGCTTTGTTTCCTGAAGACAGAAGATGACCGGCGAGTAGGATCGTAAGAGGATTGACAATTCATCCCGATTGGCTCGAATACCGCGGATATTCCAGTGGATAATGGACATAGGGTGAACAGAAAATGGAGGAATGTGACCAAGGTCGCTGTCAACTCAACGACTGCTCGGAGCTTGCGACGGACAGCATGGAATGGCATTCAGCCGAAGGCAGAAGATCCTGATCCATAGGTTGGTCAGGAGCAGCTCCTGCCACCAGCGATCGGCCGGTTGATCGGCCGCCAGCAGTGCGCCTCGGCGACACAGAAGACGGCCGAGGGCGATTTCCGCCAGGTGGTGCTGTAGATGGGACACGCCTTGGCGGAGAAGGAGAGAAACTGGGTTTCTTTGTAGCCTTCTTGGAAGTATGATGTTTAGAGGAAGGAGGAACCGATGGTTGGGAAGTTGCCGTACGTAAAAACTCTTCACGAGTATGCTCTTTTTTCGAAGTCTTGGTGTCTGACTTTTGGGCTCGAGATTTAGCAGAACTCGACGAAGGGTGAGCCAGAGAGTGGGCAGGCGAAAGTGGTGAGGTTGAACGGGCGATCTTTGCGCTGGCCGGTCTGACGACCGTGGCACTAAAGGTGAGGTCGCAAGTCTGCATGGCCGCCTCCTTTGTTGGCCGAGGAGAAGCAAGGACAGTGCTGTATTTTCCTTTCTGAGGCACGGTGGGCTGTCGACTGGCGAATAATTTTCGAGCAGCAAAGGTCGACACCTTTTCCTTTACTCTAATTTCCTGGATGAGCTTTTCGTCCTTAAAAACGGGACAATCTCGAGAGGAAGCAGCGTGGTCACCCATACAGTTGATGCAGCGAGGGGATGGAGGTGGACAAGCACCCTCATGGGCATCCTTACCACACGTAACACATTTGGCCGGATTGGAACAGGACTGGCTGGTGTGACTGAACCGCTGACACCGATAGCAACGCGTAGGGTTTGGGACATAAGGGCGAACGGAAATTATCTCATAGCCTGCTTTGATTTTCGATGGGAGTTGAACTTTGTCAAATGTCAAGAAGACAGTGCGGGTTGGAATGATGTTCGTGTCAACCCTTTTCATAACCCTATGAACAGCCGTTACGCCCTGGTCAGACAGGTAGTGCTGAATTTCTTCGTCAGACAATCCATCGAGGGCGCGTGTATAAACGACTCCACGCGAGGAATTTAAAGTACGGTGCGGTTCCACCCGGACAGGGAAGGTGTGTAGTAGTGTGGTACGCAGCAATTTTTGTGCCTGGAGGGCACTGACTGTTTCTAACAACAGGGTGCCATTCCGTAATCTGGAACAAGACTTTACAGGACCTGCAATTGCGTCGACACCTTTCTGAATAATGAAAGGGTTGACCGTGGAGAAGTCGTGACCTTCGTCAGACCGAGAAACAACAAGGAACTGTGGCAACGATGGAAGAACTGACTGTGGCTGAGACTCAGTGAACTTACGTTTGTGAGTAGACATAGTGGAAGGTGAGGAAACTATTGCGGAAGAATCCCCCATGCTTACCGGCGTCACCGATGGCGCGCTCCTCCCTTGTGGGGACCCTCTCTGAGGGCACTCCCGCCTTAGGTGATTGTTCACACCTCAAATCACACCTCCCGACAAACGGACGGAGGGACCAATCGGCACTTTCGGAAGGTATCAGCTCGGGTAATCACCCCTCCCTGGGCCTGGCCGTTACCAGGGAGTACGTACGTGTCCTACCTGTCTACCCGGGGCGGGGAATTACGCGTTACCCCGTCACCGGCTACGCATGGAAGTGCGTGGGTCGGCCTTCAGACACGCACAGGGAGGAAGAAAGAGAAAGGGAAAGGAAAGAAGAGAGGTCTCAAACGCCACAGTGGAGAAAAGGGTAAGGAGAAGAGGTAAGGAAAAGAGAAGGACAATGGAAGGATGAAGACATACAAGCAAGGAAGGCGAAGAATGCGGTACATTTACAAGCGTCCGTCTCCGGACGTAGGCACAAACCATACTCCCAGAGGGGGAGAATGGGAAGGAAAGAGCCAGAGGTGAGGGGGGGAGGGCGAAGATGGGGGATGGGGAAGGATGCGGAAAGGGAAGGTATGCAGGCCGGAAAGGAAGGAAGGCCACATTAGCTCGGGGTCCCGTGCTCGCTACGCACGTATCCACGAAAGAGTTGTGGATCCCCTGGGGGGCGGCAGCACCGTGGCCTACTGATACTGCGGCTCACTGCAGCATGCGATTGTCGGCATCTCACGACAATATCGAATCGATCGATTCAAGAAGTCCACACGCAACGCCAAACAGGATTTAAATGATCCCACGCGACTAGCACTCGACAGGACAGGCACAGTTTTGGGGCAGCAGTGCAAGATCGTACAGGCCTGGCCCGTCACGTACGTCGGGTCAGGAAATGTGCTCGTTTGCAGCAAACCAGTGTGCCCACACGGACAGTGCGACGCCGTACGGAGCACTTACCTCGGACTGTCAGCGCGGCGACCGTTGTTGCGGCTTGTAGCAGGGAGAGGTGCTCCGGCAGGGATGACCACGACAGTGTTCGACACTGGAGTGGAAGCACGTCTTTTTTCATACGATTCCCAGTGCTGTGTGAGCAAACTCCTAGGAGAATGAACATTATCAGACTGCACTGGTCACCGTTATACTAACCCACCATCTGCCAGATACACCACATGACCACCTCTGTTTTACGTGGCCGGTAATTTGGACAGCAGGCATTACGTTTCTGACATGTTGGGGCCGTTGGCTCTGCCTATCTTCGGGATGATTTGATACTGTCCTTCAACAGGGTAATGCAAAACCACATGTTGCCCGTGCAGCCCTCAGCTATCTCGATACAGAGGGTGTTCGACTGTGTAAGTAGGCTGTTTAGGTTTTCTTATTGGTAATGCCACGTAGTGCTCTGTATGAAAATCACTGGCTGTGCTATGTGCAGTCTGTGGCTAGTTTGCATTGTTGTCTGCCATTGCAGTATTGGGCAGCTAGCTGTTAACAGCGCGTAGTGTTGCGCAGTTGGAGGTGAGCCACCAGCAGTGATGGATGTGGGGAAGTGAGATGGCGGAGTTTTGATAGCGGATGATCTGGACAGAGACAGTAAATTTGTAATATTGGATATCATGGACTGACATATATACTATCACTTTTGAACACTGCTGAGGTTTGGAAATTATTGGAGGAAGCTACGACGATTTTGAGAATTGACTGAGATGTTATGATATTATTACGACGGTGATGTGTACTGTGCTGTTGAGGTATGTTTATGATCAATAAGATGATGCTACCGTATATGAAGAATTTGATTATGCTACGTATTTCTTATGATGAAATATTGAACAAGTGTCGAGAAATATGTATATGTATAATAAGGCAAGGAATAATGAGTAGTGGTTAGGGACTCTGGTTTGTGAAAAAGGATGTTGAAAACCAAGAATTGTACTTTAAGAGTTATGAAATGTGTGTATATGCGTAATGTATCACAATGCCGGCAAGAAAAGTTTTTGGACGCTGTTATATTTATAGGATTTTGTGTCTACACATTCATAAAGCAAATTCTCGACCTGTGAAATTTTTTTTTATATGAGACTGTCACTGCTATCGTAAATATTTCGATAAGAAAGTTAAGTGACCCTCACGTAATGCGTCGTGGACGCCCAGCTGTGCCACCTGCCTGGAGAAAAAGCCATTAGGCAGAAAAAAAAAGAGAGACCATTAGCCTCGCTATTGACATTCCTTTGTAGAAAGCATCGCAAATACGACACGCCCATTACTTGGAAACATATGATTACTCGTACATTGTGCTACTTACTGAAATGCTTATGAATTGATGGGAAATATTCTTACATCTGCATACCTGATTATGACAAGTGTCTTTCCACGAGAGTTGAGAGAATTTCTACTGATTTATGAAATGCCACAACACTATTGAATAATATTTTTATGCTTAACTTTGTACATAGTTGCTTATTTCAATTGATATCTGGTTTCCAGCCGTCTTGCAGCAATAGTTTCATAAAATAAAATTAAATGCATTTGCTAATGTGAACACTTTCTGTCAACAGATCTATTAAATAATAATTTTATGATCCGCAGTCTTCGAAAAAAGAGCACTTGGAAAGGAAAGAACAATAAGAAGGAACTAATAACAGTAAATGCATACATAATTTTCTTTTCAAGTACTTGGTAATTTTTTGTAGAATAAGTTTTTGTGGTGCACCACTTGAATTACATAGACATTAAGATGTGAATAGACATTTCCCTTATCTGCATTGTTGTCTTTAGTGTGATATTTTTTTCTGCTTGAGCTTTGCCATGTTTAGGTATTAGTTATAGCATTTGCTACTGCTGTTTGCCATGCATAGTGCTACTGAATGTCACTTTGTATTACTCTGTTAAGCCAGTTTTACTACTGATTTATTTTTCTTGTTGCTGCACATTGGCTCATATTAGTTGTAATGTTGCATTTGCTCTGCTAATTTAGATTTGCTGCTGCTTGCTTTGACAATTTCCATTTTTTTCATTGCTGTTTGTATTAATTGTTTTGTGCTGCTGCATTGCCTCATCCCTTAGTTTAGCATCTGAGCTCAGTAGATTTAAGTTAGCTTAAGAGGGGGTACACTATATAAGAGAATGAGTTGCGATGAATTGGAAGAAATGCATTGAGAATTTATACGAAAAAAGTACAGAAACCAGGTATAGGTAGGATTTTCTTGGAAATAAATGATGAGGTAAGATAATGGAAAATAAATAATGAGGTAAGAAATATGTGAACCTATAAATACAGAAAGCATGGTTGGTAGGATTTTTTTTGGTGGAAACAAATGTTGAAATAAGACGAAAGATATATGGAATCAAGTTTTGGGTTGGACTGCAGTACCAAATGTACACTGAAAACAAACCCTGTCCCTTCTCCTGTGTTATTCTGCTGTGTGTTTGTGTACTCGTGAGTATTTGTGTTTTTCCTGTCTTTATGTGTTTAGCTACTAAGATTTATAATGTAGAATTTTTCTGGTACTAAGCTACATTCACTATGATGAGGAATACTGTTATCCTCAAATATAATTTGTATTAATAATACGTTATTTACTTTGTAAAGATGTTTAGACATTATTAATTCTGTTCTGTTTCAATGCTCATATGTGAAATTAATGTTTCGAAAACTATTCTCATTATTTTATATATTTACTTATGTCATAATTCCTGTAACACTGATGTATCTGTTTATTTATATTCTTTTGTAAAGCCTGTTTTACTGCAAATGTTATCTGTATTGTTATGTTCTTTAATGATGTATTTTGTACCTTTGTTATTGTATTCTCATGTTATAAAATTGTAATTGACACCAGTTCATCAAATTAAGTAACTTGTAAGCATTTATTTCACTGCACATATTTCTGTTGGTCATAGTATATGCACAATATGTGAAAAAAAGAGGACTGTTAGTGTTTGGACGTGTGTTGATAATTCAGCAAGCGACTGGTTAACAGCATTGCTGGTTCTAAGGAAAATTCCAAAAACCTTGTGAGTGCACAAGTGGTGGTTTATGGACTTGCTATATTCTCCGCAAGACTCTTCAATGGTGACTGTGCACCTGCACAGTCGCAACAGATGGCTGCTGGCCGTCTCTACAAGGACTGCAGTGGGTCTGCACCTCTGGTGGCCCACCAATACCACAATCTCTACCAGGACTACAGTGGGTCTGCACATCTGGTGGCCCACCAATACCATACTCTCTACCAGGACTACAGTGGGTCTGATCTGTGATGACCTACATACCAATATTCTTCAAAACTTCGACTGAATCTGCTGCGGGTTTGCTCTGTTGTGGACCATTACCTGTCTGCATGTCAAGAGTCAGCATTATCTTTCCGTTGGAAGGACAACACTACTTCTTCAAGACTGCATGGAAATCCACTACTTCTGTGTGAATTTTCTTTTACTGCTCAGACCGAGAAAAACACTGCTATTTTACTGTGATGAACGATCAGGACTGTCTTTATAGACTGTGAGAAAATTTTAGCTTTTGACCAACATTGTATCAATAAGTGTGTGCATTTGATTTTTTTGTTATTGTAATTGTGAAAAAATTTTAACAAATATGTATTGGCCAGTGCTCAAAACAATTTGTAAAATTTTTTGTGGGAAGCATGGGGGCTATGTAAGTAGGCTGTTTAGGTTTTCTTATTGGTAACGCCACGTAGTGCTCTGTATGAAAATCACTGGCTGTGCTATGTGCAGTCTGTGGCTAGTTTGCATTGTTGTCTGCCATTGTAGTGTTGGGCAGCTAGCTGTTAACAACGCGTAGCGTTGCGCAGTTGGAGGTGAGCCGCCAGCAGTGGTGGATGTGGGGAAGTGAGATGGCAGATTTTTGAGAGCGGATGATCTGGACGTGTGTCCATCAGAAACAGTACATTTGTAAGAATGGATGTCATGAACTGCTATATATATTATGACTTTTGAACACTATTAAGGTAAATACATTGTTTGTTCTCTATCAAAATCTTTCATTTGCTGACTATGCCTATCAGTAGTTAGTGCCTTGAGTAGTTTGAATCTTTTATTTAGCTGGCAGTAGTGGCGCTCGCTGTATTGCAGTAGTTCGAGTAACGAAGATTTTTTGTGAGGTAAGTGATTTGTGAAACGTATAGGTTAATGTTAGTCAGGGCCATTCTTTTGTAGGGATTTTTGAAAGTCAGATTGCGTTGCGCTAAAATATATTGTGTCCCAGTTTAAACACAGTCATGTATAATTTTTCTAAGGGGACATTTCAACTGGTACGCTGGCGAGAGATTCTCGAGATCTCTGACCCACTGGAGACACCTGGTCTCGGCTTGCAGTGAGACCGGCACGCCATCACATGTCAGCCACTACGGATCAGGAACTCTGACATAAGCTGTGACAGCAGCTTGGAATGGCGTACCTACGTCTGTCATTCAGACTGAGTTCAACTGGGTGCACAGCTGGATCAAGGCCGTTGTTGCTGTCACTGTTCCGGGTACTAAATTTCGCAGCTATATACCCAACGTCATCCAGAAATTTAACCACGCATTCTTCTTAGTAATATTCACACAATAAGCAAAAATTCGTTGGTCGGCCGGTGTGGCCGAGTGGTTCTAGGCGCTACAGTCTAGACCGCGCGACCGCTACGGTCGCAGGTTCGAATCCTGCCTCGGGCATGGATGTGTGTGGTGTCCTTAGGTCAGTTAGGTTTAAGTAGTTCTAAGTTCTAGGGGACTGATGACCTCATAAGTTAAGTCCCACAGTGCTCAGAGCCATTTGAACCAAATTTCGTTATTTGCTGTCCTTCCTGTTTTAATTTTAACTGTCATTAATATATGATGGCAAAATTTTTCCCACTGGGTGGGAGCTTCAGTAAATTAATAACATCCTTTCAGGTCGTGAATTGCAAATACTTAGAACGGCATTTGCTAAGAAAACTATAGAAATCTGTATTATCGCTTTAGGTAATTGAATTTGTTGGCTTGAACACAAATATACACGGCCTATCACCACCTATCCGTGACTTTACCATGCAGTAACCATTTACAGACGCAGGTAGCAGCACTAGCAGCGGACGGTATAATTATAAAGCGTTTTGGGGGTCGCGGAAAAGAGCGCAGTAGTTGTAATACGGAAACGGAGCAAAAATTTGGAAATCTGTGGTGAGGTCTTACGGCCCATAAGGTTACGCACTACTTAATCTGACTTAAACTAATTTACGCTATGGGCAACACACACACCTATGCCCGAGGAAGGACTCGAACCTCCGCCGGGGGGAGCTGCACGGCCTGTGATAAGGTGCTTAAGACCGCGCGGTTACCCCGCGCGGCGGAAACGGAGCGATTTGTATGATGTGCAAAAGGGCATAATCATTGGCATTCGGGAAAAAGGTGGAACCATTTCCGAAACGGCCAAGTTTGTGAACTCTTGGCGTGCTGCTGTGGTTAAAATATACCGTGCCTGGCAAAATGGCGTTATCCGAAACTGGCGCCGAGGCAACTGTGATTCACTAAGGGCCGTAGATAACAGGGGTGCGGCTGCGGAGATGTGTACGGGCAACTGTTGAGTGACTGACTGCCCACGTGAACCAAGGAGCTACCAGCAAAGTCTCCTCAACGACATTCAGTGAACGGTTGCTGAGGATGAGCCTTCGCGGTAGACGTCTGGTTCACGCATCCATGTGACTACTGTTCATCGGCGACGAAGGCGGCAATTTGCACGCTAATATCGCAACTGGGTGTCCACTGAGTGACCGCAGATGGCCTTTTCAGATGAATCACGTTTTATGCTCCATCGAAATGAAACGTCTGAAAGCAGACACCCTACAAAAATCGTCGGAAGGGTCCAGATCGACGGAGGGAGCGTTATGGTCTGCAGAATGTTTTCATGACATTGCTTGGGTGATGTCAATTTGGAAGGCGCAATGGATTAACACAAGTACGCATATATCCTTTATCCTTGGGACAATGTCGACTCCTTCATGCAGTTTGCTTTCAGTCATCACGATGGCATTTACCAGCAGGACAATGCAACGTGTCAGACACGTCCAATGCACGTGCACGGCTCGAAGAGCACCTGGATGAGTATACTGTACTGCCCTGGCTGCCAGACGCCCCGGTTTTAAGAACAATCGAGAACCTGTGCGACCATCTCGACCGGGTTGTTCGCGCCATGGCTCCCAACCCAGAAACCTTCCAGAACCCCACTGATACTCTTCCTGCAAGTCTCACGCTGCAAAAAGTGGTTATTCAGGCTTTTGACAGGTAGCCACATTAATGGGACTGGACTGTGTACATTTCAATTTTGTAGTTGCAGTGGAATTAAAATTTACAAGTTCAAGTGTAATTAACATTAAACAATTTGTGCTAAAAGCTACACTAACTTAATCTATTATCGTTTTCTGTTGCTATTTAACGAATGGTTTGCCCAGGATATAAAACTGAATCATTTGTACTACACTCATGCTCATAAATTAAGGGTAATTGCTGAATGTGGTGCCACACAACGTGGTACTACACAAAACTGGCGCTAATAGCATGGGCACATGGGGAACACACACGACACAGATCTGTAAGTCCACGGTATTGGTGATAAGTTGAGAAAACTGTCCCGAAACACATGTGCTACAAAACGCCACTGTTTACTGCGCAAGTACCCCGACATCAATATGGGATATGATCACCATGCCACGTACACAGGCCGTACAACAGATTGGCATACTCTGGACGAGGTGGAAGAGCAGCTGCTGGGGTATAGCCTCCCATTCTTGCACCAGTGCCTGTCGGAGCTCCTGAAATGTCGTAGGGGTTTGAAGACGTGCAGCGGTACGTCGACCGAGAACATCCCGGACTTGCTCTATGGGGTTTAGGTCTGGACAACAGGCAGGCCACTCCATTCGCCTGATATCAGCTGTTTCGAGGTACTCCACCACGATGGTAGCTCGGTGGGGCCGTGCGTTATCATCCATCAGGAGGAAGGTGGAACCCACTGCACCCCTGAAAAGGCGGACATACAGGTGCAAAATGACGTCCCGATACATCTGACCTGTTACAGTTCCTCTGTCAAAGACATGCAGGGGAGTACGTGCACCAATCATAATCCACCCCACACCATCAAACCACGACCTTCATACAGGTCCCTTTCAAGGACATTAAGGGGTTGGCATCTGGTTCCTGGTTTACGCCAGATGAAAACCCGGCGCGAATCACTATTCACACTATACCTGGACTCTTCAGCAACGTAACCTGGGACCACTCTTCCAATGACCATGTACTGTGTTCTTGACACCAGGCTTTACGGACTCTCCTGTGACCAGGGGTCAGTGGAATGCTGGAATGCGCCTTGCTGGTCTCCGGGCGAATAAACCATGTCTGTTCAGTCGTCTGTAGACTGTGTGTCTGTAGACAACTGTTCCAGTGGCTGCGATAAGGTCCCGAGCAAGGCTAACTGCAGTACTCCGTGACCGTCTGCGAGCACTGATGGTGAGATATCGGTCTTCTTGTGGTGTTGTACACTGTGGACGTCCCGTACTGTAGCGCCTAGACACGTTTCCTTTCTGCTGGAATCGTTGCCGTGATCTTGAGATCACATTTTGTGGCACACGGAGGGCCCGTGCTACGACCTGCTGTGTTTGACCAGCCTCCAGTCGCCCAAGTATTCTACTCCTCATAATGTCATCAATATGCGTTCTTTGAGCCATTTTCAGCACACAGTTACGATTAGCACGTCTGAAATCGTCTGCACACTTATTCGCTGCAACGCACTCTGACATGCAGCAACACACCTCTGCGTATGTGGACTACTGCCATCACCACCGTGCGACGACCGCAGGTCAAATACACCGCATGGTCATACCCCGAGGTGATTTAAACCTCCAAACCGCCCACCAGAGCGTTGTTTCACCATGTATCAGCATTATCCTTAATTTATGATCATGAGCGTAAGAGCACATTCAAGTTTTGGCAAATGTAGGTAACGAAAACAGCTATTTTGGGGTAGAAATAAAAAATTACGTCTCTTGCTTGTTACGTGTTACACGCTTGTCTTAATGGGAAAGTGAAAGAACCAAAAAATACTGAGAACTAGTTAGTTGAAACAGTAAATAAAAAATGTGTCCTTTTCGAGTGGGAGACTGAGTCTCATACTAAGTGTTCAAGGTGATTTCCGTAACGCCAAGTCCTGCTCAGTCAAATGCACAAGCATTGCAACTAAGTCAAAGATATTTGATGGGATGGACGTACTGAAGAGCTAAGCAGTGATGAAGCTCTATTGAATTGCTTCAGAAATTGCCACGCATTACCGTGTTAGCTTCTTCGGAATTTTCATTGCCGTTAAAATGGCTTAGGCTATGGTTACTAAACTAAATCTCATCCACGGAGGAGCATTTATTTTTAACTTTTGTTTGGAAGTAATAGTGAAGTCATTGTGTTGTGTTTGGTAATATGTGTTTCATAAGGAAGCAAGGAAGGAGGTTTAGAGTTTAACGCCCCGTCATAGTGCCGTCCTTAGAGCACAAGCTCGGTTTACGAAAGAATGGGAAAGGATATCGGCCGTGCCCTTTTCAAAGGAACCATCCCAGCATTTGCGTGGAGCGATTTACGGAAATCACGGAAAACCTAAATCTAGATTGAGGGACAAGGATTTGTACTGTCGTCCTCAGGAATGCTAGTCCCGTTTGCTGACCACTGCGGCGACCTCGCTCGGTCGTAAGGAAGCAAATGTCCCGTTGGACTTTGGTGTTAACGTTACAGGGTCGACACGTATTATATGACATGGCACGTTAGCGTGAACATTACACTGGACTTGAGATATCAAAAGAGTCGTCATTACTGTGAAAACACTGGGTCATGTCAGAAATTCAGAATTAAAGCTTAATCTCACTGCACACGGAGAAGCAGAGTAATTGACACAATAAATAACATTTTCCTCAGGCTTACAATGTGTACAATACGATGCATCCGATAACCTATCAGGGGAAGTGAAATGAAAACGAGACAGATGGAAGAACGTAAGTAAACTGTTTATTATTTTAAAAGAAATCGCCATGACGGTTAATAAGTTTACCCTACTGTCGGCCAGACTGTCAATGCCTTCGCGGAAAAATGTTTGCGGTTGCCTACGGAACCTTAACTGTAACCAGGCGTGAACCTCTTTGTCCAAAGCTAATCGACGGCTACGAATATCGTTCATCATGGCTTCGAAAATATGGAAATCGCATGGGGAGAGATAGGAACTGTACGGAGGATGTGTAAGGGTTTCCCAGCAAAACTTGTGCAGCGTAGTCGAAACAATCTTGACAACCTGTGGGCCCTCCCACACATCCTCCATGCATTCCCGATCTCTACCCACGGGACTTCCATTTTCTGGAGCGGGAGTTCGATTTTCTGGAGCCCTGAAGAAAGACATTCGTGTCCGGCGCTTTGCTTCTTACGAAGACATGCACGCCTGGATTATTTCATAAGCAATCGCAAATATTTTTCCATGAAGACATTGACCGTCTTGTTTCACAGTGGGATAAATATATTAACAGTTAAAGCGATTACGTTTTCAACAATAAACAGTTTATTTACTTTTTTTCCATCCATCTCATTTTTATTTGACTACCTCTTATAAAATGTTCACATAATATTTTTCCGGCCGGCCGGTATGACGCTTCAGTCTGGAACCGCGCGACCGCTACGGTCGCAGGTTCGAATCCTGCCTCGGGCATGGATGTGTGTGATGTCCTTAGGTTGGTTAGGTTTAAGTAGTTCTAGGGGACTGATGACCTCAGATGTTAAGTCCCATAGTGCTCAGGGCCATTTGAACCATTTTTGAGGCCTGAACCATTTCATTTGCGTTAGACTACTGTGGTTGGGTCGAAAATCAGCAAAGGACTTGGAACGTAAACGGAATGGATCCCCCCCATGCCAGAGGAGCCGGTCCGGGGCAAGAGACGGGCTCCCATCTCTTATCATTCGTTACTCATCATGGCGGCAACTGAAACGAGTGATTCTTGTGCGTCCAAACGCGCTTCTATTGCGCCTGATCCCTCTCCCCAGGACGAGCTGGGACAGGCAGAAGGTGAATCCGTGACACAAAGGCACGGTAGAATTTCACTGCTCCTAGAGCAGAACGTCAAAAACGGCAAAATAAGCCAAGCGGCTTTAACAATCATAAAAAATGAACTCACCGCATGGGCCATCGCCCACGCAAAACTTGAAGGCCGGGTGGAGGAATTAGAAAAAGAAAACAGTAGACTGAGAAACCAACCGATCAAGACCCGGGCGGCGGTGGCTGCGCAAGCGCCAACTAAGCCGCACACAACAAAAGAAACCATAGACAAAGCAGCCAAAAGAACAGACACTGCGGTCTTTCTCAGGACACTGCCTGGGCAAGACGCCAGTGTAAAGAAAATCCAGGAGCTGTTCACAAAAACTGTAAACCCAGCTAAAGACAAAATTAAAATAAAGAGAATTAAACCCAGCAAAAATTCAGTAATTGTGGAAGTAGCCTCAGAGGAAGACAAAGATAAAATATTAAACAATCAGAAACTAAACTCACTGGTCAAATGTGAACCACCAAAGAAAAGAAATCTCTTAGTAATTCTTTATGACGTGCCAACTATAATGACTGATGACGAACTGACGAACACAATAAAAGAGCAAAATTTTGATGATGTAAATGAGGAGGAATTTCGAAAGAGCTTCAAATTGAGATTCAAGACGGGGCCTCGGGGGCGTGATGCGGTTCATCACGTTGCTGAGGTCACGGCACCAATGTGGAGGAAAATCACAGCAATGGGCAGACTATATGTAGGATTTCATTCTGTTAACGTCAGAGACTACATCGTGGTACCTCGCTGCCACAATTGTGGTGACCTGGATCACATCCTAAGGCTTTGTACCAGGGAGTCGGCTTGCACGAAGTGTGGCGCAAGTGGACACAACCGCAAAGACTGCAAAGCAGCAGCGGTCTGCATTCCCTGCAAAAACCGCGGGAAAAAGTCAGGTGGAGCCTCGGGACGCAATTGCCCAACATACAGAATGTTGGAACAACAATTAATCTCCAAAATCGATTATGGCTGATCACAGCCCACCAAACAGGATGCCAAAGCGTAAATCCCCAAGCAAGAGGAGGCGGGACGCTATGAGGGCAACCAGGTTTAAGAACTTCCTGGTGGCGCTTTCGGGTGCCACTAAGACAGAAATAATAGACAAGGCCATACAAACAGAGCCTTATATGATTGATATAAGCATACAAACAGATTTTCCCGTACTGAACACAGATCCCGCCCCTCAACGCCGGGAAACAAAGCCGACAATCCATCTGAAGCGGCAAGGGCATCCTATGACTGCAATATCCCAGACAAAACTCAAAGAAAACCGACCCATCCAAGATAGTGCTGTCACAAGTACAAGCCTGAAGTCCACAACGCAGAACACTCCAGTGGTCAGATTGCCACCCGTGGACCCGGTAAGGGTGTACCCCAACATCGAGTACACGATGCAACCGGCCAGGCTGGAAGAGCCGATTACCCTGGCCACTGCCTTACGGCATGTGGTCCGTGTAGGACACGAAGAGGGTAAAAAGGTAACCTTCTCGGTAATGGAGGCTGTAGACAGAATTCAGCTCAAGTCAGTGTATTTCCCCACTGATTTCGGAGCCCTGCGGGACTTACTGAAAAAAGTTTTTGAGAGACGTGGTGAAAAGTTTGACCTTCAGGACATTTACGAACAGGCCGTACTGGCAAACGGACGAATTGCTTTCGACTGGAATAAGACCTGGCCGGACGACCACATACACACATACTTTCCATGACGACTGAGATAACAATTGGACAATTAAATACGCACAACAGTCGACTTGTTATGCAGGAGCTCCGCAAAGAGGTGGAGGAGAGGAGACTGGACGTGCTCTGCCTACAGGAGCCGTACTCCAAAGCTGGGAAAATAGCTTTTGCTGCCACAACTTGGCAAATTGTCAGCAGAGGTGAGAACCCTAGAGCAGCAATAGTAGTAACAAACAAACTCTTGAGGGTAACTGCGCTCTCACAATTTACAACTCGTCACTGCAACGTCGTGGAGCTTCAGTCCCCGATGGGAGTAATTATTCTCATAAATATGTATTTTCAATACGGAGATGAGATAGAACAACACCTAGAACATCTGGCAAGAGTTACCTCGGCGTTGCGGGGACGAAAGATAATCGTAACAGCTGACATCAATGCAAAATCCCCCCTGTGGTACAGCGGCACCAGAGACGCAAACGGTGATAAAGTGGAAGATTTTCTTATGGCTTCGCAGCTCGTCGTGGCCAACAGGCCGGGCAATCCTCCTACCTACACAGCAGGAGGAGGACAAGGCACGAATATAGATGTAACCCTTACATCACACAATGCAGCTAACCTAATAAAGAATGCCACCACGAGTGACCACAACTTAATAACCTTCACTCTAAGTGAAAGAGAGTGCCGCTGGACCATGGGGTGGAGGTGCAATTTAACTACAACAAAGCAAATTGGGAACTTTTAGCAAGGGAGTGCGACATTCCTGCCTTACCAGAAGGTGACGCACTTCAAGACCTAGACGTAGACGAAAGAGCTGAGGAACTGGTGGGTGCAGTACATAGAGCGGTGAGGGCCGCTGTACCAACCAGGAGGAAGGCCGTGGCGGCCTCGCCGTCACCATGGTCGCCCGAATTAGAGGATTTACGTCAATCTGTCAGGAGGCTAAGGAGAAACTACCAGCGCAGTGTCGTCTGGCTGGAAAGACAAAGATGACAGTTGCGATACAGGGAGGCCAAGCAGAGATTCCAGAAGGAGTTAAGCGAAGTGAGAATGCGTAGCTGGGAAAGCTACGTGCTGAACCAGTTGGCCTTAGATCCGTGGGGTCTCCCTTATAAATTAGTAAGGGAAAAAATCCGCTCTCCCCTGGAGTTATCAACAGTCAGGCGAGGGGATGGGATGACGGAGTCTTGGCAGGAAACTGCTGAGGTCCTTCTCCAATCCCTGCTGCCTAACGACAATGCGGATGGAGAAACTGAAATCCAGAAGCAACTGCGTGACGCATACCTAGTGGATTACAACAACAACACGGCAGTCTACCCATTCTCGGAAGAGGAGGTGGCTGCACAAATAAGATCCCTAAAAAGAGGGAAAGCTCCAGGACCAGACGGCATTGTGGCTGAGGTGGTGCAATTCCTGGCACCCCAGTTAGTCGCGCCGTTGACCCACCTATTCAACGAATGTCTTAGACAAAGAAGGTTTCCCAAGAGGTGGAAAACCGCGAACGTGATAATAATTAAAAAAGGGCCGGAGAAAGATCCAACCGAAGTTAAATCTTACAGGCCAATCTGCCTATTGGACCTATTCGGGAAGCTCCTGGAGAAACTGCTGGCTGACAGATTGACGGCTCACCGGATACTGTGGGGGATGAGCAGCAGGCAGTTCGGCTTCAGGCCGGGGCGGTCGGCATCTGATGCCATCGCTCTGGCGGCTGAGGTCTGTGGCTCGACCCCGCATAAGTACGTCGTCGGCATCATGGTGGATATCAGTGGCGCCTTTGACAACCTGTGGTGGCCTTCGGTCTTCTCCTGTTTACGGGAGAAAGTGTCCAGGGCCGCTTTATGGGTGTCTGGGGAGCTATTGTATGGACAGGGAGGTTTGGCTATCATCCCCTAGCGGGAGAATTGGAAAAGTAATCACAAAGGGGTGTCCCCAAGGCTCTGTTCTGGGGCCCCTGTTCTGGGATATCCACATGGAACCATTACTAGACGAACTGCAACAAAGTGAGGAAGTGCTAGAGGTGATAGCCTACGCAGATGACCTCCTCCTGCTGGTCGGCGGTCGTAGCCGAGAGGACATCGAGCCAAAGATCGAAAGGGCCATTGAAAAACTGCACCAATGGTGCCTTAACAAGAAGATGAAAATATCTCCTACTAAATCCACATATTTACTGCTAAAAGGTCTGCTTATCAGGAATCTCACTGTCAGAATCGATGGCTCACCAGTTCTTCGGCGACGAGAGGCGCGATACCTGGGAGTCATAATTGACGAGAGATGGAACTTTGGAAAACACATAGAAACCGTAATTCAGAGAGACCTCCAGTTACTAAATAATCTCATTTCCATCGGACATAAACGATTTCATCTCCCCCCTCATCTCATCAAACTCTATCACAACAGCATCTTGACCTCAGTAGTGGGTTACGGTTCGGGAGTCTGGGCGCACAGGCTCACGCGGGTCGTGCCCGCCATGATAGTGAGAAGAGTCCAAAGAAATATGATTCTAAGATCAGTAGGGGCCTACAGGACATCACCAGGGGGAGCTCTGTTACTCATAATGGGGCTCTGCCCGTTAGATATCAAAATACGTGAACAAGCGCCATGGTATTGGGCTAAAAAACGGAATGGGGAAAAAATAACAGATATCATGGGTGTGAGAGTAGAGGATAAGAGGGAAATAAGAAACAGAGGGGAGGAACTGTGGCAGAGGAATTGGGAGGAAGATGAAACGGGGAGAAGAACATTTCAGTTTTTACCTGATGTTAAAGAACGCGGGACCATGAAATATTTTGAACCTACACGAGGACTCATCCACTTTCTCACTGGTCATGGACCCTATCCGACATACTTATGTCGGTTTGGGAAAAGGGCAACCCCCGAGTGTGACCGTGGCGCGGCTGAGGGAACTCCTGATCATGTGGTTTTCGAGTGCCCTCTCTTCAACGACGTGGCGATAACACTCAGAGACAGACTTCCAAACAAAGAGAGATACAATCTCCTAAGACAAGAAGACACTTTCCATACCCTGAATGCTCTGGCAGAAGAGGTATCGTGAAAAGTCTCAATAGAATACTTGAGGGATCAAGAATAGACATCGAACTCTTTAACCAATCGATTAAGACCTGATCCCAATCCCATACCGCCTGTGCGTGGAATGGCCGACTTCCATCAGTTGGAAACCGCCACGTATGGGATTAGGGGGGTGGGATCAATCACACCGATCACGACAAGCACCAAGTATGACGTAGGTTAAGCTAGTAGTAGTAGGACTTAGTTTGGAACACTAACATAGGAAACTGCAGCGGTTACTAACCTTGGCCGGCCCAGTGCCAGGGGCATGCTCCCCGGGGTTAGCTCGAGGAGCCTGGCCACTCCAAGTAGGTTTGTATTTACTGGCACACCTGTGACGCTGCAGTTAGTAGTCATTTCTAGGTTAGAAGTAGGTAAAACTAAACTGCCCATTGTTGTTGTAGGAATCTAACACTACTTTAGGAACTTAAATAGTAGCTCACTAACAAAAAAAATTGTAATCTAAGCTGCAAAAAACTTAGTCTTATGTAACAATTAATGGCCCACTAATCATGTTAGGAGGTGGGCCAAATATGTATAATTATTATTGTTATGTCAATAAAGAATTTAAAAAAAAACAGAATGGATAGTGGTTCAAATGGCTCTGAGCACTATGGGACTTAACATCTGAGGTCATCAGTCCCCTAGAACTTAGAACTACTTAAACCTAATTAACCTAAGGACATCACACACAACCATGCCCGAGGCAGGATTCGAACCTGCGACCGTAGCGGTCGCGCGGTTCCAGACTGTAGCGCCTAGAACCGCTCGGTCACACCGGCCGGCTTATGGAAACATTTGTAAGGACATGCGAAAGAGAAATAAGAAATAAACCATTAAAAGAAACATTTTAATTTCCACATGAGAGGGTAAAGTTCGTTAATTGTGTTCCATGTTTATATTCCAGGTTACGAACGTTGCTCACTGTGACGACCACCTGCATCCACGGTACTACGGTTAATGTGTGTGTGAATTCCTAAGGGACCAAACTGCTGAGGTCATCGGTCCCTAGTCTTACACATTACTTAAACTAACTTACGCTAAGAACAACACATACGCTCATGCCCGAGGGAGGACTCGAACCTCCGGCAGGAGGTACTTACGGATACCATTTCCCAATGTTCGCAGCACATTTTCCAATGGTGGACCATAGACTGTTCAGCTGTCTTAACACAGCTCGTGCCCTGCTTGAAGCACGCACATTACGTCCAGCATTCTCAGCCATGGCAACAGTTTGTGGCGCAACTGGCTGTCGGTCTCTCCCCAGGAGCGATTCTCAAATCGCCAGTTAATTCGTACTTCCTTACCATATCCTTGAATCCCACTGAGGAAAAGGACCTCTGCGTATTCCTATAATGGTTCAGTACTCGGGAAGAGCAGCAACACTATTACAGTTGCTTTGGCAAAAAGCTTTGCGAGTAAAGCACTGTTGAGCCTGTCCAGACATGTTGACTGTGTGCAGCTGAAACGCAAACTGCTCCTTGCGTTTCAACGGTACGTCGCCGAACCAGCACCGGCGCCTAACAGTAAGTCATGACACTGAAACTACTGACAACGCAAATACTGCAGCTCAGTCAGAACATCATTCCTATAAAGTTCGGTACCCATACGGTGAATAGTTTCCCGTCTACTCTGGCTCAAGTAGCGAAAGTTTAATTATAATCACCTTGTACTTTACAAAATATTCTGATGAACAAATAATTTATTTACTTTGCGTGCATTGCCACAGAAAATTATTCCACAAGACAATAAGGAATGAAAATATGCGAACACCATTTTCTTTACTTTAACACATTGAGAGATGGTTCTAAGTTGAACTGAGGTTCTTGGTTAGTTCGGCCATGCGTTCACAAATACTAGGGAAATATAGTTTTCTTCAGGAGAAGTAATGGGGATCCGTTTCCAACGATTTTGTTATCGACGAGTATTTACATAAAAAAATAGAGGAATTTAAATTGGCACGGGAGGGACAAAAGAAAAGAAATGAAAATAGGGAGATGAAGGAAGTCAAATATTAGAAGTCTAATATGCTATCCACTGCGGCAAAGGGACGCTTTCGCTACATTTTATACAGGTCAACACGAGATACGTGCGTTTCCTGATACTTCCGAGAGAAACACAATCGACCGCACTGTTTGCCAACAATTAACACGTGGGTGCTGCTTGGCCGTAGTACTACGCCTGCGTTCTGAATGGACGGAAACCCGCGGCCGGCTAGAAGGGGTGGCTCGAGGCGCCCACCACCCGTTCGCGAGGCGGATTATTTTCGGTGGGAGCGCCGTGCATGTTTAACGCGATCCGACGACGGCGTGGTTAAAATTTTAAGAGGATTAGGAGCCGCAGTAGGCGCTGTGTCGGCAGGCGGCAGGAGGCGTTCGCGGAGGTCAATAGATGCTGCGACCGCTGCGCGCATGCGCCGCCACGCGCTCCCCCCACCCCGGGGCTGCCAGCACGCTTTCTGCGAGCTTCAAGGCGACGGCCGACCAGCGTGCCCACGTGCTGCCGTCGCTTCCTCAAAACTGTGCGTCACACTGTGCTGCACGCACATCCATATTCACACCTAGCAGGCCCGAGAGTCGTCGTGTGATCACAATCGAGTGTATAGATGAGGACTTATTGTATCATATATTACATAAAGATACCGAAATAAAATGCAGAAAGGGAATAGCAAGAAAAATACACTACTGGCCATTAAAATTGTTACAGCACAAAGATGACGTGCTACAGACACGAAATTTAACCGACAGGAAGAAGCTGCTGTGATATGCAAACGATAAGCTTTTCAGAGCATTCACACAAGGTTGGCGCCGGTGGCGACACATACAACGTTCTGACATGAGGAAAGTTTCCAACCGATTTCTCATACACAGACAGCAGTTGACCGGCGTTGCCTGGTGAAACGATTTTGTGATGCCTCGTGTAAGGAAGAGAAATGCGTACCATCACGTTTCCGACTTTGATAAAGGTCGGATTGTAGCCTATCGCGATTGCGGTTTATCGTATCGTGACACTGCTGCTCACGTTGGTTGAGATCCAATGACTATTAGCAGAATATGGAATCGGTGGGTTCAGGAGGGTAATACGGAACGCCGTGCTGGATCCCAACGGCCTCGTATCACTAGCAGTCGAGATGACAGGCTTCTTATCCGCATGGCTGTAACGGATCGTGTAGCCACGTCTCGATCCCTGAGTCAACAGATGGGGACATTTTCAAGACAACAACCACCTGCACGAACAGTTCGACGACGTTTGCAGCAGCATCGACTATCAGCTCGGAGACCACGGCTGCGGTTACCCTTGACGCTGCATCACAGACAGGAGCGCCTGCGCCGGCGTACTCAACGACGAACCTGGGTGCACGAATGGCAAAACGTCAGTTTTCGAATGAATCCAGGTTCTCTTTACGGCATCATGATGGTCGCATCCGTGTTTGGCGACATCGCGGTGAACGCACATAGGAAGCGTGTATTCGTCATTGCCATACTGGCGCATCACCCGGCGTGATGGCACGGGGTGTCATTGGTTACACGTCTCGGTCACCACTTGCTCGCAATGACGGTACTTTGAACAGTGGACGTTACATTTCAGATGTGTTACGATCCGTGGCTCTGCCCTTCATTCGATCCTTGCGAAACCCTACATTTCACCAGGATAATGCACGACCGCATGTTGCAGGTCCTGTACGGGCCTTTCTGGATACAGAAAAAGTTCGACTGCTGTCCTGGCCAGCACATTCTCCAGATCTCTGACCAATTAAAAACATCTGGTCAATGGTGGCCGAGCAACTGGCTCGTCACAATACGCCAGTCGCTACACGTGATGAACTGTGGTATCGTGTTGAAGCTGCATGGGCAGCTGTACCTGTACACGCCATCGAAGCTCTGTTTGACTCAATGCCCAGGCGCATCAAGGCCGGCGAGAGGTGGTTGTTCTTGGTACTGATTTCTCAGCATCTATGCACCCAAACTGCGTGAAAACGTAATCAGATGTCAGTTCTAGTATAATATATTTGTCCAATGAATACCCGTTTATCAGCTGCATTTCTTCCTGGTGCAGCAATTTTAATGGGCAGTAGTGTATATTTGAAAAAGAGCAATTTGATAATGTGTAATCTAAATTTTAATTTTAGGTAGTATGTTCAGAAGGTTGTCTGCAATGTGCATTGCAGCATGTCCTCTGGTGTTATTGCAACATTTTGGTAGACAGCATCCTTCGATTGCTTCCCACAGAAAAAGAAATCCAGCGTTGTGAGGTCCGGAGATGGGCAGGGCAGACCAATTAACTGGCTCACCACGTTCAGTCCAGCTACCAAGGTGTTTAAGGTCCAGAATTCTTCGTGCTCGTAAGGCATTAAGTGCAGGGCATCCATAAAGCTGATACCACATGACCATCCTCTTGTTCAGAGGTATGGCGTCCAAGAGAATAGGAAGAGTGTGTCATAAAAATCGGGCATATAATCTGCCATTTTGGTTGCCATTTACAAAGGAAAGTCTGGTAATGGTATCTCCAATAATTCCGCACCAAATGCTAACGTTCCACGGACGTTTATGGTCTGCCTGTCGGAGCCATCGTTGTTGCTGCCGGACCAATAATGCATACTTCCCATACTGACAATACCGTCGTTCTAGAATAACTCCCCGTCGGTAAAAAGAACATCTGAGAAGAAATCAGGATTGGTCAGATGTTGTTGACAAAATTGAACCCTATTGCTGAAATCATCTCCATGAAGTTCTTGGTGTGCATGAACATGGTAAGGGTGGAATTTAGGACGTTGCAGAATGCGGTTTGCACATGTTTTCGAGATACCAACTTCATGTCGAATTCGTTGTCTGTTGACTTGAGGATTCATGATTACGGCAGCGAACACAGCAGCATCGTCTGTTTGTTTTCTACGACGGTTTCGAGGTCTTACATTTAACCTTCCAGTTTCACGAAAAATGAGACGACCAAACATACAGCGAGAAGGCGAATGGCTTGCCAGGGAATCGTCTGCTGTACAGTAGTTGTGCCTGAATAGAATTTCGTCCGCATACAGCAAATTACAGTACAGGTATGTACTGTAAAGTACAACATAGAAATAATAAATTAATAGCCATAATGTTCTCTAACAGTACTGAACACAAAAATGGTTCAAATGGCTCTGAGCACTATGGGACTTAACACCTGAGGTCATCAGTCCCCTAGAACTTAGAACTACTTAAACCTAACTAACCTAAGGACATCACACACACCCGTGCTCGAGGCAGGATTCGAACCTGCGACTGTAGCGGTCTCGCGGTTCCAGACTGAAGCGCCTAGAACCGTTCGGCCACTCCGGCCGGCTACTGAACACAGAAATGCAAGTTACTAAGTTGTTTCCTGTCAGCAGTTTCTCCGTAGATCACCAGTATTTCTACCTATTCGTCATGCGTGTACATCATAAACATTTACACAGCAAAAATTGTATTCAGAATGAGTGCTACCGCCATGCAGTCAGTAACTTAGTCTGAGGCACGACTACAATTGGTATGCAGTGTACTGTACGCTAAAGCAACAACAAATGAGGTGCTTCGGGAGGGGGGGGGGGGGGGAGGAGTACCTCTGTCAGAAATCAAAACCCAAATGGTTCAAATGGCTCTGAGCACTATGGAACTTAACAGCTGTGGTCATCAGTCCCATAGAACTTAGAACTACTTAAACCTAACTAACCGAAGGACATCACACACATCCATGCCCGAGGCAGGATTCGAACCTGCGACCGTAGCAGTCGCGCGGTTCCGGACTGCGCGCCTAGAACCGCGAGACCACCGCGGCCGGCATCAAAACCCAACACTTCTGCTACAGCATTACACTGGATACGTAATGTGCACAATTAAAGCAGTAAACAATATGACAACGAAGTCTTTTGCACGCAGTCCTTGCATAAAAAGTTCTCGGTTTACTTGCCGCGTCAGATTTGTATAAAATCCCGAGGTTTCGATGACTACCTCCGTCATCAAATGGTTCAAATGGCTCTGAGCACTATGGGACTTAACATCTATGGTCATCAGTCCCCTTCCGTCATCTTCATCAGGGGTAAAACTGACTGTCGTGGACCGGTGAGGCTTCCACTTTTATAAGCAGTGGACGGCTTCTCATTGGCTGGATGACGTCATGGTGAAAACGGCACGTACGGAGGTGGCAGCCTCTATGTCCATAGATTTTGTTTGCGCGCTTTATCCAGCTGCGACCCGTGAAAGATAAGCCCGGCCTGAGAGTACCGGGAACTAACAGCATTCTTTGCGAGCGTGGCAAAAATTATGCGGGCCAGTCTATAAGAACTGTTGCCAATCGTTGTGTGGAACATCAGCGTCACTTGAAGTACAGGTATCTAGAAAAATCAGCGGTGGCTGAGCACAGTTTGTTAAATAAACATAAGATTTTATTCGATGAAACAAGAATACTTGCTCACGCTTCAAACTATTGGGACTCTGTCATCAGGTAAACAGTTGAAATTAGACTATGTGAAAATAATTTCAACAGAGACTCCGGATATGCACTCAGCAATGCATGTAAGCGCGCAGTTGATAAAGAAAGAGCGCAGAGGGAGACTTCTTACATTCCTCGCAGTTCTCCGCCTGTTGCGATGGATGGCACTGTAAGCAAAGCTGGATAAAGCGCGCGAACAAAATCTGTGGACATAGAGGCCGCCACCTCCCTACGCGCCGTTTTCACCGTGACGTCACCAGCCTATGAGAAGCCGTCCACTGCTTATAAAAGCGGAAGCCTCACCGGTCCACGACAGTCAGTTTTACCCCTGACGAAGATGACGGAGGTAGTCATCGAAAGCTCGGGATTTTATCCAAATTTGACGCGGCAAGTAAACCGAGAACTTCTTATGCAATTCAGTAAACAGTTCGGTTTCTTCACAACCTGTGTACTCTTTATCGTTCGCACGTCTATGTTTTCTTGACAAAAATGGTTCAGTGTGATACATTTTTGAATAGCTCATGGAGAGGGTGAGTGTATTCTTGAATAAAATGTACATGGTTCCATTTCAAAAATTTGACATCATCCCTGTATCTCCTACATCTGTAAGGACACACGAAACTTATACCCTCAGCAATAACTACCCAATGATGTTAAAAAACATTGGATGAAACAATTTATCATTTAACGCATCAGGGAAAAGTTATTTTGGGTGAGCTAGGTAAGTGGGACACCTTGCACATACACGCTTACACACGCCGGCGTGTATAGCTTTGACAGTAGCGCCGTTGGATGAGTTTCCGCACATGGATTACTATGTGAAACTTCATCTACTAAGGCCCCTCTTAAAGCTCTAGAAGTGTGTAACATGAATTGTGAAACACATTGCATAAGTGAAACGTGGACGATAAGCAATTCAGACAGGTTGAGAATAGCTTTTGAAACGTATTGCTATAGAAGAATGCTGAAGATGAAATGGGTAGATCGAATAACAAATGAGGAGGCATTGAAGAGGTTTGGGGAAAAAAAGCTTGTGACATAACTGGACTAAAAGAAAGGATCGGTTGATAGGGCGCAACCAGAGACATGGAAGAATTGTTAAGTTGGTAACGAAGTGTAGGGGAGTAAAGATTTTACACGGAGAAAAGACTTGAATATAGTAGGCAGCTTAAACAGCTGTAAGTTAAGGTAGTTATGCAGCGTTTAATAGACTTTCAGAGATATATAACATGGAGAGCTGCATTAAACCAGTCTTTGGACTAAAGACGACGACGACAACAACAACTCTCTGCAAGTCACCGTATCGTTTGTGGCTAAGGTTGCTCGTGAACCAACACCATTTCCCCATGGCTTGTTACGCTCGTCAGTGCTACGGTGGAAGAATCAGGCGTGTGAGCTCTCATTCCTCTGACCTGTGCATCTTGGTCTTGTACGCGGCAGGAAGTAATACGTTGCCTGAAAACACCTGAAATAAGCTCTCGAAATTTTAACAGCAAATCTATCTGTGATGCGCAACGTCTCTATGTAGTGTTTGCTAGTGGAGTAACTAGAGCACCTCGGTAACGATCTGACTAATCGAACCCGTTACGAAACGTGCCCCACTTCTTAGGATTTTCTCTATCTCCTCTGTTAACTGCACCTGACGAGCATACAAGTCTAAACAGCAGTGGTCAAAAACCAATCGAACTAGAGTTGGTCAAGCTACACAGATAAAAAAAAAGTTTTGCATCACCCTGGTTCCCAGAACTCATGAAGATTGACGTTGACTGTGCGTATTGTATCACGTAGTCCCTTTGACTGCTCAGAGATGTCACTAAACCAGCCCAAAGATGTAAACAACCATGCATGAGAAGCGCCTATTAGCCGGAGAGGGTCCGATAGCCGATGTTCCAGTCATTCCACTAGGATGGAAGTAAACGGCTTGTGTTGTCTGTAATTCAACAATGCCTAAACGGTCAATACCGCGGTTCGATTGCGTCCACATTGTTACTTTGTGCCAGGAAGGGTTCTCAACAAGGGAATTGTCCAGGCGTCTCGGAGTGAGCCAAAGCGATTTTGTTCGGACATGGAGGAGATACAGAGAGACAGAAACTGTCGAGGACATGACCCGCTGAGGCCGCCCAAGAGCTACTACTGCAGTGGATGACCGCTACCTACGGATTATGGCTCGGAGGAACCCTGACAGCAACGCCACCATGTTGAGTAATGCTTTTCGTGCAGCCACAGGACGTCGTGTTACGACTCAAACTGTGCGCAGTAGGCTGCATGATGCGCAACTTCATTCCCGACGTCCATGGCGAGGTCTATCTTTGCAACCACGACACCATGCAGCGCGGTACAGATGGGCCCAACAACATGCCGAATGGACCCCTGAGGGTTAGCATCGCGTTCTCTTCACCGATGAGAGTCACATATGCCTTCAACCAGACAATCGTCGGGGACGAGCTTGGAGGTAACCTGGTCAGGCTGAGCGCCTTAGGCACACTGTCAAGCGAGTACAGCAAGGTGGAGGTTCCCTGCTGTTTTGGGGTGGCATTATGTGGGGCCGACGTACGTCGCTGGTGGTCA
Organism: Schistocerca americana; assembly: GCF_021461395.2. NCBI lineage: Eukaryota > Metazoa > Arthropoda > Insecta > Orthoptera > Acrididae > Schistocerca > Schistocerca americana. Next base: position 288,538,682 of record NC_060120.1, on the reverse strand, counting down.
TGGAAGGTGCCGTACGATACGTGAATGCCATCGTCCGACCGATAGTACCGATAGTACAACCATATCGGCAGCATATTGGCGAGGCATTCGTCTTCATGGGCGATAATTCGCGCCCCCATCGTGTCCATCTTGTGAATGATTTCCTTCAGGATAACGACATCTCTCGACTAGAGTGGCCAGCATGTTCTCCAGACATAAACCCTATCGAACATGCCTGGTATAGATTGAAAAGGACTGTTTATGGACTACGTGATCCATCAACCACTCTCAGGGATCTACGCCGATTCGCCATTGAGGAGTGGGACAATCTGGACCAACAGTACCTTGATGAACTTGTGTATAGTATGCCACGACGAATACAGGCATGCATCAATTCAGGAGTACGTGCTACTGGGTATTAGAGGTACCGGTATGTATAGCTGTCGGGACCACCACCTCTGAAGGTCTCACTGTATGGTGGCACAACATGCAATGTGTGGTTTTCATGAGCAATAAAAAGGGCGGAAATGATGTTTATGTTAATCTCTATTCCAATTTTCTGTACATCTTCCGGAACTCTCCGAACCGAGGTGATGGAAAACTTTTTTTGATGTGTGTAATTCCAGATTTGAATTATGTTTCTTTATCCAGGCCGCTGCCGCCCGATAGTGTTTCCTGCTTCTGTGGGACTGAGGCTAATCCGTAGCCTGGACATGAAGGGCGTGGTTGCCCTAATCCGGCTGGAGTGAGGTGGTCTGACCAGTCGCAGCTGTTTCAAAAGGCGAGTGGTTCTGCGGGATGGCTAGCGCCTCTTAGTACCCTTGGAGGATAAAATGCTGGAAATGTCAGCAGGCAGCAACGCCTTACATCAGTACTATGAACGTTAGCACGAAGTGGCCAGTCTAAGTGCCTACATCCAGCTCTGAGCTACAACATTGGTAGTTCAAAAACCGGCTTTATTACAGAGGGGTGTATGTGGCTTGAAAGCTTCTTTAATTTATGTTATAACAACCGTTTCCAGTTTCAAAATTAATTAATGGTGGTGGGATATTTCACAAAATTTCATATTATTACAAAATTCGACTCTACAGTTTTTAAGAACATTAATGGCACTTTAACTTTTACATAAAAACATTTTTTTTTAATATCATCGTTTCGAAGATATTCTCCCTAAACTAAAAATGCCAAATTACCTTTCGATGAGGGTTTACCGTTTAAAATTGAAATTAGGCACAAAAAAATACTTATTGCACTGTTTTGCTCTCTCTATACACCCGCAAAGTTTCATCAAAATAGTTTACTGACACTTGGAATGTTACCGTATTAGTGTGTGTCCACCTTTGTAGCAAACTGGACAGCCTGTCGAACGGCCATGTTGAGGACCCGGCATTGCCAGAGAGTATTCCTTGGTGGAAGGACTAGAACGAGGCGCACTCAGCCTCATGGGGCCACCTGAGTGAGCAGTAGTGGCTCCAACATCTGGGACGCCGGCAGCGGCCGGAAGAGCGGTCTGCACCCAAATGACGTGCTGTGGGAGAGGGGAAACGGCTGTCGGCCGGCATCGCGCGTGACTGCGGTACTGATGATGACAGAGTTACGTGTTTTATGACAGAATTACGTGTTTGTTCTAAGTAACATAAATTAGAATGAACAGTGTCTTGAAAGGAGGATATGAGATGAACATCAACAAAAGCAAAACGAGGATAATGGAATGTAGTCGAATTAAGTAGGGGATGCTGAGAGAATTAGATTAGAAAATGAGACACTTAAACTAGTAACGGAGTTTTGCTATTTGGGGAGCAAAATAACTGATGATGGTCGAAGTAGAGAGGATATAAAATGTAGACTGGCAAAGGCAAGGAAAGCGTTTCTGAAGAAGAAAAATTTGTTAACATCGAGTATAGATTTAAGTGTCAGGAAGTCGTTTCTGAAAGTATTTGTATGGAATGTAGCCATGTATGGAAGTGAAACATGGACAATAACTAGTTTGGACAATAAGAGAATAGAAGCTTTCGAAATGTGGTGTTACAGAAGAATGCTGAAAGTTAGATGGGTAGATCATATAACTAATGAGGAGGTACTGAATAGGATTGGGGAGAAGAGACGTTTGTGGCACAACTTGACTAGAAGAAGGGATCGGTTGGTAGGACATGTTCTGAGGCATGAAGGGATCACCAATCTAGTATTGGAGGGCAGCGTGGAGGGTAAAAATCGTAGAGGGAGATCAAGAGATGAATACACTAAACAGATTCAGAAGGATGTAGGCTGCAGTAGGTACTGGGAGATGAAGAACTTAACACAGGATAGAGTAGCATGGAGAGCTGCATCAAACCAGTCTCTGGACTGAAGGCCACAACAACAACAAGTCGTAATAATCTAATAAAACCAGTGGCACAAAAATTAACTCCGAAGGTGGGATAAAAAATTGCACACTACATAAAAACATCTTTTTAACGTGGAACTCAGCTGTCAGTAAATTCTTAACACAGTGTTGCCTCAAATAGAGGAAAAGGCAGATATTATAACCATACGTCCGTCGCATATAACTTAATATCAGTGAAAAGGAATGAGTGCTTGAGTATATGCTCCCGTCAACACCAAAGTTATCAGGTGCAGAGAATTTGCACCGAGTCGGGCAGCAGCCGCCGACCAAGACAGTGGCAGCAGCAGCTATAGGGACGTAACAGATTTTGTGACATTTTGCAAGGTCGTTTACAATTTCATATTTAATAGACACAGTTCTCACGTTTTCGTTTGTGTCGGAAAGCAAACCGATTTTTTTACACATTACAAGTTCCTAATCAGGAGCGAATTATTTAGTCTCACCTGAGGTCATGGTAGTTTAGGTTTTGAATCTCTGTTTGTTAATCTAATTTGTTAGGTACACTTCTTGCGTTTTTGTCAGTGTCTACAGTAGAGTTCCGTAGCATGTGTCGATAGTTCTTTGTTTGTCTGGTGTAGTGTAAAAATGGTTCAAATTGCTGTAAGCAGTATGGGACTTAACAACTGAGCTCATCAGTCCCCTAGACTTAGAACTACTTAAATCTAACTAACCTAAGGACATCACACACATCCATGCCCAAGGCAGGATTCGAACCTGCGACCGTAACAGCAGCATGGTTCCGGACTCAATGTGTTGTGTAGCTTTCCACGGTTTTTAGTATGGGTAGGGACTGCGACTGCGGTGTGAGGATGCAAGCTAAGTTGGTGACACTTTACTCTCAGCTCCAGGCTACGATGGCTTCAGTTACACAGCTTGAGGCTGCAGTGTGTGGGCATCAGTGTTGTTGGCCAGCTGTGGGAATCCAACGGACGTCCAGCATGACCCACGAGTTCGGCCAGCCCAGTTACCGTTCGCATTGAGGTTGACACCTCAGCTGTGGTCGAGTGGGAGGACGCCTCGGGGTGTGACAGACGGCGAAATACTTGGGCGCGGGGAGGGGGGGGGGGGGCGAACGTAAGGCCATCCAGTTTCTCTGATAAACACATTCCATTTACTGTCTGTGCCAAACACTGGTCCCTCAGCCAGATACAGTCGCTTGTACTGTTTCGGGGGAAACATCTCTGCCTGCAATATCCAGACAATCACAGACGGTGGGATTATTGATAATTGGGAGCTCCGATGTTAGGCGCATTATGTGGCCCCTTAGGGACGTGGATGCCAAGGAGGGGAAGAAAGCGACTGTACAGTCCATGTGAGTACCTGGCGGAGTCATTCCAGACGTGGAACGGTTCCTTCCAGATGCCATGAAGAGCACAGCGTGCAGCCAACTGCAGGTGGTGGCTCATGTCGGTACCAGTGGTGTGCGTCACTTTGGATCAGAAGAGATTTTCTCTGGTTCCGAGCGGCTAACAGAAGTGGTAAAGGCTGCCAGTCTTGCTTGCAAGATGAAAGCAGATCTGACCATTTGCAACATAGTCGACATGACCGATTGTGGACCTCTGGTACAGAGCCGAGTGGAGGGCCTGAATCAGAGGTTCAGACGGTTCTGCGACCGTGTAGGCTGGAGATCCTTGACTTTCGCCATAGGGTGGCAGGGTTTCGGGTCCCGCTAAATAGATCAAAGAGTCAATTACACGCAGGAGGTGGCTACATGGGTAGCGGGGTTGTGTGGCGTGGACTGGACGGTTTGTTAGGTGGGTGTGTCTTGGGGAAACACAAAAAGGGCTTAGTGTTAAAGGGTGCAGGTCGAACACAGGAGGAACGTACATCTAGGAACCATCAGTATAACAGTTGTAAATTGTCGTAGCTGTGCTGTGTTGGGAAAGTACCAGAGTTCCAAGGGTAAAAGAAAGCGCTGATGTTCAAATCCTTATATGCACTGAAAGCTGGCTAAAGCCAGAGAATTTCAATTGAAATTTTTGCGAAGGACCTAACGGTGTTCAGAAAAGATAGGCTAAACACAGTTGTCGGTGACGTGTTTGTTGCTGTTAGAAGTTGTTTATCTTGTAGCGAAATTGAAGTAGATAGTTCCTACGAGTTTAGTATGGACAGAGGTCGTTCTTGACAACCAGAATAAAACAATACTTTTATCGCTTTACCTACCCTTCAACTCAGATGATAAAATGGCTGAAAGCTTAAAAAAAGCTTGAGTCTAATTTCAAACACGAACCCAACTGATACAGTTATAGTTGGTGGCGATTTCAATTTACCCTCGATATGTCGGCGAAAATCCGTGTTTAAATCAGGAGTACGCATACAACATCATCCAGAATTGTGCTAAACGCATCCTCTGAAAATTATTTCAAGCAGTTAGTTCATGAGCCCTAATAGTGAACGGTGTGAAAATACACTTGCCCTCTTAGTAGCAAATAATCCTGAGCTAATAACGAGCATCAAAACGAATACAGGGACTGGTAAACAGAGTTGTAGCGAGACTGATACCGTAACTCCCAAATCCTCCAAAAATAACCGAAAAATATATCTATTCATTAAAGCAGATAAAAATTCGCTTATGCCTTCCTGAGACAATCTCTACTCCTTCCACATTAATTTTTTGAGTATAGACCAGACGTGGCTTGATTTCAAAGAAATAGTAGCGATTGAGAGATTTATACCAAATAAATTAACAAACGACGGAGCTGAATCCTCCGTGTTACACAAAAAAGGTTAGAACATTGTCGGAGAAACAACGAAAAACCCATGCCAAATTTAAACGAACACAAAATATCCAAGATTGTGGACTTTTTACACAAGCTCTAAATTTAGCGCGGACTTCAATGTGATCTGCTTATAATCTCCATAAGGAGTACACGATAATATTCAAGAAAAGCAATAAGAGTAATCCACTAAATTACAGGCCCATATAATTAATATCGATATGCAGCAGGATTTTAGAACTTATATTGTCTTCGAACATTATGAGCTACACCGAAGAGTCAACACGGATTTAGGTAACATCGTTTTTGTAGAACACAGCTAGCTCTTTACTCACACGGAGTGTTGAGTGCTATTGACAAGGGATTTCAAATTGATTCTGTATTTTTAGATTTCTATAGGGCTTTTGACACTGTACCACACAAGCGACTTGTAATGAAATAGCGTGCTTATGGAATATCATCTCAGTTATGTGACTGGATTCGTAATTTCCTGTCTGAGAGGCCACAGTTCGTAGTAATTGAAGGAAAGTCATCGAGTAAAACAGAAGCGATTTCTGGCGTTCTCCAAGGTAGTGTTATAGTTTCTCTGCTGTTACTTATCTGTATAAACTATGTAGGAGACAATCTGAGCAGCCGTCTTAGGTTGTTTGCACATGATGCTGTCGTTTATCGTCTAGTTAAGTCATGAGAAGATAAAAACAAATCCCAAAAGTTTTTAGAAAAGGTCTCTATATGGTGCGAAAAATGGCAATTGGCCCTAAATAATGAAAATTGTGAGGTCATCCACATAAGTGCTAAAAGGAATCCGTTAAACTTCGGTTACACAATAAATCAATCAAATCTAACGGCTGTAAATTCAACTATATACGTAGAAATTACAATTACGAACAGCTGAAATTGGAAAGAACACATAGAAAATACTGTGGGGAAGGCTAACCAAAAACTGCGATTTATTCCCCGATTATTTAGAAGATGCAACAGATCTACTAAAGAGACTGTCTACACTACGATTGTCCTTCCTCTTTTGGAGTACTGCCGTGCGGTGCGGGATCCTTACCAGATGGGACTGACGGTGTACATCGAAAAAGTTCAAAGAAGGGCAGCCCGTTTTGTACTGTCGCTACATAGGGGAGAGAGTGTTTTGCACATGATACAGGATTTGGGATGGGCACAATGAAAACAAAGGCGTCTTTCTTTGAGGTGGAATCTTCTCACGAAATTTTAGTTACGAACTTTCTCTTCCGAATGCGAAAGTATTTTGTTGACGACGACATACGTTGGGGGAAACGATTATCATAGTAAAATAAGGGAAATCAGAGCTCGCACGGGAAGATACAGGTGTTGCTTTTTCTGTGCGCTCTTCGAGAGTGGAATAATGGAGAATTATTGTGAAGGTGGTGGCAAGCATTTCTCCTCCTTACACGAGGCATCACAACAACGTTTCATCAGGCAACGCCGGTCGACAGCTGTTTGTGTATGAGAAATCGGTTGGAAACCTTCCTCATGTCAGCACATTGTAGACGTCGCCACCGGCGCCAACCTTGTGTGAATGCTCTGAAAAGGTAATCATTTGTATATCACAGCATCTTCTTGCTGTCGGTTAAATTCCGCGTCTGTAGCACGTCATCTTCGTGGTGTAGCAATTTTAATTGCCAGTAGTGTATTATAGATGGATGTTTAAATGTGTACCGATAACTAGTAGTTAGCGCTTTTGTCACAGTTGGTGTTTTCATGATGGTTCGCGCCGATGTGGAAAAAATACTTCTCCCAATTCTGTTACATCTTTTATCATTTTTTAGATATTTATATGACAGACGATAAGTAAAGTGACCAGTGTTTCTGTTTGCTTGCAGGTCGTTCTGGTGTTCATCAGGTGATTCCCCGGTGTTTCGCAATAATGTGGCAGCTTCAATAAGCGTAACACGGCGGGCGGGTGTGCGAGGTAGCAACGACAGTGGTGGGCGCCTGTTTTTAGAGCAGCCGCAGCAGTAGCCGCCTGGGTGCCAGCAAACACCCACAGACTGAGAGGGGCCGCTATTTGCGGTGCACAACACTCGCGGATCCGCCATCCTGCCACCCGCGCGGCTTTACTTGATACGCAGAACGTGTCAGAGGCGCATCACGACGCTACGGCAGAGCGTTCGAAGGGTAAAGCGTCAGCTGTATAACGTACAGTATGTCCGTTCTGCAGTGCCGCAAGCTTCCTTTCAGTTTTTTCTCTTCCAGTATTTCTTACAGTAGCGAAACGATTTTTAAGTGCTCACAGCCTATGCATGCGTACACTGTGGGTTTGCAGAAAACCCGGAGATCTGCATACTGTAATAGGTACAACACATTGGACTACTGCATATTTTCGGCTTTGAGGTACATTTGGAAAGGATTGGAGGCATCCAGCAAAATTCTTCTGAGTACGTGACGTCACTGTATAAACATAGTTGCCTATGTCCGTCTACTTGCGCACTCTCTCACTACCTCGTCCACGCATCAATACTGGTAACCAGTACTCCATATCCCATTCTCGGTCTTCCCCTGTGATTTACGCCTCTGCGCCTTCCTTCATTGTTACCGAGCAGGACAGCGACTCACATTCCTGACAGAACCTCGAGATGTATGTTTTCCGTGATTTCTCTAAAGCGGTTTAGGAAAATGTCTCTGAAAAGGACACGACTTACTTTTCTCGACCCGTTCTTATGCTCCGTTTCCAATTAGCTCCGAGGGCGCCATCAACTTCTTCCTCCTTCCAGGGATTGTCGTGTGGTCAGAGGGGTCACTTGTCGTGGGCTCCTTCGTAACAGTGGCACACAAATAAAACCTTAAATATATTTTTAAACTTTTCTATTGAACTAAAGTGGAAAAGAAGTATATCATTTTTCGGCACAGTCTCTCTGCTGTTCAATACACTTCCTCCAGCGCGCAGGAAATGCACCGATTCCTCTGGGGGAGAAAAAAAATCTTTTGGTCTTGCGCGCAGCAGCCTGGTGCACCTCTTGATCTAAGCGAAATTTCTCCCCTCCCTTCGCTCCTTTGAGTAGTCCAAAATTGTGATAATCACTCGGTGCGAGGTCTGGTGAGTACGGCGGGTATGGCAGAGTGTTCTGTAGCGGCTCCTGTGGCACCCATGTCGGAGACTTTGCGAAACTTCAGCACTCCATAAATGATACGATATGCTTAGCCACGACTGATGTTCAGAGATTCGGTTTTTTCATCCACAGTCACATCGTGATTATTCATCACCTCAACTGCTGCAGTAGACTCTGGTGCGCCAGTGCTGTGTCTCTGACTCGAGCGATGAACGTCACACAAGCCAAGCCATTTCCGAACTTTCTACTCCACTCAAACATTTGCTGCAGCGATAGACATGCATTACCATACTAGACATTCATCCGCCGATGGATTTCAATAGGTTTCGCACATTCGTTGCTCAGAAAACGTATGACAGAACGCTGTTCTTCCTTGGTGCATGCCGCAAGCGCAGCAGCCATTTTCAACTGGTATTTGAGCCATGTTTGGACGTTTCGCATGTCCATAGTATTCTGTCGCCTTCATTCCGTACATTATTCGTAACAGAACAATGGCGCGAAATGTCGATTTGTAATTACACTTTTAAGGTTTTCATTTGACTCCCTACTCGTATCAAGATTTGGAAATTTATTTTGTTTTAACCTCGTGGTCGGATGCCCTTCGTCCACTCAGACTAGAGAACTGAGATAAGAGAAGAAAGTTGTGTGAACCGCCTGCCTGTGACAGATTAAATTTTTTGGTGTGTATTCATATTTTGGCTGCTTTAATACTGTGTTTTATCTGTAGTTTTTTAAGTTTTTTTATGGAAAGGGTGTCGGCATTTGTCTGATCGAGCGCAGGGAACCACCTAAAAACGATGCTCGGTCTGGCCGGTGTTGCAGTTGAAGGTTCGTTTACTCGACGCCCGAATTCGAACCTGGTCTGGTTCACTTCCGTGTGTCGTAAGCCAGTGAGGTTCAGTCTCAGGGTGCCGTGAGCCCTTAACATAATCCGTTATGCTCCATCCAAACCTCCCTTCGTCTTACATTGACCAAATACTGCATGCGTTCATTTCCCACACATAAAGGCACGTCCCAGCCCCCGTCTTCGCCTAACTTAGCAAGTGCACCTTACCTAATGAATGGTCGTCAACGAGACGTTAAATTGCAACCTACGTTCCGTCTTAGTCGTTAGCTATCCATTCAGTTTTTAACATAATTCCGTGCCACTATATCTGAAATGCGTCTGTCTTATTCTTTCTCTGTTTTAGCACCATACAGATTTCTTTATTGAAATACTGAGTGGACAAAAGAAAACTGTACCGGAAAATATTTACAGTAGTAACGCGGAGTTGACGCTTGCTAATGAACATCACCGAGAATGCTGGTAATGTCCACCGTTGACCTCGATGCGGCTCTGTCATCGATTTATCAGAATGTGAGACAGATATAGCACCTCTGTCTGAGGGCTGCAGTTGTTCCAGTGTTTCACGAGCACGTGACCCACACACACACACACACACACACACACACACACACACACACAGCACATATAGAGAGAGAGAGAGAGGAGAGAGAGAGAGAGAGAGAGAGAGCGAGAGCGAGATATCAGGCCATTGAGGTGGTCAGGGGATTGCACTGCCTCTACTGTCTGTCCCCTGCCCACCGATCACCTCATGCCCTCCCGTCAAGGTTGTCAAGGCGGTGTGTGCTGTTAGGACAAAGTAGCAAAACACCAGAAATTAGATTCGAAGGGGATAAAAGAGCATTTAAATATGGCGCCAGCTGTTCAACATATGTAGACCACCGCCGACAAGAAAACCGGCACTTTACCAGAATAGAGACACACATGAAAATAATCAGGAGTCGGTAGCAAAAAAACCTCCAACGCAACAAGAAAACTTTCAAATTCAGAACGTAATCACAGGAAATGAAAACATTATAATCGACCAAACAAGCATTAGCAACCAACCGTTATTTAAGCTAGTGAAGTTTCGAATCAGTATATTCTAAAAGTAAGTATTCAGTGTGTGTGCTGCTAAAACTTTTGAGTCCCGGTACGATCAAGGGAGTTATGTGGTGTGGTAGCCCTCTATCCCCCCATCCATGAAGAAGGTTCACGTTTTTACCTGAAGGACGTGCTTTTGAAGATGTAAGGCCTGGGAAGTCTCGCCCTCTAGAAATTTCTAGAACATTTGAGAACATTACAAAACATTCGAGAGCATTCCACAACATTCCAGAATGTTCCACAGTGATCCGGGATGTTTTGGAATGTTCAGGAATTGTCTGGAGTGTTCGGGAACATCCCAGATGATTGTGGAACATTTCAGAATACTTTCAAACGTTGTGGAATGTTCTGGAACATTGTGGACCATTCGAAATGTTTTTCGCATTTTCTGGAATTCGCCACTGTCGGAGCTACCCATTGGTAGGGGCATAAAAAACGGGACTCGTCGTGGGTTCGAACGTCACAATGAATTAAAAGAGACAATTCAGAGGTCATGTTCTACTGTTGGTTCCATTCTAAAAATTCTAGCCGGCAAAGTTTAAATGCAGTCGAGCTTAAATTGTTTCATTGACTAAAGCAAACTTAACTTCATTCATACAAAAATCAAGAAAATTTTAAACTATTAAACGACAGAGACATTAATCAATACGTGTCCAACAAAGAGACCTGTCCCTAGAGCGATTCTTTTCGGCGGTCCACTGCGACCACATATAAATACTGCCAGAGAGGCAAGAAGCAGAGAGACTCCGCATCGAGATATCAATCTGTCCGCGTCAGTCAAACGCCTGTGTGCGCTGTGCCTCGGATGACTTCACAGCCAGGCAGCTACCAAATGCGTTTTTGGTAAAAGTAGGAAGTGAGATCGCGAGGACTGTACACCGTCCTGGTTTGCTTAGATTTCACGAAGAGACGTTTCGCACCGACGTATCAGTCTGTCCGTGTCTATCAAACGCTGGTATACGCTGCGCCTCGAATGACGTCAGAGCTAGGGACCTACCAAACGCATGTTTTCGGTAAAAGTAGGAAGTGAACTCGTGAGGACTGTACACCATAATGGATCACTTAGTTTTGACGGAAGTAACTGTTTGTGTGCCACCCGTAATGTTGACAAAACTATTTTGTACTTTTAAGGCGAGCAATTTACTTTGATGACTAGAAGTCAGGGTGATAGACCATTTTACTGGGAACTTACCATAGAGATCGCCTCTAAACTGCTAATAGTGCTGTTTCCGAAAGAGACACTATTATTATTCAAATAGTTCAAATGGGTCTGAGCACAATGGGACTTTACATCTGAGGTCATCAGTCCCCTAGAACTTAGAACTACTTAAACCTAACTAACCTAAGGAAATCACACACATCTATGCCCGAGGCAGGATTCGAACCTGCGACCGCGGTCGGGCGGTTCCAGACTGAAGCACCTAGAATAGCTCGGCCACAGCGGTCGGCTCACTATTATTATTATTATTTCTTTCTTTTCTCAGACGTTATGTCTGGTCAAAAATGGAAAGTGACGCGGACCTTGATCAAGCGTGACTTCCTTTTAACTGTACGGTATATGTTATATTGCATTTAGGAACTTTCGGGTAACTGAACATGTATCAATAATTACGGATTTCTGTAGTTGTATATATAAGTTTGGATGTAGCTGTATTGCATTGATGTACTGGTGGATATTGTGTGGTATGACTCCTGTAGTTGAAAGTATAATTGGTATAATGTCAACTTTATCCTGATGCCACATGTCCTTGACTTCCTCAGCCAGTTGGATGTATTTTTCAATTTTTTCTCCTGTTTTCTTTTGTATATTTGTTGTATTGGGTATGGATATCTCGATTAGTTGTGTTAATTTCTTCTTTTTATTGGTGAGTATGATGTCAGGTTTGTTATGTGGTGTTGTTTTATCTGTTATACTGGTTCTGTTCCAGTATAATTTGTATTCATCATTCTCCAGTACATTTTGTGGTGCATACTTGTATGTGGGAACGTGTTGTTTTATAAGTTTATGTTGTAAGGCAAGCTGTTGATGTATCATTTTTGCTACATTGTCATGTCTTTTGGGGTATTCTGTATTTGCTAGTATTGTACATCCGCTCGTTCTATAAAGAATTTTCTTAAATTGTCTACCTGTCCATAATGTGGGTTTTTTATATCGATAAATTCCCTTCCTCCTTCCTTTCTGCTTAATGTGAATCTTTCTGTTGCTGAATGTATGTGATGTATTCTATATTTGTGGCATTGTGATCATGTAAGTGTATTGAGTGCTTCTAGGTCTGTGTTACTCCATTTCACTACTCCAAATGAGTAGGTCAGTATTGGTATAGCATAAGTATTTATAGCTTTTGTCTTGTTTCTTGCTGTCAATTCTGTTTTCAGTATTTTTGTTAGTCTTTGTCTATATTTTTCTTTTAGTTCTTCTTTAATATTTGTATTATCTATTCCTATTTTTTGTCTGTATCCTAGATATTTATAGGCATCTGTTTTTTCCATCGCTTCTATGCAGTCGCTGTGGTTATCCAATATGTAATCTTCTTGTTTAGTGTGTTTTCCCTTGACTATGCTATTTTTCTTACATTTTCTGTTCCAAAAGCCATATTTATATCATTGCTGAATACTTCTGTTATCTTTAGTAATTGGTTGAGTTGTTGATTTGTTGCTGTCAGTAGTTTTAGATCATCCATGTATAGCAAATGTGTGATTTTGTGTGGGTATGTTCCAGTAATATTGTATCCATAATTTGTATTATTTAGCATGTTGGATAGTGGGTTCAGAGCAAGGCAGAACCAGAAAGGACTTAATGAGTCTCCTTGGTATATTCCACGCTTAATCTGTATTGGCTGTGATGTGATATTATTTGAATTAGTTTGGATATTAAGTGTGGTTTTCCAATTTTTCATTACTATGTTTAGGAACTGTATCAATTCAGGATCTACTTTGTATATTTCCAATATTTGTAGTAACCATGCGTGGGGTACACTATCAAAAGCTTTTTGGTAATCAATGTATGTTTAGCTTTAGCTTGGTATGTCACCTCTGCATGTATTATCAGTTGCTCTTTACATCCTCGTGCTCCTTTGCAACAGCCTTTTCGTTCTTCATTTATAATTTTGTTCTGTGTTGTATGTGTCATTAATTTCTGTGTAATGACTGAAGTTAATATTTTGTCTATTGTTGGTAGGCATGTTATGGGGCGATATTTAGCTGGGTTTACTATGTCTGCTTTATCTTTAGGTTTCAGATAAGTTATTCCATGTGTAAGTGTATCAGGGAATGTGTATGGGTCTGCAATGCAACTGTTAAATAATTTAGTTAGATGTGAATGTGTTGACGTGAACTTCTTTAGCCAGAAATTTGCTATTTTATCTTTTCCAGGGGCTTTCCAATTTTGAGTAGAATTAATAGCTTGGGTGACTTCATGTTGCAAAATTATCACTTCAGGCATTTGTGGCATCATCTTGTATGTGTCTGTTTCTGCTTGTATCCACCGTGCATGCCTGTTATGTTGTACCGGGTTTGACCATATGTTGCTCCAGAAGTGTTCCATGTCTGTTATGTTTGGTGGATTGTCTATTTTAATGTGTGTGTTATCTATTGTCTGGTAAAATTTCTTTTGGTTTGTGTTGAATATTTGGTTTTGTTTCCTTTTATTTTCACTTTTTTTGTATCTTCTAAGTCGTTTGGCCAATGCTTGTAATTTCTACTTCTTTTCATCTAATTGCTCTATCGCTTCTTGTTGTGAGATTTTACCTAACCTTCTTCGTTTTTTTTCTGACATTTCATTTCTTATAAATTGTGTTAGCTGTCCGATGCCTTTTCTCAGTTTTTCTATTCTGATCTGTAGCCTGTGTTGCCATGCTGGTTTTGTGGGTTTCTTCTGTGTGTTGGTTTGTTCTGATCTCTGCCAAGTGTGTATATTTAGTGTAGTGAGTGCTCCTATATAAATCAGTAGTTGTAACTCTTCCATAGTTGTGTTTTCATTTATTTTGTTGTGTATTATTGTGTTGATAGTTTTTATTGTTGTTTCGACTTGTGGGTTATTTGGCGGTCTATGCAAGAATGGTCTAATGTCTGTATTTGTGTCTTTGTATTCTATATATGTCAGCTGAAATTTTTCTTCTGTATCTAACATGTGTGTCACTTCGTGTTCTATTTGTGCTTGTTCTTGTGGCTGTCTTAAGATTTCGTTTTCCTCTGATTGTTTAATTGATGCGTGTTGTTCTTTGTTTGTTTGCTCTGAGATGTTTGAGTCCATTACTCTTTTTTCTTCTTCTTCTCATTGCACATTATTTTGTTCCAGTATTTGTTGTACTTGTTGTTTGATGTTTTCTAATTCTGACTGGGGTATCCTGTTATTTTTGATTATTACACGGATCTGATCAGCTAGTCGTTGTTCTGTTAAAAATTTTAATTCTGGGTATTTGGTAATAAATGTTGTGTATACTTGTGATCTGTATCCAGTTGTGTTGGTTTCTAGGTTTGTTGCTTGGTAATAACAGAACATGAGGTGTCGATTAACTTTATCTGACCATCTCATCCTCTGTCTTTGTTTTCCTTCTAGGGTGGTTGCAGCAAGCATATCCTGCAAAACACCTCTATTCGGATTTAAATCATTTTCCAGTTGGCTAGCAGTGTCGTTAACCATTATTATTATTATTGTCAGGAATATTATTTTGTTTGTTCCTGTGAACTTTCGCTGAATATATTAATCAGTTACAACTCAAAACTTTTATTTATAGTCATAGTTCCTGATCCTACTTAGTAAATAGCAGGTAGGCACATTTTCTCTCAGTGAGTACGAAGAGTAATGTGGGCTTGCAGTCTTCAAGTTATGGTCAGTATGTTCTCCATCGCTTTGTGACTGACCGCAGAAATAATTTTCCGGCACTTGTAAACGGCGACACTGATTCACCCGCCACCCCACACAAGGACAAATCTGTCACAGTATGGGATCAGTACAACCAGTACCCAACGAAGACCATTTATTTCTGCAGTATATTTCATCGGAAATGAAGAAACAGAAGTCGATCAACGATGCACAAATATCAGTGGATTGAGGCGAGAAGAAGTCCAAGGTGTACAGAGGATGTTATACAAATACAATCAATGATTCACATATTCAAAATAGCACTAGATGGAATGATTTCTGATGGCTACAAAGTTTTTCAAGCCAACGAAAGATCACCTGACATAGATGAAGTCGCCATCATAATTGTGAACAATGGAAACACAAGCTGTGACATAACTGTTCAATGGAGAAAGTAAGGACTACAACGCATTGCGGAGGCATAGCGTTCATATGATGCCCTCCAATATCCATTGATATTTCTGCTCAGAGAGGACGGATATCATTTTAATGTGAAACAAATCCAACCTGAAAAAGCGTAGAAACAAACAAAAAAGTCACTTCCAGGGAGTTCTATGCTTACCGCTTAATGATCTGAGACAATGAAACATACATTCACTCGCCGTTTAAACCAACAATTCTTGGTAGATAAGTATGCAAAAACAGAAGCGGAAAGGGTGATTTACATAAGACTGAATCATGGAAGAACACGTGGGAGAGCACATCCACTTTAATGACGCAATCATAAATGACAGAAATATTGGCGACATTGGAACAATGGTAATCTTACCCTCATCACACATAGGGAAGTCCGAGACACACGTACTAAGACACCCAAGATGCTATGACCTACATAAGAAAATATGGACGATCTGACATCTTCATAACATTCACATGCAGCTCGTCGCGGCCAGAAATCAAAGAACAGCTAAGAAATTGACAAGCCCCCATGCATCGACACGACATAATAGCTCGAGTTTTCCGACAAAAACAAACAGGATTTATTGAAGTCATTACAAAATACCACGTCTTTGGAACCGTTGGATGCTGGATGTAAATAATCGAATGGCAAAAACGAGGACTGCTTCACTCACACAATCTCATATGGCTACAAGGTAGCATTCATCTCACGGATATCATCACAAATAATCCTATCTGAATTTCCCAATCCACAAGAAGACCCGGAGCTGTACGACATAGAAGTGAAAAACATGATTCATGGACTATGCAGCCATTAAACCCTAATTCGCCATGTATGAGTGATGGAAAATGTAGAAAAAAAAAAACACCGAAAACAATACTTGGACGACAGACAAACCGGAGTTAAATACGATCACCCAAGAACGGTGCAAAAATACGAATACGAGGCAGCGTATAGATAACGAATGGGTAGTACCATATAACACCCCACTTTCCAAAATGTTCCAAGCGCACATAAACGTAGAATACTGCAATTCAATGAAATCCACGGAATATGCCCGTAAGTACGTGAACAAAAACAGTGTCATGGCAGTATTTCAAATAGACAGCGAACAATAGAACAGAAGTGAGCAGATCCTCATGTACCAAATGGGAAGAAATATCAACAATAACGAAGCAGCGTGGCGGATTTTCGGTTTTCCCATACAGGAACGCGAACCAACTGTGCAACATCTAGCAGTAATTACTTTTGAATGCATTATGGGAACAGCAGTGATCAATGTCTTATAAATATTTACTATTAAAAACAGTCTTGATCACGATTTATTTATCAAGGTGACCGGTTTCGACCACTACTGTGGTCATCTTCAGACCATTGAGTAGGAACCTCTTTCTGTTGGAGAATCACAACATTAACCGCTTTTTACAAACTGTGCCAAACGGATCGATTTGCGAAAACATTACTACATGTCGACGTCCCTACCTATACCACAAGAAAAATCTTTCAACGACGAAAGCAAGGAGCTGCAGTAGAAGATCATCCAGGAATCATGAGAACTGGCGCACTAGGCCGAGTATGCACCGTACATCCGAACGACACCGAATGTTGCTACACGAAATACGGGGTCCAACAAATTTCGCAGATCTCAAGAATGTTGACGGCTACCTGTGCCACATGTGCAGAGAAGCATGCCAATGCTTAGAACTACTGGAAACCGACAACCACTGGAAATAAACAGTACAAGAAACCTCACTCACAGCCTCAGCTGAACAAATAAGGGACTTATTCGCCATAATTCTAACGACATGTAACCCATCGAATCCAAAACAGATATGGGTCTCCTTCAGAGTATGAGTGATGACTTGCTGTACCAGATCCGACAAGCTCATCCTGAACTGACCATAGAATTCAACGTCATCTTCAATGAAATACTCATTCGCCTGGAAGATAAATGTTTAGCAGTAAACAACGAGACCTAAGTACAACTTGGGATGCAAGCACCACAAATAGATGCTATCAGTGGCCTAAACCTCTAAATTACAAGGGAAAAGTTACAATGTCAACGAACTATTTCAATACATTGCTCACAACAAATCACTCCTCATAATTTACAACGTTATCATCGACAACAACATTGGCGGAATTATTTACTTGGATGCACCAGGCGGCTCCGGGAAAACGTTTCTAATAAATCTATTGCTGGCGGAGATACGTGGCCGGGCGTGGTGGCCGAGCGGTTCTAGGCGCTACAGTCCGGAACCGCGCGACTGCTACAGTCGCAGGTTCGAATCCTGCCTCGGGCAATTCTACGCGACTGATGACGTTAGATGTTAAGTCCCATAGTGCTCAGAGCCATTTGAACCATTTTTTTGGAGATACGTGCTAAACAACATATTGCACTGGAGGAAGACAGGAGGAGGACGAACTGCCCTTTCCGCCCTACAACTGCAGTTGAATATAGCCGATGAACAATTCCCGGTGTGCAAAATCTCAGGAGCATTTGGACGATGTGAACTTCTAAAGCAATTTAAATTATCTTCTGGGACGAATGCACAACGCACATTAAAAAAATCAGCCGAAGCCATGGACAGAATATTACAAGACATGCAAGGAAACCCTGAAGTGATGGGAGGAGCTCTACTTATACCCTCAGGAGATTTTCGACAAACACTTCCAGTTACCTCCATGTCAACAACAGCAGACGACATGAATGTATGCCTCAAGGGAAAAAAAAACACTTCTCTGGGCACACATAGAAATACTGCGACTAGCAAAAATTTTGAGAGTTGAACTATCGAAAGAGGAAACAGCAGCACATTTTGCTCAACAACATTTACAAATAGGCGAAGGCACATATCCTACTGACCAGACGACTGGCGTCATTAAACTCAACAGTGATTTCTGCAACACAGCTATTGCTGTAAGTGAACTCATAGACCAAATTTATCAAAACGTTGTAAACAACTATACCAATCCTGACAAAAGAAAATTCCTGGTGAAAAGTGAATATACAAATCGACGTACACGATGGTAAACGTTGAAGAAAGTGTGAACTTCTCTGCGTAATTTCTAAACTCTTTACAAGTAAGTACCAGGAATGACATTACTCTGCCTTCGACTTAAAATTGGATCTCCGATCATACTACTCAGAAATTCCGACTCACCAAAACTGTGTAATAGAACAAGGATATCGTCAAACAGCTATCGAATCCGAATTTATGATTGGAAAGTGCAAAGGACTCAAACAGTTTAACACAAGAATGCCACTGATCTGTGCTGAACTACCATTCCAGTTTAAAAGACTTCAACTTCCAATAAAATTAATCTACAGTTTTACAATTAACAAAGTGCAAGGACAAACTTTAAAATATTGCGGCATCAACCTCAATGACGCCTGCTTCTCTGACGGTCAGCTTGCTCTCGAGTAGAAAATTCGAAAAATTTGTACATATATACCCCGGCTAACAAAATGACAAACGTTGTTTATAAACAAGTATTGTAAATAGAGTATGTTTTCAGTAATTTTTTTTACCTCTTATACTTTAACAAATATTGTAAATAGTTGTAATATGTCTTCAATAACATTTTTTTTACCTGTTACACTTCGAAGTTTATCCTTTTATTCTATCTACCACACAGTCTCATATCAACTTCCTGAGCGAAGCCGGGTACCCCAGCTAGTGGATAAATAATAATCTTATTTAGGCACCACAAAAAACGCTATCACAGAAACCAGGCAACATAATTTTTTCTCTCTTTCTCTCTCTCGCTCTCTCTCCACACATACATACACTAACATACACACACACGCACACACAAACAAGCTGGGCATGTAGAAACACACAGGGGAGTAGCAGGCGCTGCCAGTCCCACAAAAGGAAACAAAAGACGATCGAATTCCGTGTGATCAAAACGAAAGTACACGAGACGAATGTGGATTTATAAAAAGCATGAAAACGGAAATATATCGTGTGTATGGGGAGCACAGTCTATTGCTAGATATCGAACGGTAGCGTGTAGAAGGCCGTTTGGTAATTCTGAAAAAATACGTAAAAGTAATTGAAAAAAAAAACAACTGTTTACGTTCTCGCTAAACAGATTTGTTAGAAAAATCACAATTGTTACAGTGCCCACTGAAGACGTTTTAACATAATGCCAAACGCGTGTGTGACAAGTAAGACTTTTATTAAAGTCGCAGAAGACGGAGTATATCCAATACAATGTGTAAATACACTAGTGGAGAATGAGAAATTAATAATTCTAACTTTGGACGAGGAATTGATAGACAGCAGAACGGGGTGGAAGTATGGGGACTACTTTGGATTTACTGAATGGGTTTCTCACTTTGATCTGTGTTGGAATGCCTTGTAATGACGACAAGACGGTGTCCGCCAAGAGCATGAGAGACCTTCTGCCGATCGCCAAGTTGCCTTGTTTCTCTTGGACCCTATTACTATCATCGCGTAGGCCGCCTTGGTATGTGTAGACATAGGCGCATTTGGAGTGACGAATGAGGCACAAATATGATTAGACTAGATTTACTTTCATTCCAATTGATCCGTAGTGAGGAGGTCCTCCAGGATGTAGAACATGTCAGAAAAACAATAATACATGACAAATATTTACAACTGAAACAAATAAGCTAATGTACCTTCCACAGGTCCCAAGTGGAATGATCGTCTTTTTTTTAATGAACACTATATGAAAGAATCATTTTACAAACACTGATGCACTGAATTTAAAATAAAATTTATTTAAAACGTAATAAACATGTAATAGAACTGCTATAATACTTATTTACAATGAACACATTACTGCACTGAAATGGTGCAGAAGTTAGATTGTACTTCCACACACACACACACACACACACACACAGTGACGTGTGAGGATTCCGTCTTGCGTCACTGCGAAAGAGGTGTCGGCCAGGAGAACGTGCAGTTAGGAAGGAAGGAAGGAAAGAGGAAGGAAGGAATGTATCAATCAAGGTTAGCGTTTAACGACCCAGGACCATTTTATGCACTTCGAGACGGAGCACAGACTGACATCGGAAAAAGGAAATTGGCCGTCTGCTTTTCAAGGGAACCGTCTCAACATTTGCCTTGAGCGATCTCAGGAAACGAAACTCTGGATGGTTGGGATGAAAATCGGAAAACCACTGTACACACGTAGGGGTTTATTGCCTTTACCAGTGCATGGCAAGGCTCGGCGGCGACAAATGGGGCAGATCAGGATATTGCGATATGGGGAGTCATAGCCCACATTGCCTGAATACCGCTAATGCTTATTGATGTAACACCGACAAGTGGCGGGCACATCCAGAATGTAATTCAATCTTGTTCATATTTGTCTTGTTATTCGAAAAGAGCAGCAGCGAGCGCATATTTTTTAACTATAAATTTTACTTCTTACAGTGCTCACATAAATTTTTCAGCTGACTTGTCATTATCAATAGGCCATAAACAATTCTTGGCCGATGGCTGCTTCAGAGCTTGCTGGGAGTCAGTGTTTCCATGAGACTCGTACTGTAGTAAGAACCTGATGCAAATGTTGAGTCACAGCAAAATGGCTCTGAGCACTATGGGACTCAACTGCTGAGGTCATTAGTCCCCTAGAACTTAGAACTAGTTAAACCTAACTAACCTAAGGACGTCACAAACATCCATGCCCGAGGCAGGATTCGAACCTGCGACCGTAGCGGTCTTGCGGTTCCAGACTGCAGCGCCTTTAACCGCACGGCCACTTCGGCCGGCGACTCACAGCAAGTTTTGACGCAGTTTTTGGCTAAGAATTACTAATGTCGTAGTCATAATGACAAATCAGTTGAAACAGTTTATGAGAGCAGTGCCAGAAATAAAATTTGTGGCTAATAATCCAATTTACTGCCGTCGCGCGTATTGCAATATCCGCGGAGATGTGCAGTTTCAGCAGCACTTGTCTGGCTACAGAAGGCACTCGACCAGATGATTGTAAGTTCCCTTGGTCAGAGTGGTCACCAGACATGTGCCACAGTGAGATCTGTGGGGCTCAGTAGAATAGCTTCTGGTTCAGTCTGTACTTCAGGCAACATCACTTATCCAGGAGAATGAGATTAGCAGCAGTTCAGTATTTCTCAGTGTCATATCTGATCGCCTTTGCAGCTTTGTATAATGCATTGTACCTAGAGGAAGACACCAATTTCCTTATATACAGGGTGTCCCATTTATCTTGACCACCCTAAATAACTGTTTGTCCAGATGAAAATTACAAAATGTTTCAAGCAAATGTTCTTTAGCCGTCAGGGGGACATCAAACAGCATGATTGCCTTCGTTGTAGCTTTGTTTTTTACAAAGATATGAACAGCGGTATGTCTTTTTTAAATGGCACCTTGTATTTTTTATTCGGTAATTCATTTCCTCTTCTAAAGACCTATTCAAAAATGTATCACAGTGTACCATTCACTGAAATACAACGTTATTAATTACGTAACACAACATTGACTTTGAGCCCGAGATCACAAACTCGTCCACTTGCTGGAGTTGTCAGAAAACAAATGAAAACCAAATAAAAACAAAACACAAAATTGACTTTGACTCTCCTGTACCAATGCCCAAGAGTAGAACATTCGTAAGTGCTCCAGGTGGTGACCCTGGATAGCGATACACTGGTGCACTTGTTGAATGAAAGAATTATTTACTGCTTCCAGTGTTGCCTGCTGAAGAGAAGCAAGCACGATACGTTCCTGCATGTCCTCTGGAGTTGTTGGAATATCGCGATAGACAACGTCTTTAGTGCATCCCCAAAGAAAAAAGTCCAGAGGATTTAAATCAGGGGACCTAGCAGGCCAAGTAACTGTTCCTCCTCGACCAATCCATCTGGCAGGATACTTTCGGTCCAGAACACGACGTGCACCCAAGGCATTATGTGCTGGACATCCATCGTGTTGATACAACATAAGCATTCTGGTTTTTAGCGGCACTTCATCCAGAAGAGGAGGAAGAATTCGTCTGAGGAAGTTGGCATACGCTGTGCCGTTTAGACTACCATTGATGAAATAAGGACCAATAATTGTAGTACCAAGAATCCCACACCAGGCGATAACTCTCCATTGATGCTGATGTGACATCCGTCTAAGCCATCGTGGGATGTCGCTGGACCAATAATGCATGTTCCTTGTGTTTACCTGTCCTTTGTTTGAGAAGGAACATTCATCGGTAAATAGAACATTGGAGAAGAAGTTCGGGTTGGCGAGGATTTGCTGCTGTACTCACTGACAGAACTGTACACGATTCTGGAAATCATTCGCATGCAATTCTTCATATAGGTGTACATGGTAAGGATGGAACTGGTGACGTGTAAGAATGCGATGTACACTGGTTTTAGGAATGCCAGTCTCGTGTTCAAGCTGTCGTGTGCTCACATGTGGATTCATAGCAACGGAAGCGAGTACAGTAACTTCGTCAGCTTCGTCTGTGCGATAGCTACGACGATTGCGTTGTCGTGGGTTGAAACTTCCCGTTCCCTGAGGCGTCGCAACAAGACGAGAAAACATCCGTCGGGAAGGTGGTTTCTTGTCAGGATATCGCTCTCTGTACAGTTCCGCTGCCTGCGTAGCATTTCGCCTACCTTCAACAACAACAATAAAAGAAACGCTATGTCGATGCAGTTTGTAGGAAGGACAGCCTTTACTGTATGCCTACTCTACACAACAGTATTTAAAAGGACTAAACTACTGTACTAAATGTACCCGTACATAAGAAAACAGTATTGCAATTACTGTTTTGGTAACTTACAATCCCCATTGATGAGTAGCATTTCTACCTTCTCTTCGTAGGTGTATATCATTGTACTTACACGACTCTTCAACTGACAATGGTTGACGGAATGACGGCTGTGCATTCTACTTATGTTTACATTTGTCCTCTGCCAACGCCAGCACGTGGATGTGTTCCATTAATCCGAGTACCTGCGCTAAGCGCTGGAAGCGTCAACGTCAATGTTGTGTTATGTGATTAATAACGTTGTGTTTCAGTGAATAGTACACTGTGATACATTTTTGAATAGATCTTTAGGAGAGGAAATGAATTACCGAATAAAAAATACAGGGTGCCATTTAAAAAAAGTCGTACCTCTGTTCATATCTTTGTAAAAAAACAAAGCTACAACGAAGGCAGTCACGCTGATTGATGTCCCCCTGACGGCTAAAGATTTGCTTGAAACATTTTGTAATTTGCATCTGGACAAACAGTTATTTAGGGTGGTCAAGATAAATGGGACACCCTGTATAGCAACTCTGTGAGCTGCCTTCAAGCACAAAAAAAAGCAGATTGAATAATTGACTTTTGTTAGCGACTGCTTGTGGGCAAGTGCCAGGCGTCATAAGCTACATAAGCCACAATTCGAAGCAATTTTTTCCCTGTCACTTGTCGCTTCTTTCACGTGTCGGAGAGTACGGCAAACTGTAGGCGCCGCTGTAGTTAGCCGGTAAGTCACTTTAAAGTCACTGGAAGGCAAGGCCGTACCAACCTTCGCGTTGAAGACAGCTTTCGCTTTTTAGCTAAGCGACCACTACTGGCACATAAAGCGAAACATCAATTGTGTAACAGCGGACAAGGATCGGCGCTTCTTTCAGTTAATCATTCCGCCTTAATGCGGATTAGTATGGCTGCCAAGAAGCTCAAGTATTACAGTTTCCGAATGCCGCGAATTTCTGCTGTGCGCAGCAAACGCCGGTATCATCGCGAACCGCGGCGCCAGCGCGGTTCTGAGGTGGAGAACAATGAGTGGGGACACGCCCAAGTGGCGGCGGCTCGCGACAGCCGCACCAGAACTGTCGGCTGGGCGCGCTTCCAAATGGCCGCCATCCGTCAGCGGCGTGCGGCCCTGCCTCTGGAAGCGAGTGCGCCCCGCGTCCGTTACCACTGCAAATGGCGCATCACGCGCCGCTTCTTAGCACGAGCCAGGGTACACACGCAGAGAACATGCAACAGTTCCTGATCGTGCCCAGTTCCCAACTCCGTTATCGTCTTCGTCAATTGCTCCCAGTATTAAATGCCTGAGAGAATCTGAGAGACGACAGCAAAAATAGAGTGCAAACACACTGTCCTGATGCCAACCTACACGGCGAGCGAGTGGACGCTAATGAGCAGCCATTCCACCTGGTGATCAAAACTCTGCAGGGTTCATTTATAGCCAACCGGCGAGTACGCAGGGTAGCCTGTGATCTACATCTACCAGTATGTACGTTCTCTGCAGGCCACTGCATGGTGAAAGGTAATTCGTACAAATGTTAACGAATGTTCTTGCTGTTTCATCCGCATGTGAAGCAAGAGGAAAACGACTGCTTATACAGGGTGGTCCATTGATAGAGACCGGGCCGAATATCTCACGAAATAAGCACCAAACGAAAGAAACTACAAAGAACGAATATCATCTAGCTTGAAAGGGGAAACCAGATGGCTCTATCGTTGGCCCGATAGATGGCGCTGCCATAGGTCGAAAGGATATCAACTGCGTTTTTTTTAAATACGAACCCCCATTTTTTATTTCATATTCGTGTAGTACATAAAGAAATATGAATGTTTTAGTTGGACCACTTTTTTCGCTTTGTGATAGATGGCGCTGTAAAAGTCACAAACGTATAAGTACATAGTATCACGTAAGATGCCGCCAGTGCGGACGACATTTGCTTCGTGATACATTACACGTGTTAAAAAGAACCGTTTACCAATTGCGGAAAAGGTCGATATCGTGATGATGAATGGCTGTTGTGATCGAAATGCCCAACGGGCGTGTGCTATGTATGCTGCTCGTTATCCTGGACGACATCATCCTAGTGTCTGGACCGTTCGCCGGATAGTTACACTATTTAGGGAAACAGGAAGTGTTCAACCACATGTGAAACGTCAACCACGACCTGCAACAAATGATGATGCCCAAGTAGGTGTTTTAGCTCCTGTCGCGGCTAATCCGCACATCAGTAGCAGACAAACTGCGCGAGAATCGGGAATCCCAAAAACGACTTTGAACGTCGTGTACAGTTCTGCCACTGGGCACAAGAGAAATTACGGGATGATGACAGATTTTTTGCATGCGCTCTATTTAGCAACGAAGCGTCATTCACCAACAGCGTTAACGTAAACTAACATAATATGCACTACTGGGCAACGGGAAATCCACGATGGCTGCGACAAGTGGAGCATCAGCGACCTTGGCGGGTTAATGTATGGTGCGGCACTATGGGAGGAAGGATAATTGGCCCCCATTTTATCGATGGCAAGTAAATGGTACATTGTATGGTGATTTCCTACGTAATGTTCTACCGATGTTACTACAAGATGTTTCACTGCATGACAGAATGGCGATGTACTTCCAACATGATGGCTGTCCGGCACATAGCTCGCGTACGGTTGAAGCGGTATTGGATAGCATATTTCATGACAGGTGGATTGGTCGTCGAAACACCATAGAATGGCCCGCACGTTCACCGGATCTGACGTCCCCGAATTTCTTTCTGTGGGGAAAGTTGAAGGATATTTGCTATCGTGATCCACCGACAACGCCTGACAACATGCGTCAGCGCATTGTCAATGGATGTGCGAACATTACGGAGGGCGAACTACTCGCTGTTGAGAGGAATGTCGTTGCACGTATTGCCAAATGCATTGAGGTTGACGGACATGATTTTGAGCATTTATTGCATTAATGTGGTTTTTACAGGTAATCACGCTGTAACAGCATGCGTTCTCAGAAATGATAAGTTCACAAAGGTACATGTATCACATTGGAAGAACCGAAATAAAATGTTCAAAGGTACCTACGCTCTGTATTTTAATTTAAAAAACCTACCTGTTACCAACTGTTCGTGTAAAATTGTGAACCATATGTTTGTGACTATTACAGCGCCATCTATCACAAAGCGAAAAAAGTGGTCCAACTAAAACATTCATATTTCTTTGCCTACTGCACGAATATGTAATGAAAATGGGGTTCCTATTTTCCTGTTTGACCTATGGCAGCTCCATCTAACGCGCCAACCATAGCGCCATAGCCCTTCAAGCTAGACAAGTTTCGTTCTTTGCAGTTTTTTCGATTGACGCTTATTTTGTGAGATATTTGGCCCGGTCACGATCAATGGACCACACTGTACATTGATGACCTAAAAAATTATGATCACTGCCCAACGCGAAACTGAATGCCGTCTGCTGGCGTCGCGAACACGTGATGCGAAAAGGAAAGTATGCAAGCGGGATCATTTCAGCGACGATACAGGCCGCAAATAGGGAAATCCACCGACATAAGCGGCTCTGACAAAATGCAGAGTGTTACGGCCCAGTGCCTGGCATCGAGCATCTTGGAATGGCGGAGCTTGTCGGCTGTTCGCTTGCCGCTGTTGTGAGCGGCTATGGAAAGTGTTATTGAAAAGCACGCAACCGGGAATATTTAAATATGGTTGCGTTCTTCACCATAAATCCTTACCGTTCACGAAGTTCTCAAGATACAGCATGGTTAGAAGAACTATAGAAAATGGTTCAAGGACGGTGAAACCGTGAACAGGTGACAAGGTGTTGGATGTGTACGCCTCATCACAGAACGTGGAGGTTGCAGGATTGCTCACTCTGTAAAACAAAATAGGCGGTGATCTGTGGCACTTGTGACGATAGAATACAAAGTTGGTGCTGCTACGAGAGTTGTGCAGAACACCGTTCAGCGTACATGTCAGAACATGGGTCTCTGCTGCGACGAGCCATAAGCAGTCTTATGTTGATCAGAGACACCGTCAGTTACATTGCAGTCGGTACGGTATCAACGAGACTGCATCGTGGGTGAATGGAAACGCGTCGCCTAGTCGGATGAATCACGTTTCTTGTCACGCCAGGTCGATGGTCGTGTACAGATAAGTCGTAATCCAAACGAACGACTGCTCGAAACAAGCACGGAGCCATGGACGCAGGGCCGTTGGAGGGCAGCATTATGCTACTAGAGACTGAAATGATCGTTTGGCATTGACTGTCGAGAGTCCCCACTAGGGGAAGACCAGCCATACCTCAGGAATGGATGTGTGTGATGTCCTTAGGTTAGTTAGGTTTAAGTAGTTCTAAGTTATAGGGGACTGATGACCTAAGATGTTAAGTCCCATAGTGCTCAGAGCCATTTGAACCATTTGAGCCAGGCAAACAAAATGGTTTAATAGGTAATTTTATGCTGTTGGAATTCACATTTTCAGATACAGTTTTCACTAACGCCAATTCTACCTTTTGTAAATGTAGGTACAAAGGGTTTTGAAACAATATTCAAGGAAGACTTTAACCAGAATTTCTCATGGCGCGCATGTACTGCACCTTAGGTCGTTTCTGTAGACCAGTTTAAGCTGTATCCCGGCTTGATAGAATGCAAGTGCCCTACACTAATATATACGTCTTGACTTCATCTGCACCACTGTGGCACGTTGTAAACAATATCGTTTACACCCTGTGTATATAAGGGTGGATCTTTCATCTGGCACTTTTTAAATTTCTTGTAATTTGTTTATATTTACCCCATTTCGGTTCCATATGACGTAGAAATACGTTGTGTGAAATTTAGCCCCACTAGGATAAGGTTAGGGGTGCCCCCGGGCTTTTGATGGCTCTAAGCACTATTGGACTTAACATCTGAGATCATCAGTCCCCTAGACCTAGAACTACTTAAACCTAACTAACCTAAGGACATCGCACACATCCATGCCCGAGGCAGGACTCGAACCTACGACCGTAGTAGCAGCGCGGTTCCGGACTGAAGCGCCTAGAACCGCTCGGCCACCGCGGCCGGCACTGGTCATTTGAAAATGGAAAGTCCACAATAATAAAACTATTAGCTACACAAAATTCAGGGTGTCCCAAAAAAAGAAAAATCCCGACAAGCTTTAGGAACACGTTCCTTATACAGAAATACGCAAAAAAATATCTAGTAAACATGGCCTCTAAAATGCATATCTCAAATAGTTATGAGCATTTGTTGTTCATCTTTGATACTATGAAAGAGATCTCTTCTATGCAAGGTCTTTTCTTTTCATATTTCGGGAGGAGGAAACAAGAAAAAAGTCTGCTAAACATGGGGCCTAAAATGTATACTTTAAGGTCTATGAGCACTTGTTCATCTTCTCTGATGTGAAACACATCTATTCTAATGAATTCGTCCCCATAGCTCTCATGCATTTCAGAGGCCACTTTTCCTGGACATTTTTTCTTGTTTTGGTGTAAGGAAACTGTCCCTAAGGTTTCTCTCTCTCTCTCTCTTCTTTTTTTTTCTTTTATTTGGACACGCTGTACTTGTATCGCTTGACAAATTCATTCGTCACCCCTGAAGACACTTCGTTTCTCTCATGATCCTTAACTGAATGCGTTGTCATGTCACAGGTATTCCTGGTCAGGTGATGTGACAGGTCAACGACCTCAATACAGCTAGGAGGCGGACAGAGGAAACCGAGCCGTTCTCTAGGGGACTGATGATGACCTCAGATGTTAAGTCTCATAGTGCTCAGAGCCATTTGAACCATTTTGTAAGTTCATGGGACATAAAAGAGAGATTTTATCAAAGAATAAGGATGTAAAAGAAAAATTGATTTCCTTCAAAGGAATTTCTCTTACTTAGTAGTGTAATAGATTGGATCATTACAGTTAATACAATAAATTTAATAATTAATTTGAATATTGTTAATCAACTGCTTCCAAGTAATATGTTAAAAAAAGAAAGTATATGAGACTGAGATTTCTTGATTTCCTTTCAAATGTTGGGGCATAGGAGAACGTCTTCACGTTTTCCTAGGGAGACCAAATTACACAACTTATTTTTCATGCGATG
This sequence comes from Schistocerca americana, assembly GCF_021461395.2. Lineage (NCBI taxonomy): Eukaryota > Metazoa > Arthropoda > Insecta > Orthoptera > Acrididae > Schistocerca > Schistocerca americana. The sequence goes on along the minus strand of NC_060120.1, from coordinate 288,509,510 downwards.
GAACGAAACTAGGGGGTAGCACAAAGAGAAAGTGAGAACTGAAAAGTAACAGCCAAACTATTTCACACAACAGACTTGCGTGTAGAGCTGCATCGAACCAGTCTTCGGATTCACAACAACGTGGTTCCTGACCTAAGGGGCTGTGAATTGTTATTACGTATTTAACTTCGTGGCTATATCTGTGGAAGTTACAAGGGACAAGTCTGAGACTGGAAACAAAACGCTTATCAATTCCGTCCGTCCTAAGCGCATCGAGAACCGGCAAATGCAGCTGGCTGGGGACGCATCTGCGCTACACCGTGGGCCGACACCGGCACTCGGGCCTACATCTGGCATACGTACGGCCCACGCTCCGCGGCAGAGCGGCTGCGATATATGCGGCTGCAGCGTGCGAGTAGTGATTCATTCGACGGGCGAGACTATTCCGGACGTGTGACGTCACGGCGGCGCGATGTGATGCGAGCGGACACTGACACGGTTTCGCAGTTCCGCGGCCTGCGGTGTCAGTGCAGAACTGCGGCAGCAAATCGGTTAATGATTGAGAGTATTTAATGACTACCTGCAGGTTGTGCACATATGTGATTCCCTACTAATTTATGCTGGTAGTCCAGACGGTACGAATCAGGTTACAAACCCAAGGCTTCGTCTTCCTTTCTCGATTGGTCCTTAAAGGTTATTAAATATGAAATTATTCTGCGCGTCTTAAGAAGGCACATCAGTCTTTTAAGTCGATATTGTAACTGATGGTTAAAGAAGTTCTTTTCTCGGAACATGTCTCCAGGACTCGCCTTCACAGTTCAGCGCAGTACTGCATCCGAGCCTGATGCCAGAGTAGCAGATGAGGCGTGTTCGGAGTAAAACGTTTTTCTTCTGTTGATGTTCCCTTTGTACCCTACGAGTATTGTATCAAACGTACGTAGCAGAAGAAATGATAAAAAACATGACAACTTCTACACGAAAAGCAGGGAAGTACGTATTCTCCTGGGTACAGGGGCACTTGGTAATGTAAGGAAACGGACAAGGAGCAGGATAGCGGGCACGTAGGTGACTCAGCGAGACACCAACTGCCATCCCCCTGCGGCGGTCCTCTCACTGTTGAGTCCGAGATCCGTTCAACTGTGCGAGGAGTAGCGGTCGGCAGTGAGGGACAATAAACTGCGTTTGGTGACGCCAATCTTACGGCCGTGGCGTATCTCGTACCGAACACTGCGGCGGGATGGAGTAACCGTGACCTGCCTCCGCACAGGACACTGTCCACTAACCCACGCATTCATACTCTAGCGAAAGGGCACCATAGTCTCTAGAGCTCACAAAACGTGCGTACGCCACATTTTAAGGAGTGAATTTCATATTTTGACGAGGAGGTTGAAGCAAATTTAGATAAGCAATTGTCCTCTATTTTTAGATCGCGACAAGAGGAGTGTGATGAAAATGTGATGTATTGTGTCAGGACTTCAGCCTAAGGTGGAGGTTTAAGTGTGTTACAAAGTAGTTGGCTTTAGTTCACGCCTGGCAGGAATAGAGTTGGTCCTGTTACATGTCCAAGGAGTGGACTCAGTTACTTACGCGTCTAGCCGGCCGAGTTGGCCGAGCGGTTCTAGGCGCTACAGTCTGGAACCGCGCGACCGCTACGGTCGCAGGTTCGAATCCTGCCTCGGGCATGGATGTGTGTGATGTCCTTAGGTTAGTTAGGTTTAAGTAGTTTTAAGTCCTAGGGGACTGATGACCTCAGAAGTTAAGTCCCATAGTGCTCAGAGCCATTTGAACCATTTGAACTTACGCGTCTGTGTCCCGAATAACGTGCTGATTATTGTATTTCAAGAGTAATTGCATATCTGGTTAGATACTGTATACGAACATATTGCTCTATTAATCTACATCTACAGCTACATCTACATGGATACTCTGCAAATCACATTTAAGTGCCTGGCAGGGGGTTCATCGAACCACCTTCACAAGCCTCTATTATTCCAATCTCGTATAGCGCGCGCAAAGAATGAACACCTATATCTTTCCGCACGAGCTCTGATTTCCCTTATTTTATCGTGGTGATCGTTTCTCCCTATGTAGGTCGGTGTCAACAAAATATTTTCGTATTCGGAGGAGAAAGTTGGTGATTGGAATTTCGTGAGAAGATTCCGCCGCAACGAAACACGCCTTTCTTTTAATGATTTCCAGCCCAAATCCTGGATCATTTCTGTGACACTCTCTCCCATATTTCACGATAATACAAAACGTGCTGCCTTTCTTTGAGGACGGACAAGCGTAGTGTAGGCAGTCTCCTTAGTAGGTCTGTTACATTTTCTAAGTGTCCTGCCAATAAAACGTAGCCTTTGGTTAGCCATCCACACAACATTTTCTATGTGTTCCTTGCAATTTAAGTCAAAAATGTTCAAATGTGTGTGAAATCTTATGGGACTTAACTTCTAAGGTCATCAGTCCCTAAGCTTACACACTACTTAACCTAAATTATCCTAAGGACAAACACAAACACCCATGCTGGAGGGAGGACTCGAACCCCCGCCGGGACCAGCCGCACAGTCCATGACTGCAGCGCCCAAGACCGCTCGGCTAATCCCGCGCGGCCCAATTTAAGTTGTTCGTAATTGTAATACCTAGGTATTTAGTTGAATTTACGGCTTTTGGATTAGACTGATTTATCGTGTAACCGAAGTTTAACGAGTTCCTTTTAGCACTCATGTGGATAACCTCACACTTTTCGTTATTTAGGGTCAACTGCCGCTTTTCGCACCATTGAGATATTTTTTCAAAATCGTTTTGCAGTTTGTTTTGATCTTCTGATGACTTTATTAGTCGATAAATGACAGCTTCATCCGTAAACAACCTAAGACGGCTGCTCAGATTATCTCCCAAATCGTTTATATAGATAAGGAACAGCAAAGGGCCTATAACACTACCTCGGGGAACGCCTGAAATCACTTCTGTTTTACTCGATGACTTTCCGTCAATTACTACGAATTGTGACCTCTATGACAGGAAATCGCAAATCCAGTCACATAACTGAGACGATATTCTATAAGCACGCAATTTCACTTCTAGCCGCTTGCGTGGTACAGTGTCAAAAGCCTTCCAGAAATCCAAGAATACGGAATCGATCTGAAATCCATTGTCAATAGCACTCAGCACTTCATGTGAATAAAGAGTTAGTTGTGTTTCACAGGAACGATGTTTTCTAAGCTCATGTTGACTGTGTGTCAATATACCGTTTCCTTCGAGGTAATTCATAATGTTCGAACACAATATATGTTATAAAATCCTGCTGCTTATCGACGTTAACGATATGAGCCTGTAATTTAGTGGATTACTCCTGCTACCTTGTGTGACCTGGTGTGAGCTGTGCAACTTTCCAGTCTTTGGGTACGGATCTTTCGTCGAGCGAACGGTTGTATATGATTGTTAAGTATGGAACTAATGAATCAGCATACTCCGAAAGGAACCTAATTGTTATACAGTCTGGACCCGAAGACTTGCTTTTATTAAGTGATTTGAGTTGCTTCACTGCTACTTCACGACTACTTAATAGTCGATACGTACGATATTGAATCGAAAGATTTTTCCCTAGGTCACCATCCGCTCGCAAGACTTTTGGAATAATCATCATCTAAGTGCGCGAGTAAGATTTGACAGTGTCGTTCGTCGTTCGCGCAGTCCGTGCCGAACGCCACTTCGTCGGCGTTTTTTTCCACGTCGAGCGGCTGGGACAGGTGAAGGCGTGGTGGGTGGCGCGGCCCGGCGGACTACTTGGCTGGGCCAGAGGCGGGCGGCCTGGTTCGCGTAGCACGCAGCTGGCCGAGCACTCCGGAAACATTAGGCCGCGTCCGCTGGACAATCTGGAATGCGACACCGCGCGCGACCCAGCTGGGCCGCGCCGACTACGCGGCGGAATGCGGCGCGCGCTGACCTGCCGTGGCAGTAGCGGGGTCGCCAGCGTTCTCAGCCTGTTCGCTGGCAAGGCTGGCGTCTGCGGCAAAGTGGGAACGCGGAGAGACAAGGACAAGTTTAGGCCGAGCGAGGTGGCGCTGTGGTGAGAAAACAGACTCGCGTTTAGGAGGTTCAAAATGGTTCAAATGGCTCTGAGCACTATGGGACTTAACATCTGAGGTTATCAGTCCCCTACAACTTACAAGGGAACCTCCCCATTGCACCCCCCTCAGATTTAGTTATAAGTTGGCACATTGGATAGGCCTTGAAAAACTGAATCCAGATCAATCGAGAAAACAGGAAGAAGTTGTGTGGAACCATGAAAAAATAAGCAAAATACACAAACTGAGTAGTCCATGTGCAAGATAGGCAACATCAAGGACCGTCTGAGCTTAGGAGAGCCGTGGTCCCGTGGTTAGCGTGAGCCGCTGTGGAACGAGAGGTCCTTGTTTCAAGTCTTCCCTCGAGTGAAAATTATACTTTCTTTATTTTCGCAAAGTTATGATTTGTCCGTTCACTGGCGTCTGTGTTCACTGTAATAAGTTTAGCGCCTGTGTTTTGCGACCGCACCGCAAAACCGTGCGATTGTTATTGAAGCCGCGAGATATATTTGCTGGATTCATATTGCCCACGGAATACATCTCACGTATTTAATGCACTCTCGTCCAAAGTAGCGAACAGTCAACTGCCAGCCAGGGAGCCTCGTTAGCAGGAATACTCTCTCTTCCGTGCGCTGTAGTCGACTGACGTCGTGTGTTTCGATGTTTGTTTGGGTGTAGCGTCCCCAAACTACGGCGCAGTTACCTCGCATCGGAAGGACGGACGGACAGATAATAATTGTCCGAAAATAAAAAATTAAACTTTTCACTAACTAACCTAAGGACATCACACACATCCATGTCTGAGCCAGGATTCGAACCTGCGACCGTAGCAGCAGCGTGGTTCCGGACTGAAGTGCCTAGAACCGCTCGGCCACAGCGGCCGACGAAATTGTTTAATCAAGTGAAATAACAGTTTATTTTCAATAAACGAACTCCGAATGCAGAAATGCTATAAGTCAACAAATTCATTATGGTTGTGGTCTCTAGCATAAGAAAAAATTCGAAGCTTTTGTGTACCAAGCAAGAGATAGACAACAAATACCACAAGAGGCTGCCACTGCAGAGGCACAACCATTCACCTGGTGCCCCCCAAACTCCGAGCAGCAGCCTCCAGATGGCGCTCAAAAACGTAGGACCTCTTCCTGTTTCTGCATCATTTGCACCAGCACATCGCATACGTACGCCGATAGTGTCGACGGCCGATAAGCACGCTGTTAAACACAGACTACTCCATTTGCACCTTGTGCTGGCCAGAAACATTACTATCAGTGATAGTTGCAATACATGCACTACCAAAGTTAAGTACCATTTTGCAACATACTCTTAATAAATGTTGTTTTTTACTGTATTGCCACATTTTTGTTATAGTACTGCCCTATGAAACAAGTGTTAATTTGCAAATGTGCAAATTGGCGACCATTAAGGATCCATAACAAGAAAACAGTTTTCTGCTACCATGGATGTTTGGTCTCAATTAATAGTAGCGTTCCGCAGTGGCCGAGCGGTTCTAGGCGCTGCAGTCTGGAACCGTGAGACCGCTACGGTTGCAGGTTCGAATCCTGCCTTGGGCATGGATGTGTGTGATGTCCTTAGGTTAGTTATATGTAAGTAGTTCTAAGCCTAGGGGACTGATGACCACAGATGTTAAGTTCCATAGTGCTCAGAGCCATTTGAACCATTTTGAATAGTAGCATTCAGTCACTACATTTACAACAGCTATAATACTCTGAAGGCAGTATTCTAGCAGATAAGCATGTTAACGCTCTCATATCTTCTTCTTATCGTTATTCTTGTCTTGTCGCAGTCCGCAGTCTTCAGTTGCCCATGAGAGGGAAGACGTGTGCACCACCTGTCTATGAATTGTGGAAACCTTATTCTTTATGTTATCGTATTTTAACTGTTTGTGTACTGTGATTTATGAGAGGGAAAGTGGTGAACAGTCCAGCATTCGCTTAAACGAGCTTGGGAAACCGCCTACAGACCACACACAGTTTGGCCAGTACGCCAGCCATGGCCGTTAATCCGCCGCGTGGACTCAGTCCTGGCCTGGCGCACCTTCCTGGCTCGCGAGCTACTGCGCTGCGCCTTATGCTGTATGAGCAGGTGGGTTAGCAGTCTCGTATACTGGTCTTTAAACAGTGACAAACTGCAGGAAACAATACCTGAGAGGGTAATGACCAAAAAGTGTCACACGGACATATGGCCAGCAACGCGTTCCAGGGAAGGAACACCCACTTGAAGGTGGGGATAAAAGATCTTTGCAGTGTAGGTTTCAGTGATTCAAAGCACGCATGAGAACACAGCACGCAAGTGAGAATGTTCTGTCTGTACTAGTGATGTAGTGGTTTGGTGGCGCTTCAACGTGTGGGCAATGTAGACGTCGTCAAAATGACGTCATGCGGACGTCAACTGGAGCACCACCATGTAGCAGTCACGTTACCCTTCATACTACCAAAGGCACGTCTTCCAGGAGCGCAGGCTGGGTCAGCCGCAAGAAGTGCAGATATGCCTCGCTTGTGGCTGTAAAAGGGTCAGTGGTCCTACGAGGGGGTCGTCAATAATTCTGGCTCCACAGTGAGACTGAACCGGTGCTGGTGGTTCACTGCCACCATACTACAAAATGACAAGTGCAGTCACAATATCACCACTTGCTTCGTGTGCACTCATGAAAATTACACTGTCGAAGATCTCTTATCTCCATATATATATCCACGTGACTTGTTTTGCTCCTCACCATCTGAGGGCCGGTTCCTGCAGTTTGTCCCCATTTAGCAAAATCAAGCTGTATACAGCTACTTGTACTGGATATTATCAGCCCTTGCGCATCCACTGACGGTAAATGAAACCTGCCTCTAGTCTTTTCCGTACATTACGACCTTCAGTTATACATATTCACGTTGCGTAATGTTTCGTAATACCATCTACTCATTCCCCAGTAGATCCTCTTCTCTATTATCTTTTGGAATCCAGTAAAAAATCCCTTGATCCATCTACCATCCACTGTCTGACTACAAGTCGTGCCCACCTCCATTTCATTTCCATTACGGCCTTGATTATGCCTTCGGCTCCACGCTATCCACCGGACCAAGAGTGTTCCCCTACCTCTGCTAGTGATCCCCAAATATGCATCTCCGCTTTGCTCGCTGAGAAACACGCAGTTTCTCAAACATTTTAGCCCTTAAAGTCCACACGTCGCTGCCATAAGACAAAAGTGACAGCACACTCAAATTCTACATTTTCATTTTCATATACATCGGAAATTTGGTTTTGAAAACAGTTTACCGAAACACTCCAGACTATCTAGTTACTGTGTTGAACTCTCTCAAATAAAAATATTATCAACTGATTGTAAGACTATGATGTTATTTGTACTATTTCTGTTTGATACATTTCCTTTCCCGTTCACCTTGCAAATAGACCGAGGGAAAAACGACAGCCAATGTGCCTCCGTATAAGTCCTAATTTCTCGTGTCTTACCTTCATGGCCCTTACGTGCAATCTATGTTGGCGGCAGTAGAGTCGTTCGGCAGTCAGCTTCAAATGCCGTTTCTCTAAATTTTCTCAATAGTGTTCCTCAAAAAGAACGTCGCCTTCCCTTCAAGGATTCCCATTTGAGTTCGCGAAGCATCTCCGTAACACTTACGTGTTTTCCGAACCTAACGGTTACAAATCTAGCAGCTCGCCTCAGAACTGCTTCGATGTCTTCCTTTAATCCGATCTGGTACCGATCATAAACACTCGGGCAGTACTCAAGAACAGGTCGCACTAGCGTGGAATATGCAGTCTCCTTTACAAATGAACCACACTTTTCTAAAATGCTGTCAATAAACCAGAGTCGACCATTCGCCTCTCCTACCAGAATCCTCATATGCTCACTTTCCAACGTTACGGCCGGACATTAAGACAACGTGGTTATGTCAAGCAGGAGACTGTTAATGCTGTATCCGAACACTATAGGCTTGTTTTTCCTACACATCCGCATTAACGTGTATTTTTCTACATTTAGATCTAGGTCCCATTCATCACATCAATTACAAATTTTGTCTATCTTGTATCCTCCTACAGTCACTCAACGTTGACACATTACTGTATACCACAGCATCGTCAGCAACTGCAGATTACTGCCCATTCTGACCGCCAAATCATTTATGTATATAGAGAATGCAGCGGTCCTACAATACTTCCTGGGGCACTCCTGACGATACCCTCGTCTCTGACGAACACTCGCCGTCGAGGACAACATATTGGGGTTCTATTATTTAAGAAGTGTTCGAGCCACTCACATATTTGTGAACTTACACCATATGCTCGTACCTTCGTTAACAGCCTGGAATGGGGCACTGTGTCAAATGTTTTGCGAAAATCAAGAAATATGGAATCTGCTTGTTGCCCCTCATAGTTCGCAGTATAACATGCGATAAAAGGATTATCTGAGTTTCGCACGAGCGATGCTTTCTAAATTTGTGCTGAATTGTGGACAGAAACTTTTCCATCTCTAGGAAATTTATTATATTCGAAACGAGACTATGTTCAGGGATTCTGTAGCAAACCGAAAATAAGGATACTGGTCTGTAATTTTGAGGGGCCGTTCTTACAACTTACATATGTACAGAAGTCACCTAGAACTTCAGATTTCCTTTTGTTGTCTTCTATTGCTACACCACACTGACCAACGAGTGACTGGACGTTCATGTTATTTATACATACAGCGAGAATGTACTTAATTCTTCAGACAGTAAATTACAGGCAACTGGTATATTTTACGATTTGTCAAAGGCATTTGACTATGTAAATCACAATATTCTTTTAAGTAAATAAGGTTATTTTTGTGTTAACAGGAAATTCTGCAAAATCGTTGAAATCGTATCCCTCTGATAGGGAACAAAGCGTATTAGCAGGAAAGAGTCCTGTATAATTAAGACTCAAGCAACTCGGAACCAAAGTCTAATCTAGGATTTTGACGGGAGAGGCGGTGGTGGGCTGAGCTCGTTGAAACTTTGTATCACAGTGTCGTCACCAAATTCTCTAGAATAAACGAAGGTATTTCCTCAATCTGTTATAAACTGAAAAGCCGAAGAAACTGGTGTAGGGCCCCCGCGAGCACGCAGAAGTGCCGCAACACGACGTGTCATGGACTCCACTAATGTCTGAAGTAGTGCTGGATGGAACTGACACGATGAATCCTGCAGGATTGTCCATAAATCCGTAAGAGTACGACAGGGTGGAGATATCTTCTGAAAAGCACGTTCCAAGGCGTCCCACGTATGCTCAATAATGTTCATGTTTGGGAAGTTTGGTGGATAGCGGAACTGTTTAAACTCAGAAGAGTGATCCTGGAGCCAATCTGTAGCAATTCTGGACGTGTGGGGTGTCGCACTGCCTTGCCGGAATTGCCCATGTCCGTCGGAATGCACAATGGACAGGAACGGATGCAGGTGATCAGACAGGATGCTTATGTACGTGTCACCTGTCTGAGTCCTGTCTAGACGTATCAAAGATCCCATATCACTCCAACTGCACACGCCCCACATCTTTACAGAGCCTGCACCAGCTTGAACAGTCCCCTGCTGACATGCAGGGTCCATGGATTCATGAGGTTGTCTCCATACCCGTACACGTCCATCCGCTCGATACGATTTGAAACGAAACTCGTTCGACCAGGAAACATGTTTCCAGCCATCACCAGTCCAGGTGAGGCGTAAAGCTTTGTGTCGTGCAGTCCTGAAGGGTACGCTACATGGCCGTCGGCTCCGAAAGCCCATATTGATGATGTTTCGTTGAATGGTTCGAACGCTGATACTTGTTGAGGGCCCAGCATTAAAATCTGCTGCAATTTGGGGAAGGGTTGCACTTCTGTCGCGTTGAACGATTCTCTCCAGTCGTCGTTGGTCGCGGCCGCAGTGGTGATTTGATGTTTTACTGGATGCCTGATATTCACGTCACAGTCGTGAAATGGTCGTACGGGAAGATCTCCTCTTCATCGTTACCTCGGAGATGCTGTGTCACATCGCTCGTGCGCCGTCTATAACACCACGTTGAAACACTCACTTAAATCTTGGTAACCTGCCATTGCAGCAGCAGTAACCTATCTAACAACGGCACCAGATACTTGTTGTCTTGTACAAGTGTTGCTGAGGGCACCGCCGTATTGTGCCTGTTTACATATTTCTGTATTTGAATATATATATGGCTATACCAGTTTCTTTGGCGCTTCAGTGTAATACCAACTACCATAGCGAGGAAATCTTAGAGACTGTTAAATGTGAAAGGTTTGTTTGAAAGGATCCCTCCCCCTCTCTCTTTGAGGGCAGGCTGCAGCCCTATAGCCTCCGCCCCGATCGGCTTCTACTTTTGTCTAGAACGGTGTTCATTAGTCAGGAAGGCACATTTTCAATAACTTGCCAGCAACCACGAAAAGTTTAACTAATGACGTTCAGTTCAAGAGCAGCCTAAAGGATTCACTGGCGGGCAACTCCTATTCGTTTGACGAATTTCTTACTATAACCGACTGATATGTATATATTATTAATAATATCAGATAATGTGAGCATTACTGGAAATGCCTCTCCACATATTCAGTGAATTAATCTGGTCAATGTAAGTAAGTGCTGTAAACTTTTTTCTCTTTGGTGTTGCGTCGGTACAGCAGACTAAGAATTATCATATGTGTACTGTACATTTACATATTTGAGACAATTTTGTTATTAGCTTTCAACTTAAAATATGTTTATGAGTTTTTTTGTTTTATTCCACGTCCGTGAGAACCATTTCGCTTTGAGTCCGTGTAAGGAAAATTAGCATGTCTGTCCTTTGTAAAGATTTGTAGCGTATTCTTGTTTTTTGACATGTACATCTCGGAGGACATTCTTACTATTGATGTATGGAACCAAAAATACACCTAGTAGTCTAATCTGTAGCATCGAGACAGATATCCATCGGGATGCCTGTGAGTATTCAAACACAGATCGAATGAATGCTGTGTTTTTGACGGCCGTTGGAACTGATTCTGTTCATATTGACTGAAAAATTCTGTATTTGTGTATACAGAAGGAAGTGATAGTTGAGTCTCATTGTTCTGGTCAGTAATTTCGCTGATGACTTTCAGATGGTTTACTGTGTGAGGTCAACGGTAGTTTGAGTGATTACCTGTAAGGGAGACCCATTGGTCTGTGTTACAAGTCTGTAAAATGTGGCTTGTTGCTTGGCTAGTTATTTGTTGGATAAATATGCAGATATCTTGCCTGTACGGCTAATTAAAAACATAATGCTATAGCAAGATGTTTCATGTCTACACAAGCTAGAGGAAAGAAATGTGAGATGTGGCTCAAAAAGCCAGTAGCAACACAAAAGTGTGTGATAGTAAAGTAGGGCACTGTTACAGAAACCTCAAAATGGGAAGCTATCGTTCAGAGTAATTGGCAACGAAGGAGAATGTGGCCACTGCATAGTCTGTGTAATATTAAGGTGACCTATGTGGCGGAAACTGCCATGTCACTGTGGCAAGAGCGAAAAGAATGATCTGTGCTGATTAAAGGACTGTAGGACAATGGGTGATTGATCCACATCAATGTTGATATTTTGTACTGTGAAATTAAAATATGTGAGATCTACGCTTGAGCGAGTCGAGTAACGGCTACAGGATGCGGCGTCCAGTGGCCGCTACTGGACAGATTCTTCGGTAGCAGTATGCCCAAATCACGTAACGTGGTGTGGAGTTATAAGCTACATTGATAACGAAGCACGCCTGGCATACAGCTTACTGCCTGGCAATGCCGCATCCAGGCACCAGACACATGTCAAGCTGAAGTATTTCAATCACCCTGTTGCTGGCGAAGATAATGGGCCAGAGATACTTACAGAAAACACATGGCGCACATTCAGAAACAGCATGTGGCACTCGTATCCCCCTAAATAAGTCACACTATGTAAATAGAAGTCGGAACATGGTTCACTAAACATGACTGCAGCGGAGTGTGCGCCGACGTCAGACTTTCTGGCAGATTAAAACTTTGTGCTGAACCGCGACTCGAAGCTGTGATCTTTGATTTGGCGGGCAAATGCTGCGCCTGTCAACTCGAGTATCAAAGCACGACTCGAGATTCGCCCTCAGAGAGAAAGCAATCCGCTAGGCTGTGGCTAAGTCATGTCTCCGCAGAGTACTAGGCCCAGGAGTTACGCAGAAGGACTTCTGTGCAGTTTGGCAAGGTAGGAAGTGAGGTAGTGAAGGAAGTAAAATTCTGAGAGTGGATCGGGAGTCATGCTTGCGTAGCTCAGTTCTCACAGCAATTGCCCACAAAAGGCAAAGGTCCCAAGATCGAGTCCCGGTCCGTCACAGAGGTTTAATTTGCCAAGAAGTTTCAGATTAATTGCACTGAATATCAGAAAGTCTCCAAAAGACTGATATAAATTATTAAGATATTTATGCTGCGTACTGTAATAATAAAAGTAACTAAATTAAAGTAAAAAATGTTTAAAACTGTACTTACATGAAACAGCGCTTGTGCAGGATAATCTGAAACAAATAAATGCGTACTTTTAATTTTAGGTCAACACATACTGCTGAAGCATAGTTTGTTTTCTGCAATATAGGACGAGTTCGTGATGGCTGCCACTGCACTGTGAAAGAACGCACAGATCACAAAAATGCCTCCGAATACAACGTATTTCAAAATGGGTGAATCTTTCACTTTGCCGTGGTAGTACGCGCCAATAAATTGTTCACAGCGTCAGTTCTGTCGGTACCTGTCTCCTTTCCAAACTTAACATAAGCTCTGCAGCGCCCTATGCCGGGTTACCACACCTGAAAAAAAGGATGAAGCGGAGAAATAGCTAGTCACTGCCAGCTGGTAGTTTGTGAGCTGAGATTGGTTCAAATGGCTCTGAGCACTATGAGACTTAACTTCTGAGGTCATCAGTCCCCTAGAACTTAGAACTACTTAAACCTAACTAACCTAAGGACATCACACACATCCATGCCCGAGGCAGGATTCGAACCTGCGACCGTTGCGGTCGCGCGGTTCCAAACTGAAGCGCTTAGAACCGCACGGCCACACCGGCCGGCTATGTGAGCTGAGACTGGTCGACTCTCGGGAAGGGACGTTTATGAATTGTCAAATGTTTGAGTTTACTGGTCGGACAATTTCTCGATTCCAATTATGAAACAATCTTACAGCGAACTGCAGTAAAGGATATTTTACATCCACACAGCGCTGGCAATCAGGTAACAAACAAATGCAAACCAGCTAAAAAGAAGTAGCTTGACACATGTCATGCGTTTCACGAACAGAAATTGTTCCTCAGTAATGTTTGGAAATATATTACGTAAAAGTGACATGCAATACAGCGGTCATGGTTACACTGATGCAACACAATCGTCTGTTCTGTTCACAGATATATATTTTCATACTATTTCTTTAATTTTATACCTTGGCTGCGTTCACATTTGAGTTAATGGTGACTCGTTTCGATCGTGTTTGTTCATTTTCAAACCATTATCTTAGCGTATGTCGCCATTATTCCGCACAACAATCACTTTCGGATAAATTTAGATCTGTTATAGGTCTTAGTCGGACAGCTTGTGCCAACGTGAAGAAGGTACATACATCTAACACTTGAGCCACGATTAAATTCAACCGCAAGTGCTTGCTATGCGGAATAACGCCAATATACGCTAAGGTAATGATTTGAAACCAACAAATACGTTCTAAACTAGTCAACCATTAATTCAAATGTGAATGCAGTTAGGTTCAAATGGTTCAAATGGCTCTGAGCACTATGGGACTTAACATCTATGGTCATCAGTCCCCTACAACTTAGAACTACTTAAACCTAACTAACCTAAGGACAGCACACAACACCCAGCCATCACGAGGCAGAGAAAATCCCTGACCCCGCCGGGAATCGAACCCGGGAACCCGGGCGTGGGAAGCGAGAACGCTACCGCACGACCACGAGATGCGGGCAATGCAATTAGGACAGAAAATTAAAGCAATTGTAACATCGAATGAAGTTGCTGTTCCTTCTGCAAAAACAACGTTGTAATTGAACAATTTTTTAAAAATTACTTCTTCTTACGTATTTCGCCTGCCATCTTCAAATAACAAAAAGTACCAGAAGACGACCGCAATTGTGTTAATATAGCTTACCCGCAGTGTTGTTTTCTGATACATAATTCTTGTCGTGTAAACTACGTGATTCAATAAAAAATATTTGTGATCAAGACAGGACAATTGTGTTATAATACTAATGTTTGGCGCCATATATGTGCTGAGGTGCAGAATCTCTAGCTTTGCCGAACAGAAGGAAGCTAGCTTAGGACCCATAATAGAAAGTCTATAACGAACTCTAATTCCATGTTTCAGTTGACGTTAATCTGGTGTAAGACAGACTGCATCCCGTTTGTAACCAACAAGCGTCACTCGAATGTATAAGGTTTCCTGTTGAGGGTGTTGTAAGCTTATTCTGAAGCCTACCACGATGGATTTTTTCTTCTGCATCCTTTCAGTCCTAAGAGGACGACTGTACGTAATGCATACGCATGCTGTTCTGATTATCACAATGAGAAAATACATCGTTGAACACTGTAACTCAATATGGATAGCCATTAGCAGTCTTCGTGTCACATCTCAATTCTGATCTAAAAGTAATGCTAAAGTAATACTGTTAACTGTGCTTCGGTAATTAAATAAATCGACATGTGTACTTTAAGTAACAAAGTGTCACAATGACAGGTGAGATGTGGAGGATACGTATTTTCAAACTCCATAGCTTATGCTGATCAATTCTTCCTTTGCTCTACAGTAGGAAACTATCAGTTCACCGGGCCATCATTAGACAGTGACGGGTAATGAAGGCAGATACGAAAGTATGCAGAGAATCACTGGGACAGAGTCCGTGAAGCACGACATAGAGTGAAGATAATCTACGACTGTCATGATTTCATTTTTGTCACCAATTGCTTTTTTATTCATTCTCTGCGAGGTAATGAACTGTTCCCGGCTTCGCCATATACAGTGAGCTGTGCGTGCGTTAGTAGTGATACCTGCCGCTCATTAAACTTCTCTGTGCTTCGTATCATAGCGACACGTCCACTGGCATCTCGCCAGAGGCAGTGTAGCCGCTCGCCGACCGGATTTAACTGCACATGCGCTCTGCTGGGAATTGTTTTTCTTGCTGTTCCGCAACGTAACTAGGGTAGTCCACCGAGGATAGATGTCTGGTTCATCATGCTACGGATGGCGATTCGTAATTGAAAGATGTAAAAAGCATTACGCAGCCAAACAGAAACTCTTTTTGCAATTTTGTCATGTGATGACATGGTTGGAGACTGTGGCAGTTATTTGAAGAAAAATGATGATGGTGTTGAGACAGCAACCAGCCACAAATTTATTTTCAGTTCCTTTATTCAAAAGGTACCGTTACCGGTTTCGAATCATTACGATTCATTTTCAGACGGTTTTCACGCTTTCATTACAACATGTGGTGCGTTTTTTTTACAGATTAATTGTTCTAAAATATAAATAATACATGATTATAAGCACGCCACACAGATGGTTGCGTTACAGATTTGCATTGCATGTGACTTAGGACGTCCTTGACAACCTTTGACACTGCTGACATCCTTTGACGTTCTCTAAAGGCATTGTGGGGTGTGCCCACATTAAACGTGATCTGATCACTTCCGAGCGCAGCCCAACAGAAATATTCCCTTTCGTGTACATGTTGGAAACACGAAATTTGAACTTTATCCGAAGCAGCTTAGGGTGCTTATACTTTTTTAGAGCACCTATTTTGTGTCCTCCTGTGGCGTGATCACTAGGGCTTACGATATGCGTGGATAAAACGACAAAAGGTCCCTCTAAGACTTCCCCCCCCCCCCCCGTCCCCCTCCCCGCCCCAGCTCGATAAAACCCCAAGTTTTACCCGCCCAATTTTATTGAGATTTTTAAAAATGTACCTGTGCAGACAGAGCCCTTGACGAAGGCCCAGGCGCTTCCAAACTCGCAACCGCTTTGACATTCTCTGATTCCGGATGGCCTACTATCAGGCGCAAGAGCAGTGTGTAGCCTGCCTGCAAGCACCTAATATCCTCACCCTGGGTTCTGTCTGCACAGGTACATTTTTAATGGCTGCTGAGCAGAAGAATTCAGATAAGCAGAGCCATCAGAAAATTTATCCTGTCCCACTGTACAAATTAAGTTGTTCTACTGAACCATTGTTGCCAACAATAGTTGAAGAAATTACGGGAATCCAGCTGGTGAAATCCGAGAGATAGTCATGACCTATTGAGAGGTATCAAACGCTGAAACAAATAACGCATGTTCAAACTTAGGTATTTAGGTATCTGTGTTGTGCATCAGAACGCAGCACAAACGAGTGGGTAGAGTTGTGTGACAAATTAAAAGCATTAGATATTGTATTCATAAACAACTTGCTATACGCCTCCACCATGAAACGCCTCCACGTTTGGAAGTCAGTGAGAGCAATACTTCAAAACAGTACACAGAGAGATCTGAAAGTTTTGCAAACGATGCAATGCGTAAATAACACAGCTATCTCGTAATTATGGTACTTGGCCCAGACATTCACCATAACACTGCTAATACCAGGCAAGATAGCATCAGCTGTCCGGTTGCTTGTGCAAAAGATCGAAATAATAAAAATCCTAGAAGTGATATATAAAAACGGAGGATTAAAACTTATCGAGTATTAGGGTATAATCTACTGCTGTTATCACGAAAAAATGTTGTACCAAAGCAACTACGTTACTGAAAGCCGCAGAATGTCTTTAATTAAAGAAACAGCACAAAAGAGTGAAAAGCGCCAATCGATGTACGAGCTATCAGTTGTCACCTGCAACAATAGCGAATGTTCTTTATTGAATACAGCTACACGCATAAAATAATAAACCGAAACGTCACATTCATATAACTGTAGATGTGTTTTCGTCATGTCTACCTTTTAATCCGCTCACTAACGTAGTGCACATGATCACTAACTATCTGTGCACATAACTAAATTGTAAAGCTTGCAACTATGGATTTATCCTTAATTGTAACATTCGAAAATTTAGAGATCACACCATTTTTTGAACAATCCTTACTACATCTGGTACACTTAATCACTTTAAGTAGTGTAACCTTAACCTTCTGGTATTGCTTCCTTCGCCCATTGATCAACCTTTCCATTATAAATTATTTTACAATGATTTTTAACCAAAGGGAATTCTGCTGCTTTATTGAGGTTTCGGCACAGTGTTAGCTCGTGTACTATTTGTGTGGTGACTTAGGTGTCCCTCTCTTGTTCCAGTTCCTGGTTTCAAGAGTTTTCACGACAGGCATCATATCTGGCAAGGACAGATGTGCTTGTGTGATACTACTTGAGGTGGTGCGGTAAAGAAAGCGAATTACCCTGCTGTTTACGATGAAGGAATGGTCGAGGATGACGAGTCATGGCACAACCGTCACTTTCGCTGCTACCCGGCGAACTTCGCAGCTGACTTAGTCATTCCCTGAAATCCTAGCTGATAATGTCGAGGTGGCAAATAAAGTTTTAAATTTTATCCCTCAGAGTATGTACTTCTATCTGAAGCCCTCGTTGTTGTGGCCGTGCTGGCTAACGTACGTGGGTGGAAGGACACCTGACGCCTAATTTTTAGAGCCGGGGGGACCTCCTGACGAGGGAGCTGGTATGGCCCATGACATATCTACTCAGTACTTATAATAGTAGAGTGAATATTGTCTGTGTGTCTCGTGTCTCTTCCATCTCCTCCTAAACCCCTGGATCGATTTTTACCTAACTTGGTACGCGTAACGTTTACTGTCTGCAGAAGTACTGGGGGGGGGGGGGGGGGCATAAGAGGACGGTGGACAGCGATTGGGAGAACAGAAGAGGGAGACAGAGGGGGGAGGAGGAGATGAAGAGCGGCGGAAAGAAAATATGTGTGTAATATATGTGGCATACACGTGCACAGGCGAAGCTGCAGTTAAAACGATAGTATATATTTTAAAATGAATGCCTGTATGTCGTTCCACATCTCCTTCTAAACCACTTGATCGGTGACAACAAAACGTGGTATACATATCACTTACCGTCTAGAAAGAAGCGCTGTGTGAATAAGAACCACCTACTTCCCGTGGGTGTGAGAGTGGGGATGAAACACGGCTGACGGAAACATAACTCACGAACGTCCGCATCAATTTCAACCAGATTTTGTATAAATATGCCTTACTTTTTTCAGTTTTCTTATAATTATTTTCATAAAGATACTGTGGGTGTAACATACATCTACCACCCAAAGGAGTGGGGATGGAGGTAAGATGGAGTGACTTGTAAAAATATGCTATAATGACCGAATTGAGTTTCGGATTTATATTTCGCGGGGTCACTAGGCTTCCTGGTGACAGTCTCGATGACATTTCACCCTTAGGGGAAAGGTGCGGATGCAGCTACAGTCACTTGTTATCACATGCCCGTAATGCCTAAAGTAATTTCCACGACACTTGACGCAAGTATCACTTTCCATCTCGAAATAATTACTGTGGCAGTAAGACACAGCCCATACCCTTACGGTTGAGGGTAGAGATGAAAAGGTGCCGCATAAAAACATAACTCAGGAGCAATTTCAACCAAACGTGGTATTTACACGACTCATTATTTGCATAAAAATGCTGTGGGAGTAAGATGTCCCTACTCCAGCTTGAGGCGGGAGCGACAGTGAGAAGGGGGGACATGTAGAAACGTCCGAAAATGGCATGTTGGTATTTTTTCCTTTAATTAATTGACTTGGAATACTTTAAAACCACAAAGGGCAAAGTGTCGGCCACTTGTGTTGTAGCGGTTCTTAATACTGCTTGAGTACTTATAGATGTCGCTGCAGGTCACGATGACGACGTAACTTGTTTGGCGGGGCATCAGGTACATAGAGTGAGGTTGAGGGTCGCCGTAAAGTCATAGAATCGGTAAGAAAAACAATCGTCTGTATGTTCATTACAAGCAGTACAGCAGTTGAAGTCAGCGCTTAGCACCGAGCGAGGTGGCGCAGTGGTTAGACACTGGACTCGCATTCGGGAGGACGACGGTTCAATCCCGCGTCCGGCCATCCTGATTTAGGTTTTCCGTGATTTCTCTAAATCGCTCCAGGCAAATGCCGGGATGGTTCCTTTCAAAGGGCACGGCCGACTTCCTTCCCCCTCCTTCCCTAATCCGATGAGACCGATGACCTCGCTGTTTGGTCTCCTTCCCCAAAACCAACCAACCAACCAGCGCTTGGCGGCGCAGGCTGGTCGCGGGCGGCGGTGTGCGGATAGCTCAGCACGCGGCCTCAGGAAGCGGCCGGCTCACGGAATCACGATGCAGGCCGCTGCGGTCACGAAGCGTTGTCGGCAAGTCGGTTAGTGCCGCGACAGGAGGGGGTCGCACCGACAGCGAGCTCTGTAGTCAGTCGGTTATGCCGCTGGCGCAGATGCGCGACTCAGCGCAAGGTAGCACCTCAGCTCGGAGACGAACCGAAGACCCCAGCGTAGTAAGCAGCGTCACGGACTGGCGAACGCAAGTGTGCAGCAGCCAGCAGAGAGCGTGCAAACAGGGCAGGCGACGGCTCGGCAGCAAGGGAGGTGCAAGTGCGAACCCTTTTTTTTTTTTTTTTTTTTTTTTTAAATCTCATTTTGTTCGTTTTTGTTCGTTGTATCTGCGCTGGGCGGACGTCGAAAGGCACCCGTTTCAGTTCGTTGTTGATCCATTAACTCAGTTTTTTTATTACAGAGGGCACCTAGCCCTCTGACCGAACACGCTGAGCTACCGTGCCGGCTGTCCCTGGATCCGAGTAGGAGGCCTGAAGTAATCTGAAGTCCACCAGCAATGGGGAGGTGGAGCCAAGTAGCAGTAGGCTGATGACCCACAGCATGTCGACAACTGTCGTGGAATACCTCTCGGTACTGGTTGCGGACAATGACAAATACTGCATAGCCTGGGCGGGCGGTTTTTCCCGCCCTGTTTTGACTTGACATCATTTTTTACCCCGGTTGCAGAAGCGCGCCGTGCCACTCTCGGATGCGGTGTGGCCCCGTATTGCGTCGCGTCAACAGTGTGTTAACAGTGCCAGCTGGGCCACAGGTTACAGGCACCAGGTTGAAAGGCAATGGCGCAACGTTGTTGTTATGTGGATCAACCACACCGTGTTTCGGAGTCAAAGATCATATCATGTCACACGTCTCATGCTGTATAACAGCGGAAAATCATACAGTTGGAAGCAACAGCCATTCTCAAAATGGCGATCAGTTATCATCGGAATAACAAGCTTGATCAGAATTCAGATTAAACTGCAGGGCAAAATTCGCTAATCTGGATGAAATATGTGTACAAATACGTGAAATATGTTATATACGAGGGCTGTTGGGAAAGTAAGTCGCGAAATGTCGCGAAATGTGTTGAGCGCACATCGAACGCCTAAAGATGCCTAGAAAATACTCTCTCCCGCCAAGTATGGGTGCCTGCCGTGAGATTTCGCCTGATTTCACGCAGCCCCCACATGACGTAACTGTGATGCATTTCCTTCTTCATGAAAGTTCTCTCCGCACACTGCAGGGGCAATGAGGGCGATCCTGCAACGTTTTCGATGGGAAGTGGTTGATCACTAGCCATACAACACTGATTTTCATCTCTTCTCAGATGAACCGCTGGCTTCAAAGACGACAAATTGGCATATACAGCGTAGAAAATTGTCAGAAAGTACAGGCGGGTACCTTCTATGACGAGGGTATTGGATATTCGGTGCAACGCTACGACAGACGTCCAAGTCGGAGCGGCGACTATGTAGAGCCGGCCGGGGTGACCGAGCGGTTCTAGGCGCGGTTCAGTCTGGAACCGCGCGACCGCTACGGTCGCAGGTTCGAATCCTGCCTCGGGCATGGATGTGTGTGATGTCTTTAGGTTAGTTAGGTTTAAGTAGTTCTAAGTTCTAAGAACTTCTGACCTCAGAAGTTAAGTCCCATAGTGCTCAGAGCCATTTGAACCATTTTGACTATGTAGAGAAGTAGCTGGAAGCTGTTGCTACGTTTTGCAAATACAGCAGTTTTCATTATTAGTGTGTTTTTCAGTTCGCGACCGATCGTTCCTTACTTGCTGAATATCCCCCGTCTATCCAGTGTGTGTGTGTGTGTGTGTGTGTGTGAAATACATGTAATATTCATTTTTAAGTTATGTTGCCTCACCAGATTAGCGCCTTAAGGCTCTGTGTTACATATGACCAGGAACAACACATACCAAGTATTTTACAGAAAGTTCACGATAACAATAAAGTGCGTTAAGAATGCTATAGATTAATTCAGGGCATTGGAAGCGCAAGGGACAAAGAAAGAGGAGGAGGCTGAAAAGTCGATGACAGTAGTTGCTAACAGAGAACAGAATTCAAACAGAGAACTTTATAGACTAGGGGGAGGGTAAAGTTGCAAGGGAGGTGACGTTCACGAGAGAGAGCTGCAGACAAGTGTGTGGACGAACTAGTATTACGATAGAAGGTGGATCATTCGCCGCCTTTTGAAGTGCGAAATGATTTTAATTTCTTAGGGGTTTCGAGGGTGATTTTTCCTAGGTCGTGTTTCTGAGACAGAGAATGGTTTAGAGCACATGGCAGTGTTACGTGACAGTGCAGAGAGGATTTTACTTCGTTGAGAACGAGTATTTCTGCTGTGCTGTTCAGAGAGTGTTGCAAGAGTTGAAAATAAATAAGATGGAGTGCAATGACTGAGAAAACGATAGAGCAAACAGAGGATCTAGTATTCTATAGTTATAATACGAAGCCACTATTATCGATCGTTGGCAGGAGTGATCTTTTCGATATTGGGGAACGTCACAAATATATTGCACACAAGTATTCATCTCTTGTTCCAGCCGGCTTGAGCTCTCATACAAAAGCCCTTGCAGAATATAATTACAAGAATCAAGTGTGGGGAATATTAGTGACTCTACCAGTTTCTTTCTAAGATCTGAAGGAAATACTTTTTTATATTTCCTTAGTGAATGAAGTAACGCCGACACTTTCTTACAGATTGCAGATGTCTGTTCAGCCCAGTCTAAGTGATAGTCTAGAATTATCACCAAGTTCTCTGCAGAAGAACAGAACGTTGTATGTGTGCGTTTTAGGGTTAAGGATTGAAGATATTCTCTGAACTGAACGGTAGTAAGCCTCTTGTGAGCGACTAAGGTTGCTTGCGTTATAGATGCATTAAATTCTGCGTCCACTCTGATAAGGCGAGTACATCAGCATTTACATGCTGGATAGCTGTCCACAGGTCAGTTGTACTTGCAGTTAGGTATAAGTGAAGGTCGTCAGCGTGTGATCCGCCCACCTTTACAGAGATATTTAAAAATGCCCGTGACGAACGCCGAGGCGCTTGCAAACTCGCAATCCCTTTAACTGTTGTGGGTTGGCAGGAGAGTCAACACCGGGTACTAGAGGAAGCCGAAAGGCACGCGTTTTAGCTCACGCAGGCTGGCGTGAGGTCTGGAACAGGACAAGGAAATTAGACTTTAGAAAAACGGACGTAGCTGGTGGAATACTTAAATTTAATCCATTCATGATGAGCGTCGCTCTTGACTGTACATGACTCAGTATCAATAGTAACTGGTAATGGCGCCTTGCTAGGTCGTAGCAAATGACGTAGCTGAAGGCTATGCTAACTATCGTCTCGGCAAATGAGAGCGTATTTTGTCAGTGAACCATCGCTAGCAAAGTCGGTTGTACAACTGGGGCGAGTGCTCGGATGTCTCTCTAGACCTGCCGTGTGGCGGCGCTCGGTCTGCAATCACTGATAGTGGCGACACGCGGGTCCGACGTATACTAACGGACCGCGGCCGATTTAAAGGCTACCACCTAGCAAGTGTGGTGTCTGGCGGTGACACCACATTAACAGTCTCTGATTCCGGATGGCCTACTTCAAATGATTCAAATGACTCTAAGCAGTATGGGACTTAACATCTGAGGTCATCAGTCCCCGAGAATTAGAACTACTTAAACCTAATTAACCTAAAGACATCACACACAACCATGCCCGAGGCAGGATTCGAACCTGCGAACGTAGCAGCAGCGCGGTTCCGGACTGAAGCGCCTAGAAACGCTCGGTCACAGCGACCGGCCACTAACGACATAAATCGTCTGGGATTCCCTAGCAACTCACAAATAATTCGCGGAGGCATGTAATTTAGAACTACTAAGGGGACGACGGAAAACATAAAAATGATCACAAATAACTGATCACAACGCCCGCCACCAGAGTCGCATGATGGATTTACCATCGCACGTTCGATATGTATCGTTTGGACCCCGCGACTTCGATAGGCAATCATTCTTGGAAATTACCTAAAGCTCGTCCGCCCTTTTGTGTAGTATTGCTGCGTGATAATGAATCTTTACCAGATACTACATCGGAAAAAGTTCAGAGAAGGGCATCTCGTTTTGTATTATCACGAAATAGGGAAGAGAGTGTCACGGACGTGATAAGGCGGTGGGGTGGTAATCATTAACAACAAACGCAGTTTTCGTTGTGGTAGGAGCTTTTTGCGATATTTCAACTACCAACATTTTCCTACGAATGGCAAAACATTTTGTTGATTCTCACCTGCACGGGAGAAAAAGATTATCGTGATAAAATAAGAGAAGTCAGTATTCGCTCTGAAAGACTTACGTGTTCTTTTTTTCCTGGTCCTGTCCTAGAGTGGAAGCGACCCTGCTTAGCCGGCCGGGGTGACCGAGCAGTTCTAGGCACTACAGTCTGTGACTGCGCGACCACTACGGTCGCATGTTCGAATCCTGCCTCGGGCATGGATGTGTGTGACGTCCTTAGGTTAGTTCTAAGTTCTAGGGGACTGATGACCTCAGAAGTTAAGTCCCATAGTGTTCAGAGCCATTTGAACCGTTGTTGCGACCCTGCTTACTCCGCGCCAAACACTTGCGTGTGAACTGCGGAGTAGTGAAGAATTGGAAGGGTTAACTAGTGGGCCCCATGAGCGGCGGCGCTGCACACATCGGCAGCCGGCGGCCGGCGCCGGTTGGCTGCCCGTGACCCTGTGTGTGTGCCTGTCGGTCTGTCTGCCTGTCCCGGCACGGCGCGGCGCGTCGCGCCTTCCATTGTGTGCAGCGGCGCGAGGTCGCACCCATCCGCGATCTACCGCAGTCTGGCCGCCTCACACGGGACGTGGCACCCAGCGCGCCCCTGGAGCACCGAGGGCTCTGTGACGTCACGACAGCGAATGTCACCTTGCCGTCGCTTCTCGCACGGGAGCAGAGCGAAGTCGTACCAGACTTCGGCAGTGTGCAACGAAACCTACAGTTGAATCGAGCAGATGTCCTACTGCTAGGGCAAAGCCGTCATCAAACCAAAGACCGGGTTGAACACTTTCCTAGGCGTGGTCCTAATTCAGGTGGTACGTCGTTGCCTCCTCTCATCTCCGATCTGAAATACCCAGGCAGTTTAACGTGCACTCCGAACCATCACTCACATCAGTATTCTTCACATCAGTATTCTTCCTAAGGAAATGCAGTCCGAAAACAAAGGAAGTAGGTTACAGTACGCTTGTTCGCCCACTGCTTGAATACTGCTCACCGATGTGGGATCCGTACCATATAGAGTTGATAGAGGAGATAGAGAAGATCCAATGGAGAGCAGCGCGCTTCGTTACAGGATCAGTATTCTTCACATCAGTATTCTTCCTAAGGAAATGCAGTACGAAAACAGAGGAAGTAGGTTACGGTACACTTGTTCGACCACTGCTTGAATACTGCTCACCAGTGTGGGATCCGTACCAGTTAGGGTTGATAGAAGAGATAGAGAAGATCCAACGGAGAGCAGCGCGCTTCGTTACAGGATCATTTAGTAATCGCGAAAGCGTTACGGAGATTATAGATAAACTTCAGTGGAAGACTCTGCAGGAGAGACGCTCAGTGGCTCGGTACGGGCTTTTGTTAAAGTTTCGAGAACATACCTTCACCGAGGAGTCAAGGTGTATATTGCTCCCTCCTACATATATCTCGCGAAGAGACCATGAGGATAAAATCAGAGAGATTAGAGCCCACACAGAGGCATACCGACAATCTTTCTTTCCACGAACAATACGAGACTGGAATGGAAGGGAGAACCGACAGAGGTACTCAAGGTACCCTCCGCCACACACCGTCAGGTGGCTTGCGGAGTATGGATGTAGATGTAGAACAAAATCGTCGGAAATGAAATAAGTGCTAACTGACACATGAAAGTCTAGGCATTGACTACGGAGAGAACCTCAGACTTTTCAGTGAGTATTCTGGCACATAACCACAGAGCCGCCCACTCAGATAGGACATATTTAAGATTAATCGCCGAATTTGCTTCGAAAATAGTTTGAAGGCATCCGAACCATAAGGATTTTCTTTGAAATCCTGTCGTTTCAGATACGATTTGATAACTCTAAGTGCAAAAGCGTAGATTGGGAATCTGAACCTCTACAGATGTTTTACTCTGCCAGTCTCTGCATATTCAGTTTTCGTGAAGAAATGAAAACGTGATGATATTTGTTTTCTATGCATGCACACCATTTCTGGTAGCTCACAGCTTCCCATATTTTCTGGATCTATGTTCGTTACCCAGTAGAATTAAATTCATGTTGTTGTTGCTATTATTGTTGTTGTAGAATCAGTTCAAAGACTAGTTTGATGTAGCTCTCCACGCTAGTCTGCCAATCTTTTCATCTCCAAATAACTGCTGCAACCTACACGGTTTTGAATCTACATACTGTATTCGTCTCTTTTTTTCCCTCTACGATTTTTACTCCTAAACTTTCCACCACTATTGATGTCACAGAATGTGTCCTATCAACCATTCGCTTCTTTTAGTGAAGATGTGCCATAAATTTCTTTTCTCCCCAATTCTGTTCAGCACCTCCTCATTACTTATGAGCCGGCTGGTGTGGCCGAGCTGTTCTAGGCGCTACAGTCTGGAACCGCGCGACCGCTATGGTCGCAGGTTCGAATCCTGCCTCGGGCATGGATGTGTGTGATGTCCTTAGGTTACTTAGGTTTAGGTAGTTCTAAGTTCTAGAGGACTGATGACCTCAGAAGTTAAGTCCCATAGTGCTCAGAGCCATTTGAACCATTTTGAACTACTTATGTGATCTACGTATCTAATCCTGAGCATTCTTCTTTAGCATTATATTTCAAAAGCTTCTATTCTTTTTTTATCGAAACTGTTTATCATCCATGTTTCACTTCCATACATGACTGCAATCCAAATACTTTCAGAAAAGACTTCCTAACGCTTAAAGCCATAATCGATGTTAACAAATTCCTCTGCTTCAGAAACTTTTCTTGCCATTGCCACCCTACAATTCATATCGTCTCTACTTCAGCCATCATCAGTTATTTTGTTGCTAACATAGCAAAATTACTTACTCCTTTAAGTGCCCCGTTTTCTAATCTGATTCCCTCAGCACCACGCTGTTTAATTCGACTACGTTTCATTATCCTTGTTTTACTTACTTATATCGTCCTTTCAAGACACTGTCCATTCCGTTCAACTGCTCTTCCAAGTCCTTCGCTGTCTTTGACAGAATTACAATGTCATCGGCAAACCTCGAAACTTATATTTCTTCACCCTGAACTTTAATTCCTACTCCAAATTTTTCTTTTGTTTCTTTTACTGCCTGCTCAATTCACAGATTGAATAACATCGGGGATAGACTACAACCCTGTCTCACTCCCTTCTCAAACACTGTTTCCCTTTCATGCCCCTCGACTCTTATGACTGCCGTCAGATTCTGTACAAGTTGTAAATAGCCTTTTGCTGCTATCCTCAGAATTTCAAAGAGAGTACTTCAAGGCTTTTGACAGCATTGTCAAAACCCTTTCTAGCCTACAAACGTAGGTTTGCTCTTCCTTGAATCCTCTTCTAAGGTAAGTCGCAGGGTCAGTATTGCTTCGTGTGTCCCTACATTTCCCCGGAATCCAAACTGAAGTTCCCCAAGGTTCGCTTCTACCAGTTTATCCATCTAATGTAAAGAATACGTGACAGTATTTTGCAACCATGATTTATTAAACTCATAGTTCGGTAATACTCACACCTGTCAGCACCTGCTTTCTTTGGAATCGGAATTATTATGCTTTTCTTGAAGTCTGAGGGTATAAAATTTGTATTTTCAGGTATTGTTTGCATGTTCAAACACGTTACTTATGAACCTTTCTCTGGGAAGCTGCCTGTTCAACGAGTTAGGCCCATCTGATTCCACTCACAACTCATCAACGTTCTTCCGGATTGTATTGCGTACCTTAGAGGTTCGCTTTTGAGGTTGAGACAGTTATTTCCCGCCAGTGCATTTTCGAAAGCAATATCAATGTGTTTGAGGCTCACACATGTACGCGACAACTGCCGTTGAACAAAAGTTGACGAGCATGGTTTCTGAACGATCATCAGACACGTTGGCAAACACGCCAGTCTCCACGTTAGCTTTCACATCCGTTGTGAGGACAGGCTCGTAACTGCACTATGCCAGGCTGAAACTCTCACCAAAACATCACCCGCTGCCACAAGATCCCAGCCTCCTATCACAACTGCCTCCTTAAAGAAGAGGACAACGACGCCCTCAACCGCCCTCTGGCCACTGGGTTGTTCGACGGTCAGGGCTCCAGTAGCTTGCCAGCTCCAGTAGCTACCCAGCTAGCAAGGTGACGTAACAACACACGAGATTCGTATTGTAAACGCTCACATCGGTTGACTAACACCCACTGCAGCCGCTGTTTGCAATACATACAGCAGCTAGGCGAAGTGGAAGTGACAAAGAGCTCTACGGTTATCTAGGACTCTGCTATCTCTAATCCTACAGCTGTTCAAGGGGGAGTGGCAGACGATTCATATAGCAAACACGACTGACGTACTTCCACACACGTTAATCTGGGTTAACATCCGAGCAATTTGGGAGCACTGGAAACACTCTCAAACTCGTCGTTGTTCTAGCCATTTGCAGACACTGCTGTCCATGCGTCAAAGCGTATTATCGTGCTAAAAGATTCCAACCTCTAAAGGGAGGACAGTTATCTACATCTGTACTCTACGAGCCACTGTGAAGTGCATGGCAGAGGGTACGTCCCACTGTACTAGTTACTAGTTCTTCTTCTCATTCGATTCACGTGTGAAGCGGGCAAATAATGATTGTTTAAATGTCTGTGTGCATGCTGTAGATTATCTAATCTTGTCCTGACGAACCCTATGGGAGCGATACATAGGGGGCTGTTGTCTCTTCCTAGAGACGTAATTTAAAGCCGATTCTTGAAACTTTGTCAGTAGGCTTTCACAGGATATGTTGCATCTGTCTCGAAGAGTTTGCCTTCTCTGTATACTTTCGGTATCCCCTATTATTCCTTATTGGTACGGGTCCCACAGACTTTAGCTATATTCTAGGATGGGTCACGAGCTATTTGTAAGCAATCTCGTTTGTAGACTGATTACATTTCCTCGGTATTCTACCAATAAATGGAATCTGATACCTGCTTTACCCACAACTGAGCCTATGTGATCGTTCCATTTCATGTCCATACGAAGCGTTACACCAAGGTAATCGTAAGAGTTTACAGAAACCAACCATGACTCACTGATATTATGTTCGTAGGATACTATGTGTTTTTCGTTTTGTGAAGTGCACAATTTTACATTTCTGAAGATTTAAAGCAAGTTGCCAATCTTCACGCCACTTCGAAATCTCATCGAGGTCTCACTCAGTATTTGTACAGCTTCGTTCAGACTGTACTTCGTTGTAGACAAATGCGTCATCTGCGAAATATCTGAGAGTACTATTAATGTTGGCCGCAAGATGCTTAATATGCAACATGAACAGCGAGAGATCCATCACGCTTCCCTGGTTCACACACGAAGTTACTTCTACACCTGTCGATTACTCTCCATCCAAGATAACGTGCTGCGTCCTCTCCACCGATAAATTCTCAACCAAGTCACAAATTTCCTCTGATTCAAGAATGTCATGTAGAAACCTGTTCAAGGAACTATGTATTCTAATTACTGCTTCTTAATATACTTATTCCTTAATGAGATTTGTTGGAAGTAATATATCTCTATTTTCAACCAATAACTCAATACATAGTATCAAAACAAGGACTAAGTACAATGTACATGAAGACCTAAAGTCACTTACCTTGGTCCAAAAAGGGGACCAGTATTCAGGAACTCGCATTTTCAATAAATTACCAGGAACCACTAAAAACTTGGTTTCAGAAAACGCACGGTTTAAACAGAGTTTGAAAGACTTTTTGGTAGGCAACTCCTTCCACTCTATAGATGAATATCTTGACCAGCTTAAGTAAAAATGTGTGTTAGATTTCAGTTTTGACAGCACTTGGTCACAACAGCCAAGATTAGGTATTTTGAGTACGATAAACGTATTAGAAGTGCATAACTGTGTTTCATTCTGTATTAATTCTGTAAATATTAACAGTTCGAGTTTACTGTAATGCACTCACATATTTTGGCATCTCCTGACAGATGATCAGAGTAGTGAGTACTATATTCAAATGTTTTATGTTATCCTTTCTGACTTGTTCATACCCATGAGAATCACCTCATTTTTGGGTCTATGGAATGAAAACTGAATCTAACCTGATGTAATCCAATCTACCTCATACGATCCTATTTTTGATGAGAGAGGTATTGAATCAGACGCTTTTTCGAAATCGAGAAACATTGCGTCTACCTGACTGCCTTGATCCATGGCTTTCAGGATTTCCTGTCAGAGTGAACCTCTGGTTTCATTTGTAACCACGTTGATCAGTGACTTCTGGTCATCTATGTTACACATGAGCATTTAACCTGCTCTGTGAAATCAGAGCAGCGCGCGTGCGCGCTCGCACACACACACACACACACACACACACACACACAGAGAGAGAGAGAGAGAGAGAGAGAGAGAGAGAGAGAGAGTTTATATTCGAGGATGAAATTAGTTGTACATAAACAATCGCACTTTGAAAAGAATAGCGATGCCCGCAGCTGCGGCCCTAAAAGAAAAAAATACCTTCATTACTCGTTACTGAAGCTGTTGGTTGCTCATAAAAGCAGCTTCCTGCCATAAAAATCTCTGATCACAATATAATTATCATAAAACGTTTGAATGATAGCAAAGTAATTTTAAATGTTATGTGCAATATTTTCATCCTCAAAACACCTACTCGATAGGCAGATATTCAGTCAAACACTGATTGTACATGTATTACAGACAACGATGTTTGCTTTGTAATTAAATCTGTGTTCCAATTCTAACACGAGCTTTATTTTTCATTAAATGAAATCACTTTGCTAATTAGTTATTTGTAACAGGCCCGCTAGCAACTGCACACACAAACAAATGAAGTATACGTAGCCTCTAAACTGATTTGTTTCGTACTGTTCCGGAAAGAACCTTGCAATTAGCTGTGGGAAATATAATAAACTAAATAACTGACTAACGATCATTAATTGAAACAGCAACTTGTCGTTGTATGTATGGACAATTTATATACACGGAAAACTACAATCGGGGGTTCCTTGTCAGGCAGAACTGAATGTTTTGATCTTACATATGTCATGGTAACGTTACCCAGACCACGGTGCTTGTCTCCACATGTGTACTTGGAGCAACCGTCGTCTTCCTTCCCCAGTGTTTCTCTCTGGAGATGCAGATGTGGACGTCCATCGTCAAAAAGTGACACGTCACAGACGCAGGGGTTCAGTTTCAGAGATTTTGGGCAAATTCAAAATGTCGTGTGTCAAAGTTTCTTACAGATGCTGTCTCTAGTTTTCTGGAGGGCAAATGAAAAATAACGGTACATAAAATGCATCACAGTATTGCGTATGGAAAATCTTGTATTCAGCAGGATGCAGGGTCTAGCCTCCATCGTAAAATGCCGATATGGTTCCTACTCTAGGGCCACGACTCCCATCCTTGTGAAACTAGACTTGTAAGGATGTAAATTACTGTAAAAAATGTACGAGGTGGAATCCAAAATTTTCGGGACTGGTGCTGCCATCCGGAAAGTAGGAGTAGTAGATATTCGCACCGCTAGGTGGCGAGAGCTGCATCTCGTAAGTCAGTGTGCGGAGTGGCATTCGGCTGGGAGGACGTGTTGCGTGTCCACAGTGATTTCCGTAATACTCTGTGTTTGGTGTGTGGCGATTTTACGATGGATCTGCGAACAGAACAGCGCCTCAGACCGCATCTGATGATCCAACCTTCTTGTCCCGGGGTATCACCGGCGACGAGAGTTGGATTTACGGTTATGACCCAGAGACAAAGCAAAAATCATCCCAGTGCAAGCTCTCCAAGACGCAAAAAAGCGAGACAGGTGAAGAGCACAGTGAAGAGCATGATCATCATTTTCTTTGATACCCAGGGGACTGTGCACGAAGATTTCGTCCCACACAACCAAACAGTGAATTCGGCGTATTACTGTGACGTTTTGCGACGGCTCCGTGCCAACGTGCGGCGACGACGGCCCGAACTTTGGCGTCAAGGGAACTGGCTGCTGCATCGCGCCTTGTCACACGTCCTTGCTCAACAGGACCTTTTTCGCAAAAAATAACATGGAGATTGTACCCCACCACCGTACTCGCCAGATTTGGCACCTTGGGACTTCGCGCTATTCTCAAACCTGAAACTCAAGTTGAAAGGCTGTCGGTTCGACACTCTAGAGAAGATTCAAGAAGCATCGCTGGCGGCGATAAAGACACTCAAAGAACAGGACTCCCAGAAAACGTTTGACCAGTGGCAGAAGCGCTGGAAGCGGTGTGTACGTGCGGATGGGAACTACTTCCAGGGTGATGGTGATCATTAGTTCAAACGTAAGGTTTTCAACAGATGGCACCACCAGTCCCGATAATTTTGTATAGGACCTAGTACCTAACAGGAATGAAGAAAAAACACACTATGACGTATCAAACGGCTCTGAGCACTATGGGACTTAACTTCTGAGGTCATCAGTCCCCTAGAACTTAGAACTACTTAAACCTAACTAACCTAAGGACATTACACACATCCATGCCCGAAGCAAGATTCGAACCTGCGACCGTAACGGTCGCGCGGTTCCAGACTGTAGCGCCTAGAGCCGCTCGGCCACCCCGCCGGCCACTATGACGTATCCATTGTGTTTGTAAGAGCGAGCCACAGATGAATAAAGCCACTTCTACTTCCACCGCCACCGATCTTAGACACCCTCCATTTGCTTAGTAGCGCAGGCTGCTCAAAAAATCGTACAACTGTTGTGGAAGGCGCGTGGCTGCCCCTGTGGTTTGCTTGGGCGGTGGACTGTTCCACTATAAAGAATCACTGTTTACATCTAGTCTGCGAATCTCAGCACTGCTTCACAGGGGGCACCTTGAGTCACATATTACAATTTCTTCACTGATGTATGGTGGGAAGTAAGAGTGCAGCCTTGCGTACGAGCTTCTCCTTGTCTGGTTTTATCAGTACGACCTCTGTGGGGGCTGGGTAATGTTTGTAGCGTCTGCCCTGAGTCTGTAGTTTCCTACGCAACTTCTCGCGAGATGCAGGGCGCCTTCTTTCTTTACCAGTTAGGGTTATCCAACGTTTCCGTTATACTCCACAGGCAGTCAAAACAAGCCGGTGGTCATTCGCACTGCCCCTCATTTATAAACTCCATCAACCCTGTTGCTCTTACCTCAGTCAGGCCCATGCACCTGAGCCATATATTCCTGACATGGTATCAGCCTTGGGGCGATCTGCAGTAATGAGGGGGCTCTGAAGAATTTTTCAACTGCCAAGATCGCTAGTAAAGCGTTTATTGGATTTAGATAACCGGTTTCGGCTAGACCATGTTGCAGTCTTCAGATCTTATGCTTTATAACATTAAATCATCTTTTCCTCAGAATGTGGTCTTACAAGTCGTATACTTATGTCAGTGTCGTGAAATTAATTGGAAATCGGATATATTAATGCGACACACATCAACACCTGACAACTCATGTAAAAACATGATGTAATGTTATAAAGCAGATGGTGGCAACATAGTCTTGCCGAATCCTGTTATCTATATCTAATAAATCCTTTACTAGCGATCTTTGCGTTTGAAAGTTTCTTCAGAGTCTACGCTTGAGCAATACTACAACAAGGGCATGCAAGTGTTTTGTGCGCTTGCCCTTTGTGCACAAACTGCAGTTACCCAGTATCTTACAACGAATCGTCCCTGTCATTCGCTTTGCCTATAACTGAGCCTTTGTGTGCTTCTACTTCATGTCTGTACACA
Organism: Schistocerca americana; assembly: GCF_021461395.2. Classification (NCBI taxonomy): domain Eukaryota; kingdom Metazoa; phylum Arthropoda; class Insecta; order Orthoptera; family Acrididae; genus Schistocerca; species Schistocerca americana. The sequence continues at coordinate 288,476,198 of NC_060120.1, read as the reverse complement.
CTGTTACTCCCAAATTCTTGTATGCTATGTCTGTTGTGATTGTTAAATTCCGTAGTCAAACGATACGACGGGTTTACTAGCGCTATGTATCTCATGGAGAAGCAGAGCGAGCAGAGTTTCGCAGGCCGGCCGGAGTGGCCGAGCGGTTCTAGGCGCTACAGTCTGGAGCCGCGCGACCGCTATGGTCGCAGGTTCGAATCCTGCCTCGGGCATGGATGTGTGTGATGTCCTTAGGTTAGTTAGGTTTAAGTAGTTCTAAGTTCTAGGGGACTGATGACCTCAACAGTTAAGTCCCATAGTGCTCAGAGCCTTTTTTTTTTTTGAGTTTCGCAAGATCTCTGTTTACGGAATCCATGTTAATATCATAGAGGGGATTTTCGTTCTCCAAAAAGTCGTAATTTTTGAACGTGAAACATGTTCCATAATTCTACAATATATTGGCATCAAGTCACATGAAGAAACGGGTCAAACTAAAGTAACTTAGGAACAACTTTGTTACCGTCAATGTATTGTCTCTTCCTTAGATTATGTCGTATTTAATTTTGGGATTACAGGGTAATAAGTACACTGTTGCCAGTGAAGACAGGCTTCGATAAAATGGAATAGCAAGAAAACCTCCGAAAATCACGAAAACTTCTTGAAGGATAGGAAAGAGACATCAAAAGTGTTGAGAACAATTAAGAGACTCTTCAACAACAACCAAATCTCAAAGCTTGATTTCTATCCTACTGTTCCTCCTGCAGATAGTACCCCTCCGATGTTAGATGAAATCATGAAAACTATACAAGGCTTGAAAAATTACAAATCTGGAAGTGAGGATCGCATCTTGGCTGAAATGTGGAAATACGCAGATCATGATACAATGAAACATCTCCATGATATCATAGTGGGAAACTGAAACTCTACCTCCAGATTGGACCGTAGCAATTATTCACCCACTTCAAAAAAAAAAGGCGATAAGAGTGATCTGAATAATTACCGAGGAATGTCTTTGCTACCAACGACGTACAAGATCTTTTCCAGACTGTTGTTAAACAGAGCTGAATCAGTCTTAGATCAACAATATGGCGAATATCAAGCTGGTTTCAGGACATCAAGATCTTGTGCAGAGCAGATCCATAACCTGAAATCTGTTATATCATACGCCAAATCAAGATCATAAGCGTTTGTTGTGGCCTTTGTCGACTTTCGCAAAGCGTATGACTCAATTGATCGAGAAACAATAAAGAACACCCTTGCCGAATTTGGTCTAGATAGGAAAACAATCAATCTGATTAGCGCCACTTTAAGTAACACAGTGTCAAAGATCAAGTTCAGAGGCGAACTATCAGAACCATTTGAAATCTGTGCAGGGGTGAGCCAAGGTGACCTGTTCTCTCCACTGTTTTTCAATTGTGTCCTGGAAAAGACAGTCAGAGAGCGGAAAACAACCGTACCGCTATGTTGTGGGATACAAATTGGACACAAAAGAAATGGCCTCAGTGGAAACTGTTTGGCTTTTTCTAATTATCTGGCATTCATTGCAAATAGTATTGATGAAACTAAGGTTCAAGTGTCCAGGCTACAATCAATTGCTGATAAGACTGGCCTAAAAATAGCATTTAACAAAACTGAATTCATCACAAACATCAAACACGCTCCTCCTCATATTGAAATACAAGAGAAAATCAAGCAGTCGAAGAAATTTAAATATCTTGGAGAAATAATTACACCTGACGGTTCAGAAAATGCAGCTGCAGAAAATAGGTGTTTTAAACTAGAAGGTGCTTTTCATCCGTGCAAAGACTTATACAAAAGCAAAATCCTGCCTTTAAACATAAACTTTGTCATTATAACACCGTAATTTAGCCCGACAGCTTTGTATGCATCAGAATGTTTAAACATGAAAACTTGAAATAAAAGACCGGAAAATTTTTGAGGAAAATCCTTGGCCCTATCAAAGAAAACTGAGAATCCCGCCGAAGACACAACTGTGAATTATACGAACATACAGAAGACATTGTTACTAGCATGAGGAAGCGGAGAATGATGTTTTTCGGTCATCTGGAAAGAATGAACCCGCAAAGACTTACTCATCCCATTCATTCATCAATTTCAAAAACAAAATCGTATTCAAAATGGGCAAGCCAAGTTAAAAAGGATTTCCAGGAAGCTGGAACTTCATTTGATGACATTCAGGATCGAGACGTTTTCAGAGAAAAAGTCAAAATTACAAAAAACCTTATTTCGCTTACTACGCCAGTTCCTCGTCAGGCTTGCAAATGGTCAAAAAAGAGAAAAGAAGCACAGTCAGCCAAAATGAAAATCTACTGGCAAAAGAGGAAAACACTATCAGGGAAGAGATAAAAATCTTCGTGGTCCATAGCAGGCCGAAACGATAGCGGAAAAAAAACCACTGTTGCCATACATAACAACGTGTTTATTTGTAGTAACGCTCGCCGAACAAAGACGGAATTACGTTTTATCTATACGTATAATATTCTAAAACTGAAGTTGTTTAGCTGAACCAAAGAAAATGGATTCGGGCCCACTGGAATTTGGAAACTGGGTCTATTATTTTAAGCACACCACATAAAACCTACGTTTAAAACCGCAAATAAAATAGAAATCCTCTAGGTTGTTAGGAAGCGTCATCTTCCCCTTGAAGTTTCGGTCCCACTTTTGGATACTTCTTCAGGAAAGCCGAACATTGTTGAAAAGCAGTGTCGTGTAGCAATACGAGAGCTAGAGAAAAGGAAAATTATTAAGCTGTGGTAAGTGATTGTACAGGAACGGTAACGCTGTCAAATTGCGCGCAAAATATCGGGGTTTATTTCGCCGACGCGGCGGCTTCCACTGGAGTTATAAATGTTTCCGCGCGTCGCGGCTGGCTGTTTACTTCGTATATAGATGGCTGCCGGCCACGAAACTCTGATAAGCATGTTACCACTCTCTCTTTTGCAATTGAATTCATTTTGAGATATGTCTGCGGTCTTCCGGTCTTTCTTTCTCTAAATGTTCACGTTCTTCAATTAGTACACTTTTGCTTCTAAAACACCGGTAGTTTCAAAATGGATATCGGGGTTTTAAGGCATTGCGGCTCGTATTATATGCAACTTACAATTATAGATAAGTCATCAAATGAAAGAGCAACTGGAACAATTTTGGCATTTGCAGTCGTTACAGGCTCTAAAGCCTACATATTAAGATTTACGTGCGAACTTTGAAAACGAAATGTTGCTGCATGACGATGAAGATTTTCTGAATCCTGTAGTCTTCTGTGATGGATTGACGTTTCACCTAAATGGACTCATCTCGTAGTCAGCGAATCCTCACGAGATATTACAGTTGCATAGAGGCTTTCTTAAATTGAATTGTTTTTTTGTGCCATGTCCCGGCGGAACGTTATGGGCCTTCCTTTTTCGGTGAAGCAACTCTAAATGGTGTTTCTTATCTTGCTGCGCTAGAACTATGGCTCTTTCCTCAGTTGGAAGACTTTATTTGGCAGCGAGATGGAGCGCAGCCTCACTGCCATAACTCAGTAAGTGACTGGTTCAGCGAAGACCTATCCGACCACTGGGTTGGCCACAACGTGCCGCATGACAGACTATTTCGCATGGCCTCCACGTTCACCCCATCTGACGCAATTCAGGGGATCATAAAGGGTGCCTCCGCTATCAGGTGATTTACACGACTTAGGAGGCAGGGTTGAAGCAGTTTTTGCAACAGTTACTCCAGACACGATCAACGTTTGGGAAAAACTGGCCTATCGACTCGATTTGTGCCGTGTGACGAATGGTGCTCACATTAAACATTTGTACGAAATACGATTTAGTTTGCGGTTTCATTGGTGTATTATTTATCACTGCAAGCTGAATGTAGTAAACGTTACAAAGCCTTAAAACCCCGCTATTCATTTCGGAACACTCGGTATAGTTGTCTAGGCCTCCTGTTGCCGTGTGTGTATGTGTGTGTGTGTGTGTGTGTGTGTGTGTGTGTGTTGTGTGTGTGTGTGTGTGTGTGTGTGTGTGAGAGAGAGAGAGAGAGAGAGAGAGAGAGAGAGAGAGAGAGAGAGAGAGAGAGAGAAGAGAGAGAGAGAGAGAGAGATGTTCTTATTTAACCTGTGTTGATTCGCGTACTTATACTTTGCCACAACGAAGCATCCCTTTATTAATGTCATCACAGACAGTATCCATTATTTTCAAAACAGACCGGCTTATTTATCCAGCTCTCATAACTGACGATCCCCATTACCAACTTTCGAGCTTTTCAGTGACTGATATCCTCAGCAAACAGTTCAATACATACAGAGGAAATGGACGATGACATCAGGCTGTTCCACAGCATCGGCGACAAGATCAGCAAACGCCGCAATGAAATATGGGTTTTGTAACTTGCTCTCTAGTCAACTCAGAGCATGGTTCCGAGGAAATTCTTCTGTCATATTGATTCGGAAATATAGACATTTTTCCATCTCCCAACGAAGTTTCCTATCTGCCCTGTTATCCTCAAGACGTATGGAAGTCTAACGCACTGTTGTTGTTGTGGTCTTCAGTCCTGAGACTGGTTTGATGCAGCTCTCCATGCTACTCTATCCTGTGCAAGCTTTTTCATCTCCCAGTACCTACTGCAACCTACATCCTTCTGAATCTGCTTAGTGTATTCATCTCTTGGCCTCCCTCTACGGTTTTTACCCTCCACGCTGCCCTCCAACACTAAATTGGTGATCCCTTGATGCCTCAGAACATGTCCTACCAACCGATATCTTCTTCTGGTCAAGTTGTGCCACAATCTTCTCTTCTCCCCAATCCTATTCAATACTTCCTCATTAGTTATGTGATCTACCCATCTAATCTTCAGCATTCTTCTGTAGCACCACATTTCAAAAGCTTCTATTCTCTTCTTGTCCAAACTATTTATCGTCCATGTTTCACTTCCATACATGGCTACACTCCATACCAATACTTCCAGAAATGACTTCCTGACACTTAAATCTATACTCGATGTTAACAAATTTCTCTTCTTCAGAAACGCTTTCCTTGCCATTGCCAGTCTACATTTTATATCCTCTCTACTTCGACCATCATCAGTTATTTTGCTCCCCAAATAGCAAAACTCCTTTACTACTTTAAGTGTCTTATTTTCTAATCTAATTCTCTCAGCATCACCCTACTTAATTCGACTACATTCCATTATCCTTGTTTTGCTTTTGTTGATGTTCATCTTATATCCTCCTTTCAAGACGCTATCCATTCCATTCAACTGCTCTTCCAAGTCCTTTGCTGTCTCTGACAGAGTTACAATGTCATCGGCGAACCTCAAAGCTTTTATTTCTTCTCCATGGATTTTAATACCTACTCCGAATTTTTCTTTTGTTTCCTTTACTGCTTGCTCAATATACAGATTGAATAACATCGGGGAGAGGCTACAACCCTGTCTTACTCCCTTCCCAACAACTGCTTCCCTTTCACGTTCCTCGACTCTTATAACTGCCATCTGGTTTCTGTACAAATTATAAATAGCCTTAAGCTCCCTGTATTTTACCCCTGCCACCTTTAGAATTTGAAAGAGAGTATTCCAGTCAACATTGTCAAAAGCTTTCTCTAAATCTACAAATGCTAGAAACGTAGGTTTGCCTTTCCTTAATCTTTCTTCTAAGATAAGTCGTAAGGTCAGTATTGCCTCACGTGTTCCAGTGTTTCTACGGAATCCAAACTGATCTTCCCCGAGGTTGGCTTCTACTAGTTTTTCCATTCGTTTGTAAAGAATTCGTGTTAGTATTTTGCAGCTGTGACTTATTACACTGATAGTTCGGTAATTTTCACATCTGCCAACACCTGCTTTCTTTGGGATTGGAATTATTATATTCTTCTTGAAGTCTGAGGGTATTTCGCCTGTTTCATACATCTTGCTCACCACATGGTAGAGTTTTGTCAGGACTGGCTCTCCCAAGGCCGTCAGTAGTTCTAATGGAATGTTGTCTACTCCCGGGGCCTTGTTTCGACTCAGGTCTTTCAGTGCTCTGTCAAACTCTTCACGTAGTATCATATCTCCCATTTCATCTTCATCTACATCCTCTTCCATTTCCATAATATTGTCCTCAAGTACATCGCCCTTGTATAGACCCTCTATATACTCCTTCCACCTTTCTGCTTTCCCTTCTTTGCTTAGAACTGGGTTGCCATCTGAGCTCTTGATATTCATAAAAGTGGTTCTCTTATCTCCAAAGGTGTCTTTAATTTTCCTGTAGGCAGTATCTATCTTACCCCTAGTGAGATACGCCTCTACATTCTTACATTTGTCCTCTAGCCATCCCTGCTTAGCCATTTTGCACTTCCTGTCGATCTCATTTTTGAGACGTTTGTATTCCTTTTTGCCTGCTTCATTTACTGCATTTTTATATTTTCTCCTTTCATCAATTAAATTCAATATTTCTTCTGTTACCCAAGGATTTCTTCTAGCCCTCGACATTTTACCTACTTGATCCTCTGCTGCCTTCACTACTTCATCCCTCAAAGCTACCCATTCTTCTTCTACTGTATTTCTTTCCCCCATTCCTGTCAATTGTTCCCTTATGCTCCCCCTGAAACTCTCTACAACCTCTGGTTCTTTCAGTTTATCCAGGTCCCATCTCCTTAAATTCCCACCATTTTGCAGTTTCTTCAGTTTTAATCTACAGGTCATAACCAATAGATTGTGGTCAGAGTCCACATCTGCCCCTGGAAATGTCTTACAATTTAAAAACTGGTTCCTAAATCTCTGTCTTACCATTATATAATCTATCTGATACCTTTTAGTATATCCAGGGTTCTTCCATGTATACAACCTTCTTTCATGATTCTTAAACCAAGTGTTAGCTATGATTAAGTTGTGCTCTGCGCAAAATTCTACCAGGCGGCCTCCTCTTTCATTTCTTAGCCCCAGTCCATATTCACCTACAACGTTTTCTTCTCTTCCTTTTCCTACTGTCGAATTCCAGTCACCCATGACTATTAAATTTTCGTCACCCTTCACTATCTGAATAATTTCTTTTATTTCATCATACATTTCTTCAATTTCTTCGTTGTCTGCAGAGCTAGTTGGCATATAAACTTGTACTACTGTAGTAGGTGTGGGCTTCGTATCTATCTTGGCAACAATAATGCGTTCACTATGCTGTTTGTAGTAGGTTACCCGCATTCCCATTTTCCTATTCATTATTAAACCTACTCCTGCATTACCCCTATTTGATTTTGTGTTTATAACCCTGTAGGCATTATTTGATTTTGTATTTATAACCCTGTATTCACCTGACCAAAAGTCTTGTTCCTCCTGCCACCGAACTTCACTAATTCCCACTATATCTAACTTTAATCTATCCATTTCCCTTTTTAAATTTTCTAACCTACCTGCCCGATTAAGGGATCTGACATTCCACGCTCCGATCCGTAGAACGCCAGTTTTCTTTCTCCTGATAATGACATCCTCTTGAGTAGTCCCCGCCCGGAGATCCGAATGGGGGACTATTTTACCTCCGGAATATTTTACCCAAGAGGACGCCATTATCATTTAATCATACAGTAAAGCTGCATGCCCTCGGGAAAAATTACGGCCGTAGTTTCCCCTTGCTTTCAGCCGTTCGCAGTACCAGCACAGCAAGGCCGCTTTGGTTATTGTTACAAGGCCAGATCAGTCAATCATCCAGACTGTTGCCCTTGACAGATACCCCTCCGTTGTGGTTGCACCTACGGTACAGCTATCTGTATCGCTGAGGCACACAAGCCTCCCCACCAACGGCAAGGTCCATGGTTCATGGGGGGAGGTCTAACGCACTAGGAAGCGAGATCGTCGTAACTGGTGTATTCAACGGATCTGTGTTAAAGCGCTATTGATGGGTTAACCTTCATATCCATTTTGCATTAAGGTTTCGCCTCAATTAGTCTAACTCCGATCTCGTAGCTCCTATATAGCGAGTAACATCCACAGATGACTAAAACTGGCAGCAGCGCACATCACCTTGTTGTTGCTGTTTTCACTTCGAAGGCTGTTTATATGCAGGTCTGTTTGCTTAAACCTGCTTACCGTACTCATGCCTTCATCTCGCTCTACCATTTTTACAGCCCCACACTTCCTCACCTACCAATTCCTTGATGCCTTGGCATGTGTTCTACCAACCGATTCCTTCTTTTAGTCAACTTGTGCCACAAATTTCTTTTCTCCCTAATTAGTTTCAGTATTCGCTCATTAGTAATCCGATGTTCGCATCGGATCTTTGGCGCCACATTTCTAAATCTTATGTTCTATTCTTGTCTAAGCTGTTTATCATCCACATTTCTCCATAAAAGACTTCATAACATTTAAAATTTGTATGTTTTATTAATAAATTTCTCATTTTTTAGAAACGCTTTTCTTGCTATTGCCCGTCTGTTTTTTTATCTCTCCTCTACTTCGCCCATCGGTAGTCATTTTGCCGTTCAAATAACTAAACTCATCTACTACATTTAGTGTTTCATTTTCCAATCTAATTCCCTCAGTATCGCCTGATTTAATTCGACTATTGTTTGTTGGCGCTATCCAATCCTTTCAGCTGATCTAACAAGTCCTTTGCCGTCTTTAGCAGAATTTAGGCAATTCTCTAACTCTTTCTTCTCTCTGAACTCTGATTCTCAATCCAAATTTCTCTTTTGTTTACGTTAGTTCTTGCTCAGTGTACAGGCTGAACAACGCAGGTGATGGGCTACTACCCTGTCTCCCTCCTATCTCAACTACTGCTTCCCTTTCAGGTCCATGGGCCATCACAAGTGCAGTCTAGTTTCTGTAGAAGTTGTAGACAACTTTTCTCTTTCTGAATGGTTGATAACCTCAGAATTTCAGGATGCGTTTCCTGTCCCTATAGTCAAAAGAGATTTCTACATCTATAAATATTCTAAATATGAATCTGCCTTCTTTCTAAGTAATTGGTGTGGTCAGCATTGCCTTGCTTGTTCCTTCCTATGGCTTGCACCTAAACTGATTTATACCAGGCCAGTTTCTACCAGTTGTTGCCTTTTCCTGTAGATCACTCGTGTTAGTAGTAGATTTATTAAACTGATACGATAATTCGGTAATATTTACATCTGTTAGGATCTGCCTTGTTTGATATGAGATTACTTTATTCTTCGTGAAGTCAATGTATTTTGCATTTCTGATGTATCTTGCATACTGAGTGTAACGTTTTTCCCATAGTTGGGGCTGCCGAGGATTTTAATAATTCTGAGGGAATGCTGTCTACTCCACGTGTCTTGTATCTACATCTACATACATACGCCGCAAGCCAAAGGGTACCCTTTACTACAAGTTGTCGTTTCCTTCCTTGTTCCACTCGTAGATAGGGCGAGGGAAAACCGACTGCCTACATGCTAATTTCTCGTATCTTATCTTCGTGGGTCCTACGCGAAATGTATGTTGGCGGCAGTAGGATCGTTCTGCAGTCAGCTTCAAATGCCGGCTCTCTAAACTTTCTCAGTAGTGTCCTTCGAAATGAATGTCTTCTTCCTCCAGGGATTCCCACTTGAGCTCACGAAGTATATTCTTAAGACATGCTGGTCGAACCTACCTGTAACAAATCTAGCAGCTCGCGTTGAATTACTTTGATGTCTTCCTTCCATCGGACCTGGTGCGGACCCCAAACAGTCGAGTAGTAAAAAATGGTTCAAATGGCTCTGAGCACTATGGGACTTAAGATCTGAGGTCATTAGTCCCCTAGAACTTAGAACTACTTAAACCTAACTAGCCTAAGAACATCACACACATCCATGCCCGAGGCAGGATTCGAACCTGCGACCGTAGCGGTCGCGCGGTTCCAGACTGAAGTGCCTAGAACCGCTCGGCCACAGCGGCCGGCCAGTCGAGGAGTACTCAAGAATATGTTGCACTAGCGTCCTGTATGCGGTATCCTTTACAGATGAACCACATATTTCTAAAATTCTCCAAATAAAATGAAATCGACCATTCGCCTTCCCCACCACAATTCTCACATGCTCGTTCCATTTCATATCGCTTTGCAACCTGACGCCCAGGTATTTAAACGACGCCACTGTGTCAAGCAGGACACTAGTAATGCTGTATCCAAACATTAAGGGTATGTTTTTCCTACTCATCCGCTTTAATTACATTTTACAGCTGCCATTCATCACACCAACTTTAAATTTTGAGTTTGGCATCTTGTATCAAACCACAGGCACTTACCTTAGACACCTTACCTTACACCTCAGCGTCATCAGCGAACAACCGCAGATAGCTGCCCACTCTGTCTGATCGATCATTTATGTATACAGAAAATAGCAACGGTCCTATCACAGTTACATGCGGCACTCCTGATGTTACCCCCGTCTCCGATGAACACTCGCCGCCGAGGACAACTTACTGGGTTATATTACTCAAGAAGTCTTCGAGACAGTCACATATCTGGGAGTCTATTCCGTATGCACGTACTTTTGTACCATCTGCAGTGGTGGGGTATCGTGTCTAATACTTTTGGGAAATGTAGATATGTGGAATCTGCCTACTGCTCTTCATCCATAGTTCGCAATGTATGATGTGGGAAAAGAGCAAGCTGGGTTTCGCACGAGCGATACTTTCTAAAGCCGTGCTGATTCATGAACATAAGCGTTTCGGTCTTTAGGAAATTTATTATATTCGAACGCAGAATATGCTCTATAATTCTGGAGCAAAGATCTTGGTCTGTAATTTGGCGCGTCCGTTCTTTTACCCTTCTTATGAATAGGACTCGCCTGCGTTTCTTCCAGTCGCTTGGCACTTTGCGCCACTCTAGAGATTGTTGATAAATGCAACCAAAGTAAGGGGCCAGTGACGTAGAGTACTCTTTGTAAAACCGATTTGGTATTCCATCCGGACCTGGAGACTGAGTTGTTTTCAACTCTTTCACTTGCTTCTCTACGCCAGGAATGCTTACAGGGTTATTACAAATGACTGAAGCGATTTCACAGCTCTACAATAGCTTTATTATTTGAGATATTTTCACAGTGTTTTGCACACACATACAAAAACTCAAAAAGTTTTTTTAGGCATTCACAAATGCTCGATATGTGCCCCTTTAGTGATTCGGCAGACATCAAGCCGATAATCAAGTTCCTCCCACACTCGGCGCAGCATGTCCCCATCAATGAGTTCGAAAGCATCGTTGATGTGAGCTCGAAATTCTGGCACGTTTCTTGGTAGAGGAGGTTTAAACACTGAATCTTTCACATAACCCCACAGAAAGAAATCGCATGGGGTTAAGTCGGGAGAGCGTGGAGGCCATGACACGAATTGCTGTTCATGATCTCCACCACGACCGATCCATCGGTTTTCCAATCTCCTGTTTAAGAAATGCCGAACATCATGATGGAAGTGCGGTGGAGCACCATCCTGTTGAAAGATGAAGTCGGCGCTGTCGGTCTCCAGTTGTGGCATGAGCCAATTTTCCAGCATGTCCAGATTATCGCAGAAGAAAAAGGGGCCGTAAACTTTAAACCGTGAGATTGCACAAAACACGTTAACTTTTGGTGAATTGCGAATTTGCTACACGAATGCGTGAGGATTCTCTACCGCCCAGATTCGCACATTGTGTCTGTTCACTTCACCATTAAGAAAAAATGTTGCTTCATCACTGAAAACAAGTTTCGCACTGAACACATCCTCTTCCATGAGCTGTTGCAAACGCGCCGAAAATTCAAAGCGTTTGACTTTGTCATCGGGTGTCAGGGCTTGTAGCAATTGTAAACGGTAAGGCTTCTGCTTTAGCCTTTTCCGTAAGATTTTCCAAACCGTCGGCTGTGGTACGTTTAGCTCCCTGTTTGCTTTATTCGTCGACTTCCGCGGGCTACGCGTGAAACTTGCCCGCACGCGTTCTTCGCTCACTGCAGGTCGACCCGTTGATTTCCCCTTACGGAGGCGTCCAGAAGCTTTAAACTGCGCATACCATCGCCGAATGGAGTTAGCAGTTGGTGGATCTTTGTTGAACTTCGTCCTGAAGTGTCGTTGCACTGTTATGACTGACTGATGTGAGTGCATTTCAAGCACGACATACGCTTTCTCAGCTCCTGTCGCCATTTTGTCTCACTGCGCTCTCGAGCGCTCTGGCGGCAGAAACCTGAAGTGCGGCTTCAGCCGATCAAAACTTTATGAGTTTTTCTACGTATCTGTAGTGTGTCGTGACCATATGTCAATGAATGGAGCTACAGTGAATTTATGAAATCGCTTCAATCATTTGTAATAGCCCTGTATTATTATGTCGTGCGTACGGGACTCTCTGCTATGGTCAAACGACGGTACGTTTGTACGATTCTCTTGCGTGAACGATTTCTTAGGCGTGGAATTTAAAACTTCGCCTTCCTTTTGCTGTCTTCTACTGCCAAACCAGACTAGTCAACGAATGCTGGATGGAAACCTTAGTCCGCAGCTCGTGGTCGTGCGGTAGCGTTCTCGCTTCCTACGCCCGGGTTCCCGGGTTCGATTCCCGGGGGGGTCAGGGATTTTCTCTGCCTCGTGATGACTGGGTGTTGTGTGCTGTCCTTAGGTTAGTTAGGTTTAAGTAGTTCTAGGGGACTGATGACCATAGATGTTAAGTCCCATAGTGCTCAGAGCCATTTTTTTTTTTGGAAACCTTAGACCCGCTTAGAGATTTTACTTAGGACTAGAATTTTTTCGGTTTCTCCGCCAGATGTTTAGCCAAGGTATAATGGGGGCAGCTGTTGTATGCTTCGCGCATAGGTCTTTTCACAGACGCGCGAATCTCTACTAATCTTTACTTGTCGTCATTTGCGAGTCCTGTTTTGAACCGAGAGTGCAGCATTCTTTGCTTCGCTTTCACGCACCTCATCTGAAATTAATTCCTGAAAACAATTTTTTTCACTATAGACCCGCCCGGATGGCCGCGCGTTATCGAGCAGCTTCCAGGTCGGGGAAGTGCGCCGGCGCGGTTAGTCTGACCGGCGGATTAACGAAGAGGGCCGGTGTGCCGACTGGCCAGCTTTGTATGTGGTCTTTAGGTCGTTTCCCACATCCCACTGGGTGAATACGGAGCTGGTACCCGATTCTCAAATATTACAAGATTCTCAAATATTCGGAAATCGTTCGCACTCCTGAACCTGGGTTAACACTAGCGCTAGACGGAAGAAGATGGGGTAAACAAATTTCGTCCCGGAGAGAGAGGGTGTGGGGGGAGGTGGAGGAGGGCAGGAAGAGGAAGAGGAGGAGGAGGAAGAGGGAAGGGCTGTGGCGATAGAGAGGGCATTTGGTCATCCTCTACCACAAAAATTGCCAAATCCAATAATTAACATCCCTTTCCCTTGCAAATACGGGATGAAGATCGGCAAACAGAACAAGAATTATCTTGATTAATCGGGTTTCTGCCGGTTATTCGCGTCTTTCCTGCACGATATTTCAACTGCGTGACTCGCAGTATTCTTCAGGTGCTCTCTGATACTGATTCCAGCGTGGAACGAATCCGGAATTTATGCCAACGTTGTGCCAGGCGTTCCCTCTGCGGTCCGCTCCGCGTCCGGCGCTCTGTCCGTGGTGTGCGCCGACCAGTTGCAACGGCTGTAGTGTTTTCTTCTAGCCGCGGCTGTTTCCGAACGGTGTGCGCGTACTTTGTGGTTATTATCCGTTGTCAATATAGCTGAATTAAGTTGTGAATGGCGTCCAATCTGTGCTAGACGTTTTATTTTACGATTATCGTCATTTGAGTTCTTCCGTGAATTAGGACGTTATGTTACCGTGGTGTGTCGTGTTAGGCGTTCCGTCCGGAGCTCTTGCCCGCCAGGAGCGGCTGTAGTGTTATTTTCAGGCCGATTGTGTTCAAATTGTTGCTCGAGACTCGGAACAGCGCCCTCAGATACTGTGTCTATTGTCTAAGATGCCATTTCACGTACGTCCTTTGTTGCATGTACTGGGCTGTTATCTCTAATTCCATTTTTATACTTGTGTCCCTTGGGGTCTCGATGTTGCCTATGTTGCTTCTTCAGGAGATCGAGTCGTGGGTTCCAAGCTGAGCTCAGCTGGAAACCGGTGTCTGGGTTGATGAGATTATCTGCAACCTTAATCTCAATAGATTCTTTGATGACACTGTCCCAGTATCTCGACAGCCTAGCACAACGTAGGCATAAACACCGGATCCGTTCCACACTGGATTCAGTATCAGACAGCACCTGAAGAAGACTGCGAGTCACGCATTGAAATATCGTGCAGGAAAGACGCGGATAACCGCCAGAAACCCGATTAATGAAGATGACAACGCCTCGCCGGGAAAGCTTGAAGAATTGCAGAACTAGAATTAGTTTCGTTATAAAATATCTGTGTTTGTGATGAATTTTCTGGCGTACAGAAGCATTTAAAGAAACCTTGTGATGTTGGAACAATTTTTCTCTTTGTTGAAGGAAACTACGCAGTCAGCCATCTTAAGTGATGAAATGTGGGGTGTCTGCCAGACAGAAGGAAATTTGGAAATTTGTGGTAAGGTCTTATGGGATCAAACTGCTGAGGTTATCGGTCCCTAAGCCTACACACTACTTAATCTAACTGACACTAACTTACGCTACGGACAACGCACACATCCATGCCCGAGGGAGGACTCGATCCTCCGACGGGGGGAGAGCCGCACGGACCGTGACAAAGCGCCTCAGACAGCGCCGACAGAAGGTTCCAGCAGGCTAGTGCCAACTTGCGTCAGCAACCTACTACCCGTATGGCATCCAATTGTGCGATCGTGTGGGCAGCTCGTGGTCTGCACAGAGGGTGCCGCTTCTGGCTTGCCACCTCGCCGTCTCTCCAGACGGCGGCTGTGTACTTACTGTCCCTCAACGTGTCCGCGCCGCCGCTGTTGCTCTGCAATCAACACACAGGAGGTCACACTTGTCATCCCGGCGTCACGCGCCCTGCGTACAAAGGCGCCCTGGCTTTCACGCTAATGAAACATGCTCGCTACACACGCTCTGCATGTAATTGCGTTGTCGCGTGGCAGCAAATTACACGCGTAACCACCCAACCCCCTACCCTCCTCTCTTCCGCTTTACCTTTCTCGTTTCCGCACCGTCGCCTAATAAACAAATGAAGTACTTGCGGAATATCGGAATGAGTAAGAGACTTGAATGGGAACTTCCTAGCAAACATGACGCAAAGACGCGTCCGGTGTACTTCGAAGTGTGACCCAACTGTTCTGTCACAGTTAAAGATATAATTATACACTGTTGAACGTTAAAATACATTGCTCAAAAGAACTAGGGGAACATGACTTTGAGCGTCTTCCATACTGCACTGAGCAGTAACTGAGGACTTACTGTAATATGTTACCAAATTGTACCTTTATCTTTAAAAAATTAAGTACCCAACAAAACGTTATTATATACTTATATGAATATGGTGTCTGTTCTTTCGGACATGTCTGAAAGAACAGACACCATTGATGACCTGCAGCTGTCTTGAACTAAATCAGAATTATATATTAATACCTTCAGCTGCTGACGGGCGTATAAATTGATACATATCAACGCCCGTCAGCAGCTGAAGGTATTAATATATAATTCTAAAACGTTATTATATCCTTTATCGTTTACATAAAAAGAACTGAAATGTCCGTCAGTAGAAACTATCATTCATCCCATCACCCTGGGTGCTTTTCATTGGATTTTGATAGCTTCAGTAACGTGTACGCCCTCCGTGAGCGTTTATCACTGTCTGACAATTACGTTGAATGCCCCGTGTAAGTCTATACGGAAGTCAGCCTGTGGTATCCGTTCCCATTCTACAATGGGACCCCATGAGAATTCTTGCAGAGTCTGTAGTGGAACAGGACCACCACGACCCCCACAAGCACGGTGGGATATAGGCTGGGACTCACCGCCGGCCATTTCGTTACTTCAGTGTCCAGGCTTCGCAAGACATCCCTGTTGACTGCGACCACATAGACCGTGACATTAGAAAGGATTCAGGGCCACCACCGTATGCACAGCCATCACATGGTCTAATACGATCTGTTCGATGTGCTGCCTGGCGGTACGGTGACCATGGACAAAGACAACGTCCGTAAGGCTTTTAACACTTAAGCCTCACACAACATCACACAACCTTGGAAGTCCGTCGATTTCCTGGACAACATTAGGCAGATACCATTCACTACTGGTCTCAGACGGCCATCACGTGTCACGTGATATCTGGAGTCGTCTGCGAATAGCACGTTTCGCCAGAAACTCAGTAGCCAGTTGACACGGGAACGACAGAACTGAAGGCAAGCTGCAAGACTTTTTCGCTTCAAGCAGGGTACCCGAACAGGACGTCTGGGTCTCGTAACGTGTTCGTTACAGTGTGGTTGGACACTGCGGCTCCAGTGGCCCTTCTGAGATCGTCTTGCAGTGCTCCAGCGGTATTCGTACGAAGCCGCAACGCAGAGGTGGCCGGATATCGTCTTCGCGCGCCGCTGTATTGCGTCGGCGACCTTGTCCAACTCGTCTTGTGTACTGACCCGTCTCCTTGTTGCATGTCCACAACGTACGGAAGACACATAGAGGCATTGGCATCTGCAGCTATACCACCGAAAATCCATCCTTTTTGGATCAAACAGACCGCCCTTGCAACTTGCGCCTCATTATGATCCCGTATTACATGCGCCTTGTTGAATACAACGCCCATAAATGACAACTGCCGTCTGTGTATCTCACTAGAAAACACTTCGACACCAGCACTCATGTCCTGCTGAGGGGCCACCTGACACTGTAATGCGTAACACAGACAATAGATGGCGAATAATTTTAATTATTGCCTACATTGAAAGTGAAGATCCCACTCCATGCAGTAAGACCACAGGTAGTGCTCATATCAAAATAGATTTAATATACCGGACATTCATACACGTCTTTCCCTAATTCTGTAGCAACGCCATGAAGGCAATAGGTAATGAACGTGAAACTGGCGTGGATTATACCACATCCTTCGCGTATGCAGAAGATTATCGTCTCCACGCAACCACATACAGTAACTAGAAGTTGTCGGACACTGGTATCAGTAAAGGTATGACGTAATCAGCCGTATGCCTTACGCATCGCTGGTTCTCTGGACCACTCGGAGCTGCGTGTGCTTTTTCTGGCTCCTGCAATGCCAAAGTCCACGAGCCTTTATGCGAGGCGAGGGTATTCGTCACTGTTTCCGCACGGAATCCTCGCATGCAGTAGAATCGCACAAAATATGAGCGGTATACAATTGGAAGTTTTCCATCGAATAGTGGGCCAGTGCTGAGTGATTAATCGGCCTGTTCGCGGAGGGTGCACATAATTTCACAGGAAATCGGTGGACAAATCAATATCGTCATTCTTAGTCAGTAGCATTCGTTGGAGGGCTACTTTATTATTAAGGCTACTGTGTACTCTTGAAGTGGGCTAGTTTGATTTGGAAAAAGAATACTGTAATGGCTAACATCAGTGTGAATGTTAAAGTAAGTTTAACTGCGAATTTGAGCACGATTGCATTTAGCCATTGTTAGGAAGTGTGTTACTTGCGAAATCAGTAAACGAAGTAATCAGTACGGACGACTATACTTTCAGTGCAACAGTTACGTCACGTACCTTGTGTCAGAATATGTGCTTGTTTAGTGTCAGGATACGTGCTTGTTTAGTGCAGGACAAGCACGGGACAGAAATGCCATCTGGTGAGCGCCGGGCAACTGAATCGTGTACTTCCGTAAATCGTGTACTGGCTCACTTCACTCCGTCTTCAGGCGTTCCCGTTGCTATTTTTTCACTACACTGCTTGGCGCCATAGCTGTAGGAAAAGTTTTTCATCACCTGGCACATGTGATTAAATGCAGTGCTATTAAATATTCGTCACAGGAGGCAAACGAAGAAGCAAAATACTCATAAAAACTGGTGTTGAAACTGTTACAGACACCGCCAGCTGTTCCTATCGCTCACTAACGAGAATAATAAATGAGGCGAAAACTTAGCTAGAAGTACTTCTCAATTCTCCGATACTGCGTATAGACACAGAAAAAGGAAAAGAATGTTTCACTTGTAGGTAACATTGCCGAGCAGCTATCACGAGCTAATACAGAATTGCCACGTGGCAAATGTTCTTAATTTTATATTGTCAGTATCGAAGTTATCTGTGCTACACTTTTACCTCTTTTTTGTTTTATGAGATCTACTTCTGGCACTGCTAAAAGGATCTTATTTTGCTTTCATCGATCCTTTTTTTATGCACCTGTTTCTTTTTAGGTTGTCTAGGAAGAAACTATTGACTTTGAACGCCTATATATGTCACTTATTATTGGTCCTACTGACACAACCTGATAATGCGATAATTTGCAGGCTCGCTGTCTGTCCCTTAAAAGTTGTGTGAGATATACTTTTGTAGAAAACCATCGTTCTACCTGACTTATTTTAAGATTGTACTTAATTAAACTGTACTGTTTTTGAGCTTTACTCATTTTGAAGTGCATCTATAACAGATGTGAATACGAACATCCTCGTTATCTAACAACCGCGTGCCACACGTGATTATGAATAGCACGGTCGTCAAAGTACGACGAGTGCGTAGCCGACCAGTCTTTTTTCCCCTGTCGATGGTCATGCTATTGAGCGCCGTGAGATGAGCTGCGAAATAGTCGCGTGCGGACTTAGAAAAACAATTCCTTTAGTTTGGTAAGTTCTACCGGCCTGTGTGGCCGAGCGGTTCTAGGCGCTTCAGTCCCATAGTGCTCAGAGCGAATTGAACCAATTTTGCTAAGTTCTGGGGCTTACGACGACGTGCTGAAAATAATGCCTCCGAATCTTCTATATGAAATCTCTTAACGCTTTTTAAGTAAAACTAACTTTATTAACTTTCTCCGTCTTTATTCGTCATGTCTACATTTTTATTTCTCAACATACTCGCTCTGGTGAAGAACACATTTTTCCCAAAGAGGACCAATTTGTTGATACCGTCACTGTAGGCTGTCTGACGTTGCTGATGTAGACACAACCTTACTTCTGCTTGCACCGCTTCATCGCTATCAAAGTGATGTCCTCGAAGATGTTCTTTCAGTTTTGGAAACAGATGAAAACCGGATGGGGGAAAGTCAGGACTGTATGGAAAGATGATCGATGGCAGTGAACCGAAGGTGTCGGATAGTTGCAGACGTTGCACAGCTCGTGTGTGATCAGCATTATCATGCTGAATAAGAGTGTGCTCCATGTGTGGACGAACTCTCCGAATTTGAAACTCGATTACAGCACGCTGTTTCCCAGGCGCTGACGCAATTACGTTACACACAGCCACATTATACGCTTGAATCAGGAGCCCTCTAGCGGCAGAGGGCTGCGAATATGTAGACATGAGGAATAAAGATTTAGAATGTTAATACGTTTATTTTATTTAAAAAGTTAGAAGGTTTTTCACACAAAAAATTTGGAGACAGATATTCTGAGTGTAGATAGGATATTTCGAGTGCTGCTGGACTTTGAAATATTTCTATCACCTTACTTTGAATTACTTCTAACAGTCATCGAACTTAGAATTATGGAAATTCGTATGGACTTCAGGTTTTTCAGGCTGATCGAGCGAGGTGGCGCAGTTGTTAACACACTGGACTCGCATTCGGGAGGACGACGGTTCAAACCCGTGTCCGGCCATCCTGATACAGGTTTTTCGTCATTTCCCTAAATCGCTTCAGTCAAATGTTGGGATGAAGGGTATGGCCGACTTCCTGCCCTATCCTTCCCCAATTAGATGGGACCGATGTTTAGTCCCCTCCTCCAAAATTAACCAGCCAATCAATTTGCTGCCTGTTATGGCCTTTACAGTCTTTTGGATGAAGTTGGACGTTCATGTGAAGCAGGGATATGGCAGCAAATAGAACTCTGATCGGTGGCCATCGAAAGTACATGGGATTCACATTCTGCTATTGTACTGAGGAACAAACGAAAGCCACTGGTTTTAATCAACTGTGTCACTTAAAGATTTCTGTCACTACAGTTTATTAAGAAAAGCATTGTCATTCCGAGAATAGATGACTTTGATAGGTCTCAGTGGACATGAAAATGATATCAAAACCCTCCTCTCTGACTACCCCTCCCCTCCTCTCCCCTTCCCTCTGCCACACATAACCATATTATTTATTATAAAGTCTCAAAAAAAGAAAGAAGGCGTATGGTTGAAAAGGTAAGACAGGTTCTGAATCTCGTTAATTTTTTCCACGAAATGTGAACCAACCCAAAAAGAGTCACCAGTGCCATAAAATGACGCAGGACTTTCGATGGTCCCACTAATGCAATGGATTCTTGCCACAACGAAAGCGTAAGGCAAATGTTACCACTAACGCAAACAGCCATCTGAAGACAAACCTATAGCTTCGAAACCGACAGTTGCACTATTTCTTCTTAATGAATAGGATTATTAACAGTTGCTGGTTTTACTTTTTGTGGTAAGAATTATCCCGATTTAGTTGCTCGCCTTGGAGTGCAGTCCACGTCACCCTTTGTAAGCCTTTCGCCTTGGGACAGGAACACCAGCACGTATACGGGTTCACTACAGAGGAGTTCGTTTTCATTTATTTTTAAGCGTTACTTCTTTACACGTCGCTTCAATATCCTTCAGATCCTGGGATCTTTACAACTTCGTCTTGTCTAGTAATGTGTCTTGTGAACGTTGTCCTATATGCCAGTTTTCGTCGCTTTATCGCCATCGGTTTCCAGTTTGCCTCTGAGCAAGATAGTTAAAGTCAGCACCTTCAAAAAACTTTGGGTCCTATTATCTCCCTATTAATTTTGCTTTTCCACGTAGACCTTTTCGTAAATACGTAGTGTAGTTATTTAGTTATATCTGCGGAATCTCTCATCTCTTGCTTCATTCTGATAACTTGCCTACTATTTCAAGGACTTGGCAGCTGTTTACCCTGTAGTAACCTCAAGCTCAACCTGCGATCCGAATGCGCCTTCTCATTTGTGATCTCGTTTAGATGGTTCAAATGGCTCTGAGCACTATGGAACTCAACATCTGAGGTCATCAGTCACCTAGAACTAAGAACTACTTAAACCTAACTAACCTAAGGACATCACACACATCCATGCCCGAGGCAGGATTCGAACCTGCGACCGTAGCGGTCGCACGGTTCCGGACTGACGCGCCTAGAACCGCTTGGCCACCGCGGCCGGCGATCTCGCTTAGAGCAGTTAATCTACAAAGAAGTACTCCGCAGCGTCGGTCTGGATTTAGCACCGCCCTCATTGAGTTGTTTTTTCCTTTTGTCTGAGCGGCTGTTCCAGCCTTGAAATGAAAACATTTAATAACAGCATGAAACCAGTTGTTCTTTATATTCAACACCATACGTCACATTGCTGCCAAGAATACAACATCGTTTGGAAACGTTTCTCGGTCTTTCACAAAAACGTGTCCACACTGTTGGAACTGCTCTCGTATTCCGTCATTCTGTTCGGTCCAGACAAAAACTTATCACCGTTTCATTCACTTACTTGCTCTTCGGCATTCAACAAGAGTTGTGTGCGGCCGCTGGCAAATCGTTTCCCCTACGCCGCAGTGGACGCCAAGTTCTCGGAGTTTTGCCAGTTGTTTCCGCGGGAAGGAGGATATATTGCACCCAGCATGTCCCATTTTAGAACGGGGAGAATCCCCATGACACACCCGTGTTGACGACGCAGTCCTGTTGCGACTTTCACAATCGTTCGCCGAACGTTCTCAGTTTCCTCTCCCCGTGATAGGTCTGTTGCTCAAACTGCATAAACCATTTCCTTTCAGACCTTTTAGTTAAGGGCGTTTGGTGTACGCAGTAAGAGGTATATGTTTGCGAACTCAAAAACGTCATTCAGAGGCCAGTTTAAGGAACTCAACTCATGGAATCTTTATCAGAAATAGAAATAACCTTCATAAAAATTTAAACTAAAATGCTGTAGTCCATAAATACGTCCATTACTCACGAAAACACATTTTCAACAACTTTCCAGGAGCCATAAAAAGTTTAACTACTAATAAAGTTCAGTTTAAGAGGTGACTAGCGGATTTATTGGTGGCAAACTTATTCAATTTCATTGATGAATTTCACCGTAGAAGCAACAGCGTCATATATATTATCAATAATATCAAACAGCGTAACTGTTACATAAAATGTAATTTGTAAGTCTTCAGTGCAAGAATGTGATCAAACTAAATAACATTGGAAGATGATTTTCTCTTTGAAGATGCGTGGCTTCATTGCCTAAGAGTTTTCACATGCACCTCAGTGTATTGTACTTGTACATGTTTTGTGACAAATTTGTTGTTACCTCTTAAATGAACCTATGTTTAAGATTTTCAGAACTTCCTTTCCGTCAGGTGCTGTGAAACACCCATCGCCCAGAGAAAGTCACAAGCTCTTATTAAGATAGACTCGCAAGCCTTGACCACAACCCACTAAGAATGGTAATGGAAAGACGAGCTCACGATATCCGCGTAGGATAAAAGCTCCTGTACTCTACACCGGAAACGATCTCTTGTGTCCACAACAGCGAACAGGACGACACAAAGGCGCGATCAGTAAATATGATATTTTGGAGTCGAAAGCTCAACGTAACACTCGGACCGCTGGCTGATTGGTTGGTGTTTACAGTGCTTTTCTCAACTGTTGTTCGAAGACGGACACTTGATCTATATATATATATATATATATATATATATATATATATATATATAAATTACATGTAGATACATAAATACATACATACATACATGAATACTTGTTCCATAGATCATAAATAGGACATTTCGTAATGATGTGGAACGTGTCACATTAACGTAAGTTTTCTTTACACAAAATAATTAATTTTTTCCAGTTAGTACTTCATATCTAATAATTCATCTATTGAGTAGAAGGAAGTTATCATTCAGAAGGTCTTTTAATTTGTTTTTAAATGTTGGTTGGCTATCTGTCAAACTTTTAATGCTATTTGGCAAACGATAAAAGATTTTTGTGGCAGCGACTTCACCCCTTTCTGTGCCAAAGTCAGATTTAAGTCAGAACAGTGAAGTTCATCCTTTCTTCTCGTGTTGCAGCTACGCACTTAGGTATTATTTCTGAATTGGGATGGGTTATTAATAACAAATTTCATAAATGAATATATGTATTGCGAAGGTACTGTGAATATCCCGAGTTACTTAAATAAATGTGTGCAAGGTGATCTTGGGTGGGCCCCAGCTATCATTCTGACTACACGCTTTTGTATGAATACTTTTACTCTTAATGATGAATTACCCCAAAATATGACGCCCTATGAAAGCAGTGGATGAAAATAGGCATAGTGGGCTAATTTACTGATATGTTTATCACCAAAATTTGCAGTAACCCTAATAGCACAAGTTGCTGAACCAAATCATTTCAACAGATCATCAATGTGTTTCTTCCAATTTACTTTCTCATCAATGCACACCCCAGAAATTTTGAATATTCTGCGTTAGCAACAGACTTCTGTTCATAGTCTATATTTATCAATGGTTTTGTACCATTTACTGTACAGAATTGTATATACTGTGTTTTCTCAAAATTTAGTGTGAGTCCATTTGCAGAGAACCACTTAATAATTTTATGAAAGACAAATGGTTCAAATGGCTGTGAGCACTATGGGACTCAACTTCTGAGATCATCAGTCCCCTAGAACTTAGAACTACTTAAACCTAACTAACCTAAGGACATCACACATATCCATGCCCGAAACAGGATTCGAACCTGCGACCGTAGCGGTCTTGCAGTTCCAGACTGTAGCGCCTAGAACCGCACGGCCACTCCGGCCGGCTATGAAAGACATTATTTACAATTTCCTCAGCTGATTCTTGTTTTTCGGGTGCGATTAATATACTTGTTTCATCAGCAAAAGAACTAGCTTTGCATCTTCATGAATATAGAGTGGCAAATCATTAATTTATATTGAAAACAAAAAGGCACCCAAGATTGAACCCTGTGGGACACCATTCTTGATACCTCCCCAGTCAGAGGACTCCGTGGATTTTTTCAGACTATCTGTACTGTTAATTTCAACCTACTACAGTCTTCTAGTTAAATATGAATTAAACCATATGTGAACTGTCATACTTTATATATTCAAATACTATAACCTTATTCAACAATTGATGAAAAAACACAAATTGAAAATAGATGAGATAATTTAAAAATAATATTTAAAGTGACTTTAAAATTTTTCGACATAAGCAAAAGATAAGCTACGGTGAATGGATTCAGTGTTACTGATCTTTGCTGATTGTCACAAAAAACATTAGCAATAAATTATTGAAAAAATTAATTTCCATGAAATGTAAGAAACGAATGTAAAATGGCAGCACTGTATAATACTCCAAAACCCAGTAACAACCAAAATAAATTCGTAATGTATCTGTAAATAAGGAAATACAGATTCTAAACGCAAATTTATGAGTAATGGAAAATATGTAAGTCTGTGGAGCCAAGTACATAAAAGATTTATAAATTTCTGTTTGTGAGACATCCTCAGCCGTTCTGAAACATGTTCATGATAAACAATTCCGCCACAGTTGTGGAACGCCTTTATTGTCTGAAGTCTTACACGACAGAAGTGTCTTTGCACTGATGTGATAGAAGTCATGGGGTAGCTTCTAATACCATGGCGGGCCACCTTTGGCCCGTCGTAGTGCAGCATCTCGTCGTGGAATGGACTCAACAAGTCATTAGAAGTCCCATGCAGAAATACTGAGCCGTGCTGCCTCAATAGCCGTCCCTAATTGCGAAAGTGTTGCTGAACCAGTAATTTGTGAACGAACTGGCCTCCCGATTATGTCCCATAAATTTTCGATGGGATTCATATCGGCCGTTCTCGGTGGCCAGATCTTTCGGTCGAATTGCCCAGAATGTTCTTCAAAGCAATCGCGAACAATTGCGCTACTGGCTATTAAAACTGCTACACCACGAAGATGACGTGCTACAGACGCGAAATTTAACCGACAGGAAGAAGATGCCGTGATATGCAAATGATTAGCTTTTCAGAGTATTCACACAAGGTTGGCACCGGTGGCGACACCTACAACGTGCTGACATGAGGAAAGTTTCCAACTGATTTCTCATACACGAACAGCAGTTGACCGGCGTTGCCTGGTGAAACGTTGTTGTGATGCCTCGTGTAAGGAGCAGAAATGCGTACCATCACGTTTCCGACTTTGATAAAGGTCGGACTGTAGCCTATGGCGATTGCGGTTTATCGTATCGCGACATTGCTGCTCGCGTTGGTCGAGATCCAAAGACTGTTAGCAGAATATGGAATCGGTGGGTTCAGGAGGGTAATACGGAACGCCGTGCTGGGTCCCAACGCCCTCGTATCACTAGCAGTCGAGATGACAGGCATCTTATCCGCATGGCTGTAACGGATCGTGCAGCCACGTCTCGATCCCTGAGTCAATAGATGGGGACGTTTGCAAGACAACAACCATCTCCAGAATGAGATTGTGGCAGAAGTAAAGCTGTGGGTACCGGGCGTGAGTCGTGCTTCGGTAGCTCAGATGGTAGAGCGCTTGCCCGCGAAAGGCAAAGGTCCCGAGTTCGAGTCTCGGTCGGGCACACAGTTTTAATCTGCCAGGAAGTTTCAACAACCATCTGCAGGAACAGTTCGACGACGTTTGCAGCAACATCGACTATCAGCTCGGAGACCATGGCTGCGGTTCCCCTTGACGCTGCATCACAGACAGGACCGCCTGCTATGGTGTACTCAACGACGAACCTGGGTGCATGAATGGCAAAACGTCACTTTTTCGGATGAATCCAGGTTCTGTTTGCAGCGTCATGATGGTCGCATCCGTATTTGGCGACATCGCGGTGAACGCACATTGGAAGCGTGTATTCGTCGTCGCCATACTGGCGTATCACCCGGCGTGATGGTATGGGGTGCCATTGGTTACACGTCTCGGTCACCTCTTGTTCGCATTGACGGCTCTTTGAACAGTGGACGTTACATTTCAGATGTGTTACGACCCGTGGCTCTACCCTTCATTCGATCCCTGCGAAACCCTACATTTCAGCAGGACAATGCACGACCGCGTGTTGTAGGTCCTGTACGGGCCTTTCTGGATACAGAAAATTTTCGACTGCTGCCCTGGCCAGCACATTCTCCAGATCTCTCACCAATTGAAAACGTCTCGTCCATTGTGGCCGAGCAACTGGCTCGTCACAATACGCCAGTCACTACTCTTGATGAACTGTGGTATCTTGTTGAAGCTGCATGGGCAGCTGAACCTGGACACGCCATCCAAGCTCTGTTCGACTCAATGCCCAGGCGTATCAAGGCCGTTATTATGGTCCGAGGTGGTTGTTCTGGGTACTGATTTCTCAGGATCTATTCACCCAAATTGCGGGAAAATGTAATCACATGTCAGTTCTAATATAATATATTTGTCCCGTTTATCATCTGCATTTCTTCTTGCTGTAGCAATTTTAATGGCCAGTAGTGTATATCCCGGTGACATGGCGCATTGTCCTCCATAAAAATGCCATCGTTGTTTGGGAACATGAAGTCCATGAATGGCTGCAAATGGTCTGCAAGTAGCCAAACATAACCATTTCCAGTCAATGATCGGTTCAGTTGGAACAGAGGACCCAGAACATTCAGTATAAACACAACCAACACCATTATGGAGCCACCTTGCTCACAGCCTTTTTGACAACTTATGTCCATGCCTTCGTGGTGTCTGCGCTGCACTCGAACCCTAGCATATTACCAACTGAAATCGGGACTCATCTGACCAGGCTACGGATTTCATGTCGGCTAGGGTCCAGCCGATATGGTCACGAGTTCAGGAGAGACGCTGCATGTGATGTCGTGCTGTCAGCAAAAGCACTCGCATCGGTCGTCTGGTACAATAACCAATTAACGCCAAAGTTCGTCGCACTCTCCTAACGGATATTTTCATCATACTTCCGACATTGATTTCTGCGGTTATTTCACGCAGTGTTGCTTGTCTGTTGGCTCTGAACACTTAACGCAAACCCCGATGCTCTCGGTCTTTAAGTGATGGCCATCAGCCACTGCGGTGTCCGTGTTGAGAGGTAGTGTCTGAAATGTGATATTCTCGGCACACTCTTGACACTGTGGATCTCGAATTATTGAATTCCATAACGATTTTCTAAGTGGAATGTCCCGTGCGTCTCCCAACTCCAACTACCATCCCGCGTTCATAATCTATTAATTCCCGTCGTGTGGGCATAATCACGTCGAAAATCCTATCATATGATTCATTTGAGTACAAGTGACAGCTCCGCCAATGCACTGCTCTTTTATACCTTCTGTACGTAACTCTGTCGCCATCTGTAGATGTGCATATCACTATCCCATGACTTCTGTAACCTCAGTGTATACTACTGCGATTTCAGAGTCTTAGCCCCATCACCAGATGTGTCCGAAATGTAGCATTAGTAGGATGTCATATCTATGCCCAAACAACTAGTTTCTCTACTAGTTGTTTGTGCATGTATATGAGTCATGATACTACTCAATTGCAGATACACCTGGTGATGGGGCTAAGACCCCAAATACCTTTGTAGTGTATAGCGACTTCTGTCATGTAAGACTTCGGTCAAGAAATGCGTTTCGCAACTATGGGAGATTTGTTTAGCATGAACACGTAAATGATTTAATATCTGATAGACCGAAAATAAATTACCATTTCAAACGTAAATTAACAAACTATAAACCGCTACATAGTAAAACTTAATCTCCCGGTGTTACCAAATCCGTGAAATTAGCATGTAAAATTTAAATGAAGCACCGTGAATAGAGAATTAAAACCCAAGCATACTCATACTTACAAAATATGCTATCACTGTAAATCCATGTACACGAGAAGTGAAAGTATCAGCTCGAGAAAATAAAATATTCTCATACGTATCATCGGTTAAATGCATGATCAGCATAAACACATAGCCACTAGTAGACCACCAAAGACACGTGCACGACAATTCGGATTCGTATGTCTTTCACTGAAACTGGAAATATTTATTTCTCCCATCTATCGAGCGTGTATTTGTACACACTTAATCACCGCTCTGCATAGAAATTTAGGTTACATCTCACCATTGAATATTCGGTTCACATTTAAACACATAGTACGGTCGCTACTTAAATGTAGCGGTAGGTTCAAATCCTCATCCTGCGACACCTTCGTTCGATCCAGCACGGAAGGAAATTTTTTTTCTGCGTACCCTACATTAGCGAAAAATTTGAATGTCATTCTGTTCATTTGCAGTTTCCTTTCCCTGTTTTTCTTGCTTGGTAATTAAGTTATTACCACACTTGACAGTTGGGTGAATACTATTTCACAAAAAATCTCGGGTTCATCTTATCATTCGGGTCAATTTCTTTCGTCAATTTCCCAGCTTAGATGCGGAAGCAAGACTATATCCAGTTTTTCTGTGGACAACACATTCTCAGTCATCTGATTATCGTGCAACATCATGCCACTCTGAAGCACAGACATCTTTTTTATCTGCCGATGCTGAATGTACTTTCCCTAGTTTGGACACTGTAAGTGATCTCGTACAGGTCCTTATCAGGCATGCCCAGAAGTTAAGGAAGAACTGATAGTGTTAAAGTAGTTTCTTCCATGTCCAACCGGATCGAAGATTCGAGCAGGTGATAAAGCAACGGTCGATTGTTCCAGCCGGTGAAGACAACCTTCTGGACTGTGATTCCAAGCGCGCCAGGCGAAACGTAGCTTTCGTCTGCCCTCTTAGTGTAAGTAGGCTGTTTAGGTTTTTATGTTGGTAACGCCATGTAGCGCTCTATATGAAAATCACCGGTGGTTGGGTGGCATTGTTGGAATTCGCTATTATAGTGTTGGGCAGTTGGCTGTTAACAGCGCGTAGCGTTGCGCAGTTGGCGGTGAGCCGCCAGCAGTGGTGGATGTGGGGAGTGAGATGGCGGAGTTTTGAGAGCGGGTGATCTGGACAGAGACAGTAAATTTGTAAGTCTGGATGTCATGAACTGATATATATATATATAATGACTTTTGAACACTATTAAGGTAAATACATTGTTTGTTCTCTATCAATATCTTTCATTTGCTAACTATGCCTATCAGTAGTTAGTGCCTTCAATAGTTTGAATCTTTTATTTAGCTGGCAGTATTGGCGCTCGCTGTATTGCAGTAGTTTGAGTAACGAAGATTTTTGTGAGGTAAGTGATTTGTGAAAGGTATAGGTTATTTTTAGTCAGGGCCATTATTTTGTAGGGATTATTAAAAGTCAGATTGCGTTGCGCTAAAAATATTGTGTCAGTTTAGTGTTGATCAGAATAGGGAAAGAGCGAAATGTCTGAGTACGTTCAGTTTTGCTTAGCTGTTTGAAAAGCAACTAACAGAAGATGTTTATCAGCACAGTAATTCACTAATTTTTCTAAGGGGACGTTACATTAGCTTCCTTGGCGTGGTGCTAAATTTTATGTCGTCTCGTTGTCTCTGTAGAGCTGTACCACGGGAGGAAGGAGAGGATGTTGTTTGGTGGCCGGTGTCCTCTTTCTATAACACAGATTGCACGCATAGATTAACTGGGTTCTTCATTCACTTAACTCAAGATATTCGTTGTGATACAAGCTCTTCTTTATAGCCCACATTAGCCTCACTGCTGGTGAAGTACAAAGTCCGCTATGTTCCCAATTATGGTAGCTACGTGTTGCCTGTCTCTGAGTTAGTGGTGGGCTAACTGCTACTGTAATTCCCATTGTGCTGCGACTGACACTGGGTTGGCCATGGCAGCCGAGCGGTTCTAGGCGCTTCAGTCTGGACCGCGCGACCGCTACGGTCGCAAGTTCGAATCCGGCCTCGGGCATGGATGTGTGTGATGTCCTTAGGTTAGTTAGGTTTAAGTAGTTGTAAGTTCTAGGGGACTGATAACCTCGGATGTTAAGTCCCATAGTGCTCAGAGCCATTTGATCCGTTTGACTGATACTGGACCTCGAAATGACTCGTCCTCCGGTCCACAGCGGCGATCCTAAATACTGGCGGCCGAGAGGGCGTTGGCGGTACGTTTCCTGTGAGTCTGTTGTTGGCCTCTGTCTATCATCTCGTAACCTCCTTGAAGCATGTTGTACTGGCGCCAGCTTACGCCAGCACATCCACATCTACGTACATACTCCGCAATCCACCATATGGTGCGTGGCCGAGGGTACCTCGTACCACAACTAGCATCTTCTCTCCTGTTCTACTCCCAAACAGAACGAGAAAAAAAATGACTGCCTATATGCCTCTGTACGAGCCCCAATCTCTCTTATCTTATCTTTGTGGTCTTTCCGCGAAATATAAGTTGGCGGCAGTAAAATTGTACTGCAGTCAGCCTCAAATGCTGGTTCTCAAAATTTCCTCAGTAGCGATTCACGAAAAGAACGCCTCCTTTCCTCCAGAGACTCCCACCCGAGTTCCTGAAGAATTTCCGTAACACTCGCGTGATGATCAAACCTACCAGTAACAAATCTAGCAGCCCGCCTCTGAACTGCATCTATGTCCTCTCTCAATCCGACCTGATAGGTGTCCCAAACGCTCGAGCAGTACCCAAGAATAGGCCGTATTAGTGTTTTATAGGCGGTCTCCTTTACAGATGAGCCACATCTTCCCAAAATTCTACCAATGAACCGAAGACGACTATCCGCCTTCGCCACAACTGCCATTACATGCTTGTCCCACTTCATATCGCTCTGCAATGTTACGCCCAAATATTTAATCGACGTGACTGTGTCAAGCGTTACACTACTAATGAAGTATTCAAACATTACTGGATTATTTTTCCTATTCATCTGCATTAATTTACACTTAAACATATTTAGAGTTAGCTGCCATTCTTTACACCAATCACAAATCCTGTCCAAGTCATCTTGTATCCTCCTACAGTCACTCAACCACGACACCTTCCCGTATACCACAGCATCATCAGCAAACAGCCGCACATTGCTATCCACCCTATCCAAAAGATCATTTATGTAGATAGAAAACAACAGCGGACGTACCACACTTCCCTGGGGCACTCCAGATGATACTCTCACCTCCGATGAACACTCACCATCGAGGACAACGTACTGGATTCTATTACATAAGAAGTCTTCGAGCCACACACATATTTGGGAACCAATCCCATATGCTCGTATCTTAGTTAGGAGTCTGCAGTGGGGCACCGAGTCAAACGCTTTCCGGAAGTCAAGGAATATGGCATCCGTCTGATACCCTTCATCAATGGTTCGCACGATATCGTGCGAAAAAAGGGCGAGTTGCGTTTCGCTGGAGCGATGCTTTCTAAAGCCGTGCTGATGCATGGACAGCAACTTCTCTGTCTCAAGGAAATTCATTATATTCGAACTGAGAATATGTTCGAGAATCCTGCAACAAACCGATGTTAAGGATATTGGTCTAAGTTCCACTAGCTGCCGCGTCAAGAATCTACAGTGCGCTCGGCGACGTGCGACGCGTTGTTGCACATACTTAATAGGAAACGTTTACTGGCGGATCGGGATTAATCCGCTGTACTGCTACGCTACTGAATAACTCTACAGGTCACCACCCTCTCTTTGACCCACGAGACAAACTTCTCACTGCTCCGCAGGCAGTAGTTAAAGTAGAAGAAATGATATGATACAGATTCATTTAGAACGGAGGAGTAAGGTTGCAAGAATTTGCACCCCAACTGGTCTTTAACGATGGGAAACTTTGAGCGCGCCTGTATTCTAAGCGCAGGGGGTGGAAGCACAGATAAGCTGGGCACGGAGTGAATCGCACTGGAGTGGTGGGAACAGGTGACCAGGCGTCGCAGCACGGAGGGGAATCGACGCGAGGAGGCTCCGGTGCGTGCAGTGCGCGTGGCGACGCCTCGTGGGATCGCAAAGTGCGGCAGGCGGGCCGCGGTAATGCCCGCTGCTGCTGCTCGCCGCTCCCAACACGCCGCGACGCGACGGGACGGGACAAAAGCATTCCCGTGCCAGCGACCGCCCCGCTATAAATACAACACACAGCACAGCACAGCCGCACTCCGACTCCCCTTCTGGAGATTCTGCTCGCCTCGCTACTACCATTCCCTGTTTGAGAGAGAAACGTCTGCCTTCGCCGGTATTTTACTCCCACTTACACTTACACTTACTAATGGCCATTAAAATTGCTACACCAAGAAGAAATACAGATGCCAAACGGGTATTCATTGGACAAATATATTATACTAGAACTGACATGTCATTACATTTTCACGCAATTTGGGTGCATAGATCCTGAGAAACCAGTACCCAGAACAACCACCTCTGGCCGTAATACGGCCTTGATACGCCTGGGCATTGACTCCAACAGAGCTTGGATGGCGTGTACAGGTACAGCTTAAACACGATACCACAGTTCATCAAGAGTAGTGACTGGCGTATAGTGACGAGCCAGTTGCTCGGGCACCATTGACCAGACGTTTTCAATTGATGAGAGATCTGGAGAATGTGCTGGCCAGGGCAGCAGCCGAACATTTTCTGTATCCAGAAAGTCCCCTTACAGGACCTGCAACATTCGGTCGTGCATTATCCTGCTGAAATGTAGGGTTTCGTAAGGATCGAATGAAGGGTAGAGCCACGGGTCGTAACACATCTGAAATGTAACGCCCATGGTTCAAAGTGCCGTCATTGCGAACAAGAGGTGACCGAGACGTGTAACCAATGGCACCCCATACCATCACGCCGGGTGATACGCCAGTATGACGATGACTAATACACGCTTCCTATGTGCGTTCACCTCGATGTCGCCAAACACGGATGCAACCATCATGATGCTGTAAACAGAACCTGGATTCATCCGAAAAAATGACGTTTTGCCATTCGTGCACCCAGGTGCGTCGTTCAGTACACCATCGCAGGCGCTCCTGTCTGTGATGCAGCGTCAAGGGGAACCGCAGCCATGGTCTCCGAGCTGATAGTCGATGCTGCTGCAAACGTCGTCGAACTGTTCGTGCACATGGCTGTTGTCTTGCAAACGTCCCCATCTGTTGACTCAGGGATTGATACGTGGCTGCACGATCCGTTACAGCCATGCGGATAAGATACCTGTCATCTCGACTGCTAGTGATACGAGGCCGTTGGGATCCAGCACGGCGTTCCGTATTACCCTCCTGAACCCACCGATCCCATATTCTGCTAACAGTCATTGGATCTCGACCAACGCGAGCAGCAATGTCGCGATACGATAAACCGCAATCGCGATAGGCTACAGTCCGACCTTTATCAAA
Organism: Schistocerca americana; assembly: GCF_021461395.2. Lineage (NCBI taxonomy): Eukaryota > Metazoa > Arthropoda > Insecta > Orthoptera > Acrididae > Schistocerca > Schistocerca americana. Next base: position 288,442,999 of record NC_060120.1, on the reverse strand, counting down.
GTCGGATACGTGATGGTACGCATTTCTGCTCCTTACACGAGGCATCACAACAACGTTACACCAGGCAACGACGGTCAACTGCTGTTTGTGTATGAGAAATCGGTTGAAAACTTTCCTCATGTCAGTACGGTGTAGGTGTCGCCAACCTTGTGTGTGAATGCTCTGAAAAGCTAACCATTTGCATATCACAGCATCTTCTTCCTGTCGGTTAAATTTCGCGTCTGTAGCACGCCATCTTCGTGGTGTAGCAATTTTTAATGGCCAGTAGCGTATTTACGACGGTGAGACAAATGAATACCGCCAACAAGAGCACAGGAACATCTATTAGTCTCCTACCTTAAGAGATCGCTTTGCAGGGCTGTAAATGGAACTCGTGCCAGGTGGTCATGTTGTCCTTTAGCGCTCACATAAGTAATGGCAGTGAACTGGGCAGGTGAAAATATGGAATCACTAAAATCACAAGACATTATCGTGCCTAATACCCTATAGGAAAACCACCGATGTTCAAAACAGCTTCTACTCTCCTCAGAATGAATAAATTCAGGTCCTGTGTGGTTTTCAGGGGAGTCTTATACGATTCTTCCTGCAAAATAGTGGCACGTTCGGGTATTGATGATGGAGGTGGATAGCGATCACGCAATGTGCTCTCCAAACTAGACTGGAAAGGCTCAATGATGTTGAGATCATATGACTGTGATGGCCAACTCATCTACAGTTCATCCTCGTGCTCACAAAGCCAGTCCTGGACGATGCGAGCTTTGTGAACAGGAACTCTGTGGCCTTGGAACGAAGATTCACCGTTAGGCAGCAGATATTGTACCGAGGAAAGGACTTGATGAGCCAAAATGGTCACATAATATTTGGCAGTAATGCGATCTTGCAGAGTGACCACGGGTCCCATGGAACACCACGATATAGGCTGCCAAATCATCAACGAACCCCCGTCAGCCGGCCGCTGTGGCCGAGTGGTTCTAGGCGCTTCAGTCTGGAACCGCGCTGCTGCTACAGTCGCAGGTTCTAATCCTGCCTCGGGCATGGATGTGTGTGATGTCCTTAGGTTAGTTGGGTTTAAGTAGTTCTAAGTCTAGGGGACTGATGACCTCAGCTGTTTAGTCTCATAGTGCTTAGATCAATTTGAACCATTTTTTAACCGTCATGTCTCACTCTTGGGATGTAAAATCGGCCGAAAGTTGGGGACAGTGTGAACCAAGACTCAGCTGGCCGAATGACGTTCTTCCACTGCTCCACGGACCAGGTGTTATGGCTTCGGCAGCACGTTTTCCTGTTACGGAAATTTGCATCGCTGATGTGTAGTTTTGGAATACCAGCTCGCCCTGCATTTTTGGTGCCGAGAGGGTTCGCGAGTGCAGTGACTCTTGCTGCTGTCGTCCCCTTACGTCTCGCCACAATCCTCTCCAAAGACCGTCCATCACGGTCGCTCAACACACACTTTCATCCGTGTTGTGACGATGCTTCTCCGCTTTCACTGTGTGCGTTATGAATCTTCGATACGGTGCCTTTTAAAACAAGAAACACATCAGCTGCCTCGGTTACGGAACCTCCCACCATACGAGCTCCAACGATTTTCCCACGTTCGAAGCCTCTTAGGTTCGACGTAAGGCACTCTCAATCACAAAAAACACTGTTATGACCACAACTGACGCTTGCAACGTATTGAGGACATTGGTCAAATATAACAGAGCCACCTGCAGACTTGTCTAGCACCTGCATTTGTGTTCAAGCATTCATTTCTCTCTGAGCTTCCGTAGTTTTGACCAAGCCCTGAATGTGCCAATCGATTCTATGAAATCAGCACACTACGATGGGTCGACGTACAGACGTGACAAAATGACAGAAACGAGCTGTCGTGTTTGGACGTGGCCCTGACTACACCGTAGATGGAGTTTTTCGGTTTGTTGGTGTACCAACCTGATCCATACAAGATGCCTACAGGGATTGGTGAACCACTCGCAGCTGTCTAGCACGACATATGAACGATGGTCTTAAAATCATCCCAGCCGACAGCGACCAGAGACGAGTGCCACGCCTTGTCAGTGACACTCGGTTTCAAACGAGAGAGAAGATGCTGCTGTCCGTGAATGCATATAAAGTGCAACCAGTTTCCGAAGCAACCCTGTCAAGAGAACTGCATTCAAATACACATTTATTTTTCCCTCTTTGTCCTGGTATGTACTACATATCACCCGATTCTCCCTATAACTTACTCCTATTTTCCTGACGATTTCCAACATCTTGCACCATTTTATGCTGTACACTACTGTTTCTTCTAGATCAACAAATCCTATACAGGTTACTGAGTTTTCTGAATCCTTACTTTCATAATCAAGTGCAACGTCAGAACTGCCGCTCTCGTACCAACACCTTCCCTAACACAAATTGATGATCATGTAACACATTGTCGATTTTCTTTTCCATTCTTCTGTGTATTATTCTTGTTTAACAACTTAGATCCATGCGATGTTAAGTTGATTGTGTGGTAGTTCAATCAATTACCTGTCCTTACTATCTACGTAATTGTGTGGACGTTATTTTCCGAAAAGTCTGACGGTACGTCTCCAGATTCACAGGTTCTACTAACTAACTAAAATATTTGTCTGTTTATCTCTTCCGCTATTGATTTTGGAAATTCCGAAAGAATATTATCAACTGTTTCCGCCTTGATCGCAAGTCTTCCACAGATCTATTACACTTTAATACTAATCCCCTAAGTCTTCCATGTTGACTCTAATTTACGAGAGTGTTTTTTTTTCTTTTTTTCTTCCTTTTCAGCGACCACAAACCCTGTACAAGATGCGCTGCATCAGCGATCTGCTTACATCTTCTTCTATTTCTCTGTCTGTCTCCACACTGCGGGGATTCCTAACGCTGCGACGTCCGTCTCTACGTAATATTTTCACCGTGTGCGAGGTGTGGTGAAAAGTAATGCCTCCGAATTTTTATGTGAATCTTCTGAAAGCTTTTTAAATAAAACAAACATAATTAACATTCTAAATCTTTATTCTTCCTTTCAACGTATTCATTTCTCAACAGCCGGCCGCGGTGGCCGTGCGGTTCTGGCGCTGCAGTCCGGAACTGAGGGACTGCTACGGTCGCAGGTTCGAATCCTGCCTCGGGCATGGGTGTGTGTGATGTCCTTAGGTTAGTTAGGTTTAAGTAGTTCTAAGTTCTAGGGGACTTATGACCTAAGATTTTGAGTCCCATAGTGCTCAGAGCCATTTGAACCCATTTCTCAACAAGGTCACCCTGGCGACGAACACATTTCTCCCAACGAGAGTCCAGTTTTTTTATACCGTCACTTTGTTGACGGAGCCCCAACCTGTTTGCACAGCTTCATCACCCAAAGCGAAGTCCTAGAAGGTGTTCTTTAAGTTTTGGAAACGGATGAAAATCGTATGGGACCAAGTCTGGAGGGTATGCATTATGACCGATGACAGTGAACCCGAGGCATCGGATTTTTGCAGATGTCGCAGCGATCGTGTGTCGTCTGGCATTTCATGCTGAAGGAGAGGGTGTTTCCTGTCTGGACGAATTCTTCGAATTCGTGCTTTCTATTTTCTAAAGTGGCTCCCAGTATTTCGCTGAATGCGATGCCTTTAGACATGAATTCCAAATGCACCACATCTTCATCCCACAACTCTGTGAGCATGACTTTGCCTACTGACGGCATGGTCGTGAATTTTTTTGGCGTCGGTGGTCTTTTGTGGCCGAACTCCATTGATACTCTCTTGGTTTCGGGGCCAACAATGTGAACACAGCTTTCGTTGCCTGGCACAGTGTTATTAAGGAACCCCATCACCCTCATGCTCAAAACGAAGAAGCAGTTGTTGACAGAAGTCTAGTCTCCAATGTTTCGTGTTAGGAACGAGCATTCGAGGCCCCGCCGTGCGTCTTCTGCAATGACGACCCGTAAACACTCTCGTGATATACCACACGTACCCGAGAGCTATGTCTATGTTATCCGGCGATTTTCTCTGATGAGTTAATCAACTTGATTCCGAGGAATCTCGTCGGTTGCTGTTTATCGTTGTCTACTCCGAGGCCTGTCACTCATAATGAGGTTAGCACCACCATTTCCTTCATTACGAGCAGGAACAAAAACATCCTCGCACGTTACTGGGGTCGATACATTCATCGCCGTACACATCTTTCATTCTTTTATGGATTTCAATTGGAGGCACCTTTTCGGTGTAAAGTAATAGATCGATATAAGGAAATCACCGATTAAAAGTCTGGTGAGATGAGGCGGATGGTACTGTGAGATCGCGGTTAAGGATGGGAAGGGAGAGTGGAGAAATGTGGAACGATATAGATCGTTAATTACGTCCAGGGGGTAGTCGAAACGAATGAACAGGAGGTGGGAGCCGGGATTGGCTAGTGTGTGACCGTGAGCTGTTATATTCAGGGTTTGATATGTAGAAATGATATGGGGAGACGTCACCATGGCATTCTCGGCAGGGAAGCGAGCCACTGTCGAAGTTAAGGTAGCATATCGAGTTTGAAACTGGGGGAAGATTGTGTTGAAACGGGTGCAGCATTGTTCCATGGGTCGAAAGGATTGGCGAGATAATGACTGTCGGGTTTACAGAAGCTGTAGGCTTTTCGTTAATATTTTAGATGAGGTGCAAATGTGATTAGTGGGTAGGACATGGGATTGGCAAACGGGAGATGGACACTGGGAGGTGGACTTGCCTGCACAAATAACAACGTTTGTCTGCTATCATTTTCAGCACTTCTCTTCACACATCTGCTGTGTTTGGCGGTATTACAGTGTTATTGCACATTAAAGCACTTATCTGCTCTAACTTTAAGTGCACATAGTTTAGAAAATATTACTTCCCCATCAATGCTGAAGAGCTTCTCTCCGAAATCACGAACACCTGCACCTCGGGCCGTGTGTGTGACGATCATCTTAGTAATTGGTAACTTACAAAAACTAGTATGTTTTAGCTCCAATAAGCGGAAAGTTTGGCTCCGGGCCCCGAATACTGATGGTTAGAAGTAGGCATCATTCGTAGCACTTCGTCTTGAGTGTTTCATATTTTCACCACCCTCATCGACGCCAGGGTTGGGAAATGAAATTTTTTGATGAAGTGTTGCTGTGTTGTCTGCGTGGACGGATGATTAATCGATCAATAACTCTAGTTATATTTAAATGCCTTGTACAATATGAGACATGACCTGTAACGTTGACTAAGTGTTTTGAATGTTATTTTTCTTCTACACATTGTGTTGTATTACGGCAGCCTTAATTAATTTAATGTTCCTTGCTACAAGTGCAGCGTTTGGACAAAAATTAGGAAACACAACAAACACCACACATTGTAATGCCTAAAACAGTGTAGGACATCCGTTGGCTTTCAGAACAGCTTCCAGTCGCCTCGGAAAGGATAAATACAGGTGCTATATCGTTTTCAAGGGACTCTGATACCATACTTCCTGCAAAATAGTGGCAAGTTAAGGTAACGATGTTGGAGGTAGATAGCGATCACGCACCTTTCTCTGCAAAGTAGACCACAAAGGCTCAGTAGTATTCAGATCTGGTGACTGTGATGGCAGGAGAAGATGCGACAATTCATCCTCATACTCACAAAGCAGTTCTGGATGATAATAGCTGTGTGATCGTCTTGAAACACAGCATCACCACTCTGGAACAAACACTGTAACGTAGGGCGTACCTGATCAGCCAAAATGGTCACGTAATCTTTGGCAGCAATGCGTCCTTGCAGTGCGACTGTGCGACCCATGGAGTATCCGCCTCGTTTCACTCTCGGTACGTAAACTCGACCAGAAACTGGAAACAACATGAAAGAAGATTTATCGGAATAAATAGCTATCTTCCATTGCTCCATAATCCAGATTTTATGACTGGGGCAACACTTTTCCATTTTACGTGCGTTTGTATCACTGACGTGTGGTTTTGGGATTCCAGCTCGCCCTCCAGTTCCCTGCTCATGGAGGTCCATTCGCATTGTTATGGTGCTGACCCGGTTGGCGTGTGCGACATTCAGTTCCACAGCGACTTTTGCAGCTGTCCTCTAATTCTTCGTGACAATTCTCTTGATTGTCCGTCCATCACAATCGCTCAACAACACACTTTCATCCGCGTTGTGGCTTAGCGGATGATGTTTTTCCGCTTCGCCTGTATGAGGTACAAATCTTCGATACGGTGCCTCTTGAAACACCAGGCACTTCGACTATATCGTTACGGAGGCACCCATTGTATGAGCGCCAAGAGTTTTAACACGTTCGACTTCATTTCGTTCCGACATAATACACTCACAACTGCACAGAACACAGACACTTCCATCGTATTGATGACATTGCAGAGATGCTGTTCGTCGTCGAATGCAAAGGTGCAACCGTGGCTAGCAGCTGCATTTATGTTCAAGCCTGCATTTTTCGCAGTTTCTTAATATTTCTGTCCAATCATCGTTAGAACCGCATTTCAAGAAAACCGTCACTGTGATGCGCATTCACGAATCCTAATTTGTACCGTGGCAGTTGATTAGTACGAAACGTGGACGCTCATGAGTTTTCCACACTGGAAGAGAAATAAGAAAGACATCCAGCCGCGCAGGATTAGCCGAGCGGTCTAAGGCGCTGGAGTCATGGACTGTGGGGCTGGTCCCGGCGGAGGTTCGAGTCCTCCCTCGGGAATGGGTGTTTGTGTTTGTCCTTAGGATAATTTAGGTTAAGTAGCATGTAACCTTAGGGACTGATGACCTTGGCAGTTAAGTCCATAAGATTTCACACACATTTCATTTTCAAGGCATCCAGCCTCTGTCATCCTGTAAGCCCGTTCTGGCTACACTACTACCCCTCTGCTCCTTAGGTAACCTGCGAACTTTACTTAAGATTAAACACATGGTAAAATATTAGCGATTCTGTATTTTTCTCATTGACGACGAGGAAGCGTATATTCTTAACGAGATATTATCGATTGTTGTTAGTTAACGAGATTCGGTTGTTATCTGACAGATGCATCTTATAAAATACGGCTGAGAGCTGCGGGCTGCAGTATGACGACTAACGGTATACAGTATACGACAAAACTGGCGGCACAAAGAGAGTAAGTTCGCATCTGTCGCTGTGTTTACCAAGATGACTTTAATCAAGTCCCTTACAACTGCGGAAAACCGCCTACCGAAAATAATGTTCAATATAATGATCGATATTTGTGAAGGGGTCCTTTTCTGCGAAACTCACTAAAGGAGGGAAAGTCAGTATTTAACGTACCGGCGAGGACTAGGAGTGTTAGTAGACGGACCACTAGCTCTGGACGGGGGAACGCAGGCAGCATTGTCGTTAACAGAAGGGCCGTCTTGAAAGTCACTGGATTTGATATTTCTTTAGGTCTGCTTTTCGAGACTCGCCTGCACAGCTAGGGCACCGCAGGCGACAAGAGATCGACCAGACGGACCGCCGGCTGGCCGCTGCCGTTGCGTAAGGCTCCGCCGGCTGCAGCCGCACCCCGCGCCTCGCTTTCTCTGCGGCGAAAGTCTACCGGCCTTTATGGGAACAAATCCGTAATGATAGGCCCGTCCCAGCACGGCACATTTCTGCCACACGCCGATATTCTAGCGCAAGCGACGGCTTCCGCACCAAGCAGCGGATTTTGTATGTCCTTCCACAAGGTTCCAGTTGCTTTCACCAGGTGCCTCGACGCTATCGTCTCTGCCTTCGTACAAATTAACCTCGTGACGCCTTCCGCACAGGAGCCCAGAGCAGTTCTCACTTTGCTGCACTGCAATACTATTGAATAATGTTAAATTTCTCACGCCTCCTAAGTCAATAATTACAGTGAGGAGACAAAAGTCATGTCCTCCTCCCAATATCGCGTCGGACTTCATTTTACCAGATGTAGTGCAGCAACTCGACACGCTGAGGACTCAATAAGTCGTTGGAAGTCTCCTCCAGAAACATTGAACCATGCCGCCTCTAAAGCCTTCCATAATTGCGAAAGTGTTGTCGGTGCAGGATTTTGCGGACGAACTGATCTCGATTATGTTCGAAGGAATTCATGCCGGGCGACCTGGATGGGCAAAACATTCGCTCAAATTGCCCAGAGTCTTCTTCAAACTGTGGCGCGCTTCTCGTCAATGATAGGTTCAGCTGGACCATTCCATGTAAACGCAGACCACACCATTATGGAGCCACCACCAGCTTGCTTATAGCCTTTTTGACAACTTCGATCCATGGCTGCATGGAGTCTGCACCACACTCGAACCCTACTACTCGCTCTTACCAAATGAAGTTGGGACTCGTTTTAAGTGGTCTAAGGTCCAACTGATATGGTCACGAGCCCTGCAGAAGCGTTGCAGGCGACCTAGTGCTGTTAGCAAAGGCACTCGCGTCGGTCTTCTGCTGCCACAGCCCATTGGCGCCAGATTTCGACGCACTGTCCTGACGGATACGTTCGTCGTACGCCCCACATTGATATAAGCGGTTATTTTCCGCAGTGTTGCTTGTGTTTTAGCACTGATTGCTCCACGCAGAGGCTGCTGCTCTCGATAGTTAAGTGGAGGCTGTCGGCCACTGCGCTGTCCGTGGTGAGAAGTAATGATTAAATTTGATATTCCCGACACGTCCTTGACACAATATATCTCGGAATATTGACCTAACTATTTCCGTAATGGAATGTCCCATATGTCTAGCGTTCAAAGTCAGTTTCTTCCCGTCGTGTGTCCGCAGCTCGTGGTCGTGCGGTAGCGTTCTCGCTTCCCACGCCCGGGTTCCCGGGTTCGATTCCCGGCGGGGTCAGGGATTTTCTCTGCCTCGTGATGACTGGGTGTTGTGCGCTGTCCTTAGGTTAGTTAGGTTTAAGTAGTTCTAAGTTCTAGGGGACTGATGACCATAGATGTTAAGTCCCATAGTGCTCAGAGCCATTTGTGCCATTTTTTTCCCGTCGTGCGACCGTAATCACATCGGAAATCTTTTCACACGTCTCACCTGAGTACAAACGACAGCTCAGCCAATGCACTGCCCTATTATTCAGGGTGTTTATAAATGAATATCGGGGTTTTTATGCTTTATAATATTTATAACATTAAACTTAAAGTTATAAATGATTTGTCAAATGAAAGAGCAACTCAAACAGTTTTACCAAAAACCTTATAAATGTTCACTGACATGTCGAAGCACGCGATTGTTTGAAGGGGCCCAATTACAGGGCTTGCTTTGCATGGCCTCCACGTTCACCCGACCTAAGGCCATGCGATTTTTTCCTTTGGCGCTTCATCAAGGATCGTGTGTACCTGCCTCCGCTACCAGCAGACCTCCCTGAATTAAGTAACAGGATTGAAGCAGCTGTTGCTACAATCACTGAAGACACACTTATCAACGTTTGGGAAGAACCCGGCTATAGACTTTATATGTGCCGTGTGACAAATTGTGCTCACATTGAACATTTATAAGGTTCTTGGTAAAACTGTTTGAGTTGTTCTTTCATTTGCCATATCATTTATAGCTGTAAGTTTAACACAATAAATATTATAAAGCTTTAAAACCCCGATATTCATTTATAAACAGCCTGTATTTTCTATACGCGATACTACCGGCACCAGTATGTGGGCACATCGCTATCCCATGGCTTTTGTCACCTCATTGTAAAACCCTGTAGCTACCTGGTTACTGAGACTTCCAGTCGCATACAAGAAAAGAATGTTTCACTCTGTAATAATCTTGTTTCCAGTCAGAGATTAATACAGTACACTTAATTACAGTAGCAGTGGCGTTAATCACTGCGCTATTTCTTTGTTAACTGACAAGACGATGAACTGAACCAGCAAATTTATAGATTAAAATCAATTTTCCTCAGCCGTCTTGATCCAACGATGTGTTGTCTAGGTGCAGGACCATCGGATGGTGAGATCAGTCAAATTAAGGAAGCCACAAGACGGTGTAAATCAGGAAGGTTCCGAAGCGATGCGTTCACATTTTGGCTGCAGACATGACGTCACAGTTGCAGGCGGTTTTCTAGTGCGCTCGTTCTCTTGGCGGCACGACAGGTGAGCCAGGCTTAATGCCAGGAGCCACTGCAGCCCCGCCGGCAAAAAGCCGCACAAACCTCCTCACTGAACACCAACCCCCCCCCCCTCCCCCCAGCTCCCTGCCCACCTCCAACCGCCCCCCTTTCCGTTAAGCTGGCTACAGGAATAACATTCTCTCGCACAAGGCACACCACTGCACTGTCTCCGTGTCCATAAAACTATGGACAGACACTCCCCGAGCGCTGCAGTGCTGCAGACCTGGGACAGCACCACTTTGTTACAAAACGAAAACGTATGTAAGTAATTATCGTGCCTAAATATTAGATTGAGAATCTGTATTTTTTTGGCCGAGCGGTTCTAGGCGCTTCAGTCTGGAACCGCGTGACCGCTACGGTCGCAGGTTCGAATCCCGCCTCGGGCGTGGATGTGTGTGATGTCCTTAGGTTACAGGCTTTCGTGGCCACTTGTTGACAAACTGCCTGTTGGCTTCTGTCTCGGGTTCTTCGGCCGACGTTCATCTAATGATTTTTCTGACGTTTCGCCAGTACGAGTGGCTGGCATTGTTAAAGCTTCACCCTCCATTGCCGGTGGTGAACCGGAGCCGAGCTCGCGGGCGCAGACTATATGTACATGGCGCGCACCGGAAATGACCGCGGAGAAGCCCTCGGACGTTGGCGCGCCAGGTATATATACACTCCTGGAAATTGAAATAAGAACACCGTGAATTCATTGTCCCAGGAAGGAGAAACTTTATTGACACATTCCTGGGGTCAGATACATCACATGATCACACTGACAGAACCACAGGCACATAGACACAGGCAACAGAGCATGCAAAATGTCGGCACTAGTACAGTGTATATCCACCCTTCGCAGCAATGCAGGCTGCTATTCTCCCATGGAGACGATCATAGAGATGCTGGATGTAGTCCTGTGGAACAGCTTGCCATGCCATTTCCACCTGGCGCCTCAGTTGGACCAGCGTTCGTGCTGGACGTGCAGACCGCGTGAGACGACGCTTCATCCAGTCCCAAACATGCTCAATGGGGGACAGATCCGGAGATCTTGCTGGCCAGGGTAGTTGACGTACACCTTCTAGAGCACATTGGGTGGCACGGGATACATGCGGACGTGCATTGTCCTGTTGGAACAACAAGTTCCCTTGCCGGTCTAGGAATGGTAGAACGATGGGTTCGATGACGGTTTGGATGTACCGTGCACTATTCAGTGTCCCCTCGACGATCACCAGTGGTGTACGGCCAGTGTAGGAGATCGCTCCCCACACCATGATGCCGGGTGTTGGCCCTGTGTGCCTCGGTCGTATGCAGTCCTGATTGTGGCGCTCACCTGCACGGCGCCAAACACGCATACGACCATCATTGGCACCAAGGCAGAAGCGACTCTCATCGCTGAAGACGACAGGTCTCCATTCGTCCCTCCATTCACGCCTGTCGCGACACCACTGGAGGTGGGCTGCACGATGTTGGGGCGTGAGCGGAAGACGGCCTAACGGTGTGCGGGACCGTAGCCCAGCTTCATGGAGACGGTTGCGAATGGTCCTCGCCGATACCCCAGGAGCAACAGTGTCCCTAATTTGCTGGGAAGTGGCGGTGCGGTCCCCTACGGCACTGCGTAGGATCCTACGGTCTTGGCGTGCATCCGTGCGTCGCTGCGGCCCGGTCCCAGGTCGACGGGCACGTGCACCTTCCGCCGACCACGGGCGACAACATCGATGTACTGTGGAGACCTCACGCCCCACGTGTTGAGCAATTCGGCGGTACGTCCACCCGGCCTCCCGCATGCCCACTATACGCCCTCGCTCAAAGTCCGTCAACTGCACATACGGTTCACGTCCACGCTGTCGCGGCATGCTACCAGTGTTAAAGACTGCGATGGAGCTCCGTATGCCACGGCAAACTGGCTGACACTGACGGCGGCGGTGCACAAATGCTGCGCAGCTAGCGCCATTCGACGGCCAACACCGCGGTTCCTGGTGTGTCCACTGTGCCGTGCGTGTGATCATTGCTTGTACAGCCCTCTCACAGTGTCCGGAGCAAGTATGGTGCGTCTGACACACCGGTGTCAATGTGTTCTTTTTTCCATTTCCAGGAGTGTAGTCTGCGCCCGCGAGCTCGGCTCCAGTTCACCACCGGCAATAGAGGGTGAAGTTTTGACAATGCCAGCCACTCGTGCTGGCGAAACGTCAGAAAAATCATTAGATGAACGTCGGCCGAAGAACCCGAGACAGAAGCCAATAGGCAGTTTGTCCTTAGGTTAGTTAGGTTTAAGTAGTTCTAAGTTCTAGGGGACTGATGATCTCAGATGTTAAGTCCCATAGCGCTGAGAGCCATTTCTTTGTATTTTTTTATAACATTTGCTAACTATTCTAGATGTTGAGAATTAGTTCATATTTGTATAAATTTTGTTCGTTACTGCAAAATAACCCCTTTCCTGAAGATTCTCGTAGGTACACCTCAGGTCATAATTGATATCTGCTAATTCCAATTTGGCCATCGGTAATGGAATACGGAAATAGCTTATTTCTGTGACGAGATTTAGGTCTTTTTAATGACAGCAGGGTGGAATTATCTGATTAGAAATATGCAAATCCTCGTCTTTCAGTGAAGATTGTACCGCTAAGCTTTATGAAACTGACTGGTGACCAATAAGAGCGTTAAGATGCGCTGCCAGTATGTAGGAGAAGAGGACGTTCTTGTGCAATGAATTCCTCTGACCGTGAAGATCTTGATGATGTAGAAATGTGAATAAAAAGCTAAGAAGCTTATCATAAAACGTATCGCAAAGTTTTATTTACTGGTAGTAGCAAATTATTACTTGCTAGAAATTAGTCTATGATTATCATTTTCTTGCATTTATGAAGTTGTTTAAGAGCACCAAGAAAAACCTTTATTGGAAATCGTCATTAAGAATCCTGTTTTCTGTGTGCATAACCATTTTTTTTAATTGCTGGATAAAATGTTTTTATTGAACAAAGTGGAAAGATTGAACAAAGCAAAGACTAGCAAATTTTCGCGATAAGTGACTCCTGACGTCCACATATGTCGACCTCCATTTATGCCTTAGTGAAACATTAAAAATATATTTCATTTACATTTGTGTTATGCTTGTTTATTAGTTTGCTGGAAAGTGTGAAGAGAAAAATTTCCTGCCAATTTGTTTTATCTCGGGAATGAACACCGAGGGAGGTGGCGCTGTGGTTAGCACACTGGACTCTCATTCGGGAGGACAACGGTTCAAACCCGCGTCCGGCCATCCTGATTTAGGTTTTCCGTGATTTCGCTAAATCGCTACTGGCAAATGTCGGGATGGTTTCCTCGAAAGGGCAAGGCCGATTTCCTTTCCTAACCTGAAGGGACCGATGACCCCGCTGTTTGGTCCCCTCCCCCAAATGAAGAAATCAACCAGGAATGAACATGTCAAGACGTTTCGAGGAGGTTCCCGCCGTATTTACCTGACATGAACTGGCTTCTGTCATCTTGGAACCAGACTTGTGCGAATTCAGATCAGCAGTGGCCTGGCCGCGCCGCGGTAGCGCATCTCGTGGCTGCTCCGCCCGCCTCCATTGCGGAGCTTGGCTGCGAGCCGGCGGCAGCACGCATTCAGGCATATGGTAACGATTGTCTCGCTTACCGCCCTTTGTGTCCGCATCCTGTACTTCCCATGGCCAACCACGACCTCTCTTGTTAGTACTCCCGATAGTTCGTCTCCTTCCGTCGAGTACAAATATCTAGGGACTGGACCATCTATTACACTACTGGCCATTAAAATTGCTACACCACGATGACGTGCTACAGACGCGAAATTTAACCGACAGGAAGAAGATGCTGTGATATGCAAATGATTAGCTTTTCAGAGTATTCACACAAGGTTGGCGCCCGTGGCGACACCTACAACGTGCTGACATGAGGAAAGTTTCCAACCGATTTCTCATACACAAACAGCAGTTGTAGTATAATATATTTGTCCAATGAATACCCGTTTATGATCTGCATTTCTTCTTGGTGTAGCAATTTTAATGACCGGTAGTGTAACTTCTGTAAAGAAAATGATGTTGAAATTTCTAAAGCTAAAACAAAGTAATGGAGGTCTGTGGTACAAAACCAATCCGAAACCATATCTTTCTACACATTGATCCCCGAAGTAAACAATATATAGTGTTGCTTTTTAGCGTCATCCGCTCGTGTAGAATACGTGATGTTAATGTAAAGTCAGATTGTTCAGTGTATAAGAGCAAATGGAGACGCACTTTTTGCATTCATGATTGTGATGAAAAAAAAAATCACTCAAGACAGTGACACCTACGTGTTTATTGAAATACTCTATTTCCTGCTACATGCAAAAAGTGCAAGCTTTCAAAGCAAGTAGGACACGTTCACTGTAAGTACTTATGCCAGTTCCCTTTTCAAAAATTCATTAGTTTTCACAGTAGGGCACCATAGCATTCAAAGCCTTCAATAGCTGGTTAACAGTTCGTCCTGTAAATACAAGGCAGCCATCTGATTATGAAAAAAATGTGCGGAACCGGCCATGGCAAGAAACGATAAAATGCCTTAAACAAAAATGTCGTCAAGTTAGTAGTTGACAGCTGCTTTTATAATACAGCGAAGCAAAATTGTTTTCGATGACATTGGATTGGGACAAATATCATTCTGCTGCTTGTTTAGTCAATGTGTTTATGATAGTAATAAAAATCTCGATTTGAACATAGTGGTACTATCCACAACACTCTTAATACCTATTTCCAGCAAGACACAAGAATAAAGTTCCATAGAACTGTGGTACTTCCACAACTTTCATATGACAGAGAAAGTTGGATTGAAGAAAAAAAAAACATATCAGGTAGAGTAGAGAATGGCTGAAATGAAATTATTAGAGTAAGAAGATGTTAGTCTAGAACAAAACATATAAGAAATGAAACAATGTGGTGAGCAGTAGGAAAGAGTTCAAGATAAGGTACACAAGTACCGAAACAACCGGTATGAATACATATGAAGGGTGATTATTGATCAATAAATGGACTTCCTAAATCAGTGTTGGGTTATAAATCACGTGAGAGGAGAAACGTCGGAAGACCTAAGACGAAATCAAAGGAATTTGTGAAGACGGAAAAGATTTAAAAGCCTAACCCATAAAATTGAGAGGAAGAAGTAGAAGTATATGACAGAATTGAAGCATTACCGTCATTTATTGTTGCTTCGCTTCTGTCCAAGTAGGCGCCACATGACAGTTTCAATACATTCTCTTTTGCTCAAATATTCTTTAACCTTGTCACCATTTCTATTTTTTCATTTCTTCAGGTCGCTTCACACCGATTCTCTTACTGCTCCTGCCTTCGAATCCTCCAAAATTTAACACTTTCTTTCGGAAAATACCTCTTCTTGCTGCAACTTCTGTGTCGTTTATCTTTAAATCTTTCTTAAGTATTAGCATCTAGCTTGTCTATTTTGTTTTCCCAGATATACTCGAGCATCCGTTTTGTCAGCCTATTGTGATTCATCCTGTATAAATGTCCAAAAAATATAAGTGTTTTTCCTTATTATTCGGGTTTTTGTTTATGTCATCATTGCTTCTTATTGGACCGAACGAAAAAACCATGCTAAATTCGGAACCCAAAATCCCCAAGACTGGATAAGTTTCACGAAAGATCGAAATTTAGTGCGGACGTCAATGCGAGGTGCTTTTAATAGTTTCCACTATGTAACATTGTCTCAAAATATGGTAGAAAACCCAAAAGAGATTCTGGTCGTATGTAAAGTACACCAGTGGCAAAAAAACAGTCAATACCGTCACTGCTCGATAGCGATGGAAGTATCACCAATGATGGTGCTACTAAAGCGGCGTTACTAAATATAGTTTTTCGTAATTCCTTCACGAAAGAAGATGAAGTAAATATTCAAGAATTCGAAACCAGGATAGCTGTTAGCATGAGTGACGTAAAAGTAGATATCTTAGGTGTTGCGAAACAAATCACTTTAAGAAAGCCAAGTTTTCTGGTCCGGATGGTATACCAATAAGGCTCCTTTCAGAGTACGCAGACACAATAGCGCCTTTCTTTTCAATCATATACAACGGCTCACTTGACGAAAGGTCTGTTCCTAAAGACTGGAAAGTAGCACAGGTGACACCAGTATTCAAGAAAGAAAATATGAATTACAGACTCATATCACTGACCTCAATTTGCAGTAAGATTTTGGAGCATAAACTGTCCTCGAACATTATGAATCACCTTGAAGAAAATGACTTATTGAAACATAACCAACACGGATTCAGAAAATATCGTTCTTGTGCAACACAGCTAGCTCTTTATTCCCATGAAGTAATGAGTGCTGTCGACACGGGACCTCAGATCGATTCCATATGCCTAGATTTCCAGAAGGCTTTTGATACCGTTCCTCACAAGCGACTATTAATCAAGTTGCGGGCGTATGGAATATCATCTCAGTTGTGTGACTGGATTTGTGATTTCCTCTCAGAGAGGTCACAGTTCATGGTGATGAATCGTAAATCATCGAGTAGAACAGAAGTGCAGAGACAGGCTGGACAGTGAAGGGGGAGGCGTGTTTATAGTGATAAGAAGTGCAATAGTATCGAAGGAAATTGACGGAGATCCGAGATGTGAAATAATTTGGGTGAAGGTCACGGTTAAAGCAGGATTAGACATGGTAACTGGATGTCTCTATAGGCCCCCTGGCTCAGCAGCTGTTGTGGCTGAGCACCTGAAGGATAATTTGGAAAATATTTCGAGTAGATTTCCCCACCATGTTATAGTTCTGGGTGGAGATTTTAATTTGCCGGATATAGACTGGGAGACTCAAACGTTCATAACGGGTGGCAGGGACAAAGAATCCAGTGAAATTTTTTAAGTGCTTTATCTGAAAACTACCTTGAGCAGTTAAACAGAGAACCGACTCGTGGCGATAACATATTAGACCTTCTGGTGACAAACAGACCCGAACCAATTAAAGCAGTTAACGCAGAACAGGGAATCAGCGATCATAAAGCGGTTACTGCATCGATGATTTCAGCCGTGAATGGAAATATTTAAAAAGGTAGGAAGATTTTTCTGTTTAGCAAAAGTGACAAAAAGCAGATTACAGAGTACCTGACAGCTCAACACAAAAGTTTTGTCTCAAGTACAGATAGTGTTGAGGATCAGTGGACAAAGTTCAAAACCATCGTACAATATGCGTTGAGTGAGTATGTGCCAAGCAAGATCGTAAGAGATGGAAAAGAGCCACCGTGGTACAACAACCGAGTTCGGAAACTGCTGCGGAAGCAAAGGGAACTTCACAGCAAACATAAACATAGCCAAAGCCTTGCAGACAAACAAAAATTACGTGAAGCGAAATGTAGTGTGAGGAGGGCTATGCGAGAGGCGTTCAATGAATTCGAAAGTAAAGTTCTATGTACTGACTTGGAAGAAAATCCTAAGAAATTATGGTCTTATCTCAAAGCGGTAGGTGAATCAAAACAAAATGTCCAGACACTCTGTGACCAAAATGGTACTGAAACAGAGGATGACAGACTAAAGGCCGAAATACTAAATGTCTTTTTCCAAAGCTGTTTCACAGAGAAAGACTGCACTGTAGTTCCTTCTCTAGATTGTCGCACAGATGACAAAATGGTAGATATCGAAATAGACGACAGAGGGATAGAGAAACAATTAAAATCGCTCAAAAGAGGAAAGGCCGCTGGACCTGATGGGATACCAGTTCGATTTTACACAGAGTACGCGAAGGAACTTGCCCCCCTTCTTGCAGCGGTGTACCGTAGGTCTCTAGAAGAGCGTAGCGTTCCAAAGGATTGGAAAAGGGCACAGGTCATCTCCGTTTTCAAGAAGGGACGTCGAACAGATGTACAGAACTATAGACCTATATCTCTAACGTGGACCAGTTGTAGAATTTTGGAACACGTATTATGTTCGAGTATAATGACTTTTCTGGAGACTACAAATCTACTCTGTAGGAATCAGCATGGGTTTCGAAAAAAATGGTTCAAATGGCTCTGAGCACTATGGGACTTACCATCTATGGTCATCAATCCCCTAGAACTTAGAACTACTTAAACCTAACTAACCTAAGGACAGCACACAACACCCAGTCATCACGAGGCAGAGAAAATCCCTGACGCCGCCGGGAATCGAACCCGGGAACCCGGGCGTGGGAAGTGATAACGCTACCGCACGACCACGAGCTGCGGACGGGTTTCGAAAAAGACGGTCGTGTGAAACCCAGCTCGCGCTATTCATCCACGAGACTCAGAGGGCCATAGACACGGGTTCACAGGTAGATGCCGTGTTTCTTGACTTCCGCAAGGCGTTCGATACAGTTCCCCACACTCGTTTAATGAACAAAGTAAGAGCATATGGACTATCAGACCAATTGTGTGATTGGATTGAAGAGTTCCTAGATAACAGAACGCAGCATGTCATTCTCAATGGAGAGAAGTCTTCCGAAGTAAGAGTGATTTCAGGTGTGCCGCAGGGGAGTGTCGTAGGACCGTTGCTATTCACAATATACATAAATGACCTTGTGGATGACATCGGAAGTTCACTGAGGCTTTTTGCAGATGATGCTGTGGTGTATCGAGAGGTTGTAACAATGGAAAATTGTACTGAAATGCAGGAGGATCTGCAGCGAATTGACGCATGGTGCAGGGAATGGCAATTGAATCTTAATGTAGACAAGTGTAATGTGCTGCGAATATATAGAAAGATAGTTCCCTTATCATTTAGCTACAAAATAGCAGGTCAGCAACTGGAAACAGTTAATTCCATAAATTATCTGGGAGTACGCATTAGGAGTGATTTAAAATGGAATGATCATATAAAGTTGATCGTCGGTAAAGCAGATGCCAGACTGAGATTCATTGGAAGAATTCTAAGGAAATGCAATCCGAAAACAAAGGAAGTAGGTTACAGTACGCTTGTTCGCCCACTGCTTGAATACTGCTCAGCAGTGTGGGATCCGTGCCAGATAGGGTTGATAGAAGAGATAGAGAAGATCCAACGGAGAGCAGCCTGCTTCGTTACAGGATCATTTAGTAATAGCGAAAGCGTTACGGAGATGATAGATAAACTCCAGTGGAAGACTGACTCTGCAGGAGAGACGCTCGGTAGCTCGGTACGGGCTTTTGTTAAAGTTTCGAGAACATACCTTCACCGAAGAGTCAAGCAATATATTGCTCCCTCCTACGTATATCCCGCGAAGAGACCATGAGGATAAAATCAGAGAGATTAGAGCCCACACAGAAGCATACCGACAATCCTTCTTTCCACGAACAATACGAGACTGGAATAGAAGGGAGAACCGATAGAGGTACTCAGGGGACCCTCCGCCACACACCGTTAGGTGGCTTGCGGAGTATGGATGTAGATGTAGATGTAGATGTAGATGAAGTGATAACTGGCATTCCGCAAGGTAGTGTCATAGGCCCTCTGCTGATCCTGATTTACATAAATGATCTAGGTCATAATCTGAGCAGCTCCCTTGGATTGTTTGCAGATGATGCTGCAATTTACCTTCTAGTAAAATCATCAGACGATCAATGCCAATTACAAAATGAACTAGAGAGAATTTCTGTATGGTGCGAAAAGTGGCAATTGGCACTGAACAAAGAAAAGTGCGATGTCATCCACATGGGTACTGAAAGAAATCCGATAAATTTTTGGTATACCATAAATCGCACTAATCTAAGGGCTGCCAATTCGACTAAATACCTAGGAATTACAATTACGAACAACTTAAATTGGGAAGACCACATAGATAATATTGTGTGGCAAGCGAAACAAAGACTGCGCTTTGTTGGCAGAACACTCAGAAGATGCGACAAACCCACTAAAGAGACAGCCTACATTACACTTTCCCGCCCTCTGCTGGAAAATTGCTGCGCGGTGTGAGACCCTTACCAGGTAGGATAGACGGAGGACATAGAAAAATTGGAAAGAAGGGAAGCCCGTTTCGTGTTATCGTGCAATATGCGAGAGAGTGTCACTGATGTGATACGCGAGTTGGGGTGGCAGTCACTGAAACAAAGGCGGTTTTCTCTGCGGCGAGATCTATTTACGAAATTTCAATCAACAACTTTCTCTTCCGAATCCGAAAATATTTTGCTGACACCCACCTACCTAGGGAGAAATGATCATCGTAATAAAATAAGAGAAATCTGAGTTCGAACGGAAAGATTTAGGTGTTCCTGTTTCCCACGCACCATTCGAGAGTAGAATGGTGAAGTAGTATGAAAATGGTTCGATGAACCCTCTGCCAGGCACTGAAGTGTGAATTGCAGAATAACCATGTGAATGTAGATGTTTGTCATGACTCTTCTCTCTGGTACTTCTAATTTGCTCAGTGCTTGACACTGACTTGTGTTGAGGCCTTGCGGTTTCAGTACCACTTCACAGTGATTTTGAGGTTAAGGAAGACAGAGATAGAACAGTGTGTCGTGCTACTGTTACACTGGACGTTGGGTTCTCAGTCTCTGTAGGGCCGGCGAGGCCAGACGCGTGTGGGGGCGCTTCCTAATTATGAGCCGAGACCTTGCAATGACTCGTCGGATGGAGCGTCGCGACGCTGCGAGACGGCTCAGCTGCGGCTGCAGCTGGCAGCTGGCAGGTGCTGGCAGCGCTTTCGGCCGCCGAGTGACGGCCCTGCAGCTCGGTCGCTCCCCCCCTCCCCCCCTTGCAGAGGTCGCTAATGAGCGGTCAGAGCTAATTCCGACGTCGCCCAGACTCGCAGACGCTCGACTGCCTCGCCAGACAGCAGCAGGCGCCGCCGCGGCCAACACCCTTCAAATACTAGCAGAACAACACACATATGTTTCCTCACGTGTAACGCGTAGAGCAGACATCTGTACTTGCCTTACCCCAGAAAGAAAAAAGGCCGTGTAACTGTCAAGGGACGCCACGATACGTCTACACAATTCACCGAATAGCTAATAAACACAGCCTGCCTTGTCAGTATGTGCAAGAAACACATCAGCTTTGGTGAATCGACCGGAATCTCAGAAGTAATATTGCGTGCAGGCACGCCATTTCTTTTCCTTAATTGATTCACACTTCATCTTCTGTAAATCCCTACAGGAATGAGAGCCTTCTGCTGGGATGTGGAACGAATAAAGCTATTACACACCAACAGGCCAAAGCATCCACTGAATGCTGCCTTTGTAGAGTATACTAACCACAAGAATGAGATTTTTCACTCTGCAGCGAAGTGTGCGCTGATATGAAACTTCCTTGCAGATTAGAACTGTGTGCTGGACCGAGACTCGAGCTCGGGACCTTTGCCTTTCGCGGGCAAGTGCTCTACCAAAGGCAAGTTCCCGAGTTCGAGTCTCGGTCCGGCACACAGTTTTAATATGCCGGGAAGTTTCACACTAACAACAAACTATGACCGCTGCTTGTCTGCTCTTACATTACTTTAGATATGTGCATGTATATTAGGAGAAGCCTGGCGATTAGCAAGTGATACTGTTAAGGTTTGGTGAAACGGAAATTCTGTTCTGGATTTGTTATGCACAAACTGACTCGCGAACGGAAGGCAACACGGATGCGAACTGTCGGAGGTGTCACTGTAGGCTAGGCAACTGGCAGGACCGCTGTGCACAGCTGTCTCCACAATATTTCCGTGAGCATCCAGAAATGTATGACAGCAGTGCTTTGAACAAAGCCGTCTGTGAGAGTTTCCGGAAGCTTCATAAATGCTGCCGGAGTTTTAGTATAGCCACTGTCGATTGCTCTCAAGGCCATTAAAAACAGTTTGTGCGTTTGAAACGTTTCTGCGTTCCATTGCGCAAAATCCTACCCGCGGCCGCAAGCAGAATTAGAGATGGGCAAAGTCGTTCATCCTTGGGAACTAGTTCATTGGTGATCGCTCTTTTTTGGGAACCGTTCATTTTTACTCGTGCACCGTTCACCTGTGCTTGGTATATGGTTCTTATGAAAAACTGAAAATTAGTAGCATAGGTGACTGAAGATGGAAGGCGCCAAGAGGGGGACTTGCCTCCCCCCTGGAGTACAGAGTTTTTATTCATAACAGAATTCTCACACTCCTGTAATTTTCGTGATTCTTCGAAATTTCTCGTTTAGCCAACTGTAGCGTTATTTGGCTGATCGCAGTGAAATAATATTAGGTGGCGCACGAAAATCCGGCCCCGAGTACAGACTGCTCGCCAATTACGCACGATTTGTTGACCGCTACGAGCAGAATAGATAAACATGTAATAATTAGACAGTGAAGAAGTGACAAATAACCTAATGCAAACAACTTCGAAACAATGTATGACGATTGGTGGGCGACAATGAGCAATCGAGTACTCGGGGCAGGTTTTTCGTGCGCCACCCTGTGCCACTGAAATAATATTGGAGGACTTATCTTATTCTCCTTAAAAAATGTGTCACCATACACTCGATTACGAAGCGCGGGCTCCATTCGGTTGTAAGTCGGTCTGCCTTCCATAACAATGAACATGCTCTTCCACCGTGGATCAAAAAAAGACGAAAAATGGCCACTCATGTGTGCTGTGCCGACGTCCTTTGCATGTGTAATAACAAAAAATCTTACCTTTTTACAAGTATTTCTTCTGCTGTTTATGGAAATAGTGAAGTAAGTTGATACATCGTTTTGTTACCTGAAAAGATGTATGTATTACATACCACGTAATTTTTATGTAGTTTACGTAATTATAAAATACATTTTAATTACCGGTCATGGACGCTGAATAGAATACGAAAAGAACCAGAAGTTCAGAGTTCAAAAAAGTTTTGAAACATATCTAGAATGGGCGTGCGAAGCGAACGAAACGAACAACAACAACTCGATACTCAACTAACTATGAGCAGTCGGCAGTGGAACTGCGACGAGTGGCTACGCGAAGATGGACGAGTACGGACGAGCGAGACCGAGACCGAGACAGACGGGGCAGGGACCGAGGCTGGAACGAGACCGGCCGACGTGCCGTTGCGGGAACGAGACCGACCGTTTCCCGATTCTGGGAACTATAAGAAGAAATCCGCGACCGAAGTGAACTATAAAAGACCGTTCCTTAGAATTCGTTCCTTGCTCGTTCCGTTCGTCTTGGTGATCCGTTCCATTGGACCCGTTAGTTCGCGAACGACCCGTTTCTAACCAGAATCTACATCTAGATATTTACTCCATAACCCAGCTTATAGTACGTGGCGGAGGGTACTTTATGATCCTCTGTCACTTAACCCTTTCCTGTTCGTCACCAATGGTCCATGAGAAGCCTCTGTGCGTCGTCGTATCTGTCGAATTCTACCTTCCTGCTGTTTTCGCGAGAAATGCGTACGACGAAGCGATATATTAAATGACTCTTCCAGGAACGTAATATCTGACTTCTCGGTTAGGAATAAAAGAAACACTTGTTTCAGTGTTTCTGGAAATTCAACTCCTAAGGCAGTGCAACAGGAGATGAACATTTTTAAGAAAATATTTCGTTACATTAAAAAAATTTTAAAGTTAAATTTATGAAAAATGGTATTTCACTTTTCGGTTAAATATAAAGAAATATTTGTCAGGAGATGAGAGTTACTATGGAAATATCTCCTCAAGAACGCAAAAGTCATAATTAACAAAAACTTTGGACTCCAGAAGACCGTGCTTATATGGCCTCAATTATCGAGAAAAGCTTAGAAGGTGTTGCCATTTGTGAAAAAAAATAAAATAAAAATTCGGTTAAATAAAAACAAAACAAATCTCTCCAGGCCATACAGTCAACGCGAGGAAAGCAGCTGGTGCTACGCTTGTAACTGCATATTGTTCGTCAGTCTGGGATCCGTACCAGACAGGATTGATAGAGGAAACAGAGAAGAGCCAAAGACGAACAGCGCGTTTCGTCACAGATTTATACAGCAAGCGCGAAAGAGTCATGGGGATGTCCAGCAACTCCAGTGCCAGACGGTGCAAGAAAGGCGTTGTACATCTCAGTGTCGTTTACTATTACAATTCCCGGCGGCGTCAGGGATTTTCTCTGCCTCGTGATGACTGGGTGTTGTGTGATGTCCTTAGGTTAGTTAGGTTTAAGTAGTTCTAGGGGACTGATGACCATAGATGTTAAGTCCCGTAGTGCTCAGAGCCATTTGAACCATTTGAACAACGTAGTGATCGCACTGCTGAAGCGTCACTTTAATCTCCATGTACGCCGAGGAGCAGGTTCCTGTCTAGTCTAGGACTACGGGCAACGACTGCTGTCCAGGTAGCCTTTGCCGCGGTGGGGAAAGCCTCTGATCAGAGTGACTGGACGATGCGCAGTGAAACGGATCAAACTCGCCCTTACCGGTGGCCGCGCCGACTCAGCCATGTCAGCGGCTATAAGACTAGATTTTAATGCAGAGGCTTTCGAACGCTCCTTCTATGGGCACGCCGTGGGATGAGAGTCAGCCAAGGAGGAATGGTAACGGACAATTCGCCCAGGCTGGCCGCTGTGGCCGAGTGGTTCTAGGCGCTTCGGTCTGGAATGGCGCAACCGCTACGGTCGCAGGTTCGAATCCTGCCTCAGGCATGGTTGTGTGTGATGTCCTTAGGTTAGTTAGGTTTAAGTAGTTCTAAGTTATAGGGGACTGATGACCTCAGATGTTAAGTTCCATAGTGCTCAGAGCCATTTGAATTTGAATTCACCCAGTTCCTAGCATGCTCCAGAACTGACGGAGGATCTTTTTGCAGCAACGAAGCCTCAACTCTTCGTTGGAAGTATAGACGATCGGTCGGGAGAAGTTCCTGCAATAGAGAAGATGAGAAATGGATTTAAAATCTTCAACATGGCTGGAGATCGCATCTGCACAGTGCAGTCATCGTAGCGAAAAGATGAAAAACAGCCAAGTCAGTTGGATCAGTAATAACGTTTATTAAAACCGCTTGTCCTAGGTTTCGACATCTTATGTCTTATTCAGTAGGATCAATGACTGTTTTTTTATGTCAGTAATTTAATATTGTGCCGGCCGGGATGGCCGAGCGGTTCTAGGCGCTGCAGTCTGGAACTGCGCGACCGCTACGGTCGTAGGTTCGAATCCTGCCTCAGGCATGGTTGTGTGTGATGTCCTTAGGTTAGTTAGGTTTAAGTAGTTCTAAGCCTAGGGGACTGATGACCTCAGAAGTTAAGTCCCATAGTGCTCAGAGCCATTTGAACCATTTTCAGTTTAATATTGTAGTTATTTTCTAGTCGGTCCAGTGCGATTCCTTCTCTTACTTTTGCGCGCCTATCTCGCGCGTATATATACTGCCGTCTTGCGTCCTAAATTTTCCTCAACTCAAGGACACCGTCGCGACATCAGGCCGCTAGGTGTAGTTCTGAAGACTTTCTAATGACAGTCAACACGATATGTTGTGATTTTATTATTATGGAGATTAATTTTATCTTGGTTTGTGCCTTATGGTTACATTTTTAACGTACCTCCACAACATTATGTAACGAATAACTAATTTGTCAGTCAGTTACTTGTTGTCGCTTTTACTTTACACTTATATTTTAACATGTATATAACGTTAACCATTATAGGTGTCAATAAGTGATTCTTCTGAAATGATGTTTTTGGTATTGCAACTGATTTGGTTGTTGTTCACCTTTTCCTCACGAAGATGAGACATGGATCTTTAGTGATGAAAACATTGAATTGTCTGTGACAAGCTCGGAGATATACGAGTTAACATCTCTCCTCACAACAAACTCAGCAGTATTCAAAGTGTCATCTCCCATCGGGACCTAACACTACAAACAGATGGAGAACTGCATGCAAACCTAGAGCGGTGCGGAGCCCATTTTGTCCATGGTTGTGTGGAGAGGATCTAACGATAGTAATGTGGACACTGGAGTTTTCATCCTAGCCTTTGATGGAAATGTTTTATCTGAAAAAGTTATGGTCATGTTTTATGTATTGTTCTCCTCTTATGAAAAATTATAGATGTCAGAGGTTTAGACATACACCCTACCGCTGTACTAGCGAGGCTACTTATGGGAGCGTGCTGCAGGACAGCGCACGAGGACCATTTGGAAGTCGCTTATGTGGACCAATTCTTGGCAGTTGTTCGCCGTCCTGGCTCCCTTACGAAATGGAATTAAGAGCAGAGAGAGATACTCTCTTTTTGTTTAAAAAGCATAGCACAAGACACTAACTAAAAATGCCGTGGTAGAAGCTATAAGAACAACACTAATAATGGCAGAGAGCATTATGTCCATAATTTCAAGAGACGGCGTTCCAGTCAGAGGCAAGAAACACACAGTTTTCTCCATGTTATATCTCGCCTAATGACCACAAGGGAAAAATTAGAAAAGAATCAGGCTTACGCAGAGGTACGCCTGTAATATATCATTCTTGGCCGGACTTATTCGTAACTGCGGGTGCCATGGCAAGTTTGTCGTGTCCCGTAGAAAGGGGCTGGAGGCTGTGTGTGTGTATGTGAGTGTACTGAACCGGGGACCTAGAAACGACTGAGAGGATTCGTCCCGCCGTAGCCCTCAGTGATTCACAACCGCACAACAGGGCAAGCAATCCACCCACGCTACCGCCACCCCACACCGAACCCAGGGTTGCTGTGCGGTTCGGCCCCCCGTGGATCGCCCTGGGAACGTCTCATCCCAGACGAGTGTAACCCCAAATGTTTGCGTGGTAGAGTAATTACGGAGTACGCGTACGTGGAGACTGTTTGCGCAGCAATCGCCGACATAGTGTAACTGAGGCGGAATAAGGGGAACCAGCCCGCATTCGCCGAGGCAGATGGAAAACCGCCTTCAAAACTATCCACAGACTGGCCGGCACACCGGATCCCGGGCGGATTCGTGCCAGGGATTGGCACGCCTTCCCCCTCACGAAGCAGCGCGTTAGACCGCGCGGCTATGGAAGGGGTGGGTTGGCCCTTCCAAAAAAATGGTTCAAAGGGCTCTAAGCACTATGGGACTTAACATCTGAGGTCATCAGTCCTCTAGACTTAGAACTACTTAAACCTAACTAACCTAAGGACATCACGCACATCCATGGCCGAGGCAGGATTCGAACCTGCGACCGTAGCAGCAGCGCGGTTCCGGACTGAAGCGCCTAGAACCGCTCGGCCACAGCGGCCGGCTTTCCAATGAGGCCAGCTGTTTTTGCAGCAGTTGTTGGAAAGTAACTTCTTGAAGTCCTGGGAAGAGAAATTCTGTTACTGGTACCAGTAAAAATGTCTGCACTGGAGGCTTACTATCTGCTATGATTTGCAGGTAGCTGACGAAATCTAGAGTCGGTCGCCCTCTCTCACGTGTCTTGCAGGCAAGTTGTGAACCCTCTCGATCATGGTTGTATTTTAAAGTGGTTACCATCTCGGAATTAGTAATCCTTCGTCACCAGTAAGGCTAGTTTCAGCATCCATAAAGCTGAAGGGTTCTCAGTTTCGTCGCTTTTTGTGGTGCGTAGAATTCTAAGTAATCATATTCCGACCATCCAGGCAGGTTCTCTAGTTAAGCGACTGTGTCTGTGCTGGGTAGGAAGAGTCTACTAGACACGGGGTCCGGTAGCCAGCTGCAGGTGGTAGTCAGTGCCGAGGTTTAAACTGACGTCAGTAATTTACGTCTGTTTCCGTGGAAATTTGAGTGTGGTGGTTCTGTATGGCATTTTCGCTATTGAATTTAAAACTGTTGTTTATTTGCTTTCAGCTGTGTTATGGGCAGAAATTGCAAGGCGCCACCGAGAGGCGGTCTGAGAACTGTCTGCGATGTGCGTTTACTGCTCCAGCTGTCGGACCTGAGTGCTTGCTCAGATTCCTACACTGCGCCTATTACCGGCTCAGGGACAGCATCAGCCTTTGCCTCTTATCACGCACGGCGCCCAACGTTCACAAGGCTGCCTCACCTCGCCCCACCTCACGGTCTGCTCTGCCTTCTTCATACTTACAGAGCTGAAGGTCAGAGTCCAAATGTGCATTTCCTAACGCACTTCTCAAAAACACTCAGAATAATTGTTTTTGATGATTAGATTATTTCTTAGCACAAAGCATTTCTTAGTACAAAACATTTCAACAAAATCGCCAGATACCGAGTTGGTAGCGTATAAGTCTAGTAATTGCGATCTCGCTTGTTCCAACGTTGCCAGCAGCCATTTTGTTCGATTTTTATTTAAATTATATCTGTATTATGAAATGGATGCTAACTAAAAAATAATGGACTGAATAATTTTGTTAATGAAATCAACATAATTTTATGTTTAATTATCTGCTGAATGAAAATGAAGATAGGTACACACAGTAATTAAATTTTCATACAAAACTGAGGAATATCAAATACAAAATGAAATACTTTTTAGCTCCAGAGTTTGAACAGTATTATTAACATTTAATTTAACAACGAACATTTTTTTGCCTGCATCAAATTATAATTTAATTTCAGACCATTATTAACTAAAAAATAAAAGATGTTTTTACTGAAAAGTAAGCGACCATGCGACAGAAATGCAACTGAAGTCGCTCACCAGAGGATAGGCCGCTGGACCTGGACTTAATCGCATGGAAGAACTCGCCCCTTTACAGGAAATTGTGTACCGTGGGTCGTTGTAAGGGTGAAGCGTAACTAATGACAACAGAGCAATCTCTTTTCAAGAAGGGTCGTCGTACAGACGCAGAAAAAATGCCGCCCTGTGTCTCTAATGACGATCTCTTGTAGAATTTTGGATCATGTTTTAAGCTCGCGTACTGGCATTTCTGGAGACCGAAGGTTCCGCAAATATCGATCACGTGAGACCCAGCTCGCTCTGTTCGTCCACGAGATCTAGAAAGCTACAGACACGGACACCGAGGTAGATGCAACATTCCGTGACTTCCGGAAGCCGTTCTGCCGCCTGCTAAACGCAATACAGGCGTATGGAATGCCAGAGCATCTGTGTGACTAGACTGAAGAATCTCCAGCAAATAGAACACAGCATGTAATTCTCAATAGAGACAAGTCTTCAGACGTAAAAGTAACTTCGGGCGTATCCCACGGGAGTGCTATGACACCACTATTTTTCAGAGTGTCTATAAATTATGTAGTGTATAACGTCGTAAGTTCCATGAGGTTTTCCGCGAATGATGCTGCTGCATACAGACAAGCCGCTATCCTACAGAACTGTAGCGAAATGCAGGAGATGGACGCTTTGCGAAGGGAACGGCAACTGACCCTCGACATCGACAAATGTGACGTATTGCGAATACATAGGAAGGCCCTTTATTGTATATTTATACCATTGCAGAACAATCTCTGGAAACATTCATATCCATAAAATATCTAAGAGTATGTGCACGGAGCAATTTAAAATGGAACGTCCACAGAAAACTAATGGCAAGTAAGACAGATGACAGACAGATTCATTGCAAGAATCCTCAGGAAATGTAGTCCACCCACAAACGAGGCAGCTTACAAAAACATCGTTCGACTAATATTTGAATATTGCTCGTCAGTATGCGATTCGTACCAGATAGGACTGATAGAGCTGTGTAGGCAGTCAAATTGTACACAGCGATACCTAGAGAGCGCGACAACACCCAGGGAGACTCTAGCCGTGGCACCGCGCTGAGTTCAGATCTGTCACCGCCTAGACGGCGCTCCTGAACTGGGACCAGTTTCTGCTTCCGCCAGCATACCTTCACAGAGCTCTGCCAGCCGCTGGTTCGGTAAGCCGCCACAGACGGTCCTCATATCCATAACTAGTCTGCTTTCGCCACCGAGATCATAGGTACAACATTATTCCGGTCCTCGAAGAGAAATGAAGACGTGCGCATGCACCTGACCCGCTGTCCAGTTCCTACAGTTCTCAATTTCGTCCAGTTCCAGTTCGCACAGCAACAGTTCAAGTCTACAGTTCCAGCTGACGCTGACCACCCATTGCCGCCGTTATAGACAGCCACAGGGAACGAGAGATTGTCGCACAATGAAATGCAGAGTGTCGAGTGATTTTAAATAATCAGAAACAGACTCAAATTGTTAAAAGCAGCAGTCCTTATTGGAGGTTAGATAGTTTATTCTGCGTTGTCTTTGGTTAGAGTATAGGGTTAAAATTCTGTGCGACGCACCTTCCACGCTCGAAGCTGAGTATTCTGTATACAGGTGTTTCGAAATTACTCGGTCGAATTAACGCAGGAGGTAGAGAACGTAAAAAATATATATTTGGTTATCGTCTGTGGTGGCAATTTCTAATGCTAGTTGCAGCAGTGGCCTTCACAGGAACTGCTCTAAGGCGCGACCAGCGGCCTGTACGCACACAGTACATCATCGGACCATTAATACGCGTAGTTGTGTTCATTCAAAAATTCCTGGCATGTCCGCAATGGTACCATCGGCGACGGAAATTCTAGTGAAGACGTGGCCTTCTCTTTCCACACTGGTTTCATACACCAGCTGCTTCCTACGTCCCATAGGAAGAAATCGAGAAACGTGTGGTCACGTGAGTTGGGTAGCCAGGCCACAGAGCCACCCCAACCGATCCGTCGATTCCCGACGTTGGCTCTCAGATGATTCCTCACAGCAACGCCGAAATGAGCTGATGCCCCATCGTGCTAGAAGTACATTGTTTGACTAACATTCACAAGTACATCCTACAGCAGTTCTGGCAACACATGTTCCACTAAGAGAGGCGGAATGAAAAAATGTATGGTCCACTGTACCTACCATCGAGAATTCCGGTCCACACACTAAAACCGAATCGCTACTGATAAGCACGAGCTCGAGTACCTCCTGGATTCACATGACCCCAAAGGATGCGAACTGTGGATATTTCTATGCAGTAAGCATTCCTAGTCAGCCACACCAACACAACAGCTTATGGCAGATCGACAAACAAAATGTTCCCAAACATTACAAGCTGACTTCAGAGACGATATGATCGTTATGAAAATATGTTTGTTTTGATTTTCTCTACCTCCTGTATTAATTTGAAAGAATAGTCTCGGGACACTCTGTATATTACATTAATAAATCTTTATTACATTTTTCATATTGTAACTGTTTTAGAGATTTCGCCCTATGAGCCGTATGTTGAAAGCGTGGAAACCAGCTACCTTCTGCTGCAACGATTATCTGTGGTACGGCGTTCGCTTCCTGCTACCTTGCCTTGCTCGGCGCTAGATTTCCATTGGAGAATACAACATAGAGGAAATAGAGAAGACCGAAAGAAAAACAGTGCGCTTCGTTACCAAAGCGTCACGGACATGCTTAGCCGACTCATATGGTAGGCGCTGCAAGACGGTCGTTCTGAATCGGGGTGCGGGATACTGTTAAAAGATCCGAGGCCGTAGGTACCTAGAAGCATCAACCAAAATATTGTTTCGTCCTGCGTACACTATGTGATCAAAAATATCCGGACACCTCGCTGAAAATGACTTACAAGTTCGTGGCGCCCTCCGTCGGTAATGCTGGAATTCAATATGGTTCTGGCGCACCCTTAGTCTTGATTACAGCTTCCATTCTGGCAGGCGTACGTTGAATCAGGTGCAGAAAGGTTTTTTGGAGAATGGCAGCCCATTATTGACGGAGTGCTGCATTGAGGGGAGGTATCGATGTCGGTCGATGAGGCCTGGCACGAAGCTGGCGTTCCAAAACATCCCAAAGGTGTTCTGTAGGATTCAGGTCAGGACTCTGTGCAGGCCAGTCCATTACAGGGATGTTACTGTCTTGTAACCACTCCGCCACAGGCCGTGCATTATGAACAGGTGCTCGATCGTATTGAAAGATGCAGTCGCCATCCCCGAAATGCTCTTCAACAGCGAGAAGGAAGAAGGTGCTTAAAAGATCAATGTAGGCATGTGCTGTGATAGTGCCACGCAAAACAACAATGGAAGCCCTCTCCATGAAAAACACGATCACACCATAACACCACCGCCTCTGAAGTTTGCTGTTGGCACTACACACGCTGTCAGATGATGTTCACCGGGCATTCGCCATACCCACACCTTGCCATGGGATCGTCACGTTCTGTGTACCGTGATTCGTCACTCCACACAACGTTTTTCCACTGTTCAATCGTCTAATGGTTACGCTCCTTACACCAAGCGAGTCGTCGTTTGGCATTTACCGGCGTGATGTGTGGCTTATGAGCAGCCGCTCGACCATGAAATCCAAGTTTTCTCACCTCCCGCCTAACTGCCATAGTACTTGCGGCGGATTCTGATGCAGTTTGGAATTCGTGTGTGATGGTCTGGATAGATTTCTGGCCATTACGCATTACGACGCTTTTCCACTGTCGGCGATCTCTGTCAAACAGACGAGGCCGGCCTGTACGCTTTTATGCTCTACGTGCCCCTTCACGTTTCCACTTCACTATCCGATTGTAAACAGTGGACCTAGGGATGTCTAGGAGTGTGGAAATCTTGCGTATAGACGTATGACACAAGTGACACCCAATCACCTGACAACATTCGAAGTCCGTGAGTTCCGCGGAGCGCCCCATTCTGCTCTCTCACGATGTCTAATGACTACTGAGGTCACTGATATGGAGTACCAGGCAGTAGGTGGAAGCACAATGCATCTAATATGAAAAACGAATGTTTTTGGAGTGTCCGGGTACTCTTGATCACATAGTGTATAGTCTGCGAAATGGCAATGAACGTTAAATTACAGGGATTCCAGCCTGCTCGGAGGCTTGCCAACAACCATTCTTACCGCGAACCATTCGCATCTGGAACAGCAAAATGGGGGAAGAAAAGTGAGTGATACACGAAGTACCTTCCGCCACACACCGTAAAGTGGTTTGCGGAATGTAGAAGTAGATGCACATATAGATGTATATGCTACTGTCTCTGACGCTGAAGGTTTTATGGACGTCTTTGAAACGTTTAGTACTTAACACCACTGCAAAATAATGTAATATTCAAAGGCGATGTTTTTTTTCTTCTATTATTTTTAAAAACAATTCGTGCACTGTATTAGGATATTGAAGTCTGTGCACTAAACGTCAAATGCCTTAAGAAGAAAATGAGAGAGGACCATTCCCAAAGACTGGCCTGACTTGTATAGGCAGTGCGGGTTCTCCAATAAACGTTTCCGATCAAATCAGCGCACACTACGTCGCGTAATTTGTCACGCGCGCCACACTCTGCGAAGAGGAGAACTCCGCGTGACACCACAGAAGATCCGATGACGAGACAGAAGGAACGTTTCAGGTTGACAATTTTTTCCCGCACTCCGTGGAATTGGAAGACAGCAGAGAGGGAAGGGGAAGAGTAATGGGTCTGGTACGTCAGGCTCTCTCTCTGCCTGATACGGACCGTGACTTGGTGTAGATGCAGAACGTGCATATTGGAACAACGCAGCTGACAGCTTCTGGTATGCCTCGCTGGCGGAAGCTAGCGGCCCGCCCCGGTCTGGCTTCCCTGAGCCTCTGCGGCCGTAATGGAATAACGCGGCGCGGAGTGGCGCTGACGTCACCGGCCGGCTAATTGGCGCGCGTCGCCTTCCTTTTACAGGGTCCACGCTCACGATCACTGACTGCTACGGCCGCCGGTGGCCTAAGGAACGCCACAACCTTTACCGTTCCCAGCTGCTCTCCGGGAGGTCTGGAAGAAGAGCAGCTCCTTGAAAAAGTCATGCATTGGACTTGCTCCCGGAAAGCCAGCGTTTCAAATCCCTATCCATGTTCAGGTTTCCCGTAGTTTCGTTAAATCGCTTACGGCGTGCTGGAATGCTGTCTGACTCAATTAGCACCCGACATTGCACTGTACCAATTTTACCATTTTATTTCACATTATCGATTTCAGGACGTCATATGCCATCATCGGATGTGCCTGTACACGTAATACGTTGTGTCCCATTTATCTCGGCCAGGCAAATAATGTTTTGTGCAGAACCTGTTGTTTTTGTGGTCTTCAGTCCTGAGACTGGTTTGATGCAGCTCTCCATGCTACTCTATCCTGTGCAAGCTTTTTCATCTCCCAGTACCTACTGCAACCTACATCCTTCTGAATCTGCTTAGTGTATTCATCTCTTGGTCTCCCTCTACGATTTTTACCCTCCACGCTGCCCTCCAGTACTAAATTGGTGATCCCTTGATGCCTCAGAACATGTCCTACCAACCGATCCCTTCTTCTGGTCAAGTTGTGCCACAAACTTCTCTTCTCCCCAATCCTATTCAATACTTCCTCATTAGTTATGTGATCTACCCATCTAATCTTCAGCATTCTTCTGTAGCACCACATTTCAAAAGCTTCTATTCTCTTCTTGTCCAAACTATTTATCGTCCTTGTTTCACTTCCATACATGGCTACACTCCATACAAATACTTTCATAAATGACTTCCTGACACTTAAATCTATACTCGATGTTAACAAATTTCTCTTCTTCAGAAACCTAAACATACAATATATCAAGTAATTGATTTTTTTGGCTACTAGGGTGATATTAATCAGCACGATTGCCGTTCTTGTATCTCTGTTATGTGCAGCACGTCTCTTAACACTATGTTGTTTTATTCAGTAATCCACTTACTCTCCTCAAGACCTGTTTAAATACCTGCCACGTATTCTCCTTAACGCAAAATTCAACTTAACATATGGAAATGGGGACCTTTAATACCATGTTGCAGAAAGGTAGTCCATTGTGGGTACGAAGAGGTAAAACACTGGAAGGTGCTCAGAGTAGTGAGCACGGGCAGCGATACGCCGGTCCACAGGTCGCGTGGCAGGATTCGCCGCTGCTTCCAGTATTGCCTCCTGAACTGAATTACAGGCAAACACGATATGTTCCCGCAAGTTTTCTGATATGTA
The DNA here is from genome assembly GCF_021461395.2 of Schistocerca americana. Classification (NCBI taxonomy): domain Eukaryota; kingdom Metazoa; phylum Arthropoda; class Insecta; order Orthoptera; family Acrididae; genus Schistocerca; species Schistocerca americana. Next base: position 288,408,261 of record NC_060120.1, on the reverse strand, counting down.
ATATGACGATTAGACAACGTCTTTTACGCATCACCAAACAATCAAGTCCAGAGGAGTTAAATCAGAAGACCGAGAGAGGCCAGTTCAAAAATGGTTCAAATGGCTTTGAGCACCACAGAACTTAGAACTAGTTCAACCTAACTAACCTAAGGACATCACACACATCCATGCTTGATGCAGGATTCGAACCTGCGACCGTAGCGGTCTCGCGGTTCCAGACTGCAGCACCTAGAACCGCACGGCCACTTCGGCCGGCAGAGGCCAGTCCACTGCCGGCCGCGGTGGTCTAGCGGTTCTAGGCGCTGCAGTCAGGAACCGCGAGACCGCTACGGTCGCAGGTTCGAATCCTGCCTCGGGCATGGATGTGTGTGATGTCCTTAGGTTAGTTAGGTTTAAGTAGTTCTAAGTTCTAGGGGACTTATGACCACAGATGTTGAGTCCCATAGTGCTCAGAGCCATTTGAACCATTTGAGAGCCAGTCCACTGTTTCTCCAGGACCAGTCCATTGCCCGGGTACCTTGGCGTAGAACACAGCGTGCACGTAAATTGTCATGTGCTGGGCATCCATGATTTTGATACCGCATAGGCATTCTTCTTCTTAGCAACATTTCATCCAGGAGATGTGACAAATTCGGCATATATCCGGTCGTGTAGGTTACCATGGGTGAAATGAGGGTCAATATTGTAGTACCAAGCTTCCGGCACCAGACATTAACTTTCAATTGTCGTTCACGTTCCACCTGTCTGTGCCATCACGAGTTTTAACTGGAGAAAAAATGAGTGTTCTTTGTATTTCCTTTTTGAGAACGAACAATTATCCGCCAAAAGGGCATTGGAGAAACAGTTCTGCTTGGCGAAGATTTGCTGCTGTGGCGACGGACAAAACTGTAGATGATTGTAGGAATCATTCCCGTGCAGTTCGTGGTATACGTGTGCATGATAAGTATAGAACTGGTGAGATGTTAGAACGTGGTGTACACCGGTTTTAGGACTGGGAGCCCCTCTTGAAGTGTCGCTTTCTCGCGCGACAACAGTAAGTTCGCCGACTTCGTCTACGCGAGTTGTAAGACTGTTGCATTGCCTTGGGTTGCAATTTCCCGTTTCATGAAGCGTCAGAAAAAGACGATTAAACGTCCGTCGGGAAGGTGTACGTGTAATCTTGTCAGGATATATCTCTCTGTACAGTGGTTCCGTCTGAGTAACATTACTCTTACCTCTAAACACAATAAGAGAAAAGTAATGATCACGCAGTTTTCATTCGAGCACTGCATTTGCTGTACGCAGTATATCGACCAAGTGTGCTACACTGCTGCCCTACATGTACCCGTATTGTAAATAAGAAAACGTTATTGCAATTACTGTTCCGCTAACTTATATTCTCCGTAGGTGAGACAATTGGCTGAATGAGTGGTGTGCTTTTTTTCTTGTGTTCCCGTATGCTTGCTGTCAACTTCAGGGTACTTGCACTGTGTGCTAGTACAGGACAATCAAAGTCAGTTTTGTGGTACATTTTAAAAACGTTACGTGGATGGTGCACTGTGATACGGTTCTGAACAGATCTCAACGAAACAAGTGGATTACCGAAAAGATATAGAGTGCCATTCAAAAAAGATGCACTGCTCCTCATATCTTTGTGACGAACAAAGTTATAAGAAAGACAGCCATGCTGGTTAATGTCCTCTGGTGGCTGAACAACATTTGCTTCATACTTTTTGTATTTTGCTTCTGCACAAAAAGTTATCTGCGACCATCAAGATAAATGGGACTCCCTGTATCAAACAGTTACATACAATACGTTCTTACACTTCGATGTCAAAATATGTAATGTATGATTATGTAAGTATCTGACTATGTATTGCATATGTTTGTGTTGCGCGTACAGGTGCATCTAATGATGGGACATGACGTTCCAAAATGGATTACGTGAAATAAAATGATACAGTAAATACAGTACGGTTGAAGAGTTACTCGAATTAGGCAACATCAAATCGTGGTTATGTGTTTCTAAAAATCACCGGGAAAGATGGAAAATCTCAAAACACTAGATTGCTTGCCATTAAAAGGACACGGCCGATTTCCTTACCCAGTCGCACCTTGCGGTCATAAGCCCTGCTCTACCTCCGTTCTTTCGACTTCGGAAGAGAAGAAAACAAGAACGAAGAAATAAATATGCACGCAACGGCTATAGATAAACTGTCATGCTGTGTACAAATGTAGCTCAATTACAGCCACATGCTCCACGTATGGTACAGGAGTAAATGAGTAATTGGTAGTAGTATATTTGTTGTGTTTCTTTATCACTTTCCCCTCACAACCTATTAAAGACCCTACATCCTTTCTTCCTTAATGAGCACTCAAGCATTTGTGCACGAGTGATCAATTCTTCCCCTATCGAAATAATTAAATCCATTTAAAAGCTATGAATAAAGACGAAATAAGATTTTGTAGAAGAGAAGTAAGTCCTACGGGGTGGGGAACTGAGCAATGAAATGGAGGGGAAACAGGTGAAATTCGAAAGATAAAGTCACACGAAACTTGTTGGTGGAGAAAGATGGAACGTATAGGAGAAGGAAGAAGCAGTTCCGTCACGGTTATAGTACTCAAAAGGATCTTAATAATTCCAAGAGAATGTCATGTGCTTCAGGTGTCTTGTGTCTTCTTAACTCTTTCAGTCCGCTGACAAGTTATTTTAGCAGTATTGGATATCGCAGCTCGCATGTCACCTTCATCCACTTCGCCGGCCGGTGTGACCGAGCGTTCTAGGCGCTACAGTCTGGAACCGCGTGACCGCTACGGTCGCAGGTTCGAATCCTGCCTCGGGCATGGATGTGTGTGATGTCCTTAGGTTAGTTAGGTTTAAATAGTTCTAAGTTCTAGGGGACTGATGACCTCATAAGTTAAGTCCCATAGTGCTCAGAGCCATTTGAACCATTTTTTCATCCACTTCCTTTTCCATATAATTGTCTTCTTTCTTTGTATAGCCCTTCCGTATAGGGTGTTTCAACGTCTTTGCATCAAACGTCTATGGTTAATAGATCACGCCATGAGAAACAACTTTTGTTAGTAGGCTTTCTTTTATTGTATGTTATACCCCTAAGAGGTGTCAAGGCGTAGAAACAATGTGGTGTACGTAAACATTGTATGTTGCCTATAATCAACTCATTTGCCCCCTGTAAAAGGCGCTGACCAAACAAAATTAAAGTTCCTGATACTCCTGTAAAAAATCTTTCTCCGCTTAGACACACTCACTCTCATGGTTTTCTCGTTGAATCTCACTATGGGTGTAGTAGGTAGTATTCAGATGTAGCACAGCTAAACCTACTAGCACAGTGAAATCTCCTAGTCCCAGGCCGACTAATTCAATAGAAAAACGCCTAGCGTCGGCAGGAGCGCCAGTGAACACTTTGCCTCTAAAACAACAGTTGTTCCAAATGACGTAATGTTTCACCACTATACGCTTGAGGCAAATACTCTGACACACCCCGTACATTCTTTCTCTGTTTCAGCGCCGGCCGGTTGGCCGTGCGTTCCAGGCGCTTCAGTCTGGAACCGCGTGACCGCTAAGATCGCAAGTTCGAATCCTGCCTCGGGCACGGATGTGTCTGATGTCCTGAGTTAGGTTTAAGTAGTTCTAAGTTCTAGGGAACTGATGACCACAGACGTTAAGTCCCATAGTGCTCAGAGCCATTTGAACCATTTTCTGTTTCAGCCTTTGTTTAATGCTGACTTGGCGCCTAGGCTCTTGACGTTCTTACAGGTGGTTATATTTTTAATCAAACGTTTCATTAATTTTCTTATAGCTGTATCTGTATTTCCTCGTCTTCTACGTCTTCAGAGCTCTGCGTTTGTGGTCTAGCTATTCCTGCTTTGCATTGCATAGACAGAAAATATACCTGACAATGACTTGCAATTGAGTCAAAACCTATTGTATGAGTAAAAATACTAGGTAACTGGTAGCTGGAGCGGTGAATTTCAGTAAACATGCAGTCAATAGCTGTGGAAGAACTTGGGCGCTCCGAGGAACCGCAAAGGAACCACTGTCTCTTCAACAACGCAGTACCAGCTTCTACTAGCAAGTACTGCTTTGATTATTCGGGCAGGTACCACTTCTTCGAATTAAATCTGGGTGCCGTAAATACCACGAATTCGGTGAATTTTAAGATTTTGTTAGTGTTAGGTTGTAGAATCATATGGGCTATCAAACGAAAATAGTGGCTGGGTTCAGGATTTGTTGACAGAGAGGACGCAGCATGTTGTCCTGGATGGAGAGTCATCGACAGATGGAGAAGTAACTGCAGGCGTGCCACAGGGAAGTGTGTTGGGACCTTTGCTGTTCGTGTTGTATATTGACAACCAGGTAGACGATAGAACAACAACTGTAGATTTTGAAGATGATGCAGTTATCTGTAATGAAGTATTTTGTGGAAAGAGCTGCACATATATTCAGGCAGACCTTGATAAGGTTTCGAAGTGATGCAAATATACGCATCTAACTTAAAGCGTTCATAAATGTAAAACTCAGTATTTCACGAAAAGAAAATAGAACGTAGTATCCTGTCCATACATTGTCAGTGAGTCACTGCTGGAGTCAGACCAATCATACAAATACCAGGCTAAAATAATAATTTGAGGGAATGCGAAACAGAACGATCTTATAGGCTCAGTCATAGGTCAAACAGCTCGCGGAATTTAGTTCATTGATAGGATACTGGAAAAATCCAATCGGACCGTGTTAACTGCTTGTTCATCCCGTCTTGGAATTATTGTACAAAGGTTTCGCCTGTTATGCGAAGCACATGCAAGAGCTACAAATCCAAAAGATGAATATTCCGTCATAGAATACAGGTGAGCATGTCGGACGTGTACGTGACAGGACTGACAGCAGACACTCAACGAACACGAAGAAAGGTGCCAAAAATGGTGACAAGTTTGTTTGACTCATGGAAATGCTGGAAAAGCTGAAGCGACAGGCGCTTGAAGACAGACGCTAGCCATCTCGCGGAAGCCTAGTGACTAAGTTCCAAGAACCACCACTAAGTAAGACATCTTGGGTATATTACAACGCCCTACGTATCGCTCCTATAGCAACTGCGAAGACGAGGTTAGCCTAACCGCTCGACGCACAGAGGCATCTGAGCTGTTAAAAAAAAAAGGGCTCTAAACACTATGGGACTTAATATCTGAGGTCATCAGTCCCCTAGAATTTAGAACTACTTAAACCTAACTAACCTAACGATAGCACACACATCCATGCCCGAGGAAGGATTCGAAACTGCGACAATAGCGGTCGCGCGGTTCCAGACTGTAGCGCCTAGAATCGCTCGGCCACTCCGGCCGGCATCTGAGCTGTCTTACGGCGCTCCTTACAAGAATGGAACAGGCGGAAGCTCTAACTGGTGCAGCAGGAACTGCCATCACCCAAGGTCTACAGTGGATTTGCAGAGTACATACACCGAAGAGTCAAAGAAACTGGTACACCTCTCTAATATCGTGTAGGGCCGCCGAGAGCAGGCAGAAGTGGCGCAACACGTCGTGGCATGGACCCGACTAATGTCTGAAGTAGTGCTGAAGGGAACTGAAGGGCTCTCCATAAATCCGTAAAGTGACGAGGGGTGGCGATCTCTTCTGAACATCACGTTGCAAGGCATCCCAGATATGCTCAATATGTTCATGTCTGGGGAGTTTGATGGCCAGCGGGAGTGTTTAAACTCAGGAGAGAGTTCCTCGAGCCACTCTGTAGCAATTCTGGACGTGAAGGGTGTCGCATTGTCCTGCTGCAATTTCCCAAGTCCGTCGGAATGGATGCAGGTGATCAGACAGGATACTTACGTACGTGTCACCAGTCAAAGTCGTATCTAGACGTATCATGGGTCCCATATCACTACAACTGCACACGCCCCACACCATTAGAGAGCCTCCGTCAGCTTGAACAGTCCCATGCTGACATGCAGGGTCCATGGACTCATGAGGTTGTCTCCAAACCTGTACACGTCCATCCGCTCGAAACAATTTTGAAACGAGACTCGTCCTTCCAGGCAACATGTTTCCACTTGTCAACCGTCAAATGTCGGCGTTGACGGGTGCAGGCGAGGTGTAAATCTTTGAGCCATGCAGTCATCAAGGGAACACGAGTGGGCCTTCGGATCCGAAAGCCCATATTGATGACGTTTCGTTGAATGGTTCGCACGCTGACACTTGTTGACAGCCCAGCACTGAAATCTTCAGCAGTTTGTGGAAGATTTGCACTTCTAACGATTATCTTCAGCCGTCGTTGGTCCCGTTCTTACAGGATCTTTTTCCGGCCGCAGCTATGTCGGAGATTTGATGTTTTACCGGATTCCCGATATTCTCGGTGCACTCGTGAAACGGTCGTGTGGGAAAATTCCCACTTCATCGCTGCCTCGGAGGTGGTGTGTCACATCGCTTGTGCGCTGACTATAACAGCACGTTCAAACTCATATCTTCATAACGTGCCATTGTAACAGCAGTAACAGATCTGAGAACTATCCCAGACAATTTTTGTCTTATATAGGCGTTGCCGACCGCAGCGCCGTTTACTGCCTGTTTACATTTCTCTGTATTTGAATACGCATGCCTATACCAGAGTCTTTAGCGCTTCAGTGTAGCTGTAGACGTGTTCCGTCTACAGTTGGCAAAAGGCGCCAGCATAGAGGGGCGCAGCTTGCGACGCGTAGTGAGGTCACCGGAGGCGGTGTCCAGCTGTTCCATTAGGGCAGAGCAGGCCTCAGCTCACCCGAGCCGGCGGCGGCGGGGGGGGGGGGGGGGGGGGGGGGGCCGAGGCAGTGGTGGCAGAGGCGCGTGCTCAAGAGCAGGAGAGCAGGCCTCGCAAAACAAAGCAACCGGCCCGTCTCTCTCACTCACCTCTCCTCTGGCCCTCTACTTCTGCACACACGCCTCTCTCTGTTGCTCCGTTCACCGCGTGAAGCCACGTCTACACCTACGAAAAACGGCAGGCGATTACGGCCAAGGTCACCTGTGTTGTCATAGCAAACACCTGTACGCCAGTCGGAGGAACCGTCGTTGCGCGCTGTAACATATCAAGTACCGCAGGTCGGTCATTTAAAATAGAGTGAAAACGATTTTAAAATACAGAGATGCCTCTATTCCAGTAGTTTGTCTTTCTCACCACAGAGATCACGTGCTCATCCAGTTTCATATCAGTTGGGAGATCGTTAGAAGACATAACAGGCTGCCTCCATTGGTTCACCACTAATCTACCAAATCGGTCACGGTTGAGTTCCTACTCTCACTTATCGGAACAATATTCTACACTACTGGCCAGTAAAATTGCTACACCACGAAGATGCCGTGCTACAGACGCGAAATTTAACCGACAGGAAGAAGCTGCTATGATATGCAAACGAATAGCTTTTCAGAGCATTCACACAAGGCTGGCGCCGGTGGCGACACCTACAACGTGCTGACATGAAAACGTTTCCAACCGATTTCTCATACACAGACAACCGTTGACCGGCGTTGCCTGGTGAAACGTTGTTGTGATGCCTCGTGTAAGGAGGAGAAATGCGTACCATCACGTTTCCGACTTTGATAAAGGTCGGATTGTAGCCTATCGCGATTGCGGTTTATCGTATGGCGACATTGCTGCTCGCGTTGGTCGAGATCCAATGACTGTTAGCAGAATATGGAATCGGTGGGTTTAGGAGGGTAATACGGAACGCCGTGCTGCATCCCAACGGCCTCGTACCACTAGCAGTAGAGATGACAGGCATCTTATCCGCATGGCTGTAACGGATCGTGCAGCCACGTCTCGATCCCTGAGTCAACAGATGGGGACGTTTGCAAGACAATAACCGTCTGCACGAACAGTTCGACGACGTTTGCAGCAGCTTGGACTATCAGCTCGGAGACCATGGCTGCGGTTACCCTTGACGCTGCATCACAGACAGCAGCGCCTGCGATGGTGTACTCAACGACGAACCTGGGTGCACGAATGGTAAGACGTCATTTTTTCGGATGAATCCAGGTTCTGTTTACAGCATCATGATGGTCGCATCCGTGTTTGGCGACATCGTGGTGAACGCTCATTGGAAGCGTGTATTCGTCACCGCCATATCACCCGGCGTGATGGTATGGGTTACACGTCTCGGTCACCTCTTGTTCGCATTGACGGCACTTTGAACCATGGACGTTACATTTCAGATGTGTTACGACCCGTGGCTCTACCCTTCATTCGATCCCTACGAAACCCTACATTTCAGCAGGATAATGCACGACCGCATGTTGCAGGTCCGGTACGGGCTTTTCTGGATACAGAAAATGTTCGACTGCTGCCCTGGCCAGCACATTCTCCAGATCTCTCAGCAATTGAAAACGTCTGGTCAATGGTGGCTGAGCAACTGGCCCGTCACAATACACCAGCCACCACTCTTGATGAACTGTGGTATCGTGTTGAAGCTGCATGAGCGGATGTACCTGTACGCGCCATCCAAGCTCTGTTTGACTCAATACCCAGGCGTATCAAGGCCGTTATTACGGCCAGAGGTGGTTGTTCTGGGTACTGATTTCTCAGGATCTATGCAACCAAACTGCGTGAAAATGTAATCACATGTCAGTTCTAGTATAATATATTTGTCCAATTAATACCCGTTTATCATCTGCATTTGTTATTTGTGTAGCAATTTTAATCGCCAGTAGTGTATTCATTGACTTTTACAAAGAAATCGTCTTCGAAACAACAGTTTGTGGCATCATTGCTCTTGTGTCGGATATCTCAAACGATATTTTTCAGATGGATCGTGAGAACACCTCTGCGGCAGACTGTGTCTCCATTGGCATCGAGTTCTTACGCTGTGATTAGATGTGTTATAGCTCAACCAAGTCGACACTCGCCTGAAACGACCGTGGGAAACCTACACGGTGGGGGGCGTACTGGCATTAGAACCACGGCCGGTTTAACGCACAGACGCCACAAGTGGCCGAATGGAGCGTCAAGCTGAGAGTTTTTTATATTGCGAAAAATTTGTAGTAGCGAAAACTGACACAGGTGAAAGAATGCGGTAAACGTTTCAGTACACGTGCTTCCACAAACGAACTGTTGCGAGAAGATTGTGAACGTTTGATCACAAGCCGATACTAACTTTGGTACGGAACATTCTCCATGTTAATACAAATACATTTGGAATGTAAACTTTTCAATGAAGTCCCCACCTCATGGACTCAAATTACACCCAAGGTCTACCTTGACAGTAAAATAAGACACTGCTAGTTACTTAGTTACATGTTCGAGAGATCATTTGAACGATTTTTTTATCGAAATGATTCGGACTGAGTCAGTTTACTGGATATGTATACATGATTACCAGAGGATGAAAATACCGTTATAGTTGTAAGGTTCTTTTATTTAACACACGCCCGGTTTCGGTCTCTTATACGCCCGTCTTCAGGTGTCGTAACTTGGTGCTGTGACCCCGAGCGCCGCGGGGGACGGGATCACAGCACCAAGTTACGACACCTGAAGACGGGCGTATAAGAGGCCGAAACCGGGCGTGTGTTAAATAAAAGAACCTTACAACTACAGCGGTATTTTAAACCTCTGGAAATTTTTGGAAATTTTTGGAAATTTGTAAGGTCTTATGGGAACAAACTGCTCAGGTCATCGGTCCATAAGCTTACGCACTACTTAATCTAAGCTAAACTAACCTACGCCAAGAACGACACACACACCCATGCCCGAGGGAGGACTCTAACGTCCGACGAGGGGGAACCGCGCGGACCGTGACAAAATTCTTTAGACCGCGCGCTAGCCCACACGGCTCAATCTTTGGTATAATGCTCAGTTGCGGATGTCCTCCGACAGTATTGTTTGGATACATGATTTGTAGAATAGAATGAGTTGTCCATGAGAAATGATATCAAGTTAGATTTAAAATTGTTTTGCTACCTGCCAGACATTTTATGTCATTGGGAGAATCGTCAAAACTTTTTGTTGCTGCATACTCACTCCTTTCTGAGCCACTAACAGCTTTACCAGTGGTTAATAAAGGTCATTTTTCCCACAAGAGCTGTATGTATGTACATCGCTGTTCTTCTCAAATTGTGATGGATTATTTATGACGAAATTCATTAGTGAAAACACGTATTGTGACGGAGCAGTTTAAGTGCCTATATCCATGAAGAGGTGTGTGTGGTCGTGTCACTAGCGCCTCCCGTCGGGTAGACCATTCGCCGGGTGCAAGTCTTTCGATTTGACGCCACTTCGGCGACTCATGCGTCGGTGGGGGATAAAATGATGATGATTGGGACAACACAACACCCAGTCCCTGAGCGGAGAAAGTCTCTGACCCAGCCGGGATTCGAACCCGGGCCCTTAGGATTGACATTCTGTCGCGCTGACCACTCAGCTACCAGGGGCGGATCCTTGAAGAGGTAACTACATGATGTCCGCGGCTGAGCACCACATTTTATTCTTAGTGCTTGTTTTTGTGCAGTTAATGCTTCCTTTCTGAGTGATGAGTTCCCACAAAAATTATTCCGTAAGACATTATTGAATGCAAATATACAAGAATATATCAGGATGTTGATTCTTTTCTTTCCAAGATTAGCACTCATTGTTGTTGTTGTTGTTGTCGTCAGTCCTGAGACTGGTTTGATGCAGCTCTCCATGCTACTCTATCCTGTGCAAGCTTCTTCATCTCCCAGTACCTACTGCAGCCTACGTCCTTCTGAATCTGCTTAGTGTATTCATCTCTTGGTCTCCATCTACGATTTTTACCTTCCACGCTGTCCTCCAGTACCAAATTGGTGATCCCTTGATGCTTCAGAACATGTCCTACCAACCGATCCCTTCATCTAGTCAAGTTGTGCCACAAACTTCTCTTCTCCCCAATTATGTTCAATACCTCCTCATTAGTTATGTGATCTACCCATCTAATCTTCAGCATTCTTCTGTAGCACCACATTTCGAAAGTTTCTATTCTCTTCTTGTCCAAACTATTTATCGTCCATGTTTCACTTCCATACATGGCTACACTCCATACAAATACTTTCAGAAACGACTTCCTGACACTTAAATCTATACTCGATGTTAACAAATTTCTCTTCTTCAGAAACGCTTTCCTTGCAATTGCCAGTCTACATTTTATATCCTCTCTACTTCGACCATCATCAGTTATTTTGCTCCCCAAATAGCAAAACTCCTTTACTACTTTAAGAGTCTCATTTCCTAATCTAATTCCCTCAGCATCACCCGATTTAATTCGACTACATTCCATTATCCTCGTTTTGCTTTTGTTGATGTTCATCTTATACCCTCCTTTCAAGACACTGTCCATTCCGTTCAACTGCTCTTCCAAGTCCTTTGCTGTCTCTGACAGAATTACAATGTCATCGGCGAACCTCAAAGTTTTTATTTCCTCTCCATGGATTTTAATACCTACTCCGTACTTTTCTTTTGTTTCCTTTACTGCTTGCTCAATATACAGATTGGATAGCATAGGGGAGAGGCTACAACCCTGTCTCACTCCCCTCCCAACCACTGCTTCCCTTTCATATCCCTCGACTCTTATAACTGCCATCTGGTTTCTGTACAAATTGTAAATAGCCTTTCGCTCCCTGTATTTTACCCCTGCCACGTTCAGAATTTGAAAGATAGTATTCCAGTCAACATTGTCAAAAGCTTTCTCTAAATCTACAAATGCTAGAAATGTAGGTTTGCCTTTCCTTAATCTTTCATCTAAGATAAGTCGTAGGGTCAGTATTGCCTCACGCGTTCCAATATTTCTACGGAATCCAAACTGATCTTCCCCGAGGTCAGCTTCTACCAGTTTTTCCATTCGTCTGTAAAGAATTCGCGTTAGTATTTTGCAGCCGTGACTTATTAAACTGATAGTTCGGTAATTTTCACATCTGTCAACACCTGTTCTTTGGGATTGGAATTATTATACTCTTCTTGAAGTCTGAGGGTATTTCGCCTGTCTCATACATCTTGCCCACCAGATGGTAGAATTTTGTTAGGCCTGGCTCTCCCAAGGCTGTCAGTAGTTCTAATGGAATGTTGTCTACTCCCGGGGCATTGTTTCGACTTAGGTCTTTCAGTGCTCTGTCAAACTCTTCACGCAGTATCATATCTCTCATTTCATTTTCATCTACCTCCTCTTCCATTTCCATAATATTGTCCTCAAGTACATCGCCCTTGTATAGACCCTCTATATACTCCTTCCACCTTTCTGCTTTCCCTTCTTTGCTTAGAACTGGGTTTCCATCTGAGCTCTTGATATTCATACAAGTGGCTCTCTTATCTCCAAAGGTCTCTTTAATTTTCCTGTAGGCAGTATCTATCATACCCCTCCTGAGATAAGCCTCTACATCCTTACATTTGTCCTCCAGCCATCCCTGCTTAGCCATTTTGCACTTCCTGTCGATCTCATTTTTGAGACGTTTGTATTCCTTTTTGCCTGCTTCACTTACTGCATTTTTGTATTTTCTCCTTTCATCAATTAAATTCAGTATCTCTTCTGTTACCCAAGGATTTCTACTAGCCCTCGTCTTTTTACCTACTTGATCCTCTGCTGCCTTCACTATTTCATTCCTCAAACCTACCCATTCTTCTTCTACTGTATTTCTTTCCCCCATTCCTGTCAATTGTTCCCTTATGCTCTCCCTGAAACTCTCTACAACCTCTGGTTCTTTCAGTTTATCAGGTCCCATCTCTTTAAATTCCCACCTTTTTGCAGTGTCTTCAGTTTTAATCTACAGTTCATAACCAATAGATTGTGGTCAGAGTCCACATCTGCGCCTGGAAATGTCTTACAATTTAAAACCTGGTTCCTAAATCTCTGTCTTACCATTATATAATCTATCTGAAACCTATTAGTATCTCCAGGGTTCTTCCATGTATACAACCTTCTTTCATGATTCTTGAACCAAGTGTTAGCTATGATTAAGTCATGCTCTGTGCAAAATTCTACCAGGCGGCTTCCTCTTTCATTTCTTAGCCCCAATCCATATTCATCTACTACGTTTCCTTCTCTTCCTTTTCCTACTGTCGAATTCCAGTCACCCATGACTATTAAATTTTCATTTCCCTTCACTACCTGAATAATTTCTTTTATCTCATCATACATTTCATCAATTTCTTCATCATCTGCAGAGCTAGTTGGCATATAAACTTGCACTATTGTAGTAGGCTTGGGCTTCGTGTCTATCTTTGCCACAATAGTGCGTTCACTATGCTGTTTGTAGTAGCTTACCCGCACTCCTATTTTTTTTATTCATTATTAAACCTACTCCTGCATTACCATTATTTGATTTTGTATTTATAACCCTGTATTCACCTGACCAAAAGTCTTGTTCCTCCTGCCACCGAACTTCAGTAATTCCCACTATATCTAACTTTAATCTATCCATTTCCCTTTTTAAATTTTCTAACCTACCTGCCCGATTAAGGGATCTGACATTCCACGCTCCGATCCGTGGAACGCCAGTTTTCTTTCTCTTGATAACGACGTCCTCCTGAGTAGTCCCCGCCCGGAGATCCGAATGGGGGACTATTTTACCTCCGGAATATTTTACCCAAGAGGACGCCATCATCATTTAATCATACAGTAAAGCTGCATGTCCTCGGGAAAAATGACGGCTGTAGTTTCCCCTTGCTTTCAGCCGTTCGCAGTACCACAACAGCAAGGCCGTTTTGGTTAGTGTTACAGGGCCAGATCAGTCAATCATCCAGACTGTTGCCCCTGCAACTACTGAAAATGCTGCTGCCTCTCCTCAGGAACCACACGTTTGTCTGGCCTCTCAACAGATACCCCTCCGTTGTGGTTGCACCTACGGTACGGCTATCTGTATCGTTGAGGCACGCAAGCCTCCCCATCAACGGCAAGGTCCGTAGTTCATGGTGTGGGGGGGGGGGGGGAGCACTTGTACGAAGAGGGAAAGTAACTCAACTGTTTGAGAAGCTCAGTAATGAACTTCCTCCGGTTTAAGTTTTCATGATTAATATGTACACCCAAAAACTTGGAGCTTTCTACCTTATTTACTGACCCCTCTTCATGTGCTTTACCAATTCTTGGCGTGACTATTTGCTGTATAGAAATACGTATAGCGCTTTTTTCCAAATTTAAGGGGAGTTCATTTTCTGATAATCACATTATAATTCTTTGGAAAACATATAACAGTGCTCCAGTACGTTACATACTTGAAATCACTGTAGCCGGACTTGTAGACCGAGCGGTTCTAGGCGCTTCAGTCCGGAACCGCGCGACTGCTGCGGTCGGAGGTTCGAATCCTGCCTCGGGCATGGATGTGTGTGATGTCTTTAGGTTAGTTAGGTTTAAGTAGTTCTAACTTCTCGGGGACTGATGACCTCAGATGTTAAGTCCCATAGTGCTTAGAGCCATTTGAAATTACAGTGGTGCGTCTCAGGGAAGGTGTTCCACGCGTCGCCCTCATATTTGGAGGAAATACTGCACCCATCTCTGCAGTGAGTTATGAATTTTTCGAACACCCACGGATTGACCAAGCTGTATTTCGCTGCTCCTGTTCTTCAACCGTATCAGCGGGACCCGTGAGATAATTTCAGACTGAGGTCAGGTAAAGTCTAAGGCCTAGATGCAAGTAGTGATCGACATTTTGGACCATATTCACGCGTTAGATGTTGTCTTACATCAGCAGTAACCTGTGTCAGCATCATGTGATTCACGTACCATGTTCCTCAACGTTACGCGACTTAAAGCAGGCCATGGACGAAATTTGAGCCAAATTAGGTGGGGTGTCAGGGCAGTGTCTACGTAGTTATCATTTTAAAATATTTTCACCGTAACGACTTTTAGAATGATTGCTGAAGGTGTTACCAAGAATCGTCCGTAACAGTCGTTCCATATAGTTCCGTAAAATTAATGAATTCAGAGCAACATTCTTCTAGGCGGGTCAGCTGTGATAGCCAAGAAGGGTCCCTAATGACGCTCATAGCGGCGAAGGCCATCCGACGCAGTGCTACAGTACTACACTGCACTTTCACTTCGTAAGGTGAATGAAAATATTTTAATTGCAGCTAATAAAGCTATTCAGCCCCTTTTATCAACTGCATAGTGATGTGACGCAACGCACAGGACATGGTCTGCAGATCAGAGACACATGAGCTGGAAACAGATCCGACGCACTCGCCGGGTCAATGACCTGCGGTGTGGGTACGCTGACCAGCGGAGATGTGCCTTCAGGTGGGCTTTCACGGTCGCTCAGGCAGACTGTTCCGCCACTTCCGCCTCAGCCCCACAATACCGAAAATGATGGACTGTAACAGCATATAAATCGCGCAGTGTGCAATCCGTAGACAAATACCACACATACTCCCAGCGATGGAATGCGCTGACAGACCGCTCGCCTCGTTCACTCAGCGTTACACTGTTACACTCACAGCCAGTACAATATCCGACCAACTACCAACATTACAGCAATCGAAATAATCGTCTTTACAAATTTTGTTTCATGAAACTTTCGATTCATTTATTTCTCGTAAATCAGCGCTAAAAGCCCTTCAGCAACAAGTAACTGTTTCAGTATGTGTCAGTATACTGAAGAATATGTACGTCAGTGTCACAGGGTACGGTGAACTTCACCTTGGGTTATTCAAAACTGAATGGGAGGGTCAAGGAGGTTCTACATCACCAAAACTCTTCCCATCAGTTCTGGAGGAAGTTTTCATATCTCTAAAATAGGAAAACAAAGAAGGGATACGAGTTACTGCGAGACATCTGAACAAACTTCCCTTTATTGATGCACTGTTAGCCTCCAGTGCCGACGAACTATGACAGCCAATGGAAGAACACTCAGAGCAACTTTGAAAGTAGACTTGATAATGAGTTATCCTAATACAAATCAATGTATGACCCATACACCGAGAATGAAGCAATACAAATTAACATTGAAATCATACAATGAACTGGTGAGTATCCTTGTTTATGGCAGTTCAAGACAATGACAGGATGGCCAGCAGAGTAAATACATTGACGAGTAGAAATGTGTTCGAGTGTTATTGGTAAACCACATAGAATTTTCAAAACCGAGCATCCAACGTCTCTGAAACAGAAAGATTGCAATCCGTACGTGTAAACAGATTTAACTTACGGTGGTGAGGCTGGAACTTTTAGGGCAGAAACGATTCAAAATCTAAAGTTTGCTCTGCATGCATTAGAGAGAGGTAAATGTCGGGAGTCACTAACAGAGACAGCGAAACACACTACTCGACCAGACAACAGACTACAGTGGAAGTCTAATATTGACCGCAGTGGAAAAGGGCGGGCCTGGTAGCCAGAAGATGGATGGTAGATGTAGTAAGGAAGGTCTCTATTTGATAGGAATGTAGAGGGTGTTCAGAAATTCCCCTTAGAAACTCTTAGGACTTGTAGAGGAGAGTGAGTACATAATACTTTGAATAGAAACCTACGTCCCTACGACGGTTTCGGTTCAGATGTTTAACTCATACACTTCCGCCTGAGGAAATGCATTAGACATGACGCAGTACAGTTATTAAGTAACAATTCGGAAGGAAACGTAACGAAACATCCATTTATTACTTAAGCACATGTTTTGTTTGTATTAACACTTAAACATTGCTCGTTTACGTTATTCCAAAACTGTACGGACAGAACAGTAATGATGCATTACAACAGGCTCGATGTGGTCACCACCAACGTTGTTACAGACGTTCTACCTATGAAGCATGTTCTGGTACACACTCTCCATCTCATCTTCTGTCTTTTCAGTTTCTAGTGCAACGCCCAGAATTCGTGGCAGCAGCTCTTCATCTGTCTCTACAAGAGTCTTAAATTACATTTTGCACACGAGTCCACAAGAAGTAGTCCATATAGGTGACAGCCTGAAGTAGAACACGTCACGTGTCTAATCCATTGCATACCAGGACAAACAGCTCTGAGACTTTCCTCTTTCCCTCAGCAGACGTGGACGCGTTACATACCTGAATAGGAACTGTTGTAGAACGGAAACGGCACGTTTCTGGACGTGGGTTCCTATTCAGAATATTATGTGCTCACTCTGCTCCACAAGTCCTAGAAGTTTGTACCGGGAATTTCCGAACAGCCTGTATATTCAAAGGCAGATATGACGACCAAGAGGAAGGTTAGTAGGTGACAGTACAAAAGACGTAGACGCAACACGCATGCGTATGCTTAAAGGCTGTATTGCGTGGGAAAAACTCTTTGCAGCAGTGACTCTTGAATATCTCATTATGATGATGTTTTAGGGGGATGTGTCACAATTTTTCTATCGAGATGTAACGGAGTTATATGCTGTCATTTTGAGATGACTTTAGCCCTGAAACCAGTAAAATCAAAAGTAGTTTCAGTAGTTGTCGATAATTAATTCCTGAAAGAAGTCGATCACGACACGTAATAACAAACTGTTTAAAACTAACAAAAAATATTTCGAGTGAATTCCACTTTTTCTTAGATATAAGGCATACTTATAACAACAGCACATTATTGCTGATTGCTTGCTGAATCTATTGCTATAATAAATCCTTCCGATGTTTTATTTCACGGTTTGTGTAGCAAACCCATATTGCAGATGTTGAAACCAGTTTAATTCATTGCCCCATATTTTGCTACCATGAATTGAGGAAATATAAAGATTAAAGACCACAGAAGGATAATATCTGTCATGGGGGATAACTCATTTGGCTGATTTCAAAACTGAATCAAGTATTAACAAAGAAAGCTGCTGTGCAATATTGAAATTCATTTAAACGATTATTTTGAAAAGCAACGTTGTTCAGCAAACGCTGGAAAACAAAATATCCAACCTCATCAGCCGAATTGCTATTAATAAAATATTACTCATAATATTAAATTCTCCATAACTTCAGAATTGTTAAAAACTTGTAAAATCAAAAGCAAATTTGGAATGAGCACAAAAATTCCTTTAAAATGGGACAATTTAAACATAAATTCGCAGTCTTTTTAAATTTCGCAAAACTTACACTTACTTTACCAAGATGGCGGACTGATATGAAGATATAACAGTGGAAAACGGTTCAAATGGCTCTGAGCACTATGGGACTTAACTTCTGAGGTCATCAGTCCCCTAGAACTTGGAACTACTTAAACCTAACTAACCTTAGGACATCACACACATCCATGCCCGAGGCGGGATTCGAACCTGCGACCGTAGCGGTTGCGCGGTACCAGACTGTAGCGCCTAGAACCGTTCGGCCACTCCGGCCAGCTATAACAGTGGAGTCAAGTACGATTGCTACTACATTAATATACATTCAAACAATTTTGATATACCACAGAAAAACACTTTCAACTTGATATTAATGTAAATTAAAACAGAGCTACCTTTCGCTCTGGTTAATTCTGTTATTAAATACATTCCATAATGTTGCTGCGGTTGCAAGTTCCTGTTGACATGACCACCTTCCACCCCCCCCCCCCCCTCCCACCACGACCACCAAAACAAAAAGATTACATAAACTTGGTTGTGTAAGTTCACAACCCTTAATCTGGTGGGGAAAGGGACGTCTTTAAATAGATTTTGGAGAGACGCCAAGCGTGACTTGAGAGTGAGCTGATGTTGTAGGTAACGTAGACCTGCAGTTCTTTGTTTTTGTAAATCTCAACCAAATGTAAGTTGGCAACAGTGTAAAAGAATGTCCGACGTCAGTCATGAGCATCCTGTGACTTGTTTACAAAACAAACACTGAGCTATAAAGACATGTTTCCATCTATAAATATTTACACTGAAATCTGACTGCACAAATGAACTTCAAGACCAGAGACCAGGAACTGCCTGCAGCCATCAAACTCGTCACACTACACTGACGACATCTACAAGGTGGATTCGTTGGGTACTGTTGCTGTACTGAAGAGGGGCTCTGACCTTTCTTTTTTATCAACCGCAAGTTTAAGTAATGCCACAGTACTCTAGGTCATTGCGGTGTTGCGGTTTCTTAGTAAATGTGCAGCAGGCGGCTTGTACATAAAACAAACACAGGTGAATTGTTGCCCTTCTGAAGACGTCGCCGTGCGATAGAGGAAGCGCATGTTGAGTTTAACATCTGCCGACAGCAAACTACTGGCCCGGATGGGGAAGGAGGAGTCTTCGCTCTTACTTGAGCATCTTATGTTGTTATTTGGAAAACCACGACCATCTAAATAAGGTTTGAGGAAATTCGAATCCAGTGTTGTAAACTCAACTGGTGCGACAGTGGAATGACGAGTGGTTACCACACACGGGCAGTGCTTCAAGTTGTCGCAGGAAAACTGAGTAGCTTACCTTGCGCAAGACTTGGATGCTTGAAGCTCCAATGTGACTCTTGTCACACCTGAAAAAAAAAAAAAAGACAAGTATTAATTGCGCATTTTGTTGTATCAATACAAATGGATAATTCTGCAGATTAGGACAAGGAAACGCGTTGACGACACCATCTCTGAGATTTTTCCAGTGTGTTGACTGTCATAAGTGATGTGAATGCTATTGCTCTGTAAGCAATGTCGGAAGTTGCAAGACTGTTTACAAATGTTTTAGTCCGCAGCTCGTGGTCGTGCGGTAGCGTTCTCGCTTCCCGCGCCCGGGTTTCCGGGTTAGATTCCCGGAGGGGTCAGGGATTTTCTCTGCCTCGTGATGACTGGTTAGTTAGGTTTAAGTAGTTCTATGTTCTAGTGGACTGATGACCATAGATGTAAAGTCCCATAGTGCTCAGAGCCATTTTTACAAATGTTTTATATGTTTATACAGTTACAAAACTATTCAATATTTCAGGTAAATTTATAAAAATGTTTTGCATTTAAAACTGGCGTAATATAACTGTGATATGCAAAGACTATTTGAAAAGTATAACGTGATGTTAGAGTGCTTTGCTAATGTGTATTTGTAACTTTTGTAAACAAATATGTGAAACGTATAATTTACTAAACAATATTTTATCATGGCTTAACGAAATGAAACGTTTGTGTGTTTAATTTGAAATATTTGTGCAAGTTGTCATTTGTATAAACTGCTACACACTTGGCGCAATTTGTAGGATATGTGTTATGTAAAGGATGCAGTGCTTTTGTACTGTATTGAAGTTAATTTAGGAAGCATCTGCTACCCGATCATGATATTACCGCCGCGCGGGGTAGTCGCGCGGTCTTGGCGCCTTGCCCCGGTTCAAGCGGCGCTCCTCACCTCCCCCCCCACCCCCCCCCCCACCCCCCACCCCCTTCACCCGTCGGAGGTTCGAGTCCTCCCTCGGGGATGGGTGTGAGTGTGTGAGTCTAGGGATCAATGACCTCAGCAGTTTGGTCCCATACGAACTTACCACCACATGATATTACTGCACTCGGCCTCCCCTCGCCGTTATCGGAAAAACGCGACGCCGTTACGACAAACAAACACTGTGGTGACCAAGAAAAACGCATCACACTGTGAATGCTTATAGGACAGTTGTGGTTCAGCGTGTCTTCACGATGAGATCTCAAGGTAAGCCGACCGAACCGCCCTCACTTGCGAGTGCAACAATATTTTGGTCGACTAGTACATTGACAGGCCTAAACGTAAAGAGCGCCTCGTTAATACGGTGATGGTACAGCTGTGCAACTCAATAGGGAAATGTTTCTAACTGTTAACTATTCGATAACGCCACGTTAGTTTTCCGGAGATATGTGTGCATCTGATGTCTTTGCACACGTCTCGCGGTTCTACATCTTCATTTACATATACATCTACAGAGATACTACGCAAGCCAACGTACGGTTCGTGCCGGACGATACGCTGTACAAAACTATTCATTTCCTTTCCTGTTCTACTCGCAAACTGAGCGAGGGGAAAACCACAGGCTGCCCTAATTTCTCCTATCTTTTCTACGTGGTCTTTACGCGCAGTGTATATTGCTGCCGGTAGAATCGTTCGACAGTCAACTTCAAATTCCAGTTCTCTAAATTTTCCCAATAATGTTTTCGAAAAGAACTTCGGCTTCTCTCCAGTAATTCCCATTTGAGCTCCCAAGCATCTTCGTGCTGTTCAAACCTACTAGTAACAAATATCGCAGCCCACCTCTGACTTGCTTCGATGTCTTCCTTCAGTCTGACCCCTGGTACGAATGGCAAACACTCGAGCAGTACTCAAGAGTAGGTTGCATTAACCTCCTATATGCGGTCATCCTTTACAAATGAACCATATTCCTAAAATTTTCCAAATAAACCAAAGTGGATCATTAGCCTTCCCTGCCACAATTCTCACATGCTCGTTTCATCTCATATCGCTTTACAGCATTTTACGCCTAGATATTTGATCGACGTGACTGTGCCAAGCACGACACCACTAATTCTGTATTCTAGCATTATGGGTTTCTTCCTTACTCATACGCATCATTTTACATTTTTCTACATTTAGAGCTAGCTGGCATTCATCAAATCGACTAGGAAATTTGTGTAAGTCACCTTGTATCCTCCTACAGTCACTCAAGTTCGATATCTTCTCATACACTACAGCATCATCAGCAGACAACCACAAAATGCCGCTGACCATGTCCGCCAGATCATATATGTATACAGAAAAAAAACAGCGGTCCTATCACACTTCCCTGGGGACTCCTGAGGATACCCTTGTCTCTGATGAACACTCGCTGTCGGGGACAACATACTGAGTTCTGTTGCTTAAGATGTCTTCGAGACACTCACGTACCTGGGAACTGTAACACCCCCACATCGACAGAGAAACGATGAGCTGCGTTTAAGAGCCTGCCGCGAGGCATTTGGCCAGCAGAAATTATCACCGTTGTTAGCGCAAGTTGGACGTCCAAAATATCTCAGACCGTCATCTACTCAAACGTTTAGCTCGGGGATTTCAAAGTCCAATATCTTCAAATTATTGTGTCATAATTTCAGTTTC